>NC_061454.1:1250000-2500000 GCF_022581195.2 Helicoverpa zea
GACATAACACTAATTTACATAGGGAAAGAAATGAAGAAATGGTAGAAAAAAAAATTACACACGTGTACGTACACTATTTGATGTCAATTAAAAAGTACATTTCGGTACATATAGGAATATTATCCTAAAAAAAGCTGATTAGTAAGCTGTAATAGTGCGTTGCACCATTTCGTAATAGCAAAAACTAAACGTTGACTAACGAACTCACGTCAGCGTTCAAGAGTGGGAAGACTTTTTGTAAGTCCAAAGGTGAATTTCATTCTAATAGATTCTGTTACCTAAACAAACATACTGTTGCACTAAAATTATTTTGTATATCTTTATTAATACATCATATTATTGTCACTTATTTACTGTAAAAAAGCTTTACACTCTCGCTGGTCCTTCTCCATAAGACCCACCTCCTTGCACCCGTGCAACTAGTTTGAGGTTTCGAAAAAGGATTTTACAGGCCTATTTGAAAGAAGAAGTATCCTTCGAATTTGAGTTTCAAAATTTAAATTGCGAGTTCATACTATACTACAATAGCAAACGTGCGTAATTTATGACAAGTTAGCATGGTTATTCAATCATTTAACATGGGTAGTTGGCTCTAGAACTTATGCATTTCCATGTAACAATAGCCTGTTTGCCTTTTAGAACAGCTGTGCTGTGCACAGAACATTTCTGCGACGTGCACAGACGTCCAATTGCTTCATTAGCCCAGTGACCGTAAACAATTCTTTGAATCGCTATTTCTGCTCAGAAAAGCTAAGAGTATAAGGGATTAGGAATGGTTGCCAAGAAACCCTTATAGAAAATGGATAGAAAATAATAGTTTGATAAAGATTTTGTAACATAAGAAAACAAGAACTATAGTAAATAAGAATAAATAAGCACTAGTAAAAAAAAACTCTTAAAAGACGACGAATTAAAAAAAAACACATAATGACTCCTGTAGGATTTCTCTACTGAAAGCTGTAAAAACGTAGACGATAGAATACAAGAATACCACAGGCCTGACAAAACATCAAATAGTGTTGGCCATGCAATATTGGACACGATTCGATGCAGACGCGCTTGTTTATTCAATCGATTGCGACGACATATCAAGAGAGTGCATTGAACTCTATGACGTTCGACGGGCCGCGATCGCCTCTCACCACGTCACTCGAATTCCCCGCTCTTATTATAATTAATACTATTTTTAACCAAGAGGCTTGCTTAACCTGCATTTACGAACGTTTTGTAAGACCTCGGTAGGCCAAAAAAGAAACTTACCTTCGCTTATTTATAACTTAAATGGACATCACTCGGCTCCATCTGGCCCTAACACGTTTTATGTATATTTTTAATTACGTATGTTATTTATATTTATACATAAAAATAACCTAAGATATGGCCGCACGTTAAGGCTAAACTTAAACGTGACCAGGCTTTATAATTAATAAATTATTCGTTAGAAAAGTTTGTTTAAAATCTGCAATCAAGCATATTCTATCTATTTACGTCAATTAATGATTAAGAGGTCAAAGATGCCTAAACTATTTCCGATTTCTTTGAATACAATGGTATTAAATTACAATCAGATATAATTAACGTTTCAGTCTCAATAGTAACTGTACTATAATTAGTGCAGTTTATAAGAACATTTTTAATGTTAAAGTGGTAGATGTTGATAAGGATAATAACAAGTACTCGACACACGACTGACAAGTGTAATCTTATCAATGAAATGCAAACTAACAATGATCCAAGTTATAACCCAATAACTAATTGATAACGGCTATGTCCTTTTGAAAGTCCATGTCTGAAAAAATAATAATTTTCTTTCTGGGCACCAGACTGGACTCTTGGACTTATTTTGTTTAGCATTTGGGTTTTCTTGTACGAGCTGAATTATAATTTTCAGTTCATAATGAACAGACTGCAAATCTTCCAGTGTAAAATGAATCTTAAAACTGTAGCTCTAAAGCTTACTTTCCGATTAACAGCAGTTCCACTACCGTTTTTTGCTACTATAATACAACTATTATTTTTTGCATTCTAAAAATATTCGGCACTCGGATCCTGCGTGATTACAGCATTACGTTGTGCGGTAGAAGTACAGACAAACAATCAAAAACAACTCATATTCACTTCTAATAAAGTTTATGAAACATTTTTTAGTTGATACGTTTAATTCGTAACGAGTTTCCAACGTTTGTTGACGTGCCAAGATTAGAAACAACGTGGTACGCCGAAAATAGCGAGGCGGTATGAATTTGCATTTAAAAATAAAAGTAAACAAGTTTTTGGGACTACATTAACGTTGTTTTTGGGCAAAGTGTGTGCGTTCCACTTGAGTTTCTAGTTTGTTGTATGATTTTGTATATATTGTGTTGCGGTTTTCCTGATTGTATTAGAAAAATTAGCTTCAGAATTTCCCACGATTTTAGACAGATTTGTGTTCAGTTGTAGTTAAGGTCACAGCTGATATCTCGATAAGTAGGGCTGCAGGATTGTTCGAAAGAGTTACAGCGGCCCTGGTACATAAAGCGCTTAAGAATGAACATGGTGGGTTTTAGTCAGTAGAGTCTGACACTCTGAGATTTTGACGATTTCCCAACAAAAAAAATGTCTCCACAACAATGTTTCCATATAAGTAAAGCAAAGTTCATTGTAAACGCGTGTTGGCACAGCTTGAATGAATCTACGTAATCACCAACGTGCACATGCAATACATCGTTGAAAGGTTGCCACAGAACAAAATTATTTGAAAATTGTTAGGCCGTTACGCCAGACGTTCGTCATAAGCCCTTTCCCTTGGTACACTTCGTTTGCTTGTACGCACTAATAAGCAGAAGTCGTTATTTTTGTGGTAATTCAACTTTTGGTTTACCTATTTGACTTTTAGATTTGGTTGAAGATATACTTATATGTAGTTTCAAAATACAGGTAAGGCTGTATATGAATAATAGAAACTTAAGTCATGCTAGTTATAACAAAATGTATTACGTTAAAATCGTATCTAAGATAAATGGGTATTCAGAACAAACACAGCTCAGGCAGTTTTATTAGCAAAAGAATTGTGGAAATATAAGATTTGTAACTGCAGACTAGAACTATTTAACCAATTATGATAATTACAGTGTATTTGAATAAGATCCAGACAGGTTTTTATATCACTACATCTAGGGTTTTTTGTACATTTTATTATTAAGTTGTGGACCTTTGAAATGTTGTGCTTTTTACACGATAGTGCGGTGAATCACGCGCACGATTTGTAAACAACACGTCACCAAGAATCAAAAAATCCAGTAACTATTTTATTTCTTATTTTGAAAGACGTTAGACTCTTGGCTCTGATGACTAATATGATTTCCCAGCTAAGTTTTTGTGCTTTACAAAGTCCATGTCTAAAGTAAGTATATCTTCAACATAATTTATAGAATGCTGCTGTAATTATCGTTTGATTTAGTATAGGATGCCGAAATTGTATGGACAGTTTTACAATTTACCATGCCGAAAGTCCCGTGAGCTGGTAAACAATGTATGGAAATACAAAGAACTTTTGTAATAAATCATATTTCACCAGATTGAAAGCATTAATTAATTCAAGGTTGCAACACTTGCTTCGATTTCAACGAATCGAAGGGTTGGTCAATGTTCACTGCATCTGTGACGCACGCCCAACCCTCGCTCACCTTCGTCTCTCGAGGAAAACCCACTACCGGACCAGACTATTATGGACCTTAAGTGAAGCAGTTACGATATCATTTCCGATGGTACTGCGCCGCTAATGAATTCCTGCGGTCAATTATGTGAATGATATAGTAACATTGGCTCGAGAACTGTGTAAGCTTTTTGTTGTCTCAAGATTGTTCTAAATTGCTACTTGTCTGCATATACTGTTCAGTTTTAATGAGCTGCGCTCACGCCAAACATTACATTTTGACAGTTTCAATTACAAAACATGTCACGAAATTGTCGCCACGACACAAAGCGGAACGAAATTCATTAAAACTCAGAGCGATTAATTTGAAAAATAAATAATTCATGAAATTACAAACCTTGTCTATTTATAAAACAGATAATATAGCTAATTTGTAGAAACACAAAAACCCCGCATTCGAATTACGTCGCACGTGTAGATAAAGTAATCAATAAAATTCGTATAAATATGACACATTACTTACGCACGACACTAATAAAATTAATTAATATATTTGAACAAGGTTGGAATTGCAAAAGGTTCGTCTTTTGTTTGCTGGGGGAGCTACAGTCAGCTGAACAGGATAGAATGTTACATACATGGGTCTTCTTTCGGAGAATCATTGTGAATCAGATTAATTAAAAAGATAGGATCACATACTAGAATGACTTCATTTAACCAAAGGGCTGCTATACATTGAAAACGAAGATTGTAAAATTTTACAAAGATTTCGGAATGCGACAAAATTGCGTTTCATGTCAAACTTGAATTGACCACAATTGGGCGCGTGGGACTGGCATTTAAAGCCCTTTTCTCGGTCAGTCATAAATTAACTTTACATGGTTGATTTAACTAATCGATCTTACGGTTGCGTTACTAGCCGTCTAACACGGACTTTGGTATATAGTATATAGCGGGTCAACGAATCTAAGAGGTCGGATTGCAACGCTATCAATACTACATGTAGATATTTATATCTATGTGAAAGCAGGTTGAAGTCCGCTATTCCAAACAGGTCTGTTTGCTTGGTAATAGTCATGTGAGGTTTGACTGCATCGAAATAATCGTTATAGAGATTTCTATCAAAGATTAGATGTCGGTTTGTATACTTTTTATTTATGAATGCCATCAAAACAACATGAGAAAATTAACTTAGTAAACGACAAATAGATTATCCAAGGTTTTACTTTAATGTAGAATTCACTAAATCCTTTTAAAACTCCTAACTATATTATCCGTAGATAGCATTTTACGAAACTTCGTTCGTTATTCTTTACAGCCTTTATATCGTCCTACTGCTGGGCACAGGCCTCCTCTCACACGGAGAAGGATTGAGCGTTAATCACCACGCTTGCCCAATGAGGGATGGTACAGACTAAAGATGCTATAAGACATGGATACACAGTTTCTTCTTTAATTTTAACACAACTGTCTTTCATATTATCTTGAAACCACAGGCGTATTATTTCACGCATGTTGCATCTCTAGGAGTTTTCCTCGTACTATTTTAGTTTTTGAGTGCAACAGACAGAGATTCCACTGTAACGTGATAGGATACAGATGACTGCAGTGGATCAGTACACGGCTTTACGTCACGTATGATCTATTTATCTTATATTTGGGACAAGGTGTCTGTCCGTTGTTTTACTTGGATAATTGCTCATTCACGATTTCGTAAGTAAATATTTTTGATTGGTTTGAAATAGCTGTAGCTGTCAGTATACTGAAAGAGGTGCGTTAAACGTGTCCTATACCCAAAAATGGTAATTGTTAGGATACCTTCCCTCAGTTTCAGTAGCTCTATGTTTTATTTAAAAAAATAAGTTCGCTGAATAAGATTACAGTAGTTAAATTATTTTTACGAGTTTTTCAAGCAATCAGTTTTATGACAAAATCGAAGGCAGCATATAGTAACTGCAACAGATTAGCATTGTCTACATTCTACAATATTAACACTGACGTATTATTTACTGCGTCAATAGGGAAGAGAACAATAATGTACACACATGTGTAAATATAGTATGTTTTGCAACAATAGTTTTGTCTACAGCTGTTACCGTTTGGTCTAGCCAGGCGTAGAAGCTCATCGTCATATCAGCTTATTGGCGTCCACTGTTGAACGTAGGCTTCCCCTTACGAGAGCCAACCTTCCCGGTCTTAGGCAAGCTGCATGCATCCACTACCACCAACTAATCCAAGGCATATACCTAAGCTAGCATTCCTACTAAATACTTAAGTATTTAATCTAAGTATCATAATTTGATATCGTTTACGTAAGTATCATAATTTGATATCGTTTACGAAATGCCAGCAGTTAAACCAATACTAATGGTACAATTTCTGTCTACAATTACAATTTGATCGACATAAAACATAATTTATGGGGTGCCTGTTGTTATTAGATATACAAGGAATGTCTATGTACTGCTCACATAGTATATTATACAGATAATATATCTTTGTATACAATATAGTATTTTATGAGTCAACTCAGGGAAATGGTTTTCCTTAGTCAATGTGGAAGTGCATTGGCAGGTAAATAGTTATTGCATAACGTCTCACATTTCAGCCTTGTTTAATACAAGGTTGCAGTTGGAAAACAGGCTGAAATAACCGGCGCTTTACGTTAAAATTGCAACGCACATTTTATATGTGCGGAAGTAAGTTTGTCCGTTCTATAGTCTGATACTTTTATTTTAAAAAGTGATTTTTGACGCGCAACACGCTTGACATCAACATGGTCACCCAGTGGATACCACAAGACGGCCACCGCTGACGAGGTCGGCCCCGGAAAATATGGCGGGACGATCTGGACGCCTTTAACGAATTGGAGGGAACAATCAAAGGTTCGAGAGGTGTGGAGACAAAATGGGGAGGCTTTTGCCCAGCAGTGAAACAGTTCGGACTAAGAAAAAAAAACACGTTTGAGGCATATCCTAAACGAAAGGATTGGTTAACTGCAATGAAAGATATTTACAGCGTCAATTCCATCTTTATCTCATAATTCATATATATGTACTATCGATCATCTGCACAGTAGAGAACCATAAAGATCCAACAATAGTTTTTATCACCAGACATCCTTATTTACAAGTATAAAGTTCGAGCTATTTGCTAGCAATAGTATTTAGCTATAAAATGACATAACAACGCTAACATGCTTGATTTCCTGCGAGCGGAGTGCCACTGACCGCGATTCTTATAAGCGGTATGTTACGATTTTTCCTTATTTGCTACTATACATGATTAATTACTAAATTAAAAGTACTTGTGTACTTAATGTCCCCAATATTTTTGGTATTAGTCATCTATAAGGATGAACAAGCTACTTTATAAGATATTTTTACCAAATATAAACTTATACATTTATATGATATTATCAAAATATGTAATTAGATTCTAAATTGGATTTTATTAATATAATCCGTTCTACATATTTGATTTTAAAGACCTTCTATGGGGCTCGCTTTAAACGAAACTATAGACCAAATTGCAAAAGCTGCTGTAACCGTATGTAAGGATCCAAGCATATTTTGATGTGCCATTCTATTAGAAGACACTCAGACACAGATTATTATTTTACTAAGAATTTACTTAGCTTTCTCAAATCCCCAATTGCATCGATTACAACTAGTCTAAACGAGATACGTCACGAAAGAGGTAGACGTACCAAAGATGTGGAATTATCGTGACTGACCAGAAGCGAAGGTCGATGGGCTTGAACACTTTTAATAGCAAGGCGACAACGGAAATAAATACCGGTCTGTTTAACAGTGGTCGTTTGGACACAAATTAGTTTGGTCACGAAGGTAACAGAACTGAGGAAACTGGACGATCTTTGGGAGTATCAAATAAATGTGATATTTAGAAAACACAAAGCAGAATGAGTGATGATAGAACTGCTGATTTCAATATTCAAAAAGCTATATTTTGTATCCTAATTTCACAGACAGCAAAACCAAATAACAAACAAACATCACGCCAACTTCTAATTAATACCCCT
This sequence comes from Helicoverpa zea, assembly GCF_022581195.2. Lineage (NCBI taxonomy): Eukaryota > Metazoa > Arthropoda > Insecta > Lepidoptera > Noctuidae > Helicoverpa > Helicoverpa zea. The sequence continues at coordinate 1,257,677 of NC_061454.1, forward strand.
TTTTGCTGACAGACCCTAATTTCAGGAAATTCAATGTTACTTCAAAAACGATATTTAATTTAGCGTATAAACCCGGAGTTACCCGCTTATCGTGGGGCCATACGAAAATAGACCTACTGACCACAGCTCATGAATCACTATCGGCTTGCCACGCGATTTACTCGTCAAGTTACATAAAAACATATGTTAATTAAGGCAGTTTTGCATTGCACATATAATGTTAATATGGCTACTGACGCGATACTGATTCTTGCGAAATTAGTAATATATGTTATCCTTCGCATGACGTTATTGATCAAGGTCACTGATGAGACGTAGGTTTAGGCCTTTTTGGTACATATTTAGTGAAGAACACAGCAAGTATAAAAATGCTATGGAAATGATAGTCTTGTATAAGTTATTTCTCTCAAGGCCGGTCAATATTTCTTCGTTATCCGGCCTCAAAGACCTTATTGATAGCATTGAAGGAACTCTTTGTACTAAGAACCAAGAGAGGATTGGAAATGTATTTTGATATAGAGAAATAATCAGAAAGTACATGAAATATTTGTACCGTGGAAATAGAAAATAATAAAAGATTTGTAACAGTGTTAAATGACTGAAAATAACACCGCACCCAGACAGTTGCAGTATCCTTGTATAAAACTATTAATATCTAGAATGTTTACATTCTGATAACATATAATGAACTTGTCAACTCCACTTAGATGTAATGTCTTCTTATATACAAACAGCATTGTGTATCATACACTGATCATTAAGCATATTTATTTTTTATGATCACAAATCACAGTAATCAGTCTAGAAAAATCATAATTATCTGTTTGATTAAACTTGACTGAATTATCCTACAGTTTTACTTAAGAATAATATCTTTATTCGTAAAAGACTTGACGGCCTGAAGATGCACAAGAAATATTCATATCATAAGCATCGAAAATATAAGCCAAAGAAATATCGTCAAATTATCAACAAACACAATTATCATGATTTCCGCTCCACAGATACGAAAGTGCCGTTGGAAAATACATTTTTTTATCGTTACCCAGATTGTTAACAACCACCTAATTAGTTTACAAGGAAAATATTTTGAAAATGTACTAAATCACAAAGGTAATACGGGTACCAGAGTCGTAACTCAACTAAAGCCGTAAGAAATTGAGGACATCAGTGAATTTATAAATAAGAATAATGTTACTCACAAAACTTGCGTCGAAACGAAAGAAGATATACACAATGAATGCGTATCAGTCCAATAAGAGTGATTTAAACTGAGAGTACAGCGAGAGCACAATGTTCTGGAACAAATCCATGCACAATACACAAGGACCAAGTCGCCGCATCGAAGCTGTCGCATCGGTGGCGAAACGTAAACTGAACTCAACGTAGGAATGAGGTAAACACCATTATATAAATTTAATTGGAGATAATTGCGCGAAAACCGCAGCTGCGTGACGTAGGGATGCCATTATCAAGCATTATACGACGTTTTTCCTAGAAGCGGGCGGTGGGCACGGCTCTCTTTGCCATTCATCTAAATTACGATAATGTAAAGTAATACCGGCTTGGGGAACAACTTAATCTTACCAAACAGATGGACTCGGTTCAGAGCTTCGGAAAAATGTTAAGCCAAGAAATTGAAACAAATATATTTAGATCAAGTGGGGATAAAGCTCCGAAGAGAGCTCAATTCGTCTTGGCCATTCTAGATTGATACAATAAAGATTACCAGCAAAAACTTGTAGATCTACAATCAAGTTAGTCTGTAGTATATCAATCGGCAAAGTTGAAAAGCAAATTGCAAGCGTTGAAATGTATGCAAGACAGAGCGCTCCTTAATTTATTCGTATAAAATTGTTGTTTGTTCTCAGTATGCACGCGATGTCGACTATAATCCAGTAAAGTGATTATGTTGAATACGGGCTGACGTATCGCTGCCTCTGGGGAACTACGCTTTATAATAAACTTTTTAACTTGTCTGCTATTAGTCACACATTCAAAATTAAATTTTGATTGTGTATTGCGTATTACATTTCTGTCCATGAACCCTTGCACAAGAGACATTTTTTATGTATCACACATGAATGTTTTGAGTCGTGGGACAAAATCTTGTCAATTAACAATCGATTCTCCTTACTACGCTTCCAAGGAGGTAGTTTACAAAACTGCTGACAAAAAGATGGAAACATCGTTTGTACAGCATAACGTTCAGGAAACGGTTAGTATCAACTACCGATCTAAAGACATCGAGTTAGCACGCATTGTATTGTATGCATTTGCGTACAAAAACGTTCGTACAACAACTATGCTTGTTTTTGCTGCACAAAGTCAGACTGTAACTAATTTCTGTCTACTACCGGATAGCGTTTTATGACAGAGAAAACTTCAAACAAAACTTCATCATTGAAGGATTTTACGTACATATACCTTTGCTTGGAGAAGACCGAACTGGCGAACCTTGCGGGAGGCCTTTATTTTGGCTTTAATCGAATTTTCTGGAATATAAACGCAAGATGCGGATGGCTTTGTAGCCAGAAATGGTCAACGGCTAAGGGTCTACATAATGACGTTTGTGCATACATATCATCTTGTTTACTGTGATTCAGTGGCTATAACATATCTATTACAATTACTGCGTGCGTGCTAACGACGTTACATAATAGTGCGCTAACTCAGGGCCTGTGATAAAACCCCTGGATCAACGTGGAGGATTAAAAGTTCTAGAAATGAGGCCAGTTTTTCAATTTTAGCCAGGTCATTTGAATTTTGATACATAATATATTCAACGTATATATTAAACAGTTACATACAATGCAGCTTAATTAGACTTCCAAAATTTTAATTGTATTCAGAAGAATAAAATATGTTGCATCACTAGACCAAAAGCGTCAGTGACTGCTCTTTTATTAAGCCCCTCCAAATTTTCTCGAACTATTGTGATCTCTTTATACCAGTGCAAATTATAATAATCATGTCATCGGTTCTATTTAAAGTAAGCCCATTCAAGCTAGGTGGTCGAAATTTACAATCGTGTCTAGAATTTACAGGTATATCTTTACGTTTCTAATTATAGAAAACTTTGTCGTATAAACCATCTTAATTTATGTTCACGTTTTCTATTGCACGGTGTTATATTTTAACATAATATACACACGATTTACTTAGGTTAAACGTGATCAAATCATTAGAAAACTTATGATCATGGTCTGGAGAAAAGTGTGCAGTAATTTTGTTATAATTAAGAATCTTTCAAACTTCATTATTAGTTAAGCTTTTTTCATCATTATCTCTGTCTGTATATATTAAATGAAAATTAATGATTTTGGCATACAATATGTCTACTTAGAAATCAAACTTGTCTAAAATTTTCCACATGTGCATAACGGCTGCAAGTAGGACATGCAACACACTAATACTTGCATCCTATCCATATCTATTTATGTCCTCGATAACCTTTTGTCGTACATTCGCATCATCTCCATATGAATATGAATGAAGCTTTTAAATTGTATTGTTTTCTTCATCCATTTAAATAAGATCTTCTGTATCTTGATCTAGATTAAACGGTTTTATTATTATCTTTCTATTTTTTATAAGCGAGTTCAATTACAACATTTTCAAAAATATGCCCCGCAAAATCTTTTTCATTTTTCCAAGTTTAGATGTATCTTTCATATTTCTTTCAGTTTCTTTCACAGATAAGAACTGTAAATGGTCTACTTAGATCAGATTCAGAAGAAGGTAGATATTTGATTTAAATACTGATTTCATTCTTGCTCTGGGAACAAACTTGGAAGATGAGAACTGTTATTCGGTTACAAACTCTTGAACAAAAACATATTGACATCTAACATTTGAAACAAGTTCATTAGTAAGCTACAGATCTAATTAGACCAAGACAGACAATAACGAACAATTAATAGGAAAACTCATTAATTAGCTCATAGTCCACTTACAAGCGGCAGTTTGAAGCCGATTCTTGTTTTATTAGTATCAAATTCATCATTTTGTCATCATATTTTATTGATTTTAAAAGGGACGAGAGATTTTCAATTGTGGTTAAAATCACAAAACCCTTTGATGCTATTAGTCATGTTGTTATTTTTAATACTTTCTAGAAACTTGGGATCTTTTGTGTTTGTTACGATCATCATCCTCCGAGCCTTTTTCCCAATCATGTTGGGGTCGGCTTCCAGTCTAACCGGATTCAGCTGAGTACCAGTGCTTTACAAGAAGCGACTGCCTATCTGACCTCCTCAACCCAGTTACCCGGGCAACCCGATACCCCTTGGTTAGACTGGTGTCAGACTTACTGGCTTCTGACTACCCGTAACGACTGCCAAGGATGTTACGATCATTATAAGATAAATCATTAAGATTTGAGACCCATACTTATCGTGACAGCAAGAATACTTTGTAGGCTGGATTTTATTTTTAGTCCTTCGAGCCGGTCTTGCTTGCGTCAATAGCGCAATTGGGTTTTCCATTCAACTTATAACCAGGACTATCATAAAAAGAAGTTATTTTTGTAACATTATGCGGCCTGTTAATAGCAGTTATCACTTAAAGGCTAATCTTTAAAACGTGGTCATCTGCTTAATATACGCATATATTGATTTTCCTCAATTATTTTTCAAAAGTCCATACCAAGAATTCGCGTACTTATTTTCTACTTACAGAACTTAGATGAGCCGAATAGTAAGAAACGTCCATTACCTGAAACGAAAATCAGATTTATTATAAACAATCTTGTTATAGTTATAATATTGGGCGATGGCCAGCATCTCACCTATCTCGAATATCCATAGAGCTATCAAATGCGAGCTGAAATTACTTTCTGACCTTGGTCTGGTCGACTGAATTCGTGTTCGGATGCGATTGGGATGACGTGTGATACATACGATTGAGATAAATGTGATGGATTGTGTTTGATTGAGCAGTTTGCATTGATGCGTAAGTATGGCTATTAATAGTCGTGCTTCGATTTTCGGTGAGGATGCTTTAAGAGAAAGTTTATGATTTTTCTTTATTTATTTAAGAGTCCTTGTTAGATGCAAAAAGGGAACACCTTATGGTACTTAAGACTGGATCGAATGTGAGGAACATCGGATTGCCGAATTCAAATTAAATAATGACTTTTTGTTTATCTTTCAGCCCAAATTACAAGGGGGTTTTCCACCTCGTAATACGTATAATGTTCAGGCTAACCTTCAAAGAATCCTAGCACATAATTGATGACAACCAGTTACGCCACGTGTAGCTGTGATGCAACTAATACAACGCAGATGCGCCTGCGACGGTAAACATTATAGGGCTGAGAGGAAAGTGCGAATGGCGAATTAAAATACAAGAAGCTAATTAGTGAACAATGCAAAAATTTATTGTGGGTCACTTATGTGTCCATTTATGGAAAAAAGGTATTACGCCGCAGACATGTCTTATGGAGCTATGTCAGATTTGTTTGATGAAACAGATATGAAAAAAATGTTCTGAGAATTTTATAGAACCTGTAAGTCAATAAATTGGAGCAATTCTGAGTAATATCAAGTTCGCTATGAAAGGAAATGTTTGCTTCTAGTTCTCGTCACTAATTAAACCATGTTTTCTACCATGAAAATAACTGAAATACCAATTCAATAATAAAAGTGACAGGCGTATTACGATTTTAATAAAGATTTACATCATCATCCTCCGAGCCTTTTTCCCAATCATGTTGGGGTCGGCTTCCAGTCTAACCGGATTCAGCTGAGTACCAGTGCTTTACAAGAAGCGACTGCCTATCTGACCTCCTCAACCCAGTTACCCGGGCAACCCGATACCCCTTAGTTAGACTGGTGTCAGACTTACTTAATAAAGATTTACATAATGACAACTAACTTAAAATAATTAAGAATACACTATATAGGATTTTCTTTTTATTTGATCATACATCCGTTGGTACTTATACGGATTTAGAAGAGTCCTGAGTCATTAAGTTATCATAAGCCTTGAAGAATCTATAATATTGAAAATACCACTACCAATAAATATGAAATTCCTCAGCCCTGAATTTCAGTAGCACCATACACTCGGTCGCATGATATTGTTTGATTTTCGCTCTCAGCGCACATACAAAGATAGTAAGTATATATCTTCTATAAGCGGTGATAACCAGATTCCTATTTACGCAACAATTTCGAGACAAAAGTGGTTTCTTTCAAGTGATAATTTTTAGGTGTTTTCGGTGGGCGTGTAATTGTTAAGTAAATTCTGAACTTGTATATAATATTTGGTTAGAATCTTCTGAGTTACGTTTCTTGGCAAGTAAGTGTTAATTTCTGTCGCCTGGTTCAATCTTAGTATCATAAAGTTGTAGGTCATACAGCTTCCTTTTCCGGGTAAATAGTTAATTTAATAATATTGTCTACAATAGCTATAAATTATTGGTAATTAATGTAAACATTGTATTATTAGTTCCTATATTTGCGTCCATTAGTATTAATTAATAATTTAAGATTGCTAAATAGATTATAGGAAAATGGGTGCAATGTGAAAATAATAACATTTAAAATATTGCAAATACACTCAAACATGTTTTATATGTATGTGTATGCTTTGTCTGTACAAATAATATTTACTAGCCTTGTAGAGTTCATGCAGGGCGTTAGACTCAAAATTTAAGTCATTAGATTTGCAAATAGCAAATGCCAAGCCAGTATTGTTTGGAATAGCAATGACTTGGGGACTTAGTATGCATTTATACATATTTCCTTATTTATCCCAACCTTGGGAGCTGTTGACAAATAAGGTTTTATTGCATAATGATCCGGTAAACTCCGTTTGTTTACTTATAAATTGTCAGTACACATAAAATGACAGCCCCTTGCCGTGTAGCATCTTAATCGAAAAAAAAGGAGCATATAGCGAAGTATGCTTCGTGAAATCAGAAATTACTTCATATTTTCCTGCACTTATATCTTTCTGTATCCGGAAAGAAATTAAAGAAAACAAAAGCTTACGAATACAATTTCCCAAAAAAATATATTTACAAAGAAACCAAACAAAGCACTCCCTAATTATGACAAAATATCTCGAGCAAAGCTAACAACAAGTGCAGGCTATTTTAAGATCTTTGTTATTGTATACTGGTCCTTCTAGCTACATTATAATTGGTCCTTACGTTCGGAAAATCAATAGCGAAGCTTTTACTGTAGGTATGTTATATTTTTTTGTGAAAATCTGAGGAGTATTCAAGGTGAAGACGTATTATATCATCGTGCAATGCAAACTGAAGTATGAAAGTATTGTGATAAACGTCTGTGCAATCAAATGATATCCTTTTATCGGGCATTCGGGCGGTCGTTATACTCTCCAAGCGTCAAGCCGTGGATATTTTGAATGTATATACGCTGGTGTATATACAAGAACATTTATAATAACAACGGTGAAAGCGGACGCGGACTGAAAAACAGTGTCAGGTGTTCGCGCCTCGGAGGACCAGGGACGGGCTGTTTTGATTTCCACTCAAGTGTTTTGGTTGATGTTTAAAGCAATGATAGGTCTAGTACCTGCTAAAGAATTTATTGATTCTGATATCGTCAATCCACCTTGGCCGAGCCTGGTGGTTAGCGCTCATTCCTTCTCTGGATATGAAAAGGCTAGCCGAGAGACAATAAAAATACAGATTTTAATAATAAAGTAGATTAACAACAAAGAAATTAACGAAAACTTACACGCGCAGACAAAATTGAATGTAATTAACATCGGTTCAGAGGTTGAGACGCAAAAACATGGGAAACAGACAAATATAGAAAGGCCAATTTGTTTTCGCGTAGTCTCAGTTTTGATCAATTAATAGCTTATATTATGTCTAGTCGACCAGCCATTTTGCGGTTGGAAATACCTTGATAGCACTATGTTACGATTATGCAAAATATGTGGATGCAAATTGATTACTGTTATTAAGTTTCATATCATGCGGTTTTGAAGCGCCTTGAAATAATATCGATTTCCTAAATATAGTATCAAAATATTTTTTGGAAGAACGTTCTAACAATGTCTTTATACGCTAGACTTGATTCTTAGAACTGCGCCTGTCAAAACAATTATTGTTTTGCAGTAATTACATATTAATGCTTTGCACCTATGACCGGATAAACGGTCCATTGACGTCATTCCAGTTTTCAGTTTTCATAATAAGGTCGCCGAAAATATACTAAAGAATCGTCACTTTAATAAAATTGTCTCTACACCGATTTGTCACTCACTGGAAGCTAATAGAGCGATGTTAAATGTTGATTTAGAAATAGGCGTATCCATTCTATTAACGGTCTATATTTCACTCTCTGGGACTTTCTTTACTTCAAAATTGGTTTACAAAACTAGGAAATATATCAACAAAACCTAGAATTGGCATCTGGTGTGAAATTCACAAGCAATTCAGACAGTTACATCTATTTCGGGTGCGAATCCAAAATTATCGCTCTTCAGAGTCGGCCATAAGTGAGGATCGTGGCGTGCCAGTCAAGGCCTGGAGATAAATGCTGATTAGATAAAGGTGCTAGGCGAGATCCAAGACCTCTTGATAACAGTTTTGTGCACTATTATTATAGTGTTCTTGCTTGTTTGTGGTATTGTTTCTTAATTGACTGGCAGCTGCGAAACAGTGTTCCCAGTAACCTCTTACGTCATAAATTAGTCTTCTAGGATATTGATTATTATGCTTTTAAAGCCACTTTCTTCTTATTAATCCCACTTTGTTATTCCCTTACATTGTTTTACTCTTTACCAGATTGTCCTTTTTTACAAGACAGATTCTATAAAAATGATTTCATTGTTCAGCAATCCGGCATCCAAAACGACCAAGAACAAGTGAGACATTAAAACATAAAATCAATAAGCCATGCACTGAATTAAGTCCTCAGTAACTAAAGAAGGCTAAGCGAAATCTTACATAACTTCGATTAGAACCAGCATTTGTTTCGCCAATTACTTACAACGTAATACCCATAACTGATTATTTAGTATTATGTGTGGTACTTAATTATAAATAATATAAGCATTATAATTATAAAATCGTTGCTTCTGATTACTACGAAATGGCGGACTCAGCCGTGAGCCATTTTGATACGCCCGTCTGCAGGTTTAATGCTGGCAAATATATCAGTCGCGTTATCTAAATACTCGTACTTATATTACGCAATTTCGTGAGTAATTCGCACTGTTACATGACTAGGGGGTGTGTCGTTTTCAAATTGTTAGCTAATTTACATGATTAAGATACGCTCATTATTCTTCAGAATGTATTAATTCAACGCATTAAAATTTCAGAAATACCAACAAAAATATTACTTGCATGAAGGTCGGGTTTCGTTTGACCTTACCCCGAACGCCTCCGGCAGGATTGTATGTAATGACATTTTAACAGGGTCTGTTAAAGACGAATAAAAATGGCTATAAAAGCATAAAATATCTAACGTTAAAAACACAAGCCTTCGCCCTTGAAGAAGTAGGTGTAGTAGATAAAGACAACAACATAGAATTGTATGGTTCGGTCAATCGATCCAGTAGAATTTACATATTTATAAACTTCCGAATAAGCAATGATTTCAATAGACTTTTTTACTATAGAACAGTGGTTACTAAGCGGCCATGTTTATTTACTTTATAGAGCATTATTCTGGCATGCATAATCCATACTTGATCCAGTGTAATGCCGTCATTGGCATCGTCTTACAAATAAAGAGCACCGTCTATCATTGTCTTTATTTCGTAGAAAAATGGGTGTCTCTACTGTAATTATCTGTCCGCCTTTTTAATATCAATCTACGCAGTCGCATTTGATAAGAGAAGGCAAAGTCAAACTTTGGAACTTGATAACATTTTTGGTCTGTATATTTAGCTAGTAAAGTACATAATAGGAAACAGTGGGTGTTCTGATACCCACGCCATCAATCTTCTAAGAAAATGGACAGAAATATTTTGCGAGAAATCTGCTTAAAATAATCTCTTCATTGAAGAGTCTATTATCAGGATCACCTTTAGCCGGCTTAAATAATATTCCCGTTCGGCAACATAATTCATTAACCCACTCGATTCTTGGATTGTTTCAATCCGGAGTATTTTTGTAGGCATTATTATTATACTTCTACAAAAACGATGCTTCTAAAAATAAATACTTTTGAATGTTACACCCGGTAACAAAATTCTTCTGGCCACAGAGACTGAAAACCAAAAGTTCTCATTCTATTTTTATATGGCTGACTTTCCGCAATGTTTTCTATGCATAGCTTTAACCGCATTTTTTGTACGAAACGTTTGTAACAAGTTCTTTCTTTACATAAGATATGTCCTCCTAAATATAACTTTTATATCATCATTACTTTCGTCTTAAGTTTATTGATATTCAAATTAGAATAAAATTAACTTCGCTGCGATAAGTGTTCAAATAAATGATGAGACCAGAACAAGAAAAAGGCATTTTTATAAATAATGATTAGGAAACAACTATAATTTTATCGACTTTATAAACTTTATAAAGATAAAATGAAATGTTTGTTTGCGAAAGAAACAAGTGACATTCGGTATCAAAAGTCTGAACAATAAACAAAGCCGCGAAAATAATGACTAAGGAGTTCAATAAGCTGCAAATCAATATTTGTTTTGTGAAAAAAACACGGGAGAATGAAAACATGCGTAGAATGAAAGGAAAATCGTATTGTGTCGACTAAGTACTTGTAATCCTACGAAATCGTGAATGTCAACTCTGAACACGAACGAGGGAGTTGTTTGGTAACAAAAGGTGAGAAACATTTGTTGATGTGCTATTGCTACGCTACGATCCTGCAGGGAAATAACTGTGAACGTGCGTCAAGGAAAAGAAACAACACGAACACAAGTAAAATATTTGAAAATATTGATCCAAGTGTGGGTAAGTAGAGCTTACACGAGGAAAGACCGACTAAATAGGACATATTGAGGCATGTACATATTTAAGCGGGTACTTTGATAATGTATTATTCTCTTGAGGATAGTCACGCATCTGTTACAATTCTTATAAGTTAAAGTGTTTTTTCCACGTGTTCATACACGCGCCATAATTCAAGTAGAAAACACCTGACCTTTTTGAAGGACGTCAAAAGAGCTATGTCCTTCTAGGGCGTCACCCCATGGAGTGTCAACCCATGTATTATGTTGACATACCTTATGTTAAACGCTTTTCATTCATAACCAAGCCGATCTTCTTAATACCGGTGAATATAAATTTTAACCAACAAGCTCGGGAACAATACTTTTCAAAGGAATCTAAGCTTACAGAAAAAGACATTATCTAAGGGTGCGTCCACATCTGGCGAATGCGCAGCACGCGAGCCGATCGCGAGCTGTCCGCGAGCTGCGCGCGTGCAGTCACTGCAATAGTTCGGTGCGAACAAAAATGCACGCGCGCAGCTCGCGGACAGCTCGCGATCGGCTCGCGTGCTGCGCATTCGCGGCGCATTCGCCAGATGTGGACGCACCCTTACAAAGACAGAAGACAAATGCATCGATTCCAAAGTAACAATTGGATACGAAATATTCAATAAAACTTGGACGACCCGAAACGGCCTCAATGTAAATATAAATAAGCATACAAACAAAAGAGGACGTGGGGTAACACGTGCCGGTGATAATGTATTATGTAATCCAGGCCTTTGGAAATATAAATACAGGGAAATAATGATACATTCCGAAGTTTATACAACTGAAGCTTTCTTTGAAAGATACATAGTGAGAAGTTGTTAGTTAGTTGCCAAGCGAGGGTTGCCTTGAAGTTTTCTTTTGCAAAGATGGGAAATTCTCAGGAACTTCCACATTTCTAGCGTACGTACAGTAAATTATACAGTAAGGTTCTGTATATTTTAGATATCGATTATTATGAGATACAACATCTGTTATGTTCGATGGTAATAGATGCGTTGTCATGTAAAGCCTGCAGGCTCTCTCCATTTGCGTGAATTAAGTAGAATTGAACGAGGATCTAATATTACATCCGAATCAGTATCTAGTTATGCTCGCAATAATACAGGAAGCGTAGGACTATGTGAAGATTATTTGAAATATTCTGCATTGACGTAAGCAGAAGCGTTAGCAAACGAATACTGGACATAGTCGCTTATTACAAAGAATAGCAATGTTGCAAGTTCGTCAGTGTCGCTAAAAGTAATAAGTACCTAAACCGTGTTGTATTGTCCAAGGCTAGCAATATTGATGTAGGCCTGGCCTAACATGTTTTCTAAATGTAAACGTCTAATGTGTATCAATTGCAAATTACTTAAGAGTGCGATAGCTTGATTCACAAGGTCAAGGTTGATTAGAACGCGCCGTATGAGAATTCGAGGCAGAATACGAGAAGACTTGTCGTCTCTTTTACGCGCACGTTGAAAATATCAATTAGCAAGAGATAGAGAATAAATAGTCGAGCTCAAACCGCCTACCTAACAGATCCATCACAAAACTTCAGTGCCGTCCGCATTCCGTGGCTGAAAATAAATCATTAACTAAATTAGATTTTCTTCGGCGATACATCATTTTGTGACAAGAACGAATTTGCTAATGGTGATTAGAGTAACTTTGCTTAATACCAACAACAGGAAACATCGTAACTTTATTAGAGGATTCAGCTTGATACAGTTACTTTTTAAATAAACTTATCAAAATTTTCTCAGTTTCGACCCATCTACAATTCTAGACGATGTTTAGAATTATCAAAAAAAGTGGACTGAATGAATTTCTAAAGATAACACTGAGCAGTCGTGCCACGAGACAACGAAGCCGCATTTTAAATATTTTAGTCCATGCGTCGGACCACGTGCGGCCTGTTACCATGCCGCCTCGTGCGCTTGCGCAACCGTGCGGCAAGTGACAGGCTGTGCGACCACGGCTATTGGCGACGCATCTCACACCAGATTGAATGATTAAGAGGTAATTTAACATGCGACCAACGGGCCGTCTCGCTCCACAAGACGAGGTACTTCAAGAATATTATAAGATAAAATAGTTTCTGGGTCAAACACAATCTGAAAGATAAGGGATTATATACGAGTTAATTAATATTTGAACGCATCGTAATGTCTCGAATGTAACGGTATTTATTTATACTTTAAAATAAATTATCGAACAGATAAAAAACCGGCCAAGTGCGAGTCGGACTCGCGCAGCGAGGGTTCCGTACAAATTCTGTATAGATAAAAAGTGAGTTTCGCGCCAACCGTTAAGTTTAGAACAATCTTAGTTATGGTAATTTCGTGAGAGTCAAAATAGTTAATATTTTTTATTTTATAATATAACTAAAATAGTAGGCCAGTACCTTGTAAAAGTTATTTTATTAAAGTTATTTATATACAACATTTTATAGTCATCATTCAGAAATTTGATTGAAAATAACTAATTATGTCTTAAAGGTCATTGGGCATATCTGACCCGCTTTGTAAAAAGTGGCGGACATGAATCAAAGTAGTTTTAAATCGTGGAGAATGGTATGACGTTTCTTTGAATATAATATTTTATTAAAATTCCATCGAGACGAATATCCAGGATCGTTTGAGAAATATAAAAGACAAGCAGTTTCAGAGGATTGTACAGGTTGCAATGCTAGTTTTGATTGTTAAAGAAATTTCATAAAGAAGGAAGATGCCAATTCGGATGACCAGGATCTGATGAGGATCTGGAAACCCTGAGAAATCGAGGGCAACTCTTGAATATTGTAGGCACGCATCGAGTCATAACCAGACATGTGAGTGTATTTTTGAGGGTACTGGTAAACAGTGAAGGTTTGGAGCTGATTTGATTATGGAGACTACAGAGAGTCGAGGGAACTCCTGAACGGTATGTTGCAACTACCACGTGTTTGGGTTTATTTTATTCGTATTGGCGAAGACTTTCCACATAGATAGGTTTGACTGCCATTGTGGGATCGATAGCAAAGATCAGATATAGTTATGGGAACTCCTTTACAATTTATAACGTAACCTTGTGTTGGAGATTATTTTATTTTAGGTGACGAGAATTCACTACTAACTTGGGTTAAAGCAGCCATTGCAGGAATGGGATCTTTTATTTTTGAGGGATTAATCACCTAACGAGCCCCAGTTTCAGGTTTTTTTCGAAACCGCCTGACGACTTGTAGCTGTCGAATTGTAACAACGACTGCTAGAGAGTAGGATTCGGGGCTGCTGGCTTTACGTTTCTAGAGCCTTGACAAAAGTGTAATTCTGTCCCATTCTTTGTTTTATAAAGTCGGCTTTATTTTATTTTGTAGCATTTTACAAACAAATCCAACTTCAAACATAAAAAAGCAACAAGAAAACAAAAGCAAGAAAGAAATTAAAAAGATGTTAGGTGCATCGGTCTAGAGGATGCATCTATATTTATTTAACCACCGAGATCTAGACCGATGCATATAAACAGTTTTCTTGTTCTTTTTAGAAGTTGTTTTTTTTTTTTGTAAAAAGTTTTTATTTTTAACTTTTGTGAAAAGTTCTCGTCAATACGAATAATATAAACACGACGTAACTAAAAACATACCGTTAAGGAGTTCTCTCGACTTTCTCACGTCTCCATCATCAGGTAAGCTCTAACTAAACCTTCACTGTTTGATAGTATCACCAGACATACATCTGAGAATCAAGTTTAAATCCTATGCATGCCTACAATTTCTGATAGTTGCCCTCGATTTCTCAGGATTTCCATCATCAGATCCTGACCTGATGACAATGGAAATAAACGGCGAGTATACTCTTTCACTACAAAGAAATAATTTCTCAAATCCGTCAAACGTGGTCGTTTAAATTCCCCATTGAAATGAGGAAAATATTTGATGTTTACACCTGATTTTCTCTAGATTCCCATGGTTCACATTGATGCGACTAATGCCATAGTAAATCAGAGCCTTTATCATTATACTGTGCTATATTTCGTTCGTATCCGCCGTGGGTATGGTTTCCATACTAAGGTGCCCAATGACCTTTGAATGATTTAACATTTTTCACAGTTTAGAGGCCATTATATTTAAGAAGTGTTTGATATGAATTTCACTTTTTATCAAAACTTTAATATCTCTACGCGTTCATGTGAAAAAGGGTAAGTAGTAAGTTTATAATTATTAAAAAAATATTTTATGTCATGTAAGCAAAAATAATATTATTTTAATATTTTATGTAACTTCAAATTTATCATTTTCGTAATTTTTCCTTTATCTGTACTATATAACGTTGCTTCGTGCCGAATTTCAAGATTCTGAGTTCACGGGAAGTACCTTGTAGGTTTTGATTCCCTAGCGTGTGACGGGAATTCGTCTAAGGTGTCGGTAAAACTGCTGTATCTTTTGATCGCGTTAACTTAGAAGTTTGATTTTTTCATTGCTTAAAGGGACAATAGACCTAGGTATTTGGTATAAATTTCAATTTGGTACCTTTATTCGTTCGTGAGAAATAAGGTAGTAAGTTTCATTTTATTAAAATATTTTTATTATATTATATAACAAAAAAAATGTGATTTTCGCAATTTTTCCTATATATTTGCATTATATGACAATGCTTCATGCCAAATTTCAAGATTCTGAGTTTACGGGAAGTACCCTGTAGGTTTTGATTCTTTTGCGAGTGTCGAAAATTTGTTGAAAATATCAACATAATCGGTTGTATCTTTTGATTGGCTTGGCTTAGAAGTTTGATATTTTCACAGCTTAAAGGGACAATAGACCCGAGTATTTCATGTGAATTTCAGCTTGATACGTTCACGCGTTCTTAAGATAAAGGGTCTTGACAGACAGACAGACAGACAGACAGACAGACAGACGGACAACAAAGTGATCCTATAAGGGTTCCGTTTTTTCCTTTCGAGGTACGGAACCCTAAAAATGAGCACATACAATTGCAATCGACTGTAGGTACAGTTTATCATATCGACAATTATGAAAATACAAAACCTAATAAAAATGTAAACATCAGAAGCTCACGTGAATTCGGTTATCAGACTGAGACACTGATGTAATATTTGTAGTATATTTATAAAATAATGTAGACTCCAATGCCAGACGCCAAAACTCGAAGAGACGAGAGCCAAACTAAAACCGAAGAAACCCTTGCCTGGTCACCAAATCTCAACTAATTCACGACTAGCTTCTGCCAGCGGTTTCACCCGCAACCCGTGGGAACTACTTCCCGTACCGATAAAAAGTAGCCTGTAGCCTATAGCCTTCCTCGATAAATGGGCTATCTAACACTGAAAGAAATTTTCAAATCGGACCAGTAGTTCCTGAGATTAGCGCGTTCAAACAAACTCTTCAGCTTTATAATATTAGTATAGATAGATTAATACAATTCAATACACAAGGTGAAGAATAAACACAAGAAGAAACCCAGTATTGTTAATGTTTTACACGAAATTACCGAACAACAGTTTTTTTATGTCTGTATTGATTGCAATAGTTTCCTCATTGAGATTCATTGTCTGAGGAAGATCTTTGGTAATACTAGTTTTTTGAACAATAATTAAGTAGTAAAGCTATTGACTTGTAACTACACACGACAATTATTCATACACACGAGTGATTGGTGAGACGCAGTGGCCCTAGGATGGTCCCTTGTGGAAGAACATAAGGACGTGAAGACAAAGACATTAATAAAATGATTATTTGACATTATTATAGTTTTTCAAAGCTTGAAAAATCCTCTAAGTTTAACCGAAATAATGATGAATTTCAATCTGCCTTTAAAACGTTCTTTTACCAGAAGTTCCTCTAAAAAATCCAATTCCTACATTTTCACCTTGCACATTCCTTTGTTTTATTAACTGTTGACACTGTTTTCAATTACATTTACGTCTTGTTTCTCCCGATGATTTACATTTATCGCCCGTGGCTTGATAACACAGGTAAGGTTATTATCATAGCCATGTTAACAGAGGCACATGTTATCAAAACATATAACTAGATGGCTGCACAAAGATACTCTGTCACGTTTCTGTTCATATCTATCTATCTATCTCAGATGTAATGCATATCTTAACCTAGGTCTGGTCTCGGGATCAGGCACGAGTATAACTTTCATTAGAAATTTCATTTTCCATGTTTTGTCTTCGGGTTGCTTAGGAACTTATCGGCATACACGAGTGGGGTTGCATCATCTTACTGTAACTCATTAGTTTTCCCCCTATTCATAAGCTTTATCTTTCTTTTTGGTATCCCACTTTTGATTTCATGGATACTCAATCAATTTTATTTTCTTCTATGTGTTATCATACCATATGCTTGATATTCGTTTCAAAACCAACTTTCATAGTCACCCACAATGTCGAACCAGGATTACAGATAAAAAGAAATATTCTCAGCTAATCATCATCCTCCGAGCCTTTTCCCAACTATGTTGGGGTCGGCTTCCAGTCCAACCGGATTCAGCTGAGTACCAGTGCTTTACAAGAAGCGACTGCCTATCTGACCTCCTCAACCCAGTTACCCAGGCAACCCGATACCCCTTGATTAGACTGGTGTCAGACTTACTGGCTTCTGACTACCCGTAACGACTGCCAAGGATGTTCAATGACAGCCGGGACCTACAGTTTAACGTGCCATCCGAAACACAGTCATTTGGTGTCTAAGCTATACTTAGAAAGTACATACAAACTTAGAAAAGTTGCATTGGTACTTGCCTGACTTGGAATAGAACCCGCGCCCTCATACTCGAGAGGTTGGTTCTTTGCCCACTAGGCCACCACGACTTAATAACAAATATTCTCAGCTAATGATGTAAGTAATTTACCACACGGAGACGTGTAGTAATATAGATTAAACTAGTACCACGAATACATGCGCAAAGTTACGCAATATGAAGGAAGCGTTAATTCGTTAGAACAATTATTGGTTTTGTTTTATACCTCTTTGCGTACCCTCTCTGTTTATTGAAGCATTATGGTATCATCATGATATCATATCATTTCTAAAATAAGTTACTATAATTTATCTCTAACTATAACAGTTTCGCGATGCGCTGTTTAAACATCATTTTGTGTATTTTTTTAAATATTTTCCTTATCTCTTCAGAAATCTTGTGAACCATATTATAGGGTATGTGTTAATGAAAGTGGATCTGTCTGATTAGCAAGTAATGTTATAATATCATCGGATGTTTCAGACCCACACTAAGTAGAACTAAAATGTTCTGAATATTTGACTTCCTTATATGCACGTTGTCGTTACATACAATTGTTTACCAAAATATTTCAAAAGGTTTACGGTTACGCAGACATGTCATCTTACTCTGGAAACAGACGCACACGCACGTTTTACATTTTGGTCTTTTAATTTTATTCCTTACGTCAACACGTTTTTGACCACTATCTTGGGGATTTTTTTAGTACCTGTTTCACAATTTTGGACATCTAAATAATGTTAGAGACGCTGAGGCGGAAATGTAGTATGTCAGAAGTTCACAGTGCTAAATACTACAAATTAGAACTTCTCTTGTAAAAACGTAATATTCGAGTGTGAACATTTTATGTTTGCTGCTCGGCATGGGGCATTACAAAAGTTTTAAGACCATCTTCGGGAAGGAAATGTGAAAGTGGTTCTCCACTATACATAATATCATGTGTAAGGTTTCGGCTTTCAAATGCAAACAGGAATACGTAAATGACCGTAGTTAAAGAGATATGTTGTCATTCAAATGCGAAAAAAAGTGTAGCTTACTATTTGATGATTGACTTCCAAGAACTAAGAATTGAAGTTTATTTGAAACAGAAAGCGAACATACCGCTCTTTGGGATAGTTTTGGCAAATGACACGAGAGATTTGCAGCCCGCTTGGCGCAGTGGCTGAGAATGGAACAAATATTTATACAATCTATATACATAGATGTAGTAGTTCCGGATTTAAGTGTTTGTATGTGCGTAGTCTTTACACATACACGAAGCTTCTGAGATCTTAGACCGAATTAACAGACTTGAAGATACACTCAAGTTCTTAAAAAAAACAACCAACAAACTGGTCATACTGACAATCTGGTCGACTCGAAATCTATATTCAATCGTTACTTTCTTGTTAATATGCATATGGAAGTAGCTCTGTCTGTGTATAACATGATCACGCCAAAGAGCTTAACCGATTGAGACGAATTTTGGGGCAAAAAAGATAGGTGGTACTTTGGAGACGAACACAGCTTATTTTATTCTGGGATGATGAGAGCAGTTTCCTCGGGAAGCGAAGAAAAAACTTGGGTGGAAACTGGTACGAAACAATCTTGAGTGTCACCTGAGTGTCACTCTTAGTTTTCTACCTTTTATTCTTTGAGAAATTATCTTGCTTTAAAAAAGGTCTTATATTTTGATAGATACGAAGTCATGAAAAAAATATATTTCCGTGAAGACTTAATAGTCAATATACAAGGACGATCAAATCAATTTGAATAATTGTGGCTTTGTTCAGGACATTAGTTGAATCTAATGAATTATTAACAAATCAAAATGATTTTAAATATGCATATGAATATGTTGAGGCCTGTGCTTTGGCCTTTTAGTAAATGTAGGTCAATGAATATTAAAATCAAACATAACATTTATGAAATAATGCGACAAAAATATCAATCATACATTTTTTGACTGAGAATAAATAGCCATGCGTTAGGGACTCATCTATCTGTTTATTTTTTAAATTACACAACATCATTCGATTTTCTTCTTTCAAAGTTCAGTTTTTCTTTAGATTCATTGGACGTCTTACCTTCTGGGTTTAAGATTTCTCACTTCAATCAGATTTAGAACAGCATTAAGAAACATATTATCTTGAGTATGGCAATAGAAAAATTAGACTCTTATACTGCTATTTCATCACCATCCTCCTATCGTCCCATTTTTATCTGCCAATATCTCCTGAATAACGCTATTATCATTATAATTTTTCACACAAGTCATCCATCGTTTCTCTATATTGATGGCTCATGCTTCTTATATCTTTTTTCTATTTTGATATTGTTTAGAAGCATACAATCTTTTCGCAGTGTCCACTATCAGATAAAACTTGTCAATGCGTCCAGTCCGACCCATTTCTCCGGTCAACGACATTTCATTCATGTTGGACCTAAATTGGTTATCTTATCGTTGGCTTCCCTTTGTGTTTAATTAGATACAAGTGATACGAGATAGCACTTTGTGTACTTATTTACTGCTGCGGTCATTCGTGGCATTCATGGTGACTACCAATGCTTGCATGACCAGTTTCTGGGCAGGGCTTTTAAAGTTTTTTGTAGAAAATTGTTTCCTAAATGGAAAGCCGTTTGAGAAGTAAAAACAAAAATTGACGGACATTTTAGGTAAAATATATAAGTAATTTGTTTGAGTTGTTTTGACGTAAGAACTCGCCTAAATATTTATGAAAATATCTGGTTAGTAATCCTGTGCCCTCGGGGGTTAGCACTTTTATCAAAGAGAATATCCAAAGGCACCCACTTAGCCGTGACATCTTACGGCAGATCTTGAGGATCAACATTGGAGAAACCGCACTTATTCTTCAAAGAAATAACTTGTACGTATACCGGACCCTTTTTATACTTTATCCCCAACAACGGACATCTGAAGCCCTCTTCTGACTTAGAATGAATGATAAAAACCAAATTAATGTACATAACATACATAACTTTCCATCAAGTGTCCGCTTTCTACCCATAACTGTCAGCCGGGTACATTTAAAACAATCTGGGTTTCATTAAAACAAAAAGACGTTCGCGTTTCATAATTACGCGATTTAAATAATTACCAGAGTCAATGACCATCCAAAACATAGTCAGGTAACAATTCGGTGTAAACTAGTTAGCTCATCATATGACCGACGCGTGCGCATATCGAGTCTGTAAACAGAGCGGAGTGCGCGGGCGCCATTCTGACCCCCGATAGTGGTCCCCGGCGATAACACGGCAGATAACTTGAGACTCTAGGGTCGCTCCACTGACAACGCGTCTTATTTAAATAGATATGAGACACACTAAACAGGACTGTTAAGTAACCACATTTTTACTAAACAGGTTTACATAACATCTCAAACGAACCTCGGACGGTGTTAAAGCATAATATTCGGATAAATCTGACTGATACGGAATTGAATACAATAAAAAGATAAGTTCAAAATAAGTAGTACTATATTGACGCACATTCGTTATTTTGATCATTATAAAATGGGAGCTGGTGAATATTTTTTGTTAACAATTGGTATGGCAACCAGTTGATCCCTTGCCTAGAAACAAGGTGAGGGTACAAGGTAAAATTCGAACAATACTGCTGAAATATCGTCTCATTAAAATGAAAGTTCAAGTTATGTTTATTATGATAAAACAAATATTCTCATCAATGCCTAGGGTAATCATTAAAATATACTCAGAAATGGTTTAACTATTGGGACTACTAAAGGGAAATAATATTTCTTCGAGTTTTATAATGAGGAGCTCTATGAAATGGGTAAACAAGTGTGTGTTTTAAGGGCATTTGCTTTGATATAATATTGATGTACCTACATGTCGACCGAAGCACATAATATTGAGTTGTCACCGCAAAATATTTTGAAATCCTTCGTAAAAATGGAAGCCTGACGACAATATTCGATCAACCTAAACAATTTTGTTTGTTTTCTCGAATTTTCATCCGGAATTAGGTCTGATATCGTTTCTGGAAACCAGTCCTTTGATGTTGTAATTATAGCAATAATATTGAACGTTATATTAACCCGCCGAATAAATATATTAAAGTTATTACGTCCATCAATTATAATTATACTGTTTGTTTGTTCTGGTTTTGGATTGAAGAGACCTTACATCAATGGAGACTGAAATCTGGAAGGCGTAATATTGATTTCGTGGGTAACTACGCAAATGTCTGGTCATAGGTATATTCGTGGCGCATTTGTTTTGCCTCACAGTATTCGTGAATGGTTCTCACTCACTGAATGCAGGCGAGATGCAGACGGTGATAATACTTTTTTTACTTTGTTACATTTGGCTTTTTGAATACTTGTTGATCTTTGTCGTGATTTGTTTCAATGAAAAAATATTTTTGATTATCAAGATAGTTTTTTTACCCTCCTCAGTACTAGAGAGAACTCACTTAATCATCGGAATTACATGATAAGTATCAAACACGTGGCTCACTGACCCATGTAATAATGCGTTATTTTGACGAAGGTTAGAATTTCGTGTTTCCTTATTAACAGTTGGTAAATCACACGGTAATTATACTGTGGTGTATATCTCGCTTAAATTATTCAGGCACAAAATAACACTCCAAACCAACAACATAGGGTAGTTTTGAAAATCTGCATATGGGTTATTCTAAGTTAAGAAGTACTTTCGACGGCAACGACAAAAAAATATGTTTTTTTTCAATGAACTTTACAAATAACCTATTTATCACTTAAAACTAAATGTTTCCTACGTGGTCACTAAAATTTATTGCAGAAATGTACGTAATTAAGTCACAATAAGCTCTAATATAAGAAAAATGTCTCTCCCCTGGTCTGTCCCCCAACCGACTTTATTTGTAAATCAGTAATTATGAATGTATTAAAATTCAATAATTATTTTAAACTCTTTAATTTTATAGGTACAGTAAACTTAGTAATAGTATCTTACAAGTAAAAGTGCTTTTATTCCAATCCTTTAAAAAAAATATGAACACCGAAATTTGTCCAACAAGTTTCGTGTCTCGTCCCCTGGTCTTTTGTTTTCGTTCAAAAATCAGTTTTGTTCTCCTAGTCTGTAGAAGTTGTGACCTTGAATGCATAGTGTGTAACGTGAAGTTAGCAACAAACGGCGCATAAGCAACTGCGCCGCCTTTATTATCGGCCATTTCGATCATGCTACTCGCTGGGTGCAGAAAATGTGAATGCAGTCTTTCCTCTGGTAAGTTTTGCATTGTAATTTTTTGTTAAAATACTAACATATACTTCAATATTTACTATGAATAGTGTGTACATTGTTATGTTTGTGTGTGAATGACGTGCGCGAAATACTTTTACGGCTATTTTAGATTTCTATCGAAAATGTATCTCCCCTGGCGTATTTCCCCTGGCTCTTTCGATGGCAGAGGAGATACTTAATATCCAGGGGAGATAAATTTTTACGCGTTTCCATTAATACTTCTAGTTTTCTCTAATCCTTTACTTGGCGTTATGCTTATTGTAGCTTTACAATACAATATTACGTTTTATTTACAGAAAAATGGCTTGAAAAGAAGAGGATAGCAGAACGATTACGATATCAAAGAATTAAAAATGACCCGGATAAGTATTTCATCGTTGTACTTGTTTTTTTTGTAGCTTTGGGCTGCAGATTTAAGGCTCCAGCAGACCGGATGCGTATGCGTAGACGTAAGCGTAGTCACGCGCGTAGTTACGGCGTAACCATGAGTTGTAATGTATGGAAATGTATGAGACAGGCCACACCGCTTGCGTAACGTAGACACGCGCGTCGTTACGCAAGCGGTGTGGCCTGTCTCATACATTTCCATACATTACAACTCATGGTTACGCCGTAACTACGCGCGTGACTACGACGTGGTTACGCATTACGCATCCGGTCTGCTCGAGCCTTTAAGTGGATCTATTTCTTGGGCTTGTTTTTTAATTTTCAGGTTTCTTTCTTTTCTTGCTCGAGTTGACTTTTGCTGCACGATCTCACGCGAAGCAGCTGGGCTGCTAGCCGGACTGCCACCGTCGGACTACTAGTCGGGTCTGGAGGCAAGAGTCTTCTTGCGCCTGTACGACTAGCGCGAGGAGGCTCAGCGCCGGGGGGAAACTCCGTTGCCGCGGCAAGTTGTCGCGCAACGGGTGGAGCTCCGGCGCGATCTCATGGTGGCCTGGAGGCAGCGACTGTCGCAACCCAGTGCAGGGCACGCCACCATAGTGGCGGTAAGTCCCCTCTTTGAGGAGTGGCTCGGGAGGAGTCACGGCGCCCTCACGTACCGCATGACGCAGGTCCTCACCGGACACGGTTGTTTCGAGAGGTACCTGCATCGAATCGGTCGTGAGGAGGCGCCCGGGTGTCACCATTGTGCGGACAGCCCCGAGGACACTGTGGACCACACAGTCCAGGAGTGCCCTGCGTGGGAAGGGCACCGCCGGGTCCTCGTCGAGGCTTTAGGCGGCGGCGGCCTCTCGCGTCCGGCCCTGGTTCAGGCCATGGTCCGGGGCGAGAGGGAATGGGATGCCGTCGCCTTCTTCTGCGAAGCGGTCATGCTCGAAAAGGAGGCGACGGAACGTCAGAGAGTTCGCACCTCTCATCCCGGCCGCCGCGCTGGAGCAGGTAGACACCACGGGCGCCGGGTGTCGCGAGATAACTCCCGGCCACCATAGACGTGGATCTGTGGGCGGTGAGTTCGGGTGGCTCATCGCTCATGTCTATTTTTAGACAACAGACCCATGTCGGCGGCGAGCGTTGTTCCACGCGCTCCTGAAAGAGATGTCAGCATCCCCAGCGGGGCCCAGTAGGGCCGAGGCCTGCAGGGGCTGTGGGTTGTTCGAAAGAGATACCCCGGCCCTGGCACATAAAAGGCCTACGACGGAACACGACGGTTTTTAGTCAGTAAGAATCTGACACTCCCGCACCGCTGCTAACCCACAGCGGGCGATTTTTGACGTAGTTAAAAAAAAAGTTGACTTTTGCTGTGCTGCCTGCGTTCGCCTGTTTATATTTTGAGGAGGCGGTGGGCCTTCATTATCTGAACATGGTTGTGTTACAAAAGCATTACTTATATCTTGGAGTGCTAAACGTCTTCTACGAATTTTTGCTTTTTCTCTCCATATTTCAAGTTTATGCTGTTATTCAAAAGATATTTTTTTGTTTTTGTTTCTTAAATAAATAATTCGTAATTAAAATAAATAAAGATGATTCTTAAAATTAACCTTGTTATTTTTTTTATCTCTTCACTGTTCATGAAGTATCTTCCCCTGTACACCTTGTCTCTCCCCTGTATTGTGTATTTCCCCTGGTCACTTATAAAACGACAAAAAACCAAAAAATTGACTGGACCCTTTGTATACGTTTTCAACGTAGTCGTTTACATTTAAAAATGTATACTTAAGTAAAAATATATAAAAAAAAACTCGTGCCGCCATTTCATACAACGAATTACCTCTTAACTTAGAATGACCCATATAAGATATGAACCTGTTATATTAGGAAGTGATGGTATAAATTATGGTACAAAAAAAAACTTGGCGCGAACGATACGATAATGTGTAAATATTTAGCAAGATATCCGGTTTGTCATCATGCATGTGTCTCGTGTTCTATACATCATTTGAGTAGCATCTTCAGGCGGCTGCATAACACGTCCATTTAATAGGACACCGCGAAGGAATGTGAACCCTTATCTACTCGTCTGAGTGACGTTACACAACCTTTTGTAAATCACGTTTCGTTTACCGTTTCTGAATTTGAAGCAGTTTTTCTACGTTTCATAGACAACTCCATTTGTTTTATTTTTATTACAACATTTGAATAGTAACTGTTTTTATTACATAAAAGCTACGCTATATAAATGTTGAGACAAAACTTTATATATTTAAGCATTTATGTATATGTAAATTGAAGCCCTAAAATTCGATTATTTCAAAACCTAACAAAACACTATCATTAGAACTCTGTATAAATAGACTTTCGGCGAAATTAACGCAACTGTTATTACAAACTGGGTAAACGAAAGAGAAAATGTTGCCCACAGCAATTAAATTGCTTTAGAAGTTTAATTAGAAATCTGATTACGAAAAATAAACGTTGGTAAGCCCGTTCACGTGTTGGTGTCAATTGAGACAAATTAATGTGTTATGATGGGAGCGGTCTGACCGCGGAATAGCAGCATTATGTTACATGACGTGTAACGCCATTTCCTTTGGGTCAAGGAGCCAAGCTGGTACTAATTCTTGAGTATAATGAGCTGTCTGGGGCTAAATAAAGGGACTATGTATATGTCGAAGTGAACTTCAAGATTACTACATGCTTATGGCTTCAATCAGGGTCATGATCCGTGTCTTACATCCAATGTAGCAAAATGCTCAGACGATTTTTTTTTTGGTCTAATACCTACATATTTGTCATCCCCATAAATTACTTTATAGTACGTCCTTTTTTTAATGTCCAGTCCCACATCTGGGTAAAGGCTTTCCCGTTTCGTCTCTCGATCCTTCTTGTGTTCCAATCAATCACGGTTCAGGTCGTCCCGACATATCTTTATTCCGGTAACTTCTGGGTGACAATATTCTCTCACCTCTCTGGATATAGCAGACCATATTATATGTATTGTGTTCTTCTTTTAAATTAAATTAAATTTTAATGGGGTGTTTAGTCTGTTCGAACATTTGCACCAGAGAGATTTGTTCTGGCTTGTCTGCGTAGCCAAGCCTTTGCTGCGTACATCTTTCTTCAAAGTCCATCGGTTGACCATCCGTCAAGAATATTTAAAGCCTTATGGAATAAATGACTGCCGATGTCAGAGTGACTGCCGAGATAGAGCTTCGCGATGAACACAAAGTAGCAACTTTAAACGATCCCCTAACTAACGTATTCATTTCGAAATCTGTTTAGTCGGGTTCTGTATTAAACAGCGATATTATAAAAGCTTTATCAGAAGGGCGGCGTATTTTTATAGTAGTGATGTAATTACTGCCATAATGAGTTTCATATCTAGTTTTTAATTATTCGTATACATTGTGAATATGAATTATGTAAACCTTTAGTATTTTTTGCAACACAACGTTTATATCATATTGATAATACCTGTGTGTACATTACCTACATAGTAAAAATAGTAAACAATTAAAAGATATGGGATCATAGATAACGATTAACAAATGCGCATCACCCGGCTTTTTACGTCCATGTGAAAATAGTAAATCCAGCAACAACATTTTTTTCCAAAAATAAAGCTCTAAGAATATTGAATTACCATAAAGCTGATTATGTTAATATAAATAAAGACATAAAAGATGTCGATTGGACTGAGTCGCTTCAAAAATTATTGCCTGATGAAGCTGTCTCAGCATTCTATGAAAAACTATTTGAAATAATCAGGTCACACACATCCATTCGCAGGCACAATAACAATCAATTCCCCATTTGGTTTTCCAAAACATTAATACGTATTTATAAAAACAAAGCTTCTGCCTGGATAAGATGGAAAAAGTATGGAAATATTAGCGACTACGAAACTTTTTCTATCAATAGATCAAAATTTAAGAAAGAGGTTGATAAATGTTATAAAATGTATATGAATTCTATTGAGGACAGTATTGCGACTAACAATAAGGCTTTTTGGACTTACATCTCCAATCGTAAAATTACTAATAAAATTCCCTGCACAGTTAATTATAAACAAATTTCCGCTAGTGATCCTACTACAATATGTAATTTATTTTCATCATTCTTTCATTCAGTGTATGAACCGTCTTCATTCGACCCTAATTCTTGGGAACCACCATCCTCTAGCACTGAGCTTGATATTAATGTATCAAAGTTACACTTTTCTCTAAATAGAATACGACGAGAGTTGAAATCGCTTGACGCCACTAAGGGGCCTGGACCGGATGGTATTCCGGCTTTGTTTTTAAAAAATACTTATAGTACAATTTGCTACCCTCTTTATATAATTTACAATAAATGTATTTCACATGGAGTTTTTCCTGAGATATGGAAGCGTGCCAACATCGTGCCGGTTCACAAGAGTGGGTCTGTAAATGATGTAGAGACATACCGTCCTATCTCTATATTGTCAGCATTCTCAAAACTGTTTGAGAAACTTGTTCATAACGAGATATACCCGTTCATTCATCGCCTTATAATTGAGGAACAACATGGTTTTGTCCAAGGTAGGTCATGCATTAGCAACCTTATGTTATTTACGACTCAGCTTTTTGAGGGTATTGATGATAGACAACAGATAGATTCGGTTTATACAGATTTTCAGAAGGCGTTTGATAAAGTTGACCACAGATTATTGCTCAACAAAATTTCATACAACGGTATTAGAGGAGACCTTCTCCGATGGTTTGCTTCTTATATAACTAATAGGACTCAAATTGTTGTAATAAACGGCTTTAAATCTAACTCTATCGAGGTAACTTCAGGAGTGCCGCAAGGCTCAATTTTGGGTCCCCTTTTATTTATATTATATATTAATGATATTAAACACTGCTTTAAACACTCAAAATTTCTGTTATACGCGGATGATTTAAAAATATTTAAGAGAATTTGTAATGATACAGACTCTATAGCATTTCAAGAAGATTTGGACCGTTTTTTCCAGCTATTGCTCTGCTAATAAGCTATATCTAAGCCTATCCAAATGCTGCACGATAACATTTACCAAAAAAAAAAATATTAATTTCTACGAATATCGGCTTGCTAACAGTATCATAAATAAAGTTACCACTCTTCGTGATCTTGGTGTGCAACTAGATACAAAACTTCACTTGGATACTCATGTAGAAAATATAGTGAATAGAGCATACAAAATGTATGGCTTTGTAATGAGAGCGTCTCGCGATTTTAAACGACCCTCTACTTATTTTCATCTCTACAAATCAATAATTCGACCACAACTGGAATATGCAGTGCCGATTTGGAATCCATATTATGCAAAATATAATGAAGCAATTGAATTAGTCCAACGCAAATACTTTCGCGCCGTGCTTTACAGATGTTACCGTAAAAAAATATCTTATAAGCTACTTCTTAAAAAATACAATATGCTGACCCTACAATCAAGGCGCACGTTGCTTGATATGATGACTCTATTTGACATATGCCGTAATAAATTTGACTGCCCCCCATTAGTTAATAGATTATGTTACCTGGTTCCTCGAACAATCCATGGGCGTGAGGTGCGAACGAGGCGTCTATTTGCTACCAGCTTATGCAAATCCAATTCTGGTAAACGCTCTCCGCTCCATCGCTTAGTGGACACATACAACAAACAGTTTGGCTCAATCGACATATTTCATCTTAACAGATTCAGTTTTAAAAAAAAGGATAGTCAACGTTTTGAAGGATCGGCAGTAGACTGCGTTAGATGCATTAGATTATTATATTGTTTTTTTTTTTTTTCCTCTTACTATAGTTGAATTTAAGATAACATTTTGTATGAATTCACCTGGCATAGTAATGTGGCAATTTATGATTTAATAATAACGCAGTGCACTTTTCACTACAGTTAATACCTAATTGTATAATATAACGATTTGACAGCAAATGTCTGCGTACAGATTTAGGATCACTTTTTTTTTTTTGTAATTTGTGGAAAATGTAGTGGGTAGTATATTTTTTAAGATTAGTTTTAAGAACATTTTGTGTACCAATAATATACTACTGTTTGTTTTCCCTAATAAAAAAAAAAAAAAAAAAAAAAAAAAAATGATTACGTAATATTTAAGTACTTAAGTATAATCAATACAAACGATTATTTTACGTCAATTGCCATGTTAGGTGGAGTGGCATTTGACTGAGAGTTGATTGGACTTCATTCTGTTAAAAAGTGTGATATAATCAACTCAGTACTTAATAGAGTTTAAGCTGATCGCAATAAAATTATAAAATTCGTTTTAAAAACGTAAAAAATACAATGAAGTCTGGCTTATTTCATACTAGCTTCCGCCAGCGGCTTCGCCCGCGTGGTGTGTTGATAAAAAGTAGCCCATGTGTTAATCCAGGGTATCACCTATCTACATACCAAATTTCAATCAAATCGGTCCAGCCGTTTTTGCGTGATTGAATAACAAACATACATCCATACACTCACAAACTTTCACATTTATAATATACTAGCTTCCGCCAGCGGCTTCGCCCGCGTGGTGTGTTGATAAAAAGTAGCCTATGTGTTAATCCAGGGTATCACCTATCTACATACCAAATTTCAATCAAATGGGTTCAGCCGTTTTTGCGTGATTGAATAACAAACATACATCCATACATTCTCACAAACTTTCACATTTATAATATTATGAATGAAGTAGGATGTTATTATAAAAATCTATCTCAGACTTGACACAGATGTCTTACATACCTATGTGAAGACTATATAATTCATTAAAAATTGGAGTTATTTGTAATCGGAACTTCTGACGTTTTGTATACGTAACTAAGGTCTACTTGACAGCAACACGAGATTAAAACATTGATTAAAATTTTGAGTGTCGCTTGAGTACCTAGGTATCTTATTGCATAGTGTAACTACAGCGTGACGTTGGATCTCAAGTGCATCCCATAATGCCGAGAAATGGCTGTCATTGAACATCTTTATCAGTCGTTACGGGTATTCAGAATCCTATAAGTCTGAAAACCAGTCTTATTTAGAGTTAGGTATATTAGGGGTATTGGGATGCCTGGGTGGGTAGCTGGGTTGAGGAGGTCAGGTAGGCAGTCGCTTGAAAAACACTGGTACTCAGCTGCATCCGGTTAGATGGGTAGCCGACTTCGACATAGGTCGGAAAAGGCTAGGCAGATTATTCAGCCGAAATATCATCCGAGAAAGCTCAGTTGAAGTTTTTGGCTAAAACAAAGGCTTTTCAACCGTTATTGAAGCCACACCCAAAAATGTTGTTATTGAGACAAATTTCCTTATAAAGGGAACCAAGAATTAATTGTGTTGACGCTTGCTCGTGGATCATTAAGGGTTGTTAGTTTCAATACAGTGTTAATACCGTCGCCTCAAGGTAGGATTAAAGCAATAAGTATTATTAAGTTAACATTGCTTACTAATGTTATTATTGGTTCTAATCTAGCAATAGTAGAAATGCGTAAAACAATTGACAGAGTCGTTAAGTTGGTACCATTTTTTCGGAATTCCAATTTCAAATCCATATTCGTAACTTTTTTTTTATTGGTAGGTATTTTGTTTACGTCTATCGTATCGTAGGCAGTTGGCACGCAATTACATAGTTGTTAATTAGATAATATAAATTAGAAGACAGAATAGCTACAATAATTATGTTTTCTTTGTTAGCCTAATTAGTTATGATGATTATGACGGCCGATATGTAAGTGCGTACCTACAAATCATCAGCTGACTCCGGCTTTCATTACCTACCTACGTCTATTGTTTTGTTTACATACTAATTAAAACTAAACTATACATGAAATAGCTTAACTATTATAGGGAGGGATTCATAAAAGTTGGAAAGATCAGTAAATAAATAGTAAAAAGTGCAAATGAATTCATTGCCGGACCTTACCTCTCGCACCATTCCCGTGATTGACCGGCGCCCCGTTGAGTTTGATCGGCCTCCCGTCCGCAGTACATTTTAAAAGCATATTTTCAACTATCCAAACATTCACCTATTACGATCCATCCGAATCAGTCAAAACAATAAACTTCGAGAGCACGAAAACAAAAACACGCAACAGAGTGTAGTTTTTTTTCTTTCGCGCCAACCGATTGGTTGTCGCGCGTGACGTCAAAAGTCAATTTGAAACCACTCGAATCGACACAAAAACTATAACGCGTTATCTTCGCAGTTCAATTAATGTAACACGTTTAATTAGTTCACACAACACGGTTAACACCACTAGCAGATGTATTTATTATCGAATAGCACAAAACCGTACGCGATTCGGTAACTGGTGAAATACACACACGCAATGCAACAGGCTGGCTGCTTGACTATGACTGAAATGAAAACTGCTGCGATTTGCGATACGGGCCACGGCTGTTGCCGTGTTTTGATTGATAGAAAAAGAAAAAATGAATAAAACAAGTGTGAAGTTTGTCACGAGAGCGATATCGTTATCTCGCTCTGTTTCACTGCTATGGTAACATAATTATTTGTCTTTATCACTGTATTCAGGAGCAATTTGTAATGAACTTGCAGTTATAATTGAAAAAATAATATTGATACTATTATATTGATACCGTACCATTTTGTTTATGCAGTTTGGACAATGAAATGGTTAGAATCAGTTATCAATAGACAAAGATAGAAAATCTGATAATAATTTACTTTTTATTTTCTTACGTTGGTAGTCCTGCGTCTAATATTGCCATTTTAAAATTGGTTTTCCTTCATTATATAATAATTAATTAAAATAAAAGATTAAAAAAAATTAACTACGTCAATTAATTTATATGGTCAAATATTTCTTTTTCTAATGAGTATCCTAAAACATTTGCATTTTTCGTTAAATAAGAGACATTCTTCCAAGTAAGGTTTTCCTAAATGACAACACTGTCTTGTCGCCGCTGCAGACAGCCGCCATATTTTATTATGAGAGCGCCATTTTGAGAAATTCTTCAGGTGACGCCGACGCGACGCTTCGCTACTATTGTGAATTTCGAAAATTACAAGGCGCATTAATAATCGGTTTCAAATAAAATGGGCAAGAAAGATAAAAAAGGCGATACCACCGACGGATCCAGTGAGGAGGAGTATGTTGTCGAGAAAGTTCTCGACAAACGTACAGTTAAAGGAAAGGTAAGATTTTCAGCATTTTTCCTCAATTTAATTGGGAGATTATGTACTGTTCGGTTGTTAATTCCTTACGTAGTTGCATCTATACTTACCATGCAAGAACGGAAGATGGGTCTGTTACGGTAAATATTGTGTTATAACATGAAAACGAAGGCTAAGCGGTAACCTCTTGTCCATAAACAATATTTTTCTAAACATTTTTGATCTCTGAAGTTCTGGGCCATTATTTCTATATTATTGATTCGAAGGTGTTCATCTCATCTTTAATCCTGATCATGTGTCAGGTCTGAAAGAAATTGACAACATTCCAGCCCGCGCATGATACGTTACTCTCTGAAATTATACAGATTACCTGATCTTGGTAGTCTGGTAGTTAATCCTAATATCTTAGGTAAGAAGTATGTGTAGCCTTCTCATACTAGGTTTCCAGTTCATTTAAGTATTTTGGCTTTCCTGTTGATTCCCATCCTGATATTGAAAACTGAAAGTTGGATGTTAAATGTTTCTTGTCTTCTAAGAAATTACATGCAAAAGGACATGATCTTACACTCATAAAGGAGTTTATAAGGGAAGTGCACAAGAGTGTACATAGAAAAAGTATTCTGACCCTCTGTAATTGAGATATTGTACCCCTCAGTAAGACTGACAGTTGAACTGTGTTCTATAAACTAAATGGTTTTCATTTTCTGGAAAGGCTCTAAAATTTTGTTGTCATTATAGGTGCAATATCTATTAAAATGGAAAGGTTACAAGGAAGAAGAGAGTACCTGGGAGCCTGTGGAGAATCTAGACTGTGAAGAGCTCATCAAGACCTTTGAAGACAATAGGAAGGAGAAAGAGGTATACATCTTCAAATATTTACATAAATATACTTACCCTATGTCTAATTCTTTAAAACTGTGTACTAAAATACTCCATGTAGTCATCTATTGTCATAGTGAGATTGCACTATGCAGATTCATGATTTTCTGACATCACTTAACACTTTCGATGCCCAGCACCCGGGATTCGAGTCGAACCATAGTTCATTCCTTATGCCCGCAACCCGAATACCGAGTCGTCGCTATGTGTAGCTATAGATGCATGTGCTCATGCCCAGGACCCGAATAGCGAGTCCATAGCTAAGTAAGCTGTAAGGGTTGTCAAAAGTAAATAAATGAAATCAATTGAAAAAACATCGCTTTAGTTTATAACGGATTAGAAAACGTAAATTGGTATTATTCCATCCAGTTATTGCTTCATTCCAGTATTGTATTAATTTGGTACATGCGTACTTAGGTTAGATCTTGTTTGATGTTAGTAAAAATGCGCTCACGCGCGCCATCTATTGATGTATGTCCAAATCAAGAGACGTAAAATTCGCAAAGATAATCCTTGCCTAATATAAATGGGAAATAAATTTATTATTAGGATTTATGGTTCTTTATCTCTGGCCCGTAAAATGACAAACAAAGCTCGTCGGCATGTTTTTTGAGATTACGAGTATTTAAACTAAAAACTAGATACTTATATTCTTTGTTATCCTATGCAGGTGTTAAAACAAAGCACGTCGGCGTTGTATTGATTAAAAAAAAAGCTTACAGAAACATGTAGATAAATCATATTAAGTAAATCTGTTCTAACATAATGTACGTTAAAATTAAAAAAAGTCTCTTTAACAACATAATAAATAAAATAACAAGACGGGATTTATTTTCTTTATTCTGATCAAAAATGCACAATAATTATATTCTAGTAAATTATTTTGGGTAGCCCTACGCTCGGTGGGCGGGGCTTAAGTGAACCCGGACGCCGAGTTTTCGGGCATAAGGGTCCCGTTCCGATACAATTGCGCTGTTGGACTCGAATACCGGGTTGTTATGTAATTATGCAAAATATTTTTAGGCATGTGGATAGGAATTGCTAGGTGAGCTGGGCAGCGAAAGTGTTAAACTTTCATGAAGCAGCGAATGTTGGGAAGTTGATGATACACCTGTGCATTGGCGAACACTAATGCCACTCCTGTGACTTACCTCTTGTGTCAGATTGCTGTGTCATTAGACTTTGAGAGTGAGGGAATAGTCTCCACCTGTCTTTGTGCGAATGCGCTTAGAAGATAGCCTCTGCAACTTAGTCTGGTTGCCATTTACATATTCTCATTTCATTCAGGCTAAGAGCAAGAAGCCGGAAGACCGCGGCAAGAAGCGCGTCCGCGAGTCAAGTGAGGAGACGAACTCTGGCCGCAAGGGGCGCGGCACCAGCGTCTCTTCTGCTGATGATCATAAGGAATCTAAAAGGGAACGCAAGGAGGACAAGGCTAAGTCTGGCTTTGATAAGGGACTGAAAGCTGAGAAAATTATTGGTGAGATATTTTATGGTGTCATAGCTAACTACAGGTTTTGTTATATAACTTTGCTACTCTGGAATTGTCAACAAACCCTACAGCGCGTGGAGAGCCACCTTACATGGCAAATTTCACAGTAGCAATGCTATTTGAAAAGAACTAAAAGTATGACCCTTATGCAACTTTTCTGTTCTGCAATACATATAGGAAATAGGTGCAATTGCAATACTCGTAGAGTCTTCAGTCTTCAGTCTAGACAGTACTGCTGAAGAATGACAGACTGAAGATTGTGTTGTTGTGGTCAAAAGGTTCTCTGGAGTCTTGTTTATTGAAAACTATTCTTTTATAGAAGGAGAGAACAAAAATGACAGAATTGCTATTTGTGTATTCAGGTGCATCAGATGCGACTGGTGAGCTGATGTTCCTTATCAAATGGGCCGATTCCGATGAGGCTGAGCTGGTGCCTGCTAAAGTTGCTAATGTCAAATGCCCACAGCAGGTATGTAACATCACTTATTTTGAATGTCACGTAACATATATTTTTGTTAATAAGAAAATGCTGCACATTCTGATTTAAAACATGCACCTACTTTTGTTCAGAATTTACTTGTAATCCACCGTTAAGTTTAGTACCTGCTACCTACTGTAGGTTTGTTAATACTGTATTTTTAAGACATGCTCGTGACTTCCAGGTGATAGCATTCTACGAGGAGAGGCTAACATGGCACACGCCGGCGGAGTCGGAATGATACAGGAGCGCGTGTGGCATGCCCAGCATCCGCTACGGCGGGGACTACTTCTATGTCCGCGCTATGGAGATCTACGAGCGACAACGCCACATTTAAACCCGTCACAGACAGTGTTGCTAGGACAGGACCTTCTAAATAGTGTTGCCATACTTCGCAATTTCTAATTTGGTAGCTTTGTCGATGAGATGTGATTTTTACGTGGGATCTTCTCGGGCCGAGAACGTATTTGGTGTATTCCTCTATGAATGTCTAGTTACTAAGTGCAGTCATTACATGGTTCCACTGAACAGTGGTCGCCATTGTAGCTTCATCTTATCATGTATCTTTTCATCAATCGCCGTCATAATTTTCCATATGATAATATGTCAAATGTATATTATTTTCAAGAGACAATCTTGTCCATAATTTGCATATTAAGGTAAATGCTTTGACTTGCAGGAAAAAACAAAATGATGTTTGATGTTCTACCTAAGTCAAAAGCGTGATCTTGAAGGTCTACAAGTTAAAGCATTCACTTTGATTTGGTTTTATCTAGTAACGCATCAAATACTCTATGGCCGTATACAGAAAGAAAGCTGGAAGAAGCTGGAGCTTATAAGCGCTTATCGGCGCTTGACAGCGCTGGTAACCCGCGCAGGAAAATATATGAACACGCGCCGATAAGCGCTGACCGGCGCCGACAAAAGCTGGAAACTTATAACCGCTTATCGGCGCGTGTTCATACATTTTCCATATTGTGGCAGAATAGAGGGTAGATCTTTCATATAAATACTGTGCAGTGTCCATAAAACAGAGAAAATTTCTGTTATTAGGCTTAGTAATGTTTTGGAATTACAAAGCTTGACACGCCAGGAAAAAGATCTTTTTTTTTTATATTTGTCTAGGTTTTATCTTTAGGACTTTGTTATTGAATATTAATTTTTATGTGATATAACTTTTCCACGGGCAAATGAACTATACCTATTAGGATAGAAAACTAATGGCAGTAAGCATGTTATTGAGAGTATCAGAAAATGTTAGAAATATAGTCTAAAGCAGTCTTAATTTGTGAGCACTTGTGGAAATCAATAAATCACAAAATGACGTTGATTTCTCGGTGCGATTACTACTTATCACAATCAGCCTGGTTAATTCAAGCTGAGTATTATAATTACTGTTTTATATATGAACTTTAAGTGAAGATTGTTTCAAATGATTGATAGCATTTCGCTTGAAATAATCCTCGGATGGGAGGCAGGTGTGATAATACGGAGTATTGATTAGTCACCGATGAGGCAATGTGATTTTGTTACATAATTTGTATGTACTTGAATGAAAATTCTCAACTGTATCTTGTCGGTTTAAAAGTGTATGACAACGCTTTCACAGTAGCAGTTTAGCCGCGCGGTTTGTGCGGTCGAAAATTATACAATTATCGGTTCAAAACATGACGCCTGGAACCGCCACAGATTTTCGGAATGTATCGCACGTAGCAGAGCCGAAACTATATGCGCGTCAAAACTGCTAGTGTGAAAGCGCTCTAATGCACACACGTTGCGATATTGTAGCGTCACTTGGACTTAATCTTTATATATATAACTATTATTGAATATAAATAAATAGAGTTAAAGTATATACTCGTTTTATTTTAATTGATTCATAAATATAGGAATCGTAGTCTTCTGAACAAAAATGATTGGAAAACGATTGAAATTAAAATTGTTCCTTATCACCATTTACTATTCTGGTTACTGTCAGTTCAATTTGATATTTACAATCGTTTTCCATATCACAGAGATACATCAATAGAAATTACACTTATCAACTAAAATATTTTTTTTCTATATTTGGAATCGATACAGACACGTAAATCACACAGCTATGTAGTAATTAAAAAAATGATTTAAAAATAAGAAATCTGACAATAAGCTCTTGCACCTTCTTATACATTTCACAATATCATTGAACATTTCAAGTCGGGAAGAAAGGCGTGAAGATTGGCCTCAAGCATACTGAGCCGTGTCGTTACTCAGAACTTATCAAACTTTGGACCCTTGCTTCGTTACAGTACGCGACAGGTGCCTAGCCATTTTTGAAAGATGTGGCTTCATATAGTATTATCGATATTTTTTGAAAATCTAACAATGAGATGAGAATAAATCAAATTATATTAGACTTTTTATCCGAACTTCAACTCATACCTGATACCCGATTGCAGTAACATAGCATCTACTGTAGATAGGTATGTCGTTACTTTCACAATAATTCTTCATGTACCAAAAAGTACACGGTCCAGTCGCCCAATCATGTTGCACAAATCATCAGTCCCAAATATGAACTACTACAATAAAAAAATACGATTCGTAAATCTTGCAAGAAAACTTGTGCCAAACTATGCTTAAAAAATCTTAAACTATATAAATCTCAGTGTAACTTATAATATTAAAACGGTATATAATATTGCACTTCATTGCAAATATAAATACGTTTACATACCACTAACTAATATGAATAATACAATGTGGTCATCATTTTCACTTTTAGATATGACTGCCAAAATGTGATAGACACTTCATTGTTGAAGTTCCAACCAGTCCTGATGGCAGAAATGAGAATAAAAACCACCACAAGAATACTTACAGAAAATATCTTCAAACAATTGTGCTATAGCGATACTTAAAAATAGAAATTAGAGTCCATTCTGAGATGGCAGCGCGCAGCGTCTTAATAACACGTCCTGAAGTCATTCTTATACATTGTCGAATTTCAATGAGGATAAAGTTCGCGTTTATTCCCCATAGATAGTCTCTGATGTAATAATTATAATTTATTAGTCTTACTCCTGGACACAGTCCTCATCTCCCACAGATAAGGTATAATGTAAGTTAAATGATAAATGCAGAACGGGCCGCAACCATCTCAGTTTGACTAGCCATTACAGATCAATAGTAAATAATAATAATTTACAAGTATATAAAATAAGAGTATTCATTACTAGACAGTTCAACGGTGGTAATGTGATTCGCTTCGTTCGTTTTGGTCGCTTCAAGCCTGATATTTGTAGTCTTGCTTGCTCAGGCCATTGCTAGAAAAGTATTCAGAAGTTTATTATTATTACCTAACCGCTGGCAAAAAGTAGGTATGCAAAATAAAATTGGGTATATCACATCAGAGAAATTATTTATAGAACGCACATGTTACATGTGGTTGGAAGATACATGTGAGAGTTTAGTTGACACGGTCACCGGAGTTGTAATTAGCTGTCATCAGAAGCCAGTAAGTCTGACAACTAGTCTTACTGGGTTGCTTGGGTAACTGGGTTGAGGAGATCAGATAGACAGTGGCTCCTTGCAAAACACTGGTACTCAGCTACATCCGGTGGATACAGACTGGAAACCGACCCCAACATAGTT
Source organism: Helicoverpa zea (assembly GCF_022581195.2). NCBI lineage: Eukaryota > Metazoa > Arthropoda > Insecta > Lepidoptera > Noctuidae > Helicoverpa > Helicoverpa zea. The sequence goes on from NC_061454.1 coordinate 1,296,587, forward strand.
GTGGAAAGGCTAGGCACATGATGTTACCTGAGCTGCGTGACGTGTCCGCGCGTGGCGGTGACGAGGGGCGCGAGGCGCTCGGTGAAGCGCGTGAAGTTGCTCTAGCTCGCGAGTGTTGAGGCGAGGCACATGATGTTACCTGAGCTGCGTGACGTGTCCGCGCGTGGCGGTGACGAGGGGCGCGAGGCGCTCGGTGAAGCGCGTGAAGTTGCTCTAGCTCGCGAGTGTTGAGGCGAGGCACATGATGTTACCTGAGCTGCGTGACGTGTCCGCGCGTGGCGGTGACGAGGGGCGCGAGGCGCTCGGTGAAGCGCGTGAAGTTGCTCTAGCTCGCGAGTGTTGAGGCGAGGCACATGATGTTACCTGAGCTGCGTGACGTGTCCGCGCGTGGCGGTGACGAGGGGCGCGAGGCGCTCGGTGAAGCGCGTGAAGTTGCTCTAGCTCGCGAGTGTTGAGGCGAGGCACATGATGTTACCTGAGCTGCGTGACGTGTCCGCGCGTGGCGGTGACGAGGGGCGCGAGGCGCTCGGTGAAGCGCGTGAAGTTGCTCTAGCTCGCGAGTGTTGAGGCGAGGCACATGATGTTACCTGAGCTGCGTGACGTGTCCGCGCGTGGCGGTGACGAGGGGCGCGAGGCGCTCGGTGAAGCGCGTGAAGTTGCTCTAGCTCGCGAGTGTTGAGGCGAGGCACATGATGTTACCTGAGCTGCGTGACGTGTCCGCGCGTGGCGGTGACGAGGGGCGCGAGGCGCTCGGTGAAGCGCGTGAAGTTGCTCTAGCTCGCGAGTGTTGAGGCGAGGCACATGATGTTACCTGAGCTGCGTGACGTGTCCGCGCGTGGCGGTGACGAGGGGCGCGAGGCGCTCGGTGAAGCGCGTGAAGTTGCTCTAGCTCGCGAGTGTTGAGGCGAGGCACATGATGTTACCTGAGCTGCGTGACGTGTCCGCGCGTGGCGGTGACGAGGGGCGCGAGGCGCTCGGTGAAGCGCGTGAAGTTGCTCTAGCTCGCGAGTGTTGAGGCGAGGCACATGATGTTACCTGAGCTGCGTGACGTGTCCGCGCGTGGCGGTGACGAGGGGCGCGAGGCGCTCGGTGAAGCGCGTGAAGTTGCTCTAGCTCGCGAGTGTTGAGGCGAGGCACATGATGTTACCTGAGCTGCGTGACGTGTCCGCGCGTGGCGGTGACGAGGGGCGCGAGGCGCTCGGTGAAGCGCGTGAAGTTGCTCTAGCTCGCGAGTGTTGAGGCGAGGCACATGATGTTACCTGAGCTGCGTGACGTGTCCGCGCGTGGCGGTGACGAGGGGCGCGAGGCGCTCGGTGAAGCGCGTGAAGTTGCTCTAGCTCGCGAGTGTTGAGGCGAGGCACATGATGTTACCTGAGCTGCGTGACGTGTCCGCGCGTGGCGGTGACGAGGGGCGCGAGGCGCTCGGTGAAGCGCGTGAAGTTGCTCTAGCTCGCGAGTGTTGAGGCGAGGCACATGATGTTACCTGAGCTGCGTGACGTGTCCGCGCGTGGCGGTGACGAGGGGCGCGAGGCGCTCGGTGAAGCGCGTGAAGTTGCTCTAGCTCGCGAGTGTTGAGGCGAGGCACATGATGTTACCTGAGCTGCGTGACGTGTCCGCGCGTGGCGGTGACGAGGGGCGCGAGGCGCTCGGTGAAGCGCGTGAAGTTGCTCTAGCTCGCGAGTGTTGAGGCGAGGCACATGATGTTACCTGAGCTGCGTGACGTGTCCGCGCGTGGCGGTGACGAGGGGCGCGAGGCGCTCGGTGAAGCGCGTGAAGTTGCTCTAGCTCGCGAGTGTTGAGGCGAGGCACATGATGTTACCTGAGCTGCGTGACGTGTCCGCGCGTGGCGGTGACGAGGGGCGCGAGGCGCTCGGTGAAGCGCGTGAAGTTGCTCTAGCTCGCGAGTGTTGAGGCGAGGCACATGATGTTACCTGAGCTGCGTGACGTGTCCGCGCGTGGCGGTGACGAGGGGCGCGAGGCGCTCGGTGAAGCGCGTGAAGTTGCTCTAGCTCGCGAGTGTTGAGGCGAGGCACATGATGTTACCTGAGCTGCGTGACGTGTCCGCGCGTGGCGGTGACGAGGGGCGCGAGGCGCTCGGTGAAGCGCGTGAAGTTGCTCTAGCTCGCGAGTGTTGAGGCGAGGCACATGATGTTACCTGAGCTGCGTGACGTGTCCGCGCGTGGCGGTGACGAGGGGCGCGAGGCGCTCGGTGAAGCGCGTGAAGTTGCTCTAGCTCGCGAGTGTTGAGGCGAGGCACATGATGTTACCTGAGCTGCGTGACGTGTCCGCGCGTGGCGGTGACGAGGGGCGCGAGGCGCTCGGTGAAGCGCGTGAAGTTGCTCTAGCTCGCGAGTGTTGAGGCGAGGCACATGATGTTACCTGAGCTGCGTGACGTGTCCGCGCGTGGCGGTGACGAGGGGCGCGAGGCGCTCGGTGAAGCGCGTGAAGTTGCTCTAGCTCGCGAGTGTTGAGGCGAGGCACATGATGTTACCTGAGCTGCGTGACGTGTCCGCGCGTGGCGGTGACGAGGGGCGCGAGGCGCTCGGTGAAGCGCGTGAAGTTACGCTCCAGCTCGCGCTGGTACTCGCGCTGGTCGCTGCCAATCAGGTTCTTGTTCTTTCGAAGAGCATCGTGACATCTAACAAAAATAAATAAGTGAAAATATAAAAAAAAAACTTTTAGCCCCCCCCCCCCCGCGCACTGTGTACTCAGGCTGCGGCAGACTGTAAAACGTATGATGTTGTATGCTCGCCCGCGCACTAGGTAGCCACAATTCCCTGGCTGCGGCAGCCATCACAACGCGCCTGATTGCACGCCAGCCAGAGCAGGTGAAGGCAAATATATACATTTGCCTTCTGCTATCGTCAGTGTCCGCGCACTAATGTAGCAGCCAGACGTATTTCCGGGGTTCCGAACTTTTGATAGAATTACTTTAGGTACAGAGAAATTTATTTTGGCTTCTGGATTGGCTGCTATAACTGGCTGCATAGCCAGTATAACACAGTATAGTGTGCAGGGGACCTTAAGAATAATGACCAAAGGACAATGGGCACAAATATATGGGACCTGGTATACCCCACCAATAGGAATGTCATATATACCATTGGATAGGTCTTTTTATGTAGAACAATATTTACTATGACAGCTTTGTTGAAATGTTTGTCCGTTCTGAGATATAGATCAAAAACTGTGCAAAAGTTAGAACTAAATAATCTATTGATAACTCAAGTTTTTAAAGGAAAATCTAAGTACTACCAAGTGTAAGTCTTGTAAGTGCTACCTGCTGTGCCCGTTAGGGTCCATAATTGTTACTATTAGGTGTGTAGCATTTCAACCTTTTATAACGGACAAACAATAGAACAAAGCTGTCATTGTAAATATTGTTCCAATTAAAAAGACCTATCCAACGATATATATGACTTTGCTATTGGTGCGGTTTCTCATTACGCCCAAAATCCAGTTGATACAATAAAAGGTTGAAATGCTACATAATAGTAACAATTATGGACCCTAACGGGCACAGCAGGTAGCACTTACAAGACTTACACTTGGTAGTACTTAGATTTTCCTTTAAAAACTTGAGTTATCAATAGATTACTTAGTTCTAACTTTTGCACAGTTTTTGATCTATATCTCAGAACGGACAAACATTTCAGCAAAGCTGTCATAGTAAATGTTGTTCTACATAAAAAGGCCTATCCAATGATATATATGACATTGCTATTGGTGGGGTATACCAATCTGCCCATTGTCCTTTCCATGGACGCTGGGCAATCCGCGGCCAGCGATAATTTTGGTATTATTTTATTTTATTGACAAAAGTAGTATGGTAGGACCATATTTACTGTTTTGAAGTTCTATCCCCGTGGTGTAGTTACTTCAAAAACAAAAAATAACGCATTTCTCTTTATGAACTTCGCATTTAGTATAACAGAGCCCGGTTACCATTGCCTTCATTGGTTTCCGACTCTAAAACACATTGTTACATAAAAGATAAAGAGCTGTTCTAAACAAAAATATTGATTTGATTGATGATTCAGAAAACGCTACACTCAATGTAGTAACTCAATGAACGTTGTCGCTAATGTTCAGCTATAGACTTATATTGGTATGCGGCTTCAAGACAATTAAAAATAATTTTACTAAACACATGTGTGGAAATATCAGTATAACTTACTTCTTGGAGAAATCTTTGAAGGCGAGCCTCAGTTTGTTGGTGAGTCGCGTGGGAGGCTGCGTGCCTTCCGCCACCGGCGCCAGGAATACCTGAAACGCAGATCACATTTCATCAAGTTTTTCATGTAAATATGGTATTTTATATGTTCGTGTCTAAAATAAATGGATAAATAAACAAATTAAAATCTGTTTGTGAAAATAATAATAGTAGTGTTGCGGAATTATAGCTGCACATTTTTCTTAATCCCTGTTTGCACTGAAAATTAAAACTAGATTAGGCTATATTTGCGATGGATTCTAGCAAGTTACTCTGCAGTTTCACCAAATGCATATGTAAAATACCGTGCCTTTTACCACTACAGACATTCTAATAAATAAAGCAATAAATATATGAAGACCTGTGCGAGTTCGAGCGGTCCCTGGTTAACGGTGGTGCCGATGCAGCCCTGCACCACCATCTGCAGCATCTTGGGGTCTGCCGGCTCCTGGCTAGTGGCGGCCGCTAGCTCGTTGATCTAGATATTATTTATTTAGACATAAGTTTCAGAGAAGGTTGTATTTTCAAGTTACTATTGCGATTCAATGAATACGTACCTTTTTCTGTATATCTTCGATGGCCACTTCAATGGGTGTCAAAATAATTTGTGTGCGTTGAACCACCTATAAAAACAATTTAGCAATTTTTAGAAAAAAAAAATCAGTGTAATTTCTCAGCGTGGCAGACAGGTGGACTGAAATCGTTTTGAGAGGTTGTGAGTGAAGGTGAAAGTTTGTGACTTTGAAGCTATTTGTAGGGGGTAATCTCCGGTCCTACAGACTGATTTTTTGGTAAAGCTACGTTTTTGTGTGTGTTATAGAGATGTAAATAGCTAGTAGGTACATAGTACAGTGACCTGTATCCTAGTCTTGACGTAAGGGAAGTGGTGTGCGGCGGTGAGGATGGTCTTGCGCTTGCACTGCTCCGCGATGTCGCCGTGTGCTCGCCCGCCCACCGTGAACGGCGTCGCGTACATGAAACGCTCTGTTAATGTAATACAATAGACTTTGTGAAAGGGAAAAGGAGAATACCTGACGGGTTTTAGTAAATTCTTATAAAAAAATCTTTTTTATTCATATATTTATATATATATATTTTTTTAAAAGACGCTAAGCGTACGAGTAATGCAAATCAACAGAAAACAGGTTAAAATAGTCACAATAAGTCAATCTCCATGACACGAAATCTCGTTATGCAGCGAAATCATCGAAGTGTACGCTTAAGCATCGAAGTATATGCAGCCAAGTGTGAATAAATGATTTTTGATTTCGATAAGAATCTGAAAGTTTTAACTGACAACCACTAAAATAAACACAATATTCTTTATCAATATTATAAAACTGAAGAAATTGAATGTTTTAGGAGCTACTGGTAAAATTTCTTCCCACGGGAAACCGCTACTAATGTATAAAAAGTAAAACAACACTCACTAATATTATAATTCTTCTCGTAGTGCGTGACGCGTTTCCTCAGCTCGTGCGGCTCGAAGTACGGCTCCACGTACGTGATCTGTATGTACGCCTTGTCCGGGTCCAACGTGCTCACGTCGACGATGTTCGAGTCTTTTATTATGACCACGTTGTCCGCGCCGAAACGGGCGCCGTAGAAGTTCTGGAAAAAAAAATAGGGTTTTTATCATCATCATCGGCCTTTTTTATCGTCCCGCTATTGGGCACAGGCGTCCAATCACGCAGATAAGTATTGAGCGTAAATGACCATCCTTGCTAAATGTAGTTCATGTAAGCAAAAATAATTTATGTCAATTCAGATATAAAATCGATCTCAGTGGCGTGCACTTGGAGAGGCCTATGTCCAGCAGTGGACTGCGATAGGCTGATGATGATGATGATGAATTCAGATATATAGTTAAAAACCTGTAAGTACTAATATTATTAAAGGTGAAGTTGAATAGTTTGTTTGCTTATATACGCTAACTCTGAGGAACTATTGGAACGATCCAGTTGCTATGCAAATAGACATGATTTTTGGCCGTTTTATATAAAACGAATGTAACTTGTGACAAAAGACAAAATATGGAAGAAGAGATCATCCTGCGATTTGGGATAAGTTCAGGAGGATTATAATGGTACGAAAACCTTCGCCAGATTTTTCACACTTGCTGGTATTTTTACAGAAACAATACGTTTTCTCAAACGACTTGCTAGTACCTACATATTGTATATCGTCTTACACATACCTCAAGCCTGCTAAAGATCTCGGGCAGCTTGGTGAGTGCATGCTCCTTGTATATGAACTCCTCGTTGTCCAGGTCTCCGAACCTCGCGCCGTAGAAGGACACGCGGAAGTACGTGCCGAACACGCGCTTGCCGTGTAGTTGCTCGATGCGGGTGAATGCTTCGTTTAGCTTGCTGTGGAGAAATGTGAAGAATAAGTTGATTGGATTAGAGTTTTGTTTTCTTATGTGTACGTAGGAGTAAATAAATAATATTTGAAAATAATCTAGAAATAGAATGAATATCCACATTAATAAACAAATTAGGGATGAATATTATGTTTTTCTTAAGTGCCTAACAAGGCCCATTTAATGACATAGAAATCAAAGCTAAGGTAATTGATATGTATCCAGAAGCCGATTATAAACGCTGAAAATAACCATCTCGGATTTCCAAAATTTGCCTCGTCTTTTCCCAACTATGTTGGAGTTAACTTCCAGTCCGGATGTAGCTAATTACTAGTATTTTACATAAATTATTTTACATCTTAACCCAATTACTCGACTACTAAATTTGATTTTAGTAAATTAAAAAAAAATAAAACATTTCAATGTACAGGTCTGGTAATTATTTTCTACCCGCCATTACTTCCTACTTGTACTTTACTTACTTTTCTTTTAAACTTGTACTTTCCTACTACATACCTGTGTATATTAGCGAGTTTCTTATAGTCGCGGTGTTCCTCTGCGATGGGTATGAGCACCTTGTACACCTCGTTGACGGTCTCGTACATGCCCGCCGTCATCAGCTCGCTCGCTGCATGCTCTAGCAGGGCCTGGGGGAAGGAAGTATAATGTAGAAGAAGTATTGGGATTGTCACATGAAATGATACGAGTTTCGGGTTAGATACGGTGTCTTATGCCCATTTTCACCAACAAATACCTAAATTAAGGGATCCCCTAAGAGCATTTACGGAACACTTAATAAGAATTTCGTTTTCACCAAAGTTTAGGTATCCCTTATCCATACTTATTTATGTCAAAATTGGGAGAGCCCTTATTCTAAGTGGCACTTAGATTAAGATATTGTTGGTGAAAATGGGCATTAAATACATATATTATGTACTTGTGTTATTTCATCGCGGTATCACACGTTTTGAACCCGCGTATCGATTGCGCGCGGCAAACCACCGAACATGGGCTGACACGGCGGCCGCGCTATATGGGGACGTCTCGCCTCCGGAGCCGTCCTGTCCATCTTCCCGTACCACAATAACAAACCAGCGGTGAAATTGCCTTCCATTGGTTAAAACGACGATTTGACGGCTAGATATGGTTCAGTGTACGTGTCCCTCGAGTATACCTGCAGCTCCAGGTGCGTGAGGTGATGATGCAGGGCATCAGCACAGCTCTCGTCGAGCGCGTTGTGCGTGACGCGCTGCAGCAGCGCGGCGCCGCGCCCGCCCGCACACATCTGCTCCGCCACCAGAGCCGCGCCGTGGATCAGGCACATGCCGGCTTCTGTGTGGTTCGAACGCTGAGAAAGAGGAAACTGGTTTTTAAATATTCAAAGTTCAAGCCTGAATGGTAGTTAGCAAACTGCCAGTGCTCCAAAAGCAAGATTTAGGACACAATTATTCTGACTATTGGGCGTCCAAGGCCGATTTCGGTCACGGCGGCCTGTTCTCATATATAGCCGCGTATCGACTGCGCGCGGCTGCCGCGCGAGCCATGTTCGACCGCGGCAAACCTGTGTTACACCATGTTCATGTGCCAATACTGCCAATGTTCTATGGTATGCCGCGCGCAGTCGATACGCGTGTTAAGGAGACCAGCCAGCTGCGCAGAACATATTAAAGTGCACAAACATTTACGCAGACAAATGTCAGGCGCAGGACTGACATTTAATTGATACACGGGTATATCAATTACCAGCTTCCAGACTACGGGATGATTTGTGAAAGTTTCTTTAAAGCACCCCCACCCGGGAAAAGAATTGCACAGCAGTTACATTTGCGACCCCTAGACAAACGAGGTAGTTATTCTGACGACTAGTACATTAACCATTGAAACCATTAAGCGTACCTAGCGGATTATTTTTTATTTTTCTTAGAGAAGGCTTACAGACTAATAACATTATATAAGGAAACACATAGAGGATGTATGGTCCAGCAGCATCTCCGGGTCTTCCTGGAACTGCTTCATCTTCAGTGTTTGACAGGATCCTGTGCAAGTGGAACACCTACCTCCATATGCTTCTGCGCCATATTGTTCAGCCAGGTGAGCCTGAGGTCGGGCGAGTGCTGGTAGCCGCGCGCGATGCGGTGCATCAGGTCCAGCAGCATCTCCGGGTCTTCCTGGAACTCCTTCATCTTCACCGTGTCCGAGAGGATCATGTGTAAGTTGAAGACGAGGTCTTTCACCTGAAATTAAAGGAAATATTGCTATCTGGAATAGAGGAGTCCGTGGCCAAGTAACAGCCACAATAAGGCTGGAAACAGTGCTCTGCCAACAGTCAGTGCTGACCGTACGTCCCGACCGAATCACATACAACACGCGCGTACCGTCAGCGTAGCTGTGTGCGCGTTCATAGACTGGCACAGATATAGCTACGTCGACCGACCCTCGACTCGGTCGAGCACTGGTTTCAGCCTAAGCAGGAAAACTTGCAACATCCTGGAGGAAGGTATTCTTTTATTTTGAGGATTAAATGAAGTCTTGATTAAAGGCGTGAACATTGATAACAATACTGTATGATTTCTTCTAACACCAAAAACAATACAAATTCTTCCTGCCCTGTTTCCAAGTTAATTCGGGTCGACGCGACGCAGTATGATGTACTCTTACATTTTTTCTCTGCGAGATTATATAATAAATGAGGAATAAATTCAGGCAGTAAATCTACCTTTTCCTCGGTCCTCAGAATCTTCATAAAAAACAGCTAAAAATTAAAACAACGATTTCACGGCCTAAACACGCGACATATTCTCACCTGTTCCGGGAAGGTAGTGTCAGCGAGATCAGCATCATGTTCGGCATACATCAGTATAGTTTTGAGTGCCCTCCGCAGAGAGTCTTCGCTGAAGGTGGTGGAAGTGCCCACCAGGGAGGACAGAGACATTGTCACCTGCATCTTGACGCGGCTGAAATTCTGAGGGTGTAGGAAAGTTGACGAAATTAGTTAAAAAAGTATTAACTAGTCAAAATGTTGTTAAATGCATTGAGTTTTGAGACGTCGAGATGTCGGAAACTATTCTAAAAAAAATATTTTTTCTTAAGTTATTGTTGAACGATAATAATTGCGCAATCCGAAAGGTATGTTTACATTTCGGATTGCGCAATAGTGATAATTTTTTTTAAGAGTTGGTACATCGTCACAGGGGAATGAATGATCCATTCTCCTGTTAGTGGGAAGAGTCTGATATTTTCTTCATGATTGAAATATCTGTTTTTTGGACTTTCATGTTCCAGAATAGCGATAACGTTTTTGAACAATCCCGTAACCTCAATAAGCTTTTGTTCCGAGGATTCTGTTATAAATGTATTTATGAATATTCTTTCCGATTCTATTTCAATAGGGTAGTGTCCAGGGTCGAAATAATGAAATAATATTTAGTCCGCTTTTTAGATAATCAAAAAATATTGGATACGTATTTTTTCTTTTTTTAATTAAACATAAAATGACAAAGATAATACACTTCAAAAATTGGGAGTGGGGGCCTTTTACGTCACAGTGTCCTGAAAATTGTAGCAACTTGTGACGTCACACTCAACTTTAACACGCTATATCTTAACAAGTTCTGATCCAATTTAAAAAAGAAAAAATACGTATCGCTTAATTTTGGACAATCTACAAGACGGACTAATTATTATTTTTTAGGAAACTGGCCTATTATATTATATCCAGTTGATTAGTTTAATAAGGAAGAGGATACGGAATGACTCTGTCACGAGACGGCACAAACGCTAGGAAGAAGAAGAAAATGTCTAGTTTATTAGTAAATAACTCACGTTCCCCAGCTGGTAGTGCTGGCGCATGAGCGCGTAGAGCGTGGCGGCAGCATGCGCCCGCGTGCTGCCCGCCAGCGCCGCGCAGTGCCGCAGCAGCACGCGGCACGTGCCCGACTCCTCGCCGCAGCACGACCAGCCCAGCTGCACACATAGACCCACAGGTTATAGTAAAAAAAAGACACATAGATAGGCGTAGTGGCCTAGTGGACAAAGAACTTACCTATCAAGTATGAATGTGTGGGTTCGATTCCAAGTCAGGCAAGTATCGATGCAACTTTTCTAAATTTGTATGTACTTTCTAAGTACATCTTATAAGTTAGATAAGAGGCTGTCCCCAACATAATTGGGAAAAGGCTAGGCAGTGACAAGATGATGGTTTAGTTACATAGATGTGATAATTCGATTCGTACATTTTAACTAATTAGGATATTTACTTAAAGTGGACAAAATAGTATAAAGCTAATAATAGTTTATATCTCGATCTTATAGATAAGATATTATAGATATGATCAGCTATGGAAATAAAACACCATCATGGGAATTGAATTTAAAGGCATTAATAAATAAATCACGTTCAAAGTTTAATGTTTACATATAATGTTATAGTTTTTGTCAGGAGTGCCACAAGAGTTAAACATGGATACATTGCTGTTTCAACCCACGCTTAGCTTATACATTAACGTAGAATTCCAGCACATAGGTAAGAAGTCAGAATCTATAACGTTCTGACAGCTGCATACCTTGACGATGAGCGAGCGAACAGTGGCGAACATATGCTGCAAGACGACAACGCTTTGGTTGCGTTGCAGTGCATGCAGTAAGACTTGCAGTGCAGCACTGCACACGCTTTGACCGCATTCCAGGTTGCTGCTCGACTGTGGAGAGGAAAATTCATTAAAATAAAATAATAAGAAATCAGTGTGTAGTATAGTAATTAAGATTATTTTGACATAGTTCATCGTCATTACGTTATCTTCTTCATGATGTTGGTTGGTCATTTTTGGCGCTAATGTCGCAATCATTTAATCGCTTGATAATAAATATTTCGAGTTTTCATTCTCGCAATTTTTTCCTATAATGTAGTCTCAAAATCACTCCGAAAGTATCATTTCATTCAAAAAGAATATAATCGGTCATTCATTCCTAAGAACATAAGCTTTTTAGGGAATTTTTTCTTTTAAATAAGTTCCGCCATGTTAAGATGTTAATAAATATCAAATTACCAATTTAAATAGAAGTTATGTGTGGTAGGTACATGTTATGAAGTAAGTATATAGTATGTGATGTTAACGTACCTGCACAATAGTTTCCAAGGCATGCAGCAGCGTCAAGGCGACCTCAGCCGCCAGCGCCGCGGACAGGTGCGGCTGCGGCTGCGGCGGGGCTCCGCTGTCGGCTCGGGCTCCGCCCCGCCACAGCTCCTTGCGCCAGCGCTCGCGCTTGCACGCACCTACACTCGACCCACCACCTATCTTACACATTGTTTCAGAAGCTCCGAATAGACATGTTTTTCTCCCATCACAGTTAGAATTGTTAGGTAGATCTTTCTACTATTAAAGTTATATTTTTTTCAGTTGGAATAATCAATTGTTAATCGAGTAAGTTAGCAAGCAAGAGCAAGTACGAGTTAATATTACAATCTCATGAAATTGATTGAAAATGTTAGTAAGCAATTTAATAACAATAGTTATCACGGCAACAATGAATTTAATGTCCGCTTGTCATAAGTTAAGTTTCTGCTTTGATCTGAACATGACCTTGTAAATGGCCTTCAAGTGTCATATTATTTCTATCATATGTTTCCTCTAGCTGTAAGTTTTCCGAAAATGTTAAAATAAATAAATAAACACAAAAATATGACACGTGGTTTTATCAGCCTTTCAAGACTTCAGAATCATGGCATTACAATTTTATTAAGTAACGAAATTGTCGACTGCCCATTCAAATCACACAAAAATATCTGTCCTACTGTAGCACATATAAAAAAATATTTTCACCAAAAAAGGATCTGTTGAACTCACCCTTCCTCCTCATGATGAAGTCGTTCCTGGCGGACCCCTGACCGAGGATAACGTCCTCCAGCTTGGACTTGATGTCGGTCGTCTTGCGCACGTTCTGCTGAGCGCATTTCATTATCTCTTTACGACCCTGCGAGAAGAAGGCATATGTTTTTACTACTTATATACCTACAGCATTAATGGCGTCCCGAATAATAATAATGACGTCTTGGGCTTGTCGGCCATGGCGGATGATGTCTCTAGATAGAAAAGCCAGATACGCAGGACATATTATAGTGCAGGCGCATTCGATTGGACACAAGTGCACTCACTATTCCTTCACTGTCTGCGCCCGAGGGGACGGCAATCCGACACCATCGGAGAAAGATCGCAAGCAGGACCGACATTTATGTGCTCTCCAATGCATCGGTGTAATCACCAGACTAGTTTCTAAGTATATCTTGGACATCAATGTGCGTGTTTCGGATGGCGCGATAAACTGTAGTTTCCGGCAGTCATTTGACCATCTTTGGCGGTCGTTACGGGTACGGGTAGGCGGAAGCCGGTAAGTCTGACAACTAATCTTCTAAGAGGGTTGTTCGGGTAACTAGGTTGAGGAGGTCAGATAGGCAATCGCTCCTTGTTAAACACTGATAAGCCGGCACCTACATATTTGGGGAGGAGTTTTGGGGAGGGGATGATGACCTTGTACTCCTGGCACTTGAAGCACAGCTCGATGAGGGCCAGCAGGTCGTGCAGGCGGCGCGGGGACAGCTCCGCCACGCAGGCCGCCAGGGCTCCACCTCAGCACCAGGCACACTAGTGCAGCTGTACCTTGTACTCCTGGCACTTGAAGCACAGCTCGATGAGGGCCAGCAGGTCGTGCAGGCGGCGCGGGGACAGCTCCGCCACGCAGGCCGCCAGGGCTCCACCTCAGCACCAGGCACACTAGTGCAGCTGTACCTTGTACTCCTGGCACTTGAAGCACAGCTCGATGAGGGCCAGCAGGTCGTGCAGGCGGCGCGGGGACAGCTCCGCCACGCAGGCCGCCAGGGCTCCACCTCAGCACCAGGCACACTAGTGCAGCTGTACCTTGTACTCCTGGCACTTGAAGCACAGCTCGATGAGGGCCAGCAGGTCGTGCAGGCGGCGCGGGGACAGCTCCGCCACGCAGGCCGCCAGGGCTCCGCGCTCTGCCCACTTCAGCACCCACACCAGGCACATCAGCAGGTTGCGGCTCGTCTCACTGTTGAAGGGGGGTCGGCCGTTCTGGAGAATAAGAACAGATCGGTAAATAAAGACCAGGTGTACTGGTTTGAACACAGGAATAAGTAAGGGAATAGGGAGCAAATATTACGCGGAGATTGTAATCAGAAAAAAAGCGATGATGCTAACTTAGAACAGAAACACATGATATTCTACCAGCGATTGCACTCGCGTCCGTTGGGAACTTGCCTACAGACTAGGATAAAAAGTAGCCTATAGCCTTCCTCGATAAATGGGCTATCTAAAACTGAAAGAACTTTTCAAATCGGGGCAGTAGTTCCTGAGATTAAGCAAAGAAACAAACTAGTATATACTTCATGTCAGCGCGGCGGCGTGTGGCGCGGGACTGCCTAGTGGCTCGCTGCGCCTGTTGTCGTCGTACCGCTCATTGTAATATCCACAGCGAGGTGGCAGTTTCTCAATTGTATATGATGGAGATTAGTTTTTCCCGCTAGAAATAAATTGATAACATACCTGTTTGAAGTCTCCTTCGGGCGACGATGCGGTGTATAGATTCCCGAACTGTCCTATCTCGCTATCCAGTTGAAGTATTTCTGCAAAAACAAAAAATAATTTATTTACTTCTGAAAACATACAATTTAGACGAACATAATTATTGTGTCTGATTTGTTAATTTTTATTCGTTCACTCTTGTTCCGATGGCTGATTTTCCTGTTTTTACGACTTCCCCCTGTTTCAGAAGGAGCGTTAAAATAGGCCTTAGCTATCATATGAATCCTTGGCAGTCGTTACAGATAACCAGAGGCCTGAAAGTCCGACAAACAGATTGACCAAGGAGTATCGGGTCGCTAGGTGACTGGGTTGTGGAGGTCAGATAGGCAGTCGCTCTATGTAGAACTCTGGTACTCAGCCGCATCCGGTTAGACTTGAAGGCAACTGCAATATTGTTGGAAAAAGGCCCTGCAGATATATCTATGGGTCAACTTAACCTGAAAATCAAGGTATTTTGTTTTCCTGCCAGGGCTGCGGGAGTGTTCGAAAGAGTTACCTTGACCCTGGTACATAAAGGACTTAAGATGGAACATGATGGGTTTTGGTTAGTAAGAGTCTGACACTCCCTCACGCTGCTAACCCACAGCGAGAGGGGTCATTTGAAGATTCCCATAAAAAAGGTGTTTTGTTTTTGTGTGACTGACCCTTGCTAGTAGTGAAGCCTCTATAGAGCTGCGCCTGCGCGTCCATGACGATGCCCAGCAGAGGCAGGTACAGCGCCGCCACCCGCGCCTTCAGCTCCGGCGCCGACAGCCGCGGGTCCGCGTCGTGAGCTGTCAGCAGGGACAGGACTCCGTTCACGGCTGCACATTGGAGCACTGGACTCCTGAAGAGGAATACGTATGAAATCTTAATATATAAAAAAATAGTTTTAAAAACATAAAAATCATGTAGTGTCATCAGAACTCAGAACGTGTGCAAAATTTCATCCTAATCGAAAACCGGGAAGTGGGTCAAATTAAGATTCCAAGATTTTTTGGTTTAAGAACAACTTTATTTCTCATAAAGAATTTTACATAATTCACTTACTGAGAAACAATATTTAAAACTAACATAAATGATTCGAACGCACAAAGGTAGGTACTTCTATAAAAAATAACACAAACAATCAAAATAAATACAAAAATGTGGGTAGAACCAAATCATAACATAGATGCATAAAGTAGGTTTGTACTGGATGTGGCATTGATGGCATACTAGTATCAAGTTATTTTTCTCTTATATTTTTATAGTATTGTTTTATTAAGTCTATTTAGTTTACTTAATATTTTATGTATTTATATCTATATATATATATATATATTTTTTTTTTGTTTGAGTTTCTTGATTGGTTTAATTAAGTAATTACAAATAATATTTAGTGATATAATAAATTATCTATATATGTAGTAATAAGTAAGTATCTATATATGTGTGTTTCATTTTTTATCTAGTTTATGTAAATTATTTGTATGAATTAACTATGTGACTTTTTAGTAGTTTTTTAAATCGGACATATTTTTTTTCTTTTTTTATTTCTGGTGGTAATTTATTATAAATTGTAACACCCTCAAACTCCAAGTTTCTTTTTCCATAGTTTGTTCTAGGAGGACGGGTAACTAAGTAACTAGCACGTCTTAGGTTGATCTTTCGGGTTTGTTGTTTAGTTACAAATTTTATGTTAGAGTGGATTTCCTTATTTAATATTTTACGTATTAGAATACACGTGTAGTATATGTACGTTTGTTTAATATTCATTATTTTTGTTTCTTCATATACCTTTTCAGTAGATGTCCGAAATTTATAGTTGAATAAAATTTTAATCAATTTATTTTGACCTCGCTGAATTTGATCCAAATTAGTTTTCGTTGCAGTACCCCAAATTTCGACGAGATAATCGATATGAGGCTTCACCAGAGAGTTATAGATAAGATATCGTACTTTTTGAGGAAGACAATTTGTTATATTGCGAAGTACCCCTGTTAGTGTTCTTAGTTTCAGTTGAATTTTTTCTAGATGTGGCTTCCAGGTTAGGTTACTATCTAAGATTAGTCCAAGATATTTTTCTTTAGGTTTTTGTTCAAGTAGTTGGTCGTTAATTTTAAGTTCGAAATTATTATTTATCTTTTTATTTTTTGCTGCAAAGATAACATAATTCGTTTTTGAAATATTTATGGTTAAAAGATTTGACTGAAACCACTCATTTAATAGATTAAGATCATTTTGAGCGTCGGCTATCATAGCTTCGACTGAGCATCCAAAGTAAAAGAGACTCGTATCGTCTGCATATAGGGAGATATCTCCTTTGAGACCCAATCCACTAATACTGTTAATATAAATAAGGAACATTAGGGGACCGAGTATTGATCCCTGGGGGACACCAAAATTCAGGACACATGGATTGCTTTCGTAGTTACCAATTTTTACTATTTGTTTACGGTTTTCCATATATGACTTAAAAATTTCTAGTGCTCTACCTGTGACACCGCATAATTCCAGTTTTTGTAATAATTTATCATGACTAATGGTGTCAAAAGCTTTTTTAAGATCGATGAATATACCTAGGACAACATGTTTTTGATCAATTTTAGTTTTCATTTTGGTAACGAGGTCAATTGTAGCCGCAAGTGTATTTGATTGTGCTCTAAATCCATACTGTTTACTGTAAAAGAAGCCTTTAGAATTTAGGAATGAATCTAATCGGTTATAGAGAATTTTCTCAAAGACTTTAGAAATCACTGGGAGGACTGATATGGGGCGATAATTGCACGGGTCGAGTTTACATCCAGACTTATGAATTGGTACTACTTTTGCAACTTTTAACTCATTGGGAAAAATTCCATGTGCCATGTAATAGTTAATGCAGGCAGTTAGTTCTGAGGCAATAATGTCCTTTACGCATTTAATTGATTTTGTACTTATACCATCAATGCCCGATGCAGTGTTACAGTCCAAATTATTAATTATAGTTATAACTTCATTCTTTGTTGCTGGTTTTAAAAACTGTAATTCCGTTTTATCGGTTGGTCTACTCTCTTCTATGGTTTGATTTTCTTTAAATTTTTCAGGAATCATATTTGCTAAGGTTGAGCCAATGGTTGAAAAGTATGAGTTAAAGCTTTCACATATTTCTTTTGGGTCCGTAATAGTGCCTGCTGCAGTTTCAAGTTTGTCAGGTCCAGTTCTAAAATGCAGTTTATTTTTCGACAAGTCGTTTATAAGTTGCCACATTTTTCGTGGTTTACTTGAATTTTCATCAAATTTTTTTAGGTAGTAGTCTCTTTTAGCTTTTCTTATGTTGCGTGATACTCTATCTTTGATATGTTCATAATTTTCTTTTAATACAGTGTCCTCTTCATTTGTTTTATATTTTTGCCATAGTATGTTTTTGTTATTTATCTCTTCAAATAGTTCCTTTTTAATCCAGTCTTGCCGCGGAGGATTTGAGAGTTTAAACTTTGTAATTCTGCACTTATTTAAACAAAATTGTAATTTGTTAGCTAATTTATCATACTCTGCGTCTTCATATGTTTTGGGATATTCTTCCAGGCATCGATATAATTTATTGTAGTCAACTGAGTAGTATTTATGTTTTATGATTGATGGCGGTTGATATTGTTTTACCTCTAAGAGTATTTGCTTGTGGTCGGACATTGATGATTCCACAATGACAAAATGAAAATTATTTTCATTTAAGTTACTTGAAACATGGTCTAAGATAGTCTTGGTTGAGGTTGTTTCGCGAGTACAGTGTTTTGGACTTATTCTGTTGAGGATTTTGTAGTTGTTCTCCTTTAAAGTATTCTTATATTTGCGTGTCGCTAAATCCGGTTTGAGTAAGTCCAGGTTGTAATCGCCAAAGACTATTGATCGTTTCATTTTGTGTAGTTGTTGCGAATATATCTCGAGAAAGTTATCCACATTCATTTTGTTGGGTTTATAGATAGCACCAATATTTAAAGAGAATTTTTTGACGTATACCCAGAGATAATGTGTATCATCCACGCAGAGTTCCTCAACAAGGTGGTGTTTAAGATTATTGTGCACAAATATTGATACTCCGCCTCCCCTTTTATTTTGTCTGAAATTATAATAATGGGTGTAGGAAGGTATTTGGAGCATTTTTGCTTCGTCTTCACTCTTAATCCATGTTTCCGAGAGTACGATTATATGTACAATTACTTGTAGGGAAGCTAAAATACATCTAAGTTCATCAAATTTTCCGGGTTTGACAATACTGCGAGCGTTAGCATAGAAACACCTTAGAGATTTTTTTGTAATTTTAATATCTGAGTAGTTGTTGGTGGTTTGATAAGTTATTTTCTCTTTGGAACACGTTAGTTTTTTGGAGCCTCCATTACTGTACTTTGCCTGTTTTTAGATGTAACTATTTTCGGTATGCGGCACGTAGTGCTCGTGCGAGCAGATGATGCGGAGGAAGGCTAGCTGTGGGGGGAAGTTACAGGTGAGCTTAACCGCTCGTATAAGGCTAATTAATAACCTATAAAACACGTAAAAAAACACAGATTTTCTTACATACATAGTTACAAATGAATTGCTGTTCGTTAGTCTGACTCGAGAATCGCTGAAATGTTTATATATATAATACTATCAATTTTGTATAATATAATACGTATGTTAGTCTTTAGTATATATGAGCCCAGAAGGGACAGCACCCCGTTCACGGCAGCGAGGAGGTTAAACGAGGTTGATTTGATTTTTGGAAATTTTGAAGTATTTATCATTATACTTACTCATACTGAAAACATGTTTTTTTTTTAACGTAAGTACGGTAAACTGCACATCAGTGGTAACTGTCATGCACCTTAACTCAATAGTAATAATTACGATTTTCCTATAAAATTGTTACCACTGACCTGAACTTGACTGTACTTATGTATAAATAATAATTTTATAACAGTAGAAAAAATTTAAAGTAGGAATTAAGCACATCATTTCACCACATTATTATGTGTATTAAATCGTTATGAAAATCGGATTATATATTTTTTTATATGAATTTCATTTTCTTGATATAAATAATTATATCGGGTGTGTCGTTCACAATCACATTAAATTCTATCGCATATACTTTATGATATTCTATGGCGAATTGTAAAAAAAATAACCTAATCCATTCAATGGTTTAGCCATAGAGTCATTTTTCATTTTTATAATTTACAACATCATGTGTAAAGCAGAGATAAAGTTAGGAGTATCGAATGTTTTGATCAGTTGACAGCTGTCAGTTTTCGAGGGAGAATTACAGTTGTTTGTAATGACTGACTTTTATATGGTGTTCGAATTTTGGCACATTTTTATTCTATTTACTTTGTTTGAAAAATTCATTTTTTTATTTTTACGTATTTTTCTTTTTTCTTTGTGTTAATGGACATATATTAACCAGTATATTAACGCATTTCATTTAATGTGATTATGAACGACACACCCGATATATTTAAAAACAATAATACATACTGTAAATCTAAAGCATTAGTGAGCTCAGTCAGCAGCAACCCAGCCAAATAATGTCTCGAGCGGAACTCGTGGTGCAGCGCATGTCGTGGCGGCGCGGAGGACTGCGAGCCCAGCGACGCCCACGACGCGGCCGGCGACACGCCCGGGGACCCGCCCGACACCGGCAAGTTCAGCGGCACGTAGTGCTCGTGCGAGCAGATGATGCGGAGGAAGGCTAGCTGTGGGGGGAAGTTACAGGTGAGCTTAACCGCTCGTATAAGGCTAATTAATAACCTATAAAACACGTAAAAAAACACAGATATTGTAGATCTGTACAAATTTTTACGTAAGATTTTTTTTTGTCTGTATCCTAAAGACTTCGAATCTTCCCAACCGATTTGAAAAAATATTTCACTGTTGAGAAACTAGACTATCCTTGGATGACATAAGGTACATTTTGTCCCGTACGTAAAGAAATTACGCCTAGATGTGGATGAAACCAGGAGAAACAGCTCTCGAACGAGCGAAATTTGGACTACAAAGACTGAAATCACCAGAAATGAGCAAGCTTGGTAATTAACGCTCAATCCTTCTCGGTCTGAGAGGAGACCTGTGCCCAGTAGTGGGACTATAAAAAGGCTGATAAATATCGAAGATATATTACCTTATAGTGCACCAGCGGCACAGCATCCGGCAGAGAGGCGATCTTGGCGCACATGTGCTTGTAGTAGGTGCGGATGAGAGTGAATACGTAGCCGCGGTCCATCACGCTCAGCAGCTCGAACAGAAAGAAGGCTAGGCTGTTGTTCAGGCTCTGGGTTAGGCGGCTGTCTTTGCCGTATCTGAGGAAAGAAGAAAAATATACATAAAAATATACGGATACCGGTACACCAGATAACAGTACACAACAAAATGAAACTGTTACAAACGAATGAGAGCTCTGCCTCATTGAGACGCCATGGCGAAGTCGCCATCGGCGCAGGTGTGGCTAGTTCTGGCATCCAAGGGTCGCCAAGTCGAGTGGCCATGGAGTGTCGACAGTCAATTGTTTACGTCGTCACTGAAATAATCGCACGCTGATTGGCGACCAAACTGGCGACTGAGTGAGCGTGGTGCTCTTTACCGTGTACATTATATTGGCAACCCTGGCATAATCGCCAAGCTGCCGGAGTATCCAGAAGCCACGTAGAGAACTGTAGCTCGTGGTTACGCTTCCAATTTGGTGACGATGCCAAACCGTCGCCAAGTGAGGTAGGTATCATACATTTCAATATTAACTGCTTGGATACGTAGCCGGCAACGTCGCCATTGGCGTCCTAACGAGGCAGAGCAGAGCAGGGCAGAGCTCTAAGTCAAACAAAATCTTACATACATTACATGATTTTGCATATATGACATATAAAACATTTGATAAAAATATAACTAAAGTTATTGGCGGTCCGTATGTAACTTCCGAGCATCTGTGCGCGCATGTATGTATCTCCTTCGCCGCGTCGTAGCGTCTATTATATCAAGCATTTTTTTCTGTAAAGCAATTCGCTGCGGTGTTCCGAGCCTTTTTTTTTCGAGTTTGCCTCATCTTAGGCTTCTTAAAATTTCGAGATTAAGATATCATAATCCACAACAATGTTGCCTGTAAAATTTCATCGTCGATTCTTTTTGTTTGTTTTTCACAAATTACATTAGTAGAAGAAATTTTTCATTGCCAGCAAGTTTGTCCAAATTAAACTCGAACGTACCCTAGATTATATAAAAATAAGCACTCTCCAAGATGACCGGGATGATTGGCGTTTCTTGGGGGAGTCTATCGTTCAGTAGTGAACGGCAACTGGCTGATATAATAAATGACTTACCTAGAAATAATCTCAGTAGTGACATTGTTGACGAGCGTGGTGACGTCGTCTGTGAACTGGTCGGGGAAGCGAGCCTTGCGCCGCGCCTCGTGGGCTCCGCTCCAGTACAGGTACTCCACCATCGACTTCACCATCAGCTCGAACAGGGCCCTGGGGAACACCATATATGTCACTAGTTGAGAATAGAGCCCTGAGAAATATCATGTAGGACGTTACTATATAGTGGACATAGGGGATAGTATAGGAACCATCAGTTCGAATAACAGCCTAGCATTATATCATGTGTGACATTACGAGTCAAAGAAGAGTGGGAAACGATTACAGAAATCAATACATAAATCACATTATGTCGTATTACTCAAAATATTTCTGAAACTACAAAACAAAACAGACTTCTAAAAACACTAAAAAGCAATATTAAAAAAAACTTGGGTGCATCAGACTAGAGGTTGTGTCTCTTTCGCCACATATTTTATATGACTCATCGTTTTCGTAAAATAAAACCATCCACGAGAATAAACCTTGATCTTTTGTTAATCAACTGTGCTTGTATTACAGATAGCTTGATACCATCAAAACAGACACAATCTTTTCAAAACTGGATCAGACATATTATAATCAAAATTCATATTAGTTACACAAACAATCAGTTTCCTAGAGTAAGGTAACTTACCAGGAGTTCTGCATGGCGAGGTCCCTGGTGGCTCCACTAGCCACTACCCATTGCAATGCCAGTTCTTCGTGCAAGATCTTACAAGACCCATCCGTCATCACTGAAATAGAACAGTTTCTATTTTATCTACACTAGTCAATACTAGTAGTATAATAATGATGATGAAATTATTTGTTTTGACGCCTTAATCTAAGAAACTATCGGTTTTGAGGAAGGCTATAGAGAAATCTCCTGGGGATGGTGCACTGGTACTGTATGTACGTGCTGATCAGGCTATCACATACCAGCAGGCGGCAGCGGCAGTCCGATGTCCCGGTCGGTGAGCGAGGGTCTGGGGATGGTGCACTGGTACTGTATGTACGTGCTGATCAGGCTATCACATACCAGCAGGCGGCAGCGGCAGTCCGATGTCCCGGTCGGTGAGCGAGGGTCTGGGGATGGTGCACTGGTACTGTATGTACGTGCTGATCAGGCTATCACATACCAGCAGGCGGCAGCGGCAGTCCGATGTCCCGGTCGGTGAGCGAGGGTCTGGGGATGGTGCACTGGTACTGTATGTACGTGCTGATCAGGCTATCACATACCAGCAGGCGGCAGCGGCAGTCCGATGTCCCGGTCGGTGAGCGAGGGTCTGGGGATGGTGCACTGGTACTGTATGTACGTGCTGATCAGGCTATCACATACCAGCAGGCGGCAGCGGCAGTCCGATGTCCCGGTCGGTGAGCGAGGGTCTGGGGATGGTGCACTGGTACTGTATGTACGTGCTGATCAGGCTATCACATACCAGCAGGCGGCAGCGGCAGTCCGATGTCCCGGTCGGTGAGCGAGGGTCTGGGGATGGTGCACTGGTACTGTATGTACGTGCTGATCAGGCTATCACATACCAGCAGGCGGCAGCGGCAGTCCGATGTCCCGGTCGGTGAGCGAGGGTCTGGGGATGGTGCACTGGTACTGTATGTACGTGCTGATCAGGCTATCACATACCAGCAGGCGGCAGCGGCAGTCCGATGTCCCGGTCGGTGAGCGAGGGTCTGGGGATGGTGCACTGGTACTGTATGTACGTGCTGATCAGGCTGCTGCGACCGTGGTTGTCGCAGGTGGCTCCCTCGTTCATGTTCTATAAGAAACAATAGGTTATGAGAAATGTTATCTCTTATTGAGACCAAAATTGAAATATGAAAACGTCGGCAAATTTTTCGCAAATTCAACCGAGGTTTGCGAGAAAATTCCTAAATAGTTAAAGCACTATAGATTTCGAGCTCAAAAAATTTACTGAGATATCAGTGAAGAGATGCGCGAGGCAGGTGAAGACGTCCTGCGCGATGTTCAGCGTCTGCCCCGCCAGGGTCGGGGGGGCTACCAGCAGGTGCAGCAGCTTGTCCAGCACTACTGGTAAATAGCGGGCTAGTACTTCCACGTTGGCTGTTGGGAGTTCGGTTATACTGGAAAATAAAAATGGAACATTACTGAAGTAGGTTAAAAATGGGTATAATAGTTTGCCTACTCAAAGGAAATAACAAAAAAAAACACCAGAGTCGACAGAAACTTCAAATGTATGATTGGATTCAGTATAGTCATCCATCCTCCGAGCCTTTTCCCAACTATGTTGGGGTCGGCTGCCAGTCTAACCGGATTCAGCTGAGTATAGATAGTTCAACTCAGATTTGCGCGCGGCCCTATGTGTGCGTCGGCTTGTAAATATACAACTTTCGTTCGTGTGACAGTGACGTCGTCCGAGCATGACGTGTTCTTATCGCTTTTTCTTATGGGTAGTCGTTTACAAAAATGTCTAGTTCTTCACGGAGAAAATGTTTAAGGAGTCAGGTAGCGTTTCAAAAAATGAAACAACATTCAAAGCTTTTTATTATTACATTTTACAGTTTTTCATTATTTTCTCATACGTTTTTTCAAATTGACATTGACAGTACCTAAGAAATAAATGAGGTGA
Source organism: Helicoverpa zea (assembly GCF_022581195.2). Classification (NCBI taxonomy): domain Eukaryota; kingdom Metazoa; phylum Arthropoda; class Insecta; order Lepidoptera; family Noctuidae; genus Helicoverpa; species Helicoverpa zea. Next base: position 1,320,670 of record NC_061454.1, read on the forward strand.
AATATCTAACATGAATTAAATACTTCTTACATATTTTCTAGCTCGGGGTACGAGGACAATAAATAAAAGTGTGGACTAAAAATGCAAAATTCATCATTTGATTTTTCAAGGAGCGATTCAGAATCATTATAAATAAATAAACATTAAATTACGTAATAACTGTTTTCTTTAAACAGCCGTAACCCCTAAATAACTGTATTCGTACCCGACTGTACCTCTTGTCACGCACACAAAGTCACTGTATATGTACAAGGGTTACCCACACATAAGGCCGCGCGCAAGACTGAGTTGAACTTACTATACCAGTGCTTTACAAGAAGCGACTGCCTATCTGACCTCCTCAACCCAGTTACCCGGGCAACCCGATACCCCTTAGTTAGACTGGTGTCAGACTTACTGGCTTCTGACTACCCATAACGACTGCCAAGGATGTTCAATGACAGCCGAGACCTACAGTTTAACGTGCCATCCGAAACACAGCCAATGATGTCTAAGATATACTTAGATAGTACATACAAACTTAGAAAAGTTGCATTGGTACTTGCCTGACCTGGGATCGAACCCGCGCCCTCATACTCGAGAGGTTGGTTCTTTGCCCACTAGGCCACCACGACTTTTTTTTTTGGATTCAGTATAGTGTCAGGATTAAAAAAAACAATCAGATATGATTGTTTTTTTTAATCCTGACACTAACCTAAAAAACATGGGGTTCTCTTTTTACAACATTTTTTCGATCATGATTTTAGTTCACAGCAAAGTTTACTTTTACTGTTTCATAAGGGGACATAAGGGGAGTACATAAGAGAGTATGTAAGGGGAGTACATAAGGGAGTATATAAGAGGAGTACATAAGAGGAGTACATAAGAGAGTATATAAGAGGAGTACATAAGGGGAGTACATAAGAGAGTTCATAAGGGAGTACATAAGGGAGTATTTAAGGGGAGTACATAAGAGGAGTTTATAAGAGGGTACATAAGGGAGTACATAAAAGGTGTACATCAGAGATCACATAAAAAAGTAGATAAGAGGAGTACATAAGAGTGCACATAATTCGCCTTCCCTTATTCTTATAGTTATCATTGAATAAAAGATTGAAATAAATATACTATTTGTTTGTTACTAACCTAGCCCGTAGCTCCGACTCCATGTTGGCGAGGCCGATTCGCGGAGGAATGTTGCCCTCCTGCACAGCCTCGCAGGCCATCGCGAACCGCTCGATGTACCCGTCCTAACACACGGAACATAATGGTTAAATTATTCACATTTATAATGACACCAGCTTCCGCCAGCGGCTTCGCCCGCTTGGTGTGTTGATAAAAAGTAGCCTATGTGTTAATCCAGGGTAATACCTATCTACATACCAAATTTCAATCAAATCGGTCCAGCCGTTTTTGCGTGATTGAATAACAAACATACATCCATACATTCTCACAAACTTTCACATTTATAATATAAGTAGGAAAAGTAGGAAATATAAGTAGGATATTACATTTGTAGTGAGATATTTTTGAGTTTCTAAATGAAAAACGTACATGTAAATAATGTATTTGGAATAGACTATACTTGATTAGGTATTTCTGTCAGAGTCAAAAAAATAAAAAAGTTTTGAAAGAAAAACCACTGCTACTTAATCAATAAAACCATTATTTTTTTATATTTAAGTTTAAACATAAGTCAGTATATTATATTATTTACCTCTACTTCATGACCTAACCAAATGGAGTATAGATGTGCATTTGCTATTTACTACGTGTTATATTTGTTATTGCACCTCTTTGTTTCCCAAACAAATTAAATTAATATAAAAGGCTTTGCCCAGCAGTGGGACAGCATAGGCTAAAAAAAAAGACTGGTAAAAAATACCTTAGGGTTACAGAAAATAAGAAAAAAGCTTATTTAGGATTACTGGAATCAAGTATACTAAAGCATCTACACTAACCAGCGGATGCACAGTAGTGTGTGCATCTAAAGTGATGCTGAAGATGGGCTTGTGGTTGTCTATCCACCGCGTCCCGGGTAACAGGACATCGGGGAATATGTACGAGTAGTTCGCTGGCGGTTCCTCTTGCATTACCGGTAGGTTGAATTCCCCGCAGGTTAGCTTGCCGTTACGGCAGAGTGGGATCCACTGTAAACAAAATATTTTAATTAAATACAAGATAAAAAGGCACGATTGGGTGCTGAGCTTCTTAGACCGACTCTTACATGAAAATAAATAACTAACCTCGAAATAATCAAACGTTACTTAACTTTACGTTCTACTTAAAAGTATATACGTCGCAGAAATTTACATAAAATGTGACAGAGATGACATTATAGATAGATAGATAGATATACTCTTTATTATGTACACCAATTAAAAAAAAAACAACAACAAAACACTAATCTACAGATTTAAAAGTCGGTGACACAATGGGCGGTCTTATCGCTAAAAGCGATCTCTTATATTATGTTAGAACAATCCTCAAAGGTGTTCTAGGTTTAACCGTAAGATTTAACCGTAATTCGTGTGCATTTGGAAGTTCCTAAAAGGAGTCTTTGTACTGCAAAAAAACCTTTTTTGTGGGTCATTTTTTGAAGTTTTCATTTACTATTCTCTTTCTATCCAGTTAATTCTATTACATATTATTTTTCTTGGAATAAAATTACTTTATGACTTTGACTTCCAGCTTTCAAATAAATACATCTGTTTTACCGAGTATCCAACAGGAGTCTCGAGGTTCTTCTCCTGGTCAGGCGCCACGGGTTTCCTCTGACAGGATACGTGCAGGAACATGAACAGCAAGTGATGCTGGTCTCCTAAGTCTGCTGGCAGCTTCAGCTTTATCTCCTTACCGAGTATCCAACAGGAGTCTCGAGATTCTTCTCCTGGTCAGGCGCCACGGATTTCCTCTGACAGGACACGTGCAGGAACGTGAACAGCAAGTGATGCTGGTCTCCTAAGTCTGCTGGCAGCTTCAGCTTTATCTCCTTACCGAGTATCCAACAGGAGTCTCAAGGTTCTTCTCCTGGTCAGGCGCCACGGGTTTCCTCTGACAGGGCACGTGCAGGAACGTGAACAGCAAGTGATGATGGTCTCCTAAGTCTGCTGCCATCTTCAGCTTTATCTCCTTACCGAGTATCCAACAGGAGTCTCAAGGTTCTTCTCCTGGTCAGGCGCCACGGGTTTCCTCTGACAGGACACGTGCAGGAACGTGAACAGCAAGTGATGCTGATCGCCCAGGTCTGCTGGCAGCTTCAGCTTTATCTCGTCGTAGAGGGATGGGTTCCTGGGAAAGTAGTTAGTGGGATTTTATAAGAGAAACTTCTTGAAAGGAGAAGCATGATGATCTCATATTTAATTACTATTAGGTAACATTTCATTTTAAATCGTTAAGTTTTTTCAATTTGTTAGAATACCTGAATAAGTATAGCATTAAATTTAGACACAGTATTGCTGGGGAGTTTGTTCCGCCACCTTTTCTTCCCAGCAAAACACATAGGTAGTGGTGAAGGGTGTTTTTGGGCTGTCTTATTTAGTATTTCGCGTTTGGAAAGTGCTATTTTCAGCTCATTTTGTGGCAATGCTCTCTGATTTTGATGTTAATATCAATAATTACATATAGTAAAGCGATCTTACTTGTTATGATACAACACAGTGGTGTAGGCCTCGTTGGTGAACTCGGGACATGAGCTCCGGCCGAATATAGCCGGCAGAGCTGACTCCTCATTCTCGCCAGACATCAGCTGTATTCGCACCTGTAAAAAAAAATGGGATATGTTTTTTTGGGATACTATTGATCAGTTTATAAAAGGCGAAAAATGCCAACTATACTCCATTTCGATAACAGTTAAACAATACTTCACGGTCCGTACATGGGAAACCGTCTTGTCATGACGAGTTCTTCCGGGTGGTCCCGGCTGTTATTTGAACATCTCTGGCAGTCGTAGTCTGGTAGTCTATAGTCAGAAGCCAAAAACTGACAACCAGTATTATCAATGGGGTATTGGGTTGCCCAGGTAACTGAGCTGAGTAGGTCAGACAATCACTCCATACGAAACACCGGCAACCAGTTAGACTGGAAGGGACATAGTTAGCAAACGGCTAGGCACATATTGTTCAGGCGCAGAACGCCTTCAAGAAAGTTAATAGCAGCTAGTTGCGCTCGGTCGTAGCATCAATGTTCTATGTAGGCGTTTGTTTATTCTCATACAAAATGAAATGTCATCGGGCACTTGCCCTTGACACATTGTACGTGTAACATCTCGTGTTTTAATTAAATGTATATTTGAAACATTCGGGACTTTGATTGGCACCAGTATATCCTCTAAAGATATAACATGGTGGCCCATGAGGGGAACTAAAATAATAATCGCGAACGGAAAATCGACAAAAGTTTCCAAAGGCGTTATACAGTCGACGGCGCGCGGCGGCAACGACTTCACAATTTCGGAAGAACTACGTGGACAAGCAAAAGCCACGGGTTCCCGTGTAAGAAGAACTGCCTCCTGGACAGCATAGGAGCCCAGGGTTCGAGCAGTGGTGCAGCCAAAGCATCACATCGAGGCGAGCGTCAGCGTGTTAACCAAAAGTTAAGTGCCTATCCTTAACGTAAATTCCATCCAACTATCCAAATTTCCATAAAGACCTATTTAAACATTGAGAATAGTGCTTCATTTGTGTAAATTAAAGTTATTTCGTGCATAATATTGCCGAACTTTCCCGTAATTGTTTCAAATAGTATACCTAATTGAGTTATTTTCATCCACCCTCAACAAAAAATAATTATTTTTTTCTTGGAACAAAGACTGTACATTAGTTATTAGCTCATTAGCAATTCAAATAAGGTCAATATTACGGATAATATCTATCTAAGATAGATCTATTCATTTATTTGTGCATTTGTTGTAGTTTTGTTTTGTTTTTATTCTTTTCACCTAGTGGGAGCTATTCAATAGTATTGTAGCCCAGTCTTAGTGCGTATTGCCGACTATTTCAGGTTAAATAACGCCGTGCTTGCGACAAGTATTCTCCGATCATTCGGGGCTTAGTCGAGCGAGTTCATACCAGCGCGAGCAGCAATCAGCTGATTGTGCGCGCGACGCAGACCGGCTTCCCGTACGGCAGGTGACACCGAGACGAGGAGCGTGAGCCCATTCATTTTCTTTCATTTATATTGTTTTAATACTTCCAAGTTTAAAGTTAATTTCATAGTGGTGATTCACAATGTCTGAAAACAAGCGTTATAAAGAATTAGTTACTAAACGAGCGTCCGCCAAAGGACAGATTACAAAGTTTAAAAATTATTTAAGTAATATTTCCAAAGAAACTGAACTAAATGATATTCAATTAACGGAATTAAGATTGAAGCTAGCCAAGTTTGAGGCTTTGTCTGTTAGGGTTGATGACTTGCAGAGTGAGATAGATGTTTTAAATCCTGAGAATATTGCGGCGGAAATTGATGAACGTGATCGCATGGAGCAGGATATAGTTATTAATATAGCCACTGCTAAAAACTTGTTAGACATACTTTCGAGCAAAAAAGAAAGCGATAATAGGCGTAGCTCCGTTCACAATGCTTCATGTTGTAACGACGAACATCATCGCAATGTAGAATTTAAGCTTCCTCAAATTCAAATCACAAAATTTAACGGTGAATATTTCCGCTGGTTAGAGTTTAGAGATACATTCGAAAGTTTAATTCATAATAATGAGCGCATCCCTGAAATAAATAAATTTCACTATCTAAATTCATATTTGCAAGGTGACGCAGCCAGAATCGTTTCTAATTTTGAAGTTTCGGCAAAAAATTATGGTGAAGCTTGGAAACTACTCTGTAGCCGCTACAATAACAATAGAATATTAATTAATCACCATTTGAGTTCACTAGTACATTTAAAACAGCTTCCACGTGAATCAGAAAAATCGTTAAGATATTTGGTTGATCATATTACAAAAAATTTGCGTGCTCTTGCCAGTCTTGGACAGTCAACTGATAATTGGGATGTTTTAGTTATATATATGGTCTCGGGTAAGTTGGATAATCAAACATTGCTCAAGTGGGAGGAGTATCGTAGCACTATGGTGAACGACTCCCCGACTTTAGAGCAGTTTTTTAAATTTATTACGGACCGTGCTAATGTGCTTGAGTCTACAAGTCGTAATAACAATCATAGTGATAACGTTGGTGTTCCTAGAGTGCCTAGCAATCCGCAGCGGTCAACTAAAAATAATAATAATCAAATTCATCATTTTCAAAAATATAATCAAAGACATAATTCGAATAGCGTAGTTAAATCGTTTGCAACCACTAGCCATAATAAAAACAAGGCACAGCCTGGATTTTCATGCATAATTTGTGATCAGCGTCATAGAATTTATGACTGCCCAACATTCAAGGCTAAAAGTATTGACGAAAGAATGAACGATGTCTTAAAGTACAAACTATGTACGAATTGTTTAAGACAGGGTCACTCTGTCAATGACTGTCGCTTAAGAAGTTGCCAGGAACCGGGTTGCACTGAGAAACATAACAGCTTGCTGCATCGGCCGCCAGCGTTAGTAGGTCAGCTCGTCTCCGTCGAGGAGCAGGGGGAGGTTGTATCCGCTTATTGTAACAAAAATACTAATCAAATTATATTATAAACTGCCGTAGTCGAGGCATTGAATCCACTTGATGGGCAAAAGATCAAGGTTCGTGCGCTTTTAGACTGCGGTAGTCAATCATCATTTATTACTGAATCCCTTAAGGTCAGATTAGCATTAAAATCTTTTCCCATTGACACTCTAAAGGTCATTGGCATAGGAAACACGCCAAACAACAAGGTTAATGAAAGCTGTAATATTAAACTACAGTCAATCAATAGTTCATTTAATATTTCTTGTTCATGTTTGGTTCTAAAGGAGCTGACAGGGCGATTACCAAAGTTTCCCATCGACATCAGCTTATTGCAGCTACCTGATAATATTTCGTTAGCTGACCCCATGTTTTATAAGCCAGCCTGTATAGATATATTGATAGGTGCTGATTTATTTTGGGATATTTTAGGAAACGAACAAATCTCATTAGGAATCAATAATCCAAAGCTGAGAAGTTCGCAATTAGGTTGGATAGTGTCCGGTCCCATTCAAGCAGTGACACCTGACAAAAGGGTACACTGTAATCATGGTGTAATTTATAAGGATAATGATAGTGTTGACAAGCTTTTAACAAAATTCTGGGAGCTGGAAGAAATACCTGCCAAACCAATAATAAATGAAAACGAATGTGAAAGACATTTTCTCGCTCACACAACGAGAACTAATACAGGCAGATTTTGTGTGAAGTTGCCACTTAAAGATAGCGCAGACTGCTTGGGCGATACATACAAGTTAGCTAAAAAACGCTTTTTAAATTTGGAAAAGAGGTTAGGACGAAATCCCACGTTAAAATCAGAATACGCTAATTTTTTAAAAGAATATGCGGATTTGGGTCATTTATCAGTGGTAGACGTTAATTGTGCATTAACTTCGAGTTATTATCTTTGTCATCACGCGGTTCTGAAACAAGAAAGCGAAACCACCAAGCTTCGGGTGGTATTCGATGGTTCAGCACCGTCATCTTCCGGCTATTCACTAAATGACATATTGATGGTAGGTCCCAACGTGCAGGATAATCTATTTTCCATACTGATACGTTCTAGACAGTATAAATACCTACTCACGGGCGATGTAGAAAAAATGTTTCGCCAGGTACTGCTGCATGAGGATGACAGACACCTGCAGCGTATTTTATGGAGAGAAACAGAATCTGAACCCATCAAGACTCTGGAGCTCAATACCGTAACCTATGGAACGGCCAGTGCAAGTTATTTGAGTACTCGCTGTTTATGGCAGATTGGTCAGCAGCAGGACGATGTGCGTATAAAGGACATCATCCAACGGGACTTCTACGTAGATGACCTCATAACTGGATCCGATGACGCCCAGGAGTTAGTGTACATTCATAGGTCTGTAACTCAAGCTTTACAATCAGCTTGTTTTCATTTAAGAAAATTTAAAACAAATAATTCCTCTATCTTTAATAATGTTATTGTAAATGAACAAGATAAGTTACTTTTTAGCGAATCCATAAGCACCCTAGGGTTGGGTTGGACACCTTCTAGTGATGTGTTACATTTTCCTATAAAGGGTTTTTCAAGTGATGATAGTCAAACTATAACAAAACGCCTAATCATGTCAAACGCTTTTAAAATATTTGACCCATTAGGCATATTAAGTCCGGTCGTAGTAAACCCTAAAATAATGCTGCAAAAACTTTGGCAGCTAAAGTTAGATTGGGATCAGCCGGTCCCGGATGCGATAAAAAACGACTGGAATAAGTTTTCCGAAAGCATAAAATATTTGTCCAATTTACAAGTGCCTAGGTTAGTTTTGGGTGAATCTCCACAATGTATTGAACTACATTCGTTTAGCGACGCTTCAAAACTCGCGTACGGAGCATGCATTTATATGCGGTGCATAAATATGAACGGTGACGTCACCGTCCGATTGCTGTGTGCAAAGTCGAAAGTGGCGCCATTAAAACCCACTACAATACCGCGCCTCGAACTCTGTGCAGCCTTACTCGCCGCTAAACTAACACGAGCAGTACTCGATTCACTTCGGCGTAAACCCGCTAAACTGGTGCACTGGTGTGACTCATCTGTGGTATTGTGCTGGATGCGCTGCGACGCCAGTAAGCTAAAGGTGTATGTAGCTAACCGCGTCACAGAAATAAGGGAGTTAACGTCGTCTTCAGCGTGGCGATATGTTCCAACGCAGTCTAACCCGGCTGACTTAATTTCAAGGGGTGTGGACGCAAAACCATTTACATCAATGGCACTGTGGTGGACGGGGCCTAGCTTTCTACTCCTAAATGAGTCCGAATGGCCTAAGTTAAACGCCAATGAGCCAGACATTCTACCGGAATTGAAGGTACACTCGGCAATAATTAGTGAATCAATAATTGATTTTGATAAATATTCAAGTTTCACAAAGTTACAGCGAGTATTCGCTTATATACGTAGATTTTTATTTAATCTTAAAAATAAAGATAAGAAACGCTTAGGTGTGTTGTCCGTTAAAGAGTTGCGTGAGTCATTCTATTCATTATGCGTTATCGCTCAGGTTCAGTTATTTACTAATGAGTACGACTTGTTATTGAAAGACAAGCCTTTAAATAATAATAGTAAGTTACTATCGTTGTCACCTTTTTTAGATGAATGCAAACTTATTCGGGTTGGTGGTCGACTCGATGCGTCGGCGCAGTCGTTTGAAAAGAAGCACCCCATTTTACTTCACGCATCTCATAGATTAACTAAGTTATACTTTAAAAGGGAACACCTAAATCACATGCATGCGGGACCACAGTTATTGTTGGCTGTTGTGCGTGAAACAGTGTGGCCTATTAATGGTAGGAACCTTGCAAGGCGCACCGTTAACAATTGCGCACGATGCAGGCGGCTACGCGGCATAACGTTGCAACCCAAGATGGGTAATCTGCCATCTCAACGCATCACGCCTGATTATCCTTTTTTATCCGTTGGCCTAGACTTTGCTGGACCTTTTTATATTGTAAATCGTAAGGGACGCGGTAGTCGCGTAATTAAATGTTATTTGTGTCTTTTTGTATGTTTACGGTACAAGTGTATTCACCTGGAAGCTGTCAGCGATTTGTCAAAGGATGCATTCATAATGACACTTCGACGGTTTATTGGTCGTCGGGGCAAACCAGCTGAAATATTCAGCGATAACGGAGCCAACTTTGTGGCCGCCGCGAAAGAAATAGGATCATTCTTAGCGGAAATCCAGGAGCCTTTGTATCATTTTGCAAGTCAGCAGTCAATTAAATTTAAATTCATCCCGGCTTACACTCCTCATTTCGGTGGCATATGGGAAGCCGGTGTCAAATCGGCGAAGTATTTTATAAGACGCGTTATAGGCGACAGTCACTTCACATTTGAAGAGATTTCAACTTTGTTTGCACAAGTGGAGGCTATTCTCAACAGCCGCCCCTTGTGTCCTCTCTCTTCCAATCCTAATGACCTCCTCCCTCTCTCGCCAGGGCACTTCATTATTGGAAGACCGTTGACTGCTCTGCCAACACCAACACTGGAGGATGTCAAGGAAAGCCAGCTACGACGCTATGAACGGCTGGAAAGGACGCACCGTCATTTTTGGAAGAGATGGCAGCGGGAGTATCTGTCTGAATTGCAGCAGAGGACTAAATGGAAGGCGAGCTCATCAAAGCTCGATATCGGAGACATGGTAGGTACTCTTGGCTGACGACAACGCATCGCCACTTGCCTGGAGACTCGGCCGAGTTACACGACTCATATCCGGCCCTGATGGAATTTCCCGAGTAGCAGACATTCTCACCAACAGGGGCAACGTGCGGCGCTCGCTAGTACGGCTCTGCAGGCTACCCACCGCGGAGGAACTAAAGGGTTATTGAAAGCAAGCTTTCAATGGCCGGGAGTATGTTCAGGCGCAGAACGCCTTCAAGAAAGTTAATAGCAGCTAGTTGCGCTCGGTCGTAGCATCAATGTTCTATGTAGGCGTTTGTTTATTCTCATACAAAATGAAATGTCATCGGGCACTTGCCCTTGACACATTGTACGTGTAACATCTCGTGTTTTAATTAAATGTATATTTGAAACATTCGGGACTTTGATTGGCACCAGTATATCCTCTAAAGATATAACACATATTTAAGAACAAGTTAGTTCAAGTTAAATAATGCTCATAGTTAACTCACAGTAATATTCCTAGCGGAGCCAGCTCGTGAAGTGTATGCGTTCAGATTGATCTCCTTCACTGACAAGTAGAGCAGGTTGCGGTACTGATAGTGAGGCATCGCCGGCGCATGCGTCGGGAACGATAATATTTCTTTACATGGACGTACGTTGTCATCTGTGAAGAATTGTATGGGGATTTTGGTTGAATGTTGCACAAATAAATAAAAGTAAAATAAATGAACATATTGTTTATATTCGCATATCGTTATTTTCTTGTACGACAAAGTACTCTTGTGGTGGATTAAACAAAGTTCTCATATTTATTGCACCGAATATCCACGTGAAATTTTCGATTGTTATTTCCTGAATTTAAATCTTGGATAAAAATTTTCTTCATACAAGTGTACCACAATAAAGGATCCACAAACAAATAGTTATTTTGTACGAATATAAAACCAGTTAAGTATGTCCGGTTCCAAAAGAAGTTAATTAAATTAAGCTGAGTTTATGTAGCCCATGTTACTATTGACTTTGAACTATGAATATCGTCAACTGCTTTCGTATTGCCATTTAAAAAAGGTCGACAATAGCTCTCACATCTCAAAGATCAGCATCAATCCAATTCGAACTCTAACTCACCTCCATAAGGATGCAACTTAGCCAGCTCAGGAGTGAGTCCGTTCTTCAATTCCTCAGGACATGGAGACACCTCAATCTTCAGAGTTCCAGGAATGCATTTTAGCTTTTTCGGAGCTGAGCTGGGGCGCTTGATTTCGGCGAGGAATTTGTACAAGTCTTCATCGCGAAGTTTGTCGGTTTCCTAGAGAATGTAAGGCATTATTTTTTTAAGTCGTAGTGGCCTAGTGGGTAAAGAACCAACCTCTCAAGTATGAGGGCGCGGGTTCGTTTCCAGGTCAGGTAAGTACCAATGCAACTTGTCTAAGTTTGTATGTACTTTCTAATACTTAGAACTAATCTTACAATCTTACCTATTTTAGACACTAATTACTGTGTTTCGGATGGCACGTTATACTTTAGATCCCGGCTGTCATAGAACATCCTTGACAGTCGTTACGGGTATTCAGAAGCCAGTAAATCTGACACCAGTCTAACCAAGGGGTATCGGGTTGCTTGGGTAACTGGGTTGAGGAGGTCAAATAGGCAGTCGCTCCTTGTAAAGCACTGGTACTTAGCTGAATCTGGTTAGACTGGAAGCCGACAATAACTTCCAAGTTCCGGGCTGCTTTGTGAAAGATTCTTGAGCTGTTGACAGCTAGACCAACGAGGTAGTTACCTGCTTGAAGAAGCTAGTGACAGTGATGACGATGGGCTTGAAGCTGTCGAGCATGGTGGCGAGGTCGTCCGCGTGGTGCGCGGGCGCGCGGCGCTCGATGGAGCCCTTGCGCGTCAGCGAGCCGCCCACCTCGCCCGCGCGACGACGCAGCTGCTCCAGGCTGCTGGACGACGCCTTACGGTCTGATAGGAAAATCGAAATTAAAAATCGTGTATTCAAACTTTGCTGAAAACAGCAAAGTCGAAAGTCAAAAAAAAATGTTATTTCAATCAGGTCTATAAAAGCTCTTTCGACGTCAAACTAGTTGCATGTCTCCAAAAAGTTGGTCTCATGTAGAAGAACCGGCGAGAAACTCCATCAAGCACTTTTCGCACGTCAGAAATGTACAGCCCCCAAAACATACGTGTTTTTGCTGGGAAGAAGAAGTGGTGCAACAAACCCCCCAGGCGACACATAGGAGGGGGGGGGGGAATGAGACTATTTGTTAGTTCATAGCCATATTGTGTGTCTAATTTATATGCACATAGTTTTTATATGGACATGCTCAGGAGAGCTCAGTAGTCAGTTTTTAAGGAAGAATTTCCGTTGTTTGTAATGACTGACTCTTATATTATTTTTATTCCATTTACTTTGTTTGAATATTTTTTATTGAGTAATTTTTTTTTCTTTATGCTAATCGACATATATTAACCAGTATATTAACGTATTTCATTTAATGTGATTAGGTACGACACACTCTGTATAAAGACAATGTGCTTGTACCTACATTTACGAGTATGACTCACCCGCTCAAGTAAGATATAACCTACTAGCCGTTTTCCCGCGGTTTCACCCGCGTCCCTACGTACCGGTAACTACTGCCCGTACCGGGATAAAATATAGCCTATGTTACTCGTGGATAATGTAGCTTTCGAAGGGTGAAAGAATTTTTAAAAAACTGTCCAGTAGTTTTTGAGCCTATTCATTACAACCAAAACAAACAAAGTTTTCCTCTTTATAATATTAGTATAGATTAGTATAGATGAGTGATAATGAAACTACATTTTGAAGAAAGAGACAGAAAAATTGGACGTAGTTATGCAGAAACGTTCCAACCCACAAGTCACCCGAAATCGAGTTATTGTGATTGAACAGCCTAAAATTTAGCATATGGTTATCTAAACTCAATATAATTCAACAATAAAACCTCTAGTACCTTTACTAGTTAGAATAAAAAAGAATACAACTGAAACGCGTAAATGCTTATATCTCAAATTCAAGTTTAATTTGAGATATAAGCATTTACGCGTACAGTGGGTTGGAACGTTTCTGCATAACTACGTCCAATTGTGACAGATACTTCATTTGAAAGTTAGCTGTAAATAGGTTGCTTATTGCGTAGATAAGGATGATGAAAATACACATTTACACGTGTAATATGGGTACCTGATTTGAGTAACTACTAGTCAACCTAAAGAGATGGGAAAAATCTGTACCTTGTCCAAATTAAGAATACGATTTAGCAGGTACCAAAGTGAAGTGAAAACAATCGATGTCAGTAATTAATCGAATATGGTTGCTACATGTAAATAAAATCACGTTGATCTGGGAAAATGAAATCAAGTGACAATGAAATTTTGCAACCACTACAAAGTGATGTAAAATAAGCCAATTATTACCAGTTCCCTCTGCGTTGGTTCCCAGGTCAGCGTGGAAATTGAAGATAATTTTGAATTATTTTCTAATACCAATCCATATGAAACACAATAAATACGTAAAGCCAATTGATCTGCTATAACAAATAAAAAGGAATATTTTGTTTCACGATTAATCGGGTAAATAATTATTTACACGATAAGCTGATTAAATTGATGATTCCTTGGACGCCTTGTTAATGTAAAATCGACAGAACTTGCAGTAAAATATACAACTGAATAGCTATAAAGAAACAATCATCATATAGTGTTACCTACAAACATATTGGAGATGGCATAACTGCAGGAGTCAGCATCGTAATGTCTACATTGTATTAGTGAATTTCATAGAGTTTTGCTGACTTACACAAATTGTTGTCTGTTGTCATTATCCTGGTCTCTCCAAACTATTCAAGAACTTTTAAAGCACTGCTAAATCTAGCTTTGGCGCATGTAGTTCCTAAATGGTGTACTTACCCAAGCTGTTAGTGTTAGGACAGTTGTTGAGGCTGTCCTTATCCTGGTCTCTCTCGAGGCTGTTGGAGCCGCTGAGGATGTTGAGCAGGGAGACAGCACTCCAGGCGAGCGGCATGCGGTACTTGCCGAGCCGGGCGCATGCTGCTGCAGCACCGGACCGGACTTTTTCCCCCATTTGTATATGGTAAACTTACCCAAGCTATTAGTGTTAGCACAGTTATTCAACTGTCCTTATCCTGGTCACTCTAGCCTATTCAAGGATCTTGAAGCATCAGCAGAACACTACATTACTTCTTGCTTGCTCTTGGATCACTATTATGTCGACTTTTCGGACATTTTTATTTGGTGAACATACCCAAGCTGTTAGTATTAGGACAGTTGTTGAGGCTGTCCTTATCCTGGTCTCTCTCGAGGCTGTTGGAGCCGCTGAGGATGTTGAGCAGGGAGACAGCACTCCAGGCGAGCGGCATGCGGTACTTGCCGAGCCGGGCGCATGCTGCTGCAGCACCGGACCGGACTTTTTCGCGGTTCTAGGTCAAATGGTAGAATGGTAGAGCGATTGTAATGATAAAAAAAAACATACAAAAATAATTAAACCGACTTCTAAGAACACTATAAAGGTGCCTTAAAAAAATGATTGTTTTTGTTCCACCTTTTTGGGAAGTCAGTTTAAAATAAAGATTGCTGCAGACTGCTGCAGACTGGCAAAAAATAATTATTTAAATTGTCGTCATACTAGGGGAAAGAAGGGATGGAAGCCGAACCCAAGATAGTTGAGAAAAAGGCTCGGAGGATGATGATGGATTAAGGGAAAGAAGGAGGAATAAGGTGCCATAATTATGTATCTGCTGCTTACGGGATGAAGGACTCATTTCTGTAAAATATTATGTACATATACTTATGTATATGAATTACGTTATAAATACTCAAATATACTCAAATATTTCCTTATTGAATTCTTGGCACGCCAAAGATAAGGCCTTATTTTTTGGGAACAAATATAATGACCACCATAAAATGCTTTGATACCCTTAGTTTTGTAACCAGAAATATCTACTGAACACCAGAAAAATAAAGTCTAAAAATGTAATAGTGCCAGCTATTTTAGTTACGACTTCACTTTAAATTGTATTCGACCACCAAATTTAGTAAATGATCACCAACTCTTGACGACCAAATTAATGTATTATTTTTGCCTAAATAAGTCACTGTGATTGCCATAAAATGTAGGCTTATTACCAAATAAAGTATTATGATGCCATATTAAGTTATGTGTCCGGCTTGCAATGCATGCATGAGTGTCAGTATGACGAGTGAAAGGGGAAAATGGAAGAAAATGACTTATTGCGCCGACCCCAAGTAAAATTGGGAACAGGACAGGAGAAAGAAGAAGAAGAATGTGTTTCTCAATACACTCCCTCGAAAACACACTCTTATCGCACTGTTTAGAGGCATGCAATAGACAATTTTCCACCCTAGTGCAGGAAAAGGGTCCCCATAATGTTATAAAATTTATTGTATCAGGCCGAACTTATTTTTTTGGAGTCAGTTTACTTAAACAGGATAGCAAGATGTAAAAACTTTGATTATCATTTTATATTAAAACGCTGGTATAATTTTGATGATCATTTACTACTTTTGGTGATCATTTACTACTTTTGGGATAACAATGATTTATTTGGACTCATTTTGCTTAAATAGGATAGCAGAATTTAAAAACTTTGGTTATAATCTTACTTTAAAATGGTGGTCTAATTTTGGTGATCATTTACTATTTTTGGCTTACGCATGATTTATTTTGGAGTAATTTCACTTAAATAGGATAGCAAAGTGTTAAAACTTTGGTTATAGTTTTACATTAAAATGCGAGTTTCATTTTGGTGATCATTTACTATTTTTGTCTGCTATTTGTTACTATATCTGGTGATCAGTTAAACATAAGCCTTATTTTTTTATATTTCGGGCAATACTTTAAATGTATGTGTATAAATACCTAAAACTTAACGACTAAAAAGCATAATCGAACAGAAAAGCAATCAAAAACCAACCTTATCATCCTTAATATAAGGCTCAACGCACTCATTAACATCGCCCTGCAAGACCTTCTCCACTCTCACCACCAGGAAGATATCTGGTGAAGGGTTGAGGATATCGAAGACGGCACTCCGGCTGAGGGTCGAGAGGTCCGCGTGAGGGACGTGGGAGGCCAGCATCTGTCTCGTGCACTCGGAGTTCAGGTTGAAGTAGAAGTTCTCTGATATCTTCTTCTTTTCTTTGGCGTCGTAGAGTGCCATTGATGCGAAGAGTGGTTCTACGTCCAGTTCCAGCCTAGAAGAATTATAAATTTAGAGCCAGCTTTAATCATCAGTTAACTTGGATCTGAGCAGTAAATATGGTGGTTTGTCAATTTTTCTACTAAAGCTGTCGAAACGTCAAACATGTCTTTAGTTTTGCGATGAATAAATTCATAAAAACTTTACACAACATTAATTACCCATTTACATAACATAAAATTTTATTTTGGCTAAATTAAGGTAAATTTATAAATTGATAAGTTCACTATTTCACTATTATTCTATAAAATCATCTAGACTACAGCAAAAATACCAAAATATCCCAAAAACTCACTTCAACTGATGACAGACGACCAGTATGCGATGTCCCATGATCTCGCTAGGCATGTCAGCTGGCAGGCGACGCTCCACCGCCTCCTCCTCGTCCAAGTATGGAGTATACAGTCCCAGCAGGTCAGCCTGACGGTTCTCCAACCTAGTGGCAAAGTTTGGTGCTCATGTATGAGTGGGGGAGAAGTGATGAAGGCCAAAAATACTGGTAGTTTGCATAGAGTTGTGGTAGGTAAAGAAAATGGTCAGGAAGAGACAATCGTGCACGACAATTCACGTAGGATATGATTAACTGTTATTTAGTACATTTTTGCCCTGTTGAGAGATTTCAAGGCAGGTTGACACCAAATATGGGGAACATTTAATAAGACGGGTTACAAACGACATCTGCGGATTCCGCAGCGGGCGTGGTTCATGTGATAGATTTGAGCGGATTTTATAGATCAGTCTTGCGCCAACCTTGGTAGGCTGTGCCGTCTGAGAATCACATTATAGACGACAGTCGTAGACATTTGTTTGCAAGTAATTTATTATTCAAGTGCTATTTAAAGAGTAAGATAACAAAAGGAACGGTACAGACATAAGACAGCTTTTACAATACAATGACTTTTCGGGAGTTTGTTACCTCAAATCTTCGCTGCAAAAGTAAATGCAAAAATACTTTAATAACCAACCTGAAGTAAACAACTTTATACAAGTATCTAGCAAATAAACTTTCTTTAATATTTTTAGAGTCTTCACTTACCTCCTAGCCTCATTAACAGCATCAACCTGTTCCGGTGGCTTCCTCTCAAACAGGTCAGGCAGCAGAGGGTCTGAGGAGGAGCTCCTGAGGTCCAGGCTGGCCCAGGAGCCGCGAGGAGTGAGGGTCTCGTTGCAGGAGGACGATGACGACATAGACGCTACCGATTGACGTCCGCTTGATGGTTGAGATTCAGACTGCGAGAATGGAGAAATTATTTATGATATTGTTTGGTTTTTAGGCATGGTATAGGGACAGGGAGCGTTTTCTTAATATAGGAATACTCATTTCAGGCCTTGGCAAATATGGGAAGCTTGACATTAAAGGCAATGTAAATTCTTTGGTCGTTTGATTGAAGTAAATTTTTTGAGGGGTATGGCCAAGACTCCAGCTACGATATTTAAACCTCGCTCCCGCACATGGAGCCCGAGTGTCGCGGTGCTGCACTCCACACACAGAACGTACCTGCGGCTCCTCACTCGCCGCACTGGGCTCTGCGTCCACCTCGTACTGATGGTGCAGCCGCTCCCGCCCGCACATGGAGCCCGAGTGTCGCGGTGCTGCACTCCACACACACAACGTACCTGCGGCTCCTCACTCGCCGCACTGGGCTCTGCGTCCACCTCGTACTGATGGTGCAGCCGCTCCCGCCCGCACATGGAGCCCGAGTGTCGCGGTGCTGCACTCCACACACACAACGTACCTGCGGCTCCTCACTCGCCGCACTGGGCTCTGCGTCCACCTCGTACTGATGGTGCAGCCGCTCCCGCCCGCACATGGAGCCCGAGTGTCGCGGTGCTGCACTCCACACACAGAACGTACCTGCGGCTCCTCACTCGCCGCACTGGGCTCTGCGTCCACCTCGTACTGATGGTGCAGCCGCTCCCGCCCGCACATGGAGCCCGAGTGTCGCGGTGCTGCACTCCACACACACAACGTACCTGCGGCTCCTCACTCGCCGCACTGGGCTCTGCGTCCACCTCGTACTGATGGCGCGGGCCGGCGTGCAGCCGCTCCAGGCGCTCGCCCAGTCGCTCCCGTCCACACATGGAGCCGGAGTACGCTCGGTGCTTGTACTCCACCACTGTGTAGTCTGTGGTGTAGCAGCGGATGCAGTCGCGGACGAACATTGGAGCTTTTGCCCTGAGTGACAAAAAAATCGTGTTAAAAACCACACGGAACAAACAAGGACTGCATCATTTAACAGCTTCATACATCAGTTGACACCAATCTCTTCTGCACCTATTATAAAATCTACACCCCACTTACAGATATCTGGTGTAATAGACTAGTTTCACATCTCCACTTACAGGTCTTCATCAGGCAGCACGTGCGCGATGGTCCGGATGCGTCGCGGCACGTTGCACAGCTCCATGTCGACCGCGGGGTAGGCGAGGGGGTCGCGCTCCCCCATCAGCCGGTCGCATACCTCCTCGTAGTCCGGCGGTTCTATCATGTCGCACAGTGATATCTGGGTGGAGTTGAGGGATAAAAAAATATTATATACATAGTAAACCACAAGTATTATACACATATTTACATATGTATATTTTGGAACATGGAAAAATAATCTGAACATACCTACATATAAAAATACAACAGTTCCTAACATTCAAGCAAATTAATAAACTCTCTAGCTGTGTAATATAAGTATGGATATAACTGCCTCGTTGGTCTAGTTGTCGCAAGTGTGGCTGCTGAGCACGAGGTCTCGGGTTCGATTCCCGAGTCGGGTCGAAATCGCTTTGTGGGTTTTAGAAGACTTTCACAAAGCAGCCCGAAGCCTGGAAGTTGGTGATTGATTCACCCGTGCATCGGAGAGCACGTAAATGTCGGTCCTGCGCCTGATCTCTTTCCGGTCGTGTCGGATTGCCGTCCCATCGGGCTATGAGAGTGAAGGAATAGGGAGTGCACCTGTGTCTGCGCAAATGCTTGTGCACTATAATATGTCCTGCGCAGTTGGCTAATCTCCTTACATGAGAACAGCCGCCGTAGCCGATAATCGGCTAGGAGGACATCATAAGTATGGTTTATCAAATTATTCTTTCCAGTCTGACCGCTAGAAAGAATAAGTACTACTGATAAATTGACTAATATACATAATATGTCTAGCTTTCACGGCAAGACTAGCATGACATCAAAATCTCTATTTTGATCATAAACGATGATGATAACCATTCTTTTTCATATTCTATCAAATAAATACATTCATTCATTCATCAGTTTTAAATAAGGAAAAGGACACAATTAAGTTACTACCTGTTTTCTCACTACAGTATAAATTGTAGACTTTTAATTATTATTAGCAATGAGGCCGGCCTTGCTGGTATCCTGTCTGTTATATCCAACAGGTAGGATGCTAGCCTATAGATATACTTCCTTATATTGTAGTAATTAACTGTTTGTATGTTGCTAATTATAAAACAATAGAAAATCAATTGTATCTCAATCAATTGTATCTGCAGTTATACGACAGGATTAAGATAATTTATTTTGTTAAAACATGGGAGGGTATATGTTTACAAAAGAGAAGTATGGTTACATAGAGTTGAAATTAAATATAATCAGATTCATACATGTTTAATCGGCATACACATTTTTTACCTATATTATTACAAAAATATGTGTCGCTCTATGCTAATATTATAAACTAGCTTTTGCCCGCAACTTCGTTCGCGTGGAATAGTGACTACCAGCAGATTTTTGATTTGACCAATAGATGGCGCTATATGTCCGGAATAATTTTATTTTTATTTTTTTTGTAATAAAAACTATCCTATGTCCTTTCTCAAGTTTCAAACTATGTCTGTACCAAATTTCACACAAATCGGTTCAGTAGTTTAGGCGTGAAGAAAAGACAGACAGACAGACAGACAGACAGACAGACAGACAGAAAGACAGACAGACAGACAGACAGAGTTACTTTCGCATTTATAATATTAGTTTGGATCTAGAGTTTATTTGTTTGTCTGAAAAATTCTTTCAGTGTAACATAGCCCATTTTTTAAGTAAAACTTTTTATCCGGGTGCACTGAGTAGTTCCACATGTGAAAACACAAGTCATAAACCTGTTATTTACCAGAGCGCACATACAAGCGAGACACAATTGATTTTTTTTAAATAAAATAAATAAAAATCATTTTATTTTTTAAAGTATTACACTGTTTACACTACAAATGTCAGAGTTACATGGAAAATTATTTTAGTTAGTGAAATTGAATTTATAAATTAAAAGTCAAAGAAAAGTACAAAAATGTCCAAAGTAAATATCATAAGATGTCCATTATTATTATATGTCACAATATGTACAGGCGCTGGCGTGCAGCTGCAGCCATCTCAGTAATAAAGGAGTTTTATTGTCATATAATCACGATTATATATGAGAGTGGTTAATAAAATTGAAATAATATAGTTTCATGTTTGATTTATGGATAATTTCTCTTCGGTGCAAAGAGAGTGTGATGTGTTCTATGTATCAGGTGGTCTAGGGGTGGCAGCATCACAGGGGCGGCAGATTTCAGAAGATAAACACAGAACTGGTATTGAGAGGGTCCAGAGGAAGTTTATGCGATATCTTGATTTTAAGGCGCAGCAGTACTCAGAAGATTACATCCATCGTTGCAAAAGGTATCACTTTCTACCTCTTTACCTGAGACGTGAAATTAATGATATATGTTTTTTACTTAATATTGCAAATGGTTCTATTGACTGTCCTGATTTGCTATCCAAATTAACACTACGTACCAATAAAGTAGAACTCCGTCAACAACCACTATTGGATATACCTTTTGCAATGACTAATTATAGACATAATTCCTTTTTCTTGAGAAGTGCTAATAAGTTTAACAAATTGGCGCGGGAACTTGATATAGACTTATTCTGTACTAAAACAAATACAGTCAGACGACTTATAGCTGACTCATTTTTTGGATAGGTAAAACTCTATAACGAAACATTTTTCTTTTTTCTTTATAATACTTGAATCACTTGGCACGCAACATTGGATAGATACTTATTGTTATCGACATGTGTCTATTATCTGTGGAGGCTTGTCATTAGCGATATGATTATTGTATATTGTAAACTATTATTGTATTAGTCTGTAAGCCTTCTTAAAATAAAAATAAATAAATAAATAAAAGTAAAAAAAAAGGTATTTTTGGCCGAATTTACAACAAATATCGAAAATTATTATTTGTAAGGTTTGTACATGGGGCAACGGAAATAAAGTATCCGACACTCTTTAAAAATATAAATCCGGCACTGCTATGTATTCAGATAAGAGTGCTTCTAAGAATTATAATGGACACATAATTAAACACAAACAATATCATTCAACAAATTCAAAATCACAATGAAGTACTCCAGCATAAACTTTCTCTTTACATAAGTTAAATTAGAACTGTAGATTCATCTCAAGAATAAGAAAGCAGGTGCTGTTATTTAGACATGCTATAACTTACCTTATAATTTTCGAAAAACTTTGAATATACATATAACACACTTGTGAATAAATAAAATGTTAGTACTTACACTTTACCTGGATTATGAAACCTGAGTTGAGACAATAGCTCAAGTATTGGCAAATAGATTAACATATTAGTATGAAGTAACGGTGGCTAGAATACCAGCAATCAATTAGTAAACTATTCAAAGCATGCACCACAAATAAGGACAGGGAAAGGGTGATTCATAAAGATTATGTGTTAAGATTTAATATATACAGTTTTAGTAGGATAACTTACAGAAGACGAGCAACCAGATAGAGTCCCGACCTTCGACTGGTTAGAATACACCTTACGAGCCTCCCCAGCATTCCTATAAATAGGGAAAAATCAATTTTTGCCGTATTTATAAACGATAAAGACCGTTCATGCATCGCCAACCAGGGACAGCGCTACAAGGGCAGGAGAACCATTTACCCGGAAGATTGCTGGTATTTACGTCCAAGAGTCATCTAAAATAACTTTAATGAACTTCTTACTCAGTAATAAACGTTATTTATTGATTATTTCACATAAGATTCCGTTAAAAAACAAACATCCACGATTTCTTGTTTACAGATTTGACATTTTCGTTTTTTTTATTGACTTGACAGCTTGGTCTTGGGTTGCCATTTTAGTTTTGGAATTTTTACGGTCCAGTGGTTGAAAGATTTCTATTTACATTCCACTGGAAGATAATAAAATAATAATTATATTTTTGTGACTAAATATTTGTTTTTTGTCTAGTATTTATGTATGTAATTTACAACATTTTGTTTATTTAGGTAAAAACTTGTATGAAAGCGCATATATTATTCAGTTAACTACATGCTATAATGAGCTTGAACTTGGAAAATAATCTGAGGAGCAAGGTCGCATTCAAGTCTTATAACTGTGTCCAGACAATGTCACGCGATACCTAATTACCCTAAGACTTCCGTCAATCAATTAATGGAAACGTTTTATAATCTATTGGATAATATTATTGTTCAAGGTAAGTATTTTTAGCCCCCGATGCAAACGGAGGGGTGTTATGTATATTATAAGTTTGACTTCTAAGTGTGCAGAGTTTGTCTGTGTAACCATAGCTCTTAAACGAATAAACCGACTTGGATGAGGTTCTTTTGTAAACGATTTAGCTAGCTAACGAAAGATTTATTGTCTCTTGAACACTGGGTTTTCATCATCAGCCTATCGCAGTCCACTGCTGGACATAGGCCTCTCCAAGTGCACGCCACTGAGATCGATTTTCGGCTTCTCGCATCCAGCTCCTGCCAGCCGTCTTGCGCAAGTCATCACTCCACCGTGCCTGAGGACGTCCTACACTACAAAACATAATGTCTAATTTTTGAGCATTTAAAACTACTAAGGTAGGTACATCAGGGGCCCGATTCTGCTAAGTTTATAATGTAAAAATTGAATAACAAGTGAATCGCAATAGCAGTTTTAACCTTAATTCTACTACTAGGTTATATAGGTAAGACCAATCGTGTTTCAATGACTTTCGATTGGTTTGTCATCGGTCTGCAATTTGGTCTATAGGGTAGTTTGCTCTACAATCATATTGCAATCGTAAATCATTTGCAGACAATTTGATTCATTATTGAATCACAGAAACGGATAAAAACGGAAAAAAATAGCGGAATACCACATACGCTTCAATCGTAATTGAGTCATGATTGGATGGCAGTTGGATATCAATCGTATGTCGTAGCAGTATTGGCCCCAGAACTGTTAAAAAACAAATGTCCGAGTCCAATTTCCTATTTATTATCTTTAATTTTATTTTTAGAAAGTTATTTACATATTTACAATGCATATAAAAAAATAAAACTATCCTAGTAAAAAAAAACTCTTCCAGTCGACAGCGAGAAAGACTGAGAAAGTTTGAGCTGTAGGTATGTCGGTTTTGTGAGCGATTATCTCAAGTTGGGCTGAACGGATTTTGATGCGGGTTTTGCGAAGCATAGCATTTGGCATACTTTTGACAATGTTCTACGTATATTACTGTAGTTGGTTAGATTTTTGAAAAAAAAAAAGTTTTTCAGACACAACATTGTTAAAAAAAAATCTCGCAAAAACAAAACCCTTTGACCATCCCACGCACGTATCTCATGCTATAAAATCTGCGAGACAAACTGCGCATATGAGTAATCCGTTTGTTCTGTTGGCGCACGTTTTGAAATCTAATTGGATTGTTGGTCGCGTGGTGCGGGCTTCGCTGACACGGGACCCGCACAGATTATACACGCACTTGAAAAAGTGCGCTGTTTTTTTTCTGTGAGGTTTTTTTTTGTAGAGGGACGTTCATTAAAGTTGGGTAGGTGTTTTGTTTGGCACTACTAGGAGGTACTGAAAAATTCTCAATGAAAAAGATCACTGAGAAATTGATGTTCGCAGTGAGTTTCTTGGTGTGATAAGTTTACAGTAAACATTCTTTGATTTATTTCGGAATTGTACCAAATACATAAGATACAAAAGACATACTTTGATCTGGCTGAAAATTTAGCCAAAGATATGAGATTTTGTAAGCATGCTCTCAGTGTTTCTATAGACTACTTAATGAAGCAGCCATCTCTAATCAGAGTTTGTCAGGTCAATGACTGATCTAGCTAACTTGGTATTACACCTATAATACTGTAGTAGATACTTACTATCAAACACAGTCACGACCGAATACTGAATCGCCACTGAATTGTAAGGACTTCTGAAACATCGAGTGAGTTGTCTCATGTGAGTTAGTCACGAGAGTCAGTCACATTAAGTATCTGGGAGTCATAGTCGATGAAAATCTAAAGTGGAGTCGTCAAGTATCCACTATCAGTGCCCGACTTCGAAAATTGACCTATATTTTTAGGCAATTGCGAACCGTGGCATCTACTAAGCTGTTACTTACGACGTACAGGGCATTGTGTGAATGCATTCTGCAATATTGCATTTGTTCCTGGGGTGGAGCGGCTAAGACAATCATTATTGAACTAGAGCGAGCGCAGCGCACCATCCTTAAGGTTCTAATGTCTCTGCCATACCGTCATCCTACAACCGATGTCTATGAGCGAGCTGGCGTACTTTCTGTCCGCAAAATGTATTTGTACCAGATCCTGCGTAGATATCACCGTAAAATGATTCCTAAGCTAAGTCCAAACAATAAAAGACGCTTTAGATGTCCTGTACCTACCGTGAAATCGACTTTTGCTCAGCGTCACTATATCTACAGTGCTCCTCGTGTCTATAATAGAATTCCCGAAAAAAACATCCAGAAACTAAACAATCACGATTTCACTAAGTATCTCGTAGGCTGGCTAAATAGTATGGATTACGACAAAATTGAAAGCCTCATATCTTTACAAATCTAAAGTCTGTTTCAACAACAATAACAAAGCACATGCACACACACACTAACACATCACACATACACGCACACCACTCACACATACACACACATAAACAAAAGACGGCGCGCAATCAGTTAAAAATAGTGTTTAATTTAGTAAAGAACACCATTATTAATTATTTTAAATACCTATTGTTATTTTATTATATATTTTATTATAATTTTAAATCAATGTTTTGCTCTCAATTGTAGTAGTACATATTTAAGTTTTCTGTAATTGGGGAAGGAACTGTCTCCTGAGATACAGGCTAACCACCTAGTTCAGGGGACAGAGCTTCGGTGTATTGTGTCATATTGTGGTTTCAATAAAGAGATATTATTATTATATTA
Organism: Helicoverpa zea; assembly: GCF_022581195.2. Taxonomy (NCBI): domain Eukaryota; kingdom Metazoa; phylum Arthropoda; class Insecta; order Lepidoptera; family Noctuidae; genus Helicoverpa; species Helicoverpa zea. The sequence continues at coordinate 1,346,426 of NC_061454.1, forward strand.
TTATTATCGAATTATCTGAGTACATAAACTGCGATACAAATACTTTTAATTAGGAAATAAAATTAAGTAACGTTTGAATATTTGGCAATTAAAGCCCGTAAACCAAAGTCAAAACGTCGACAGATATTAATTGATAGCAAGAAATTAATAATTTGGTAACAAAATCTTCTAATCATTTCAGAAGTATTTATTCCTGCAAAATCAGGTCAGTATATTGCAAAGATAGGTAGGTATATTAAAATCACCTAAGTAAATAGATTAAATTAGTGCATCTGTCTTCTAGTTGTCATCTAGTTATCTACTAAAGAGAAACACACAATTTCAGTTATTAAGTTTCATATTTTTAGACATAACGCGTTTAATATTAAAATAAACGCTGGCCTATTCGTGTGCGCTCCCTCAAATTGTCGCCATTTTCCTCAATTTAACATAAACTTTAAATTATGCGCGTAATGGCCTGCCACATTTCATATTACCTAGTTTTCTCGATTTTATATAAGAAAGATTTCGTTTAAGAACTGAAAAGTCTGTATTGTGAGGCATTTCAGTTAATTGAATTATTTTCATAGATTAATATTAAGACAATATAAAGACGAGAGAAACTTGGTATTTAGAACGCAATAACTTTTCAGACAAGAGAATTTTGAATCGGATGCCTTTCAAAACACTTCTAAATGTCTTACAATAAAAACTATTATAATTATTACACAATTGTGTAGTTACTTTAGCTGTAGCAGTTTTCAAAAAGTTAGAACTGGTTAAAAAGTTAAGTTAGCAGTGATAGTCGTGTTTAAGTGAATTAAAATGTTCTCTCTCGTCTGCCCCGCCCAAGTACGCAGGGCGGCTAACCGCCCCAGTGTGCACCGCGCTGCCACATAGTACGCTTGTCTCTTCGCCAAAACTTAAATAATAACAAAAACAATAAGAAATATCGCTTCAATTTCACAAAACCACTGCATAAATTAAACGTTATCGAACAATTTGTATTCAAATTTGAATTTAGAACTTATTTTAACAGTGTTACCATTCTGTGTTGTGTTTTGAATTAAGAACAATTTATTTGTTAAGACATTAATTTTGTATTATATAAAAATAATTGATACGTAAGTGCTGCTGGACTGTACCTCGAATTGCAAAAAAATAGGAACTCCCGCTATAAAAGAGTTCCGATATCGATAAAAAGATAATACCTACCATAAATAAATATTGATAAAGATTATTTTGTAAGAGCATAAAATTAGGTTATTTGTTTATATGTAGTAAATAAGTGCTAAAATAAAATAGAACTTATATTAAAGTTAAGTACAGTGCAACAGGTGACCGACACAACGACACTCGACATGATTCTGTATGACGTGAGTACATCATCAAATATTAATTTGTATTTTTATGAATTAGAAATTATGCCAACTTAGATAAACAACTTACTGGTAAGTACATCAGCAATAGAGAAAATATTCTAGCAAAATAGGCATGTATTCATTTACATACCTTAGCCATAAATATGGCTGCATCAGCTGGTCGCAGCTGGAGGGATACCTAAGATACCTTTGAGTACAGACGCTACCAGAGACACTACTTCATGAGAGAACCATATCCTGAAAATAAAAGTAAGTAGTAATAGAAAATAGCTATCATCGTGAATCTTGTTTATCAAAATATTGATATGCGATAAAGTCAAAAATTACTATGCTGATTTCCATACGGTGTGCCCCATTACATAGAGAGATTCATGTTTTTTTATCTAGGTTTAAGTAGGTGTACATACCACGGGCGCAGTTAAGGCTCTTTAATTCTATATTTTCTCACATTTTATTCAATAATATAACGATAATTTTCTAAGCACTATTGCCTACAGCGTTATTAGTAGAACGTTTTACTGCTTTCTTCTTTTAAGCAGTCACAAAAAATAACCACGCGTATATAAAATGTATAAAATGAAATATCGAAATCTCTATAATAATAATACACTGCGCACTCAACTGAGCGATTAAAACCGCGGTTTTCGTTCGTACAGAACCGTACCTGCGGTCGCGTCCAATGCTAACGCACTTTACCAATTTCCATACATTTGTGAAGTACACAGCAGCAATCAATAGTGGAGTCACAATCAGCTCGGCTGTCTGTCCGTACAATGGGTAGTTATTGGAGTAGCTATCCTTGTTGATCCCGGGGGAATACTTGAGTTGATGACTAGCGAGGTGTCTTGGCTTCGTACTGATATAAGTGAAGGAATATTCATAATAAACCTTCCTACTAAAACTCAAGCTAAAATCATATCTTCAAAGTTGGCTGCAAAATAGCACTTTTTGAACTTCTATAGAAGACAGTCCCCGATTCGCTTATTTGATTTGTTCTACATGAATTGCTCTTTCTATTGGTGGAAAATGTATTCAAATATGTTTGAGCAGTTTTGGGTTCATCGCTGACAGACGGTCTGACGTGGACAGACGTTTTGGAAATGCATACCACTTCCTGGATTGATTTTGATTTCCAAGTAAATTAGTATATTAGCGTATGAGATAATGTTTTGTCCTTTTAGCCGATTGTCGGCCACGGCTTATACATATGAGGAGATCAGTCAGCTGTAGCGTATAGGTCTTTAGCGGTAGCAATACTTGTCCACAGTCGTATGTTCCGCAGCCACTAGTTCTTGCGCCTGGCAACGCGTCTTTAACAATTTATTTATTTCATTTTCATTTCGAAAACAAAAACTGCATAATGGATTTTAATGAAAATAATACAGTAACATACCTAAAACAACATAATATCCAAAGGCTACTTTTTATTCGGATGCGACGAGTGCGACGAGCTTTTTTTGAAACAGATAAAAACCAAGATTTTGAGTTCGACGAGTATTCATCGAACATTCCAGAAATAGTTGCAAGTACATAATGATTCGTGTAGCGTGAACCTCGTTCATCAATAGCGCTGACATTTGGACTGTCTGTATGTATGCGCACTTACCGAGTTCCAAGTGAATGCTCTGCCCCGTGTTTTTATTGTCTAAGTTATAAGATCCAAGCGGTTAAGTCTTTATCTATTAGGGGGTACTTTGAGACTGGCATCACAGTATTTGGTAAGTAGATATATGAGTCGAACATTTTAAGAAAGACTTGAAATGGTATAGTTAAGTTTTTAGTCTACCTCTATGACGCGTTGGTTAGTTTAATTTTTCAGTAAACTTGAAGCAAAAATAGCTGAAATTAGCGTGTGGAATATGGCATGGTATATTTTGGAAAAAGTACATTAAATCTCACCTAGAAGAAAATCTATCGTCCTCGGTAGTATTAAATGCTAAACTAACTCTTTGTAACTCTGTTTGTTAATAAAAGCTCATATTATCATCTGCTGACCCTATGTTGGAATCGGCTTCCAGTCTAACAGTATGCAGCTGTTCACAAAAAACTAAATAGCATCATGTAAAATCTACATTGTAGATAACACGACCGAACCACAACAACACAAAATTTTATTATTAGCAACAGTATTTCCAGTTTACAGTGCAAAATTGAATTTCTCCGCATATTATGTTGTGGTTCATATAGTTTTATAGTTCAAGTAGAAATCACTTGCACGGCTACTCATATATTTTTATTGTTTTGTGTAAAGGAACGTAAGTCTGGTTACTACGTGTAATGGACTTTTGTTTCGGTGCTACGAATCGTAGTACTCGTAGCAAGTGCTACGGATTCGTAGCAGTGTTGGTAAATTGTCCGATAAGAATTAATGTTTTGTGTTTGTGTTTTTAGGGGATGTTAAGTTTTTAATTTGTTTTTAGTTGTAACCGAATCAACAGAATTTTGAGAATTATTATCGTATTAAAAAGTGTGTATCTAAATTCATGAGTGCACTATGTACTGTGGAAAATGTTATAACACAGATAACAAATCTAATTCACATGAAAACAAAAACATTTAGGTATTAACAACACAGTAGCAGTGCTATTCTGAACAGCTAATATAAATAACTTACGCATATAAATATTTCTTAACAATTGCCTTTTCTCACAACTTTTCATAAAGTTCCGCATTTGTCGCTTTTCTAAAGTTACAAATACTAATGATGAGTATTATGAGGATATACACACTCTATCCTACATATATTTTAAACAAGAAAGTTACGTCAAAATACTCAATTTTGATACTTAGTTATTTAAACTTCCTTATACCTATTTAATTTCTCTCAAAGGCGAGATAATTCAAAGACTATTTAAATTATAATCGGTCTTAATACGAAATTCTGAGAATGAACGTGTCAACGAGACCTTTGAAAGTTCTAGTTGACCTTTCCTAAAGGGTCTATCTACTTCTAACTTTACATTAATTATAGAAGATATATTTAACCCATCTTGTAGATACAAATAAGCGAGCTTTCGATAATGTCAAATGGTTTACTGAGATTGGAAAACTTGTATTTTTTTGCCGGTTTCTGATAGTCTGTTAAGTATCTAAACTTTGCTTTAAAAGCTGGAGAGTTTGTTTGTTGGCTTGAACGCACTTTTCTCGTAAAATACTAGTCCAAAAAAATACTGAAGCTCATTGGTCGAGGAATATGTTTCTCAAGAATCACTGGGCCGCTGTTAAAAAAGTATTTCAGTGATAGACCCATTTTTTTCACTGAAGGCTGCATTTTCTTAGAGTGCGCGAAGTAATCTTTACAGGACATGAGTGAAACCGCTGATAGAAGTTACTACATACATAATTAACCTATTAACATTGGAAGTACCTAATTCTTATCATCTTAAACATTCCCAAATCGCTACACTTACCTTAAAGTAGCCATTTCACTCATTCTTAACTGAAAGCAGACACATCGCTGCCAATCATGACTTGAACTGCTAACGAAAACGAAGGACAATGGCTTTACAACGAAATTAAACTCTATTCCTTAGTGCAAAGAGCTCAGTTTTGATTGGTGTCCCGAGATAAGGTGTGAGGCAAGCTTCGGGGTTGGACGGCGCGCGCAGCATCTAGCAGGCTAGGGATGGGGTCGTGGTTTGTCGATAATTTTAATTGATGTTATTATTTGTTTGTGGTAGATGGATGTTTGTGTTGGTATTGAAATATAGATGTTTAGAGTTTTGTTTTACAAGTACTTTGGGATGATAACAGCGGTAAAGTAATAAGATATGACCTTAACGCAAAAGTATTTATCCCCATTTGCTAATATACAGAACACACATTAAAATTACAATAAATAATGAGCAATATTGACGTATAAATCTAACCACAAAAAAAATTGTAGCACGCAGTTTTATATTAACCGAAAACTTATATCGATAATCTTGTCCTCTCACTAGCCCATCCAGTTCTCTTCCCAGCCGTGATGGGAGTATACAGCCAGCCGCGCTGCGGCTAAAATTATAACAATACAGAAAAAAAAAACATTTCACAATCATAATAAAACCTTTTTTCAAAGACTTTGGTGACGTATAATGAGTGATAGTGTGTTTTAAAATGGGCATTGACAGTATGCCGCAGAGGCCGAATGTGAGTATACCTTTGCCTAAGTACTTTGCACGGGCGTCCCACCAAATGCGGTTTTTATGACTTAACTATTTCGTATTTGGGATCTTTAGGTTTTTTTTTTCTAAATTTAGATCCCTTATAGGCTTTTTTTGTTCTTCAATATTAAGTGTGGTAGCTTTTATGGTTTATATTATGTTTAAAAAGCTTTAATAACTAAATAGAGTTTTGTGTTTTTAATTACCTAAAAATTACTTTTGGTACTTAAGTTAGATGATGTTCTAGACACAAAACTTGTTCATACGTAAAACTAGACTTATTTAAATAATGATATACCTAGGGCTCAGACTTTCACTATAAGGAACATAGCATTACCTGCAACGCGCAAACATGTCTGTCAGTCAATAGTAGGTACCGTAAATATTTTGGATTCAGTATGATTATTTGTATATCTTAAAATATCAGAATACTCAGTAATTGTCATCCTGCTTTAATTAGTAATTTTGCCATTCACACTCTTTATATCAATCCTTTCGAAACTAAAGCATTTCTGCTATAATACATATAGCGCAGACACGGCAAGTCTGGTTACGATGAATTTTATGACAGACAAACGGCTCGTTTTTAGGAACTTAATGATACTGTAGCTGCAATCTAAATAATGTAATTACTATGTAGGTAAATACTCCTAAAGTAAATAAAAAAATACCTTATTCTTTGGATTAAACGTAGAAATAATATTTTGCACAATAGCCCAGCCAGTGCATTCCCTACTCGAGCGGTCGAGTCGTGTTTTTTTGGAATCAAGTCTGGCCGTTCCTAGTACCTATTTGTGAAATGAAAAGTCACGTTAGAATTTAAAATTCTGTGATAACACAAAAATTCAGTATGTATTTTTGAATTTAAGAGATGTGAGCTTTGGTTTAGGGCATTACATACTTAAGCATACTCATATAGGTATCCTACATAAGTATATTCGATGAAAATATTTTCGTTCCCCTTAGTACTCGTTTATAAGATTTCGTATTTTATAAAAATCTTGATTACGAAAGTAGTAAACTGTCAATAAAACATTAAAAATATAATATAATTCAGGATCGACAGAATAAAAATTCTAAGTAAAACAAACAAACGTACATAAACACTCGAATTAATACAATATTATGACGAATACCTTAGGAGTGTCACAAAGTCAGTCAGTGCCCTCGTCTCTCCCCCCCCCCCCTCCAAGGTCTGATAAGGTGGATCAGACGACCTAGTGTAGGTGACGAGGTGACGAGTCTGCAGACTGTGTCGAATTTTGAAAGTCTATTTTAAAGTCAACTCATTAGTTCAATTTGCATCAATTTGTTAGCCGTTCGTAAAAGACGGAGATAAATTGGAGTAGAAAAGGGCTAGAAACGATTATTTTTTGAATATTGTTGATTATAAAATGTAGCTCATATACAAAATGATTGAACAGATATAACTTACATTGAAAAGCGGAACACTAAATGTTCATTATTTTAACGTAAATTATATTTTCATAAAAAAAGAAACTTAAAACTAAAAGTGGGCATCGAATTGGCCCATTGGTCCTTATATTGTCACCCGGCAGTGTAAGCAATAGGCTGGCGGCATTGCGATGTCCAAGACTTTATTTATAATCTGTGGGAGTATTGGTTTAAAAAAAATATAGACGAAGGCTATTAGACTTTTTATCTGGGTACGCGATTCGCGAAGTAGTTCCCACGAGACACGGGCAGTAGGCGGGAGCGAATGACAAAATAAACGACAATCTTAGCGTGATTGAAAAGGATCTACAATCTATACGCTATTTATAACTAAAACCTCCTTCAGCTTTCAGGGTTTGATGGAAACCGCAGGTACCCCGTTAGTTTACTATCAAACAAGAACATCCATCAACTGGTTCCACCCACACAAGCAAATGTCAGACGCAGATAAATTTAGCAGCAAAGGGTTTCATATTCTATCTTGTATTGTAGGTAGATTTTGTATATTCGGAGACCTTAAAAGAATAGCAGTTTATATACGGGTTTTTATTAAAATACTTGTAAAGCCGAAAGCGGGTCGCTAGTACTACTATAACTAATAATATAAAGGCCTTAATTTTTAAGTCTGCTTTACACCTTAAAAGTGCCAAAACTGCCGAAACGATTTGAAAAATTCTATCACTGTTAGCAAGCTACAGTATCTCCGGCTGACGTAGGCTATATTTCATCTGCTTAAGCGAAGAAATTGCCACGGAATATGGGAAAAGCAGCGGGAAATGGCCCGTGAAATAAAAAAATAATTAATAACCGTCTACTTCAAACAAAGACACCAGAAAATCACACTTGAAAAACCCTTCAGACAAATTCTCAGCTATTTATAAACCAGTTCCCAGTTTTGTAGGCAATACCCGCACGGTATAATAGTTCATATCACACAAGTTGTGTGACCAATAGACAACCCAAAGGCTCCAAAACTGCTTAAATGATTTCAAAAACTCTTTCACTGTTGGGAGTATCTTTGAGACATAAACTATATTTTATTTGCTTACGGGAAGAAGTTGCCATGGGAAACAGCGAGTTAAAAAAAACATCTACTTACATAAAAATACTGATACTCCTAAAATTACAAAAATTCTCAGCTATTTATAAACCAGATTCCAGTTTTGTAGGCAATACCCGCACGGTATAATAATTCATATCACACAAGTACCGTTATCAATAGGCGGTAAACCGCTCAAAATTGAAGCTTGTCGGGATTACCGCGGCTGGGAGGAGGGGGAGGGCGGTTAGCAAACATTATTATAGTTCGGCCATTCAGAGAATGCGTTCCTGACACGTCGCGATTGAACTGACGACGTAACTTTGCAATGGCGTTGCAGTTACGATAAAAATATTTTTGCTGGTTGTTTACCGTTTTAACAATTGAGGAGCATTAAAACAACATTATTATATCAATAATCAATGAATGTAGTTACGTCGTCAGTTCAATCGCGACGTGTCAGGAACGCATTCTCTGAATGGCCGAACTATAATGAGTTATTTTTGTGATACAACGTGTTAGGAAAATTGCTTCGATAGTTTTTTTTTATTCTACAAGTTTAGAAACGGGATACGTGAGACTTTCGTGCCTTTTATCTCCATTTTTGTTTGTAATGTTCTTTTTTTTTCAACTGGTTTTGCTATCAAATCATTATGATGTTTTGTTAGTCATCCAAACTGCATAGATCCCAGATATACACACGTAAAGGGGTTCCGAAATGTTTTGTGCAGTCAGTATAAACAACGGTAATTTCTCTTGCAAACTGACAGTTGGCAACTGATTGAAACATTCGGTACCCACCCATCCGAAATCCGGTTTTATAAAATAAAATAAATAAAATGCTTATTTCCAAAAAAATAATAAGTACAGTTTACAATATAACATTGGCCCCAAACTAGGCAAGCCTGTATCTTGGGTACCAATTAAGAGGGTTTACCAAGGATGTACATAGCAAGATGACTTATAACTAAAAGCTACTAAAATTTAAGAAATCTACTAAATATTAATAAAATATGTCAATCAAAAACGAAGTTCAGGAACAAAATTTAGGACTAGTAGGTAATAACAAAAAGAGATCTATTAAGGTAAACTAAAATATGACAAAAATAAACAGTTTAACGTCGATTTCGTCTACCGAAGTCCTTTTTATCGATATTCATCTCTATGAAATTATTATTTAGTTTTTCGTTTTTCAATTTCCATGTTCTTCACTGGCCAGCGTGTGAATGATTGAAAATTCATTGTTTATGATTTGTTGAAGTGTTTCACGGAAATCGGCCTTTGTCAGCCTTATCTGTGTTTCAGTTAGCTGAACTGTGCATTTTAATTAAGTTGATATGATATGATAGTAGATAAATACCTATTTATTTAGTAGTTTGTGAGTTTCATTGGTTTATTAATTTTATTATGTGGTCACTTATTAAGTCGATACTGTATTTTTGATTCTTACTGGAATAGTATTTTATAAGTTTTGTTTTATATTATAGTTATTTATTGTGGATTTTACGTGGTATTCTTTATAGAAATGGTAAAAAAAAAAATTAAACCTTAGAATGCAATAACTACAAAAATAGTACGACATAGGTAACAAATTCAGAACACGTAGGTCTTGGCTACGAGCTACGCGCGGCTATCGTAGACGTACTACGCCGTAGCCCGTAGCCGTTGTGCAATTCTACCTCCGCTACTCTTTGGCCGCGCGCTTACCTTTGGTCTATTTATAGCGGTTTCAAAGACTTTGGTATAACTATGTGCGGTCCGCGAGATGTTAGTTAGTGCGTTCGTATATTATTAGTAGGAAGAGCAGAGTAGTTATAAGGTTTAGGTTTTGATCGTATTTTATTTAGAACTCTCTGTTTTGCGCTTTTTCGACCCGTCGGCGTCTCAACTATTTCCCATACTCGAATAAAATATTACATAGTCTATGTTAGTCGGGAAGAGTGTAGCTTTCTATCAGTGTTTTTTTTTGTAATAGGGTCAAATTTTATAGCTTTTACCGTACAAACAAAAAAAAAATGTTTCCTCTCTATTATCTTAGTATAGATTTATTATATACTAGCTGCCCGCGACTTCGTCTGCGTGGGCAATATAGAATTTCAAATTTCGTTTATTAAATTGTTCATTGCTCAACCCACGTAGGTGATAGCGTGATAATATATAGTCTATGTGTTGAACCGGCCCCCAGGTAATAGTCATGCAAAATTTGATTTAAATCCATGCAGTACTTTTTGAGTTTATCCGGGACAAACATACAGACAAACAGACATACAGACAAAAATTCTAAAAACTACATATTTGGGTTCAGAATCGATTATGGATCACCCCCCAAGTATTCTTTAAAAAAAATATTCAATGTACAGTTTTGAATTTCCTATCATTTTATTATATGTATAGATTTTTAATTTATCTAACTTTAACTAGTATGTAACCCGGGATTTGAACTCAAGACAATACGTGCACCAACCGTTAGCATAGGAATTTGTTTGAGAAGTTTCCATTTATTGAGATTCAATAAAATTTTATATGAAAATGTTTCTGTATTGTGGAAAACGTGTGGGTTGTGTACCATCCCACGCTTGATATGTATCTACTGTTTTATCATCGAGTTTCAATTCAAAGGTCTTTGACTTAATGAGTTGGAAATACTCGAATTAATTGGAAAGAAGTAAGCTTGATATTTTTGAAATGTCACGTGATTCTGAGAGATAATGCTTTAATGGGAGCAATTCTAAATATTGTCTTCAATGAAATACGTATTAACATTGTAAATGTGGAAGTAACTGAGTTTGTGTGTTACGCTTAAATTAATTTAAATGAAATAGGCACATATATTGGTAAATCAAGTTAAGAGGAAATGGAAATCACAGCAGTAACTCTTAATGCAAAATATTTATTGAATTCAGTATTTATTTATTTATTTACTAGCTGTTGCCCGCAACTTCGTCTGCGTAGGCAATATAGAATAGTCAAAATACTACTTATCCCGTAGGTGCATTCTTTCACGTGACAGTATAATTAGGATTAGCACTTAGCAGTCGCATAGATTCATTGATCAAGGTTGTGTTGTGGATGTGACCATTTATCTAAACAAAAGAAGTAAAGTTTGTGACGTTGTGAATATCTCTGGATCTAGTCAGCCAAATTGGAAAATTATTACGTATGGTGCGTAAGTAATTTTCACAGGAAACAGTTATAATCTATGTCTATATGCTTTGAGTCTGACAAAGCTGTCATTGTTACATTTTCTGCAGCTGCTGCGACTAATCAGAAGCCAGAAAGTCTGTCAGTTTCACCATGGATATCGTCTTGTGTAGTGAGACTGGATTGAAGATAGGTAGATAGGTAGTCGCTCCAAGCAAAATATTGGTACTCAAACAGATTCGGTGACTGGAAGGCAACACCAACATAGTTGGGGAATAGCTGGATGGATGATAAAATGAGTCATCATCATCAGCAGGCGCATAGGGTAGGATAGTTTCACTACTGGGGAGAAACACTTGTATGACGGGGATTTTCTGTGCACTTACTCACTATGGTAAGGCTGACCCCACATTAGGCGTGCGCGATCCTCGGGCGTGTGAGTAGCGCGGGCGTCGCGAGCGTGCTGCGTAAACGTCGCGTTTTGATGCCCTGCGGCATGTGTGAAGAATGCAAGCGACGCGCTCGCGGCGAGCACGCGGCGCTCGAGTTGCGTTCTTACCCCTTCGCCCGCTATCCCCGCCGCCCGCTAAACGCCTTAGCAGTTAAACGTCAAGGAGAGCAGCGCGTGCGCGACGCGAGCGCGCTGCAAATGCCGCAGGGCAGCAAAACGCGACGCTCACGCAACGCGCTCGCGACGCACGCGCGGCGCCCGCGCTACTCACACGCCCGAGGATCGCGCTCGCCTAATGTGGTGGCCTAAGCCGGGACTCCACCGAAATGTTTGCATTAGTTCACTAATAGGCAAAATGTACGTATCTGTGAGAGTCCACTTCATGTGTTCGTACTTGAAACCTGCAGTTTTGCCAAGATTTTCAAAATGTACGCTCGCAATTTGTCATTTCTTGGTGGAGCCAGCAAATCAAAAGAAACAGAAGTGTTGTATACTGTGCGTCACTACCGCACACCGGGAAAATTTCGCTCTTGCGGAGGACGTTTATATACCATATTTTGTGTCACACAGGACGACAGTAAGTATCCACCGAAACACTTTCAAAGATCTGATGAACGAACAAATCAGACCTGACTTGGTCACCTGGGGCCAATCAGAGCTCTATGAAGCGATCATATGCTTTGGCTCCTACTGTTATTGTGGTTTCTGAAAATTTATTCACCTCATTCAACGATGAATATAATTCTGATGGTACTAATAAGAACACTTACTTAGCGCAGAAGCTGACGTTGGCAGGTCGACTCTTTTGACTTCTCGAATAGGATACAATTGGTTTTTGTGCAATGCACACCTGCAATGCATGCTGGATTAGGATAGGATACAGGTGGATAGGATTTGTAACAGAAAACAATTCTGTCTTTGTGATTGAATGACATCAAACGTAGTTTTATATAAAAGGTGTTTTTTTAGACTTGGCTCGGGTCTTACTGAGACTGTTCGTAATCGTGACCAGTGTATTTGCGATCAGAAGTTGAAAGTAAGCATGTCTCTGGTATGCGACGCGCAATTTGTGCGTTTTCAGACGCATAAAGCATTTTACGTGTGTATGGTATTAAATCGAGAAAGCTCCCATTTCTTATCTGCACTTTGTATCTGGGCTTGTTCTTAAAGCTACGGAATCCTACATTACCTACCTACCTCACGCTTAGCACACGCTCACGCAGATCCTCCTTTCTTCTAGGATTAAGTTTACATATTTTGCATCAGAAAAAATAATTAAGGTCTACTTAATACTACTCACTCAAAGTAATTTGTTTTCACATTAGTGGAAGATAAGCTAAACTATGTTTATGAAAAAATCCTGATATGAACTCCATCTGTAACTTTAAATGATAATTAATTGTTCCACTAAAGTCATCATTTTTGACATAATGTTCAAAAAATAATTTAGATGGCACCGTTTTAAATTTGGCTGAGAACTATTAATTTTCTTTTCATCAAGGTAATAATTATAATTTTATTTTGATGTGGCACGGCAAACTGACAAACACTATTGAAATGTCTATCGAAAAATTACACTACGTGTTAAAATATGGTGAATTACGGAAAATACACAACTCCATCTGTTGAAATAATAATCCTCTATAAAGAATGTATGGTAATTTATTGTCATTTACCACCTCGCTCCTTTGACAAATTTGATGTATTTTATTTAACACAGATTACCACAGATGGAGCTACTTTAACCTTGGCTAAACAAAATTTTCATATTTTTTTTTCTTCCGAAGTTACTTATGAAGGTGTGATTTTCTGTGTAAAGGTTAATAATAGGCCGATCAACTAATATAAGTACAACATTCAAATGTACAGTTTTGACAAACAGATTGCGTGTCGTAATATTTTACATCTTGAATTCACAAAATTAATCATATCTTTTGATAGAGTCAATCGATTTCGATGAAACAAAAACTAAATAATACCCCAAGTTACGTAGAATTTTTGTATATAAGCATTGTCTGCATTGAATTCGTAGATTTTACGTGAATCCCGAACAAACAAACAGATAAACAGACAAACAGACAAACAGACAAACAGACAAACAGACAAAAATGACAAAAATGATGGAAATGGGTTCTGTTAGTTATCCTTTAACATGCTGGCTATTTTTTTTGTCAATTTCTTCAATGTACAAAAATTACTTTTCTACAGATTTATTATATGTATAGATTTAATAAGTACAGTGACAGACTACAGGTTAAGACAATCAAGAAAAACAATAGTTAGCATACAGTACATAAATCTGAAGTCCAATTATTCCTGTACATAACATTCAAGTATTAATATGCTTCGTTAGAGACAGTAAAGTTGAAGTACTTAATATTAAGAAGCTAATACATGACTAAAACAATTAATTACAATTTATTTAAGCAATTTCTAAATTCGTTGAAACTGTTCAAGAACAAGTCTACCTTAGGGCATATTGTATTATATTGATTGCACATTCTGGATAACGGGTTATTCTGTGAAACATTATTGTTACTAGAGGGAATACTGAATAATTGTGGAATGCGTACAGATCGAGTGGGTATCTTAAATCTTAACTGGTCAAGTAAGTTAATATCAAAAGAACCATTGGCAATTTTATGCAATACACTTAAATCACTAATCCATCTCCTTCTCTCAAGACTCTTCATGTGAAAGTGTGTGAGGCGCTGTTTGTAATTGGGGAGTTTACGTCTTAGACCACATTTTGCGCTTAAGTTTCTGACAAATCTTCTCTGTATAGATTCTATGCGATCTATGTGGTTATTGTATATCGGAGACCACACAGAGGAGCAGTACTCCAATATAGATCTAACTAGGGAATAGTATAATATTAAGTGTGTTTGCGGATTTTTAAATGGCTTGGAATTTCGTAACACAAAAGATAGTAAACGATTGGCCTTATTGCAAATGTGGTCGTAATGGGGTCTAAATGACAACACCGAATCAAACATAACACCCAGGTCGCGTACCACTTTTACCCTATCCACTACTACTCCTTTAATTGTGTACTTATAATTAATAATATTTTTACTGTTTTTTGAAAAGGTTATTATCTGACATTTATATAATGTCATGTATAGAAACACTGTTTATGTACACAACGTTGCAACCCTGTTGGTGGGGTTTTAAAACATATTTTCTACACTAATATTAAAAAGGTAAAACCTTCTTCCCGTCTCTATTACCCTAAAGGCCTACATATTGAACCGATTCGATAAATATTTTTTCTCAGTGTTGTAAATCTAAACTTTTCCCGAGTAACATACGCTATATTTTATCCCGACACAGGCGGGTACGGGTGAAGCCACGGTTTAACAGCTAGTGTTTTATGAAATACTTATTTATCGGGTACACATGCAATACTGGAGCAACCAGAATACCCAACTAACGCAGCTTCCAAATGCCATACATCTTCCAAAACGTGCCAAAACCTTACATCGTCGTAAAACGGCAACAACACACAATGATTATAACGTATACCAGACAGTGTACACGGCGGCTTATAAGGCTTACGAAGCCTTATTAAACGCCCACGCGAGCCTTATCGCCCGTCACCGTATGGAAACCGGAGATAACTTGTACCGAATTGTGTTTTAACGTAGTGTTATGGATGACGGATTTTTGTGATGTCATCATCATCCTCCGAGCCTATTCCCAACTATGTTGGGGTCGGCTTCCAGTCTAACCGGATTCAGCTGAGTACCAGTGCTTTACAAGAAGCGACTGCCTCGAGACCTACAGTTTAACGTGCCATCCGAAACACAGTGATTGGTGTCTAAGATATACTTAGAAAATACATAGAATAGAATAGAATAGAATAGAATATTCTTTATTGTACACTAATAACAAACAAACAGAAGGACATAACAAACAAGTAGTAGACGAGTACAATAGGCGGTCTTATCACTAAATGTGATCTCTTCCAGACAACCTTTGGATGGAGTCGATCTGTAAAGAAATACATTACGGGTAGTATACTTAGCGTACAAAAAATATTATTTTATTATTTATATCAAAGAAATCAAATAAACAATACATACACATATATAAAGAAAGTAATACAAAACAAAAATAGAAATACATAAGAAGGAGAAGCAGCATTACAGAGCTAGGTAATGATTCTTCACCATACTCTTGAAGACAGCAAGAGACTGTGCGCGCCTGATAGTCACCGGCAGTGCATTCCACAGACGAGTTGCCTGAACAACAAACGATTTGTCATAAAAAGACGTGGAATGCACCGGCATCTTCAGTTTTAAGTTCTCTGATGACCTTAGAGACCGTGAGTGGGTGTCACATACGAACTCAAAGCGTTCTTTAAGATAAGAAGGTGTTGTAGGGTGGAAGAGAATACAATAGAGCAAAGAAAGTATATGAGCATTCCGACGAAGTCGTATAGGAAGCCACTTGAGTTTAGTGCGAAATTCTGAAACATGATCATACTTGCGCAAACCAAATATGAATCTTATACAAACATTTTGAAGTCGCTCAAGTTTATCTAGTTGGTCCACTCTGAGGTCAAGATAGCTGGCATCGGCATAGTCAAGGATAGGAAGTAAGAGAGATTGTGCAAGCGCAATTTTCGTGGCAGTGGGTAGAAAGTTCCGCAGCCGTCTCAATGATCCTGCAGAAGCAAATAACCGAAAAAAACATACAAACTCAGAAAAGTTGCATTGGTACTTGCCTGACCTGGAATCGAACCCGCGCCCTCATTCTCGAGAGGTTGGTTCTTTGCCCACTAGGCCACTACGACTTTTGTGCTGTATGTTTACATTTTGACTGTACTGTCCCACTGCTGGCCAAAGCCTCCTCCATAGTGATCCATCTATCTTATAGCGGCCAATTCGCGAGGAAGCTATCCAAGTCATCTCTCCAGCGTTTCCTTGCTGTTCCTCTCGGTCTACTCCTATGATTAGGGATCAATTTTGTATGTATACAATGTCACTTCTTAATCGGATGCGGGGAGTTATTGCGGAAATGTGAGTAATGTTACTCTGGTTGAACTAGTCCATACTAATATAATAGAGAAGAATCATTTTTTGTTTGTTTGTTCCGTAAAGGCTCCGAAAATACTAAATCAATTTGAAAAATTCTTTCACTGTTGAAAAGCTTCACTCTTCCCGAGTAATGATAAAAGATGTATTTTCGATGATGAGTGAAACCACGGGAAAAAGGCTAGTTTCGTATAATTATATTTTTAACGTTAAGACCAATTTTCAGCTTCCTGAGAATTAATGTCAGTTATTTTAATGGAATAAATTGTCAAAGATATATGATATTTGCCTTTTATAAGCGATTTGTGAGCCCACTGATGTTGAATTTCCAGTTAAAATTATTAACATAACTCGTTTCTGCGTAATGCTATCAAAAGAGCATATAATATGGCTTTATATGACTTTGATATGTTTTTCTGCGAACTGAGAAATTCCAATTTGTTGAATTAACATTGAATTTAACAATTGACAATGTATCTGCGCAGTATTTTCCCCGAACTATATTTGGGTCGGCTTCCAGTCTAACCAGATGAGGCTGAGAACCAGAGGACTAAAAAATTATTGTATTTTACCACGGCTTTTAAAAATACTGCCAAAAAATACGGTTTTCTTTGGTCCTTTTACCAGTGGTCCATTTAGGTAGCAATTTGATCCTTCCGCAAAAATAGTGTTAAGAAAAATTTGGGCTTAGTCACCGTCTAAAAATTATTCATAACACAAACCCTGTTATGTAAACAGTTTCTTTGTTACTCGATACTTTTAACATCAGAGAGGCTTTTTATATAAAATCTCAAGTTTGTGATTAAACGTTTGCCTTCAAAATAGTTTGGATTAACGAGTAGGTACCTATTTAGTCTTTGATGTAATTTTATTTTAGTATCCACAAAATGGAATTAAATAGTACCTACAACAGATACATTCTTATTTAAAGGTTAGTTATTAGTTTGATTGTCATTCGAATTAGAATCGAAATCATTTCGCGAAAAATAGTACATACTTACTTAACCCTTAACAACCCACAAGTGTCTCGCGGACACATTTTTGCGTTTATGTTTTCATAAAAACGAAAGTATTTATTTTTACGAATCGGCCGTTTATCTAATTTATCTCCAATATGTTACGAATCTAAATGTGTAATGAAAATATTTGTACCATGAATAGTTTATTATTTTTGGTTAATAAACGAAAATAGTACTTCATCAACCCACAAGTGTCCAACAGACACAGTAAAATTTTGTTTTATTCGAGTGTGAAGGTAGATTGTGTTTTATTTACATTTACTTATAATAATCTTATGGTGTCGAGTGCCATGCAAAATGTGGCAGGGTAAAATCGGAAGGCTACTCAATCATCTGAACCTGCTGCGAAAAGAAAGAAGCGTGTTATATTTGCCCTTCGAAATTATCAAGGGGCTTCTAAACATTGTTGTGATAAATGCAATCACAATGTCTGCTCTGAAAATTCAGAAAAAAAAATTGAAATATCTGTAAATGAATAAGTGTAACAAAACACTACTGAAATACATTATACTGTCTTTTTAATTCAAAATAACTTTCTTTTGCTTCGTCATACCTTACCTACATTTATAAAGTGTCTGTTGGACACTACAGGTCAGTTACGTCACAAAAGCATTCTGGATAGTTAAGAGTTAAAAGAAAAAGAGCCAGCAGATGTCCAAGTATAAATTATGTAACATTAAGAGCTTAAAGAATTACCTTGTCAAAAGTTCCCTCAGACTGAAATTAATTTTCTTTCAGTTTCATTTCTTTTTTGAGGTATAAGCGCGAGTAAGTTTTTGTTATGTAATGTAATTATGATAAGCTTCAGAATGATAGTGAAAATATGAAAGTAAAAATAATAGTTGCAATTTGGATCTGTGACCAAAAGGCAGACAGTAGATGTAAGTATTGTTGAACAAACACCAATAAAATGAGATTTCTGTAGCCAAAAATTTTACCGGAATTTTTGTAATAGATTTAGAGAACTTTATGGAGCCTTAAAAAATCAATACATTTACCTAAAACCGCGTAACTTGGCTAAACATTGTAAATATTCCGTCAGATTGAATACAGTCGATGGATTGGATGGCTGACCCACGCAACAAGTGACTCCGAGTGATTGATCAGGGCAACTTTGCTCTCGTAAAAACGAACGGGTTCCCAAAGATTTTCTATATTTAGAATTCTCGAATTTTCCTCAAGTAAACGTTACGTAATATCGCGTTTGAGGATGCTTAGAAGGATTTTGGTAGCTGTTTAAGTTATTGGGTAATCTTTTTGAGGTCTCCTCAAGAGCGTTTTCAAATTATATCAATCAGTTGGGCGTAAAGGATAAGTGTTTCACTTTGTACTTGAAAAAGATTTGATCTCTAAATAATAATAACTTCAGGATTTGTTAAGGTTTAGGTTAAGGTATTTAACTCTCTCTAACATATGTATTTTATTGCACCTAGCTTATTTAACTAGTCCAAATAGCACCTTAATTTGAATTTAATTGTTGATTTGCTAGAAATACATTATTTTTTATTAAGGTTATGTCTTAAAGCCTAGATGTGTATGTATCCTGCCTGCAAGCGGGGTAAGCCGTGTAAATGTTTTTTTTTTTTTTATATACTTATATTATACTAATTACTATATTATTTATTTCTCTATTCCTTGAACGACTCTACACAATGTTTCCTACTACAATGTCATCATCATCATCACCATCTCAGCAATAGGACGTCCACTGCTGAACATAGGCCTCATATACTACAATGTCGCCTTTCTTCAATTCCTAACACATACCCCTTACTGTTCTTCAACTTAAACATTTCTATATATAAACAAAAGCATATCTCACAATAAAATAATCCTCCCTCCGTGACGTAGGCGCTGACGTCACGGGCTCCCGGCCTCATATTGACCTGCTAAAGCGAGCCGTGAATGCGTCTGTGCTCCCGAAGGGCCCGGCCCTGTGTTCGAGCGGGAGATGGGTGACCTTTTATTTGTGTTTTAAGGATTTTTGTAGTTTTAGTTTGAAGTTGTAGTATTGAAGTTTTTTGTTTTATTATTTTGCAGTTTTCATCGAGTTCAGACAATTTGAAGTGTTACTCCATATCAAAGTCTTTGGTGTAAAAATACGATACGAAAAATACGAAACTTACGATCTATTTTAGATCGTAAGTTTCTGAAAGTAAAAAAAAAGCAGAGAACAATGAAATTATATGTGTAGGTAGGTGTAGTATACTATTGGCCATATTAAGTATGAATTTGATACAACCTACTTTTGGTTCTAGACAAAGAGCAGTTATTTGAAGATTTCTAACCTAATAACGATTAAATAAGTTTGCAATTTCTGAGAAAAAAAACGTTTAAGTATAAAGATTTTAATACATAAAAATACAAAGAGTATACCATAACGCGTTCCAATAGAAAACAATTAAGAGCACAAGACCACACAATCCCTATGTAAGTATTGACAAACCTCGTTCTAAAAATAAATCTTCCCATTGTTTTATACTCAAGCCTCTGAGGAAAAGCTTTCGAGCAAATTCTGTTACAAATCTGCCAAATCGATATTATTTCAGGAGGCGTCAAGTGGCGCGGTTGGCACTTCGCTGGCATGCCAGTATTCCAGATTTGCCAGTACTTAATAGTGTTGGCAAACGTCGATTTTTGAATGTCTCGAATATCGAGATTGTCATTTATTTGTATTTTTATGTAAAGAATCTATGTACGAAATTTCAAAACCGTATCATGAAAAGTCACAAAGTTATAAGCTTGTTAAGTTACGGGACTGTCCGTAAAAATACATAATCACCACAAAACGCACACATGCCGCGCAACGCGATAGCACTGTGCGCTCGCGCCCGCTATGAACTCGCCGTGACCTTTGTTGTGCGAGAATAAATACCTATTTGTGGTGTCCAACATTCAAAGTTTTTTAGATAATTTTGGGAAAAAGTATAACATGGTAAAAACTATTGGAATCGATTCAGTTACTGATTCTGAACAAACTATATTCAGGTTTCGCACAAACAAAAAATAACGTTGTATATGCAGTCAAAACTCCTCGTTGAAGGCTGCAAAAGCTACCTCCAATACTTTTTCGGATGTAAAATTGAAAGATACTGCAATTGCCTCTTTTACTGTCCTAGTTATTGCAGTTTTTCTTAGAATTGTATTAAGATGTAAAGTAATTATGATTATATTTCTGACTTTTACCATCAAGAGTTAAGTTTCACGGGAGAAAAAATAAGGCGTGATTCCACGGCGTTGTATACTGTAGATATTCATACACAAGTACATAAATCTGTGGAAACTATTTCCCAGTAACAACTACTTATTTCATACGAGTATTACTAACATATTTCCTCAGGCACATAGGAGGTAATTCCGGATTCACTTATGTAATTCTGTGCTGATGTTCACATGTAAACATAGAATGTGATAGTTGGGTTGTTATTTTACTCTCATATTTTTTGTGCTATTGAGAAAAATTGTGTTGTTAAAGTAAACATATTTTTACCCGACTGCGCCACTAAAAGGCACTGTACTGCAGAAACGGTTAAAGCTAAAGAAATATGCAATAAGCATTCTTGTAGATTTCACGACAGTCAAAGTTTTGCTTGAAGTCGATGATCTCCAAGCAATATTTTGCAAGATAATTGTGTAAAACTTATTATTTAGATTTTTTAGCCTTTATAATATTTTCAACCGAAGCACAAAAAATGTGAATTTTTCACATTTTCATTACAATTACCCCATTATAACTGTGAACTCAAAAATTCTGCTTACTTTGTTAGTTTGAATTTTACCGCAGAGAAAACCAAAAAGGATTGGACTGATATTTAAAATTAGCAATTAATATTTAAATAATTGGCAGCTTGTTCTGACCGCTAAAGGGTTCAGCACAATCCTAATTAAAAATCCAATTTGCGAAAATGTTTTCGCCTCATCATTATAATTTTTACCGCGTCAAAGAAGTAGGTAAAGGATTAGGAGTTAATTTAAAAACTGTGAACGAAGTACCTAACTGCCATCGGGAGATCTTCAAAAGTTTGTTACAATATGTATCTACTTAGGTTTTATCCTGAATTGGAGATACTTTAAGAGAAGATTAATACTTATTCTTCTACTCTTACATCTGCAGTTGCACTGCTGTTTCCCGCATTTGGGTAAAAAATATCCAGTATATTATATACGTTTGTGTGTCACATGTAGACAGAGAGAGAGAGAGAGTTAGGTTCTTTCAACTTTATAATGTAAATAAGGATTTCCAGCAAAAGCTAACGTTAACTATAATAACATTTTAGAAAAAATAAACCATTAACACGTAAACACAATTTAATTAAAAGCAAGCCACCCTCGTTTAGCGCATGCTCCCACACACTGTCTATTTATTTATCTAGACTGCAATTAAAATGGGGATATAAAAGTCTAGACCGGTCTAGACCCACTTAAAGGAATACTGTAAGTAATATGGCGGACTATTGCAATCTGTACTGTTTACATGTACAATGTGAAATTAAAATTGTTAATGTTATGTCCTTGTGAAGTTTAGTTTGTGATAGTAAAAATGTATGGACTAAACTAAGAGGCTGCTTATGTTTTAGAAGTTATGATTTATTAAGATTTTTAATGTGTAGGTAAGAAATAAAAAACTTTTTACAAAAAAATAAAACCGACTCCCAAAAACCCTGAAAAGTAAAAAAAAACTATTCTTAGGTGCATCGGCCTAGAAGTCGGTGGCGTATAAACTCAAATACATCCAATAGACACTCACTCAGACACATAGTCGGTTTTATTTTTTTGTAAAAAGTTTTTTATTTTAAGCTTTTCAGTGACAAGCATAGTTGTCACTAACCGCATAAGTGGAAGGTTCTCATCAATACGAATAATATAAGCCCAAACACGAGGTAATTTACATATTCAGTTGCCGAGTTCCCTCGACCTTCTCTGGTCTCCATCATCAGGTCAGCTTCAAACCTTCACCATTGCAAAGTGTTATCAGACATACGCCTTAGTGTCAAGTTTTTACCCTACGTATGCCTACAATTTTCGAAAGTTGCCCTCGATTTCTCAGGGTTTCCATCATCAATCAGATCCTGACCTGATGATTATGGGACCACCTGGGAGGTAAACCCTATCAAACAAAAAAAAAATTTTGCAAATCGGTCCAGGCGTCTTCGAGTAATCGGTGAACATACATAAAAAATAAAAAAAAAGTTCCCGACGAATTGAGAACCTCCTCCTTTTTGGGAAGTCGGTTAAAAATGAAATGAAATCGTTTATTTTGCAAGTTGGACATTTACACATTTACACGTCATTTTAAGAACATTTTGATGTTGCTCATTCCATCTCTTTATGTGAAGAGGCCTATGATCTGCAGTGCAACATTAAGGCTGATGATGATGATGATGATGATGATGATGATGATGATGAATGCTCAATCATCACTGTTTGCCAATTTTGTATTAAAATGTTTTGTCTGTATTTTGTTTGACATTGATAAAATATCTAATGGACATATTGGACATGTCCTTATACCTAGAGAAGGGATACTGGTAATTTAATGAATACGGGCGAAACCACGAGACATAACAAAGTAAAGCTTATACTTAACATACTATTGACGATAAACGAAGCTTTACGAGGGTTGCCGAAGGTACCCGATTCGCATTTTATTTCCGCATTCCACAACCAATTAGAAAGGTTTGATGGTGCTATCAACACTGCGGTAAGCGGTAAACTTGCCATATAAACTATAAAAAACATACGGCATCATAGAACCTGATTGCACTGTTAGTTTGATATTGTTAAAGCATAAAAGACAACGTATTATAATTACTACTATGGCCGGACATATAAAGCAAGCAGATTGAAGCAACGTGAAGCAAATGTAACTGTTAGGTACAGAATGGACCAGTGCCGGCTACAAGGTTTCTTTCTGTAGACGGCCCTATACGGGAAAAAATGATACTTCATATCCAACATTCTATTCCGAGATGGGACCTCATTGACTGTTAGTAGTTTCCTATAAGTAGATCCATTTACTCTTGCACCTTGCTTCAATAACAATAACGTGTAGACTTTGGTAATTTTGGCAGATTAAAAACAAATATATGGGTCTAAAACCTCCAGCCTTGAGCCTACACCTACATAAATGATAAAAAGCAGAACCTCTTCAGATTATCATTATTCAGTTTATTCAGCATCTCCATAGGTTCTCAAGGATTTTGAAGGTTTTATATCGCCAGAGTTATTGCCCTTTTAGAGTTGATATGAGCACTTATATGTAATGGGCACCCTTTTTTGTCCTTGGGCGCGAAAGCTTCTGAAGGATTATATTGGGATAGTACATAAACTTATCATATTGACAACGGGACGCATGCCTATAGGAATTATGTCAAAAATGGAGGACGTGGTCCGAAGTTCAGTCAATTGTCAAAAACATTATATTTTCGCTTATTTAGTAATAAATTAATTAGCTAGAAGGTGAAAAAAAAAACAAGCTCTGAGGAAATAAAGTGAAAATGTGTTTTCACCTGGTCTGTATATACCTACTCATTGAATATTAAATTTCTTAAGCGCTTATAATTGTTGTCGCCAGTCTACACACTCAATTATTTTTAAGAAGTATTAAGTGCAGTTATGGCTCTTAAATATACAAAAGGAAAACAAAGAAAAAACAAAAAAAAGGCATTTCGTGACGCAAACTTCCAAACAATCTGCTTTAATGAAAACTGCACTGAATTTGGGAAAGCAAGTCGAAAAGTTCGCCCAAGTCGGACGGTCTGACGTCAGACTGTCTTCAACGTCAGACTAAGCATAGCGTGTTGTACTGACAGTTGAATGATGCATAGCGTGAAGCTGACTGTTCGATATACTACGATATTAAATGTTATGTAAGTTCTTGAAGAATTGTAAAAAGGAAAAAAAAATGGCTGGATGTGAGGAGTTTGACATACCTATAATGCTGCTTGTCGTGGACTGACTTGCAAAGTTTGGTTGATATTAACAATGATAGCTTATATGTTAATAAAGTAAATAAAAATACGTTTAAAAAACAAAGCAATATTTTGGAAAAAAGTACAGTCACAGACATTAACCGCTGGGCACTTCTCATTATTCGTATTTTTCGTTGCCGAAATGTTTCAAGAGTCAGCATTAAAAACATTGATACCTAACAAAGATATAGTAAAAATTTTCCTATTAGAAGCGAAAATAATGTTAACGGTATATTTTAACATTTGTTTTGACTTTCCCTTACCCTCAAAAAGTCAAAGCCAAGAGGGGAAAAAAGGGCAATGAGTGCGTGGGTTTGTTATAAATGCAGGCTGCATTATGTTTTTATATAATACTGACATTTAAAGAACCAGCTAAATCTACGAACTTGGAAGCGAGAGAACCCCATATTTTCTCTGTGTTTTTCAAAAATATTTAAGTAATATATCATAAAAAAATGTGTTTTACACGTCTTCTTACACCTTGTATGATTGTCAAGCATAACAAAATTTGCTGTACCAAGTCTTAACTCTAAACTCCCATAACAATTGAGTATTATTAATCGCTTACCTCGTTTGTGGTACTAGCAATCAATTGCAGTTGGAGCAATATGGTTTTTGCTCGCGTGTACAAGTTTCAACTGAAGTACTGCAGTAATTTTTGATTTATTGCTTTGGGTTTAGTTAGGAATGAGTTTTGGGTCTGTGT
Organism: Helicoverpa zea; assembly: GCF_022581195.2. NCBI lineage: Eukaryota > Metazoa > Arthropoda > Insecta > Lepidoptera > Noctuidae > Helicoverpa > Helicoverpa zea. Next base: position 1,371,753 of record NC_061454.1, read on the forward strand.
GTGTGTTGCTATGAAAAGATTTTTGGGAAAGATAGTATTATTCGAAACAGATAAAAGAAGCACAGCGTCTATTGATGAACCAAGTCAGCGTATCTTAGAACACTTGTAAAAAGCTCTTCTTTTAAGTTAATTTCAGAATGATGTCTATTTGATCAATATTTATCTCACAACGATTAATTAGAAGCTCTTTATAGACTCACAAGGTTCCAGATGCTATGATTACCAATACCCGACAGGCATTTCTAATACTTTCGTTTTATAATATTAGTGAAGGTTTTAACTGATCTCGTGAATTAAAATTTCTACCCACCTCCACAAAGTTCAAACATCTATCGATCAGCGAGAGAGAGCAATTAATATACTTGTCATCTCTAAAGAGAGTACACCCTTTTCGTACATGAGTGTAATATATTATAGAGATGTATCACGTATCTAGCTGGAGCCGGTTTATTGGTAGGGGAAGGTGGAAATCGATTGGGATGGGTCATTACCTCATTACTGACCGACGGGATGGTACCTTTAGTTTGTAGTATAGTTTAGGATCGCAATTTTGGGTGTTTGGTGGTTTGTGTAGTAGTGTAGTACACCGTTGCAATATATCTATGTTTGTATGTAGATACATTATTTATGGTAGTACTAGCTTTCACCAGTAGTTCCACTCATGTCCCTTAGTAATTACTTCGCGTATCCCGATAAAAAGCATCCTTCCGCGATAAATGGGCTACTTAACGCGGCATAAATTTTCAAATCTGACCAGTAGTTCTTGTGATTAGCGCTTAGTGATTAGTATCTTATCAGTGCCAGTTACCAATCCATTCTCATCTTCCATCCATTTTGTATACCTATGAAACCATCACGTACCTCAACTAAGACAGTGTGTCAAACAGCTCATCAAACCTACGTGCAGACTCGTCCTTCTAATCCGTTAGATTGTCTGACCCAATTACACAACAAATACGAACAAACAGAACAGTCTATTTGTATTTAATACTACGATACGCCATCTTTAATTGAAACCGATATATAAGCTTTCCAACTGAATCCTAAACTAATATTACAAATGTGGTTTGTTTTTCACAGAGATAGATGGAGTTGGATTGTTGATGATTTTGTTTAATGGAATAAGAGGGTCCTTAAAAATTACAAACATTAGAATTAATCCGAACCTCATCCTTTTTTGTAAAGTCAGTTTTTAAATATTGTTATAGGTAGGCTTTCGTATCTTGATATGTGAATATTGGAAAGGAAGGGGAAAAGACTCAAAAAAGCTTTAGTTTGCAGAAGATTGTATATAGCCAACTAATGCTACTTAAAAAATTTAGGTAGCTGGGCCTTCGTTGGACCAAATTCGCTGATTATAGTTCCCACTCAAATTTTCTCAGAAAATGAATCCAGTATTTTTAATGCTTATCCCCCTTACTTATAAAAATCTCTAATCACCCTCTAAGCAACATTTTAACTAATCACTACTTAAAGCCTTAAGTGGTGATTAAATGTTAGTTAAGACATGCTTAAGCAACGTTTATAAGTAAGAATTTTCTTAAAGAGCCCTTAAGTATTACTTATTATTTAATTCAAGTTTATAAGTAAGGCTGTCTATTTATTGGTGTAGCAGTCAACAGACAGTTTCATGGATGTACCTACCAAAACAAACAAACTTGCAAACTTAATAACAACAAGGTTCGCACGCAATGCTGTGCAAGCAAAGCGGTAGCGTAACGGCGCTCGTGCTGTTACTAAATATCACTGTATTTTTTGTAAATTTTAATATTGTACAGTCAGCGGTAAAAATCTTTGAACCAATTCAGTGTAGATTTTTAAATGATTAAAAATTTTATCTGCCAATTAGTTATTTTCATGATTATTGTTAGAGCTTTGTGGTATCACTTATAAAAAGCAGTAGAACATGGTTTGGAAATTTGTATCAAAAATTTTCTTGACGTGCATTATTATGGAATTGTAAAAGATGAAAACATATGTCTATATTTTTAATGCTTATATACCTTTCTATTGGTGTAACAGTCAACAGTTCCATGGATGTACCTACCAAAACAAACAAACTTGCAAACTTAATAACAACAGCGTTCGCACGCAATGCTGTGCAAGCGGAGCGGTAGCGTAATGCCGCTGTTACTAAATATCACTGTATTTTTTGTACCTTTTAATATTGTACAGTCAGCGCTGAATATCGTTGAATTCAGCGATTTTTTTTAAACGGATTTAAAATTCTACAAGCCAATGTTTTCTTGGTTTCATGTGGGTTGTAACTTATCGCCTAAGGGGCGTATAATATGGAACACGTAAAACATGGTTTTGTTAAATCCACTTGAACGGCGGACATTAACATGGAATTGTAACAACGATTGTTGCTTTTGATAGTTGTGACAACTCTGAAGAGATTAATTAATATCGCGAGATGCAAATACTACACATGTACCGCAAATCATTTAACAAAAATATTCACCGGAATTTCTATTTCCACCTGCATCGCCACGTTTAGTTTGTTATTTTAAACTTTCATAGAATTTTGTCGCTGACTGTACCACTTAACATCGCATGCAAATTGTTAATTTGTTGTTACGGTGACATGCTAAAGAACGTTTGCGAACGGAGATTTTTGACGTAAAAATATTGTTCTATTAATCAAATTCTATGCTTTTATTGCTATGATGACGTTGTAATTGTTTGATTGCACTTAATTGCAATTATAATATAAGGCGCATGGGTTCTGTTATAAGAAACGATTTTGTTTCCAATACAGATTGTTTGCAATAAGAAACCAGTAAAACTGACAATCTTCGTGTCCCCAATAACAGTAGGTACTGTAAACATCAGATAGGCTTCGAAACCGGGATTTGTTAATTTTCCATGGTTCACTTACGGCCAGTTTCTTCATCAAAAGTTAAAGTTAAAGTAATGTCTAAAGTAAAAGTAACGGTCAAATTCGTTTTTTCAAGGCTAAAGTGACAGCAAAACGAATAGAAAAATTGAATTTAACCGTTACTTTTACTTTAGACATTACTTTAGCCATAACTTTAACTTTTGATGAAGAAACTGGCCGTTAATATTGTTAACCTTATATTCTGGCATGCGACAACAACACAACACGCGATGTCTTTGCTCCTAAATTATTGCTGTACTACTCTAATTTATTCGTCATTGTAAAATAATTATGCCTTGAATTTAATTAGAAATGTACATCGTTTTATTACTTAAGTGGAGAATTTATGTTCCACTGGGTAGTAAGTTTCCTAGGCTTCAGTCGCAATCTGAGACTAAAACAGACCTATACAATTTATTATCAAAACTATTTAATTAGAAAACAACATGCTATCGTTGCAACGCTCGCTGCTGCTTTCGTCTTTAGTTTTCTTCCTTCGTGTTCTTCTCATTATCGAGTGCCTATCAAAAATTTATGTAGCCTGCAGTATACGAACGGCCGATAGGACGTCATTTGGTACACAACTGTCGTGGTCTTTCACCGTCTCACTGCTAACCACATCAAGGCAATTATTTTTTCTTTAACATTTTAAAAATAAACAAACCGTCAACACAACTTTCTTTGTACACTAAAATTACAAAGCAGAATAATTATAAACGTTTCCACTGAAGTTGTGAAACCATTGAAGTTTAAATTAAGTGTATTTATAATTAAGTCTAAAAGTAATTAGCCCGTAGCAAAAGAAAATACTTGTGCACGAAATACGAGGCCGTTTAATTACGAACGTACACAGATATTTAAGAAGCGCCTTGGCCAATTTTAATAAATGTTAATTAAGCTTACATATATTGATGAGAGAAGTTTCGTTCTTTGTGTACAGGAAGATTAAAGAAACTGCTATACACATTTCTGCTTTCTATTATGAGGACATTACTGCATCGACAAAATTGTACACAGAATATTACATCTGTGGTTCTTCAAACCAAACAGACAGACAATATGTTGCTGGGGACTTTGTTGCGTCACTTCTACTTCCCAGCAAAAATACATTTAGGAAGTGTTTTGTATATACTTGAAGTTCAAAAAGTGCTGATTTTCAGCCCAATTTGATTAAATGAAGATAAGTAGGAAATATAGAGGTTTCTTGTTAAAAACTAGTCGACATACTTGTGACTCTTCTGGTGTATTACTAGCCATCAGATGATCCGTCTGCAGGCGGATTTTATAGGCTAGATAGCGACTTGGCAACGCAAAATGGTAGTTCAGTTATAAATCCCAAACAATGAGTTCATGTAAATCTTCAAGCAAAATGTATAAAAAATACTGCTATGACGTAGGTACCTTTTTCCCAAATTTCAGCCCTGCCATTAAAAAATCTTTATACTAATGCGACCGTCGCCTGACATTCAGCTAAATATAGCAAAAAGATGAATGAAATTCGGTATTTTTAGGCTTTGTTCGTTGGTTTGGAAGTAAGCCTGGTTTATTTATAACTTTGACGCATTTTTTTGTGTCTTTTCGCAATTGTAGGTAATGTAGGTAACTTGTTGCTATAAGACTTCTTGTATTTTTTATTACTGCTTACTCTAGATATGTTTCTATCCCCGAATATTTATTTGATACTGTTCCCAAATTAAACGTTAATGGTACGCTTCGCCTATCTCAACTAATTTGTAAAATCTTTAGAAGAACACTGAAATAAATCTCCTCTTTTAAATATAGAAAATCCTGAAACAACTCACCAACAGCTAGAAGAATTAGTCACTAATCAGACAAATTCAGACTAAATCTTAGTTCATTCAACAGCCCTCGTCGTCTACGGAACTTTCTCGAACAATCCAGCAACTTCTCACCCTAGCTTTCTCCTTCCAGCTGCAGATCGAAGCGGGGGCAGGCGAGGGTCCAGGGCCCCCAGTGAACAATAACTCGGAAGGCGCAGTCGCCAGTCCTCCTCGAGATGATAATCATAATGCTCAACAGCCTCCCGCCGTCACTCCTCGGGCTAGGCAGCTCAACCCTGCAGGTAAGAAGATTTTATTGTCATTGACTCAACTGACTTGTGTTATTTTTATTAATTCGATGAAGTAACTACTTATGTAGTTTTTCCTATATCGAAGAAAAGGAAAGACGGGGCCTACGGGTTTATGTTTTTGGGTGTTTTCTTAATAGTTTTCTTTAAGTTTATTTGAACATTTATAGCAGTAAGATTGCTAGATGACGTTTGTCTATCTGCCGATTTCAAGTCTTTTATGTAGATAAGTTTCGGATGGCACGTTAAACTGTAGGTCCCGGCTGTCATTGAACATCCTTGGCAGTCGTTACGGGTAGTCAGAAGCCAGTAAGTCTGACACCAGTCTAACCAAGGGGTATCGGGTTGCCCGGGTAACTGGGTTGAGGAGGTCAGACAGGCAGTCGCTTCTTGTAAAGCACTGGTACTCAGCTGAATCCGGTTAGACTGGAAGCCGACCCCAACATGGTTGGGAAAAGGCTCGGAGGATGGATAGGATGGATGTAGATAAGTATTTCATAATCAGGGCGTATAATCAATTGTGACAGAGTATTCTCAATTGTGACTTACTTAAAGTCTTAAAATAGATATTTTCTTCATGTTAACCCAACCCCATACCCATTATTTGAGGTCGACTTAACATTGTCTGTTCCTTGAAGTATATTTCATGAATGAAGGGATGAATCCCAATTCAATACGTAATTATACTTCCAAAAATAGCTATAAAGCTTTGTATTTATTTCTGTATCGTCATTTTAAACCATATTCATCAATAACAGAGCTGTGCCATTTATTTGTGCCGTTTAATCACGGCATATTAACCCAGATTCTAATATTAGACATGAATATTAAATTGTACATGAAGACGGTTCACCTGTCTTGGCGACTGATATCTATCGGAATAATTAATTTTCATTTGTTCGTTTGTGTTTGAAAAGATGAAGGTATATGAAGAAGTTGGGAATTTTGGAAGTTATATTGTTAATCATTAATATTATATAAATATATTTGATGTATAAAAATTATTTTTTTTTGATGTTGGCTAAAGGCATTTTTTGCGTGGGTTACTTTAACACATAAGACATTGTAAACGCAAGGCTCGTGACTTTTAGACCTTTCTATTATCATTATAATTCTTTATAATTTTATGAGATATTTTATTTAATTCAAATTATTCAAGTGTGTTTAGTTTAGACAATACAATACACATTTACAATACCGTAATAAAAATATTTGATAAAGGAGGCCATTAAGTCTATGAAAAACTGTTTCATTTTAATTCAAATAAAGTTCACACACGCGAAATGACTCGATCACACAAAATATAACGCGATATCATTGTCAATTACCAACACTTTCAGCTCGTGAAGCCGAAACATTATTTTTTACACGGTTCGGAATGACAGTAATAAATTGTATGAGAATCCCTTTTTTTCGCGTAATCGGACCGCAATCAATGGAGTGGTTTCGACGCCCGTTGAATTACGTAACGTTAACAATAATGGCTGAAAATACTTTGAAAGGTAACATGACATGGTTTTTACGTACCAAGCTAATTGAAGACTTGACACTGAGTCCAGTTTTCAAAGATATAAACGACTTTATAAAGATACATGGGGCTAAAAAGAATCTATGGTTTGATAACCGAGGACATGCCGTTGAGCCCTAAATAAAATTGTGATAGTGGATGATGATACAAACAAAACTCTTCAGCTTTAAAATATAGAGATTAACATAGTACACATGAATAGTAGGATTATACAGACCTAGACACGCTCTTTCGCACTGAAATTAAAATAAGTTAGACGCGTCATAACAATACAATAACCAACCAAAACAAAGGCTTACAAACATATCGAATTCCACAACGCATATCCTACGTCGTTTCTCAAAGAAACAAAAAATATCAATGGGCGTGTAGCGACCATAATATTATATTAGAAACCTGATATATTTGCTCTGAGTATAGCTAATAGTGCCTACTTCGAGGCAATCATCATAGAATGTTTGTTTATTGATATTGTTACCAAATGTGGCTTAAGTAATACCTTTTTGGGGATAAGTAGGTTATACGACGTGGAACATGAATTACGTCGTGCGAAACGTCACGAAATTCATAATCTGGTTTATGAGATAACGCGTAAAGCTTACGGTAGACGGTAGCTTTATTTTTTAAAAGCATTTTGTGTACCTATTTTTATAAGGCTTTTATTTTTGACAGCTATTTCGAAGACTCATTTTGGAAAAAGGTTAGCTAGACATCATTACCTAGTTTTCAGCATCAATCAATACTAATGCTTACCAATTCGTAGTAGAAAAACTGACTAGGTACTTAGCGCTTTTGTTTTCACATTGAAAATAGGACATAATTTTTTATCCTGGTTATTTCGATAAGCCCTATGTATGTGCTGTATAGGCACTTCAATGGAAACAAAAGTTTATCTCAGTCCTTCATAGTCTTGTTCTTAGAAGCAAAAATTCTCGGAATTCTAGCCAAATAAGGAAAAGTGATCACAAAAATGTTTATTCATTTTCTAAGGGGAGGAGAAACGAAGCATAGAGAACGCTGGATTTTTTTTTGTGGACCCATTAGTAAAGAGGTGGTTTACAAACAAGAATATTCATGTTTTTGATCCCTCATTTAGGGTAGAAGGCACCCTTTATATTGTAAATACAATACAACTCGAATTACCAACAAATATTGAGATAGCTATTGTAAATTGGACGATACCAACGATATAAAAACGAAACCTTAAGAAAATCTATTTTTAATCCCAAATCAAAAGACCTACGTTTCTAAAACAATATTCCTTTTTTCACCAGTTTCCTTCCAAACAATTACTTCGAAATTACTATTAAATTGTATTGGAAAACCGGAGTCAATACAAGTTTCTTTGTCTTCCTCAAAAAATATACATTATCTTAGCAAAAATCTCGCACGAGCTGCCATCGGCGAATTTAGTCTAAAATAAAATACGCTTCACACTCAACAAGGCTTTGTTCACGTTATTCGAGAAAAAAGGTAAAAGTGCTATCACAAAGTGACGGACAAATATTCTTTGTAGAGCATTTTAAAAGGAAGGTATTGACTCATGAAAACTTGCTGGATCACTCTAGTATTATCACTTGGTTCCATTAATTCTGAGTGCCCCAAAATCTCTGGTCATCCATCACGCAATCAATTTATTTCTTCAACTAACGGCTAGTTGGCCTAAATAGTGGCCAAGTTACCTGTGCACCATTAAAAGTAGATTTACGAAAATATATTTTTTTACTTTCCTACTTGGTAGGATTTTTGGAGGGCACATTAAACTGTAGGTGCCGCGACCTACAACCAGTCTTACCTAGGGTATTGGGTTGCCTGGGTAGCTGGATTGAGGAGGTCAGATAGGCAGTCGCTTCTTGTAAAACACTGGTACTCAGCTGCACCCGGTTAGACTGAAAGCCGACCCCAACATAGTTGGAAAAAGGCTCGGCATATGATGAGTGACCCTTACCTGTGTACCATTAAAAGTAGATTTACAAAAAAATATTTTTACTTTCATACTTAGTAGGACTTCTTTTTCTGATTATTTGAATAACATCAAACGTAAAAGTTTTCAGAACATTTTCTGCGTCTTAGAAAGTCACAACTGGGGGAACAAGTAACAAGGCGACTTTTCCTTCCTATATCTTACATGTACATTACCATATTACGAACCTTCAAATTCACTTTTCCTGGAATCCGGTATGTCAATATTTTCTGTGGAGTTTTAATGTATATGCTGGATGGATGGTTATAGGTTGGAGAAAGCTTGTGTTTATGACGACAAAAAATACAGCAAAATAGGCTCTGAAGCAGTTATTCCCTGTAATATACATAAGCTGATTCCAACAAGACTTAAACAAAAGTCGGTCGGTTTATTTATGAAACAATCTTTTCCCATTGACTGCATTTACATTTAGATTTAATTATTTCAACCTTTTCGAAATTACAATATTGTTTTACATTAATAGTCAACCTTTTCGAAATTAAAATATTGGTTCAAATTAATAGTAATGGGCAAACATATATAACAAAGTAGGTAAGCCGAAATGAAACCACACTTATGTATCTAACATGAACACAAACACACTAGCTAATTTCATAATTTCTCAGCGCCTTTATTTCTGCTAACCCAGAAAGAGAGCATTAAATGTTACCAAATAGGTCAGCTAATGTCGCGTAGATCGATACAAATATTTATCGTCAGCAGGTATTTAACACAATTCCATGATACCTTGTGGGGCTTCGGAACAAGGCTCCACGTGCAAGGTCTTATGTTTCAATGAAACACCGCTTTCACGCTAGAGGATTTTATTGAGGGGTTCCCAAGTTGTGGGAATGAGATATGTGTAAACTGTCCTTTACCAACGATTCAGATACAATTAATATGAACGTGATTTCGACAAAATAAATTAAAATATATAGGGACACCTTTTACACACGGCCGGTGAGCCCCATGGTAAGCCCTATTTATTAGCTTGTTGTATGGGTGACTTCTGATAAACTGAACTGATGAACTACTTATAATATTTATATTTACATATAATATTTATAAATGTTTATTCATTCAGACCACCCCAAACAAACATGCTCATCACACAAATGTTAACCATACCACGAACCGAACCCGGGACCATCAGTTCGACAGTCCAGCATGGTGACCTTTGTGCCAACGGGGGCATCAATATCATTAGACCACCTTTTTGCCAAAATCCCCAAAAATACCTATTCTTGCTCCATCAATTTGTCAACAGGAAAAGGGTAAAACATTTCGTCACAAAACGTGAGCATTTTAATAAAAAACTCGAGAAAATACGAGTAAATACTAAGTAGGTAAGGCTTCGCTTTCAGTCAACGTGCCCCTGCAGCCGACTGCCAACAATACAAGGGAAAACGCCTGGCTTTGCACGTGATTGTGACGTCACGAGCCAAAACGTGGTCTTGTGGGGGAAGGTCTGTTTGGGAAAAATTTGTGAATGGATTCTGATGAAATTGGGACCACGTGTAACTTGTAATTTGAATTGAAATTTAGGGTTCTTTTTGTTGTTTTCGGACCTTATTTGATGTATTTGTTGACATAGTTTGTTCTTAGGGAAGTTTCATGTCTGTGTCTGACAGTTGTCCTCAAATGTTCCAATGGGTTAATTTGTCAACTTTTTCTTGTGAGGAAAAACGGGAGAGATTCTTTTGCTATTTTGTCATTGTCAGTGCTTTTACTTGTACTAAATGGAAATTCCTGCTAATGAACTTTCACGCATTTCGCGAACCACACATGTCACTTAGTGTACATCAAAGTTCGTCAATTTATCAAAGTTAGGAGGTATTAAGGCCAACAATCCTTCGCCTAGCTTCCCTACTAAGATAACAATTAATCAGCTCTCTGCAACCCAGATAGCGAAACAATGGAATATCCGATCTCTATAATACCGGCCTCATTCTGTGAAGGAGTTATTATTTCCCTCTAGAGTGTTCAGTTCAGTAAAGTTGGATCTAGATCTGTGTTGGTAAGTCTTAAAGTGTACTTCGCATTATGATGGCCGTAGATTCTACCGGTTCCTAGCACCCGTGGGAACTTCTGCGTGTAAAAGGATAAAAAATAGGCTTTAGTCTTTGACAAATAGCTTTCAGACGGTACGGCCTGCCACGTGAAAGCTCTCTGAACATGTAGCTCTATATACACTATTACTTCATACGACACGGCAGCCGTGTCGTGGACCTACATGGAAAGGGTCTTTGGCCTTCTTCAATAAATAGACAGCTTCAGTTTTATAATATTAGTAATAGAATACAAACCCTTATTGTCACTTCTGGTTAGGATATAGTTAAGCATATCGAGGCAGCTGTATACTTACAGCAATGCACCTCATATAAATTTTCCAACACGACCTTCTTTGCACCTATTTTCAGCAAATTCAATTCCATATCAAATATCGATACAGCATATCTCCATATACATTTACCAGTCAACACTCAAAACTTTGAGTCGGAGCCTTCTCTCGCAAGTTGGCAAATTGCTTGCGAACGGTTCCAAGTATTGACGGGGAAGCCACTTGTCCCCGTATTGCGTAAACAGAGTTATCAACTTCTCATATATTAGTTAGACCTTCTTGGATTGTTGGAGATATTAGAACATGGAGTTTAAATGTTTTGGGGTACTTGGGAATGTTTGACACGGTATTCGATACTATGGGTATATTTTGTCAAAGTCAAAGTCAAAGTCAAAGGATTTATTTGCAAATGAATACAGTTATATACAAGGTGTTACAAAATGTCAATTAGTTCAGTATTCAGTCATAATATAATGACATGCAAAAAACATTTTATCTTAAATATACAATTATTTCGGGAACTTATACTGTAGGAATTCTTTAATGGAATAGAAGGGATTATCAATTAGCCATCTGCGTAATGCCTTCTTGAACCGAATCATTGGTAGTTCCCGAATGTTTACAGGAAGTTTATTATAAATTTGAATGCACATGGGAAAACAACTTCGCTTGTATAGTTCCGTTCTCATTTTTGGAAGAGTTAATTTGTTTGGAAATCTAGTTTTAAAATTGCAGTTATCTCCCACTTTTTCAAACAACTCAGAGTGAGATTTGGTAAATTTACAGATTTCTTCAATATAAACACAAGCTACTGTTAAAATCCTAAGTTTCTTAAATAATGGCTTACAGGATGTGAGTGGGTCGACATTACATATGGCACGCACACATCGTTTTTGGGATATTAAAGCCTTTTCGATGTGCACCGAGTTGCCCCATACCAATATTCCATAGCGTAATACTGAGCCAACATACGCATGATAAGCCTGTAACGTGGCTTGCTTAGTTGTAAGATTGGATAGGCGCCAGAGAGCATAAGCAAACTTAGCAAGTTTTTCGCATACTTTATTAATATGGTTACTCCAGGAACATTTTTCATCTATCACTATGCCAAGGAAAGTTATATTATCTGTTTTTTCAATTACTTTGTCTTCATAGGTTATTTTTAATTTTATTTTATTCCAGTTCTTGTTGGTAAATTGAATGTATTTAGTTTTTCCTATATTAGGTTTTAAGTTATTACTCTCCATCCATTTTATAATTTTGTTGACTGTGTTATTTATTTCTATGTTGTAATTTTCATTTATTTTTGGGATTATGACCGACACGTCATCTGCGAAAAGTATGCAAGGATAGTTTGTAACGTCAATTAAGTCATTTATATATAGTAGGAACAGTAGGGGGCCTAATATACTGCCCTGGGGAACACCGGTGCGACTGTGACCTAAGCTAGACTTATATACCATTTCACTTTGTTTTGTTTTATTTACAGTGATTTCAACAAATTGTGATCTATTTGTAAGATAGCTTTTTAACCATGCATTTGCTTTGCCACGTATTCCAAACTTTTCACATTTTTTCAGGAGCAAATCATGTGAAACAAAATCAAAGGCCTTTGACATATCAAAAAATATAACTGTTGTTGGAATTTTATTGTCAATATTTTGAGAAACTAGGTTCATTAATGTAAATGCCGCTAAGGTTGTTGATTTATTTTTTTGAAAACCGTTTTGTTCCTTTTTCAGTATTTGGAATTTATCAATAAAACTGGTTAATCTAGAATGCATAATTTTTTCATAGATCTTCGCGAGTATAGGTAGTAGAGCTATTGGTCTATAATTATCAACAAGTTTTTTGCTTCCCTTTTTGTAAATTGGCTTAATTACTGATATCTTTAATTTATCAGGAAACACTCCCGTATATAGTGACAAATTTATAAGGTGTTCAAGAATAGGAGCAATGATAGGGCTTATGAATTTTATGATTTTTGTGGGTATTTGATCATAGCCTGTGGAATTAGTATCCTTTAGTGATTTTATTACTTTTTGTACCTCATTACAGTTAGTTGGCATTAGAAACATACTGGAATTCATTGAATTTATGTTATAGCTGTTATTGTTTAGGTCGAAGTCATTGTTTGTAATTTTAATGAAGTAGTCATTTATATAATTTGCAATGTCAGTAGGGTTTTTTAGAGGTCCACTTTCTGTTTCAATTTCTTTAATATTCGATTCATTAGTATGATTATTATTATTTGTATTATATTTTATTAGATCCCATGACGCTTTACATTTATTTTTAGCTTTGTTAATGTATTTTGTGTAATGTAGTTTTTGAGCTTTTTGTAGACATTTCCTAAGTAATTTATTATATTTTAAATATTTTAATTTATTATCTGTATTAGGTTTGGTGTAGTATTTAAAGCGTAAGTCTCTCTTTGTTCTTGTTGAGGTTTTAATACCCCTAGAAATCCATTTCGTATACTTTTTTATGAGATTAATTTTAATCGCAATTTTTGGAAAACACAAATCAAAGAACAATACGAGTGTTTCGTGAAAGTTATTAAAGGCGTTGTTTGCTTCCTGGTCATTATATATTTCTGACCACGAAAGACTTGATAAGCAATCATAAAATTTATCTTTATTTTCTACGCTAAAATCATTTCTGTAAATGGTGCGGAAACGTACAGGCGGATTTTTATTTTCTATTGGTATCAATATCATTTGTGCTGTTTCATGGTCCGATAGTCCTAGTGGTATAACTTCGCATGTTGAGTTTTTACAATTACTTATTATTTGATCTAAGCATGCATTTCGTCTTGTTGGTTGTTTTATATGAATTTCTAGATCAAATTGGTTCACCGTTCTTAATAATTCTTCCTTGCATTTGTTATTTCTACTGTATTTGTTGCTCAATATATTTATATTCATGTCACCTAGTATAACTAATTTTTTTTTCGATTTGTTACGGAGGTTACACAACATTACCTCAAGATTCCTTATAAAAACGAAGGGATTTGAGTTTGGTGTACGATAAAGGGTTATTATAATAATATTATACTGTGTGAGCTCAATGCCACAGCATTCGAAGTCATTTTCTGATGCATATTTCTTTAATTGAGTTAATATTTTATATTCAATGTGGTTTAGGCAAAATATACAAACTCCACCACGCTTTTTATTTTTCCTTGAATACCAGTCCGCTAGTTTGTAATTATTTAATAATACACTACTCTCCTCACCTGATTTAATGAACGTTTCTGTTAAACACAATACGTCTACAGTTTTCCTTTTATTCAGGAAAGTTTCAATCGTAGTTTCTAACATTTCCTTTTTACTCCTCAAGCCCGCGATATTTTGGTGAAGAATATTTAGGGTGCTACTACTAGTTTCGGTACTAATGGAATCCTGAACTTCAGCTTGGGTTAACTCACTATTATTATTCAGTATTTTCACTGGTTTGCTCGGGGATAGTTTTGTTTTGGGTACGTTATCATTATTAGTAGCGAAAGCAATTATTTGTTGGTCTTTTGTAGCTATAGGAGTGTGGTGGTCTGTAAGTTCGCTTGGTGCTCAAGTTTGTATTAAAATATGATGGCAATTCGGCGCACTTCGATTGCGATGATTTCTTAAAATTCAAATATTTATTTTCATAATCAATAGAGTCTATTAGAACATTCAGTTTGTGACAAGTATTGCTATGAGTTCGCAAGAAATAACAATTTTTATTATTATTACATATTAATTCTAAATTATTGTTAAGGAGTTTCTCATTCAGGTATTTATTCTCAAGTGCACTTAGAATGATAATCGGGCAGCTATTGTATTTATTTATAAACATATAAAGTTCACTCAACGTAGTAGTAGGGTTAAAGTCATTCTCTCCTACACAAATAATAAATTTATCACATGGTTTGAACTGAAATTCTGTATTTAACAATTGCTTACTTGTTGCATAATGTTTAGTAATTCCTTCTACAGAATATTTTTCATATAAGCTATTTAGTCTTAATTCATGTAAACGCTTAGTCAACCCTACAATTTGTTGGGTACCAAGTATGTGTATTTTCCCATTGGGATATACTTTTTTGGCAGAACAGATAGGCGTGTTGGTTGACATAGTCTTTTTCTCAATGTGCTGAGCCGTAAAGGTTGTGGTACGTTTTATATTTACATTCTCCGTTAACGGTTTCATCTCGGTGTTTAATTTGGCAGTATTTGTTGAAAAGCATTTCTGAGAGGTAATATTAGTGTTTTTGAGCGTAGGCTTTTCTGGTTCTTGTTGCACTTGAATTTGTAGAGTCTTCGGTTCAGTGATGTTTCTAGTTTTTCTCTTTGGAGTGGTAATTATTGGTGAACATATCTTAGTTAAGTTTAGAATCTTTTTTTCCTTGTCTTGTAGTTTGTTCTGTAAAGCGCTTTTTTCCAGTATTAAATTTTCTATTTCCATATGTGCACTTTCTAGTTTTTCTTTAAGATCATTGATAGTAGTTTGTAAATATGAAATTTCCTGACAGTTAAAAGTCGACAAGTCGGGTAAGCTTCTTGCATTTGTGTTCGTTGACAAAAAGGAACTGTCCTCCAGACTTGTACATGAGATGTTTAAATCAGTGTTCTTCCTTCTAAATGTTATATTTTCTTCTTCCATGGTTTTAGTTAATAAGTTAGCGCCCTAGTTTCTGAGATTGAATACTGTTTACTTTTTTGTTTGAGTATCCAACCACTTTGGGTCTTGTCTTAATTAATGCACACTTTAAAGCCATGACGATGAACTTCATTAGCCAAAAATCGAAGTATGGTTTTCTTTCAGGAAATATTGTAATTTTTTTGTATATAGGTACTTAAGAAAAAAATTTTACCCACCATCAAAGATTTTCTTATCTCGACCTATTGTATAAAAATAAATTGTTTTAAGCTGCAGGGAACAGCTACTCAATACGTATTAAAAGACCAAAGGTAAACAAAGCCATAAATATCAGCAGGTAGCCAGACTTACTACCAAAAAATCACAAAGAAAGAAAGTTCTTCCAACGCCCGTATGTTTAGTTTCCGTACAT
The DNA here is from genome assembly GCF_022581195.2 of Helicoverpa zea. Taxonomy (NCBI): domain Eukaryota; kingdom Metazoa; phylum Arthropoda; class Insecta; order Lepidoptera; family Noctuidae; genus Helicoverpa; species Helicoverpa zea. The sequence goes on from NC_061454.1 coordinate 1,387,608, forward strand.
TTAAACTGCTGTAAAGAGCATTAGTTTCGACGCAATGCGGATGAACACGCGGGCAGAGTATATATCAAGGGAAATACCATCGGCTTCAATGAATACTGCATTTTGTGGAATGCATGGTTAAATATTTCCTAATATTATGAAGTTGCAAGAGTTGGTTTGTTTGCAGTTCTCATGAATTATTTGGTCCAATTTGAAAAAGAGTTTAGTGTTAGAAATCTCATCGCGGAAGACTACATGCAACACCTTTATAATTTTTTCTACCGGTAACATCAGTATTTAGTGAAAGTCGATATATATATAAAATATTGTTACATGTGAGAGATGTGTGTGATTTTTGTAATGTAAGGAAGGAGAAAATATACTGCGCTCACCCCAAATGGATGATTATGACGATATCAATATCCATTTTTCACGTCTTAATTACAATGCGGCAAAGCCAATAAGAGTGTATTATAATTCAGTAAAAATCAGAACACCAGGTTTATTCGCAGATATAAACCTAAAACAACTGGACTTTACAATTTTTCAACCCTTTTATTTTCAAATCATTTACAATATTTATTTCTTGTCAACATAACAACAGTAACAAACCACAGTTAAAAACTATTCGGTCACAAAGTCCCAGATAACACAGAGAGTAATTTTACGAGCGTCTCCAGCTCCCTTTACACAATTTAATATTTATCAGCGTGTTGTTACAGTTGCTATTTCAAGCCACATGGCGTTAGTTTATTTGACAAGGTGAGAAAGTTTATTTACTAGATTCTTTTCCACCTTTAGATTTATAAAAAAATCTAATAGGCCTATGAAAGCTATTTCGAAACGTCAAAACTAGATGCACGATTCCAAAGCGTAATCCCTTTATTTGCTTTGACGCTCTCAATGACTATTCATTCGATTTGAAAAAAAAAAACAGTGTGTTAGACAGCCAACATCGAGAAAGACTTCTTTGCAATATTGATAGGCTCTTACACACGTAGCGTAAATAAGCAAATAATATCCAGTATAAGAGTCCACTTCTCACGCCTACACGAAATGAAGTCATAATATTTCGCTCGGGCCGTGGCTTGCACCCTGGTTTTTAAAAAAGGTAATATGATTAAAGTAAAGGTCAAAAGTATTCCCTTTTTATGCAGTATTGATTTTGTTTGGCACGTGCGGGAAGTTTTTCGTTTTACTGAAGGAATCACAGAAAAAAATGCGGGTTTTTGTCCTAGAATGTGATCTACTTGGAAATTATAGTAAACTGCATCTGGAGAATGTTTGAAATCAATACGATTGTTTTTGAGTTTTCCCCCACGGACAGATCTAGACACACGGCAGTGTGTCCGCCAAGTTCGAGCAAAAAAAGCGACACACCGGCCGTGGGTTATATTACACGAACCATTTCGGGCCAAATTCGACCCCCCTGTAACTCAAAATCTATTTTATTTACGCATATCAAATTTCTAGTATCTATTGAGACCCCCTCACTTATCTAAAATACAAAATTTCATTAATATACCTATTGTAGGTCTTGAGATATTGACGTCAGAAAATCGCTATTTTTACTATACACTCACTGACTGACTGATTCACTGACTCACTCATCAAAAACCTAGACCACTTCCAATGGTCGTATTGACTTGAAATTTGGCATGGAGGTAGGTCTTTATGTCAAGGTAAAGGGAAAAATCTGAAAATGGCCAAGTGTGAGTCGGTTTCAAAATAATGAAGGTGTTTTATACCCGGTGTAAATTTATACCCTTAAGGAACTAAAACGAACTAAATTTATCTATATTTATATAATATATCTTCGAATGGTTTGTATTTAGTTTAGTTAGAAGTAAAATAGTGTAGTTAGAAGTAAAATAAAAATCTGAAAACGGCCAAGTGTGAATCACTTTCGAAAATAACGAATGTGTAACTTTGATCCACGAACATAATATATGATAACATGTCATGTCAGTCAGTTGGTAAATCTAGTCCATTTAGTTAATCTAGTTCATTTCTTTGTAAGAAACATAGTGCATATTAAAAAATCTAAAAGATAGTATAAATGAGACATTCCTTTAACTAACTTCATCATAAGAAAAAAATAAAATAAACAACCTTACAAAAATAAATGAAATCCCACCCAAAACAAAAATGTGAAAGACTGCCAAGTTCGATAATATGGGAATGCTTCGCCTATAAAAGAAGTGAGATCTGAATAAGTACCAAGTTCCATACACATACCTCAGTTAAAAATAGTTACTTTTTAATGATGTTACTTGGCAAGGTTTAATAGAAAATTAAATACTTGATTCATTGCGTTTATATAGTAGGTTTATAACAAGGTGTATGAAAACTTTCCAAGTAACATCATTATAAGTTCGGCCATTCAGAGAATGCGTTCCTGACACGTCGCGATTGAACTGACGACGTAATAACATTCATTGATTATTGATATAATAATGTTGTTTTAATGCTCCTCAATTGTTAAAACGGTAAACAACCAGCAAAAATATTTTTATCGTAACTGCAACGCCATTGCAAAGTTACGTCGTCAGTTCAATCGCGACGTGTCAGGAACGCATTCTCTGAATGGCCGAACTATAAAAAGTAACTATTTTTAACTGAGGTATGTGTATGGAACTTGGTACTTATTCAGATCTCACTTCTTTTATAGGCGAAGCATTCAAGCAGTGACACACAAAAGTTAATCAATTATGATTGAGACTTGTACTGAACAAACTATCTCCTGAGATACAGGCTATACCTAGTTCAGGGGATAGGGTGTAACGTTTGTGGCATATGAACCACTATAATATAATGTGAAATTATGTGTTACTATACTAGCTTATTACTTGTATCCTTGTGGTGATAAATAAAAATTTTTTTTTTTTTTTTTTTTTTTTTTTTTTTTTAACTATTTTTAACTGAGGTATGTGTATGGAACTTGGTACTTATTCAGATCTCACTTCTTTTATAGGCGAAGCATTCCCATATTATCGAACTTGGCAGTCTTTCACATTTTTGTTTTGGGTGGGATTTTCTTTTCTAATATGTAGTGATAGTTTCTAGCTTTGAATTATTTAACGCAATTCCTCTTATTCCTGTCCCAAAAAGACCACAGCTATACAAAATACTGACCTTGCTTTACACCTATAGCTACCGATCGGTAAGCCACATACGGATAGACAGGCCGTGTCCGCCATTTATTTGGAGAGCTCTCGGACCTGCAAGTAGGTCAACATGACACTCAATTGGACCAAGAAAATGTGCCGTGTGTCACGGTGTCACATAATGACTAATGACGTCTTGTTTTTTGTGAAAATAGTGGAGAGATTCTGTAAAAAATATGGGAATCTTTGTTTTTGACTCTAGTTTGAAACTGAGCTAATTTATATCCTGTTTCTCGCAATTTTACTCGTGTCCTGTGGGACCTACTTTGCGTATCCGAATAGAAAGTAGCCTTCCTTGATAAATGGGCTATCTACTACTGAAATATTGTTTTAGATCGGTCCAGAATTTCGCTAAACAAATTATTTGACTAACTTTTTAGCTTTGTAAGTACCCGTAGATGCCTCATCCTCAACCTGATACTGTGGTAGATAAGTAAGATAAAGCTACTTGCTACAGTATTACGATACTATACAAGTAGTAGTCTGTTCAGAATAAAATGTTTTAACTAAATATTTTAAACAAACATCTATGCCAAAAATCATCGCACAAACCGGTCATCCGAAATCACTTGCACACTCGCGATAGCGCTTAACAAAAAGCGGCTGCAGCGCTGCAACGCAGTTCAGTTGACAAAAAGCGATTTAATAACACTAAAGCCGAACACAATGGGTGTTCAGTGTGCTCACCAACTAGCCTTCCAGCTTTTAGAGCAGGCTGTAAACTTTTAGTTGGCCGATAGTTTGTTTGGGCTCATAGAACATATACGTATACTATATCCGTATCCGTCCGTCTACTATATACGTATATAGTAGACGGATGGACGGACGGACAGACGGACGGACAAAAGAGCGAAAACAATAGGGTCCCGTTTTACCCTTTGGGTACGGAACCCTAAAAAATACCAACCAATTTTTTTTTCGCGAAATCTTCAGATGCCCTCTCGCTTTGGGTGCAGCCTGAGGGACTGTCAGACTCTTACTGACTAAAACCCATCATGTTCCTTCTTAAACCCTTTATGTACCAGGACGGTAACTGTTTCTAACAATCCCGCAGCCCCGGCAGGATTTAGCCCTGCAGATTATAAAAATAACTGCCTACCATGGGGACAACTGTAGACCGACTGTTTAGTATACAGTCCGAGGTTCTCTCTGTTAAGCGAATTGGATGGCAGAATCGCGGCTGTGTCAATGGCCTGCAGTGATTTGGCACAGTCACCTACCCGCTACCTATTTTTGCTGAATTCGGTAGGTCGCGTTCAGTGCCAAATTTTAGGATTTATAGTTTGGATAGTTGTTTTGGATTTTGGTAGTATATAGTTAAATTGGAGCGGTTGTAGCTTTCACTGTTGGTGGTAAGATTAAATGTCTCCTGACTTATCCTGAAAAATAATTAAATCGTCGTTTACTGAGGCTGTTTTAAATCATTTTTTTTATTCGGTTGCGAAAACTACTGGGGGCGCAAGAACGACAGTAGGGACCAACTAGTCTAATATAAAATATACTTAAATTGCTGTAAGAGAAAGTTTTCTCCTCAGCTTGTAATAACTTTGTTAAGTAAAATGGTATCTAAAAATAATCTCATTTTAACATCTTTAAAAAAAATCTTCGCAATTCAAAGGTCAGAAAAACAAATCCTGTAAAAGTCTCATCTACATATTTTGAAAACTTTCAATAAAGTTCGCGTTGCTTTCGTAAAAAGGAACGTTCGGGATACCTTTTTTATGAATAAATTCTTAGCTTTCTTTATGAGAAAGTTCGTTTTTTCCGCTCGTGTACCTATTCCTTACCGCAACCTTTTTGATATTTGACATTCTAGCTGGATATTACTTGAAATGACTTGTTTTTGGTATTTGGTAATTTATCAAAACCATGTTTGGAAAGTTTCATGTTTTCTAGATCCAGAAGTTATAACTGTTCGATCAGTGAGTTATTCTTGCTATATGTATATTGCAGAACATACACATGGATTGGATAATACGACTCTAGAGAGCACTTTGCTCAGACGCTTTGTCTAGGAGCTTTAAAACGTTTTAAATTGTCACTTTCTTTATTGAGTCGGTCGAGATGGAACTTCACTGGCTGCTCATTTTTCAATGCTATTTTGATATGTAAGAATACTTCTCAGACTTTCTAACTTCTGATAACTTACAACGACTGCCATTGGTGTACAAACATTAAGCAGTACGCATTGCAATCTTCAAATACAATATGAAGATTTTCAGGTAAAAACTAATATACAGTTTCATCAATCATACGTCCAATCGTCATCTGCCCAGCCTTTTCCCAACTATGTTGGGGTTGGCTTCCAGTCTAACCGCATGCAGCTGAGTAACCAATATTTTACAAGGAGCGACTGCCTATCAGACCTTGACTCCCTCATCTATCACACGTCCAATAATCTCAAGTAAAAGCTATCAAAACAAAACACAACAACATAATCTAATAACCGACTTACGACCTTTCGTTTCTAAACGAAGAGAGACGTTATTAAGTGGTTTCTGAACTATACTATTCAATTACACTAGTTCAGAGGGCCATGGTATAAACTTGTCATATTACAGTTTTAAGTTCACCTACCTAATGGTTGTTACGTGTTTGCGGTAAAGTTTATATAAGTTCCGATAGTTCCTTGTGAAGTGCTTGCCGTTGAAGGATTAATTAAATCTTATTGCTTTTTATAGATTGTTGTCTGAATATTATCAGGTTAGGAGTTTCTGTCATTAAAGAGAGCATCCGAAGGACTGTCAAATTAGACTAGGTTGACGATTCCTCTTAGCTTGTTTCGTACATCAGAAAAGATAAAAATTTGTTGCCGGAGTCATCATCATCATCAGCCTAGGTATTTATTGGCACATTGCAGGGCACAGATCTCTTCTGACACCTCCCAAACTCGCTAGGCAGCTTAAGCTCACTAGTTTGTCAAGGCTGTAAAGAAATCAACAACAGCCATTTAAACCTCCCAGCAGATATGAGCAATTATAGCAAAACTGTAAATACAAGAGTAGAAAGCCTCTTAATTCGTCGCCTGGGAGTTAATTCTGTCACTAAGAAGGAACGCATTTATCCATTTCTGGCAGATTCGTAATTTGCGCGGGAACAACCAACTGACGCCGACGCCATCTTTAATTTTCAACGGTAATTAACTGTTTAATGCTTTTTTTACGTTTGGATGAAAATGATAATGAAAGGATTTTGAAAATAAAGGTATGTCGCTCGTTTGTTGTTTTTTTTTCTCATCATACAAACTAACTGTATCATGTACAAATTAACTGAGTCTGGCAACCATTACCTTTACAAAAGCAGGAAGCTCCAACAAAAAGTTGCGAGAGGGTATTTCAAAGATGTTATAAATGCGTTTAGTCGGAGGTATATTCAAGTTCATCATTTACGAAGTTTACATCAGTAACAACACTTGCCCTTTCAAAATTTATTTCAGCCAAATCGGATTTATACTCAAGGTTAGGTATATTCTTTGAAACCGAACTTAGTTACAGCTAAATATATCAAAAGTACTTCTACTAACTGAACCTGAAATATATAAAAACTTACACACGAATAAATCTTTGAGTATATTTATTGGTGGTAGTTATTGGAGCGATATATCCCCTTGGGCAAGTCGGTTTCTCGTTAAAACTAACGCGAGTTGAGTACCCTAGTACGAACATGTTAGGATCGAATTACATTGGTTTCGACAAACGTTTGGTAATTGAACTTACTTATGTGTCAAGGGAATTGAAATATATTTTATTTTTAGTGTTTGGAAATCTGTGATGTTAGTTCTTTGTGAGATCAAAAACCTGACTATTGTCGATGGATGGACTTAGAATGGGTGTACCACCACCAACTTTCAGACTCCGAGAATAATAGAATCCGAGTAATAGTTTCTAAAAAACCCAAAATGTGATTTCGGGTCGACCCAGGAGTCGAACCCAGGATCCCAAACAAAATTACCATGAACCATGAAAACAGCATTTTAACACAAGTGTCAAGATTTCCAATCCTATAAAAGATAACGTCATGAGTGAACTCGCGAATCCTATTAACCATGACGTATGAGGACGCTAAGTGACGTCACAGTCTCAGAGGAAAACGGATCCCGCGGGTAGGAAATTGTAATGTTCTTCGTCAGTGTTATACTTACTTACTTCAAGTTTAAGTAGGAAAGAGATAGTGTGATAATTCTGGTACCTACTGATATCTACAAATGGTGCTATGAAAAAGAACAGTTTAGAGCTGGATAACATTTGATAATCACAATGTCTGGATATTTTTTAAGTTTTAACCATGTGTCGTGGAAATGACAAACAAAAAGTATGTACTGGCAGAAAGAATACAGTGGCCAATCTCAGAGTATTTTTGTATATTCATTTATTTTGGTAGATCTTTTCATGTTTTACGCGGTGTCCTGCGTGAGCGACGAACGCGACGCGACGCGACGCTGCGAACGCGACGAACGCGATCAACTCAAAGGAATTCCCTACATGCGGCCTATGTGACAGTCTGCGGCGAGACGCGACGTAACGCGTACTTGTTTTGAGGGCGACCAGACGCGACACCGCGAACTATTCAGAAGCGTTGATTGTTGTGGGACAAAAAAAACATAAATATTAAAGAAATCGTTTATTAGTACAAACAAGTTGGAAGATTGTTGCTGTCTGTACTTTAAATATGAACTTTCAAGCAAAATTGTAACACAACTTCTCCATGATTTGAGAAGTAATGACCAAAATCACGTAGGACATCTGTCGCGTATAGCATCGCGTCGCATTACGTCGCGTCGTGTTGCGTCGCGTCGCGTCGCGTTCGTCGCTCACGCAGGACACCGCGTTAGGCGACAATTAACCATTGAGAAAGACTCAAAAACCGACCAGGTGATAGAGATACGTAGGTATATAGAAATTATTTAAGGTTACCAGAATAATATTTAAAAACTTACTCTATTAAAGTATAATCTAGACATAAGCATCACTAAAAGAAAAATCTAGCCTTAGCTCGTTCGTTGAGTATCATCATAGCCGGAAATGTCAAGATTTGTATTCCATTAATGAAATTACTAAAAATATTTAAAACAAAGGAAGATCTTTCACCAGTATACTTACCATTAAAAGTCCGTAATGGTTGTCTGTCTCTCTTTAAGTATTATGGCTCTGTTACCATTCATGTAATTAAAAAAAAAAATATGATGTTTTGTGAATGCCTGCAAAATAGGATGCCGCAATGTGTATAAAGGTGACATTAATCTTACTTTAGCTATCCACTGGGGAAAATACTTCTTATGGACATTTGACGCTTGTCCAGTAGTTATATTAAAATTTTTTTTTTTTACTCGTACAGTTTACAGCTTAGTACCTATGTTTAACTGCCTTGTTGGTCTCGGGTTCGATTCCCGGGTCGGGCCGAAATCGCTTTGTGGGTTTTCGAAACTTTCACAAAGCAGCCCGTAGTCTGGAAGTTGGTGAATGATTCACCCGTGCATCGGAGAGCACGTAAATGTCGGTCCTGCGCCTGATCTCTCTCCGGTCGTGTCGGATTGCCGTCCCATCGGGTTATGAGAGTGAAGGAATAGGGAGTACACCTGTGTCTACGCAAATGCTCGTGTACTATAATATGTCCTGCGCAGCTGGCTGAGCTCCTTAGATGAGAACAGCCGCCGTGGCCGAAATCGGCCGTGGACGCCATTATTATTACCTATGTTTTTTTTAAATAATGGGATGAAACAAATAAAAAATACATGCCTGAATAGGAAGTCGCCCAAGTATCCAAGAATGAGTAATTTCCCCGTTTTTCCTCATTAACGTAGCCGCAGCTTTAAGTCCGTAAGTATAACTTATAAGAATACCTAATGAGCTGTTTACCGCTTAATGCGTTCATAACAGAGATTTATAATACTTGTATAGCGTATATTAGATAATTAGGAAAATGCGAAAAACGTATATAACTCATTGTTTTTTATGCCGGTCATTTACTAATATTATTATTTAGTAAATTACCGCGTAAAACGATTAGGTACGAATATGCAAATAAGTAGCTAATTTTCATAAAAATATTTCTAAACTCCGTTTATGTTTACATTTTGAACCATCCCATACATTAAACTAGATTCACAATACGTACACAAGCTTAGGTACTATTGATACATCGTATTTACCAAACATCTTGCACCAGTTTCCTCTACTAACCAATACGCCATAACTCAGCCTACAAAATGGCCTCCAAGATACTCTGAAATCTTCATGCAAATGCTAGCAGTCAATAAAATAGAATTCAGTACGTGAGCCTGAATACAAAACAACCAATAGATAGCTGATGTTTCAGTAAATAAAAAGGTTCCTATCAACGCTACCACTGTTTATTGAAAACCCTTGCGAAAAGTATTTAAATTGAAACTGAAATAAATAAAGGAAACGGGTAAATAACACGGTTGTTTGAAAATTCTAAAAATAATTTGTGATGGGTTGGTTGGGTTAAGAGTTTTTAAATGAATTGTTCTCTCTGTAAGCCTGTTTGTTTATTTATAAGGTACTGTTTTTTATGAAAGCCTTGATCGTTTCGTTAAAACCCTCAAGCAAGATGATTACTATTCATAGGTTCCTGAACCCTGTGTTCAATTGGTCAAAATCGAAAACAAAGTTACGCTTAGTTTATCAAAAAAACTTACAGCATATTTTCTGGTACCTTTGTGTAAGCTTAGCAGCGCTCAGGGGCCCGATTCTCCTAAGTTAATAATGTCAAAATCGAATAGAAATCGAATCGCAATATGATCGCAATAGCAGTTTTAACCATATCGGGCATTCTGCTACTAATAAAAGACCAATCGTATTCGATTGACATTTGATTGGTGTGCGATTGGTCTGCTATTTTGGTAATACGGTAGTTTGCTGTACAATCATTTTGCAATCGTAAATCATTTGCAGACAAAATTATTCATTATTGAATGACAGAAAAGGATAAAAACGTTTATTTCAAAGAAAAAATAGCGGAATGCCACATACGCTTCAATCGTAATCGAGTCGGGATCGGATATCAGTCGAATCGAGTCGAACGTGAATCGTATGTCGCTTAAGTAAAATTAGGAGAATTGGGACCCAGTAGTGCCTGAAACGCCGAATCATAGAAAGATAATTTGTGCTTGTTTAAGCACACACAAGTGTGGTTCACCGCTTTCGTGAGATAAGACATCTATGTCCCTACGTCTATCGTACCTAAACTTGATCCTCCTCCTTGAATTTGTAACTCCAAATAACCTTATGCATTCATGCTTCTGACCTATCTCAAACATATCTTCACTTCTAAACTAATCAATAAACCCTGAATATAACACTATTCACTAGCTAGTACATTTAGAGCAGGACTCGGCAATAAATTGTAAGACGTGAGTGCTATCTCGCGCTGGGCAAGCTATAAAGTCCTCTCCAGTCACCACTTGCAACTTATAGCTCATGGTTAGGGCTGTCACTGGTTGATAGAAGCCTTGACATAAGTCTATTATTTTGTACAGCTCTTCAGTTTTTGCTAAAACTTTTTCTAGTCTTGTAGAGTAAGAACTTGGAGTAAATAATGAGAAGAAATGGTTATTTTTTGTGATTCTACTTCTTTGCGTTTATTTGTGAGGCTGTCAATCAAGCGATGCGTAGAAATTTTTCAGATCTGTATAGTCTACTCACTTTACGGTGTCGTACTCTATCATACGTGTTTACTAGAGTAATCAGGAGAAGTGGGAGCTGGATTGAAAAACTTTTTACACGTCATTTTATAATGACTCGATTCTTCCATTCGGTCCTTGAAAAGTAGAACCAAATTGACGCAAACGTCTTTCATAAAGTCGAGTAATTTAATTTTATTTGAACAACATCTGTGTTAGCTATATACATAGTTTACTTCAGTATTACTACGGTTGTATTAAGCAGCCCTGCATTTCCAGTTCACGGTCAGACCCTGACCTATGTCAATACTAGCACTATTTATATTGAAGTCTTTCCAGGTTTGTTTCATTTTCTAGGTGTATCCTTGATGGATTTAATGAGGCCTTACTCTATTTGATGCAGGTTTCAATGAGTACCTATAACTTATGCTTGGTATGCTGCACCACCGACCCTCACTTCTCGGGGCGCGTTTTGTTATTTGCTTTTAATATTTATTTAATTGCGATTGAATTACTGATGTATGACACGTCTCTCTTTCTTAGTTATTCACTTATTAACCCGTGGACAATGGTGTGGGTAAATATGTTCACCTATTTATATTGTAAAACTTATAGTTTATAACATGTAACTGCTTTTTGTCCCCAATAAATAAAATAAAATAATTGAATAGAGATTAAATAATTGCCTCTTTAGTATTTTTCAATAAATGGTGAAAATTCATAACACCAACATTTAAATATTTTCAAATCGGACAGGCCGTCCTTGACATTAGCACATTCACCCAAACAGCCTTTTCCGGTTCATATTATCGGCTACAGATTATTGTCTATATTTCGTAAGGGCCCAAATACGTAACACACATTGTATTCTATCTACATATTAATAATGACGCACATACACGTGCCCATTCTATCTGTCGTCACGTTGTTGTGACGTCATAGGCACGGACCCTTTTAGAATACTACTACGTATATATGTAGATTCTTGTATATTTAGACCCTTGCGCCCTGCACGTGGAGGTATTTCTGGATCACTTTTGAATAGGGACCTAAAATATATTTGGATTGTTCACAATTTTCAACTTCAAGTAAAGGTTTTTCTCTACGCGTTTAATTTTGAATAGATAATTTTATCTACTAGCGATAGAATTATGGAACTGATCAGTTAACGTATTAGAGCAAGATAGATGTTTTCTTTAACGACGTCAAGAATCATCAAATGATCATCAAATCCCGCTGTGGGTTAGCAGCGGTGAGGGAGTGTCAGACTCTTACTGACTAAAAACCGCCGTGTTCCGTCGTAGGCCTTTTATGTACCAGGGCCGCGGTAACTCTTTCGAACAATCCCGCAGCCCAGCAAGATAGATCTTAGATCTCATCTATAAAGTACCTTAGAGGATTCTATCAAAAGAAAATGCCTTCAGGAAAAAGAAGCTAACATCAAATTACGTATTGTATAACAAGGAAACGACTGAAACCTATCCCTATAGTTACATCTCTTAGAAAATACATAAAAAATATTTCCTTTTTGTATATTATTTATGTATAACACGTGTAATACCGCGTCATTACCCCCAGTGACGTCACAGTGGCCGCCATGATGGATACGGGTCACTATGGAAGCTACAGATTTATAGCTCAACTGATGTAATCTATTGTATCGAAGATAAGAAGTTGTTATAGGGAATTGGGCTTTTGAAGATTGGTGGTATGTCATCAGGCTTTTTGTTGTCTCACTGCAGGGTACATGCCTCTTATCACGGTAGTTAAAGTAGCCAGCTTCTCACAATCGCGTGACCGTATCGACTGCAGTTCAGACTAGCACCAATGTAACTTTTCTAAGCTCATATGTAATTTTCAAGTAGGTATATCTTGGATACCAATGATTGAGTAAAGATGAAGGAAAACAACATGAGGAAACATCGAGGAAAGTCTGAAATTGTCAATGCGCCTCGAGCAAGCGTGATGATTAATGCTCATTTCTTCTGTTTTTGAGAAGAGGCCTTTGCAGAGGGACATTAAAAAGGCTGATGATGATGACGAACATCCCCAAGAAGACTTTTTTGATTGTAATTAAAAACAAAAGACACAATTTTTTATGTTTCTAACATGATTATCTTTTTCTTTCCAGAAGCACTAAAGCTGTACGGAGACAGGCTATCGGAATGGGAGAGGAACGAGGTGAGGAAGTACCCGGAGATCTGGTTCCTGGGACTGGAAGCTAACAAGGTGCAAGCCAGGGCTAACCTGCCCAACAACTGCGGATTTGATGATGAAAACGGTAGCTATAATAAGGTAAGAAAGATGTAGTATATGTAGACAAAGAAGAGTTAATTTTTAGAAGAACGTTTTAGGGATGAAAGTTTTGCTGTCCCCAAATAGATACTTGTGTTTCAGTATTAGTAATATTATTATAGCCCAGCCCATGTTGTGCAACAAACTCCCCAGTATCTCTGTTATCGGTAAATAGATGTACCAATTTTATGAAACGTACATGAACAAGATTAAATATTCGATTAAATATTTATTAAACAAGCATCCTGAGTTTGCTTATACGCTTATTAAAACCCAAAGCCTTTTATACAAATAATTACAAAAATGTATAAAATACGGATTTGTTATAACCAAGAATTTATTCAAATGGAATTTTAAATAGGATACCGAAATGGGAATTGAGAGAGCCGATATTATTCCAAATTAATTGTACGAAAGTCGAGCATTGAATTATAATCAAAGGATTTCTGCTTTTGCGCACAAAAAATGTTGACCCTGACCTGTTTTGTAACCTTTTGGGACCTGAACTGAAAATATTAAATTCTTTTTCAATATTTAAACATTGAGCGAACGTAATATGAAGCCTTTTATCGTCGCTGATGGTACTCAGGTTTAATATTGCACACTACGCACTAGAATCTAAAGGGGATTAACTTAAAAATCGAGTTGAGTCATGCTTTACATCAAATTCCTTAGACGAATGCCCATCGACCATCAAAACAGATTCAAAAAATATCTTCTAGTTGCATACAAAAAGCATTGTTTTATACAGAACACTTCTACAACGCACAGGGGCGAAGGAAGCAGTTTTTCGTCTTGTTAAATGTTTTTTTTGAGTTAACCCTCTTTAGATCTAGGATTCTAGGTGTGCGATATAAAGCTTTCCTATTCTTGGATATACTTATTTTACTATTATATTATCATTAAAAAAAATTTAAAATCTGTATGCCATTATTTAAGAGCACACTAATGGATAGCGTAATGGGCTTTTAGTCTATTTATGTCAAAAATCTATAATTAGTTTATTATGCATAAGTTGATTCACGAAACTGCGTGAATCTACTTTTGCCAAAACATCAATTTACCTTTAGAAACAATGTACCCAAATGAGATAATATATAGAGGTACCTATGCCCTTCAATTTAACTCCCTCTTAATTTGTATTATAAAGAGGAAAACATTTTTATTTCTTTGTTTGTATCCTGAAAGTTCGAAAACTACTAAACGGACTTGAAATATACTTTCCCCGCTGGGAAGCTACACTATCTCCGGACTACAGGCTACAATTTATCCTGGTACAGCTAGTGGTTTCCACGGGACGCAAGTGAAATTAAACCCTGCAATTTTGCTGAGAATACACATACATAATTAATTTACATAATATGTTACCTTTAAGGAAACTGCCAATTAAATGCCCATATTGATGAGGTAGACTGTAGTTTCTATTTACTTTCCAATTCTAATTTAGGATTGAAGTCCGAACGGGGCGGGAGGTCACCATTGTAGTGCCATTCATTCTTGTTTTGGGCTATTAGCTGTCTATCTTGAGATATGGAGGCTTTAATTATTATTGTTAAGGCTACTACACATGTATGCAAAGCTTGCAAAATGTTGCCAGTTGTAACGTGTTAAATATTTAAGCCAATAGGCCGTGGATGCCTGAGAAAATAATCTTTATAAGAGCAGCTCCGTAAACTGCAAATTTTTGGTAGGCTGATGATTGATCGAGCTAATAAGTCATGCAGTAGATATAGAGATATTCCAACAATCAGGTATCCGGCAGGTATTAGAGCGACAAAAAATATACTAATGACTGGATTCACGGGCATTCCTGGCATATAAGATCAACTAATAGCCGACAGTTTAGTCTTTAGTGTGCGGGGGCTCAAAACCCTCTAGCTAATCAAAAATTTCATCCTCTTCTTTCCAGCAAATCCACGACCACATAGCCTACAGATACGAGATCCTCGAAGTGATAGGCAAGGGATCCTTCGGCCAGGTGATCAGGGCCCACGACCACCGCAACGGCACGCAAGTCGCCATCAAGATCATCAGGAACAAGAAGCGGTTCCACCATCAGGCCCTGGTGGAAGTCAGGGTGTTGGACCATCTGCGGCTGAAGGATAAGGACCAAGCGCACAATGTGATACATATGCTGGATTATTTCTACTTTAGAAATCATTTGTGTATCAGTTTTGAGCTTATGAGGTGAGCTTTTATTATAGATTTTCTTTAAGCTTTAAAACTAATCTATTTTACGTTTACGAAAGTTTCATAGATTTCATGTTAGCATCTAGAAATACCTTAAGATCTAAAAAAATATTTTTGTCTTATTAGTGTATCACTATTTTTGTCGTTTATCACTACTGCAAAAGATGCCTCATGCATCAACCAAGCTTTAGATATCTTACTTATTCCTTAAAAAGTTAAAAGGGATACAATTATTGCTAAGATGACATATACACTAATGTACGGAAAACTGAAGATACATTTACACATGTACAAGCAATTTTATACCAAAAATTAATTTACATTTCCAGTATCAACCTATACGAGCTGATCAAGAAGAACAACTACCAGGGCTTCAGTCTGAGCCTCATCAGGAGGTTCGCGAGCTCCCTCCTACGGTGTCTCAGGCTGCTGGAAGCGGAGAGCATCATACACTGTGACCTCAAACCTGTAAGTTCCGCCTTCCAACCTTCAAGAAATAAATTCTACTCCTCAAATTTTCGGCAATTCATTCGGCGACTCGTCTTTGTGTCGCGCTTGTGTGATATTCGATTTCTATCAGGCGTTTCGTCTCCTTGTTTGCCTCTTATTATCTCTAGCTGAAGAGTTGGTTTGTTTGCTTGAACTACTGGACTTTCTTGACTGGAAAATTCTGTCAGTGTTTGATAGCTCATTTATCCTGAGAAACTATAGGCTGCTTCCGCTGCTTTTTATCTGGGTGCGCGAAGTAGTGCCCAGGGTGTGCGTGAGTGAAACTGCTGGCAGAAGCCACATAAAAACCTTTTTTTTGAACTTTCGGGAACAGAAATCATTTCGCTCACTTAACCTTTGAATCGTGAGGTCATGCATGCCGCCTTATCCTGAATGGTTGGGCTCAAAATTCGTGATTTGGGTTTTGACCCTTTTTGCAGTTCAGTCAGGCTTTTTGTTTGATCAAATGTACGCTTAAATTTTAACATTTTTAAGTACTCTAAAACCTTGGTTTATCAACAAATTCAAACTACAAGAATAATATAACATACAAGTTATGTGCTCGTGAATAAATTAGCTTTCTTTCTTCATATGTATTTATGTTACTTTTCACCCATACCTACTTATATATTCTGGTTATCTTCCAGGAAAATATCCTCCTCAAGGCGCGAGGCAGTTCCTCCATCAAGGTGATAGACTTCGGCAGCTCGTGCTACACGCATGCGCGGGTCTACACCTACATCCAGTCGAGGTTCTACAGGAGCCCTGAGGTCATACTGGGGCTGCAGTACGGGACCCCTATTGATATGTGGAGTATGGGTGAGTTTCTGGACTTTTAGTTGAAAAATTTACTTTTGCTGTAGACTTTAGGTCTTGTCGTCATTTTTGCGATGTTTTGTATAGTAATGCAACACCCCAAAATGGCATGACATACACGACGTATGTGTCTGGAATAAATTGCAATTTTTACTTCATTATTACAATTGCAGCTTTCATGCATTTAGCTTCCGTGTGGTAAGGCCACAAAATGTTCCACTGTTTACAATTTGTCGGTCCGTTTCAAGCGCTTTCAGCGCTTCATGTGTTAAGTATTCAGATTTATCAAATCTACTTTCCTAAAGTGATGATATTTTAAGCATCCACTTATGGTGGAATCTAGCCATAACCTAGTTATTGAAGACAACTCATCCACTCTTTATTCCAAAATATACAAGTAAGTACTCGACAATACTATCGTAACAGCTAAATTGACATGTAATTCAAATGTCAAGAAGATCTCCACCATAAAATTGACATTGTTATCATAATTTGACAAGAAAAAGAAAAACTTGTCGTGTTAAATACTTCATGTCAAAAATAATTGCTATACGCAAGACCAATTAAAGCTTGGTGGTCTAAAAAGAGTTATGTAATATTTAAATAAGCGTTTTCCATAAATACTCTTTCGGTGAAGTACCGAGGAATTGGGCCGAAGAGCAATGCCATATATAAAGAGAATTACATAACAATTGAGAATTTGGAATGGATGTTAAACAAACAAGCAAAGTTAGGTAAACTATAAAAATGTTAAAGCGTGTAATCTTCATATCACTTCTCTGTCTAATGTACTAAAATAGAGTGAAATGGACGGGCTCAATGATGCGACTGAGATACGTTTTACTACTGATGATAATCCGAATGATATAACTAAAGGCGTCTTACACACGACATCGAAAAAAGTCGTGACATAAAAAACTATGTAAACTAAGTCTTCTTAGAAACTATAATATATTTTGAAGTTGAAAGTAACGTTATTGATATTAAACGATAAGGAAATAACAATAAATACTAAGAGAAAGTAACATTTAGAACCTAAGAGTCTTGAAACGCTCCAATATTGTACAGGTAATCGATACTGCAACACTACTTGACCTTAAAATAATCGTAATCATAAATACTTAAACGAAACACGATAGCAAAATCAAATCACAGGTTTCTAGTGGCACGACGAATAGTCGCAAGTAGATATTCCAACATTGCAGCAAGGTTTGCAATTTTAGGTAAGACAAGTAGAATGTATCTATCATAAGAATAAAATTAATCTTTTAAGGGGACGACCTGATATAGCAAGCAATGTAACAGTTTCTAAAACACCCATATCATAATGCAAAAAAACTATGTGTAAGTAGATATCACGAGTAATGAAGCTCTCAAAAAAAAAACTGTAATCAGTTTAGAAGCTATGGAGATTTATTACCCCCTAAAAATTAAAAATCTTCCAAAAATATTACAATAAAATCTCAAAAGATACAACAGAATAATCGCACACCATGCAAAAGGCCTTAGCTATAGAAAGTGAGGGAGAAAGGTGACCTCTCGATTCGCACAGCACTTATCGAAGCTAAAGAATGCAGCCTTTACGCAACTTATGACGAATGTTACCGACAACGGAGCAAGGAAAGATAAGCGGAGATGCTATAATGCAGATAGGTCAGGATCCAAATTATCAGTCACGAGGGAACTAAAGAGGCTTTCGGGTTCTTTGAGACATCTGTCAACGATTTTAGGCATAACAAAAAATGGTCCGGTCAAAGAAAGGCGTTAAAGGGCAAAAACAGTAACGTTCCTCATCCCCTGCACACCCGCATTTTGGCGCGTTACTTTCTTAGGTTATTTACCGTTATGGCACCTCCGCTAGTAATTTTGTTCTCCATGTTACCGGCCGGTCGCTTCTCGTTTACTACTCGTTTTAAAGACTCATCTTGATGTATCAAACAGGTTGTATTATGTGCGTGAATGCTTGAAGACTTTCATTTGTTTTTTTTTTTTCAAGTCATTCATAAAATTGAGTTACTGAATACTTACTATGTATTCATATTTTAGTGACACATACGAATGAAGATTCAAGTTTAGCAGTTGTATGTATTTAAGTTAAAAGAAAATAAATAGGGCATTGTAGCCATTGGACTACTGGTTTTAAACTATTGTTACAAAACTATTCGTTATTACGACTGTTTTACTTTTCTATGGCCATGAATTAATTATGAAGACACAAGATCTGGTGCTATTTATACCAATTTTAGAACCTTCTAAAATTCAATATTACTAAATGTTTCTTACATGATATTTTACGTTGCCCCCAGGATGCATCCTAGCGGAACTCCACACGGGCTACCCGCTGTTCCCGGGGGAGAATGAATCAGAACAGCTAGCCTGCATCATGGAGCTGCTAGGACCACCTCCTCCAGACCTGCTGCTCCATGCCACCAGGAAGAGACTGTTTTTCGGTAAGTTTTCGGAATGGCAACATTTTTTTGAGGGCTTCTAAGAGACAACAATATTTGGCCTACCTAGAAAAAACCATTTAATAAGCAGTCTAATATAAACTTGTACAGTATGCACAAATTCCTAATTATTATAATAAGCTGAAAATACAATATTTCATCAATATGACTTTGAGACAATATTTTGAAACTGCAAACTATACTGAAGATAATTTAATTAAAATTTTGTGCCCCAATTAATCTAGTTCAGGCATATCAAATCAATTTATCAGTAACCAACACGTAGAAAAACAAAGTATTTTAATATTTCATATTGGAGTTTTTTCCTGGTCCACTAAGGTCCTAGACATACTTTTTTTTATGAATACATTTTAAAGCAGCAAACCAGCATATATGCTAAGTTGATCAGACCACCGATTTATAGGCACTAAGTAAGAGCAATATTTCCTAAAATATCTCATTCTATTTTCCTAAATCCTGATGGCTCAGTTAGTTTACAATCAAATCCAGAACAGCAAGTATATCGACCTACATTTTTTAAGTAAGAACTAATATGTAATTTGTCTTGCAGACTCAAAAGGCGCGCCGCGCAGCATCACCAACTCGAAGGGGCGCAAGCGGAGGCCCGGCACGCGGACCCTGACCACTATAGTGCGCTCAGACGACCCCGCCTTCCTGCACTTCCTACATAGATGTCTCGAGTAAGTATTACAGCTTCATATAAAGAAGAATGCCAGAATATACTTCCTTAGGAACGTCATAAGGAAGAACTTTCATCTAGTAGGTGACAATGAAAGAAATTAGGGATGGTAAGCTTTGCTTTCATAGGTGCTATGAAAACTTATATTTACCTGGTGTCGTGTTCAGAAGGGGAGAGAATGAATATTTCTTTTGCTAGTGAACTTAGACTAAATCATATTATGGGTATATTTATGATATAAACAATTAACCTCTTGTCGATTTCCACACCATAGAAATGTGGTACACTCATCTGTGCTGTATGTAACATCTTCAAAATTTCGTATCACTTTCGGCATAAATAATTAACATGGCAATAAAAGTACCATCCTTCGCAACATTGCAACCACCACGTTATATCACCCTTGCAACATCTTCAAATAATTATAATTACAACTAATAAAATGTTGTAAATACCGACCGTTGCACGCCATCAATTATCCGCATAAAAACCATGCCACCAGTCTAAGTGCAGACTTCCTAAGTATGATTGATTCGAGTTAGAAGCAAGTTGAGGAACACGGTAATAGTAGATAGGTAATATTTGTTGAGGAATTTGTATGAACAGATCTTTCTTATCCTATTTATAAATATGGTTTAATATAAATATGATTTCAAACACAATAGATACCTATAAATCTGAAAATAGCAATTAAAACCTATGTTATAATTATAGGTAGTAGGTAAAAAAAAATTCGCAAAAAAAACGCACATCTATCTTCCGGTTATAATAATAATAATCAGTAAAAAATCAAGCTACCTATATACTCAAACCTAACAACGATACAAATCAGTTTCACGGCCTACCCAAAAACTCTCGTCTGTCATTACGTATTAAAATTTGACTTGGCGTTAAATAATTTCCCACACCAAGCCAAGATCGCACGTCATATTAGTTGTGGCTATGGGAAAGCATTGATGAGACTCTTGCGCAATCGTGCGCATGCCATTCAACGCCCTCTCAATGGGAAGCATCTGCCACGACCGTCTTAGATTGTTTGGTAAAAAGTAGCTCTTTATTCTTTTCCATTTCATCTTTAGGTTTATTATTTAAAGTCTCAAATACTTTGATAGCTGCTGTTATTCATTCTTTCATTTTGAACAGAACATTTATTTCTAGATTGTCAAAGTTTAAAACTGAACCTCTTTAATGTCTAAAACTTCCTAATGTTGCTTCTTGTTAGTGAACATTGCAGTCTTGTTCATTAACTTAATCATCAGTCACATCCAAGTCATTAATCCATCTAACCGCGACGATTAAGTAATGTCCAAAAAGCAAATTACATATATACCGCCAAAAACACAACGTCGATTGTAATTCCAACCTCTGACACCATCAGTGCTTAAATTCCTAGCGAGCTATGCATTAATAGCATGTCATTATTAAATTCCTCAAATACATATATTATAGCATCTTTTGTATGTGCTTTATCATAGTGTGTAAATAAATATCCAAGTTACGGTAATCCATGCAGAATATTAGCTCTGGCAATGAATCTGTTTCCTGAGGCATCAGTTTCATACGCGGTTTCTAATTTATATAACAAGACATAATCTATGTTTATAGAAAGTATTGAAAACTCGTTTCTTTTAGTTTGTAGCTGGTTTTATCAGTTAGTTTTAGACTTTGATCTGATGCATAATTTCTTTCCTAATATCACTAGCTTTCACTAGCAGTTTCACCCGCATCCCGTGGGAACTACTCCATGCATCCGAAAAAAAACAAACTTCTAGTCTTCCTCGTTAAACTGGGCTACCTAACATTTCAATTGTTTTCAAATGAGTCCAGTATTTCTTAAGATTATGGTAATCAGACAAACATACTCTTCAGCCTTATAAGATTAGTGTAGATATTAAGATGTATTATTTACATTTCCTCAGTAATTTTCCTCTTCCTTTCGTTTGCTATCATGCTTATAATTTTCTGAAGAAAATTCTGTATTAAAGTGATGCGAAATTATCTTTCTTTCACACCCTGATTATATCTCATATCTATAACGCATATAATTGTGTGCATTGTGCAAAGAAAAAGCAAGTGTTGCCATATAAATGTGATTAACTGATGCGTTAAACCCTTTGTGATAAGTACAAAGAAAGCGAGGAAACAGTTTTTTGTTGTTTGTATGTTTTCATTATCTAATACTGATCGTACAGTAGTTTATAGTGCAGCAATAAAACTAAAACAACTGTGACTTCTTCCTATGTTTTTATAATTTTAAGCGAAAGTTAAAACGGGATTTACAGAATTTATTTTAGCTACCAACGGAATTTCTTCACTCATCTCGATAAAAAGTATTCTATGCCCTTTCTGAAAAGTGGCTTCCGTGCACTTTATTTCATTTGAATCAATTCAGTCGTTTTGGCATGAAAGCTTAACAAATGTAGAGATACATTTACAATATTGGCAAGGATGGTTGTCTGAATAAGAGTATCAACCTCAACGTCCATTCCTATGGATGCTGTAACTACCCAAGTATCAGCAAACTGCTCCAAATATCCATAGCAGATTTGTCAAGTCCATTGTGAAATTCGGAAGCCAATGCTCCGTAACATATTGACATAACATTCAACGTTCAACGCATTATGAGTATCTAACCATCTGTGAGCGCTTCCAAACACGACTAATTTACCCAAACGCATATGTAAATTTGTTCTCACATTTGCGTAACCAACTTAGTAATGCAGCTTAAGATGAAGAAACTGAACAGTAAAACAATAGGCATAAGGTAGAAAATGAAAGTGTTGATGAACATGATGAAGTTGGTAAATGTGACAGCAATAAAAACATGACTTTCTCTGCAAGTTCACACCTCTTTGCAGAAGCGTCAAATGCGAGACGGAAATAGGAAATGCTAAGACGAGGCATTGTGGTTCCTTTGAACGGATCTGCTGACGTTTTTAGAATAATAAGCTTTTTGACATGTTCCGTTTGTCCAAATGGTTAGGAAATGTTTTTTTTATTGACTTCACTTAAGTTTTTGTTGTTCGAGGAAACCTGGTCATTGCTATGGTTTTGTTGGAATGGTTTACTCAATGATACTTTAGCCTCGTAAGTGTCAATTTATGCATGTATGCAAGACTCGCAAAGTTGAGGAAAACAATCGGATCAAAAGAATTGATTATGTAAGCGAAAATTATGAAACGTCGATAGAATAGATTTTTTAAATTAAGTAAATCAGGTTTTCTTATCAGAAATATGTATACCTTTTTTTGAGGCTTTCACTGACTGCTGTGCTTCTGTTATTATTTAATTTGCTGCATTCTTCCAAAATTACATCACTTCACTTTCAGTTTCACAAAGATTTTTCTCTGCAAGGATGATAGCAGGTTTATCATCATTTTCTCATCTTGTTCACGTTGTTCGTAACTTTTGTAGCTGATAACGAGATGATCTGGCTCTTAGTTGTTTGACCTCACAGCATCATCGTCACTCCACGATGCAACGTTTATTTATCATTAAGATCTACCATCTTGAGTTTCTACAAACATGTTAATCTCAGTTTCAGTAATTATATTTAATGTTCTCATAACTTAATTAATGTTATGATTCATTTAAAATATTACATAAGTCTTAATTCCAAAGATATAATTGCTGCCTATATTAAACTGTGCCTATATTAAATTATTGGTGTTCATTACTTAAATATTTACATAACCATTCATAAATATATTAACCCATTTAAGTTATCTAAACAATAATTAAATTAGCCTTTTCCCGTCTCCCGTGGAAACTACTGCCCATGCTGGGATAAACTACAACCTATGTCACTTGGAAACAGTGTAGTTTTCCAACAGTGAACCAATTTGTCAAATCGATTCGGAAGTTTCAGAGCCTTTAGGATACAAACAATCAACAGATAGTGTAGATTTATTTGATATCAATAACAATTGTATCGAAAAAGTACCCAAACACTCAATGGAAGCAATAGTTATAATGACTTTAGCAGTATATCAAGAGCTAGCAATCGAACCAAGTCGCGATGTAACAGTTTCGCACAGGTGACCTTTTGCCCGTGAGAGCGGAGAAAGCCGTAGGGCCGACGAATGCCCAGTTACGTCGCCGTGGGTAACACCATGCGTTATGGAATAAATGCTAAAGCTTATGACCGGTTAGGAACAGAGGAAACGATTCGTTTTGTCTGGTACAGACGAAGTTAGTTTTGGCGTTTATTCCGTGAGGGTTACCTACGTCAAAAATCTACTATGTGTGAGCAAAACGAATTGTATCTTTTTATAGGAATTGGGGATTAGTAATGGTGAATGAAGGTATGGTTGAATAGTAAATAGTGATGGGAATGTAGAATGTAAGGGAAGCTACTTTTGGAATGGGCAACTAGAATCAACTTTATTTATATTTTTTGACGTTCATAAAATGATTTGACTTTTTTGACTTTAGATAAATTTCCAAAATTAAGAAACTGGATATCAAGAAATGTTGCTAAAGAAACAGACGGAATCGGATAAACAAAAGTCATAGTTAAAACTGGGTGAATTAGGATAGGACAATACTAAATAGGATTGTAAAGCTTCCAATAGCTCTTATGAAGATAGAACCAAGTTATTCAAATGAACTTAATATGACGTAAACACAGGTACCCAGCTGCATATGGTTAGACTGGCATCTGATCACGACAAAATTGGGAAAAGGCTAGGGAGATGAATTAAAAGGAAATAATACTGATTTACGTTAAATTCATATTTTGATTGATTCTAGCTCATTTCATTAATCCACTTGTGATTGATGATTTAAAATTATTATACACAGAACAGAAAATTACCATAATTAGCCTCACGAGTTCAAGACCATATTGTCGATCATACAAACCGGCTTGTTCGAAATCCGTGTAATGTAGGCGAGGGTGAAAGTGCATCTTCGTGTATGCACCGGCCTCACTTTCAACAGAGTGCAGATGCGATGCAACTGTGCATTATAAGTTGACCTCCATTGTATGGAGATGCCTCTGAAGGCCAAAGTCACAACTTGTGATCATATTGATTTGAGGAAATGTTAGGATATGCGGAGATAAATATTACGGAACAGTTAGGTACTCGATTGAAGTTCTTGATTCTTGATATATCATACTATCTAGGTTTGCAGTCAAAATACTTACTACTTTTATATATACTGGTACTCAGTTGCATCCGGTTAGACTGGAAGCAACAGAACAAAAGGATAAGCAGATGATGAGTAGCTAAGCTTAATGTACCGAAATGTTTATAAAAGTAAGGAATTTTTTTGTTAAAACAACTACTTAAGTTGGATATTTATTACATACGTCGTCTACTAAATTCCGAAAACTTCTACAGCAAATAAAAACGTTTTGCAGACTAATACCACAATAGTTCTATCCAATAATGCTACTTGTAACTCTCTACCCAACGTCACCACCTAAGATAAACTGGACACCACGCTCTCTGTAGACGGTTATCGATTTCGCACAGATTACAAATACGCAAGCAATGAGAACTGAAAGTGGAGCAACGAACTCTCAACGAGAATGTACTACAAATAATATATTATGTTGTTTGCATTGGAGGTCCCTTTCCCTCGCTGAAGGTACAACATTCCATTACTGATTCATATTTGAGGAGGACGGTGAAACTAAGAAACCCGCAGCTTAGTCATGTGATAGCAATCAGGATAGTGAGCAATTTTGGGTAACATTTCCTATGTAAATTTCAACATTGGAATCTACTAAACCGACGAGTCTTGCTATGTTACTTAACACTCAAAAGAGCTCTATTCGTGAATCATACGAATTTTACGCTGATAATCATCATCTATTCTAGGCTATATGCCAATTGTGATTTGTTTTCTACGCCACAATTTTTTTCTTCAATACTTCTATATCTGACGTCATTTCACAAGTAACATTCGTCCCAGCCTTATCGTCTTTCACACTCTTACGCATCAGTATATTATTGTACTCTTTCTTAAGTCTCCAATATTTGCTATCAGGCTCAATTTTAACCATACAGTATCTACAAAGTTAAACTCTCCATCAAACCTTCCTACGTCATCAGCTTCGCCATAAAAAAGTAAAAAGATTCACATAAACGGGCTCGTCACGTCGCTCTCGGGTCGGCGACAGATGATCGCCGTTACGTCACCGGCGCACGGTGGATCGAAAATCGGCTGTAGAAGACATAGGATCTCGATGTCTTAAATGTTATTTTTTTTGCTGGAAATGACTTCTGTTGATCATTACTGTTGTATAAAATGTCATATGAAGTAATTGTGTGCACAAATGGAAGAGCTATAATTTTTATAAGAAAAAAATGTATGGAGCCGACATGAAAAATGAGGATATCTCTGGAATCGCAAGGTTGGCCGTTATATCCTTGCACACTGTTATAGTACTATTTATTTGTGAATTTTTGACATACTTAATATTGCGGCATCAATTGCGATATTTTTTTAAAAAATCGTCATAATTAATAAATAAATAGTGTTTATGATATGAACATTTTAATGCTTAAATATGGCTATACCAAGTGTAGTTTACAATATTTTTACAATTTACAAGCTTTTATTTAACTTGCAATGTATTTATGTATCTATGTATGTATGTATGTATGTAACTATGTGTGTTCGGGTGGAATTTTACAACCCAATTTTACAACCCAATTTTAAGGCACTTGCCCTCAACCGATTGAGCTGAAATTTGCATACATGTTTAGTTTTGATGACAATGCATGTTAAGCTATGTGACGTCATCCTCAATCCAACGTGGATAAATATACAAGATGGCGGACTAGTTATTTTTAAGGTACTTATACGATATGGGTATCAAATGAAAGGGATTGATAAGTAAAACACATTTCACTTTACGAAATAAAAATTCAAGATGGCCGCCGCTACAAAATGGTCAATAACCTATTTTTTTCATTCCCGGGTCAAACTTCTACTGTAACTTTACTGTCAACTTATAATGACATTTCAAATTTAAAATATATGACACAATTTATACGTTTTAAAAGCTTGTCGCGAGATTTAAGTACTCGTAATTACTTTCTTAGTAAAATCGCGCCAAGCTTTTAAAACATATAAATTGTGTCAAATATGTTAAATAGCTTCTGCCAGCGGTTTCAACCGCATCCCGTGGGAACTACTTCCCGTACCGGGATAAAAAGTAGCCTATAGCCTTCCTCGATAAATGAGCTATCTAACACTGAAAGAAATTTTCAAATCAGACCAGTAGTCCCTGAGATTAGCGCGTTCAAATAAACAAACAAACTCTTCAGCTTTATAATATAAGTATAGATTTGTAATGTCGTTATAAGTTGACAGTAAAGTTACAGAAAAGTTTATTTTTTCTTTTTAGCTTATTTAAATAAAATATTGTTTTTAAAGATTTTTTTACCTCAATTTTCTACCTGTCAAGCTCTGTCATTGGATACCCATATGGATGGGATTGAAAAAATAGGTTATTCACCATTTTGTAGCGGCGGCCATCTTGGATTTTTATTTCGTAAAGTGCGATGTGTTCTACTTGTCAATCCCTTTCATTTGATACCCATATCGTATAAGTACCTTAAAAATAACTAGTCCGCCATCTTGTATATTTAGCCATGTTGGATTGAGGATGACGTCACATAGCTTAACATGCATTGTCATCAAAACTAAACATGTATGCAAAATTTCAGCTCAATCGGTAAGTGCCTTAAAATTGAGTTGTAAAATTCCACCCGAACACACATAGTTACATACATACAAACATACATACAGATATACATTGCAAGTTAAATAAAAGCTTGTAAATTGTAAAAATATTGTAAACTACACTTGGTATAGCCATATTTAAGCATTAAAATGTACATATCATAAACATAATTTATTTATTAATTTTGACGATTTTTTTTTAAATATCGCAACTGATGCCGCAATATTAAGTATGTCAAAAATTCACAAATAAATAGTACTATAACAGTGTGCAAGGATATAACGGCCAACCTTGCGATTCCAGAGATATCCTCATTTTTCATGTCGGCTCCATACATTTTTTTCTTATAAAAATTATAGCTCTTCCATTTGTGCACACAATTACTTCATATGACATTTTATACAACAGTAATGATCAACAGAAGTCATTTCCAGCAAAAAAAATAACATTTAAGACATCGAGATCCTATGTCTTCTACAGCCGATTTTCGATCCACCGTGCGGCGGTAACCTTTCACTGCGTGCTCGATGCGTATGCGCAGACCGACTTGCGGTTGTAAGGAATGTTGAGTAGGTACACGTAAATGTGGTGGATTTTTGTCAGTGGAGATTTGCAAAATGTCGTATAAATGACTTAAGGAAGGGGTTTTACTGTCTTTTTGATGTCTCACTATTGGATAGTGAAAAATCTGTTGATTTGAGGTTCACACGATCATATTTACAGATGCGGTGGAGGTTGGTTTCATAAACTGTCTTATAGAGACTTTATCAAAGCAAAAGTTAAGCAGTGTATTCATGCTTATTTCCCCTTAAAACAAGGAAATTATTTAGATAACATATTTATGAAGATAGGAGACACATAAAATCTAGTAAAGGATCCGGGTGGCTTCTACCAATATAATCAAAGTCCGGTAATTAGCAGGAAATAGGTACTTACAGGTCGTTAAACCTTTAAGTAATCAGACGTGCATGGTATATGTAAGTTGGGGTCTAATCTAATCATGTAACATCATGGTAATTAGAATCGGTTTCACTTGACTTTACGTTTTCTCTGTGACTCAAACGTTTTACGATTCTGAACCCATGTTGTGTCATCTGGTTGTCTATTCATTGCATTCAAGTGTATATCCATCCTTCTGGTTTTGACGTAGCTGGTTATTTGTGTATGTTTGAAGACTAAAACGGAGTTTTTGCAGGACCTGCAACTAATCGAAAGTCGAAATACCGTCCAGGCAACTATTTTGCGAAGAAATGTTTGCGTACAAAGCATGGCCATAATTTTTTCAAAAAATACCAAAAATGTTTTTTGGTATGGTCCGTGGTTCCGTTATTTTAAGAAATAAATGATTATTCTTAACTATTGTGTTATATTGTGTACGTATTAACAAAACATATTCCAGAGTCCAAGAGTCAAGTCTAAGAAATTAGGAAAATGTTTTGAACATGTCCGTACCTGATATACTTATTTCTGCAAAAACTACAAATAAATCCATAAAACGGGCCAACGACTTTATAATTGAACAAACAGAACAAAAGTGCGATTGTTACAAAAACGCCGCTGATCAAATTATATCGATCATTATTTATTACGTGTGCAAGAACCAAGGAGAACAAAATGACTAGCGGAGATGTTACAACGCAAAATCTCCTGAGAAAGTAGTGCGCAAAAATGCAGGCGTTTAGGGGATGAGGAACTTTACACGCTTTTTATGGAACCCGCCCATAATTTCGAAAATAAAATCACCAATCAATCAAGACCAATCTTTGACACATTGGTTTCGTTTTGAAGATGCCTCGTTATTTCTAGTAAATGATCGATCCTGCCGTACGTAAGTTGACCTACAAGAAGGTACCTGAACTACCTTCCCTACGGCATCTCCACTATCATTCCTTCTTCCGTGGCAAGAACCAAGAACGAGCATAATTGAAACCACCAGCAACCAACATTACATCATTGACGCGGCTATGCGTACCGGCGTTCTAACCAATCAACTCTTTGAGTCAAATTGATCGTTCTAGAGGAAAGAGTACAAAAAACTATGATTATCAATTTGACATGCTGATAACGTGAATAATAGTTGATGTACAAGTTATGTTACATAGAATTGCGTTTTGATATAAAATATTAATAAACTTAGAATATTGTGGATTTATTTAATCAAAATGAACTGGTCTTTTAATTGTTATAATATTATTATTTACTTTTAAAACGCTCTTTTCTATTTAGTGTGGGTTGCAACATTTACCTAAAATGGTAACGAAACCACAATCACAATGGGACTAATACGATTCATGTTAGTTCAACATATATTTAGCAATAGGTGTCAAATAGTCATAAAACGAATTGTAGCTGTACACTCTGTAATGAATCGTAAAATATCTAACAACTTAGGATCATGACCTGCAATAATTCGTCTCACTTGCGTATGCGCAAGTCAGCCTATTGGGCTACTAGGCCGTGTTAGTACGAAGTAGTCTCACGTTCGAATCCCAGGCTATTGACCCATTAGAAAGGGATCAAGAAATTGCTGCAACAGCATAATATTCATGGAGAACAAAATGATTAGTGGAGGTGCCATGACGGAAAATCGCCTAAGAAAGTAATAAATAAATAATAATAATAATAAACTAACAAAATGCGGGCCAGCAGGGGACGAGGAACGTTACCTTTTTGCGCGCCTTCTTTGTATCGTGACAAAGAAAACCCAAACGCCTTGTTAGTTCACTCGTAATTGACCGTTTTGGTTATGCACACCTTACGAATTTGACCTAGAAAAAGGCCCCTGACGTACCTGCATTATGGGATCTCCGCTCATTTTTCCTTACTCTGTGATATACTATATAACTCAATCGTTGAGCCGCTCTAAATGTCCTAAACTAAGAACTGGTTTCGGAGTTTTGAAATCGATTTTGAGAACTAAATTTGATCTAAGTGATAGTTGGTTTTCGTGTTGCGGAAGTGTTATAATCGTATTTAGTTCTTATTTTAGTTATAGTTATTTTATTTTTGCTGCTACATGCATTACAGATAGATAGTACTTATTCACATACTAACTTTATGCCGATACCAAAAATATGTGCCTATTTTTCTCTAATTTCTCTGGCATGGTATAAAAGATACAATATTATTTATTATACAGAAAAGTAAAACAAACCTGATCACTACAGACTTTTATATATACCTAGGCGTAGGATTACCAAACGATCGATCACCTATCAAAACTTCTTAACATAGCAAGCGATGATATGGTCAAAGGAGCCAAGATATTTCCTAATCAACATGACATAAGTGTAACCTGACACCATGTAAGGCTATACCAGGTTACCTAGACTAGGCTGATGCTATTAAAGTAGTCTGTATGACATAACGAGCTCCTCAGTGCGTGCCATCCTGATGTACGCATACCAATCCACATTCTTGAAAGATTACACGATACTTTTGAAATTAATCTGGGCTACACTGGGTTACATAAAGAAGTAGTTCTAAGAGTTATCTTTGGGAACACAATTTTTTGTGGTCAGAGTTCTCTCAAATACGCCTACTGGCTTCAAACAAGAAATAATTGTTATAAGAATTGTTTTCAGTATAGTATTCGGGGTACAACCTATCGTTTTAGACAAGAGTGTGTAATACTGCCAGACACAGCTAAACTAGATTTTGCTAGCGCCTTCATCCATGGCCTGAGGGAATTTCGTCCCTTGCCCGGATAAAAAATCCCTCTCCATCGTCGGTTCTGTTTGTCGCCTCAGTGTCAAAGTGTTTCATTCAGTAGGAAGAAATTAGATCAAAAAGGTATAAAGTCGACGTCTGTACCTACGACCAGGAGATGGTTCTCAACATCTCTTTCTTAGCAGTCGTGCTTACAACCAAAACCAAAGCTAAAACCCACAATTGATGATAGCTAAACGTCTGTTACTACAGCATTTACGTAATATAAATATTCCTAAGACATGCGATGGACTGATGAACTACAAAGTTGGTAGTAAGTATTCGCGGCGTGCGGTCACGCACTGTGTTGCGACATTACACTCGTAGATTTGTAGGAAGTTTGTAATGCATCTTATGATTAGAATGGATTATTGCTGCATGGCCCGTAGTTGAAACTGTTAATACAATTCAACAAAAAGTATTTGATCGGAATTCTTCCTCAGACGGATTTGAGAAAATCCTGACACTAGGACTTGTTAGGTGACTAAGCCTGCAGATCACTCGATAAAAAGAGGAGCTTTTTAGCGTCTTTATATTGGTAAAAAAATTTGAACTCTCTTAATTTAACTATTTTTCTTTGTACGTAACTCGGTACAGCAATTGGTTTTCCTTTATGGAAAATTGGTGATTTTGAATCCTGTGTTACAGCTCCCTTTTACTTCTCTCACTATGATTTGAATCACCCATCACCTAATAAGTTCTCGAGGTAGAATTCGAGTTTCGTTTTTAATTAGTGTTTATTTTTAAGCCCTATATTTAGACCTCTGCACCATATTTCTCAGTTTCGAATACTTTACAAAATATCGTAGGTACCAATAAGGTACTTTAGTTGAATTATTAATGGTCAGCCAGTCTGGGCCTGGCCGGCTCAGAAGTGACAGTTGTCGCCTTGATCCAAATATACTGAAGTACTTGACGCCTGTTGGCCAGGACATAGGACTAGAAAACAAACAGAAAGGACGACAATATATATTTTTAAAGATGTTGTTGCATATAATAATTAGAATGTTTAGCTAGAAAATGATGTATGTATGATGCTAATTTATAAGGACGCTGTACACTATTTTACAAAATTTTTGGACACCTACTGACTTGTAAATACCCCGTCCATGGCCTTCAATGACGGGACCACAAAAAAACCGTCTATAAAAATTCTCAATCGCGTCCTTTCTATATTTTCCATCTTTACGAAGGATACATAAAACCATATAAGGTGTTCACATATAATAACCACAGCTATTAACTCTGAGACTAAAATTAAACCAGCTGGCAGCTGTCGCTATACAAAAAACGAGCCTATTTGAAAATGTATTACATTTGCAACGGGACAGGTTTCCGCTCAAACCTGAAGAGTTTTGCAATAGGAAGTGTTCCGAGGTTTTTGCTAGAAGTGTAGACCATTGAGCAATACTTAAGGACCATTTATAGTCAAGATGCAACATTTTTCTTAGAATTTTCGCGGGTTGGTATTACGTGATTTTGTGTAATAGATATTAAAAGGTTTGCGCTAATTTGTGGACGTTTCGTGATGTAATGTGAAGGTGGCTTTACTTATTGAGTTTTCTTACTTAGGCACCTATTGCGAAATCTTTTTACTTATATGTTATACAGTATTTCGCTTCGATAGACAGATTTTCACATTGTAACAAAAAGAGGAAAGCAGACATCATATTTTCACTAATAGAGATTTTAAATGAAAGACGTGTTGCAAAAGTCCATCTCCTAATCATGACACTGCAAAATAAAAATGAATCTTGAAAACAAATTACATCGATAAATTTTTGAAATCGAAGTGCGCAATAAAATAGTGATGAGGACTTCTACCATCTAAGGTACTTGAAACTCAATTTTATCTCTGCGATTCTTTCCAGGTGGGACCCAAAACGGCGAATCACCCCAACGGAGGCCTCGCGCCACGAGTTCGTCACGGGCTGCGCGCTCGGCACAGCCCCTGCTGGGGTGCTCGCGCTACCCCGTCTCGCACCCCCTCGCCCCACAAGGGGGGCTCTCCTGCACTCGCAGTCGGCGGGCGACGTGGCTGCCATGCTGGGCCGCGCGTGACCTCGCGACTCCTGAGCGAGGGGGGGCTCCGCGTGCCTGCCTTAGTCGGCTGCTTTGTTTCCGTAGTTACAACGAGTAGGACTCCTGTGCGGCCTCGGTAGGTGAATAGGTCATTGTTTTTAGGGTTATGGTTGGCACATTTGTATTGTAATTATTTCTATTCATCTGAGTATGGTCTTCTAATGAAGTTAGAGGAGATTTTCTTATCAATGTTTACCCCAGTAAACCGTAAAGAAACGAGTAGTTCTCGAATTCAAGCGAATTGTAACAAGTGGACAATGAAACCTAATTTTTTTGGCAATTTAAAGTAAAGTGATATCAATGCTGTATAGATTACAATGTTGCTTAAACATGAAGTAAGTTCAAAAATATATCTCAAAACACAAATTAATTTCACAAAGAATGACCTGCCAGGCTTTTATTAGCTTCGTAAAATAGAATTTTGCAATATTATTTTGGAAACTGACACCCACAGAGCATAACAAGTGGTCATTTGACCTATCACCTGCAAATGCATTCATAAGACTTTTACAAAATGTTATTTCAGTGTAACCTTGACTCGTCAATGTGTAGTGTTATGTAAAGCATCGATTTGAATGAGTGTAATTCTTTCAGTCTTGCAGCATCATGTTCTTTTACAATTGTTTGATGTGGTTTCATTTAATTGATTGCATTTAAAACCGCATGTGGCGTAATTTTGCATCTATGATATTTTTGTAAATATTTTCGTCTGTAGAAATATGGAATTAGTAGTTTGAAGAAAATGACCATTGGTAATTGTTGTTAGCACTTTTGTTAAATTCGTTACCAATTTAAAGGTGCTTTTGCAAAATACTCAACGTTTAGGTACTAATGGCCATTTCTTAGAATGGGCTCGTGAATATACCTAGCAACACCAGTAAGATTCATTTTGACATGAATTATTACTGACCAATCATTTCTTGCCCCACATAGGTAACACTTCATCCACAACTTGACCGTCACTGATTTACCTTTCTTAGATCGCATCAATAGATGCACCTACTAGGCTACTTTGTAACTTCTGTTACGTAAACCCCATTACCTATTGAAACAGTAAGCGACCTACTGAGATGAGCCTAGCCTAATGGGTCATAAGGCCATAACATATAATTTTATGATCATTATGATGCTTCGAGTTACTAAAGAGATCTATTGCAATATGCCTACTTGAGTTTTTGGCAACGTTGTCTGTCTATGGGATTTTAAAACGGTGATTAGAGTTTGCTTTTGTAGGCAACTGTTTTTCAACTGGTTTATTATATTCAAATGAGTTATATCACCTGGCGATTGAAGAGTTATAATGACCGGCCCTATCGTTTCTATTTCAAACATGTTTATAGCATTTCTGTTCAGTTAAGTAGCTGTCATTCAACTGCGATATTAGTATTGTTAAAGTGCCAAAGATCATTGCAAAAGTTGACATTCTTCCGTAGGAAATAATTTCTTGTAAATTTTAATTATCATTTCATAGAACAATGCCTTCGAGGTCCACAAAGGGAGTATAAATAGCAAAATGTACGTTATATCTAATAAATATCATATCTTCGAATATCATTCTAACTTTCAATGTTTTGTGGAATATGTAGACATTCCAGAATGTTCCATTTTGTGTACCGAATTCCGTTAAAGTCCTGAGTGCTGATTCCGAGTTTTGTAAGTTGACGTTCTCGATCCGTAATTATAACACGGCTAAAATAAAGAGTCAAATACTAAATCGCACGATTTGAATATAACACCTTCATTCATTTTGCCGGTTTACTATTTCGCAAGTGAGCGCGTTTTTAATACGACCAAATGCCGATGACAGCATTATTAAATGAACAGTTCTAAAATAAATGCTACGTAATTAAGTTGTATCATAATTTACGCATCGAGAAAGTTAACTTGTAAAACTCACACTAGGATCTCTGTTGTCCATAGTCGACTGATACAAAGTACAAGTTGGTATACGTTTTCATATCACGGATGGAAATATGCTACAAAGTATAAAGTACATTTAGAAATTATAATTCTGTACACGAAATGACTGCGTTTACAGAATTGTAGGCGTAATGGTAAATGGAATTAGAGACTATATTTGCAAATCGAGATGAGTTTCACTTTTTTTGTAACAACGAATGATGCAAAAAAGGATATATCAATGTGTGAAGTGGTAAACAATTTAGTATAATTCCATTTAATATTATTGCAACGAGTTGGAAAGTGTTTAAAATTAAAAATAAATACAATAATTTGATTCTATGATACACGTCTGGTCGTATTATTATGATAATGATTAAAATTGATAAATTCACGCTCCTAACTGTAAAGATAGAATAAAAACGCGCAATAAATAATGAGAATTATGTTTCAAAGTACATACCTAGTTACAAAAAATAAATATTGATCAACAAGTTTGCGTTTTACAATTATATTCTCATTTGCAAAATATTCAGTTGATTTCAGAACCAGCCGAAGCTTTATTTCAGAGGAGTCAAAACGCAAAATATCTTTTTTGAAATATAGGTTTTTTCATAAAGTTCTGAAGTTAACTACGATCGTAATAGTACGACCAGACGACTTTAGTCAAATAGTTAATTGTCTAGGATAATAGTCAAAATCGGGTACGTAGCCATTAATGTTCTAGTAAATGTGATGTTGTAGATTTTTGTAAATTCAATATTACACTAGGTAAGATTTCTAAGCTTTAAATAACCAAAGTGTTGATAGTCAAATAGTCATTATTATTTTAATTATCAAGTAGTTGACTATTCATCTTTTAGTAATCATTTTAGTTTTTAGTTTGGCTGCGATGTTTAAAATTAGAATTATTTATTGTTTAAACAAAAATGTGATATTGTCGAGTTAAGTAAAACTTTGAATAGTTATTTTGATTTTAAGTTAGTTTGGCCGAGATTAAAATGTTTTTCAATACTTTCTTTTTCATTTTGTTCAAGTATTAGCTTTTTAAAAAGCAAGAATAAAATAATATTTGACAAGGTCATATTGTCTTTAAGTAACCCATTCCAAAATAGATCATTTGTATTAATTGATAGATAGGTATTAATTATTTCTGAACCAATAAGCTAGCCTTCGCCTATTTATCTAGAACAAAAGCTTAAATCATTTACATATATCTTATTCCTTGTTTTTATGTTCGTTCAGAATTTCTATGGAACAATGATCAGAATTTTTAACAAATGTAAAAGCAGGGAAAATTGCGCCTAACTTTATTTACCGGCACGTGATATATTTATACTTATCTATTTAATATTGTAGTAGGATTTCTAGTCGTCAAACTGTGTTTATTTTCATAGAATAATGAACGGACCAATGCTTTCGGTTCTGTAGCTTTTTCAGAAACTAAATTCTATGTACCTACTTAGATATTTACCTCCTAGTTTTTTTTGTATAAGCACTCGAACATCGAATCCTTTGGTTTTTTATTGAAAGTTGTTATTTTAAGCATTTTTTTACTGTTTTCTGAATACTAAAAATATTGTGTTGATTTCCACTTCAAATTCTATGTTATTTTTAAAGCATTAACCATAAAACCAGTATGACATAAAAATAATTAGTTGGTCGATATAATTTTAAGTGTGTGACTTTTTATTAGTTTCTAGCATTGTGAATAATTATTTCTATCAAATACATATAAGTTAAGTATTTTATTTTTGCATTAAAGTTTAGTGAATAAGTTAAATGTTAAAGTTGTTCTTTCTAGTTAAAGTTAGTAAGAATTTGTTACTCCTAGGAAATTGTCTAAGATTGTGTATATACTCTTATCACGTTAGTTTTAGGATTAGGCCAAGCCAAACTGTGAATTGACTTAAGTATTCGTAAACTATATAGAACTATGGCGGGGTCAGACGGTCATTCGCTAGATCGAACACACGGATCAATTTGGAGTTCTATTTTGTTTTAAATTATTTATTTTTTAAAACATATCTATTTTTCAAATAAAGATGAGAAAAAAGCTCATTATTTTGAATGAAAATGCAAAAGAAAAAATATCATTTTCTATATGAAATATCCACTGACGAGATATTCAAGTGAACGCGCCATATGCTTAAACACAACTAAAATGGTTTGGTACTAGCTTATGCCTTACCATCCTATCTACACTACTCTAAACCCCCTGTATTTGGGTAGTAAATACTTTTAATTCAATTCTTCATATATGTATATCTCCCAAATAATTAGGTAAAAAGTATTTTTTTTTTAATTCAGTGTTTCTCTTGTGACCCCTGAGCCCGCCATGCCAGTGTTAGCGGAACAATGTGTGTGTGACAGGTTAGAACTAGCGGGTTGTATACCCATGTATATGTACCAACTATATGTACGATATGTTATGTATTCGTCAGACATTTTCGTTATAATTCAATCGTCATGATTAAAGTTCTTCCAAGCAGTTTTGTTGTCTTATTTGTGTACATATAGCTCTTTTGGTTTCACCCGCGCTTGATGGAAGTCTCAGGGGCCAAAACATATCTGGAGTAAGTACCATATTCCTTCGATCACATATTGATACCCAAGTAAGTATTAATAAATGTGCTCAGCAGTTTTGAAGAAATCATAGCTAAAGGTGTGATTTTTGCTCATATGGGTATTATGTTTACTGAAAAAAGATTAGCGTCAATCGTGTCACCTAAATATTTTATAAAGCCAGTATTTTGTAATGTAAGGCAGGTAAGTAGAATAAGAGTATGGCAAAGGAATAGGTACAGGCGAAGATATAAGCTCTAAACACAGCAAGATCGTTCCCATTTAATACCCATTATAAATCGTAACATCGCTACACGACTGGCATTTTCAGGCTTGCCAAACTATTTCCAAACTAGATCTATTTCTCACATTAACAGGGCAAGCGGGTCGAGGATTCTGAAAGCAAACGGGTCCAGTCCCGTTTAGATTGTCCAGTAGTTAGTATACTTGCGACACTATCGGTGAAAGGCAGCTAATCCCGTAAGCTTCGGAGGTAGCCCAGTGGAACTGATGGTTGTGTAGGAAAATGCAGAAGTCTTAGGAAAATAGAGAAAATAGAAAATAGAGTCTTACTAAATATGTAGGTATATAAATGAATTTTATTTAACATGTACCTGAAATCAATTTGCAAATTGTTTAATTATACATATGAGTAGTTACATAAAAACACGAACGAATTTGAATCAATTCCATTTTCAATATAAATCGATTCTATTTCTAAATAAAATCGATTCAATCACGTCACTCAAATCGATGCACTCGTACTCGAAGCCGATGAATATCTTGTATGTACCTTGTATGATAAATATAACCTTCCTGACACCATGGCTTATCAAGAGAACCAAAGTCTCATTCTCATTTGGAAGAAACTTGTTTTTAACGGAAAATTATCACATCACACCTAAGTGCTTGGGGCAGAAGGAACGCCTAATCATTCGACTTCCTACTTCCTTCCTTCGTGAATTTTATGGATCATAGATCACTAGTTTTTCTTGTTAAAGAGTGGACCTTTTCCTGCGCATTTTACACAGTATTTGATGTCAATTTGTAACATATCGGTCGCGGTTACGTGGCGTAGCGTAAGCTAACGTAATGTGCATCGCTAACGTAATCGCAATGAGCTTGTTAATTGTCGATTAGCTCATCTTTGTTATAGTTGAGAAAGAAGAGTAGAATGCGTTTGATAAAACAATTTATTTGTTAAATAATTTGGTAATTTTAAAATATTCAAACTTATTTAATATATCAAATCTACATATTTTCGAAAATAAAAAACTAAAAATGGAAACTATGTATCAACAGTTTTGCTGCATCGCAGTCAGCGGGGATCGTGCTCAAGAGACTGGTTGCATTGCCACGCTGGATCGTTGAAATATAGGGTGGCCTTTTGGCCACTAGTGGACTTGTCAATTTCTCGATAGGGTCTGTGGGCACTTAGGCCCCATGGTCCCAAGGTTTCAACATTATTAATTATGTTTTATAGTTGCGGACCTCTGTAGGAAATATAATCCTTTGTAGGATATCTTCCTCGTCCGCCTGTCTGTCCGTCAAGACCTTCCTTCGTCCTTAGGAACATGTAAAGATAAAAATTTTAAATTGTGTAAATACAGAAAATAAGTGTGTGGTTGCCTAGCGTCTATTTGCTTCATTTTGAAACATTTCTCGCTACACTCTACTTATGTATCAAGAAGCAGTTCACACTAATTTGGTCGTTATTTTCGATAAATAGGACCTAGGTGGATTATGGAGATGATACTAAAATTAGGTACCTAAGTAAAAACCATGGCAACAGCCTATTACACATAAACATGAAAATACCTATAATAAAGCTATTTGCTATGAACACTTTTGTATACAAAACATTAGTGCATTGCTCGATATAATCGAAATACTTAGCTTCACAGTTACCATTGTTAGATAATTCAGATATCATCGCGCCATTGTATTAAAGGTAACAGCAGATTCCATGTCGGAAGCCAACGGAATACTTTTTACCACAATAACTGAGGAATTCTCTATAATTTTCTATTGTTTAAACAAATGGGAATAAAAAATGTAATAGCTTTTATTATCAAATGAAGTCGTTTGAACGTTTTATTTGTTTTTGATGTTGTAAGTCTATTGCAGAACTTCAATACGGACTTAGCAGATACTTACTTACTTTGCATATATATTACACTAGAATAAAAAATAAACAGTCTCGTAATATCTCTTACATGATGTGTTTTCTTGTTGTCCTTTTAGTAGATAGTATTTGTTTCTTGTTCTTTGGCACACATACTTTATTGGGTACACTTACGAATATATTATATCTTAGAACTACCTATAATTGAAGTGACATAATGGGCGGTCTTATCGCTAAGAGCAATCACTCTATCGGTTCTCTTAACTCATTTTATATTAAGATTAGATCTGCCTAGAGAAGGCACTCTCATCATTTATCGTATATCACAATCTAGATTTAAACTGGTTTCCTTAGTTAGAATTTCAATCATAGGTATAGGTAAAAGGTAAGTACCTCAAAACCCAGGTTCTTAACAAAACAATTTAATGTTCTTTTATTTTTTTCATTTCAAACTTTTCCTTTATAAAACAAAACCCCATTCACATCCAGATTATCACTTAGAATCACACCCGATGGCAGATATCCATGGCTTCCCATGGACAGACACGACAATAGAAAACAATAGAATCAAGTGAACACACGGGTTCTGATGATAAGGTGCCGTGCGAAAGTGTGTTCACAGCTGACCCAATTATTATGCACGTATGTGTAAAAGGGCTATTAAAAGTACTGTTGTAATTGTTTAGGTTATTTCCTTGTAACGTTGGCCCAGTGGTTAGAGTAACCGCATCTCTAGAACGAAGGAGTGCGTTCGGTTCCAGGCAAGCATCATTGTAATTTTTATCAAGTTACTTTTTTAATGTGCTTACATTCTAAGAGTATCTTAGACAATGGTGTCAACCATTTCTGAGACCTAGACTAAGTCAGAAATTAACCTGTTTTGATTGAGAATTTGAAATTGACCTGAGAGGCGTGTGCCCTGCAGTGGGATTGTAAAATGTTGAGAATGATGAACAGGCCCGCCGTAAGCGGGCGTGCAGCGCGTGCACCGCACGCGGGCGGCACGTCCTAGGGGGCGGCAAATCGAGCGACCTATCACGTAATATTAAAAAAATACAATATCTTTTTACCAATTATTTGATTTCAATATTTCCGAACACAGCAATAGCGCTAAGAATATAACTTACACTGCCAGTTTCAGTTACATCTGTTGATCATTTTCAAAATTAAAAATTATTAAAAAAGATTTAAGATCAACCATTAGCGTAGCGTGGGGGGAGAGAGCAGGGGGGCAAATGCCCTGGGCGGCACTAATTAGGGGGCGGCAAAATTAACCCATACGGCACAATTAAACTATAATTACCTAATAAAAATATTTTTACTAAAAATAGATGAGTAGATTAGCAATAAAATTTCAGAAAAAGCCGCCCTCGCTTTGGTCGTCCCCTATCAATTTTGACGAGTTCATCCTTTGCATCCCCAAAAAAATTCGCGCTCGCTGCGCTCGCGCCTCCATGTCAGATATCGCAATCAGTAGCGATTTTAGGGTAGGGCGCGGTTGGGCGACGGCCCAGGGCGCCGGGTATAAGGGGCGCCGCAGGCGCCCCCAACCAATCCTTGATCAGAATGTTACTCCTATTTTTGTTTTAAATTTCATCAAAGATTGCAACTTACAAGAACTGTACCCAAATGAATGGATAGCATCAGGGCCATTTTAACCTATGGTGCAGCGTGCGCGAATAACCCGGGCGGCGCGGGCTCAGGGGCGCCGAAGCGAATTTGTGTTTAATTCCGCGTTAAATTTGAGAAATTCTCGAAGAAACACTACTTTTATGTCCCAAAACTCAAAAATTTTCGCGCTCCCTTCGCTCGCGGCTTCTTCACTTCACAGTCGCTTTTTATTATATATGTTTAGGACTTTTAGTGATCCAAAACTCAAACATTTTCGGGCTTTCTTCACTTTACAGTTGTTTTTATTTTTCAAGATTTTTTTAGTCTACCCTAACAAAAAGGGAGCGTCGTTTTTAAGTTCTTTTATTAATAACAAAGTAACTTCTAGTTTCCATATGAACTTTCTTATTTACGTTACTACTTTAAGTCCCAAAATTTTAATACATAGGCGCCATCATCAACAAAGAGTTATGTACGTTTGGGCAAAATTTTAAGTAATTTTTGTTTTGAGTTCTAAAATATAACAAAAATTTCGCGCTCGCTTCGCTCGCGCAATCAGAAGACATGTTCCAGTGTTTTTGCATTCATCAACCAGCAATAACTTATGTACGATTGGGCTACATTTTACGTAATTTTTGCTTCGACTTGTTAACTATAAAAGAAATATTCGCGCTCGCTTCGCTCGCGCAATCGGTAACTACATGCGTCTCTGTTTTTCGTATGGGTTTGAATTGCAGTTGTAGGGCGCCGTAGAAATCTCGCCTAGGGCGCTGGTAGAGTAAAAACCGGCACTGATCGCAATTTATCTTTGTTTAATTGTTGAGGCATTCAATTCTGAAAAATCATTTTTCGCTTACGTCCGTTATAGCTTTTTGTTCACTTTGGCTTTTTATGATATGTTTACTTCATGAAAACTCTAAGGAAAAAATCGCGCTCGCTTCGCTCGCGGCTTCATGTACATTTGCACTTCATTTCTGTGCATATCTTACTTTTTGACTTTGCTTTGTTAATTTACTGTGGTTTTTATTTGTTTTGTGTCCTTAGACTAAAAAAAATTCGCGCTCGCTTCGCTCGCGCTTCCTTACATATGAAATATGTCTCATGCGTTGACTTTTTCAACGGGAAACCCACCAAAAACCATTAATAACATATTTTACTGAAATTAAACATTGCTACAGATATTTAGGTTCGTTAGTTTAAGTTACCCATAATCTGTTCTAAGCACTTTGATATACATTATGTTGGTACCTACCCATTAATCACAATCTTTCAATACATAGGGGCCACTTGGGTAATGATTGCACATATTTTTTTCTGTTGGAAAAGTAAGATGGATATGACAGGCCGGGGGGGGGTCCGGACCCCCTGGACCCCCCCCCCTTATATATTTTTTGACAAAACCCAGTATAATATGTAGTCGTAGGGCGGCATAATCGGTTTTGCACGCGGGCGAACAAACAGCTAGCGGCGGGCCTGATGATGAACTAATAAGCCTATTAATCTGTTTTAAAATAGGAACACTAAAGTTGTTATTTATTTTGTATATAGTAGCCAATTTCAAAGCGGCAAAGATCTACGATTTGGATGGTCACCCATCCACGGGCGGAACGCGCTATGCGTAACGAAACCGTTGAGTAGTCACTCGTGCGCAGTTAGCCAAGAGCTCTTCTAGTATTTGCATGATAAAATACTAATTCTATAAAGTAATTTAGTTTACAGCAATCAGAACAAAAACATCTATACTTGTAATATCATCATCTGCTTAGCCTTTTCCCAACTATGTTGGAGTCGGCTTCCAGTCTTTCCGGATGCAGCTGAGTACCAGTGTTTTATAAGGAGCGACTGCCTTTCCCGGGCAACCTAATACCTCTTAGTAAGATTGGTTGTCAGACTT
The DNA here is from genome assembly GCF_022581195.2 of Helicoverpa zea. Classification (NCBI taxonomy): domain Eukaryota; kingdom Metazoa; phylum Arthropoda; class Insecta; order Lepidoptera; family Noctuidae; genus Helicoverpa; species Helicoverpa zea. Next base: position 1,430,919 of record NC_061454.1, read on the forward strand.
TCTGGCTTCGGACTACCTGTAACAACTGCCAAAGATGTTCAAATGACGGCCGGGACCGATCGATCCGCGATTGACTTAGCTAAGAGCTCGTAAAAATACTAAGTTATAAAGCTATTTAGTTTAGTACCTACATACAAATAAAAACACCTAAAGTCAAAGTCAATGTCAAAGTATTTATTATTTGCAAAACATAGGTAAACATAAAATGTAGATCTTAAAATTAAATAAAATAGTGCGCTATGTTCCTGTATGTACCTACTTACTCTTGCAATAACTTGATAGATATTTAACAAGTGTTATAAAGACTTGTTAGTTGTTACAACACAATATATACTTAATTCTCTATTATTATCTGGTGTTGCGGTATGCGGAACCATTTCTCACATTATATTATATCAACTAGCTTCCACCCGCGGCTTAGCCCGGTTTAGAGTTCGGTTATATCGCGTTTCCAAGAGAATTCTTCAAAAGTCCGGGATAAAAACTATCCTATGTTCTTTCTGCAGGTCAAGTCTATCTCTGTACCAAATTTTTTTTAAATCAGTTCAGTGGTGAAAGCGTAACAGACAGACAGACAGACAGAGTTACTTTCGCATTTATAATATTAGTAGGGATGTTTCTGTCTGAAGATGTTGCGTTAGATTCATAACGATGTTAGTGCAATTTATTAGCTTTGCAAGTCTTGGGTCAATTTGCAGATACTGAAATTGTTGTTACGACTTTATGCTTGTTAAGAATTGTTTCAATATGGACTTAATCAAATCTTCGCAATATTTGAAACGTTTCAAGTAGGTATACTTTTGAAAATCTAGCTTCGTTTTGCGTCCTGAGGGAACTAAGTACAAACCGATATTGTTTCGCACTAACTATGCTAATGTTAAGCTACAAACACAGTCAAAACATATAAAGCAATAATAATGTATTTACTAGGTAGGTACGCAAAAAAGAAGATCACATACAAACAAAAAAAATCGAGTCAAAACATATACTTGCGTCACTTTAACTTTTCGGCATCTCCTTTCAAGTAGCGTATTACCGAAATTGCGCTCCGTATCAAATTGTATACGATGCACTATAGTTTTAATTACATTTCACAAAAACTATCATCATCTCAACATATTGCATTAAGTAAATGACTTAATTTCATCGCAAAACGATCACGTTGCTTAACTTTAAGTTTGAAGGCCGCACTTTCTATATTTACTTACAGTGTTGTACATTGATGGTAGGTCTGGCCTTTGGTATATTTTTTGTGAGTCAATTACTTCATTTATTTAGGCATTACAGCTGTTAGTGTCCAAAGAGTAGGTAATTCATATGCCTGAGTGTTTTCATTGGTTTGAGTCGTAACCTGAAAAAACTCGACCATTTTTTCAGGATGACTGTTATTGATTCAGATATTTTTCTAAACAGGGGGAAAGTCTTCATGGAATATCCTCTACCTGGGGTCGGTGGAAGGGTGTGTGACTTTTACCGGCTGAAAACCACCTAGCGTTGCCTCAGGTTTAGTACTATTTGTTGAGGACACGGGTCATCCGATTCATGTATTTGTAAATCTGAATTGCTATGTGCCAGTTTACCTAACTGCATAAGATCGAGAATTGGGCGGAATCTAATTAAGTAAATTAGATATAGCTTATTTAAAAACCCAATGAAATAAACTATTTCAACCAAAGTATAGCCTGCATGGGTACTACCAATTTGTCTATCTATTTCTTTAATTCTAATTAAACTGTTGCAACCACCTTGCGTTGATTTGTAAGTAATAACTAAGTTATTTCTCAAATCGTTTAAAAGTAAATAATGACTTTAAATAGCCAAAGGCTATAAAAATTCTATAAAAAACTAAGTTTGGCAACGAGATATTAAAATAAGCGTAACAGCCTAAAGAAAAAAACTAGCAAAGTTTAGTAATTGACACTTTATTAAGTTAGAAATTACAAATATTATAAAGAGAAACTTATATTGTAAAAAAATCATTTAAGCGGTAGTAATTTAATAAAATCATAACAAAGAAGTATTGAAAAAACCTAAATAGAGTATGTCATTCTGTCACTTTTAGGCTGATTCATGAAAAAAAATCTATTCAGATTTGCAATAGTTCAAAGACATTTAACGATAAAGTAAACAACTTTCTGAGTTTCTTATATATACCTCTACTTAGTCACGGAATCGACAATATCATACAATTTTACGCAAATTGCACGCGTTATCTACGTCTAATATGTTTTTAATTTTTAAGTAAATAAACGTTTCTTAATTTTAAAGTAAATAAATAAACGTATTCCTTCTGCTGTCTTTTTGGGGTCAATATACTTACAGCTCTCCTCAGCTTACTGCCTCATTGGTCTAGTGGTCGCAAGCGCGGCTGCTGTGCTCGAGGTCTCGGGTTCCATTCCCGGGTCGGGCCGAAATAGCTTTGTGGGTTTTCTTAAGCTTTCACAAAGCATCCCGTAGTCTGGAAATTGGTGATTGATCCACCCGTGCATCGGAGAGCACGTAAATGTCGGTCCTGCGCCTGATCTCTCTCCGGTCGTGTCGGATTGCCGTCCCATCGGGTTATGAGAGTGAAGGAATAGGGAGTGCACCTGTGTCTGCGCAAATGCTCGTGCACTATAATATGTCCTGCGCAGCTGGTTGATCTCCTTAAGTGAGAACAGCCGCCGTGGCCGAAATCGGCTGTGGACGCCATTATTATTATTATTACTTACAGTTCATGTTACTTATTTGAAATAATCTAATTTATCATATAGATACAGATACACATCTACTACATACAGAGTCATGTTCATTCATAACCTGACGAAAAATAAAAAAATATCAAAAATCATTAAAAGGCCGTTTTCGTATAGAATTTTCTTCTAACAGATTTACCAGGGATGTACAAAAATTGTCTGGGACGAAACATGAGGAATGCTATAATATAATAGAGAAAGAAGTATGGAAGAAGAAGATATGCTGTGGTAACAAATGGAATTCGGATGAGGAACGGAAGACAATAATCTGGGACGTAAGTTTTTTTTTTTAATAAAGTGATCGTAAAGACAGTCGTGTTACACAAACGGTAATGATTTTAATAAGATAAATCTATCGGTAATTGTGACTTAATAACTGTCACAGATAGTGATGTAACCGAAACATATCGAGGAAGTGTAATTGACGAAAATAATATAAATAAATCATCGATATTAGCATGAGATAAGGCCACGGAGAAAGGAAAGGAGCGGAGATGCAACAATGCAGGTAGGTCAGGCGCCTTCTTCTAGGTCAAATAGGTGGGCCCGGCCAAAACGATCAGTTACAGGTGAATTAACGAAGCGTTCGGGTGCTTTCAAGGAATTTTCATAACACAAAAAATAATTGGGTCCAAGGAAGGTGTATAAGGGCGAAGACAGTAACGTTCGTCGCCCCCGCACACCCGCGTTTTGGCGAACAACTTTCTTAGATTTTCCGTTATGGCACGTCCGCTAGTTATTTTATTATCCATGGATGGGGATTACATAATCCTTGTTAACTAGAATTAAAACTAAATCATTATTGGGTGCCTGAAATATTATGAAATGTAATTCTTTTGTGAAATATTGTGCCAGTTATTGAAGGAAGTATGATTATTATGAAAGGGTGTGACAACTTACCTAATAGTAATTGCTAGTTAGATAACTTTAATCCACTATATTTTTATTTGTCTTAGCTATAGTATTATTTGGATGTTCCGGGTTTGAGTGTAGGCAACTGGTTTATGTTTTTTTTACAGAATTAGATAGAAATTGCCACTACTTTGACCGATAGAACCAAATGAACAATAATCTTATCAAAGCTACTTCAGCGACTTTAGCACGCAATATATGTACAATTTTAAGAAGATACTCAGCTGCATCTAGATAGACTGGAAGCCGACCCCAACACATTTGGGAAAAGACTAGGCAGATGAAGATACAATTTTTAGAAGATTTTCACGATGTTCTGGGGTCAAATTTCATAAAAAAGAACTTACTACAGAGCAATAAAGTGCATACTAACAAATAATCATTCCACTCTATGAAACAAACGCAACGGAACGCTCCACAATTCTGAATAAGATTGATCACCCAGACATCGAACCTAATCTCCACGCATCAAACCTTGAGCAACATAACCATTATTACTAATACTTACATAACATTATTACCCGTACTAATAAAAAAACCGGCCAAGTGCGAGTAGGACTCGCGCAGGAAGGGTTCCGTATCATTATTTGTAAAATGAGCAAAAAAATCTCGTTTGTTGTATGGGAGCCCCCAAATTTTTTTTTCTACTTTTCAGTATTTGTTGTTATAGCGGCAACAGAAATACATCATCTGTGAAAATTTCAACTCTCTAACTATCACGGTTCATGAGATACAGCCTGGTGACAGACGGACAGAGGAGCGAAAACAATAAGGTCCCGTTTTACTCGTTGGGTACGGAACCTTAAAAACTTCTTCTGGCAACTCAAGGTTGCACGAAGGGTGACCGTTGCAATTCCACCGGGTAATACACTTTTGACTTTAATACCTACATAACATTATTGCCCGTACAAATCAAAAAGCTTCGTCGCGTAATACCGAGGTCGCATGATAGGTGACCGTCGCAATTCCGCCGGTTAATACACTTTCTCTGACAAGGTCAGTGAAAGCAGTTATGAGATTTAAGTAAGACTATGACTGTGTGATGTATAGTATGTGGTTCTTGTTACTCTTTGGGAGATATGTGCGCCTGGTACTTTGACTGTTTTTTTGCAGGGGAAGACATGTGGGAATCTGATGTATGGGATAGGTAATGCCCAGGAAAGCATCAATTTCGGCTAAGGACCTATTATAAAAAAAAAGAAAAACACAAAAAATTCGTGTCTTTCCACAATTTTTTGCCATGTGTCCAAAATCCAAAATATTGTCAAATGTTTTGAATATTACGATTTATTTAAGTAATTTAAGTCTTGAACCCAAATTGTAAGTACCTATAAAATGTTATTTTGAAGGTTCCAATTATAATAACTAAGTAGACCTAAATTCTAGCTTAAAATTACCAAATAATTCCCAAAAAAATTGCCAGAAAAACTGGTACAGATAAACACTTGTCAACCCAAATTACAATTATTAGCCAACGACTAAAATTATCAAATTACTCACGGCACCTTAAACTAGATTACTAGGCTTTATCGATTTTAAAACCGATATCCTATTTCGATTCTTTCTCTAATTTCCAAATCGGCGTTGAAAATCGTTATCAATCACGGCTCGACCTTCCGATTAGTTCCATTACGGATCAGGATCGGTTATGCACCGCGTGCGCATTTGTAATCGTGGCGATTCGGCCACAATCGGTTATCTTCAGCGACGGTCATGCAATGCACGCAAGATGTCAAATGTCGAAAGTAAAGTTACCGGTAACGGATGTTGTATGATGATGGCCATTGATGGCCAATTCTTTTTTTGAATGAAGAGGTTTGTATTTTTACGTCATTGTTACCTACTTTATTTTAGGCGTTATTCTAAGCATTTCTTCAAAATAATAACGTATTTGGAGTGCCGTAATTACTTGCGGTTGTAGATGTGCTTTTTGGGGTCAATAAGCGAGATTAAGTGACAGATGATAAGGTTATTATAACTTTTTACTTTTGAGATGATGTCAGCAGAAGAAGAAAAAGACATGTTACGTCGACGTAGGAAGAGCAGTATCCTAGTAGATGCAGTGGCGTAGCGTGGGTATCTGCCGCCCGGGGCAGTTGTCGATTTTGCCGCCCCTTCCCGTGTTTTTTTTTAACAAGTGTTACTGGCCGTTTGTCATTTTTAACCGACTTCAAAAAAAGGTTTTTTTTTTGTATCGACGTTAAAAATCATCAAATGACCCTTCCCGCTGTGGGTTAGCAGCGGTGAGGGAGTGTCAGACTCTTACTGACTAAAAACCGTCGTGTTCCGTCGAAGGCCTTTTATGTTCCAGAGCCGCGGTAACGCAGGCTAGCGAAGTAGGTAACTATAAGTATATATGGAATTGAAATAATTTAAAAAGCGGGGCTACTTTAAACTGTTTAACAAATTAATTTAATTTACGGGACTAACACTTAAACTAGTTTCCATGGTTGGTTCCATGGCATGTTTCCATTAACTATACCTAAGCGTGAAATTTGGCTTGTATCTAGGTAGGTATTGCTTATAGCATTCAAGTTTATCTAAACCAGTGAGTGGTTCTTAACCTTTTAGTCATGAGGGACCACTTTAACTAAAGTTTGTCTTGCCGGGGACCACCTCATCGGTTTACCTAAATTAGCACTCTGCTAGACGCATGTCGGCAGTTGTGTAGGTAAGCAAAAGCAAATAAAGAAAAACTTGCCTATGTTGTTTCCAAATTCGCGAGCGAAGCGAGCGCGAAATTTTTATCGGACTTAAACCAAATATTACGTAAAATTTAGCCCAAACGTACCTACTTAACTTTTTGTTTGTTGACAGATGCAAAAACAAGGGCGTAGTTTTTTTGAATACGCGAGCGAAGCGAGCGCGAAATTTTTAGCGGACTTAAAACAAAAATTACGTAAAATTTTGCCCAAACGTACTTAACTTTTTGTTTGTTGACAGATGCAAAAATAAGGGCATATCGTTTTTGAATACGCGAGCGAAGTGAGCGCGAAATTTTTAGCGGATTTAAAACAAAAATTACGTAAAATTTAGCCCAAACGTACTTAACGTTTGTTTGTTGACAGATGTAAAATTTAGCGCATACAGTTTCTGAATACTACGCGAGCGAAGCGAGCGCGAAATTTTAATTATTTTTTAGTTAAGACTCAAAACCAAAATTACGTAAAATGTAGTGTTACGTGTGTTTTAAGTACCAAATTTTAACAATAATTAATTTTAAGTTTAAAAAGTTTCAACTTTCTTGTTTAATGTTTTGTTATTGTTAGACAGTTTTATGTAGCGGCGCTCATACTAGTTGCGAACAATTTGTTTTTTAATTGGCTAAATTTTGCCGCCCCCTAAAAGCTGCCGCCCGGGGAATTTGCCCCCCCTGCCCCCGCCACGCTACGCCACTGAGTAGATGATAATAATGATGAAAAATATAGGCAAAGATGCAAAGCCATCTGGCCCAAAACTTGATGATGATAGCCGAAGACTATTAAATTATATTTAAAGCGGAAGAATTTATTTGTTTGTTATCTTATAAACAATACAGTTTCAGGGTTAGATAGCCCACTTACCAAAGAAGGCTTTAGGCTACTAAATCTTAAAAGAATACTAGACAAAACAACAGTTTCAGTCTAAAATTATTGTGACACCGTGGTTTTAATTTCCAAACTACACCGCCCATGATAGCATAGCATTGTGAAAAAACTCATTTTTGATGACGAAAACTGTCATTATCTTACCGAAGCTACAGTAATTCTTTATTGATTTTCTTTCTAAAGATTAAATTAGTTTGTTGATTTGACAATAATATAGTTTCCACAATGGTTCGATTAGTATTATTTGTGAAACAATAGTTGTTTGAACGTATTAAAATGGTGATGATCTAACACACTCAACAATGATTTTTGTTACTTAACTTGTAAGACAATCATCTTTCTTTATAATTATTAGTTTGTGATGACTGCATTCCATCGTAAGAATGGTATAATTTACTAGCTTATGCCTACAGCGTTGTTCGTGATGTATGCGTTAAGCGTTCTAAGCCTAAAGCGTTCCGAAAAATGTTGTTCATATTTTCGGAGATAAGCTATTACTATAAGATAAAAAGATTTAAAAGACATGTTACCTATATGTTAATAATAGAATACACTTTTTTGAGTGATATAAAAATATATATCCTTATCGCTGTTCTATATGCATTCATTTTGCTACCGAAATTGCTATGTAACACGACGAATATATAGTCGTGAAATTTTTATTTTAATCTGCGGAGTTATAATATATGTATATATAAGCTATGGCTGAGAATTTATACAATTTTACTTTGTTACTAACTTTTAAGAAGTTATAATACTTATTTAATTTGTTAAGGAAAATCGACCACCTACAGCTAGGTGTGTTGCAAAATAAATTTATTTACGTTACATTAAAATATAACCAATGCGAATCGCTTAACCCGTTGGTCAATTTCGCGGTTACTGGTCATTTGAAAAAAACAACTGACATTATAATACGTATCAATCAAACGATTATAAGCCTTATTACATAAGAAATAAGGGAAATAAAGACGTATTAAAAAGTGCGTTAATTTGTAAGATTTCATAAAACAAGTTGCCAGATCAAAAATACCTGAATATTTAATTCGTAAATTGTGAAATTAATTCTAAAGTGTTGCCATTAATTAGTTATAGTTTGCAACTATTAGTACTTTATTGTCATGTTTTTTGTTGTGTATTTAATTTGTTATTGAAATTAAAACGCAGTTTGGTTAATACGTTGACCCGTGAAGACTGCAATGGGTCAGATGCTGAAAGTTCAATCAGCAAAAAGGTTTATTTTATTGAAATGCACAAAAAGGTTGTATTGACAAACTTAAAGACTTTGATTTTATTGTTTTCCTATTACTTACTTAAAGACAACCAGACTTTTCTACATAATAAAAAAATCTATAATGCAGATTTTATTACCCACATGGTTTGCATTTTTTTATGGCCAACTTATATATTTTAATTTTTTAAAGAACAGTGTAATTTATCTCAAAAAATGTTACCGACAACGCGACATATTTCCTCATAGGTACCTAATACACAAACAATTCAATTATGGTACAATAAATTTAAAACTTAAAACAAACAATAAAACAATATTCTCAACACAACAGAAGTCACTCAACAAAATATCCAAACATATTTTGTGAACGCACTCGCACCCATAACACCTCCTTGCTTACAAGTCCCATAACAATTGGCCAACATAAAGAACTGTCAATATCTTACCCAGCCATCGTTTGTCCAGATAATATCAAAACATTTAGGTTTCAGACCATTGTTGTGGTAACAATGATGTGTTGCGAAAATTGAAATTTCTTTGCCTTTGCACATGCATCCGCCATGATGGATTGCGTTACGTTTGTAAATTCGATTAATATTTTTTTTATTGTTAATAATTGTAACTGTTAATACAGTGCCCAATTCTCAATCTTTTTCATTTATAAAAATAATATATTTTTCATTTGTCATTTTAGGTTGAGTTTTTTTTTAACTCAGGTCACAAATAAGGCCACTGCCCATTTTGCTTGCAGACACATAAAAATACTTCCCAGATACCTTGCCATTATCCCTTTCTCTCAAATCCTTATATTATGAAGTAGATATACTTACCTAAGTGTGACTCTATCATGTGTATTTTAAGAATTTCATCAATTAAAATTATGTAAACAATATTCATTGAATGCATTCATTGACGTTAATTTTTAAACTCTCCCGCTATGCTATGAAAAGACAGTCAATACGCATTTGTTTATCAAACAAGCCATTGAACATTGGCATCTGTTGACACTAGACAACTATTACGACAAACTATTGTAGACATGAGTACAAACTGGATATTGTTTACACCAGAGATACCTCAGATCACTTTTTAACCGACTTCAAAAAAAGAAGTTATTAGTTTTCCCTTTCACGAATCCGTTTGAACTCTTTTAGCAGACTTCAAAAGAAACGAGAAGGGAATACCTACCTATGTGTGAAAAGATTAAGAAACCAACTAACATCCGCATAAAAGTTAAGACCGAGTTCAGCTTTTGTAATAATGATGTAAAAAGGGTCAAAATGCAAGCATATTGTCGCGTCAATCCATGTCAATCATCTGCTGGCCTTTACTTTTTGACAGCTATTGGAATTCAGAACAGACACCATTTTGAGATTATACTTTTTTTTACGGACCAAAGAGTCCGAAGCTCGCGTTACCACACAATACCTTTAACTTAAATGGTGCAAAACGTTCAAACACCAATTATATAGTGAAGATATGCCCCATTCTTTCACAGAAACTGTGGCTCAACGAGGTTTGTGGCCATTGTGTTCATGGAACATTACTGTTATTGCACCATCGGCAGATATCTCGCCTGATTAATGATTTTACCATAAGATTTGCGATGGTTCTCGCAAGGGCTGTAGCCGAGGCCGCATTGTGATTCACGTTTGCATTGCTGGTTCTGATTGGTCATTGTTTTTTTGCGATTTAATGGGGACGCCTTTAGAAATGGAGCGAAACTTTCATTTGTTAATATTATGATGTAGAGATTGCGTATACATATGATTTAAACCATTGCTTACAGTTACATTATTATGGTTATAGTTGGGAAGAAATCCATTATTAATTCATTCAAAATTTAGCCAATTAAACTTGCAGTATTATTTTAACCATGATTGATGGTCAAGTTTTTGTGCTGAAGTGGCAAATCACCAAATTGCAAAACGATCTTCTGTAAGCACGCTGGGTACTTGAAAAGGTCACACTTGATCTTGGCACCAAGTGTCAGCTAATGTTGCGTATTTTGACAAAATCAATTTAATTAAATATTCGGCCTTGCCATTTAGGCAGCCTAGAAAATACTATAAGATGTAATAGCGTTACAGAAACCTAGATATTAGGGTTTCTAAATTCAAAATGACGTAGACATAACGATGACCTAAGCTATAACAACAAAGTCACTGTTATCTATCTTTCTATTTTGTTTTGTCATCATCCGCATCACGCATCTGACCTAAAAATATTATAGCATACGCAACATTCAATTCAATTAAAATCCGATGCTGCAGCCGTCTGTTTAATTCTCATCTATGATGAATCCTTTCGAAACGAGAAGGGAGTATGCGGAGTAGGGGTGGTAAAACGGACAGGTGGTCGCGGCTCGCGCTATTGCCGTGCCGACTGCCGCAGCGCGTATCCGACCGTCACGCAGTACAAACCGTCACGTCAACATTCCCGCTCAAATTTGAATTTTTAATCGCCATTTTGGAACATAGTGTCGTGCAGTGATTTTTTTTATTTTGTCGGAGTGGCAAAGGACGTACGCTTTAAGGATAGTGGTGTGTTGTGTGATGGTACTCAGCCGCTCTGGGTTTTGAGAGCAGTATGAGGGGCAGAATTTGTCAGTTTTTGTTGTTGGCGCATGCGGCCTGCGCCATCACCGTGCCAAGAGTAAGTAGACTTTATTATTATCTAAAGTATGTATCCAGCCTAAAAACTATTTCCCGCATCTTCGGCAATGGTCCGGAAGAAAGCGGCTGCTAATTACAACTGTATGCGTTGAAAGTGGATGAATTCGCGTGTGTTACATCGATTATTTATTATCCCAGATACATATGTAATGATTAATTGATTTATTCCGGGGCTATTTGACGGCAAATCTGAATGCGTAAGTGGTGATCGGAATTACCTATTTATGGTAATTTAATATGCAAGGTACTCTTATCATGTTAATTACGCTTTCTCAGAAAGTCTTCAGCTGTTAGACAACGTTATTTTTTGTTGTGGAAATCTGATATTTAAAAGAAAATAAAGAAGGGCTTACCAAAAGTTGAAAAGGTCCTTGCCTAAGTATTATAAAAAGGAAAAGTATATTAATTTAATTCCTTCTAGGTTGTAATCCTAAAAAAAAAATAGAACAACTAAAAGGTAATACAACAAATCCTTGGTCAAATAGTCACCGGGCGCAAGGTTTTTAAGTAAATAATGTCAAAACCATTTTAGACGATAGGTTTAGAAAATACTCGTAGAAAAATTATAAAAGATTACACTAAGAGCTTCCTCTTTTTTGGGAAACCGGTAAAAAAAAATCACAAAGAAGTTTAGTAGGTCACGGATGTTTAAATACCATAAATAAACGATAGAATTGCGTGTTTAAAAAAGTAACATCGGAAAAACGGGAATAGGAAGCTACGGACACGAGACATGATACACAATTTGTCATCAATCATCATTATAGAACTATGGTTATTATCATCCGAGGAATCTGCGTGCTTGCGTGAAAATAGACAAATATTTTAACGACTTTTTTTTATTTTCTTTTGTAACACGAAGGTGTGCTTGAATGAGTTTTAACCGAGTATTTTTTGTGATGATAGAGCCTTGTTAGACAAGTTGTCGATGGTATACGTCAGATTTTGAGTTTCATGCCCGGCTAAGGGAAAATAGGTTACGTTTTTGGAAGAGTCGCAGAGAATCAACAAAATAGCAAAATTAGATATTTTACAATAATAATTATTAACTTACGTTTACGTGCAGGTACGATAACTAACTTGTACTTACCTTTTACGAAACAATCTAAGTCGTTTTCGAAAGATCTTTTGCTGATCCTAATTTCAACAGCGATCTAAAAGGGTTTAATTTTTCATTCGTCATCCTTTCAGTTATTAATTAAATGCAACTAATATGCAATTATGAATATCCATTAATCCATTTCATGTTTATTAACCAGTTCATGTTTATTACCTTTATTACGAAGTATTACTCGTCAAATATATAAAATTGTTACATTTTGTTTGCGTGTTTTGCTTTATCTACATTGTCTTGTTTTCATTATAATTTTGATTGGAACTAACGATATTGAGACGAAACACGAGATTTTTTTTAAGAACGAGTATTTGAATCATTTATCGATTGAACATTACAGCAGAATAGTGTGTTTTTTCTCTAACCAATATTTTTTTATAAGTGTAGAAAAAGCCGTATGTACTGGGAGAGTATATGAGATTTATTTCCTTACCGGAAGTACGCTGCCTATTTATTTAAGCAATTTTTAAGGTTAGGCACAACCAGCACATTTCAGGTCATGCCTGATCTAATATCAGTTTTATACAATAGGATAAGTATAAAGGATAAATTATATTGTATTAAATATGATTTCATTATCAAATGCAATCATCATGTTATTCACTTATTTTCGATTAGACGTTCAGGATTTAAGACTTTATTTTCTAGAAACTAGAATATCGATCGACTGGTAGATAGTACTTGGGTTTCTATAAGAACTAAATATAAAGACAGGACCTCTGACCTCATTTAAGAATAGGTAACACCTAGTCATTCTGTCACCGCCTAAACCATGTTATAATCTATAATCGGATACACTCATAATACATTAAGTATAGACATATTACACTCAGTTAGAGGACAAACCTTTCTCTCTTTCACTTAAGAGTTTGCACAACCGATGATGTAACATACGCCTTACAAAATATACGCCACAGAATTATTTTTAGCAAAACGACTCGTCGCGATTTAGACATTTTTGTGACTAAGACTTTTGTGCGAAAACCCACTGTGCATATGGGCACGTCTCTGTGTCCGTCTTTACGTAATCGGTCTCGTTGGAACAGGATGTTAATTTGGTATTTTTTTACAAAAATGTATTTTCGATTTTCATGCACCTTACATATTATGTCTTTATGTCTCATTTGTAAACTCGTAAGTTTATGGTGTAATAATATCTACGGAGGATAATCATCGGTGGTTTATCTAGGTACTAATTTTTAGGGTAAAATTAAGAAGTAATTAGGCAAACTGCCGACAAGAATGTTCAAAGCCGGCCATAAGCCATTGCATACATAACAACGATAAGTTATATAGCTATTTTATTTAGAGTCACTAAAGAGTTTTTTTAAAGTACATTGTAATAGGTCATGTATATACTTCGAGCCTTTTTCCCAACTACGTTGGGGTCGGCTTCCAGTCTAACCGGATGTAGCTGAGTACCAGTGCTTTACAAGAAGCGACTGCCCTATCTGACCTCCTCAACCCAGTTACCCGGGCAACCCAATACTTACTTACTTACCCTTGGTTAGACTGGTGTCAGAAATACTGGCTTCTGACTACCCGTAACGACTGCCAAGGATTAAAATATATGATTACCTATACATATATAGGTGGATTGTAATAGGTCATGTATGTACAAAAAATTCATACAAATAAATAAATCTTCTATCACACATTGCCCAAAATTAAATGAAGATAATCCACGTAACGCATGCAAAATGCAAAGTTTTATGAATAAACATGATGCCGCCTTGAACTACAACCATGAATACTGATGCGATGATATACACACAAATGCTTAGAAAGTTAAATAACGTGGATATTGCCCAACATTAAGTTTAAAAGCCGAATTTATTCGCTATCGTAGTACTATGATGGTTATTTGGGCAATTTAGTTTTACTGATGTAGATTTAGAACGGTCAATTTCGCTTGCTTTGGTTGAGGCCGTGTTCAATCGAAACTGACTTTCAGACGACGAATGTGAGCAACATACACACGAGTGTGATTCACATATTTACTTTTTAGGGTTCCGTACCCAAAGGGTAAAACGGGTCCGTCCGTCTGTCACCAGGCTGTATCTCATGAACCGTGATAGTTAGAGAGTTGAAATTTTCACATTTTCATAGCGGCAACAGAAATACATCACGTATTTCTGTTATTACCCTTTGGGTACGGAATCCTAAAAAGTAAATATGTGAATCACACTCGTGTGTATATGTGTTTTATAACAACAAATGACAACTGAAAACTAGAATACAATAAATATTTTGGGGGGCTCCCATACAACAAACTTAATTTTTTTTTGCTAATTTTCTAAATAATGGTCCGGAACCCATCGTGTGCAATTCCGACTCGCACTTGGCCGGTTTTTTGTTCACATCTAACCGACGATACGTTATTCACAATATACATAGACGCTGACATTCAACGGCTGACAGTCAGTTTGACTTGAACGCAGCCTGAAGATCAGCTTTTATTTTTATTCACTGTAGTAAAAACGAATAGCTATTGCCTACATGCGGTTTGTACTTATGTTAGTCTAATGTCTATGAGCTAGGTACTAGAAAGTTTCGTCACAATACGTTCAGTAGTTTTTGATAGTAAGCTGTAAATAATAACAAACGATTTGAGCATTATACGCATGCGTAAGTTAGATAAGCATTAGTGTGAATTGCTAAATAAAATATTCTAAATCTGAGGTCGATTTGTCAACTTTTAAGCATCTTGGTTAGCTATAATTTTAGAATTTTCTACGAACATGATATCTATAATCTAGTATACATAAGAGGGTCTATCTCACCTGGGGCCCGATTCTCCAAGTTAATAATGTCAAAATCGAATAGAAATCGAATCGCAATATGATCGCAATAGCAGTTTTAACCATATCGGGCATTCTGCTACTAATAAAAGACCAATCGTATTCGATTGACATTTTATTGGTGTGCGATTGGTCTGCTATTTTGGTAATTTTGGTCTATACGGTAGTTTACTGTACAATCATTTTGCAATCGTAAATCATTTGCAGACAAAATGATTCATTATTGAATGACAGAAAAGGATAAAAACGTTTATTTCAAAGAAAACATAGCGGAATGCCACATACGCTTCAATCGTAATCGAGCCGGGATCGGATCTCAGTCGAATCTAGTCGAACGTGAATCGTATGTCGCTTAAGTAAAATTAGGAGAATCGGGCCCCTGTATGTTATGTGCCGTGCTAAGCTTTTCGAGCGCCCCTTTCGAGTTGGCAGACTGTGGACAGACTTTCATGATTGAACACTTACCTACCTACCTATCACCTTCATTTGTGCGTCGATCAATTAAATTATTCATCCAGCGACTAATACAAAACTACCCGTTTTCCCGTGGGAACTACTGACCATACCGGGATAAAATATAGCCTGTGTTCCTCGTGAAGAGTGCAGTTTTCCAACAGTGAAGATTTTTTTTTAATTGGTTCAGTCATTTCGAAGCTTTTATACAAGTACAAACAAACAAACGAAAAATATTTCCTCTTTATTATACATATTAGTATAGAAGTATGATAATAGCACGTCAGTATAAGTATTGCTGCGTTTAAAACAAGAACAGTAGTGAAAATGCAATAACAAACATATTAAATGACAGCTTAACCATATCAACTTTTTACATCAGAAAGAAATAAAAGGAAATAAATAGGAAATACACCAATTTGTCAGCTTTCCTTGATAGACAATGTATTGTCTATGTTTGTATGTAAGCAATTAATAGCCTAATAACAGTGAAGCGTGAATCTCGCGTGAGACAAGCAACTACTTTCACCTCTGCGCGGGCGCACCTCTGTGATGTGACATTATTGTTTATTATTTATATACGTGAGATTATAGGATTTTTACTGTTTTATACTAAAATAAATGAAATTCAAATCAAATCAAATCAATCAAATCATTTATTCATTTTTATCAAAGTTCACATTAAAATACAAAATTATTTCTTAAAATCTAGACATAATATGTGCTAACATTATAATTGCTTGAACTAGGTTCAACCTGTGTCTCAAGCGAAAACAGACCTTATTTGCTAATTTGACAATCTAATATACAAAAAATTAAATAGCTAACATCGATTAAAATACATACTTTGCTTATACCTAATACTTATTTATTATTTAATTGGTGTTGTATTGAGCGATATGGCAAAAGTTATGGTAGAAAATAGAAGAATTACATTTCTCAATAAAATACTTATACTTACTCAATCCATGTTCTACCTACTTATTTATTTAAAGCAATAAGTAAGTAAATTGGTAGTAATAAGTAAGTAGGTAGACTTAATTAACAATCAATATAAATAGGTACTTTATACTAATTTATTTTACAAAATGATTAATAACTAATTGTATCTAGTGTAAAAATAAACAATGTGAACAATTTATGTGTGAACCAATCGAAACTAGTGGAAAATTAAACCTTTGTATAAATATAGTCTACGCAACAAACAATCTATCTAAGTAATGGGATTACCTATTGATACCATAAGCAACCAAGAAAAGTAAAATTGTGCAAAAATTAACTTACATCATCTGCTAACAATTTCACAATTGCAAAAACCCATTAATGTGAATTATTATCAAATAAGCGATCGATAAAGCCGCCATTTTGTAACTCAATCAACAAATCTTAAAACGCAGCTTTTGTAACGCAAAGGAAACAGATGAACAGCCTCTATGTATGTAGTTTATGGATATAGTCTGTAATGCAATTCATGTGTCGTCTGGTGTGATTTAATAGCTTATTTAGACTTCAGAATACGATTTATCTTCGTACATATACACTATATGTATATCTTAGGGCCTATTTTCAATCGCCAGAAGACTTATCTTCTAAAGAATATGTTCGACGTTTTGACAGCTTAACGGCTAGTTTCTTCATCAAAAGTAAAAGCCAAAGTAAAAGTCAAAGTAATATCTAAAGTAAAAGTAACGGTCAAATTAGTTTTTTTGTATTAGTTTTGCTGTTACTTTAGCCTTGAAAAAACGAATTTGACCGTTACTTTTACTTTAGACATTACTTTGACTTTAACTTTTGATGAAGAAACTGGCTGTAAGTATAGAAAATATGTTAAACTGCTATATTTATTCCATTGATGAAAGTTAACTGTTGGGTAAAAAATTGGCCCTTACAGCGGTAGAGTTTATTTGTGAGTTTACATGCTATGGGTAACTTATCTCTGAAAGTGCTGAATATTTTATTATTTTATGCGTGTACTTCTTACGAGTGGGTTAGATTTCTAGTGCATTCTAAATTATTAGGATTAAGAATTTTCAAGTTAAATAACGCATTTTATAAAGTTATTATTTCTACTTAAAGAAGGTCACGCGGTCTTACTAGGAACCTATTACGTGTTATATGGTAATAATAAAAATAAGATTATACGGTCCAAGTCACGGGCTTAACTATTATTTAATATTTCATGCCTCGTCGCTTAGAAATTCCCACGGCTGTTAAGATTTAATTAAGATTGGTGTATTTCAACGTGCAAGGGCTTTTGAACACTCTTTAATTGCTTACCTCCTTTTTTTTACTTTTGAATGCTGTCTAAGTACTTATTTAAGTATTCTTTCTACCTAGAACTTGTTTTCTTAATAATAATATTATAAAGTGGAAAAAAATATTTTTTGTATGTTTGTTCTTCTTCTTCTTTCGTGTCGATGACATGTCTTATAGTGAGACTACACTTTGTCAGCCCAATATGCCGCCACAGCGAGAGCACGGCCGGATGCACTCATGAGGTCCTGCCGCGAGCAAGTTTCAGGGCACAGTGGACATGTGATGAGGTGGGACATGGTCTGCATAGCAGCCCCGCATTCGCACCCAAGGTCCGTCCCGCCCGTGAAACCCCACCTGGACCGATTGTCTTTGCTTCGGCCGACCTGCGTTCGGAGTCTGTTTAAGGACTGCCAAACTCTTCTCGGGAGATCGTGTCCAGGAGGGAGTCTTTCCAAGAGCGGGACAAACGGAGTGGGCAGTGAAATCCAAAATGTATGTTTGTGATGGATAAACTCAAAAATTACTGGATCGATTTTAAACATTATATGCGAGTAGCATAGGCTAAATTATCCTGGTACAGGCAGTAAATTCCCACGGGTCGCGGGTGACTTGAAATTTTAATTAAGTAGGTACCTATATAATTTTTCTAACTTTATTTAAATGTCGCTACACAAAAAATGATGTAATCTAAAAACAGCCTTTAAAATATAAAAAAATGCAAATGCAACATTATGAGAAATGTAGGCGATTTCTAAATTAATGAGCCTAAGGAAATGTCTTGGCAGTTGCGAGTTTGCGAGGAACGTCTTTGCGTAACGCAGTGGAATCGGGGAACGCTGATACCATCTTAGCGATCTCTCGATTTACGCAATTTACCACTCGATGTTGCATCGAATTGCTATTCGAATTACGTTCACCGTAAACGGAATCATTCGAATACTCGTATTCCAATTAGTATTACAAATACATCCTTATTTGTGCATTATAAAGATGATGTAAGATTATTCATTCGGTCATTCACAGCGCGCCATTTGTCATTTTCTCGAAATAAATCTTGTCTCAGTTTTAATGTTTACTCATTAATCTTCTTAAAGAATTGTTAGTGTTCTTATTGTAATTAGCTGGTGGTTTTCTGATGTATTAGGTTAATTACAAAAACTACTGGCTATGTATTTCATAATCAGTTTTACTATTGGCGGGATTTTTTTTTAATCATTTTGACAGATGTCATAATTTCTTTGTTTTTGCTATTTAAAATTTGAATTTTGTATTAATATTGTTTATTTTCAAATATTTAAATGTATTGTTGATTCATTTATTGTGAATCCACCTTTTTGTAGCTATAAAATAATAATGACACTGACATCTCAAACTACTCTCTTAAAGAAATTCCCTCAAGAAAATCAAATAACATTTTCACGAATCCGTGAGTAAAACTCATCAGCTTCGTTAACAGTTTATATAAGTTTCGCAAATATTTATACTTAATATAATAAACAGTCACGTACCTATATGACACGATACTCACTTTCTCCGTAAGAACAAGTTCTCGGAGCTTTCTGCTTCATACTATTGTGTTAGGTCGCTGACATTATGCGTAATTATATAAAAATTATGTAGGTGTGTATAATATCTATACAGAAGCCGGTTTTTTGTAGATGATGTAGGAATGTTTTTTTTGCATAGGTTTGTAGCAAAATTGGGATCTGATTCGTAAAGGAAAGTAAGATAGAATAGTTTAATAATTGCGGCTATGTATGCAAATATTAATTGTATTTATATGTACCTATGTAGGGAAAAATTACGCGCTCTTACGTACATTCAGTCTCAAATATAATTATAAAAAGGTAGAACCATAGAATTATAGTAGTAGTAGGCTTTTTTATTGTTTATTGTACCCTAAAGGCTTCAAAACTGCGGATTCAATTTGAACTTGAATTTGATTGCATGTAAATTGTTTCCTTTAATAGTTATAAGATTGGCGTCTTTGCTCGTGGTTCCTACCTAGTCAACACACTTTTTAAAGCAGCCAGTATCGTATTCACGACTTCAGTATTCACATAACGATACTCACGACAAACGCTTTCTACCACAGATAAAAAAATCATATGCAAATTATTCATTCTACTAGGTAAGTAGGTACGTAAAACCTTGTCAAAACTTCATAGTACTTTCGCTTCATTAAAATTAAACTTCTTATAAACGTTTTCAAAAACAACGGTCGTGTAGTACGAAGGTATATGTGGAATAACAATCAGAATACGTTTAGTTTCCACAAAATGAAGAAAGTAAGCTTTCTGTCGGCACGTTTTGTTGATGCAGCACCTCACTCGAGTTACGCACTGTCTAGATTTTAAGTGCCAAAACAATCAAGAAAGTGATTGCAAATTAATCACGTTTTATTTGACTTAAGTGACAGTTTTGGCTGAATGACGAGTTCCTTTGCATTTTTAAAGATAACTAAAAGTTCTTTACCCAACTTGCGAAAATAAAAGCAAGACTTCTTTGCTAGCGTATCTAATTAGGAAGGTTAGTACTAGGGTCACGACTTAGAGCAGGTCACGAATTCACGATTAAAACTCAGAATTAAAGCAAAAGTTTCACTTCCCTTTGGTAGAAATTCGGATATGATTTGAACTGAGTTATCTCATTGTTAACAATGTCATTTGATGAACTACAAAGCATTTTACTGACGATATTATTCCATGTTCTTTGTATTTTTGACTCATTAACGCTTCAATCATAAATTAAATCGAGCTAACATTAAATCTAAGACCACACTGCATAGGTATTTTTAGAGGGCAAGCCGTTTTATCGGGCTCATTAATCACTATGGTGATGTATGAAAATGCGCAGTGCGCACGTTACAATGATCAGGTATCCGGCAGGTATGACACCGATTAAAAGTTACCGATTCCAATTACCTTCAAGATATTGGTCCTTACTGTTAGTTAACCGACCAACGAGGTAACTCTCGGCCGAAAGTTCAGACAATGGTTTGATGGGCTCTCGGTAGGTAGTCAATTATACTCAGCAAAGCCTATTTAAAAATCAATTAAATTGGCAATAACATTCAATCGAGCTGTCAACACTCATATCAAAGACCAGATTGGACAGATATAAGTAATGTATGTCTTCAAACATAATATATGGTCGAAAGTTGTGTAACCGACGCGACGCCATATAGATCATAGACACATATTTACACGCGACATTTACGAATGAGATCTGTAACAAATCTCTTTGCTATTATGGCGCGCTTTTTGTATAGAGCTATATATAGTATTAGACTTGTATTGGTAACCTTAACAAAAGAAGTTTGTTGTTTATGTTTATGCTATTACATAACAATGTTAGATAAATAATTAATATTACCTACTTAGACGGGAAATTTAGGGTTAGTTGTAATATTTAGTTAGTTTAACTATTTCAACGGTAATAAAACCTTAACCATCCATTTCATAGCCGCTTATTCTTACCGCTTATTGGCGATTTGAAAAATGAAAATTGTTCAGTTACCTTTATAGTTTAATGGTACAACTCTCTGTTAAACGGACAATAAGTGAATAGTAATAAGCATCACTCAAGCTACTTAATTGTTTTATATACCTACGTAATAATATAACTTATTCATTCTCATCCTATACCTAAGCAAACAGGTTTTTTTCAGCATTATTATTTACGCTTAGGTACGCTCTAGACAGGCACTACCGGTATTTGATATAAACTAGTTCTCTATTTCCGATTATTGGATTTCCAACAACGGTTGATTATGTAAATCAGTACTTTCACCTGATATAAGATATGTATCTACTACCTACATACCCTTTCGATATCTACTTATCTTACCCTTTTTTAAACTACCTCTAGAACTCGTATTAGGAAAACGGTCGATGGACTGATAAAAGTCAACTTTTTTACAATTTAGTGAAGAATAATGAAAGGCATAGTAGATTTTTATATTTTCGCGACTTTCACAAAATTAATCTATACTAATATTATAAAGCTGAAGACTTTGTCTGTTTGTTTGTTTGTTTGAACGCGCTAATCTCAGGAACTACTGGTCCGATTTGAAAATTTCTTTCAGTGTTAGATAGCCCATTTATCGAGGAAGGCTATAGGCTACTTTTTATCCCGGTACGGGAAGTAGTTCCCACGCGATGCGGGTGAAACCGCTGGCAGAAGCTAGTTATAAATAAAATATCAGCTTACATTTAGTCCCATAATCTGCAGCTCTTGTCCCTAAAAGGTGCTAGGTGTTAAAAGTTTGAAACGACCCTATTTCCTATATTCGATTTGTCATATTTTCCTTAGCTTATAATTTAATCTGTTAAAACTGAACATGACAAAATGCACAGCAGAAATGTTAATACGTATGTACAATGTCCACTTTTATACATTTTTATCTCGTCGTAATTTTCTTAGATTGACGGCCGATAACATTAATTTCTCACTAGTTACACTGGAAGCCGACCCCAACATAGTTGGGAAAAGAATTGGAGGATGATGAGTGTACCTTCCTGAAATCCAATGAAAAAAGTTTAAAAATTATTGTAAGAATTGGCAAGATCTGAAAAATTAGGCGTTATTAACTTGGCTTAATTAGCTCACTATGTAACTTTTAATTTATACGCAATAACTGGTAATTTTCACGTAGAAAATAAAAAGTGAATTTGTGTGTTGCACTTTCTCACACTAGTGACCCGACTCGATGTTACTTTTCACGTCATTACAATATCCACGATTAAATTATAAACCACGGTTATAAACTTACGTATTACGTATGCAAAGGCAATAGCCGTCGCGTCTGTAATTTCACCGCAGTGACGTCACGGCGTCTCATCACACCTGCGTGCGCTTGCGCAGGTCGACGATCTAGAGCTGGGAATGAGCGCTAAGTGGTTTGATCTAGTTAGCGCATTGCATTTTGCTACGAATAGATGTTCTATTTTACTTCTTTGGTACCGTTTTGTTGATATTAAGATAATCACATTTTGAAGTCGATATTGTCTTAGGCTGACGTGTGAAAATTAATGCGATCAAATAATTACAGGCTTTGTTCATTGAAAAAACAATATAAGTACATGACGTCTTTACATCAGTGTGTGATGTGTTGATTACTTAATTCAATTGAAAATACCTAAACTTATATCTAATCTAAAAATATGTGCATATTGATACAATTTTAATTCGTCTAACTCACTAGATTTTACCACAACGAACTCAAAATGGCAAATAAAATAAAATTCATAGATTTCTGACGCACAAAGCAAAGTCTATCATCCAAATGGCGCCTTTTCAAAGTTTGTCGACACACATCGTTAAAATGCATTATTCATCATCAGCCTATAGCAGTCCACTGCTGGACATAGGCCTCTCCAAGTGCACGCCACTGAGATCGATTTTCGGCTGCTCGCATCCAGCTCCTGCCAGCCGTCTTGCGCAAGTCATCACTCCACCGTGCCTGAGGACGTCCTACACTACGTTTGCCGAGGCGTGGTCTCCACTCTAGAACTCGTTTACCCCAACGGTTATCGGTTCTTCGGCTAATATGGCCAGCCCACTGCCACTTCAGCTTGCTGATTCGGTGGGGTATGTCGATGACTTTGGTTCTCTGACGGATTACCTCATTTCTGATGCGATCCCTCAGAGAAATGCCAAGCATAGCTCTTTCCATAGCCCGCTGAGCGACTTTAAACTTGTGGACCAGCCGTACCGTCAGTGTCCACGTTTCGGCTCCGTAAGTCATGACAGGTAGGACGCACTGATTGAAGACTTTTGTCTTTAGGCACTGTGGGATCGACGATGTTAGGACTCGACGTAGCTTCCCAAATGCAGCCAACCCAACTGAATTCTCCTATTCACCTCGTCCTCAAAGTTGTTTCTACCTAACTGCAATGTCTGCCCGAGGTATACATATTTCCGAACAACTTCGAGAACGACGCCGTGTATCGCAATCGGTTCCGGTAGAACATGTTCATTGAACATGACCTTGGTTTTGTCCGAGTTCATCCGTAGGCCGATGCGTAGAGAAGATTCAGCCAGGTCGTTCAGCATCTGTTGTAGGTCCTGCAGCGTTTCCGCCATGATGACGATATCGTCAGCAAATCGCAAGTGAGAGATGTGTTCGCCATTGATGTTGATGCCGCGTCCTTTCCAGTTCAGCGTCTTGAACATATCCATGAATGAATGCATTATTAATTATTGTATAATCATTTTCTCCGCTGTGTCTCCATCAAATGGTTATCTTTGAATTCGCTACTTTCTTTAAATGCTTTTTAATATTCATAATGACGGGGTCTCTAATTTATTTATATTATGGTGATTTGGTGATAATAGAAAGAGTTTGCCATAACGTTATGTAATGTGGAAGCTGATATTATAATTATTGTTTAATTTACGTAATATTCGATTTCAATTTTTTAGACAGTTTGAAATGATAAGCAGAAAAAGAAATTATAGACAGATTTTAAATTCCTATTATTGACGGGATGAAAATCAGTCTAAAACTGGAAATATTAAATAAAATTCTTCATATCCAAATAAGTTTAGAAGAAGGAAAAGACGAAAGTGATATTTTTTATTAAGTAGAGTCGCCTTTTCCTCTAACATTTTTTACCGCCAAAATTTGACAGCTCACGTCACATTTCCCGCTTAAAAATTTCCCTCCTCAACAATACAATAGACAATAAACAACATAGATCATACACGGAGCACGGAGTCGCATCTCGCACTAGATTCGTCTGTCCGTGACGCATCAGCCGCAAGAAAGTGCATTCTTGCGCACTCTCTGCATTTGCTACTTAACGGGCCATTTAGCCAACTGCTACTAAATATTAGTTTTAATACCCATTGCACTTGACGGTGTAAATTGCTGAAAGTTAGTGATATTTTATGATGACATTGAATGATTGTCAAGTGTCAGTGTCAGACACGAATATCGATTGGGAAATAAACAGCTCGTTTTTGAAATTATTGGTTGTAATTTACGATGTATTGAAAGACGAAGTCGCATTAAGTCTTCCAATGTAGGTCCCATTTTCTAACATGTTTTCCTTACCAATATCTAGTTGCAAACTATCTCTGTATTACTTAATATTTGTCATTGCAGCTAAATTGGGTCGGGTCTATCAAACTGTTTTTTTCCTATGCAAGCGCCTCGAACGATTTAATTGCAACACGAAACTTAGACTTTGCTGTCAAAATAATTCGGGAATGTTCAATCAAAGCCTAAGCACAGATGATGTCAATTTCGGAAACTTCCCATTTACCTACCTAAATTATGGACATTGCCAGAACTAAACCAATAGGTTCCTATACTGTGTTTTAGGTAAGTGGGCACTAGATTGCAGTTACCTTCACAAACCCAGCGAACACTTTCAACAATAAACAACTTACACTTAGTCTCTTAACATTCAGAACCATCTAGAATTTATCTTCCATTTCACAGTTAAGTAATAAATTCTCACGATTTCAACCATTTAGCGGCTACTCGTTTATGCAAATTCTAGCTAGAACTATACAATTTTGAAACCACTTGCATAGTGCACAATATGACATAATTTATGCAAGTATTCACACCAGTTTTGCAACTATAAGTTCGGCCATTCAGAGAATGCGTTCCTGACACGTCGCGATTGAACTGACGACGTAACTTTGCAATGGCGTTGCAGTTACGATAAAAATATTTTTGCTGGTTGTTTACCGTTTTAACAATTGAGGAGCATTAAAACAACATTATTATATCAATAATCAATGAATGTTATCATTTTGTGCCAAACTGAGTGTCAAATAACTTGGTAAACAATATTTTTCTAAATCTATACTGCGCTATTACAAGGTTATGTCAGCGGTTTATATTTTGTAGTGCTGTGCTAAAAATAACAGGCAAGTATCGTAATCTGTTCTTATACAGTTATAATATAAAATAACACGTTTTGATTTTCTTTTTAAGAATTGGAAAATAATGGACTATAAGACTTAATTATAACGTTTATGAAATATAAAAATAAAACTATGACCAAACCGCATTTTTATACTTAGATTAAAAATGGTAACCCCAAATGGCGTTATGGGCCGCCATTTTGTGACGCTAAAACAGTCGTCCGTTGTCGTTTCGTGCGCATAGACCACGTTTTTCAAGTGTTTTCGATCTGTTTTTATTTGATTACCCGGCTTTTGTTAGACCGAGATATCAGGATTGATTCTGTTATTGATAATAATATAATTATACATGTAGGCGAAGATGATGATGAAGACACCACCTCCTCAAGCAAATCGGAGTCTGATTAATATTCTGTTCGCACATTCAATTCAATGTACTTGTAACAAAGAATAAATAAAACAATTTTATTATATGAATATTACCTTTTTTTGGTTTCCACTTAAATAACTAAAATATAAAACAAATGATTCCGCCAATTTAAAACGAAAATAATCTTAAAATAATGCGGCGGTTCATTTTGAAGGAACGGTAACGAACTCAGTGTTATGTTGTGCCCATCACTAGTCGTGACTAACTGATAGGTGTCAGGAACGCATTCTCTGAACGGCCGAAGTATAAATTGTCAACTTTTGTTCTCACCTCCGAGAGAAATACTCAGTTTTACATATTTCTTGTAAAGGTGAGTCCATATTGTACCTCGGTAAAAGATTTTGGGGTTAAAGAACTTTATTTCTCGCTCTACCGCTGGGAAACAGCTGAGCCAAAAAAAGTTTGATCAGCTTAATCTTGACGTGGATTGGATATTAACTATTATACTAAAAGAAAAGATGATATATTTTGCAAAATATAAGCCCTACTAATCGTTAAGGTGCATAAGCGCTTCCCTTGAGATGCGGTTAAAAGATAACTATTCCGTTTCCCATGGTTTTACAATGATGATAACTCATGACGAAAGTAGGTAGGAGGTATAATTCTCTGTTCACCAGTTCCGTGATCGCAAGTCTTAGCATATTGACAGTGCGAATCAGCCTTATGATGTTTACATTTTTAATATCAGTGAGAGCATTGACATTTTTACAACATTGTGTGATAATAAATAAAAAGCTTTTTGGTCAAATCAACATTTCGTAACACCACTTCCGACTCATAAGTAAACTTATGTAATATTGTCAATTAACTATAGTTTTTTTCGTAAAATTGTTATGTCCCGTATTTTGTAACTCTGTGTGTACCGTTCTACTAATTGGCGGAAATAAATTCTTTTGAAAACTTTAGATCGCTAATTGGTTTGAGGAAACAATGTACAATAAATTCTTACGTAAATATTACATTCTTCAAATTTTTTACTCGTATATTAACGACTTCCTTTCGTTGTTTTCAGGTAGAGAATGACTACGACAGAAGAAGACAGGCCACGCTACCACACCCCGGGTTCACAGAACATCAAACGCGATTCGGCTTAAACTCGCCTCTTCAGGGCTTCCAACAGCAACAGGCTTTAATCACAAACCCACCACCAACAGTCCAGTTCCAACCATCCTTGTTTCCCCAACAACAGCCCCAGCCACAGCTGCCACAGCAGCAGCAGCTTCCTCAACAGCAACAATCCTACGTGCCACAGTTCAACAACCATATCCCGAATATCAACAACAATTTGCCCTTACAGAACAGTAACTTCCAATTCACACCTCAAGCAAGCAACCCACCTCTGTTGCAACAGAACAATAACTTCCAGCAGCAACAGAACTTGAGGCAGATCCCGCAACAAACTCAGAATATCCTGCAACAGCCCATTCCTACATTACCGACTTATCAGAATGGTCACTTGCAGCAAAATCCTACCTTCCAGCCAAGTATTCCGGCAACGGTTAACATCAACCCACAAAGGCCTACGCAACAAGCCTTCCTCCCCACTATCTCGACGTCACATAGCCAGCCTATCAACCAACCTATCTTCAGTCAGCCGAATCCCATTACTATTCAGCCCGCACCGAACCTAGCTCCTCAGAATTACAACCAGAACCAAAACAATGCACAGCTCCCATTCCAATCGAATCTGGGCCAGCAACCCATATTTTCTAACGGACAAGCTTCACAAATTCAAGACATTCTTGAACAGCAATCTAAGGAGAACTTGGAAAAGCTAAAGGAGTTACAGGAAAGGGCGAGAATAATCCAGAAGCACCAGGAGTTTGTGCAGAAACAACAGCAAAAGCAACAAGAAAAGGTCGAAAAACTGCACGAGGAGTTTGTAAAGAAGCAAGCCACGAAATCAGTACCAAGCTTCACGACGACGGAAAGCTATGAGGAGTATTATAACAGGAATTCCGAGAGGCGAAGGCCGATTTTACCACATGAGACGGATTTATTCAAGAAAGCTGTTGAAATGTACGAGAGGGAGCACCCTACTACTACCACTACGACTACCACGACGACGACCACGACTACCCCGCCCCCACCTCCTCCCCCCACTCCTAGGTACCGACCCCGCCCTAAACCTAAACCTAGGAACCCCCCACAAGACAGAAACAAGCAGAAACTGTACAACGAAATCAAGAATCTCTTAGAGGAAAGCGAAACTAAAGGATTCGACGACAGCTTGAGAGCCAAGAGTGCCGAATTATTAAAGAAACCAGACATTCTTAAACAACTGAAAGTAGCTCTCGCTGAAAACCCCGCAGACTTCTCTGAAAAGAACTTCTCATCCCGAGAGATTTCTCTTAACGGGCACAAATATGAAGTGATTAGGACTAATAACCCAAATCTAATTCCTAAAGGTGCTATCACCGCTGACAGTTCGAACTTGGCACAAATCATGGCAGCCGCTCAGCTTGAACCTCAAAAGGAAAGCAGAGTTTCGATTGAAGATCTGACGAAAGGTATCTTGCCACCTGGTGCAAACTTCGAGTTGATCAAACAGGCGGAAAACGGCAAACTTGAAGAAGTCAAGGCACCAAGTGAACTGCAAAACAAAAAGAAAGTTACATTCGTTTTCCTTGAGGAACAAGAAGACGGTTCATTCAAGGTGAAGGGTGTCAAGGCTAATGGCCAGCAGACTGAAGAAGGTCCCGAAGTAGAAAACATTCTGAAGAAAATAAAGAATGGTGAGATTCAGTTGCCTGGACAGACGAAGATCTCAAACTCTATCTTCAGCTCAACCACCGCCAGCCCAATAACTGAAACAACTGACTACGTCGCTGCCTCGTCCCATCATCCATCAAGTTACTCGACGTTCGTTAGTACTTCTAACCACGGATCAACTGGCCATACCAACCCTATCGCCCATACAACACCGACGCCACACTTCCAGCCTTCCATCCAGCCTTCTAGGAGCACCGCCCAAACTCAGACACACTTCCCGTCTACCGTAACCGTGTCAAGCACCGAAAGGTACAACACCAAGTCCAGTACCCCAAGTTATGAGTACACCTCAAGTAGGAACAGCATCAACCAAAGTCCAAGAATCACTTTCCCGAGTTCGACTCATTCTACGATCATCAACACCACCCCTTACCGTTCCTCTGAGAAAGATTTAGTTGTGATTGGCTCCAGCACGATTGCTCCAACCATCAGTGAAGGAAGCTCATTGAACTTAGCAAGGCAAGCAACCCCACCAGCCAACCCGGGGCTGGTGGACATTCTGAAGGAGAATGGTCTGTTTGCGACGGCGAAGTACTTGCGTCAGTCAGGTTTGGACTCGATCCTGAATGAGACGGGTCCGTATACCATCTTTGTGCCAACTGACAAGGCGTTTAGAACTCTGCTCGTACAGCTCGGAGGTCCGGATAAGGCTGAGGAAAAATTCCGTGACAATCCTAGACTGCTTAGTGGTGTAAGTACCTACAGCTTATTAATTCAGATGTTCGTAGATCACTACTTAGTCGAATATTGTTGTACCTAGTTGTTCACTAGGTACGTAACATCCAAATAATTATATATTTTAACTTAATATTCTATCACTTACCAGTCAGTTGGAAGCCAGTTGGAAGCCGACCCCAACATGGTTAGGAAAAAGGCTCGGAGGATGTTTCTATCACTTACCATTTCCCGTAAAATTTCCAGTTGCTGCTCCACCACGTGATCCCAGGAGCGTTCGACATCGGCTCCCTGCAGGACGAGATGACGGGCGTCTCTCTAGCCGGCACACAGCTCAGGGTCAACCAGTATGACATGCACGATGTCGAGTGGAACGAGGTCCGAGTCACCACCATCAACGGCGCCAGGGTGCTCGATGATAAGAAGGATATTCATATACCACAGGTACGCACTAAATAAACACTATTATTAAAATAAACATTCTATTGACCTATTTTCAAATGACTTCCGAAAAAAATAGGAGATTCAAATGTTTGTCAACTACAGAGAGTTGTGAACTGGCAGTTTTTAATGGGAAATAAAGTCAGGTAAATACATATGTAAATGTTACAATCATGAATATATCATCTTGAATCCATACGCCTAACGAATATAACAGAGCAACGTTGTTAAAAGCATTATTCAGACGCCTCTATTTGTAAATAAGAGTTTTCAACTTTTTGTATAAATTACTCAGGATTTAACATGAGACTGGTATTGTGCGCCTGCGACCCAAACGCGGAGGAAACGGTTCCTCACATCATATTAGATTGCCCAATATTTGCCAGGGAACGCTACAGGTTGGAATGTGAGCTGGACACCGCTATATCCAGGAACACTGTGAGCGAGGTGATGTCGGGGAAAAAGAGAGATACATTTCTTAGTTACTGCGAGAATGTGGCAATGAAAGTAATTAATAAAAATAAAACACGTACTTAAAACTATGTTTCCTTTTATATTAATGTATAAAATAAGAAGCATAGGAAATTTAAATTGTAAGCAGTAGACTAAGTAGTAAAATTGTATTTAAAGTTAAGTAAGTAAACATGTAAATAACTATGTACTAGCCTAAGAGAATTTTTGCAAATATTAAAAGAAATAAAAAACAGCACCTTAAAATTTCACCCTAAAAATTGATATAAATAAATAAATATAAATCAGTACAGTAGCCAGATAAGAAGTGGGAATCCCACCCACGAGAATGTATGGTGATGGATACCAGAAAGAAACAGTATGCAGCATGGAAGTACGAGAGGCATGTAAGCGAGAACTGGTATGAAAGAGAATTAGAATAGAATAGGCGCCATAAACATGGCGGATTTGGTACAAAAAAAAAAAAAAAAAACATGAGACTGGTTCAGTTAACCCTGGCACAAAGCCAATTTCATTCTTCACTTGCTTCTAGAAAAATGCCAAAATCTCAGAGATTCAGATTCAGTCAATCTTCTTATTCTTTTTCCAGGGCATAGCACACGCAGTAGACCGCGTAATGTTCCCGCTACCAGTTGGCGATCTGGTGCAGACGCTACAGGCAGACAGGGACAGGAGGTTCACCACATTCCTGAAGGCCATACACGCTAGTGGCTTTGCGGAAACTCTTGCAGGTGAGCTTAGTAGGCTGTAGACATCATCATGTTTGCCAATTGCCGTCCACTGCTGAACGTCTAGGCAGTACCTAGTATCTTTGCAAAAATAATGTCACTGGATGCTTTATGATAAAGCGTGATCTGGTGGAACATGGGTGGAACTTGGTATCTACTTTTTTTAGAAAAAATATTTTTTTTTCGAAACAGGCTTGACTTTTAAATAGGTTATTAGGTTTTAAATATTTAAAATGGCGGTAGTTTGCATCCATCACGCAACACAAACACAAATCGGTAATAACACAGTATACCCTGATATCTGCACTAAACCCCGAAATCCATCGCCCACAATCTTATTCAATATTTTGACTTCTATTAATTTCTTATTCTTTATCTCTTTCAGAAAGCAAAACCTACACAGTTTTCGCGCCAACGGACGCGGCATTCGCGCGCTTGTCACCAGCTGAACTGTCAAGATTCGCGGAAAAGGCAGGAGCGCGAGCGTTAGTGGCGCGGCATGTGTTGCCAGGCACGTTATATAGCGCCGGCATGAGGTACTACCAGCTTAGGAACTCTATGGAAGACGCTAAACCGTTGACGCTGCAGAAGAATGCTGGTGAGTTGACTTTTAGATATAAATGTAAAGTTAATATGGAATGAGATACATGTACGGTAGACCGCACATCAGGGGTAACTGTCATGCCCCTTAACTCAATAGTAATAAGTACGATTTTCCTATAAAACTGTTACCACTGACCTGAAGTTGACTGTACATAGTGAGATACATATCCATAGTGAGATACAAGTAGTAAAAGCGATTTTAAAGGTCACTGGAAGGGCCACTGTTTCGGTTGCCTTTATTTGGGTCGAACGTAAAGAATTCACGTCCCGACTTACACATACGAATCTGGTGGAAAAGTTTTATTAGATTACCAGATCAGACTAACATAGTCATTTAATTACTTAGTAGGCATTTTACGAAAAATATTTAATATTTTGTAACTTATTACTTTCTAGGACGCATCAAAGTGAACAACGCACAAGTGATAACGCACAACATCCCCGCGACGAACGGCGTCATCCACGCGGTGGACGCCGTCGTGTAGCGTGCGCGAGCGCAGCCAGTTAGCTTCAATGAAGCTCCGCCAGTCGGCCCGCCGCCGCCGCCACAGCCGCACGACAGCGTCACTTATCATAATATACTTTAAGACTGTAAATAACGTTAGTTTAAGACAATAATTTATATATGCGTGTTAGATTTTGTAAATAAAGATTTTTAATTGATAATGTTGGATTTTTATGACAACTTATTTATTCTCCAAAAGTAGATTTAAATGTAGAAAAAAAACTACAATTCAATCCGTAAAACTAATCGTATATTAATTAAATAATTTCACACACACAATCCCAATGATTTAAGTACACTTCAACAAACCTCCCAAAACACTCAAAAAGGTTTACTTCATTCAAATCAAGCTATCAATCATTCAAACAACTTAATTCTGATAATTAAACTTTGCCAACATCAATTTTAACTTGGCAATCTCATCATCTTTAGCTGCTAGTTCCTCCCTCAAAGTCTTAATGGTGTCATCCTTATTTTCTGCTAAAGCCTTCAGTTCTTCCAACAGCTGGGCGGTATCCAACCTCTTTGCTGGTCTTCTTTGGACCAGCTTGCCTATGATATGGGCTATTTTGGGGTAGTTGGCAGTCAAGTGGGCAGGAATCTGACCTTTGCGAAGGTCGGTTATGGTTTTCACTCGCTCCATGTCGGTGCTGAAGGGTTCTACCATTTCAAGGAGTATTATACCCAAGCTGTACATATCGCTCTGAAAATAATAATATAGAAATTAGCAGTAATTTGTCTAATTCAATTATGGTGTATTATGTTTGTGGCTTCTTAAGAATGGAATTTGGGTCGAATTTAATTAGTAAATAAGTTTAAGACTATAGGTCTTCGAATAACTATGCTTTGTAAAATCAGCATCTTTCTACATTCTCGAAAAAACATCGTCTATTCAATAATGCCTATTACCTATATGAAAGATATTATAATGCAAAGAACTGTTTCCTACTTTTCGAGATGACAGAAAATGAGAGACTTCGCTTTCAAACAGACAAAATTCAGGACTATGACGGAATTATACTTGTGTCAAATGTTTACTAGCTATGTAATAAACTCACCTTAGGATTACACTGTCCCTCCAGCTGCTCAGGCGCAGCATACAAATGCGTTCCCAAAGCCAATCCACTATGAGACTGCTGCAAAGGACAGGCCAGGCCAAAATCTCCTAATTGGACTGTCACGCCGCCTTCAGTCTGAGCCACGAACACATTACTAGGCTTTATGTCATGGTGGATTATCCCCCTAGAGTGGATATAATGCAACCCTTTCACTAACTGCGTAAACATGTCTATGAGGACATCAATATGTGTCCAGGCCACTGGGTACGCCAAATCAGGGGATTCAAGGCATGTAGAATCTGAGGAGTCACAATGATGGAGTGTCATGTCATCAGATCCTTTTCTATTGGCTGTCATGTGATGGTTCCTGTCATCCAACCACTGCTTTAAAGTCTGCTGGCAGTAAGTCATCTGAATGTATAAAGTCGCCCATTTTAAGTTGACTCGGGAACAGTTTTCAAACTCCTTGCTGTTGAAAATGTTTGCGAGAGCATTCTCGTCCTGTGGTGACGTTGTCGTGTCTTCTTCAGACTGAAATTCTGACTCTTCCAAATCCTCTTGCGAACTCGCAAAGCTGTTGGAATTCTTGAAAGAAATTACGAAGTCTGACAGACTCTTCTGATTGATCAACTCCTTAGAGTTATGAGTTTTGAAAGACGTGATTATGTTAGGATGAGCAGATGAAATCAGGTTGGAGTTGATGGAAAAATCGTCAGTGTCTGTATCCATTTTGAAGTTACGCTTCTTTTTGACTGTGGACTCTATCATGGGTTCCAGCCAAGCAGCTTTGTAATTCACTATGTTAGGGTGGTTGAGACTCGCTATGGTTTTCACTTCGGCCAAATGGGTCATGATCGAATTCACATCTGAAGATTTTATGTAAACCTTTTTGACAGCGTATTCTACACCGTCTAGTCTATGTTTAGCTTTGAAGACGCTGCCAAATCCACCACCAGCTATGAAGTACAGCTCCTCGAATTCGCGATGGTATCTCGACCACTCGAGGCACGACGGTTGGACTATCGGCCAAGTCACTGGGATGGTTATTGGTATTTCTGATCCACTGGACACCGCAACGAGTTGGTACAAGGCTCGTTGGTACTGACTCCTCATTGCTTCGAACTCTCCCATGGCATAGGAGTCATCAATGAGGTTCATGCTATGGAGTTTCTCACATATTGTGTTGTACAGTTGATTGGCTCTTAAGGAGTCTTTCTCGAGGAGGGAACATAGTTGCTTGACCAGGGATTGGACGAGAAGGCTAATGGGCGTGGTCGCCGCGGAGCTGATGACGTCAATATGCTGAATACTCTGATGAAATACTGACTCATGGTGACTGTTGCGATTTAATCCTGGAATTAGAGAATAATACATGTTTAGATAAACGAATATTAGGCTACAAAAATCGGTAAAAAAACTTTTAAGTTAAACGGTTTTATCTTATGTGCACTGAAAACTAGAAAATAAAAAAATAGTTACTTACCTGTCAACCTACGTAGGTGGTCCCGGTCATATTAAACTAAAATAAAAACGTGGGGCCCATTAACTATTGCTGTAGTACTTTCTTCTAGAGGTATAATAGGTGTGGATTGCATCGACTTACTATAATCGTAACTGGAGATTTTGACAATCAATAATCAGCCGTAGCAGCTTCACCGGCGAACGCCGAGCTCATGATCTACCAAAGTATAAAGATATGCTTTGCCATAGGTAGGATTTCACAGGGGCCCCACGTTTTTATTTTAGTTTAATATGACCGGGACCACCTACGTAGGTTGACAGGTAAGTAACTATTTTTTTATTTTCTAGTTTTCAGTGCACATAAGATAAAACCGTTTAACTTAAAAGTTTTTTTACCGATTTTTTATTTTCTAGTTTTTAGTATTTAATGAAAATGCGTACCGAATATTCCTCATTCTATCTAATTCATTTAGTGTATCATTATTACACGGTCTCTTACCTGACAATTTATTACAATCTAATTCCTCAATACATAGCCCTTCCAGATACTTTTTTTTTTAACAACCCCAAAAATCATCACATGACCTCTCCTGCTGTGGGTCAGCAGCGGTGAGGGAGTGTCAGACTCTTGACTAGAAACCGTTTTGTTCCGTCGTAGGCCTTTTATGTACCAGGGTCGCGGTAACTCTTTCGAACAATCTCGCAGCCCAGGCAGGCCTTGGCCCTGTTGGGCCCCGCTGGAGTTACTGAAAGTTTTCTACTTGTGAAGCCCTTTTATTTGATACCCGTATTGGTGGGATTGATAAAAAATTGTTATCAGCCATTTGGTAGCGGCGGCCATCTTAGATTTCAATTTTGCATAGTAAATTGTATTCTACTTGTTGAGACCTTTCATTTGATACCCATGTTGATGGGATTGATAAAACCTACGTTATCCGCCATTTTATAGCGGCCGCCATCTTGGATTTAATTTTTTATAGTATATTGTATTCTGTTTGTTGAGCCCTTTCATTTGATACCCATATTGATGGGATTGATAAAACCTACGTTATCCGCCATCTTAGATTTCAATTTTGCATAGTAAATTGTATTCTACTTGTTGAGACCTTTCATTTGATACCCATGTTGATGGGATTTATAAAACTTAAGTTATCCGCCATTTTGTAGAGGCCGCCATCTTGGATTTTAATTTTATATAGTACATTGTATTCTACTGGTTGAGAACTTTCATTTGATACCCATATTGATGGGATTGATAAAACCTACGTTATCCGCCATTTTGTAGCGGCCGCCATCTTGGATTTCATTTTTTATAGTAAATTGTATTCTACTTGTTGAGTCCTTTCATTTGATACCCATGTTGATGGGATTTATAAAACCTAAGTTATCCGCCATTTTGTAGAGGCCGCCATCTTGGATTTTAATTTTATATAGTACATTGTATTCTACTGGTTGAGAACTTTCATTTGATACCCATATTGATGGGATTGATAAAACCTACGTTATCCGCCATTTTGTAGCGGCCGCCATCTTGGATTTCAATTTTTTATAGTATATTGTATTCTGCTTGTTGAGCCCTTTCATTTGATACCCATATTGATGGGATTGATAAAATCTACGTTATCCGCCATTTTGTGCCGGCGGCCATATTGGATTTACAATGTTATTGATATTACTATATTGTATTGTCATCGGAATTAAAGGTGTATACAAAATTTCAGATTAATCGGTTGACAGGAAGAGGGTGAAATTTGAATTACTAAATTTGACCCAAGAATGAATAAAACAAACTGGGTGAGCTAAATAAAACCGTTTAATAAAAACAGGTAAAATATGCTAAAATTAAGAAAATTTGCTTATTTTCCTCACATTGTCTTGATAAGAAAATGGGGATGACGTTAATACGATGACTTATAACAGCCTACATGAATGCCACATTAGATTTAAATTGTTACGCTATGGACTAAACCGTTAAGGACCTTATAGTTATTAAAAGCGTCCAAGTGGAAGTAATCGACTCCTACACGAAAACATTCAACATTACCAATGTTATCGTTCATGTTGGAGTTTCGAAAACCAAACACTTGAATTTCTAGGCGTATTTTCTAAAGTACTACTATTCGTACTTTTTCGTTTGAAAGTCGATGTATTTCTGTCGATCTTCAGTATTAATGCAAATTAATACTTCATATTCGAACGGTATCGTGCATCACATCTGACAATGAATGATTCAATACGATTGCATCTTGAGGGGTAACGGTTTTTAGAGAGTCCAATGAATTTGAATGACGAATAATTTCATACTGAACAGGGTAAACAAACTGGGAAGAACTTTTGTGGGTTCTGGAATAATCCGTCGTAATGTTTGTATGAAATATAATTTTGAACATAACTGGTTACCGATTGAACTAGGAATGTCCGCCCAAATCCGAAAATTGGTGGTTCTTTTGTTATTTGTAGGAGAATGATAGCACATAGGTATAAAGAGCAATAGTACAACGCTCACGTCCTTCAAAAAGTCGTTCAGGAAATCCTAGTAAGAACGTTCTACCGTTTTTTTTTCTACAAAAGACCTGACGTGGCGGGCAGCTCAAATATACGTAACTCTATGTTAAAAATTCAATGCATTCCTGTTTTAAAACCCAAGGTTCTCCACATTTTATCCTTCAGCTGTTGTTTGTATTATCTGAAGTAAACAATAAGCTGTAAGGGGGCTTCGTAAAACTAGCGTGCCCTGTACAATAGGTTCACTTTACAGAAACGATAATGGACCTTATTTTAGTGTGATAAAGTTTAAACTGTATTGTAATTAAAGCTCCTTGAACGTATAGTAGTATAGACATCAGTTGAACGAAAACCAACCTTAGGATTGTAACCATAAAGACTATATTAGTTTTCTTGATAGAATTCTGGAACATTCTCGGCAGACCTACGCGGTTTGCGGTACCTACCACAGAGTACATTAATATATAGGGTATAGAGTCATCAGCTTAACCTACCTGGACGCGCCATCTGGTGACCAACGACGGAGGTACATCTATTCTGTGCATGTGTGCGTAGTCATTTGTTTTGCATGTGTGCATGCATGTCTACAGGGTTTCATTTCATATTATTTTTTTGGATGTTGTTTTAGATGGTTTCGTTGAATAAAACACAAATTTACACATCTTATTACTTTATTTAGGCCGTACCGACCTTCGTCTTTTTAAATAATATATTGACGCCTCATTTTGAATATCATCATTTGGATCTACATCCTTGGTAGTACTAATTCCATTTAATAATTTATTGGTCCATTTACACCAGTTATATGCAAAAAATCTGCTAGAAAAATCAAATATATATTCAATTAAATCTTTGGAGTGACGACTGCATACCAGAAATTGAGTGTTGACATTAATATATAATATTGTTTTCATATAATTTTTTAAATTGTCTATATGACTTCTCTTTCGCAATATGTGGTGCAGAACATCCTGGATTTCAGAAAAACATTTAGTTAAATTTTCACTGGGGTAGCACAAATACTTTTTTCCCTTTTTATATTCACGACACAACAAGTACCTATTTTTATCTGGATCATTAGTAAATAAATTTAAATTACAATTTTTACATTTTTTGAAAATTGATTTGGTTTTGCGCAAAATATATCCTGTGATATATTCAATTTGAGCTATTTTCCTAGGATCCTGTTTTTTTAAATCGAAATTTTCTATTATGATATCATTGACATCTTCGAAGTCCACTTGGATGATTTCTTTTGCTTCTTTATTATTAGAAAAAATTAATTCATCAAATGAAGCCAGAACAGAACAAAAATCCTCTTCACAATTTGACCCTGGTGAATAATTGCTGCTCATGTTATTAATTAATAGAGAAGCAAAAGCAGCTTCAAACCCATCACAGGTGGGCGAGTTATTCCTGACCCCATGACTTCTTATGCTACCAAAAAAGTTTTCAATGGGATCCTGGTTTAAATGTCTGCACCAAAATGATTTAATTTGATGTTCATTAAATAATTTTTCTCTCAATAATATCATATTATCAACAGTCTTCACCCAATTTTTGATACTAGGAACAGTGTTAGCACTACCTTTGGATGTGACAAATGTCATGGAATTTAAAATAATTTTTGCTTGCATCCAAACATTGTGATGCTGTGATTTCGGTGTCACGTTTCGTAACAAATCTTTTCCTGATCTGTTGTCTGAGTTCTTCATGCTCCCATTTAGTGAATCGAATAAATTATCCATAAAGATAATAAAATCTGCAGTATCTTTAGTTTCTTCAGGTAGTATGCCATTCTCTGAAAAGCGAAATCAGACAAAAATATTAGTTAAGCACAAACTAGAACATAGTTGTAGTAAAACAAATGCTGTTTGCATACTCCATCAGTTCAGGTAGTTAACTAACTAAACAATCTTGATAGGACTTTTTACACAAATACATGTTAAACAAATAAACTGCTGCTTAAAATAATCGTCCAATACATTAAATAATTGTTGTTATTCTATTTACAATTATTTTTAGCTGTACTTTATTTTTAAATTAAAAGTCATACCAAAATTGTTTACCTTTAGTTAACTACCTAAACTACAGATGGAGTATAGTACAAATGATAAAACCAAATTCGCTTTTTTTAAACAAAAAATAATGTTGTTTTTCAAAACATTACAACAATGAGTGTTAAGAATCTGTTGAATATTTTTTATTAACACAGTGTTTTACTGCGAGACAACCTGATGGTAAGCAGCTGTGATAAGCAGTGATGCAATTAGAGATGGATGTTAGTTAGATTCTTATCACCTACACTGTGGTGGCTGCCTGCAAAGGTGGAACTTTATAGACTTTAGTATAAACTTACCAGCTAAATATCCCATAGTTTTTCCCACAGTTTGGCTGAATAGCTGGGAAGCATATTTCACCTTCATTTTTGGTATTTTATCTTTATTTACGTGATTTTCTGTGAGGTTTTTAATTATTTTTAAGCCTTTATATGTAGGATTGTTTTCATATAATAACATTATGTGCTCCCATTTTGCGATTTTTACTTCACCATCCAAAGTAAATTTTAAGTTTTTGGTCATTAAATTATTTCTCATCCCTTTTAATAAGTGTGGTATGTCATATAGAGGAATTATTTTTTTGCCATCAATTTCAAATATTGAATTCCGTGGCTCTTCATTTTTTCTTAAATATTCTCCTCTAGTCTCTTCAATTAAATAATTTATGGCACTTGTGTTGGATGTGCCTTGATCACACACTGTGGCTAAAACAGTAAATCCAATTAGATGCAATTGTTTTATAATTTTCTTTATTTGTGCAGCCAAAATTTCTTTTGGTGTACTGCCTGAGCAGAATGAATAATAAATGGGTTGTTTGTAATTTTTCATCACACCTCTAATCATAAAAACTAAAACATGATCTGCAATTTTCCGTGTTGATTCACCATTGTGGTTTACAAAACCCAATACTCTATCTTTCTTCGGATTATACTGCATGTGTGGTGAGAGTGCCATCTCATCAAAAATCAATGTGCACAACTTATCACAATCATTCATTTTGCCAATTTTTTTTTTTAATTGGTTAAATATATTTTCATTAATGCCTGGTTTAAGTGAAGCCCTGGATACCATTCGGCTTAATGTCACTGGAGATGGTAAAACAAATATTTTGCTTAACCATCTGTAAGCTTTTGGTCCCATTTTATATACACTGAGAGCCATAATTTTCTCCTCTTTTGTGAATCTCCTTCCCATTTTTGGTTTTGAGATTTCTCTGAATTGCATAACTGTAAATAGTGCAGCTAAAGTCTTAAACTTCTTTAAGGCAGTTTGAAACGTGATATTTGAGGACAGTTTTAATGCTTTTTGCAATCTCATTTTATATGAGATATTTTTTGCGTTTAATTTTTTAATCTCTTTTGCCAAATTTTGTTCATTGCTGTTGTCAACCCATTGTTTGGTAATTTCTGAAAACAAAAGCAAGAGTCAGCTAAATGTGTTTGAAAACAGTAAGTTAACTTATGAACCAACATGCACTTGTTTAGTCATGTAGAAAGTCAACGTCGCTCAGATAAGATACAAACTATAGCTACTAAGACTGCTTTTGCTCATAAAAGTGTCTATGCAATGGCACCTAAATTATATAATAAATTACCTTGTGATATTAGAAATAGTAAGAATAGTAATGAATTTAAAAATAAGCTCTTCAAGCTACTAAAAGACAAGGTATATTATTCAGTCAAGGATTATTTGAATGACAAATTCTGATGATAATTTATATATTTTTTTAATACTTATGACATTTACATGACTTTATCGACACAATTTTTAATTTGACATGAATATACTCATATTTTTTTATATTATTGACATTTCTTAAAATAATTTTGTATGCCTATCGGCGGGACATGGTCTGCACATTAACCTATTAAAACACCTGTAATCACCCATGTTTCACAAAATGAATAAATGAATTTGAATTTGAACCAACAATGCAGCAAATAAATTAATATAGTGCATAACTAGTATTTAATAGTGAAATGCAGAAATAAACCATTCCACATCCATTAGGGCAAGTGAGTTTGTATTCACTCACTCAATCAAAAAATTACCCCTTCTTACTAAAACTATCAATATGAAAAGGTATCAATTGGACAGAGTTCAAAGCCAGCTTTGTAGCTAGGTGTTTCCTAAGATTAGCTCTGTTCATTAATTTTGTTCATTAAGGAATGAATAAAGGAGATGGCCAAATTTTCAATTAGTAAAAAAACCCAGAATCGACAGCAACGAAATGGGTACCAATGGGTTCATTATGATAGATCTTTGATGGTGCCAAAAAGTCCAGCCTGAAATCCATGGGGTATAGGAGCTATATCATATTTTCACAAAAATAGGTTATGTTGAATTTATGTTGATACATAAAAAAACAAGGTATACTAACATTATACAAGCCAATAGTAATATCCCCATAGTTACAGAGTTTGCCTGGTGACTAAAAGGTCTTGAGTTTGACCCCTACCCATTGCACTATTGACATGAACCACTCCAGAAACGATTAAGCACCGACCTTATATACTTGGAGAGGTTTTCCAGTTATGTGCAACCTTTATAACTGGCAAAGGTTAATAAAAAAACTATTATTAGGTGCATCTGCCCAGAAGTCAGTGTTTTTGTAAAAAGTTTTATTTTTGGTTCTTTAGTGACAAGTATAGTTGTCACTATCCGCATTAGTGGAAAGTTCTCGTCAATACGAATAATATAAGCCCAAACACGAGGTAGTTTACATATTCAGTCGTCGAGTTCCCTCGATCTTCTCTGGTCTCCATCATCAAGTCAACTTTAAGCCTCCACTTTTGTACAGTGCTAGTAGACATACACCTGAGTGTCAAGTTTTTACCCTATTTACGCCTACAACTTTCGTAAGTTGCCCTCGATTTCTCAGGGTTTCCATCATCAGATCCGGACCTGATGACTATGGGAATATCTGGGAAGTATACCTTATCTAACAAAAAAATAATTTTGCAAATCGTAAACTTCTAACAAACAGCAAACAGTAAAGGTAAACTTTTTCGTGACCTAAATTCTTGATCGAAAAACCATCATAAAAAGAGAACCCCATGGTTTTTGGGTGATATGACATACTTTTTTTAATCCACACATTATACTGAATCTAATGATGCATGTGAAGTTTCTGTCGACTCTGGGTGTTTTTTTGGCCATCTCCTTTACATCATCACAAGATTGTAAGTAAAATATGCATGACAATGGTGCAAATGCATATACCAATATGAAATGGCATATAATCTGGTTTTTAATATCAACAACAAAGAAATTACACTTACTGATTTTCCTATTAGAGATAGTTTGTTCAGATTCTTGAGGTGGAAGAATATCAGGATTGTTACTTCTAGAGGTAGATGCCTGAGGTGGAATAACTTCAGCAGGAATAATGTTGTGTCCTTGGTTTGTTAAGTCCATAAGAGGTGGTCTTCTTATAAAGGGTCCTGTAATTTTATAAAATTGGTTAAAAAGTTGAACTAAAAGATATTTACTTTTATGTATAAATATTTTACAATTGAAAAA
Source organism: Helicoverpa zea (assembly GCF_022581195.2). Classification (NCBI taxonomy): domain Eukaryota; kingdom Metazoa; phylum Arthropoda; class Insecta; order Lepidoptera; family Noctuidae; genus Helicoverpa; species Helicoverpa zea. Next base: position 1,473,801 of record NC_061454.1, read on the forward strand.
CTTTTTACCAGGTAAACCAAGTCGAGGTACAGCATCAGCACTAAGAAACTTGCTCCTTGTATGGTAATGTGATTCAAAATGCAAATGACATACTCGACGCCGTTTAAAGATTATGTCATTCTCTAAGGCTAGAATGTCACCTCCAATGTTGTAAATCCAAGTTCGAAAGCGTTCAGGATCTTTATTAGGATTAGGGAATTTGTGCAGGATTTCCTTTTCCGAACCTGAAAGAAAATATTAAGTAGGAAGGTATTTTATTATGTTAAGTAATACTAAATTTAAAAATATCTAATATGATAGCCAGATTTAAGTTTAGGTCAGTGGGTCGTCTTAGGGGCGGAGTGTAGGAGTTGGAGTATACGCTTAGGGGCACTATGAGCAGCAAAGAAAACAAAAAAAAAAGGTTTTAAGACTTTTTTTTCGAAAACTTACCGATTTTTTTGCCGATTTTCGGTTTGACCTTGTCTGTAGCAACCATTTACGATCTGAGAAGCATGGTCCTACAATGCACTGTTTCCGAGTTATGGGCCATTTATGTTTTTCTTATTTTATCGAAAACCATTTATATTTCAAATGGGTCCGAGTGCCCACATTCTATTTAAAGAACACTCTAGGCGGCTGGCTGACGCTTCAAGTGACCAAAAGGCTGGCTATTACCTTGGACAAAGGATCAGCATGGCGATCCAACGAGGTAATGCTGTCAGCCTCTTGGGCACGCTCCTAGTCGACAGTGATGGGGACGATTCTTTTTTATGCCTTTTAGTTTTAGGTTTGATAAAAGAATAGTTTTTAAGTAAATCTAAATATAAAATGTAAATACGAGTTGAATAAAATTTATATTTCCAAAATGGTTGCTCTAGCTGTAACGACGACCGACACTTAGAATTTTTATCATGTTGTTTTTTTTTTTCTCAATTTTGCTGGGTTTTTTTTACACGATGTCATGACTTTTGAGTACAGCAACAATTTCTTTCCCGAAAACGATCTTATCCGAGCTACCATTTTGGAAATATAAACCATTTTCAAAAATAACAAAAATGAAATGCCCATAACTCGGAAAGGTCAACCCGATACTGCAAAAAAATTGGCAAATTTACGGAAAAAAAAAACGTTTTTTTTTCTAAGTCCTTGCTCCATAGCGCCCCGAGGCTACACAACCAACCTTTAAGCCATAAGAAAATCTTAAGATGTGAGTGCCTAAGACGACCAACTGACCGTAACCGCGGGGGACAGCTGGTGCAATTTAAACCACATAGCACGGATTAGTTTCCGACCACGTGGAATTTCGTTCTGAAGTAGCTGGTATTGTGAACCATTGGTTTATTAATTAACCTAATAATTTGTCAACGGAGCAAAGGTTATGAATTATGTTATTAGGTTATAAAATTTAAACTTTAATACAAAAAAGAGTAGAAGCCAAAAAAGACTACTATATTACAAAATTTCTTACCACAGTTCGGTACACAACATTTCTTTTCCGATGTCATTGTAGAAAATCGAAATCCAAAAATCAATGCCGGTTTGCAAAAAAACAAGGTACGGTCGTCAAAGTCCAGGATAGAGCACAGGTAAACAGAATAAAACACAGTCACAAAAGTCCATAAAACAAAGCCAGGTCGTAAGATTGAAAATTCAAAACGCATAACAAAGGTGAGAAAAACACGATAGTATTGACAAATCGCCAATGACGGGAAAAAAAGCAACATGGACGTATTAGCCACCGGCGACGTTCCATTCTATCTCTATTTTCATAAATATGTACTAATATTTTATTTGCATTTAAATTTGCAATGTAACGAGGGATGACGGACGGGGATGATTATATTAGTAAATCTTAAGATTGATTTAAATAAAATAAAAAGAACCAAACAGAAATAAGGCAAATACATCAAGAAATAAACAGCTTGGAATTGTTTTAATATGCATGAAAAGAAACGGATTCTACACCAATTTCTTACAGTGTTGCTACAAAGTAAAATTGATACTGTTTTTCTTTATTTTATTTTATATTCTTTTTCATTTAATCTAAAAGGTAAGCTTCAGTACTTAAACATAATCATTATTATTATTTTTTATAAAATTCAATAAAATCAAGTAAGCGACACATACGCCATCTGTTGAGAAGAGAGGAAAGTATTGCCAGAGTCTTTTTGTCCATAGAAGTTAAGAATGTACTAAGTGAAAAGACCCTGGTACCTACTCCGATCACGGCTGGTATAACTATACCATGTGTCGTTAACCGCAAATGATAAATAAATAATATATTTCGTTTATTTATAAATTTTAGTTTAGTTTAAATAATTGGCAGTTTTAAACAACATCAATTAACTGGGTCAGTAAACAAATCTTTCAGTATGAATAGGCACATTGCCAACATAAGAATACAATGCTAAATATAAGCATTAAATAGATCGATAAATAGAGTAAAATTATTTTGAATATTTAAAAAAGAGCTAAATAAATGGCCAAGAAATTATATTGACACCCTGTAATAGGAGTCATTTGACCATCTTTCAGTTCTAACATATAGTCAGAAGCCAAAACCTGAAAACCAGTCTTCCTCAGGGGTTTTGGGATGCCCAGGAAACAAAGTTGTGAAATTGCTCCAAGTAGCACACTGGCTTGATCTTGCACAACACTCATCACAACTGGTAAGCCTGGCTGACCTCAATATAGTTGGGAAAAGGCTAAGCAGATCATGACTAATTTAACATCCTTGGCAGTCGTTACGGGTAGTCAAAAGCCATTAAGTCTGACACCAGTCTAACCAAGGGGTATCGGGTTGCCCGGGTAAATGGGTTGAGGAAGTCAGATAGGCAGTCGCTTCTTGCAAAGCACTGGTACTCAGCTGAATACGGTTAGACGAAAAAGGCTCGCAGGATGACGATGATCAAAATTCATTACCAAATAAAACAATAACATTTCAAAAGCTGCAAGTAAGTCACATCATTTCCGTTATCTGATAACATATTGATATTAGTAATCATTTCTTTGATTTACTAACAAAAACAATAGCTATTTGATCTTTGTCATAATCTGAGTTTAATCTGTGTTGTAAACACGTGAAATACCATGTGATTATTGCATAGTCAGTCAGTAACTTCATTGGCAATGTAAACATCTGGTTTTGTAAAACTGCTTTCAATTTTTAATTTACGCATTAAATTTTCAAACAGTTGTATTAAGAGAAATGGATGTTTACCTATCGGTGAACATGGATGTTTTAATGGTGGCTCAATTAAGGTATATCTATAGGCGTGAGTGATTGAATGCCTATTCTATTTAAATTTATACAATTCTCTTAGAGAGAATAATGAAAGAATGTGGAAATAATGTTATAAAAGAATGATCTAGCTCTTATTGTTTGTCCATTTCTAAATGTACCTTAACAATACCATAGTGTACAGATAGTAATATGCAATCCTTACTAATATTATAAATGTGAAAGTAACTGTAACTGATAGTAACTGTCTTTTCTCAACACCTAAACTACTGAACCAAATTGTGTGAAATTTGGTTCAGACATAGTTTGGAACTAGAGAAAGACAGAGGATAATTTTTATTATAAAAAATATAAAAATTAAATTTATTCCAGACATATAGCGCCATGCATTGGTAAAAACCAAAAATCTGCCGGAAGTCACTATTCCACGCGAACGAAGTCGCGGGCAAAAGCTAGTTGAATATAATTAAAAAAACCAGGTGTCTCAGATTTACGATGTTTGGGTAGGTTTACCTGTGGCTTACATTATTGTCTGTAGAAATTAAACAATAAATGATACATGTCTATCTATTGATGCAGAAAGTTGGTGCCTCTATATAAATAAAACAACCCAAATGCAGTGATCTACAAAACCTAGACAACTTCCCTCTTTTTACAGGGCATAATAAACAAGATTATCATGATATCCTTGCAGACTTTGTTTGATATACATACATGGATGGTAAAAGTATATTCACTATTTAAATTAAATATCCAATGCACAGTCATGTATGCAAGTCGTAGAAATCTAACCTCTTTAAAGGGTATTATGAACAAGGTTATACAATACATTACATACCTACATTGTATAAATATATTTTAACAACATGCATCTGCATAAAAACTGGTTTTAATTTCTTTCCCCCAACTGCCTAAGAAGTACGGCCAACATTATAATTAATTAAAAAAATGTTTAAGTTGGGCATTCCACGTCAAGTTCAATGACCTCATTTAGAGTAAAACCTATGACAATAATTCTATTTTTAAATTGTGCAGGCAATTATTACCCAGATTTCATCATGTTAGTTTATGGGAGCAGATACATTTATAAACTTCTATAAGAAGGTAATTATTATATAAAGGTTGGTCTGTTGATGTAACCTTAAGGTTGTAGGCCTACTTTGATTGATGATATTTAGATTAGATTAGATTAGATTACTCGGGCTGGTTTCCGCAACTCCACGACAAAGCGCGTATTTTGCGTGTGAGGGTGATAATGGGTGTTTATTCACTCGATCCACCCCAACTCCTCGAGAAAAGCCAGCAGAGGTTTAATTCTGCTGACTATCTCTTGGATAGTACCTGGGTTACCGAAGTACTTAGCCCTGTATATGGCGGTTTCAGGGCAGTCTAGTAGCACGTGTGCCGCTGTTTCTTCTTCCCCCATGCAGGCTCTGCATAAGGGACTGTCTGTAACTCCTATAACATAGAGGTGTTTATTGAAGGAGCCGTGTCCAGTTAGAACTGCCGTAAACTTACGTAAATTCTGCTTTGATAGGCCCATCAGCTGTTTAGTGAGGCGATCGTTGATGGTCGGGAGGGCCATCTTCGCCTGCCTGCACGCGCTGTGGTTAGTCCAGAGGTGGTTGTGTTTGTGCCTAGTACGCTGTCTTACCAGTGTTCGTAGGTGGCCGAAGGGGAGTGGCAGTATGGGTTCTGGTCCTACTGCTGTTTGGTCTGATCCCCTTCTCGCCAGCTCATCCGCTGCATCGTTGCCTCGGGAGCCACTGTGTCCTTTTATCCATTGAATGGTTATGTTATTTAAACTGCCTACCTTGTTTAACCGTTGGTGGCACTCGTGTATAAGGCCGGAGTTTGCGCAGTGTTTGCTTAGGGCCTGTATTACTGCCATGCTATCTGAGAGTATTCGGATAGAGTGACCGGTTACTTCCCGCTTTATGACTGCTTCGGCCGCTAGGGAGATGCCTATACATTCAGCTTGGAATACTGTATTATGTACTCCTAGGGGTGTGAATATGTGTATGTTTAGGTCTTCTGAGAAGATGCCTGAACCTGTGCCGGTGCTTGTTTTGGATCCGTCGGTGAAAATTCTTAGTTCTTTGGGATTATGTCCCTCGTAACGATGATCCTCAAAAAGTTGGATCCTGTATTTCTTATCGAATATAAAGACTTTGGGTATGCGGTCGTTTATAGCCTGCATAATGGGAAAGTCTGCATAAAGATTGTTTAGTATAGTTGTGTGTTTTGTAGGCAACTTGCTCCAGAGATTAAGGGTTTTGAGTCTTAGAGCCGTCATTGCTGCTTCTTGCTGTGCAAAGAGGTTCAGCGGCGGCAGACCTAGCATGGCTTCCAACGCTGCCGTTGGTGTTGTCCTCATGCCACCTGTGGCTGCCATGCAGGCTTGTCTTTGGACTCGCGCCAGTTTATTTGCGACTGTAGTTTGGTCGGTTTTGGGCCACCAGACTAAGGCGCCGTAAGTGATCATGGGGCGGATCACTGTTTTGTATAGCCATAGTATTATCTTAGGGGATAAGCCCCATTTCTTCCCTATCATTTTCTTACATTGCCAAAAGGTAATGCTGGCTCTGTTTACTTTATTGTCTATATGATTACTCCATTTCAGCTTACTGTCCAGAGTGACGCCAAGGTATTTGACTTCGTTGGATAGTTTGAGTTCTGTATTGAAGAGTTTAGGTAGTTTGTACGGTCCCAACGTTCGTTTGTTTGTGAACATGACTAACTCAGTCTTGGTGGGGTTTACTGAAAGGTCAAATTCCCTGCACCACTGTTCTACGATTCGTAGGGCCTGTTGAGTAAGGTTGCAGATAGTGTCAGTTACCTTGCCTGAGATGAGGATGGCAAGGTCATCCGCATAACCTATTGTGTAGTCGTGGTTTGCGTTTAGTTTTGTGATGAGATCATTAATCACTAGATTCCACAGGAGCGGGGACAGTACCCCTCCCTGTGGACATCCTCTGGCTATTAGTGCTGATTTGTCATCATCTTCAAAGCGTACCACGCGTTTGCTGAGCATGTTTGTGATCCAATCAGTTAGCATCGGGTTAACTCTGTGTCTGAGTAAACTCGTTGTTATGCTAACGAAGTTTGTTTTATCAAAGGCTCCCTCAATGTCTATAAAGGTGCCAAGGCAGATGCCTTTTTGTTCTATTGCCTCCTCTATCCGGCTTACTACCAGATGAAGCGCTGATTCTGTTGATTTCCCCGAGCTATATGCGTGCTGATTCGGATGCAGGGGGTTGTTTCTTAGCGCACCGTCCCTCAGCTCTCGCTCACATAACCTTTCCAGGGTTTTTAGAGCAAAGGATGTCAGGCTGATTGGTCTGTAAGATTTTGCGCTTGTGTAGTCTCCTTTACCTGGCTTTGGGATAAAGACTACTTTGACCTCCCTCCATTTTTTGGGGACATATCGAAAAGCCAGGCATGCTCTCATTAGTCTTAATAGTCTATATGAGATGTATGGTCCTCCCCATTGCAGGAGCGCTGGGAAGATTCCGTCCGGACCTGCTGCTTTGTATGGGTGGAAGCTTTGAATTGCCCAATGGAGTTTTTCCATTGTGACGATTTTTTGTGCGTATGACCAATCTTCTTCAGTTGGTGTTTGTGTTACCTCATGCCATTCTACATTTTGCGTGAAAACGCATCCTGGGAAGTGGGTCTCAATTAGGACGCGCTTCGTTTCTTCCGGCGATGTGGTATGTGTGTTGTCTGGTTTTCGGAGAGTGCCCAGACCAGGTGTGTTTTGTTGTGCTAGGATTTTCCTTACCCTGTTTGCTTGTTGACAGGACTCGATGTTACCACAGAACTTGCGCCATCCCCTGGTACTTCGGAATCTGATGCATTTCTTGTACCTTGATTTGGCCGCCTTATAGTCGTCCCAATCCTCGTCGGCACATGTATTCATTGCTCTGTTTAGAGTTTTTCTCACTTGTTTACGCCTGCGTTCTAGTTCCGCACCCCACCATGGTTGTTTCCCTGGTGTTTTCTGGTATGCAGTTTCGGGGCAGGCTGTTTGATAGCTGTCTATCATTGACTGTGTGAGGTAGCTTACCTGTTCGTCAATTTGTTCTGTGTCCACGTAATTTGTAGGGTCCCCGAGTTGCGCAAGTTTGGTGCTGAGCGTACGGGTGTACGTCGCGCGGTCCGTATTGCGTGGGTTCCGTTTCGGTGGTGTTTCTTGTATACAGACCTGTAGGTCAAAGCGGATCCATCTGTGGTCTGAGCAAGATGCCTCCTTAGAGACATGCCATCCTGTGATTAGCTCCGCTACGCTCTCTGATGCGAGAGTCAGGTCTATAATTGATTGATGATATGCTTTCTACAGTTATTGATAGTGACGTACATGTATTGACCTACGTGTTTTACGTTCAACAAACGTGAATCTCAAGGCTAATCTATTTTGTTAATTATATTCAACAACAGGCCAGCAGGTAGCTCTAAAACTATAGTTAAGCTTTTGAAGGTTAATTACTTACCTAAATCAAAGGATTTTATAGTCGCTAAGGCGTTCCACTTGTCCTGAGTCTGTTTATCCATGGTGTTTATATATTTTTTTTCCTTTTCCAATTTTCATTGATCAGTATACATCAGCCAAGACTTTAATTCGTTAAAGTCTCGAAAAGCCATCTTACTCAGTTACGAGACATTTTTAATTTCTGATTTCACTACAAAATAATAGAATGCCAGATATTTACGCTAACTATAATAATTAAAATAAAACTACAGCGAATTTCACACACTCGATTCTTGTCCACAAAACTGACTATAGACAACGTAGAACAATGTAGAACACTAGGACACTAAGGAAACGTCAATGTCACCAAGATTAAAGCAGTATTCTGATTTATTCGTATCAATCTTCATAAAAAAATATTTATTTTACTCAATCCATTTCCAGGATGGGTTCTGATGTGTGGTATGTATCTATGCATATGTGAAAACAGCAATTTTCAGTATAGTAAAAAGTTTGTTTGAGATCTCTGTAATGATGATCATTTTCTTGCGTGAAACAAAACATATTTTCGCATTTATGGTAAAATGTCACTGTCATATAAATAATGAATGAATTTGACAGAAAAACAAACGCAGGAAATCCATGTGCGATACGTTTACGATACGTTACGAACCTAAACTACTGAACCAAATTGTGTGAAATTTGGTTCAGACATAGTTTGGAACTAGAGAAAGACAGAGGATAATTTTTATTATAAAAAATATAAAAATTAAATTTATTCCAGACATATAGCGCCATGCATTGGTAAAAACCAAAAATCTGCCGGAAGTCACTATTCCACGCGAACGAAGTCGCGGGCAAAAGCTAGTTGAATATAATTAAAAAAACCAGGTGTCTCAGATTTACGATGTTTGGGTAGGTTTACCTGTGGCTTACATTATTGTCTGTAGAAATTAAACAATAAATGATACATGTCTATCTATTGATGCAGAAAGTTGGTGCCTCTATATAAATAAAACAACCCAAATGCAGTGATCTACAAAACCTAGACAACTTCCCTCTTTTTACAGGGCATAATAAACAAGATTATCATGATATCCTTGCAGACTTTGTTTGATATACATACATGGATGGTAAAAGTATATTCACTATTTAAATTAAATATCCAATGCACAGTCATGTATGCAAGTCGTAGAAATCTAACCTCTTTAAAGGGTATTATGAACAAGGTTATACAATACATTACATACCTACATTGTATAAATATATTTTAACAACATGCATCTGCATAAAAACTGGTTTTAATTTCTTTCCCCCAACTGCCTAAGAAGTACGGCCAACATTATAATTAATTAAAAAAATGTTTAAGTTGGGCATTCCACGTCAAGTTCAATGACCTCATTTAGAGTAAAACCTATGACAATAATTCTATTTTTAAATTGTGCAGGCAATTATTACCCAGATTTCATCATGTTAGTTTATGGGAGCAGATACATTTATAAACTTCTATAAGAAGGTAATTATTATATAAAGGTTGGTCTGTTGATGTAACCTTAAGGTTGTAGGCCTACTTTGATTGATGATATGCTTTCTACAGTTATTGATAGTGACGTACATGTATTGACCTACGTGTTTTACGTTCAACAAACGTGAATCTCAAGGCTAATCTATTTTGTTAATTATATTCAACAACAGGCCAGCAGGTAGCTCTAAAACTATAGTTAAGCTTTTGAAGGTTAATTACTTACCTAAATCAAAGGATTTTATAGTCGCTAAGGCGTTCCACTTGTCCTGAGTCTGTTTATCCATGGTGTTTATATATTTTTTTTCCTTTTCCAATTTTCATTGATCAGTATACATCAGCCAAGACTTTAATTCGTTAAAGTCTCGAAAAGCCATCTTACTCAGTTACGAGACATTTTTAATTTCTGATTTCACTACAAAATAATAGAATGCCAGATATTTACGCTAACTATAATAATTAAAATAAAACTACAGCGAATTTCACACACTCGATTCTTGTCCACAAAACTGACTATAGACAACGTAGAACAATGTAGAACACTAGACACGACACTAAGGAAACGTCAATGTCACCAAGATTAAAGCAGTATTCTGATTTATTCGTATCAATCTTCATAAAAAAATATTTATTTTACTCAATCCATTTCCAGGATGGGTTCTGATGTGTGGTATGTATCTATGCATATGTGAAAACAGCAATTTTCAGTATAGTAAAAAGTTTGTTTGAGATCTCTGTAATGATGATCATTTTCTTGCGTGAAACAAAACATATTTTCGCATTTATGGTAAAATGTCACTGTCATATAAATAATGAATGAATTTGACAGAAAAACAAACGCAGGAAATCCATGTGCGATACGTTTTTCTTATTTTGATAATAATTAATAAATTACAACAGCAAGATGAATCTACTACCCAAAAGCCACAAGGAATTCAGTGAAAAGGACTACTGGAACAAATTCTTCAAAAAACGCGGCAACAAGGCATTCGAGTGGTAGGTTATATTCATGCTGTATTCTTGTTTTGAAACGCAAATATGAATTTCTACTACTTTTAATTGAATTATTTCCCAGGTATGGCGAGTACTTGGAGTTGTGTGGACAGTTACACAAGTATATCAAGCCAAAGGATGCGATACTTATAACAGGATGCGGTAATTCAAGCCTCAGCGCGGACCTCTACGACGTTGGATATGAAAACATCACAAATATAGACGTTTCAGAAGTAGCTATCAAGCAAATGAACTCCATAAATTCTCACAGAATAAACATGAAATTCCTTTGTATGGATGCTTTGAACACAACTTTCTCTGATGAGGAATTTAACGTAGTTTTAGATAAAGGTACATTAGACGCGCTCATGCCTGACGATTCGGAAGAAACGCAAAAGACCATAGACAAGTACTTTGCTGAAATCAAAAGAGTTCTAAAGCTTGGAGGTCGGTTTGTGTGCATATCTTTGCTTCAGAGTCATATTTCAAGTAAGTTGTTGGAGACGTTTTGTGATAAGTCATGGATGTTCCGAGTGGTGAGATGCCATGAAGCTGAAGAGAGGAATGCTGAAAACGCTGATGGACCTACACTACCTGTATTTGTTGTTGTTGCTACAAAGTTCAAGGCAATGCCACAATTAGTAAGTTATTTATATTTTATTTTATTTGGAAAATGTGTTTGGATGATGAAATACTAATTATTAAGAAGAAACAGAAATTATTTTTTATGATTATTTTGAATACCAGGGTATTAAAACATATTTTCTGTTATAAATAAAAATTAAAAATGACTTAAATCTTGATAATCACTGTTTACTCTATGATTTCCACAGATATTAGAATTATGCTTGGCCGGTGAAAAGATGCAGAGACTACAGACCCCTGAAGAGTTGAAGACCTATGTGAAGTCAGCTCAGGATGCTGCATTTGTTACCAATGGACTTGCCAAAACTAGCCTGGATGAAGACAATGAGGTAGGTTTATTAACAAGTTATTTACTTTGTGTTGTTAAAGCACTTTGTAAGTGGGACATAAAGGAGTTTATAAGAAGAGTAAATAAGAGACTAGAGGAAATACGGAGAGAGAGTATTCATTTATGGAGAGCATATAAGGGAGTAGATAGAGTGTTACCTAGTACATAATGGAGCTAATAAGGGGTGTACAAGAGTAAATAGGGTGAGTATGGGAGTACATAGGAGAAAGACATAAGGTAGTATTTAGGGGTAGTATATAAGGCAGAATACTGGGAGAGTACATGAGTGTGTATAAAAGAAAGAAATAAACTTTTCATGAGAGAAAATATGGTTATTTATTAATTTATATATTTTTGTGAAGGTATCTCTGGACCTGATGCAGCCAGGAGAAGACACGCCGCGGTACACTCTGTATGTGGTAGACCAGAAGCGTTCGCAGGCCATCAACAAGTATGCAGTCTTCATTGTACCACAGGGCAGGTGAGATTACTTACATTACACAGATTAGCTGATTTTAAAATATTAATTGTGAGATGGGATATAGAAAAGTATGGAATTAGAAAACATGCCGTGCTGGTGCCAAATAAAATTGGGATAAGAGCATGAGGTTGATGAGAGCTGATTCAATTTTAAAATTCTACAGGCAAAAATATTCTCGAAAATTACTGCGTGTATACTTGCGGCAACACATTTAAAGTTATGCATAAAAGTTACAAATACCTACAATATGTCGTGCTGCTGCCACAAACGTAGGGGTATAGTCTTCGCCAAAGTTAATGGCGGCTTGCAAGTGTCTTCGACGCTGGATACAGGTCGCCTCCAACAGGTATCTGTGGAGATCTAAGGGGGAGACCTATGTTCAGCAGTGGACGTCCTATGGCTGAGATGATGATGATGATGATGAAGTGTCTTCAGACTACATATGTACATCTCTCGTGCACCTTCCTTGATCCATGACACCTAAAAGTGGTTCCTACGTAAATGCCTCCGCTATATTCCGTGTATGTGTTTATTTCAGTTAAGAGAACATAGTGATTATAGTACAATATACATAATTATAGCAACATAAACACATAAATACAGGCGGTCTGGTGAATGGCTGTCAAAAATAATAGCAGCGCGTAAACATCGCCCACTTACTATTTTATTGAGAAAGAGGATCTGTATGTGCATGCGAAATACGAAATTATTCTGTAAGTCTATTCAGCAAAGCACTGGTACACAGCTGAATCCGGTTAGGCTGGAAGCCGACCCCAACATGGTTGGGAAAAAGGCTTGGAGGATGATGATTCAGCAAAGTTTTTATTTTGATCCTTTTTGCGAACAGGCACACCAAGCCAACTTTTTGCAAGGTGTGCCTTTTTGCCTTTTTTGAAAAGTTTCCCCTATGTGTTCATAGGGGAAATATTACAAAAACTAAAAAAAAGGTTGCCTTCTCACTGCCCTTTAGCGTCTCTTTACAATTCCAAAATGTTTTTTTTAATTAAGGGTTATCTAAGTACATATTACGTTTTTTTACGAGAGTATCCGCAGTATATGGCTTGTATATAAAAAGTTCAGTTCATATAAAAAGAGGCGTCGTGAGGCGCGAGCGCAGTTGCTTATAAAATTGTTTTGGAAGCTTTCGGACGCTCGTGTTTTTGTGCATATTGTGCTATTTTGAAAAATATTATTTTGGTGTTAAAAGAAGTTTTGTTTTGCGTTTCCAAGGCAAGGATATTTGGTAAATTTTGGGTAGGTATTAAATTGTTTTGGAAATATGTTTTTGCTAGAGCTTTGTGATATGTTTCAGCGATTCTTAATGCAAATGTCACCTATACTGCAATTTTCCAAATTAGAATTATTTTAAAACATAGGTACTTAATTCACCAAAAACTATTTGCTCTCCTTTTTTATCTGAAATTCCTGATAGGCAATCTCTACGAAAAATAAAACACCCAGTTAAAAATCAGGCATAGTAAATTCTAGTCTAAGTTATTTCGAACAGACCAGATACATTACCTACGTTCTGTGCCGCATCCCACACGTTGGTAAATACTGAGACGTCTGGAAAACTGTTATTGCACATATTTACCTGTTACGTCATATACCTACATCTTTTTTTATGTTTTTGTTTTTGGGAATATGCTGCGCCATTTCTTGTTGTCAACAAAAACATCAGGACTGTTGGACAAATTTAATGTAGGCGGTCGTTTACTTATGGGAATCACCTTTATTTTTTCGAACTGCTATTTTTGTAATTTGTTATTAGCTTGTTTACTGGACAGGGTGTTTGAATTGGTTGGCGTAATGTGTGGCTGAAGATGAGGTCTTTAATTAAATTCCCGACTTTAACAGATTCTTGCCCGGTCAAGGAGTAGGTAATTGAAATAAAATGGTTTACAGTCTTTAGATATTTCCTTTTAAAGTAAATATTTTTTCACTGTTGGGAAACAAGACTATCCCCGAGTGACATAGGCTATATTTTTTTTAGCTACGGAAAGTAGTTTCCACTGGAAACACCTAGTCTTCAATAAATACATCTTTACCTGTAACTTCTGCACAATATTCCAGCTCCCCTCATTTCCAGCTACCTAAATACAACTCAAATAAATTAAACAGAATACTGCCCACTTATCTCTGCCACCGCGATCACATATCGCATGAGAATCCGTTAATGTCGCCAGCCGTCGGTCATACATCATAGGTGACCAGAAATAGACGCCTGGAATTATTGCGCTGTCCTTGTTACTGTTATACTGTTAATTATGACAGGGTTTAATTACATTAACTGTACTTACTTCAATCTGGGAAGTGGAACTGGGTATTGCTGTCCCCTTGGACTTTACCTGTAGATTTGGTAATGGAAGCACCCATATCGAAATAATAAGTCCTTTGAAGTGATAATTCAGTTGTCATTTATTTTAAAAAATAATTGATGACTAAAACCAGAGTGGTTTTAAGCAAGATACTTTATTAACATTATTATGTAATAAAATCATTAGATCCTTATAAGAGGGAATGATCTAGAAAATAGACACCATGACGAACTTTTTTGTATGTTTTGTTTACACTTTTAGCTTTCAAAAATAGGATATTTTTTGCAGTCTTGAAAATAACATTTTAAAATTATTTTTACCGCTAATTACCCTTCACCCATGCACATACTAACGTAGATATATTTTTATACCACAACAAGACACACCCACTAGTCAGTTGCACACTGGAATATAAATAGAAGTGTTGATCAACAAGACATCGGCGCGTGCGCCGATCAACTGTAGGCCGGCCTCTGGTGTTGGCTGCCAATGTTGGTACGCCAACATTTGTTTGAATGGCGAGCTTTATTGCAGACAAGCTTTCCATCGCTGATTTGCCTGCGTCTCGTGGATACTAATTCCAGCACCTGGATAAAAAGTAGCCTATGTGTTTTTATGTTTTACATGCTACAGCTTATAAATACAAATGTAAAGCTGGGTAGATCAGATACATTCAAACATCCAAAAATAATAGGTATTGCGTTCTTGAAACCTTTGAAAAAAAATACTTACAGGCCAATGACCAATGTTGGGACCAATGCAAATTTCCCGATGCGCATTTTGGCCAAAATGATAGTAATTTGCGTCAAAGACGCTATTTTGATAAACAAATGTTGAGAATAGTTTATTACGTAGTAACTGGCAGACGTTGTAGTCATTATAATTTGATAGATTTAAGCGTACTGGCATGAAGTATTGACAAATTACTGATTTGTCACGGTTAAAGGCGTTTGTGCAATGAAAATGACGTGTATAACAATGTTTACTGCACGATCGATGTTAATGTTTTTCTTTCTTTCACGCTCACCCCTAAAATAGTATAAGCTATTTTCTAAAATATTAGTCTGTACCTACTTATGCTATTCCGATCCGTGCAAATAATTAATTTCATCAAAGATCTAGGTACTTATTATAGTTCGGCCATTCAGAGAATGCGTTCCTGACACGTCGCGATTGAACTGACGACGTAACTTTGCAATGGCGTTGCAGTTACGATAAAAATATTTTTGCTGGTTGTTTACCGTTTTAACAATTGAGGAGCATTAAAACAACATTATTATATCAATAATCAATGAATGTTATTACGTCGTCAGTTCAATCGCGACGTGTCAGGAACGCATTCTCTGAATGGCCGAACTATATGATGTCTGGATATAAATCCCTTTTACGGCAAAGTAGGCACTTGTAATTCCAGCAGCAATTACATTTTCGCGCATAATTGGTCTTAAGATGTACTTAAAATATAACTCCATATAACTTGAAAACGCCATAGTTTTAGAAATACAAAACTCGTCTTCAAAAAAGCTGGTCTTTCTAATGCACCTTACTGTAGCATTGTACCTAATCTTTCTCACCCTATATTCCAGAGAATCAGAGTGGTTATTCGGCACGCCGGCCGGTCGGCGTCAGCTGCAGGACTCAGCACGGTTCGGCAGACTAGTGGTGGCGGTGCTGCGGAGAGGACACAAGTTCGAATCACTAGACGCCGTGAAAGAAGAGCTCGCTCACGCCGCTAAGATGCTTATACCTTATGGGTTGACGGGACAGGTGGGTTGTTGGCAGAAAATTCGTGTTTCATTTTTAGGGAGGTTGAGGTTTCGGAATAGATGCAAGGGTTGATAAGTCAACTTTGACGCCATACTTACTCTTGATGTGATACTGAACTCTCCATGCTTTAAAAAGTACGTAAAACTGTCATGTTTAAATTCAGGTAAAAATGAGTCCAGAAAGTGTGACATTAGTCTTTTTTTGCAAATGAAGATTCATGCATCCGAGCTGATCGCAAACCAACTCCATTTTTGGGGAAAAGATAGGCAGTGTATCTCGGCTCCGTGGAGATTTTACAAAGCCTTTTCTCTTATAGAAAGCCAATTTAGTATGTATACAATCAGTTAAAATGTTTCAAAAACGTCTTAACTCAATTTATAACATTCTTTTAAACTGTCTCAAGATACCTTACCTCATTTCATAAAAACACCCTTTCCCACTTTCAGATCCCGTTCCTCTCACTAGGCAGCGACGTGGGCCGTCGAGTCAAGGTGTTCGAGGGTAGCTCCACCTTCTCTGGCGACTTCGTGGTTGAGGACGTGGATGTGGACGGAGCTACTCACAGGAGGCTCGTCTTCCTTGACAACCAGTTCCTCGTCCAGTCCGAGGCTAAGTTGAAGAGTGGTGAGGGAATATTTTACCCATTTAGGGGGATATCTGTTATAGAAGTGGATTTGTATTAAATGAAGGCGTAGGATTTTGTAGCATCTAAGCGAGATGCTCATAAGCATGCTACGCAGGATTCTAACTAAATAAAAATGCTTCATCAAGATTGTAAAAATATTGTCATCTGTCAGTTTATTTTTTGAAGGAGAAAAATTAATAAAATATAAAACAAAACACACACACAAAAAGTTCCGACTATATACAGGTTTTAGTCCGCCACATGTTCCCCCCGGCCAGACCGTGACTACGGTCGATAAAAATCGGGGAACTTTACTCGACGCCCGCTTCTCGTTATTTTCGCCCCAGATGTCGTATTGGTGTTAGTAGTGTCAGCTCTTGTGATTTCGTGCTGCGCCTCATCACGTGCTATGAAAGCTGGTTTGAGGCGGTCGACTGACACGTTGCTTGACTTTCCCCGTATCTCGATCGTGAAATATTTTTCATGCCTCTGTAGAACCTTGTAGGGCCCCGCGTACGGTGGTTCCAGTGAACGTCGTACATGGTCTCGACGGAGGAAGACGTGGGAGCAGGAATGAAGACCTCGCGGCACGTAGAAGGGCGACGTGCTATGCCATGCTGCAGGTTTCGGAGTGAGGCTGGCCATGTGACGTCGTAAACGATTTGCGTACTCGGTGACGTCAGCTGTGGTGAAGTCTGCTTGCATAGACATGAACTGACCGGGAAGCTGTAGTGCTTCCCCGTAAACGAGCTCGGCTGGCGTAGCTTGGATGTCTTCTTTCCACGAGTTACGCATGCCGAGTAGTACCAGTGGAAGAGCTTCCGTCCACTGCGAAGAGGTGTGGCACATGATGGCGGCTTTCAGCTGCCGATGCAGTCGTTCCACCATGCCATTCGCTGCTGGATGGTAGGCAGTGGTGCGAAGATGCTCTGCCCCCAGCAAGGCAGAGAGAGCCTTGAACAGGTGACTCTCGAATTGGCGGCCACGGTCAGTGGTCACCCGTGCCGGACAGCCGAAGCGGGCCACCCAATTGGCTACCAGCGCCTCTGCGCAGGCCTCCGCCGTGATGTCCTTCAAGGGGTAAGCCTCAGGCCATCGAGTGAATCTATCGATGACGGTAAGGCAGTACCTGTAATCAGACGAAAGGGTTAACGGTCCTACGATATCGAGGTGGATGTGAGCGAAGCGAGAGGATGGGGTTAGGTAAGAGGAAGGTGGGGATTTGGTATGGCGAGTGACTTTAGAAGTCTGACATGGCAAACACTGCCTCGCCCACTCTCTACAGTCTTTGCGGATCCCTGGCCACACATAGCTTTGCGTCACCAGTCGCACTGTAGCTGAACATCCAGGGTGATGCAAATTGTGCAACGATTCAAAGGCTTGCTTCCGGAGTTGTGGTGTCACATATGGTCGGGGCGTAGCCGAGGTAGTGTCACATAGAACTTGTGCGTTGCCAGTTGGTGTAGCAACCTTTTCGGGGTTGATCACGTCGGGGTCACCAATGTAGCATCTAAGCGAGATGCTCATAAGCATGCTACGCAGGATTCTAACTAAATAAAAATGCTTCATCAAGATTGTAAAAATATTGTCATCTGTCAGTTTATTTTTTGAAGGAGAAAAATTAATAAAATATAAAACAAAACACACACACAAAAAGTTCCGACTATGTACAGGTTTTAGTCCGCCACAATTTATTCAGAGGAGTTTTAATTAGGTTATTTGTTTAGCAGTTTTTTTTTGGTAAACGAACTCTCAGTTTGATAGTCCGATATGCAGATACTTCATTCTTCATTTGATTTAAAAATCGTTCCAAAGCTTAGACCTCCACAAAACACGATTTTTGGGCAAATCACATCTACCCTCAACCCTTCTGTCTAGTACATAAGTACAAGGATTTAAATACGAAAATTGGGAATCATGGCACTTATGTGCTGATTTGACTCCCGAATGATAAGTTGTTTATTATCTAATACTTACACATCGACAACTTTTTCAAAAACTAACAAAAACCTCTTAATTTTTCAGTAAAAAGGAAAAACAAGACCAAGCTCGTGGTAGATTTCGGCCACATATCACTCTACCACTCTTTCATGTGTGTGGGAGTTCAAATCGCTAGGTCACCTACCACCAACGTAGCTGTCTTGGGTCTAGGCGGAGGCAGTCTCTGCATGTTCCTGAGGAAATGCTACGATAATCTCAAGGTCACGGCAGTTGACCTTGACCCAGCGATGTTAGAAGTCGCCAAGAATCATTTTGAGTTGCAGACTGATGAGAAGTTGGAAGTCCAGATTAAAGATGGCTTGGATTTCTTGAAGGATGAGGTTAAGAATGGTGGGTATTTATACAGTTTTTTTTTAAGGAATAAATTCAAAACTCCTTGTAGAAGTTTTTGGACTTGAAATCACTGTTTCTGTTAATTAAGTAAAAACTTAGGGAAGCGTTTGTTTGATCAGAATGTTTCCTTTAGTTATTAGCATGGTATATGCATATACATATTTAACTTACAATGGTAGGAACTCACATATCATGTCTTCTGGCTATTCAGATTTTGCTCTGTCTCCTCAGCTGTAAAAATAATTCATAGAAGATCATCTTATTCTGCATCCAAACACGTTACTACAGGACTACAACCTACAACCAATTTTTCTTCGTTGTTTACTTTCGACCTCAAACAGTATAAAATGTCGACACACGTGTATCATACGATTCTATAATGTTCCAGGTAACCGCTACGAGGCAGTAATGTTCGACATGGACAGCAAGGACCGCACGGTGGGGCTGTCGTGTCCTCCGCGCCAGTTCCTCGACAACCAAGTGCTAGATGATGTCAAGAAAATACTTACGGATGATGGTAAGACATTACTAAGACTTATTCATTGTTCTGGTACTTTCATTGCCTTTTATGAGGGCGTTTTCGAAGTCTAGTTTGAAGTTTGTTGGAGGAACTGTCTCTTTGGGGCTCAGACTAAATTGTGATGCATTGTTCGCCTTAATTTTTATGGGGCTCCAAAATTATTGGTGAAAAATGTAGATAGGTACAACTGAGCCTAACCATTTAGTTAGGGTCTCTGCAAACGGGCGCGGCGCGGCGGGACGGGACGGCGACGCGACACAATTTACTAGATCGTCGCGTCGCGTCGCGTCGAGCGGGACGGCTCTGTGTGGCGTCGTCCGTAATATCTAGTACATTGCAACTGCTCAGTGTCGCGTCGCCGTCCCGTCCCGCCGCGCCGCACCCGCGCCGTGCAGCAGACCTTTAGAGATAACACAAATGTGATCCGAAGTGAACTTACTTTCAATTCAGCCTAGCGTTGCTCTTATGACAGTCACAAGTAGGGAATATTTCAAAAATAAGTTTGAAATCTTATGTCAGATTTTAATTTGTTATGGCAAATACCTAACAACCTTTTGCATAAACTATACTTACCGTTATCATAATTCGAGCTCTTCTTTTCAGGCCACTTCATCTTAAACTTAGTCTGCCGTGACGTAGAACTCCAGCAATCTATAATGGACACGTTAAAACGCCACTTCAAGCATTTAACATCCGTCAAATTGTATGAAGAAGTCAATGAAATAATATTTGCTAGCAATAGTACTAAGTTATATAATGCCGATGATTTTGACAAAGCTGTGAGAGAGTTAAACGCATGTGCTCGGAATAAGAAACTTGTAGATATCAGATGTGTGGACTTGAAAGATTTTATGCAGTCATTAACTATTATTTCATAAGATTTTTTATTTAATTGTAAGCAGATATTATGTTGATGTTGGTATAACTCACAGCTATTTATAATGTTGCAAGTAATAAAGTATATGATTTCGTACTTGATTACCGAATTGGGGAGTTAAAGCAGTTTTTTCTGTTAGGAACTCAAACTTAAATATATGAAAGGTATGTAAGCCGAAATATGATTCTATGCCCAAGCCAATAGATGGTAATGTACTACGTTTTCAGGTTTAGATAACCCCATAGCACGGTTCAAAATTACATGGGCCTGTAATAACCCTGTAATATAGATTTTAAATAAAAATACTATTTGCTCACTTTGTCTCTAAGCAATAGTCTCGTTTTATCGTTATGTTAATGCCATAGATCTTATTTATATTTAGAATAAGCTCAACAACAAGTATTTAATACAGATTGATAACTCTATTCAGCAATTTCGATTGTATTCAGTATAGTACTCAAGTCAAATTCAACAAACAAAGCTATTATTAAATTTGTTTAATAACTTTAAGATATCAATATTTACATTATGTATGAGGATGTTGTAGCTGTTTGTAAATATTATGTCTAAGTGCATTATATTTTGTGTTCGACACTATGAATGAAGTTGACAATGAACTGAGATTGTAAATACAGGATACTGTAGGTTTTATCCTAATTTTATAATAGAATCGTCGTTACTATCAATTTATTTTAATTAAGTCTAACTTTCTGTGATAGGTGTAATTGACTTTGTAATAAAATAAAAGAACAGAATAAAATTAATGCATTTAATGCCGTTTCTTTGTTTACCGATCGCTCCCCACTCGAGACTAGTACTCGTCTTACCAATTTCGCATTATTGTCGCCTTTCAATACATCCACAAGCAAACATCATCGCATAAAATTAAAATTTAACACGCTAACAATTATTAGGCTCCCTAATTTATCACAATTGGCACCTATGAGGTCTACTAACAACAAATATACAATAATTTAAACATTAATATTCGCAAGGAAATAAATTACAATAGCGACACGCTTAATACATTAAGCGGAATACACGACACTTCTAAATTACAATAAGTTCCTCAAAACACTTTCTTCAGTATGTTCTTAAGACTTTTCTTCTTTTTGCTACCACTGTTCTCGTTTTCTGGTTGTCCGTTCTGTGATATTTCCGTGGATTCCGACCACAAGCTGCCCGTGGGCGACTCCGACGCAGCTTTCTTGTTCATGTTGCCGTTGAACACTGGCTCTATCGTCCTGACGACTGGGCTGGGAGTACTCCTGCTACTCTGTCTGCTCAATGTCCTCAGGAACGCTGGCGACGACAACCGTCGCGTTTTCATAGTCTTTGTCTTCAAATTGTTGAAGAATGAACCATTCGTTTTTGGTAATTCTCGCTTAGGCGGATTGGAAGCGTCACTTTCACTGAATTCTTTAGGTTCGGTCACTGGCGCGAAGAATTCCTCTTCGTCTAATGGTATGGGATTATCCTGAAGCTTGCCAATGCTATCTGGCCGTGTCCACTCTTTGGATTCCATTTCACCTGCTCTATGTATTATAGATGTCTTTCTTCTTCTATTTTTGCGAGCGATTTGCCACTCGCCGTCTTCTTCATCTCTAATCATCTCTTCGGTAGACTGTCTAGCAATTTGCAAGGCCTCCTCGCTAGGACGGCGTTTCTTCGCCGACGGAGTCTCATGCCCACTGACACCTTCCACGGATTTTCTCCTGAACCTGTCTTGTTTCTTTTTGGACTTTTTTATTACTGGTATGATGACGGGTTCTGGTTTCCGTCTTCTGGAGAAGAAGTAGAACGCTATAGCGAATATTATTGTTTGGAACACGACGAATTTGAAGAAGTTGATGTTGCCGAACCAGCTGTCTCGTTCCTCCATGAGGATATGCATGGCTGCTGCCATTTGTCCCATCTGTTCCTGGAGGCTGGTCATCTGCTCCAGGTATTTCTGTTCTCGCTCGTTGCTCTTGCGTCGCTCCTCAGTCATCTGCTGCACGGTTTTCTCGAAGGTCTTCTGCATTTCTTCCACTTGTTTCTTGTAACGCCTGCTCAGCTCCTCGAGGTATTGCCCCGATAGAGACATGTTGCGCTCCAGCGTCTGGAATTGAGAATAAAAAAATGTGAATAAAACATATTTTTGCAGAATAGAAAGTATGGGTGAGTGACTATGCTTCTTATTTTTATCAGTGATAGTTATTAGAAGTTATTTTTGACTATTAATTAAACTGATTATAGAGGTACATCCAAAATCATATTATCCCCATATTATGACAATTAAATAAGCTGTGAAATAGTCGATACCAACCTTCACTCTGTTAGAAAGCCGCAGGAAGACAGATTCCTTCTGCAGCGTCGCCTGCCCCTGATTCTGATTCTGCGACGAGGGCATGCCGGCGGAGGGCGTCGGGTCCACCGCCATCTGATCGAAGTCTGACATAAAGTTCTCATTATCTATGATTATGGGATCAACAACTTCTTCAACAATGTTATTCTCTTTTGGTTTCTCTGTGACAACTTCAACTTTCACATACTTAGGATCAAATTTTTGAACGATATCTTTATTTTCTTCTACGACTGTTTCAGTGGTCTTGTCTATTTCTGGCGTCGGTTCTGGCGCCTCTTGCACTGGCTTCTCTTCAGTCGTAGGAAGTTCTTCGATCTTCTCATCAGCTGACTCATGCTGCTCTCTCGGCAACTCCACGGGAACAGCCGTACCTTCAGGTGTAGCTTCCGTCGTTGTTTTCTCTTCCGAAAGAGTGGTCTCATTAGCTTTTTCATCATCAGAAGCTGTACTTTTATCTGGAACTAATTTCACTTCTAGCTCTGAATTCGTCTCACTGCTTACGGCTTGCGGTGACTCATCAACAGTTACATTCATGGTAACATTCAGTTCTGTTTCAAAACTTGTGTTTAAAACAACTTTCTTTTCTTTAATAGCTAAGATATTACAGAGGGCGGCTAAATATTTTCGAGGGAACAAAGCATTCATATAAGCGACGCGTTCATCACTAAACTCTATTGTCTTTGTACTTTTAAAATCTAGTCCGTACTGCTGGCAGATGCCGGTACACTTCAAAGTCTCGCGGAGGAACACCTGACGCACTAAACTCACTAACTTGTCCGAGCTACAGCTAATTAGTTCGTACACTTCATTGTAAAGCGTCTCACTGCAATTATCACACACTATAATATGGCTGGGCGAACAACACCGTTTGTACGTTTCGTCTGTCGACGTATCGTTGTGTTCTAAGGATACGTTTTTAGGAACTTCAGTTTTCACCAGCGCTTGTGCCGCTTTCTTCATGATTGACATCACTGCGTCTCTCGCAGAGCCGAACAGATTCTTGGAGGGTTCTGTTTCGGCAGCAGGAATGTCTGGCACGTCTATTATTTCGTCATCCTCATCCTCGTCAATGTGAGCGGGATGCTGCGAGTTCTCCTTTTCTAAAACTTCGAATTCTGACGTGCCGTACACTTTGAAGAGGGATACCGGGCAGTAGTGCTCGGACCCGTGGTGAGAGAGCATCTCAACTTTGATAAATTTTCCAAATAAATGCGGGTAAAGATCAAAACTCTGCACGTCTCTCATGTCTTGCGCCGCGAACTGGCCGACGCTGGCCCAGTCCCTCGTAGGGAACCGGTCGCTGAAATATACAGCGATATCTTTGGGGGTAGAGGAAAATAGCTCGAAGTTGGCTATTTCAATCTTCTGCGCCTGCACAGCCTCGCAGAGCTCGACGACGAACCAGATGCGGCTGTTGCAGGTGTTGAGCATGTACTCGTCCCTGTTGGGCGACAGGATGGAGCTGGCGGAGCCGGCCTCGGGGTTCACGGCCACGATCTTGGCGCCGCACGCGAGCGAAGCGTAGTTCTTCGATCGCAATTTAGTGCTTTTACTACTAAAATTCGTATTACTATGACTAGGTTGACTCGAGTGGTTTAGTACTGTGTCTTTTTTCTCGGCTTCGGCCAGCTGTTTCTGTGCCCACTCTGAGAACGAGGGTATGTCCTCTTGTGGTGTTTCTGGTTTGACTGGAATGTTTTCTGTTTCTTGTTCTTTCGGTTCGTCGATTTGAGATTCTGTGATGATTTCTATGTCCACCGTCGGCGCTTGAAATGCTTCCTCTACCTGCCTGGTCTCATGCTGCACGGGCTTGGCTTTGACGACGAGCCGTGGTTCAGTGCTTTCCTTCTCCGCGTCTTCCGGTGGTTTCTCTGCGTCATCTTCAACGGCGTCGCCGTCGATGATGGAGAATATCTTGGTGTCATTGTGTTCCTCCGAGTCGTTGACGAACAGAAGTTCGTCTGGATGCCTCAATTCCAATTTGGCGTTGTCTGCTAGCGATATGAGCACTGGAGGCTGCCCGGTGTCAGGTAATCTGTAATAGAGGAAAACAACACTCGTTAGAAACTATTAAAACTAGTAAGTACAGTTGGAAATTAAAATGAAGTAATTAAAAAACCTAGGATATTCCCGCTTCATCGATGTTGCATAAAACATTACATTTTGAAATTACATCATAAAGTCTACTTTTTATTGCTTCATTAAATCTCTAATGATATTAATTTCCATAATCCACGAATAATTAACCGCAAATAATTACAACACTGTAGACGAATTTTTAATAAGCTTCAGATCAATACCTCATCCACATAATATGAATTTTTGCAACACAAACGATAACCAGACAGTATGAAAATCTGTACACATATCAGATTTCCAGCAAACAATCTCCCATTCTGACCATTACATAAACTAGATAAACCAATAAAAAATGTGCCGCATTCTACCGATATCGGCGGGTTAGGGCGCGCCCATACCGCATTGCTGGTCGGACCACACAGCCGACAATAGGACGGAATATATCGCCAAGATTTCATACGATTTATGATCATTGGCTTCAATGAGCGCAATTGAAACAAGCGTTCATGCGAACACTATAGAGATGTGATGTTGTTAAATAATTGTGGAGGGCGATGGACTGGTCTATAAGATTTTATTGTGTTGACGTGGTATTCCTATTAAATGATAAATTACCCATATTATTCTATACATAGTATGAATGTGGAAGGATATAGCGGAAAATGACGACCAAAGAAACGATGGATGGATTGTGTGAAATTTGATATGTTATGAAAGAATGTTATTTGTGAGATGACGGCAGATAGGATAGAATGGAAGGAGAAATCATGCTGCGCCGACCTCAAATAAAATTAGGATAAGGGCAGGAGGATGTCTCATTTTTTTTTTTCTGAAGTAAAATATAAGTGGGCCCAGTACATAAAACTAGGTTGACCAAGTACTAGGAAAAATACAGCCTCAATTTTGCGTCCAAAATAATACATTAATTTTAAGAACCTATTTTCGTGTTGAAACCTATCTCGCAAAAGATAGCTTGAAGCGTTAAATCGATCCCAAAAAATTAGGTCACAATTTTCCACATTATGATTTTTACTTTCGTCCCTAGTTTTTTCGTTTTTTCTTATCGTGTATTGGGTTCAAGGTTTCGTGTTGTAAGAGCCAATCATGTGTAATTGGAGACAATTTTCATGATTAGACACAGTATTACAGTTTCAGATGTTCCGAGTGACCGTGTCAAGGAAAACGTCCAGTTATCTTACTTTGATCATTTTCAGTAGGTATGTAGATTTGCGACAAGACTGTTTCAAGTTGATATGTGTGTTTTGTAAGAATATGTATCTTTTAGAGTTAGGACATCATCTTACCAGAAAGATAGTTAACGTAAACATGCTCCGTATAAAAGTATATGTCAATATAGTGAATTCGTAAGAGTACTATTGTCTCTTTTGTGTTACAAAATTTTAAGACTGTGTTGTTTTCATTGTGCTTTCTTTATTTGTATATTCTATTGTACCTTTTAATTTTATAGTTGTTGTTTGTTTATGTTTTCATTTATTATTGTGTAGTATATTATGTCCTGTCTATCGCATTAGGGTAAGATAAATCTGTAGTGGTAGATTAGTAGTGTAAATAAATAAATCTGCCCTTTTCCCAACTATGTTCGAATCTGCTTCCAGTCTAACTGGATGCAGCTGAGAACGTGTGTTTTACATAGAGCGTCTTTTTGGACGAAAAATTGTATATTATGTCTAACACAGCTTAACTTATATCTTAATAACGTGGCGTAATAATTTAGATTTAAGTATGACCAAACTATCTTAAATTTCGTACTTCGAAACCACAGCACTAATCCAATCTAGGTTCTCGATTTCAACTGTCGAAAGGCTCATTTAATTTCAATAAATTGGAGATCGATTTTAATTTCAGTAAGTGGATTCCGAATTAAAAACCGAAGAACGTTCTCGGTTTTGTAGAAATGAGGTCAGATGGAGAGAATTTGAGGCCAGAGGTACACTTGAACAGGTATGCAGTATTAGAGTAAAATTGTTTATAGAAAGTATTCTTATAAAATATTGAAATAATTTGGAAAGTAGATCTGAACACAAAATTATGATATTGAACGCTAAATTCGGGAAACTACTAGATCTATTTTGGTACAATTTTGAACATATAAACGACCTAAATACGCAATATCATAATAGGTATGACTGATATTTTCATACTGCACTTATTATGTATTTCAGTAATATCCCATAGCAATTACAATGGTTGCATAATGTTAATACTATAACAACATTTTGTAATATTTTTGAATTTGATACGCATCACAAACAAGACCTATATCGCAGTCATTGTTAATTTAAATCGGTCAGGGTTTTGATAAAACATTATAAAAGTAGTTACTATACAAAATTAAAACTACACTTTAAGTAAATATAACATACTAAAAATATTTCTAGAGCCAGTTTTATCTCGGAAAAAAACTCGGAAATGCTTAGTTTAATCAAGGAAAAATGTTGTCAAACTAAATCTGTCTTCGCCTCCAACAGGTATCTGTGGAGATCTAAGGGGGAGGCCTATGTTCAGCAGTGGACTTCCTATGGCTGAGATGATGATGAAATCAGTCTTTGCAGAGATTATTGTCAACAAATAAGTTTACAGTTAAAAAATCTGTACTCAATACTTTAAGTAACACATAATATCATTTTCAATGATTAATTACTGTATCAATTACCTACAGTTTGAACAACAATATCGATGTTACAATAAAGTTTAATATATCGAGTGACAGACAAACATAATTCGATATTTAGGAAGCGCTGATTCATATTCCAGTTTAGTTTAATATCGAGTCACTTTTGGAAAGGTGAATACTTATCAAATTGCATATCAACTTCAATATTGAATTATAATTGCAAAGAAGCCTACTACTTATCAAATTGCATGTATGCTACAATATTGAATCATAATTGCCAATAAAACTGACTTTTTATTGTAAACAGCTACTTTTGAGTTCTCGATTCGATTCTCCGGTTCGCTTTTCGGGTTTCCGGTCCGCATTGCCATAGCTTGTCTAAGCTCAATTGACGCGCCCCACTACCGCACTGTCGGTGCACTGAGAAAAGTGCGGTACACCATTTTAGCTAAGACAAGTTCCGCTAAGGTACATAGGTATAAGTATGATAAGACACCTACACCTCAGCGTTTTTATACATAATGCTTATGTGTCGCAAAAAACACGACAAGAACTATCAAGGATATAAACAACACAACAAAAATATTCAGTTTCAGCGGTGTTTCAAATTACATGCTGTCAATTTGTCATTCATCAAGATATTTATGAAATATGAAGCATTTTCCAAAAGGGCCTTGCGACCAAGGTGTGGCCAGCCTTGTACTGAAAAACTATTAAAATAGAGGTCGCTATGAAATAGCTGTAAAATGAACAGTTGTGTTTGACAGAAAACCCTGAAACTTGGCCGAGGTAAATATATTGCTGTTTCTAATTACTGGTATTTTTAACTCTTCACAAAAGATAACTGGCTCTATGCTTTGGAAAGTATAAGGATTATCTCAGCATTGTGGTTATTGCAACTGGGAACCAATTGTACTCAACTTGCAGTTAAGTATGTTAAGCTGAGCTAGCATGGTCAGGCCACGGATTTACGACAACATAAATGTTGCAAGGCCCTTCCTTGCCTCAGAGAGCACGACAAGCCTTTTCATTGATAATTCTTAGGTCTTGTAGGATTTGAGGCTTAAGATAGTTAATAAAACTAATCTGAACCTGTGAATGTTTGTATTTCCAAACACTTATATGCTATAACTCCTGGGACTTGAACTCCTGTTAAAAGAATCTTTGGAGTTATATGATTTGAACGCCAAAAGCCAAGTCTGGTGAAAACGACGATATTCTCAATAAGCTTCTCAATATAAAATGCTTACGTGCAAAATATCTTGGTGAGTCCTTGGTGGCCACCGTACGACAGCAGTTGACATATTAACAGGGCCGCCAGCAGCGCGCGCGCCGGCGACATCCTGCAACCGCCGCCGGCGCATTGGCGACGCGCCGATACACCTATCACGACACGACACGACAACGCACGACACGACACGACAACACGCGACACGACACGACAACAATCACACTTTTATTCACAATTTTTATTATACACTTGAGTTTCTAGATAAAGTCTGCGACACAGATTCACGTATCACCTTTTGATTTTAAAGTTTAGTTTAGTTCTGGTATTGTCCATTCGTCTTTCAAACGTGGTATAGCCTGTTAAAGGAATCGGTAATGTATTACGGATGTTTGCAAAACAAGGACTGTGTGAAATGGCGGTACACAATAGGTTTTGTCTTGTCTTAAATCTGGTGTTTTGTTTGGTCAAGACGAGGATATTGAGAAATGCTATGACGAATTATGAATAGGGAAGTTTTGGTGTATTATAATCGGCGTATGGTTAGATTTGAACAGCTCGTGACAAGTCAATAATATATTTAAGCAATGGCGTTATTTATACGAATAACTACTTCCGTCATAAATATCAGATCATGGTCCATTTTTTCAGTTCTCAATTATGTACTAAGGTTCGTACGCTTCGCAAAGAGAATAAAAGAGCAAGTGTGTGTAGTACTATAAGATCATAAAGGCGTATGTTTACAATTACAACAATCAACAGATGGCAACAAAGCCTTGTTGGCAGTGTCTTGTGTCAATCTGTTAATGTTGTGTGTGACACTGGAAACAAGTGTCAATGTGTACAATTATTGTACTTGTACATATACTTAGCTTATTTACATTTACACATTTTGCATGTAGTTACTCTTTCAATCAAAAAACCTCTGTCGATGTTCCTTTAATTGTTTTGTCTATTATACTTTTGTGTGCCTACATATTTACCTAATCTCAAATGAAAACATTTTCTGAATACAATAGTTCTTTATTTGCTGTTTCATGTCCAATAGTTGCAGCATTCAAGTCGATATAATATATATTTTTCGACACCCATTCATAAATTCGTCATTAACCTACTAGCTACATCCTTTACCAACTTGTAAATACCAAATTATTGCTCAGTCAAAACCCGTCTTTACTAACAAATATAAGTCATAAACCAACACAAAATTATAGTAGGTAAGTAACCGATACTAGCTTTATGTAAATTTCCTCAGAACATAGTACAACACATTCTTCTATCGCACATAACAGCAATAAACGAAACAACGATTGTTAGCAACATTGACGCAGTAACAGAGCAAAGCATAAACACTGACTACGGAATGAATGAAATTCTTGTTCCAGTCAATTTCGTGGAAGAAGTTGTACAATGTGTGTTAGTTATGGTAAGAATGAAAAGTATTTACTATTGTTTGGTTTATTTTGAAAGGTTTTCCATGAAAAGTAGTACTACTGTTTTGAAATTGTGTCATAAGATACTTAGATTCTACAAAGTCTGCATATTATTATCCTATCTGAAGTAGTTGGCATCATCATATGATACAACTCATCAACATCTGCCTAGGTGCCTCCTCGACCAGATTACCCGGACATACCCCTTGGCAAGACTGGTTGTCAGACTTGCTGGCTTCTGGCTATCCGTAACGACTGCCAAAGATGTTCAAAAGACATGATTCAAATTAATACGCACAATCTTAAAACGCAAGTCACATCTTAAACCCCCGATCACAAAGTAATATTATCGCTCCGCATAAGTAAGGTTGTCGACTGACACATAACTCCTCGCCCCACGTGTGTGTCGGGCTAAACAATGAGCATCGGTTACAATGTAACATATCAGATGACGTTTCGCTCACCCGTGGGAATTGCGTAACGGCTAGTGACGTGCACATTCGGATAAACGCGGTTTTTCTCAGTGCGGTTTTATTTATTTAACGTGTGAAATGTCACTCAATGTTCACATAGAAACATATTCTCTGTGAAAATCTAGTATTTACGGAGCAGTTTAAAAATTTTATTATCCTTTCGTTTTTTACATGTGTGTTATTGTTATCGCGGCTGGGATCTAGGCTTGTTTCTGTAAGCATAAGATTGTGGGGCAAGAATTGTTTTGAACATGGACCCCACACACAGCGGGAGGGGTCGTTTGATGATGCCCCAGAAAAAAAAGAAAAAAAAAAAATAAGATTATCTTATCAAAAGTCATGTATCCGATTAGAAATTATTGATAAAAATAGCAACAGTTTCATAAAATACATAAATACTAAAGAAACTAGTTTATCTACTAGAAATATACAACAATGAATGCCATGCATGGATGAATATACAAAATAAATAATAGATATTTACATATTATATGTTCGGCCATTCAGAGAATGCGTTCCTGACACGTCGCGATTGAACTGACGACGTAACTTTGCAATGGCGTTGCAGTTACGATAAAAATATTTTTGCTGGTTGTTTACCATTTTAACAATTGAGGAGCATTAAAACAACATTATTATATCAATAATCAATGAATGTAGTTACGTCGTCAGTTCAATCGCGACGTGTCAGGAACGCATTCTCTGAATGGCCGAACTATACCTACATAATGTGCGTCTTTACAATAAATTACAGTTGCACTGAAGACAATAGTCACTTGATATTATTTATTTAGAAATGCATTATCATAGAGATAATGAAGTGTTTGATGCAACAGATAGCCAGCAGTTTAAAAAAACTGTGTTGTCATTGTTCTTTACGTATTGTATAATTAATTTTGATATGCAGATTATTTAATTTGTTTATTCAAATAAATATGATAATTGATTAAGATCTCCTTAATATGGATAAGGTATGAATAAAAAAGAAAGTATAAGTTTCAATAAAATTCCAATTATTTATGAATATTATATCTATAGGAAGGAAGTTTGAATGACTTCATATTATGCAAAAGGTGACATAAAATTGTTTAGTTTAGTTAATCAAGCTATGTATTTAGAATTAACTTTCATATATACTGCGGAAAAAGTGCAAAATTACGTAAACCTAATAAAAATATGAGGAAACGTAAATGTTGTAATTAATGTACATTATTATATTGTCATTGCAATTAATTAGCTTTGTGGTATCAGACGTTTCATCATATCAATATTTGTATTAGTTATCTATGAGAGCCTTTTAATAACACAAGATTATTTAGAAGAATGTAAACTCAATTATTTGCTAAAGAGTAATTTTGAAGTTATTTTTTATGTAATAAGTGTAATTTTATCAGTATTCACATATAAGTATCATAATCCAGACTTAAAATATGGCGTCTAGATTCTGCGAACATGAACAAAGTAGCTAACTCCATTAAAACGCTGTCTCAATCTTTCCGAACAATTTATACAATTACAAAACTTCAATGAGAAATAATTAGCACCTTTAACAAAACAACAACACTAACTTTATAAAATTAATGTGCAAACAACATTGCAAACAGATATTAAACTACCCGAACGCAATATCGACAACAATTCGGATATTTATCCGAATACCGCCACCTCGAGTTACCGACTAGTCGATATTACGCAAATTCCCAACACTACGGTACCATAGAGCGTAGCTTTATCAGTAGGCCAATAAACTAATTAAGTTTACTTGCAATAGTTCCAAGTTATCTGTAAACTATGAATTATTGAATAGTTCTAGCTTATCGAGTGACGTAGATATTGTAAACTGATTCGGAATTCAGTTAGTTTCGCGTGGTTCTATTTGAATTTGTTTTAGTATCTCGACCAATAAATAGCTTGTCTTTGGCAATATGGCTGCGGTAGCGTGGGCTATGGGTCGGGAGTTCGAAACTTGCGATATTGGCTTGAGTTGTAATAGGAAAGTGCTTTTAGATGAAACATATTTAAAGTGACAGACTTAAGCTGACTGATATTTTTTTTTCTTTTTCTACGGAACTGTGAGTTTTATTTGCGCCAGGATAAGCTGAAATTAATTGGCTGTTTGGAAGTGTGAAATTATAAGTTTTCATCAAGCTTATTCTTGGAGTATATTCGCTAATTTAGCTCTCGGTTTTTAGCCTATTTTGTCGTAATCTTACTAAAAGAAAATTTTGGGAAAAACGACTTAACAGAGAAATTTGATCTCTTCAATTTCATGTCAGATTATTATAACTAAAAGTCGTCTCGGACAATGTCGTGAGAAACCAGCCATTATTAAATTAATTTCCTTTTATCTACTAAATCTATTTATAAGCCTACTGTCGAGGCTTTCCTAGAAGCCGCGGCATGTAGTATGAAAGTAGAGCAGAGTGTATCAGCTACCCAGCGAACCTAGTAGGTCAGGTTGGGTTAGAAATGGGTCAACTTGTCTCAATTGTTGAAGCTGTTTGTGAAAGATTTCGTTTGTAGAAATTGTGTTTTGTGATATAAAGTTTGTGGAGTTTTGTACGTCATTTGATGACATGTTTATGAGAACAAAACTGATTTTTCTTTTGATTCCTGATCTACTTTTCAGATTTTTGTTACTCTAAATTCGGAAATTAATCCCAGTTCTTTACATTACCAAGGGGTTTTTGGGGGCGGACTGCTTATATTGGTACATTTTAGAAAATAAAGATATTAGTAACGAGGAAAATACGTTACTTGCACATTCATGTTTCCTTCTTACTAAAAGACAATCAAATTAAATAGATATTTAAAGCGGCATTGATGACTAACGACCTTTCCCAATATACTATCTGTTGATTTGCATAAGACGATTTTAAAATTAGCCCCATACAAGTAATGTTAAATATCTATCCCTAGTAAGCAAAAGAACAGATAGATAGAATACTGGAAACGGCCGTTAGACACTTTATTAATTAAATTAACCATCACTTTATAAAACACCATCAGACTAACGACGCATCGATCACGTACTTTCCATTTCAATCAGCTATGTATCAATATTGGTTCAGCCCGTATCAATTTATAAGCTGTGGCTGACTATAGTATAGCTTTCGCTGGGAGCAACGGCCGAAGTGGGCGGCCAGGTTGCATAGGCACTTGGTTGGTAAGGGTAAGGACGTTAATTACGTGTGAATTTTTAAAGTTTTTTTTATAAATGAAGATTTTTGTCGTCTCAAAATTATACACGAAATTTATTTCCTTTAGACTGACTTTGTAATGTTTTATCGAATCTAAAATAATGATATCTAAGTAACCTAAAAAGAAAAAAGTAGTGATCGTGGTGAATATATATTTTTAGAAGTTGTTTACCTATAAGTTGATAGGTTATTTTATTATGTTTTTTATTTAGTCGATTTTAATACATAATATTACATAACACCAAAATATAAATATTTCTTAATGGCTATATTTTATTGGTCATAGCAAAATATTATGTCATTTAATTTTATTTATAGAATTTCGTGTCCTTTTGAGAATTACAAAATTATGCATTAGATTAGATATCTGCCACAAGCTAAAGGTCATCTATTCAATTTAAAATTTCTAGAACAGCTGTTGTTTACCTACAAATAAAAACAAAAACCCTGATATCTTGCATTAGATCCTATTCTATTTCTGTAATCTGTATTATTTTCGACTTTAATCTTTACATCTCAAAATGTCAATTTGTTTGCGTTCTTCTAATGACAAGATTACACAATCAAGTTGCAAATTATGAGTGTAACCGATGCTATGTAATTAATATATTCATGTCGTGTCTACAACAGCGCATGTCTAACCGTCACAATCAATTATACAATTAAACATCACGATTGATCGCATCATCTAGGAAGAAAAATCGTCTCGGAAGCCGATACGTGTAGACAATATCATATTCAGTATTCACGACTTGTTTAAATCAAGCAAGCATTTACTGTAACACTATACATAAGTAACTTATAATATAACAAAATATTATGTATTAGAACAAAAATATTTAAAAAGGCTTTTGTAAAAATACACCACTATTTTACTTAAAACAAAGAAAAAGGTCAAGAAGTTTTAAAATTAAAACTTAATATATTCCATAATTTCTCACACCAGCTTACGACGTAGTTATTGGACGATCCCCCTCGCATTCTGTTACTAGGTAGAGAGAGATATTATTAGCGAGTTCAGTCGTGCATCCAACGCCCTGCATCGTTGGAATGTCGCAAAAACTAAACTATTCATATGAAGAACTCGCATCGTACACTCAACAGCCTTCGACAGAATCCGCGTCCACTCTAGGTTAACGGGATACTTTATGCGAAACCAGGTTTATCGATACCACAGTAGTTACTTAAGTGCCAATAAATATCTTGATAACTATTACATTTACAATTAGTAAATTCAGGAATAATGTTACTGTCTGATTGGATATGGAGTTTATGGGCACCGAAGGTACTTAAGATGTGGAAACAAGCAGCCAAGTTTTCCCGGAATTTAAGATGCTAATCAATCATGTACGTGTACAAATAGTGATTAAAACAGTAATCAATAAGTAATACATACCCATATAGACACGTAATTGCTGAGGCAAATGGCAAAAATAGACAAAGTAAATGCAATCAAAATAACACCAATTAAGCTTTATCTATACAACCGTCCAGATCCTGACCGCAGATAATAAAGACTAAACAAAAATAGTTTTTATGACATAACAGATAAAGATCATAATGCCACCGATGACTTTGAAGTCTCAGAACGAAAAGGGGACTAAAGTCGTTTGCAATAATAAATCTGTGCTGCAGCCGAACAGTCAGATAATTAATCAAAATCCACAAGCAATTTATTGGTGCTAACAAATCAAATGCAGAGAATGCAGTTTTGACATGCAATCCTGACGATAACTATGAGAAAATGTGTTGGGAAGTCTGTTTCTCAATCAAATCATCTAACTTTAGACAGATGGTTATAGAAATTCTTCATGCTCAAGCGGAGGATCAAATTAATCAGGTACATTTACGTCAAAACTTGGATGAAATGTATCTATTATGGCCAGATTTCTCGTCTCATGGTACACCTGTGATAAAACTAGAATCTCGCCATACTATAGATGAGCGAATGTATCGAGCGCTTGTTAACGATCTTAGGACCAGTTTGAGCAAGGTTTCTGGTAGACAGCCGGGAAAAGCGAGACCACCAGACTGATTCTTAAACACGTGAGAATTTTTATTGGAAAAAAAAGAAAGAATATTAAAGAATGGAAGGTCTTTTTGGCAAAATTGAAAGATTTAAATATAATAAGTTCGTAAAGGACACTGAAACGGCATTTGAACGGTGCTAAGTCAAATCCCACGTACGCCCACAGTCAGTGGGCGAGTCATTACGAACTGTCGCTGCAAAGCTTGCAATACTACTGTTTACTGCCCCATTGTCTTAGCATGGCGAAATCAGCGGCGCAGTGACAGCTATTGTGGATGGCTGAGAGGGCCACGGGTCAATCTAGGTTGTTAATTGAATATTTTGTTTATTGGTCACTGTTAGTTGCAAATGCGGCTGATTAGATATAAATTGGCCATATTTTAATGTTACAGGCAATTTTCGAAACTGCCGCAAGAGCCGTACCACTTAAAAGACTAGGCAAAACGCTTAAGATAACCAACACTAGTCTTACGCAAGCGAGGCTAAAACTAATATTTACCAACAACAAACAGCGAGAAGAAACATCAAATTGCAGAGAATATTTACAAAATTGCAATCTTGACATATGTATGCAAAAATATTGATAGCCATCTTATATTTGCGAAAGATTAACAAATATGACACCTTTTTTTAATATTTACCACACACCTAATCATAGTTATAATGTGCTTCACAATTTTACGATGACACTTGATTCTTTCTACTTGGAAAACATTAAAAGCAAACGTTGATTTACCCCAAATTTCGAGTCCACGATAAACTGTGAAATAAACCATACGGTGACATCATATCCCAAAGCCAATTCTAATCTGGGTGCTTTTACAGTCGCAGGCGCAGAAACAGCTGACCTACTGAACGAGGGAACGAATGAACCATTGAATGGTTTGTGTAACAAGACGGCAACAGTGTAATCACAATAAAATTTATATAAACAATGATTTTATTAACTGAAGAGAAAGCTACTGAGGAATTATTTGAAATAGTAAAAGTAAATTAAGCTATTTATTGATGAGCAGTCATTAAGTGAATGAACGTTTCTTGTTACATTAGTTACATCAGCGCGTTTATCATTCTACTAATGATTAATAACAACCGGGTTAAAGATCGGTGCTGTCGATAGAAATAGAGCAAGATTAGCTTATTGACCTTTTTCATCTGAGTTTGCATTTCTTTTGTTCATTTTAGATTTTAGAGCACGTGCAACTAGTATGTCTTTAACTTCCCCTTGTCCCGTTTCATTTTAATTCAGCGAAATTATACCTACTTCTTAAAGATCTGTTGTATCATTACTAATCCCTTTGAGCTGTTGTCTACAATTTCCTGCAGCTATTAGCCTACGTTTATTGCAACAATTATTATCACAATCCCTAAATTCTCCAAGTTCTGCCATGTTTCTTAGAACATACACAAGATTCCCATTCATGTTTTGATTCTTCAATTACGCTATTCGACTAACATTATATTCATTGCGTTCCGCGATTACCGTTGCACTCGAGTATTGCAATGGCATTTGAAATGGTACTATCATAAATACTGACAGCTCGGTGTTCAGCCAACAAGTACTAAACCTCTTCAATTTAGTATTACAGTTCGAAGATAGGATTGTTATTGAATACTGATAGGAATTCAGTTTTTAGAACAACATATCACGTAGCATATAATCTATTCCACATATCTTGATTTTCAACATTCCAAAACCAGTCTTGTAATCTATTTTTGACAATTCTGCATTTTTATTAAGATATGGAAAACATAAGACATTTAGATAACACTTTATTAGTATATAAATTAATTATGATAAGCAGAAATGATATGTTAAAGACGTTCTAGTATTTTCTCCACAATATTAAGATGAGAAATACTTACATATAAATGAGACAATAATACATTTTATGTCTGCTTGCAGTCAATAAGATAATTAAGATATTAATATAGGCAAGAGGCAGACGCACGAGTCACATAATCCCACTGATATTAATAATATTAAACTACTATACGTACTCTCTTTATCAGAGAACATAATTTCTCATTTGCGTCGAAGTGGCGAGGGGTCAAAAGTTACCGTACGCAAGCGTGTAGCAATTTGTTTCAATTTTCATATGTATTCTCAAGTTTATCTTAGACACTATCGATTAATGAACGAAAACATCGTGAGAAAATCTGAAAACTATAATCCAACACATACTATAAAAGCTGAAGTATAAAGTGTATGTGATACAGACTTTTAAAGCTCAATGTCTGAAGCTGCGGAGGTAAAAATTGGCAAGAAGATAGGATAAGTGTAATGAGATAGTACCTACGACGGCGACGTACACTAGCACGTGATTGAAGCCACAACAAACAACTAATAAAGAAAACATATGACTGTCATCGCAAATCCGCATAGTTAATCGATTCGATGACCACGCGACCGTCAGTGATCTAGAAACCTCGTAGCACGCGCCGCACTAATATTCAAAACAACCGCATTATTTGTCAAACGTGACTTTCGAACGGTAACACCGCATATCGGTATCGTAAACACACACTCCATTATGGATGAACGGAAGCCTATAGACGGTGAAGAATTTTTGATATGATTACATTCGTGAGTCATTCGAGAGAAAAAATTTGAAGTGCAAAAGTACAATGTTGAGGAAGTTTAACTTCCAGCTAAAGAAACGGATTTAGCTGCCAATAACAATGGAGCATTACATTTCTTAGAAAAGACCATACAAGTAATATAGCACAATAGAAGCTAAGCAAAAGGATAGACATTATAGAAACAACTGATAGGACTTAAAAGTGACTCAAGACCCGAAGAACTGAAATTTAATTGGGATGAGCCATCCACACACAATACTGTAATATTGACCAATTGCAAAGTTTCTTCACTATTTGAAAAATAAAGCTACTGTTTACTTGGTAATCAATAATTGAGATACGGTGATGAAATATAAAATGTATGTGTGCTCAACGTGCATGAAATCACAAATATTGCGGAATACAATTATTTTGTGCAATTCTATGTTTGCTATCATCATGATCTGATGCATAAAGCATGCAATATTATTCATTACGATAGCAATGATGAGATCAACTACTAAACACTGTGAATAGGTCTAGGTAGGCATCTCCCACGATCTATTGCTGATGATGTTTTTATTATAAACTTTTCCAATGAAGAGTTATGAGCTAATTCAAACAGGTTCAACCTAGTTTATGAAGAAGACCTTGACTTGACACACGTTCGTGATCAGAAGCTAGTTATAACGGACTTAGTTGTAGACATCGAAAGATAATCGACTTGAGCTGTTAATGCGATTGGTTATAGCCACTCTATAGTTGCTGTTAATGGTAGATGTTGTACAGTATTACATGTTAAATACATTATTAAAGGGTTAAAATGAGGACGGGTGGTGAATAACCCATCATTTTAATGGGTCATCACCACATGCTGGATACTTTGACCGCAAAATTGCAAGTTCTTTTATACAAAATCAGCCAGCTGCTTATGACGACCTCGATGGCGCAATGGTCACCATGCCGGACTGCCGAACCTGAGGTCCCGGGTTCGATTCTCGGTTCGGTCGACATTTGTGTGATGAGCATGCTTGTTGGCCGTGGTCTGGGTGTTATAATATGTATTTATAAAATATGTATATATGTAGCTATACGTAGTTTATCAGTTGTGTTAGCACCCATAACACAAGTTAATTAATAACTTACCGTGGGGCTAACCGACCGTGTGTGAAAAATGTTCCGGCATTATTATTTGTCCCGGCATTATTTATCTGCTAATTATTTTTATTTATCACAAAAAAAAAAGTTATGTGCGACACACATTTGGCAAAAAAGCTAAAATTTTTAAAGCGAAATTTTAAAATGCCTTTCAAGGGCAAATCTAAATTTCACATATCCCAATGAAATGCTCTCACAGCAGAATCAAAGCAAAGAATTTTAGAACTGCATTAAAAAATCTACATTGAATAGTACAGGACGGCGTACCAAGTCCTAAAACAGCTGCTAGTTAATCTAGCTATCAAGGTTCTCTATCGAGTGGTGACCCCGATTCTGATCCATATATGTATAAGTTTGTCCATGTATTATATTATGTGGGCGTGTATTGTGAGAAATCTCTTCAAGTTTTATGACTTTGTTAGCACAAATTGGTTGTGGTATAGATAGTTCAACTCAGATTTGCGCGCGGCCCTATGTGTGCGTCGGCTTGTAAATATACAACTTTCATTCGTGTGACAGTGACGTCGTCCGAGCATGACGTGTTCTTATCGCTTTTTGTTATGGGTACAGTCGTTTACGAAAATGTCTAGTTCTTCACGGAGAAAATGTTTAAGGAGTCAGGTAGCGTTTCAAAAAATGAAACAACATTCAAAGCTTTTTATTATTACATTTTACAGTTTTTCATTATTTTCTCATAAGTTTTTTCAAATTGACGTTGACAGTATCTAAGAAATAAATGAGCTGAAAAATCTAAGATGAATTAAATACTCCTTACATATTTTCTAGATCTCGGGGTACGCGGACAATAAATAAAAATGTGGACTAAGAATGTAAAAAGACGTATAATCTAGTATAATAATGTAAACAAAATGTGTGGGGAATTTTAAAAAATAATATTGCTTCGCATAATGTCGACCAAAATAAGACGGAAATAATGAAACTCATAAATGAACGTTTAAGTCATATTGATGAAGGGATGTTGGGTAATACTTGTCGACATGTACAAAAGAAAAAAGAAAAATACTATAGACATTTTGACATGGAGTCAAAATTTATAATTTACCTCGGTGAGAGTAGCGAATCCGAAAATTCATCATTTGATTTTTCAAGTAGCGATTCAGAATCATTATAAATAAATAAACATTAAATTACGTAATAACTGTTTTTCTTTAAACAGCCGTAACCCCTAAATAACTGTATTTGTACCCGACTGTACCTCTTGTCACGCACACAAAGTCACTGTGTATGTACAAGGGTTACCCACACATAAGGCCGCGCGCAAGACTGAGTTGAACTTACTATACTCGTATTAAACTTTTTGTAAGAGCCTTCTATCTCAGAATCATTGGATGAACTTGTGTAAGGGCCCTTCAAAGATCTTATAAATTTAGTCGTGTTGCGATTGGAGAAGAGAGATTCTACAAGATTTAGGAGTTTTGCTGCGGGAGAAGTTCCCAAGGTACTATTTATGTACCAAGTTATTGATTACCTGAATTTAGTGCCAGACAGCTGACATTAAAGCCTAGGTATTCAATAATTTTGGAAAGGTCAGGGCTAATCGCTACTGTTCAGTCTGGCTCACCAAGCAAGACTTTATCACGCATAACGTAATCAAAATGTATTTTCTCTGAAGCTACACAAGAATTTACGCAATTTGCAATCTCATATGCATTGTTCAGAATCTTGAGAGCGTCAAAAGGTAGAAATTCTCAAGGAAAGCACTTCTTATCTTTTGTAAGTTAAAAAACTACACGTCTTAAGCCGACGGCACACGGTGGATCGAAAATCGGCTCTAGAAGACATAGGATCTCGATGTCTTAAATGTTTTTTTTTTTTTGCTGGAAATGACTTCTGCCGATCATTACTGTTCTATAAAATGTCATATGAAGTAATTGTGTGCACAAACGGAAGAGTTATAATTTTTATAAGAAAAAAATGTATGGAGCTGACATGAAAGGGCCAGGCCACAACAGTGCGTTGCGGCGTCGCATCGCAAAAATCAACGACGCATATCATATTAATCGCATAGCTGTGCAATGTTGTTTTTGCGATGCGACGCCGCAACGCACTGTTGTGGCCTGGCCCATAAATGAGGATATCTCTGGAATCGCAAGGTTGGCCGTTATATCCTTGCACTCTGTTATAGTACTATTTATTTGTGATTTTTTGACATACTTCATATTGCGGCATCACTTGCGATTTTTTTTTTAAATCGTCAAAATTAAAAATAAAAAATGTTTATGATATGTTCATTTTAATGCTTAAATATGGCTATACCAAGTGTAAATTACAATATTTTTTATGCTTAGACCAAAATATTCTAAGAAATCACAAAGTCGTATTACCTACTTTGTGATTTTCATTTGAAATTATATGGTAATTATGAATTACGTAATATGTATCTTGTCTAATGCCTCAAGTCCACATTAGCTAATGATTAATAAAACTTAATACCTAGTTAAAAGGATACGTACCAGAATAATTTGGGGTACTCGCTAATTTAGCAATAAGTGCAGGATTAGCTTAATGAAAGTAATTAGATAAATGTGATACCATCATTAGTCAATAACAATAAATAGTCAAACATTGGATTCACAACTTCAGTTCATTTAGAGCATTTCTATACTAACATCTATCCTACCGTGTCTTTTTACTCAGTTACCGTGAATAATGGAAAGCATTATTACAAATTTGGATTTGTTTGTTATTCTGAGAAATCAGGATGCTTTGTCTTTCGATCACGAAATATTGTTCAACACACTTGTTATTCGACTGGGCTCTAGCCTTTCAGACGAAGACAGTGTTACCGTGAAAGGATTTTGTCGAAGATTTACACGGGCAGTTCAAAAGAGATGGTTACGATCCCACAGAAATAGTGAAGTTTTTAGACGTGATTACAGTAATTGGCTTGAGGCAAATATTGACTGGCCAAACTGCGTGCAAACCAATTTGCTCATTAAAGAATCAACAAGTGAAAATATTTCTACTGAACCTGTACCATCAACTTCAACAATGAAATCAACTTCAACGATGACAAAAAGATCTAGAAAGCCGTTTGAAGATCTAAGTAACAAGCAGAAAAAGAGACGATCTGATGAATATAAAGGCGATGACCCTAATGAAGTAGCTTATTCAGCTGCAGCACTTTTGAAAGGAGATGGTCGTGAGGATATTGCATCTGTTATTGAACATATGCTCCAAAATCCAGAAGCAGCAGTAAAAATAAAGGAAATGTTGAACAAACCAGCTCCTTCAACAATATTTTCACCAGAAAAAGCACTGGGTTTGCTACTTTCATTAAAACTATCGAAATGGCAATATATCACATTAAGGGAAACGACTATTCGAGAAGGTTCAAAGGAGATATATCCTTCTTACTATAAAGTGCAAAAAGCTAAGCTACAGTGCTACCCTCCGAAGGCATTTGTGACTGTAACGGATTCATCTGCTAAGATTGCACTACAAGCGTTACTAGATTTAACAGTGAACAGAATTTTTGAAACTATTCGTAGTCCTGATGCGATACAAAATAAACAATTGATATTAATATCAAAGTGGGGATTTGACGGTGCATCTAACCAAAGTAGATATAAGCAAAACATAGAGAGTGGTCAAGATGATTCCAGCATATTTATGACGTCTTTGGTTCCATTAAAGTTGACAGCTGACGGTGATACCGTATGGGTGAATCCAAAACCCTGCTCACCTATGTATTGCCGTCCAGTCCAGTTTAGTTTTGTGAAAGAAACCAAAGACGTTGTCATAAA
The DNA here is from genome assembly GCF_022581195.2 of Helicoverpa zea. NCBI lineage: Eukaryota > Metazoa > Arthropoda > Insecta > Lepidoptera > Noctuidae > Helicoverpa > Helicoverpa zea. The sequence goes on from NC_061454.1 coordinate 1,516,816, forward strand.
TGAAAAAACTGCAATGGATAACAAAATTGAAGCTCTCGTTCCCTCAAAATGTCAAGGACATGAAATTAGTCACAAATTAATGATGACGATGATTGACGGCAAAATTTGTACATATCTGTCTGAAGCTAAGTCAAATGCGGCCTGCTACCTGTGTTTGGCTAAGCCTACAGAAATGAATAAGTTAGATGTCATTGCGTCAAAAACCATTTCTTCTGGTGTGTATGAGTTCGGATTATCAACACTTCATGCCCGCATTAATGTGATGGAATGTCTTTTACACATAGCGTATCGTCTCGACTTCAAAAAGTGGTCTGCAAGAGGAGAAGGTCATCAAGAGTTATTGCATTCACGAAAAAAACTCATTCAAGATCGATTCAAAGATGATCTCAACCTTTTGATTGACATCGTTAAGCAAGGATCAGGCACAACTAATGACGGGAACACAGCAAGGCGGTTTTTTGAATTTCCTGATAAAACTGCAGCGATCACTGGATTAGATGAAGACCTAATACGCAGATTTTCTGTGATTCTGCAAGCTATCACATCTGGAGAGATTATAGACGTGCCGAAATTTAAAGAATACGCTGGAACAACCGCTGAAAAATACGTGGAACTGTATGATTGGTACTATATGTCATCAACCGTCCACAAATTGTTGATTCACGGAGGGGACATAATTGCAGAAAATGCTATTGTACCAATTGGAAGTCTTTCGGAAGAAGCTTCAGAGGCCCGAAACAAAGACTTTAGGAGGTTCAGAGAACACCATTCGAGGAAAAAGAGTCGACAAGCATCAAACGAGGATATCCTCAATATGCTTGTCATCTCTTCTGATCCTCTAATTTCTTTCACAAGACCAAAATTAGATGCCCACAAGCGGCAGACATACTTTAAGGAAACAGTAGAACTATTGAAACTTCAGGATCAGGAAGCTCCGACAGAGTTCTTAGAAGTTATATCTATTGTAGAGCCTGATTCTGAAGTGGATTCTGATGGTGACGAATTATAAAATAAGTTAACTTTTATTGTTTATGTTAGGGTAGGTTAAGTTCATTTTTTTTATATAATTTACTTTTATTTTTAATCATACAATAGTTTACCATTTATTGTAATTGAGTAATGATCACGTTTATCTAATTACCCTCATTATGGCACGTATCCTTTTAACAGGTATATAGGTATTAAGTTTTATTAATCATTAGTTAATGTGGACTTGAGGTATTAGTCAAGATTACATTATTATGTAAGTCATAATTACCATGTCATTTCAAATAAGCATAAAAAATATTGTAAGTTACACTTGGTATAGCCATATTTAAGCATTAAAATGAACATATCATAAACATTTTTTATTTTTTATTTTGACGATTTAAAAAAAAAAATCGCAAGTGATGCCGCGATATGAAGTATGTCAAAAATTCATAAATAAATAGTACTATAACAGAGTGCAAGGATATAACGGCCAACCTTGCGATTCCAGAGATATCCTCATTTTTCATGTCAGCTCCATACATTTTTTTCTTATAAAAATTATAACTCTTCCATTTGTGCACACAATTACTTCATATGACATTTTATAGAACAGTAATGATCGGCAGAAGTAATTTCCAGCAAAAAAAAACATTTAAGACATCGAGATCCTATGTCTTCTACAGCCGATTTTCGATCCACCGTGCGGCACCCAAAGAACTTTATTCATCGAAAGTAATCTTACTCATTGTATCTAGACTTTCACTCTCTATTAAGTTTTAGATAAAAAGTCAAGGCAATCATTTCGGTCTATTATGACGTAACATGTAATTTGTTTAACATTGTAATGGGTTTAAGTAATATTTTTTGAGATTTTGATCTTGGACAAAAATATAGTGCTGCATAATTTATAGATTTCGAAAAAGATCTATTGTTTTGTTCATCATCATCATCTCAGCCATAGGACGTCCACTGCTGAACATAGGCCTCCCCCTTTGATCTCCACAGATAGCTGTTGTGATTATTTTGTTATTGACCACGAAATATCGAGAGCGGTGAAAGAACAATAGGAACAGATAAGTTTATGTCATAAGGTCTGGCTTTCCGTATATTCATAAGAACTGGCTGTGTGACGTCACTTTAATATTCAGCTAACGCCCACTTTGAATGAGTCAACAAATCTGAGCCCAGCTGTTTTTGGTATTCATGATATGCATTTTTTATTTCACTCAAGAATTAACTGTATTCGTGATAGAATGTCTAAAATATTTTGCTGTATTGATTTTACATAAATTGATAGGATGCCAAAAAAAAATCCGCAATATTAAGTGTATTTTACCGCAATGGATCACTACATATTTTAATGGCAATTCAACTAAGCCCTCCATCCACAAAACGCTGCTGTGTGCCAATTTAAACGGAGATATGCATAAGGCCATTAATAAAATAAAAGTAGAAAAAAACCACCAGACAAAAACAGTCCCAAAAGAACTAACTTAAGCAGAAAAGTCTTCACATTTAAGAAATATGATCACTAAGATTAGGATGGAAATGGAAGACCCATTAGCGCTCAAAACCCCAAAGACAGTAACCTTGGAAATAATGTAATATGTATTAAGTTTTTCAAAAACCACTTACATTAATGCTCTAAAATATCTTAATAAAACTACCAACATAATATCCCAAAAGGTGTTGGCACCTGATGAAACTTTATCGAAGAGTGTTATCGAAGCGAGAGGTGTGTCATAATCAATTGAGCACGCTTCTACTATAACAAGTTGCACTGAAGATAAGCTAAATGTACTGTTTTAACTTCAGCGTAGCGTGCTGTGTTATGCTGCAGTTTTCATGTCAGGCTAACTGTTAAGTGGTCCGTTGGTAAAGCGACTGGTAAGTTTTACGGTGGATTGCACAATTTATTTACAACAATAACCGAACATTTCATCATTTTCAGTTCTTAAATCGTCGATTTGATTAATTGGAGGCTAGTATATGGCTAGTTTTAGTTCTAATTAATTATGCATATCAACTCTAGAATAATTTCATGCAAAATACCGTTTGGAATTATCTTCGTATTTTCTTGAGGTAATATGGAAATATTATTAGCAGATTCTTTGCGGTTCTGCAATAATTGTAATTTATCACGTAAGATTTCCTTGACATAAGAATGGGTTGTTATCAGTAAGCACGTTTTGTTACAGCGATGATTTCAGTTCAAAAGACTGGCATGGTTACTATTGCTTATGGAAAGAAAATCACGTTTTTCCATACTACACTTAAATAACACGAGACAGAAGATAACGAAAATATCAAAGAATTTAAAACAGGAGAACAAGTAAACAATAAAACATTTAGACAATGATATAACACTGCAGACGAAAAATGACAAACAAAAGCCTAAAGCTGCAATATTAATCTAGACTCTAGATTAAGCTATGATCGTTGGCACAAGTCCAATACAGTCTGAACTTGACCTTAATCCAACCTGTTAAGAAGAAATAAGAGTTCCACATGATTAATAACATAGACATTACATAAAAGTAAAAGCTAGACGATTGACACGTGTTTAAGAACATCCTCAGGATATTGTCAATCAGAATAGCTATAAATTATTTGAAGATCGACATTACACACACGTAAAGTAATAGTGAAAGGAAATAACTTAATTTTACGGCATTTACTCGATGTTTCAATATGTGTTCTTGCGTCAATATTTTATTGTTTTGACACAACATTATTGTCACGTATATGATTGACTCTTTGACTCTACAAACTATCATCCATTTGAGTGGCTTAGTTCTATATTCATTTTCATTGATAAACCTTTATTTAAGTTATTTCAAGCACTATGCCCCAACACTCAGGATGTTTAACGCATGTTAACCCGCAGACTAATAAGTTGTTTAACATGCAAAGTATTCTAGCGTAAACAACCTGAAAAACGATTGCATGCATTTGTTACTTGTGTTCAAATGAAAAAACAATATGTCAGTCTTTGTATACACAATGACGAAAGAACACAAACAATACCGGTAGAAAGCATTGCCAATGCCCCGCTGGAGTGCATATATAATCACGAAAAGGTGAGGGACATAAGTAATGCTAATGATGAAATTGATTGGACAGGTTCATTCTAACTTAAGAAAGATAAGACAGGATTACTGGTAATGCAAGTCCTGTGGATTATACTAATCCTAGACATCTGGCTAGAGTAGCAATGGAAATATCAGAATAAACGGTTTCGGGAACACGGAACGGGCAACTCAATCAGGCACGCATTCATGTTTACCATACAATACCAATAATCTGGTGCTACATAGATTTCTCTAACAATAATTACTAAGCTATGTCCAACACCCACCAGCGGCTGCGAGTCCGCGGTGGGCGCAAGCTATGTAAATCGTGCCATGGGGCCGACCGAACAAGTTTTCTATTTCAAGGAGAAAATACAGATTTACAGTGCCCGTGAAACGTCAATTAGGTGGCTTTCGCGCCTTCTACAACTATTTCGAGTATTGTATGATTGTCAATCTATTTTGCCTTAAGGGGTGAACAAAACTTCAGGCGGTATCGCTCTGAGGATTGGTCGGCTAAACCGTTGGTCTACGTGATGGGTGAAAATGTAGGTGCGATAATTCACAAGTGCCTTTAATTCAGCAGGTTTGCTAGCTCAAATTAACTTTCTGCGCTCATTAGGGCTCTGTTAGCTCTTTAATCTTTTACGTGGCGAGATTCTGCTACTAGGTCAAGAGTTTTTTGACCTGTGCACTCTCAGCCTTTGACTAAACTGGTGTGAAAATCTGCACGAGTCTCTTCATTTCGCTGTGTGGATCCACATCAAATTATGGTGTACACTCAACGTTTTTTTTACATTTTAACCAACATATTTATATGTGTTTGGACATTTTTCTTTTAAAAAGGAGCGTACTTGACACTGTCCATATAAGCTGCGATCATTGATCATTACAACAGTATTAATCACTTCACTGTCACTCTGGTATCAGAGCAATCAGTCCAAACTAGTTCTTGTTGCCATTTGAGACGGATTAGATTGCCAGTCGCCTTGAATCCTGTTCGAAGATTATTATGCAAGGCACTTCACCAATTACAAAGAGAGCAAGTTCTTTAAGTAAATTTAATTAGAGACCAGGTGATGATAAATTGAATTATGTAAAAAAGACATCAGGTAATTTGCATGATAACTGCAAATTACGTGCAACGATGCAACTTTTACACTTAAGTACGGCAGAAAATTGTATGAGGGCTCAAACGGATACTTCATCAAACAATTCAATAATGTAAAGAGTATAAGAACGAGAGAATTCCCTTGAAAACGAATGTCATAATTTTATGCTTTCAGCATATTGAACATAATAACGAGGGCATCCATTGATGGTAGTGGCTTATTGCGAAGCTTGTGGGCGATATTCCAAACTTTGCCATTTATATTTGTAGTATTTATAGTGCATTGCAGATAATTTTCAAGTTTTAATCCATTCACTAGCTTTTTCCCAAGGTTTCGCCTGCGTGGAAGCTATTTCCCGTGCCTGGATAAAATATAGCCTGTCTCCCGGGAATAGTGTAGCTTCCCAACAGCGATTGTTTTTTATCAAATTGGTCCTGTAGTTTTTAACCTTAAGGCACTTTATAAATTAATCTAGGTAACAAAAATAATATCTGATCAAAATCCTTGTATATAAAATATTGTGTAACCCCTGTTCTCCGAAGAAAGTAGTTAACATCTCATGTACTATTGCTAAGTAGGTACGTATAGATATTATTACAGAATGCCATTACATAAAGGTGTGACCATCAGTTTCTGCGAAGTGAGATAAACGGTGGATATTTATAAAATAATAATGAGTCAAAGCTATGCGCTGCGCTTTAATTGCGGTGTTTTGATATGATACGTTAAAACACTCCTGTTGATATCTCGAGTTCCTGATTACTGCATGACATCAGTAGAAATTCAATCGAATAAACATTTCCGGATTATTTTGGAAATACTGAACCAAACAGTTCTTGATTAGCGAGGCTAACTTTCCGCCAGGGGTTTTACCCGCGTGCCGTAGGAACTATTTCCAGCACTCGAATATAAAGTATTTAGGTTTAAACAAACAAACAATAACTCTTCAGTATTATAATATTAGATTCTTCACTCTCAAGTACGACAGGTTTTATATTTGGATAACAGCAACTCGTTCTAGCATTCTATTCTCTCTACTATTCTTTATTATTGTATCTTACTTAATCACCTGATTGACAAACAATGAATCTATACCCATAAGACTGTAAAAACCATTATCTGCGCTGTCAGTTGCTTGTTTCAAAGGACCAAAATGAGTAAAATTTTGTTACACTTACATAATCCTATCGTCAAGTCTAACCCTTTGAACCGAAGTGACGCCTAAGAGCGTTATTTACATCACAAGTACATTATGTAATCTTAGTAAAATAACGTTGTCTGGAGTAGACAGTGTTAGACAATTTGATATTGGCGCCGAAAGGGTTAAATGGAGGGCACATGAAAATATTATAAGCTAAAATTGTAGAGAAAATACGATTTTATATTTGCACGCAAAAATCACTACAAGACTTTTCTAACAAGTCCAAACACAGCTATGATATGGTCATCTTGAAGTTCCAGTTCTATCTTCCGGCCCCATCATCACATAAGTTCAAGTACCATATTACTGTAATGTCATCTGAACTACATCAGCTACCAATTTTCGTGACGATACGATCCTTGAGAGATGGTTTAATAAGCTACCTTAGATTCCATTACATAGCTACTACACATACAGGTCAACCCAATAAAATACATAGATTAAAGTAAAATTACCTAGAAATTAAATTAATAATTTGATATACTCGGAAAAGTTATCAACAAAACAGGAAAACACGTTGATTCGTAATTCCATATTATCATAGATGTCATCAATAGGAGCTAATTATGAATTATAGATAGATATTATGTAGCTTGCACGGCATGCCTTTTGATAACAATACATTGCTATCACCAATCAGAATACAGAACGTGGTGATATTAGAAATACTTTCGTTATAATAATACCTAAGTAGGTATTAAAGATAAAAAGTGCAATAACGGAAATTTTTGAGATGTCTTTTAAACTGCATTTCACAAAATATGTTAAGCTTACATAATACTAGTAAATGCCTCTAATTTTACAACTGTATTGTTAATGGAAATGTAGCAAATTTTCCTACATAATTAGATAATCAATAATCAAGAAGATACCTGCACCTATCATAATGATTTCAATAATATCGGTTGGCAAATTCACCTTTTTCAGCGTTAATGAACAATGTGAAATGTGTGAGTTCTGTGCTCTAACAAAAAATCTCTATCGAAGCTTGCATGATGTATAACCAAATTTTCTAGGCCAGTTTCCAATTCAGCCAGCCAATATGGTCTAAATAACATGCTAATTTTTATTTCATAACCATACAGAAGCAGATAAAAACCAGTACACTTGTATTTGTTCCTGATTTCCAAATCAATGATAAATCAAGCTAAATCTCACAGTATTATCAAATGTTATTTTAATAGCTCATAAAGGCAAGGTCCGCACGAAGCCATTGAAATATATGTTATTTTAACAAGAACAATATATAAACATTTACACTGCAGTCGAATAACCAGACAGTAAAAGCAAGGTTTGAAAAAAGTAAATAAACATAAAAGTAGTAAATACTGCAGTATCGACTTTTGGGTAAATAAATACAAGAAAGTTAAATAAGCTTAGTATTTTGAATACGTCAAACCTTAATTTAATAATGTAAGTAGACGAGGTAAGTCTGAGTTTGAAACTAATAAAATTAATGAGGAAACCATAATAATCATTTATGAAGGTCAAAATGTACAAAGATCAATAAAAAATATTGTTTCTATTACTATAGCTGTAATGCATTGTTATCCATTAGGAAATATATTTGCTCTGAAACTAGAACATGAAGGCAATGGACCTAATTGGAAAAACAATTAAAGAAAATTCGCACTGGGACGATACGTATTATTTGCATAAGTTATATTGATAACTGTCACGAGCGGTTCCTATCATACAAAATAAATAGGAAAAGTACTTTCATAGGTAGGTTTATAAAATATAGAATAATTAAAAACACCCTACGTGAACAACAGTCAATGTTTTGCAAACACGTAAAGGGATTTACCCTATCCACGGGAAAAAACTCACGTTACTGAAGATATACCACAATCCAAATTAAAGATATTCCAAGCACTAACACTAAATGATGCGAATAAAATAGAAAGCTCAAACACGCTTTCTTTAGACGAAATTTAAACTTCGCAAAATTCACGATCGCGTCGGATAATATAGTGTATTTTCCGTCCGAACGTACAGCACACGTCTGTCTTACGCGCAGTCACGCGCCTTACTGAATTATTACTGAGTACTGCGCAGACTGTTGAGAGCGAAATTGGTTTTCGAACGACTAATCCTATCAATAGAAAATGGACCTTGATTCATTAGAATTTAGAGTTCACTATTCTTTTGGAGGATCTAATATTTTTTCGCTACAACGTGCAAACAGGTTGGACACGAGAAATTCGCAGTCTGCCAGGAAACTGACACGTAGGTCTTTAGCTTTTTGACCGATAGTGACTTGTAATCAGTTTGGTTTTACGCGCCTATAAATGACAATCAGCTGTAACTTGTAAAAGTCGCTATAAATTAACAAAAGTTAAATGGCCAATTAAAATCTTTGCACATCTGTTACACCGCTGAAGATATCCCATACATTCTAATTGTTCTAGCTAGCTGCACTTCTGTTCTCAATTAAATTAAATCGAACTACAGAAAATAAAGACATTTTTAACAAGCTTTTATTTAAGTAAAAATTCAAGTAAAACATGAGACGAAACGATTTTTCGATTGAAACTTAACATAAGCGCTGCAGATTTTGCAGATCAAAATTTTGCAGCACCAAAATCTTTGTACGCCATTACTTTCTTCAATCCAAACAGGAATACCGAGGTTACAAATAATCGGTTCCCGTTAGAAACTACTTACGGCGAACGCAACGAGTTTAAAGATGGAGTGGTGGGCAGCCGATAGTTTATTGGGTCTTGTTGGACATGGGAGAAGTAATTTATTTCCGGATAAACCTTGTGATCTGTTACAACTACCTCGATGATGTCACTGGCTGATATGGAAGATGTATTAAGACTCCTTGGTGAGGAAAAGACAATTTGTACATCTTTGGCAATCGTTTTGGCCAGCCAGAAAGTCTGTCATCCAGTCTACGTTATGGGGGGTTAAGCAGACCCTCGATGTAAAACACTGGTACTCAGCTGATTTCGGCTGGAAACTAACCCCCATCGTAGTTGAGAAAAGACTTTAGGGAAGGTTCATATCTGACGGAAAATGCGTCGAGCGTATCGTAAATGTATGATCGACGCACTAACGCATCATCGGTTAGGTGTGAATGATTGAACGTTTTATCGTATATTTGTCTGCATTGGCGTGCGACAGATTATACGCGACACACGTTCCGAGAGATATGAACCTTCTCTTAGGACAATTTATATGTTTAGTCTATTAACTCGTGGTTATCAATATACAAACTGTTGTTATTGAGATAAATATAGTTCGGTGACATGTGTTATGTCATTGCTGCAGTGGATGCAGTTTTGCGCTCAAAGGCCATGTCCTCATTATGTCAGACCAGCTGTTTTGTGTGCCGTTTTGAGTGCCGGAAGGGTCTTTGTGATCCCGCTGTTACACAACCGTTCTTGGAATTCTAGGATGAAGGTGGATTTTTCTGGATGTATCTTCGGAGTTACCTGGCTAATCTGAGGTCCGACGTACTGGATAGGGTCAGGTAGGAGTTTAACACATTTTTGTATAAATTTTTGTGGTACCTAAAATTTTGGGACTAGCTACATGAAAAAATAATATTTCTACAACAAAAAGCAAAATTATGCTTTGTCCCACTTTAATCCTTTTAACGGTCAACAACAATGTTATTGGACATAACATCTCATAATTTAGGTTAAAAGCTTGCATGTATACATTTACATACTGGAACACGAAAATTAATGCAAAACTGATGTTGTTTGGTTTTTAACGGTTCTCTAATATTGTACATGACGTGAACAATGCTGATGATAATATAGCGTGATAAAAACTCGTATGTTAGTCTAAATGAGGATTAACACCTCTGTAATTAGCTAACTGTCGTACTGGGGACGGCAAATTATTTCGTGGAAGACTTATGGTTATTAACTAATGAAGAGTCGGAATAATTAGTGAATTATTACTTCTAACACAATGAAAGGGAATCAAGTCATTAACTTTATTTGCGCTCTTAGGTACTTCAAGGAAAAAAACCATTTCTTTGACAAAAAATAGCCCACGAATGGCCTTGGTTAATACAAGACTTATTAAAGTTACAGATCTGTCTCAAATACAAAAAATAAAACCAGTAAGTTTCATAATGAAAACACATCAAACATTCAAGACAAATTGAAAGTTAATACCAACAATGACAACTACATTACAAAGCTAACAACTATGAACAAATTAATCCCATTTACAAATTATGTAGTAGCTGCATTTGCAAGCGGCTTCCAACATCACAATGAGAGTTTGTTCTATTCATGCATTGTCCCAGCACAGACCACATAAATTAAATCTAACAGGATATTACCAAACAATATTATTAAGGAAACGCCAGATTGACGACGGTAAATACCGAGATTTTATTACTAATTAACAATAGGGCGACAATTATAAAGAACAATAAGAAATTGTGTACCCGAAGAACGGTTCATGACAATGCTGTATATTGTGAAATCATATTAAAAGTAAAAGTTTTAGAATATCAGACAGACATCCTAGACAAAACTGATAATCGTCCTCAAAATTCCAGATTTGAACGGCCAATATGAGGACAACAATGACCTTGAATATGAAAATATCATTCACGTCATATTTTTTGTCACATTTTCCTTACAGATACAAAACTTCGAAAAACATACCCAATGAAATAAATCTGAAAACATCCTCATTCATGACGTTATTCTGTAAGTAAATAGTTTCAAATGCAGACTGTTCTGTGCTAGTGCTATTTGCTTGATTAATGACTCTATTCATTGAAGTAATTACTATTGAAGCTGTTGTTTAATTTAAAGCTGAGGACACAACACATGCGCCACGCTATATTTGGATTGCATCAGACATGTTAATGTATTTCTAAATTATACGAAGTCTAGAGATACTGTTTGCTTAGGAATGTTTAGAGCGGATCTAAAGTTAAAGGCTTGTGTATTACCTACAAGTAAAGGATTGGTACCGTAACTTATTTTAAACTTAGCGTCAAAAACTTAAAATCTTATGCAGATTTAGGAATACAATGAGCAAGATTTGCACACTGCAGTGAATTTTCGCAGCGTTAAGGCTCTCCTCAAGTTTCAGAAACCCTCGCCAACAAATCATTAACTTTACTAGAAGTAGTATTGTTCTACTACATGATAACTACATAGCAACAGTGAACAGTGACGTCAATGACGTATTTATACGTCAAGCAGACGATTTCGTCCAAACCGATGATTTTGTCGTCAGTGGGCGCGGCGCGTCTCGTAAACGCAAATACTGAAGGTTGGTGTTATTTTTAAATGACAACTAGGTTATTTTTAGGCTCCTTGGGAGTTGGGAGTTACTACTAGAGATGAAGTTAATAAAATTAACAAGGCATCTGGAATTGATATCTAACAGTATTTTCACGGATTAAGTTACACCTGGTATAAGAAAGAAATAACCGTACATTATCATTTTCCGAGCCTTTCCGAATTGTGTTGGGGTCGGCTTCATGCCTATGCTGGATGCAGCTGAGTACTAGTGTTTTACAAGGAGCGACTGACCTCCTCAACCCAGTTACCCGCCCGGGTACCCCAATACCCTTTCGGAACCTTGTGCGGAACGTAACTTATTTTGATAAATTGGATTGACACCATGTTTATTAATAAGATGGTGAAGGTTTGATGAACGAACCTCAAAGATAGAACTCCGTAGTTTATGCAGTAACAGAAACACATAACAATATTGCACTAAAACAATAACTTCATAACAGTTCATACATTTCCCACTGTTACGTCACTGGTCGGAGGTCAGAGGCACCAATCGTGACTCACGCGCCTGATAATCAAGACGTAAAAGGGGAATTAAACTATCTAGCAGATGGGAGATGTGTACAGATTTGTTCCTACGGAGTTATGTGGTGTTAAAACTTGGACTTTCACTCTTCATTATTCAAAGAACAATGGTATTTCATTTCTAGATAGCGTTATAGATGTCAATGAAGAATTAAAAGTAGTAGACAGAGACACGTTGATTAATGTGAATGATCATTACAGTATTTTTGCATGGCAATTTAATTTGTATCACGATGTAATGTAATACAGACTAGAGGTAAAATAAGATCATGATTCTGTTAAACCATGTTGTCCAGACTTTCACTCTTAATAGCAGAAATAAATCGTCACATGTCAAAGAGCAAACAAGAATTAAATACTTTAGAATTGGATGTGGGGAACGGTAGTAAATATCAAGTTTATTGATTCAAAGCAATAAAAGGTAAAGTTATATATTCTAGTGTATAGTAAAAGCTAACAGGATTACTGTTGCTGCGTACGACTTTATAAAGACAGTTTAACAGAGTCCGATTTATAGAAAGACGTTAAGTTCAAATAGCAGTTTAACTGTATTGATAGTTCTACTGCAGTAAAAAGGGTAGAGGTTATCTAAAGATTTCATATCTCGTGTAGTAAAACAGAAACTATATAATAACCTGGTCAAGTCTCATAAAGTTTCAATTCGTCCTTATTTCTGTACTTAAGGATCGATTCGCATACAAGTCTGTTTAGGGCTCATATTCGACCCTAATCCTCTGCAACCACTTAGAATTCAAAATGAAGTTACACTAAGCCAAGAATTAAGTTCTCAAAGTCAAACGGAACAAAGCAATTCCCACTAAACCCACGTAAAACCAGATGAACTTAATTATGAATCATGTACTGCTTTCTAAGACGTGAATATCTTTATATGGAGCCTATTTAGAATTAATTACGTGGAGACAATGGTTTACGTAAGTATGCGGTCAAAATCCTGACCCCTGGGGCGAGCACAAGTGATCGTGGCACGTATTTATTTAATTTATAATCTTATACAGTAGCAGACAAAAAATATGTTTCGAGTTTTTTCCAGAATTCTCGAATCGTTTAGGTACCTACTGGGTCGTTGACATACTCGTTACTTTTTATTTATATTTGGCTTAAATGTGACTGGATTTTTTATATTACAAAATTTATCAACCGAATATATTCCTTGATCCATTTGAATGAAAAGTCTTATGATTTATTATACACAACATTATCTACTCCAGAACATTATAGGCGATCAAGAGACTTATTATATGCAAATGCACAATCTCACGAATGCGTAGGCATATCATTGGGTGCATTTGAAATATGCGAGTCGGATACTCGCGCACATCAAAGCGAAGAAAGTTGGAAAGCCAATGTTTGGAGCACTTGGTGCAAAGTTCCGCGCGAAAGTACGCGAAACATTTTGTACAAATATTTGTACAAAATGCACATGGATGGATGCTCCGTAATTATATACATGGGCAGGATCGAATAAAACTTTGTCTGCATTGACATATCTTCACTTGTTTATGCTGGCGATATTTCGTCTCTTAACCTCTTAAGCCTCATAGGATGGAGAATATGAAAATGAGGGTTAAATACACTCATCTAGCGCAGCAAGCCTACAATCACATGATTTATATTCCTAACAAATCATTACTATAACAGTAGTAGAAGGACTCAAGCTAACTAACTCAATTTGTAACCTACAAGAAGTAATAGCTTCCAGCTATGTACACTTACTTGGTATTCTGATTTAGTACCTCCCTGCCTCATAAAGGGGAAAATCTAGAGAAACAGACATAATTCACGAAACTAGGCTGACTATAAATAAATAAACTACATCAAACGGTGAAGGAAAACGTGACCTAACCCACGCCTTAATCTGGCTGTACATGTGTTTAGTATCGAGCCTACGTTCACTCAGAGAGTATAGACTTTTGCGCCACGCCCAGTTTTTGGTCCTAAGTGGCATGCATCTATTGCCGCCAAACTGTCTTGTCTATCTGAGGATTATCTAGTTTACGGAGACATTAATAGTTCAGGTAGATAGTAATTAAATTGGTTTATTTCTACAGCTGGTGCAACATTTTCTTGCATAGTATATGTTTCTTACTTTCTTGAAACCATGGACAGTAAGATCAGTTTGTTCGGTTACAAATGCGACTAGTGTTTGCTAATCCTCGATGTAAGCTAGATTACAAGCATACATCTTATCATCGTCTGCATCTAGACCCTCGTGTGGGAACCTGGTATTTGGTCCTAACATCATATGTACTTCTGACCTCACATAATACTTATTTCTTATGGAGATACTGTAACATTACTGTAAGCTTTGTTTTGGGTGTTAAATATTCATATGAGAAACAGAATGCTATGAATTATGTCCTTACAACTTAATGGCTAATGGACCGTTGCAGTGTGTAATGTTGCATGAATTTCCTAGTCGCATTTCAGGGCGTTTTCAGAGCACGCACTTTCTGTGTACCTTGCCATCATTTCGTAAAATTAGAAATTAGTTTATGAGTTGAAAAATGATAAGTGAACAGTCCTGCTGTTCGGTGGGCTGACAATTTCAAGATGGCGGGCAGTGGATGGATGCGGGCTGCCCTTTACCGAGATGGTTGACGTTCCTTGGTTTTTTGATTGGCTATTGGTTCATATGATGAAGTGAACAGTAGATCTAGGCAACCTTTTAGAGAAATCCTTCTTCAATAATGGATGCAATATTCTTTTTGCCACGCTGTGCCTGTGCACATATTTCTATTAGTACAGTCGCTCACAAAGTGCCATTTACATAAACGAGTCAACGTCCGCGTCCCGTATACAGTTCACGGGTTAACTGGGTTACCGGAGCCGGCCGCTGCACCCGATTGTACTTTTGCATATTCCAGGGATTTTGAGCGTAGGAAAGTAAAATGTTTTGTTTTGAACTTTTGTAATCATCGTAAAAACTTTTTCAGTAGGTAAGTACCTAAATAGATATATTTCCAATTAATTTTATTTATTTGCTTGATTCAATCCACAACATTTTTCTAATTTATATGCTTCCTTCATCCTTTCCTTTATTGTAAAATATTGTTATTTTCATACCAGTTGAAAAGGAATAATATCAACTACGCAATAACAACTAAGTATTTAATGCCCTTTATGATTTTTTATTTCATGATGTGGTATCATTTTGAAAAAAAAAAAACAACTTACGATACTTAGGACCAATATCCAAAAATAATATTGACAGATCCCGATTTCCGCCATAGCCGCTGCGATCTGACATTTAAAGTTCAGACAGTATTTAGTTCACGTTATAATTAGTAGATAAATGCACTTAGCGTATCATTAGTGACTATTAATAACTATGAACCGGAGTCGACAATAGGTTATCTATTATGTGTAAGTTCTTCTCGCCACAAAACTTTGCTATTCTGAAGTTAGCAATTTGACACCTCACGCATGGCACTAGTGTTTTGTTAATATTTTTATTTTAAGTATTGTTAAAGAAAAATAGCAAACTTCGGTCCAGTTTTTCGACTTCTGTTCTAACAAACGGCTAACTACTATAGTATACTAGTCATCATCAGTCTTTTGTATATCCTCAGGGTTATAATATCTTCTCACACAGAAAAGGAAATATGATTTCTCTAATAAACTAGCTTACTACACTATAATATCGATTTCAATCTTAATAACCCACTGAAAGTTTTACGACGTCAATACATACTCGTAAATTATTCCTCGTTAAATTAATGAACATTAAAATTGGTGCGTAAATTGAATGGCCATGTAACTTTTTCAAATTCATTACAGACTTTGTACTAGGACTTTAGCATTGTACGTTGTAATCCTACTTATATCCCACTTACATTATACGAGGGCTGCCTTTTAAGTTGTGTCGTTTGAAATAAGTATAGATAATCCAATAGGTTATTACCGTTTATTATTTTTTTAAGAATACTTAGCGATATTTAATGCACTTTTGCATGCATTCAAATCAGTTTTTAAATATTTATTCCATTCCAAAGTGGGGGTAGTCAAAACGGCCGATTTGTATACGTCAACAGCTTCTTCAGGTGTGCTGAAAGGTAGTCCACGAAGAATTTTCTTAATTTTGGTTAATGTATTAAAATCATTAGTGCTTAAGTTACAGCTGTAAGGTGGATGATCCAATATTACAACATTTTGGGAACTCAAAAACATCGGTGTTTGGCGGGCGGTGCGCGAACTTGCATTGTCATGGTGCAGTATCATTCGAAGTCTTGGATAGTTTTTTCTAAATTCGGTGATGACTTTTGGCAAACAAACAATGGTATACGAGTCAGCGGTAACCATGTCGCGATATTTTAGTACAATAGTGGCGACACGATCACCCTTTGCCAAAAACGAGACAACCATTTTTTTTTTAAGTGCTTTGCGAGCGTACGACTTTGGTCGGTTTTGGCTCGTCTTGGAAGACCTAGACAGCTGACTGCTGCTTAGAATCCGGATCATAAGCGTATATCCAGGACTTGTTATCACTAACTATATCATAGACCTGCTTTGACTCTCCTCGGTCGAATCGCTGCAGAGTTTGACGTCACCAACTTACTAGGGCTGTTTCTTGGTCGTCGCTAAGAAAATGTGGTATCCATGGAGAGATCATCTATCTTACGCCAAGTTCTTCGTGTAGGATATTTTTGACTGTGGTCCCTGAAATGCCCACGGATGCCTCTATTTCACCATATGCTACATGTCCGTCTGCGAGGATTAGCTGCCGCACAGCCTCGATATAAACTTGCATCATGGCGGTTTTTGGACGACCTTCACGAGGCTTGTCACTGAAGCTAGAGTGCCCAGGTTGAAATTCTAAATATCAGCGTTCTGCGGTCCTAAGGAATGGTGCTACATCACTAAATACAGAATTAATCTCTTTCTAGTACTGAAGTCGCGACAATCCCCTTTTAAAGTTGTAGAAAATTATCGCACTCAAATTTTCCTTACACATTTCCATTTTTGCAACCGACCTGTCACCTTTGAATGGACGATACAATAAAACTATTCGACCTATTTAAAAACATTCTTTTGTTTTCGAATTCTAAATTCAAAAAGATTCAAATAGCATATATATATATTTTTAAAAATCGCGGAACCAAACGACAGAACTTAAAAGGCAGCCTTACGTAAATGTGAAAGTTTGTGAGAATGTATGGATGTATGTTTGTTATTCAATCACGCAAAAACGGCTGGACCGATTTGATTGAAATTTGGTATGTAGATAGGTGATACCCTGGATTAACACATAGGCTACTTTTTATCAACACACCACGCGGGCGAAGCCGCTGGCGGAAGCTAGTATATTATATATAAGATTGTTGTAAATCAAATATTCAAATAATACTTATTGTCAATAAATAATGCCAAAAACTCGCATTTAGAAGAAGTATTAGATAGTCCCTCAGTGCTAGATAGGCATTACTCGAGAAAGAAGTCGCGCGAGTAGTTCCCATGAGAGGATAAAATCGCTAGCTGATGCTAGTTTTATATACTACTGAATAACGTATCCGATTCTTCATAACCTGAACAGCCCTAAGCCAGATTACATGACTAGAGGAATACCACGACCCTGGCAGCCACGGGGCGCGCCACGCCGCGGCAGCACGTGTCAATCTGATCTTATTAAGATTTACGTATGCACTGAACGCGAGGAGATTAGTTGGCCGTTTGGTAGCGATTTAATATGAGTAGTAAGAAGCCGTATAAATGTACTACCATTTAATGTAAGTCGTGGTGGCCTAGTGGGTAAAGAACCAACCTGTTAAATATGAATTTGGGCAGTGTGGGTTCGATTCCAGGTCAGGCAAGTACCAATGCAACTTACCCAAGTACATCATGAACACTAAAGACCGTTTTTGGTTTTAACGTAATAGTAAATGGTCTGATTATATTGCTGAATATAACAGGACTGAACCTACTTTAATATTTGGTAAGGACACAACAAAAACCTGATTATGAATATTGAAGACGAAGGCACTACGTGTAGATAAATATATCACTTAATGCACTATTGCAGAGGAGTAGGTAATTACAAGCTTTTATGAATGCATTCATTACAATCGAATACAATGATGATTCAACTCTTCAAAGAATTAGGCGGTATAACGACAATATTGTTTGAAGCATAACCGTCTGAGGAGTGGCAGGTCACCAGTTCAAAACCGATTAAATTGAGCCATTGTGACTTAGTCACGACACATAATTAAAGTAAGTCTAGAGTATTACAAAAGTAATTAATTAAAAGGGTTTTAACCTAAGAAAAATAAAGAGTCAATAAACTGGAAAAAACTTTTTACGACGATCCTGAAAACGACTAAAAACTAAGACCGAGTGAAATAAGGGAAGGGTTACATAAAGGTCACTTTTAAGAAAAATATATTGAAGGAAAACTAGAGAACAATGAAACAATTAACACGATAGTAACCTAAATGAATAACAAGCTTGGTCCATTGATCCATTTCAGAACAACTGAATCATTTGTTTCTGAAACAGTTCAACGCACTGCTTATCAAACTCTTTCAGGTCGTTAACATTACAGACGTTGAGACGAAAGTTCACAATTAAGGAACATACACAATAAACGATGTTACGGATTCTATTGAAGAGGCTGATGAGATGAAAGCGATTGAGATGGAAGAAAAGGCTGTAGCAGACTTGCCTAAAGTAAGAATGTTTAACAAAGTAGGCAATGATGAAATGTTTGCAAAATTGGAAAACGACAACAAACAGATCGCGTGAGAAACTTCAAAGGAAGAGACAAGACCGGCCGTTTCCGTCGACTCGTGTAAATTCTCCTTAGCGTAGTTTACCTATTTGGCATGCCAACCTACAAAGAAGACTTGGCACGGTAGCTAGACGCCACTAACGTAACAAATAGACATGATATGCCAGATACAAGATAGCGATGTAAACAATGACCGATACATTTCAGGAATGGCGTGCCAAGTCTCAGTTTTCAATTTTCTTTAAAAATAAATCGGAGAAAGGGATTTATTTTCGGATTTTCTAAGGTCGACTGAAAGAATGTCTTTCACAGTAACACATATCTTTTTGTTTAAGGAAGCTTTGAATTTCTCTATTTCAAATTAAAATGTAGACTTACCCACTCTTACCTACAGCTAGGTAATATATTTACGATAGGAACTTACCTGTAATAGAAAACAGAATTATTAGATATAAATCGAAATTGCCTCCTACAATATTCAATAACACACATAAAATTGACTTGAATATCTTATTATCATTCCACTGTCCAACACTATGGAATTTACTGTCAAAACTGTCAACCGATAGGCTGGGCTCGTTTCAATAAATCTGGAATGAATTTCACAGAATACGTTTTAGATTCTCAGACACAATACTAGATTGAGACAACAATAGAAATTGTTTGAATAGACTTCAAATCGGTGTACAATGAAGTCAGTACAAAGACCTAAACGGAAGCCAATTACCATACCGCAGTATATCCGTAGGCTTACAGATTATATTTAATTCCAACACAAATAAAACGCATAAATGAGTTAAGTTTACATGTTGTGAAGTTTATGAATGACGCAGATGGCCACGTTTCAGGGGTAGCTAAACTTTCGTTTACAAGATATAATAAATATTATGGGAACTTTATAACACTAGATCAATTAAATACCTGCATAGACAAAGCTAAAAATATACGTGAAAATAATGAGATTGCAGATACTTCTGAAGCTAAAATAGTTTCTAAAAAGGCAAAGAAAGGTCCTTCCATCCCTGGTCCTTTGAAACTATAGCAAAAGTGCATTGATTCAGCATTCTTATCCCTTTACAATTCAAGGATAGCTGCATTCTTTGAACTCTCGAGTGAACTGGATACTAAATATCTGAAGAATTTCAAACCGGACTTGTACAAATCACTTGTACAGCGGGCAGCCTAGACGATCAATTAAAATTGCACAATGTTACAACAAAAAATTAAGACGCTTAAAAATTACGAAATACAAGCTGTTGATTTGCATCCGTGCCATATCCAAGGACGTAATTATGCTCATGATTCTCGACCCAAATCAACAAAAAAATTGGTACGTAATTTTGTTTTTTTTTTTTTTCGGAATTCCGTCAATGTCATTTAGCCGTATTTAAACTTGGCGCGTGTGTTACTGGCCTTAAAACCGTACTGCTCCCTCACACAAACACAAACACAAAGCATACGCAACGATTATTCATAAATTCCATTCATAAAATTGGATTACTTCTGAAATACTACGACAAAAAAAGCAGTGCATATTAGCTATTTCCCGTCTACTGTAATTCCAATCGATTATTTACGTATTTTATGTCCTCCTCCTGAAGTATGGCACAAATGCAAATCAACACCTTGTATAAAATTCTAGCCGTTTTCCTAGGTCCCGTGGGAACTACTGGCCGTAACGGAATGAAATATAGCCTATGTTAGTCGCGCTTTCCAACAGTGTAAAAAATTTTCAGATCCGTTCAATATATTCGAAGCCTTTAGGGTACAAACAAACAAAAATGTTTCCTCTTTATTACATTTGTATAGATTATCTAGGTGCAATTCATAGTCCAGGTTGTCCTTAGAAACATGGTTTGATCAAACGCTGAGCTTGAGACAGCCCTGAACATACTATGAATATTTGAATTTATATCCAGGACAGAGTCACGCTTAGTCGTGTGGCGTATTTAAATCCTTTTGCTCCTTTGACTCATATCCTGAAGTTACTTTTATTGCACACATTTGTTCGTCAGATCGCGTCTTTGTTTTGAAGATCTGTTTCATGTCTAAGCTTGTTCTCTGTTTTGGTAAATAGCTTTGTGTTTGCAGTTGTTTGAACAATTATGCGTGCTCTACGTACTTTATTACTAACCTACGCAACGTACAACTTATTTGTGTAACAATGGTATTATTTTATTTATCCGAGTCACAAAATATCTACTGATCTACTTTAAAGGGAGTCCCCCGCAGATTTCACAAGAAAGTTAAAAATCTAAAGCCTTGACTGAGTTTTTTAATGTAACAGTAAAACTTAAACTGAAGATTATAGGTAATCCCCATCTTTATCAGTGCAATATGTATAATTAAGATTCCGATGTTTAATTCAAATAGATAGAGATAACTCATTAATGAAAACGTGTATAAACACGATAGGTCCAATTTAAATGATAAGAAATTAAGTGTAGATAACAGTATTATTTTCCTGATTAGATTACTGGTGGGAAAGTACATTTCGCTGTCACCTCGTAGCCTTGAAATAATTTTACTATCAAGGCTGAAACAACTGATTTAAAAAACATGGCTGATAACCTAGTGTAAATCGCTGACCTTCCTTATATTTTTTAAAAACAAATGCGGTAAAGCTGATACAATTAATCATCAGTCATTTTACATTGATGACATTACGCTGGGGCCTTTTTTGGGGCTCTTAAACCGAACTTTTAGTAAATTCTTTTAGAGAGACCAAGAACGAAAGAATGCTAAAAGGCTACGAAAGAATTATCAGCTTCTACCTAGGTAAAGTTAAGGTTAAGATTATTGCCCCATACCACCTACTCCTCAGCTGGATACATCCAACTTCAGTACGCATCAAGAGAGGATTTGAAAAAAATAAGTCATAAACACTAGCTTAGGAATGTCAACTATGACCATACTTTGCTTCTGCGTAACAAGCAATTAGTCACTAACAGTAATTATTGTCGTCTAACTCCTAATCTAGTAATAGTTTAATGATAGGTGGCGCCAACCTTAGGTCATTGCTCACAAGCTTACCACATATTATATTGCCATTTGGTATACACACCTCTATTTTTACATCTATGAGGAGTCAGAAAAACGGCAAAACTGCAGTTTGTAGATTTCATGTTAATATGGTTGCATAGTTAACTAAAAGTAGGGATTCGGAGAGGAAGAAGAAGATGAATTATGAATTGAATAAAAGCTTTTAATAAATTCTAAAATAAACATTGTCATCTCTGGATCTTTAGCATCAATTATAAAAAACATGTATTACTAATTTTGTTTCTGATGGCCCTGTACAGAGTAACGCACGCTAGTAGGTAACCTTAGTTATGAGAGAGATGATTTGGCAGTATGAACTTTTCAATATATCAGCGGCCACTGACTGCACCTAATGACTCACAGAATAGACCTTTATACATCATACCTAACCTTCTTCTAAAACAAATCAGCCCTCAGCCAATTACAGCTAAATAGACCACGATCAATCATGCATGCATGATGCACAAGTGACGTGAATATGTGCATAACGTCACTCCTAGAGCTAATATTTCGGACTTTGGCTCGCCATGCGCGTGCACAACGATGAAAGCATATTAATTTTTCGTCATTCATGCGTGTTGTTTGGCAGAACCTGTTTGGATTCGTGCCTGAATGTTAGGTGTCATTGTGTAGTGGAAGTAATGGCAATTTGACATTCTGTAAACTGACAGAAAAGTTAATTCTGAAGTCGCCGTTTAAATTATGTATCACCATCAAAATTAACTTAATTCAAATTCAACCGTTTTTTAGAAATACATCTTAAAGCCTAGTTCCATATGTACATATTCTGCTTGCAAGCGCCCGCTTGCAAAAATGCAAAAATGTAACTTAAATATTACATTAACCCATTAATTTACAGAAAAATACTTTGTATAATCCAATAAAAACAAACATTGTATGAAATGTTTTGTTTAACAAATATGTTGTGTCGGATCCGAGGATCCGACACGAATTATTGACTACTAAAACAAGAAAAGTTTATAAACAATAATTGATAACCGAATACAATTTATGTAACGGAATTGAGGTCGGAGCAATTTTAATTTATTTTCGTACATGCGATAAACTTAGCTTCAAAATAGTGCGATAACCTCTTAATATAAATTGCAATTTTAAATCATAAATTAAAAATATAAATATAAATTAAATGAGATGTCTCTACTTTTCAGCTGGATTTAAACCTGTACAAATATTAAAGAATTTATTTTTCATTATTATTTTGACATCAAATAAAGTTCATGTGTTTTTTTTTTTTCATGTGTATCAAGTTTTAAATTCGCAATTGCACATATTCTTTCTTTTTCCCACGACTTTTCTCTCCTCACAAACTTATTCTTAAAAAGTACGTTAATTTTATTTGTTTCACAAAAAAAAATTAAAGACAAAAATGTAAGTAATTTTCAAAACATCTAAATCCCCAAAAGTGCCTGCAACAAAGAATCTCTTGTTTACAATCCGTGACAGATAGCGCGAGTAACGTGCAAGCTTCTTATTGATTTGGCGAAGAATGTCAGTAATCACTTGCGATCCGCAATTATCTGCTGATAAAATACTTTACACGGCTTCTGTTGAACGTGCGTGATTAGAACCAATTCTATAATCTGTACGATATTTCTAATGTATCTCTAGATTTTGTGTAAGTCAAGCAATAATTTTAGCCCATTCAAAAGATGAAAATTGTTTTGAGGATCGACCAAAAACTGAAGTTAATATCTCAGATTGGTTATGGAAAAGAAAAAAACACTCTTAGCATTAAAAGCTATAAGAGTACCGAATATTTTGTGCAGTTGACATCTGTAGTTTTCAAAGAAAATACAGACCGGGACAGCAACTGTCAACCGCACCAAAAAACGGTCGGTGTAAACGTATTAGTTATCATTCCAAAATAAGCAACTTTCATTAAAACTGACAAACACCCATTAAAAATTACAGGTGCACTCTCTAAAGCCAGTAACAAGACAGGTGCACAAACGATCTGATGTCACTGGCACCAAGATAAATCAGGCATCGATCATAGCAGAAATCACTTGGAGAATGTCGGAGCGATGCATCATGCTCATTAATTTCATGCCAAAACATTTAGACGTAAGTACGTAGCGCCGAGTGCGTAGATACGGGAAAACAAGTTTTTGTTTTTGCGAAAATATTTTCGGAAGAGTAAGGAGAGGAAAATTTTTAAAACGTGTTCTTGTTACTAAAACATGCAAACATTCAAATTGATAACCTCAATCTCTTTGGAAAGTCGGTTAAAATGACAGCAAAGAGACAAATCAATCAAGATTGTTAGAAAGAAAGAACCGAAAAAACAAAATACTCTCGTACATAATAAAAGGAAAAAATACAGGAAATATAGAAAAAACTTCGCAATCATGATTTTGTTAACAGATTTTGACGTCAATCAAAATCCTTGGCTAATACCTGATTCACCTTGAATTATGACTGTTTCCTTAAAGCCATGAACGAACAATAATCCGCTAGGGCCATCAGCAAAGCCAGTACTTCCTTCCAATTTCCCTTATTTAAATTCAAGAGATAAGATTTAGTTGGCAATTAAATTTTGGATGGCATGTAAACTTTTACGAAGTTAGGACCAACCATTTCGTATATTAGGACAACGTTCTCCATGTTAGAGAAGGCCTGTGCCCAGCAGTGGGACGATAAAAAGGCTGATGATGATGATTAGGACCAGGAACCTAATGTGTTCACAAAATTGTTGCCATCAGGACAAATATGCCAAAAATTTTCGTCCAAAAATATTTAGATATTTAGAACTGCCAAGTCTGAACATTTTATGAAACATAGTCACTTTAATAATGTGGTAACCACCATATCATCCCTCATCAAATAGATTGCAGAAGAAGGTTTATTTACAACAATAGAACACTCATGCAAAGAGGGCGTATATAGCTTAGTGCTTAAATATGAAAGGCAAGCAAATTCGGCTAGGCAGTAAAAATCGATATCATACGAGGGGTCATGACCGCGGAGGCTGTTAGAGTTTGGGTGTTTGCCAAGCTTTTCGTGTATTGATCAGCTGATTTCATATCAGACCCAGACATACCTAAAACTTTCGGGGAACTTTGCTACTTCCCTAAAAATAAAAGTGCTTGACATTTGCCAGAATACTTTCTTTGTTAGGTGATCAATCTATTTATTTTCAAAGCGAGGCTTTTACTATGGGATCTAGCTAAACACAGAAAAAACACCGAGACTAAATCAAACTGCGAGAATCGTACCCTCGTATCGTAGCCTCCAACGTGGTAAGCAGACAGACTTATATTAATGCTACTACACCATTTGATCGTTCATGTTCATCACGACATGTTATTTAGCTTAACAAGGCAAAATTTCACTTATCTAATTAAACAGGTAGCAGTATTTCAGTGCGCTGGCCATGTAAAATTGATCATCATACATTTATGCGAGTTTTGATGCGCTACTAAATAATGACGACGCACAGATTTCACTTATGTCGTAAATGTTAATTGATAATATACAACAAGACAGTTTCATGCTAATTATGTTTTATGGACTATAGTTTTCCAGAATAGGTACTATTTTGTTGTATCTATCATCGAAAATCTATTCATTTGTTATGACCACTAACTAGATAGGTTCATTAGATACTGACTAGATTCATAGATATTGACTCACACGTAGATAAAGACAAGTAAAATAATTTTATTTAGATAGTCTAAAATCCACGTTTAGAAGCGATATTTGACATCGAATACAGAGGCGTAAATGTGGATGATGATACAACTGAATTCAGCGATTTATATATTTCTTTCCCCGCAACAGGGAACACCACTCAACATTGTTAAAAGGAGAAATAATTTCAAAGCCACAACACTGCCCTTTTCCCGACCAAAGAAAGTTCAGAAAGCACTTCATTGAAAGACTTGAATTTTGCCGGCTTGAACGGACCCATATCGTTGAAGAGTGAGAAAGTATAAATACTTTGGTGGACTGCACCACAGTGCTGACAGACAGATCTGTTTGTACGACGATCTTAGGCGTGACAATTGACAGGGAGCAGCTAATAAGATAAATAAGTATTGTCAACACTTTCCCTTGGTTATCTGCTGCTGATTTTATTGAAAATGCTAACTCATTGTTGTTAAGCAATATGAAGCTTCCTGGGTCTAGTCTAGCCAATTTATGCAAACTAGCAACCTTAAATACTATAGCCTTCAATGAAGGAGTAAAAATACATTTTTATACATAACTTGGAGTATGAAGATGAATTAAACATCTATAAGGTGTTAGAGTCTTATGTAGACGGTTTTTACGTCTCACGGGTATGCGAGTCAGACAATGACTGTACTAAGGATAAAGTTTTTATAAATCTCGTCATGAGGATGAAAAATAACAATGCAAATAAGTACATAAACGCAGAGTACGTTGAGAGGACGTGTCGTATTTTCACACACAATAAGAACATCTGTACAAACAAGAATGTGGATGTACTTCAGTACATACGTTTTTGTTTAATTTATCATGTGTATGTAGTGTTCACTGAGCTTTCAAACAATATTTTATGGATAAAACACAAAGCAAAGAACGTAGGTCTGATAATGATGTAAGGCAAATGAGCAGACGCAGGGACGCCTTAACACTGACCTTAACTGGCCATAACATGTTCATGTGTTAGAACATATAGTTCAAAACTTTAACTAGAGCAACAACGGATATTATGTCACTTACAACTGACCTTGCATACTCGAGTATACATTATAATTAAAATTACGCCTGTTAATTAACTAGTTAAAATAGATAACCATTACCTTTTACATACGCTCAAATGATAACTCCGTCCCTTTAAAGAGTTCTAATTTCTTTGAGATTTGAACAACCAAGAAGTACCACTACTGGACCATAGACAAACTTAAAAATACTTGTCCTATTTAATTGTAGAGCATAAACGCGCTTGATTTGCTACACGACGATTAAATACGGGTCACCAGCTCACAACAATGGCGAGTAGGTACATGGTTTTGCACGGAAAAATATTTCATGTGTGTCGTGAACACGCATTCAATAGCTCTGGACCACCTGTTTAAGATATTAAATTTGATTAAGGAATAATGCTTCATTCTGCATATAGTTTACCCATTCCAGATAATTATCAGCCAAACCAACTGTTCTATAAAGAGATCAGCCAGGTGCGACATAGGAATTTAACCGAAAATAGGTATTATAGTGCCCAAAAGTACGCACTGACAGGTGCAATCTCAAAGTCCGATGAACGGCAATCCAACACGACTGGAGAGAGATACACAGTACCGACAGCTGAATGTTCTTCCCGAGGCACGATCTCCCAAACAGTGAGTAGTATCCACTTCTGCAAGATCGTTCGAAAGAGTAACCGCGACTCTGACACCCTGTGCAGCAGGAATAATTTTCAAAAACACTTTTAAAAAAATTACACCAACTTCACCTAACTCAGTACCTAAAACAAAGCCTCCGCTAAGTTGAGATAGCGCCAATGAAAATGATCACTTAATTTAGGAGGCAGATGACTACGCACTAACGAACTGGACAAACAAGGCATTTGAACCAGCTGAGCAACATGCGGCAGGTGACTCAACTTTTAACACGGCATAAAATTCTAAACACATAATATTTATGATACATAAACACAATAACACAAACAGACAGCATCTACAACCATTAGTATTTTTTGCCAAGTGAAATTACCGATGTAATAAAACCGCTGACGGATAGAGGAAGATACGAAAGCTTTCTAACTTCAAGCAGATTGATAGACGAGTTTGTACATAACAATTATATAATAATAACTAGTGTTAAAGATGGGTGTGGCACTTGCGCTTTCAATGATTACGGAGTCAAAGCCCTTAAGAATAATGAGCCGAGTTTGATTGATACAAGTATTATCGACGCGGCGCGTGATGTCAATTTATCTGTCGAGCTCGATAAAAAACTGATGATGAACATCGGTTTATTTATTGCTGATCCTATTTCTACAGTTAAGACTTTTGCCTTTGTAAACACCAGAATAAGCTTCACATTACTAGTGTTTTTTTTTTTTGCAAGAAAGTAACTGTTGGTTTCAAAAGACTTATTGGGTCCTTATGTGCGAATAGGGCAACACCTTGACCTTGAAACAAAAATACCGCATTCAGTACCAATCACGAAGCGTGACATTCCGAAATATCGATATATTTTCAGTCTTCTATTCTAGCCTGTCTGAGTACATTAACGCCTACATTATTTTTGTCAGTAGCAACTATTGTCTGCGTAAAGTCACGTGCCACACGTTAATGTCTGCTCTAAAAAGAAAGACAATACCCTAGTATCTAGTGACCTATTTAGTTTCTTAGAAACTGTATACTTTTCAAATACACGTGAAACTGACAATGCTTTTGCCAAGATAGTAGTTAAACAGTTCAAAGAAGACGAATCAAAAGAAAATCAAAAATATTCGCCAATGCTGACACAGTTACTACTACCATTACTTCTACCAATAATTTTATAGTAATACAAACGTAAGCAAAAGGAATATTTCTTTCTATTTTCGGAGCACCCATCCGCAAATTCTCTATCACGTTACAGATATTAAATAACTCATTCAACTGCAGCGAAAGTTCTCATTATATAATTTTGGTAATTCATTAGAATTACGTTACAAATGTGAGCTAATAATCACTAGGTATACCTAATGAATACGTGATGTTTCAGTATAAGGAAAACTCAATATTATTGAATAATACATGTTTTATTAGAAGCTATTGGTACTGCGACCCTCAAATAAATAACATGAACGGAAGCTTTCTAACGAACGTGGTGCGTTCAGGGGTTCAGGAGCCAAGCAGAGATTAAGTAATGTCAAATGGTATTTAATCAAAAACTGTCGAATCTAATTACGGTGAGCGTGAGAAGCAACCTACTGCAATACGAGAATCTCTTTTGGAGGTAGGGAAATGATTTGATCTTAAACTTGATCTTGGTCAACCACACCATACAAAATCTCCCGTATAATTTGAAAATAAATATACAACTGAACCTAATAAGGTATATATCGTCATGTATAATGTAGAAAGACCCAGACCAATAGCAGATGTACACAAAACAAAATCAATAAATCCATCAACGTTAAAACCAAAACAAGCAACAATCTATATTATTGCTACTTGTAAAGAAAGAGAAAGTGCACCGGTGCATCCCGCATTGCCCCACGAAGATTGATGATTAGGAAGTGGCTGATTGAAGACCACACTCGATTATTGTATAAAACCAACATAATTACTTGCAAGGGAGAGTTAATAGTTATTATAATTACTGGTCTTAGTCTACAGGAGCTTGATATTAGTTATTTGTATAAGAGAGAGCTAACAGCAGCGACAGACCTATGTTTAAAGCCGTATTTTTACTTTTTCGCCATGTTCCAGTTTCCCTCAGTTGACTTTTACATCTTGAGATGATAGGCCGCTGACACGTTATGATTTTCTTTCATAGACTTATCAATATGGTAATTTATTTGCGTAAGGCTTGAATTACCGACCGCATTGAATCTCTATGGCTTCATTTCAATTTGTCTTCATCTTGCTCGAGGTACACCGATCTCGGATGCTTGGACTAGATAAGATCTTTTTACAATAAACAAGGTTAAATAAGGAAACTCTTGATGTATACCACAAGAAATCAGATGGACACCGACAAAGCGATAAAGCAAATTGAAACACACATCAAACTGTTCTTAATCTGTTCTGATACCTCAATCGCGCCATAAACTACGTTAGAAATTGGGTCGTCTGAAGTACTTAATGGTGGTATTTGTGATATCGTTTTATTGAAAATAACATAACGATGGCGAGTACAATTTATCAAAACGTTTATGGTCTAACAAAAGTTGTAAAAGTCAACCATTAAGATTCTAAAGTGACGGATTTAGGCCCTTTCCCTACTTAATGCGATACAATGTTTATAGCACCATTAACATCGTGCTCTGATCAACCTATTGAGGCGAAATAAAACGGCATCTTGCTCATTATCGTCACATTATTATGGTAATACTGGAAACAATATGGAACAACTTCTATACCTGCTTTCTATTATTAATAATAATCTGAAGAGTTACACGGCTTTTCGCTTGCAAGTGCAAATTGTTGAGAACAAGGCTTCCTGTGTGAAAGTGTGCACTTTCTTCTTAAATCACCATATATCTGGTTGTATCATCAATGTAACATACTATTATGGTAAACGGCTGGCACATAGATACCGTTCAGCGGTGCTGGAGCTTTGTAAATGAGTTTAACTAGAGTTTCTCAAGCATATTTGTATGTATGTTTAATTGAGATTGTAAACATTATTTTCATAAACCACATTATTAATATTAATGGCCTCTAACAATACGGTATCTTAAGTTTTACGATCATTACTATTCCGTACAAATTACTACGTTGAATTATATTGATTGAAAACATATCTAGCAACAGCCGCAATTTTCAAATCAACTTTCTTTCAATTAACCAGCACATCGTCCATATAAACTTCCTAATCATTTGCCAATTTCACCAACCTTACTGCAACCACTAACTATAGTGCAACAAAGTGCAGTAAACAATATAATGGAATCATTAAAACGCATCAGGCGGCCACACAGGATAGCCGCAGTGTCGCCACTTCCTCCCTATATATGGCAGTGGAACTGATAATAAGCCTGCTTCCTATCAAGTGTCCACTAAGATTAACATTAGAAAGGTCCGAAGCGATAAAATCGGAAATAAATTTATTTTGCTACTTGTTTTTTCTCTTAATGAGGTGTTAGATCAATTTCTAGTTCTGAAAGTGTAGATAGGAGTGATTTTTCAAAATAATTTTGCTTATTTAGATTTATATTTCGTCAACTTGGATTGATGACATTCTTGAAAGTTCTGACATTAACGCTTGACAAATACTTTCTTCAGTACCAGTTTTAAGTTCTAAAACTCGAGTGGGAGTTCATAAAGCTTCCCCCTGGTCTAAACCACTTTCTGAATAAAATTATTACGCCAGTTCAGATAGCAAATCAGTAGCAGGCAAAACAGTGCGTGCCTCAAACAGATGAATCTTGTGAGACAATCCGCCAAGCGTCTGCGCTGTTCAAATGTTTGATATACTGCAAATTGTGCTTTTAAATTTCGTACGTGGTTCGCCAAAGGGGATTCTGATAGAAGCTTCCTTTTGCTACTACGATATTTTGTTTGGGAGTATTGTTAAAGTTGCTGTTGTGTGTTATAGCATAATGGGGATAGATTCAGTGTATTTTTTATTCAGATAATCTACCTAATATTTTTCTAATCTTGTAGGATGTTATAAAACTTATTAATAAAAATTGATAGTGCTTGAACGTTTATATGTTAATAAATATCGATTCCAAGGCTTTACTTCAATATAACCTTAGACAAGTCGGAGACAATGAAATATTTACGGTAATTAGAAAGCGTCATAATACAGAAACAGATAGAGAATATTTTCTACGACCAATTAAAATGCAAAACCTTAACGCTTTACTGCATTGCAATTAAGCTGAGCATAATGCTGTTATTGGTGATAAAACCAATGCCCAAGGTGTGGAAGTATCTTACTAAATGTCTTGTAACTGGAAAACTGTGTAGTTACTTTCCTTGGGATTAACGACATGGCTAGCCGATCGCTGTTGAATGGCAGGCAGTATATCATCTTTAACACAAGACTTACGACTAAGTGATTAGTGGAATTTAAACTTGATCTTGGTAAAGAAACTATGAAATGTTATAGCAACATTCAAGACAGAAGAGCTACCTATAGTTTCTGATGATTATATTTAAAATACCAATCACGAGAGAATAAGACCAAAGAGTAAAGATAGTGAACATATTAGTTGGAAAAGTGAAAAGAAAACTGAAGTACTGAAACAAAGCATAAATAAAAAATTCTAAGCCCGTAAAGAAGTTTTTGTTTTTCTCGAAAATGAAAGTTGTTCATAATTATCTCTTTTTAAAAAGGTATTTATTAGTGCTAATGAAACAGTAGCTGCTCTCATTTCAGTAGTTACTGTCATGTCTTTAATTGATGTTTTAAATACTGTGAAGATTTACTAACAACCAATTTTATCATTTGAAATGAATATTTATGAAACAAAAACTTCGTCAAGATATGCACATTTTATCGAAAACAGTATAATTTTGGATTCCTTTGAGATACGCGAGTTGATTGACTCTTTAATTTTAATCATACTGGTTAAACAGGTTCTTTTGCAAATTATAGACTTATTTGGTTAAACATTTGCATAGTTGTCGATTTAGGACTTCAAAATAAAAAACCAGTCGATTTCGAAGACACACGTGTACATTGACATAACCCTATTTCTTTTGAAAATCGTTGATGAATTCCAATTCAACTTGATATTTCCCTCTTTTAAATATTTCCCTCCTCATTTGACATTTTGAGCTTTAAATTGCCTATCCTGCCTAATACTTGCCTTTTGAATCAATCACACACTGGCCACTACTTTAACATTTTTGAGTACATAAATAATTACAGATCTCTTCAAATCTACGCCACAACGACCGGTCTCATCTTCCGCACTGCGCAATACTATTGCGTGTTTATCGAAGTCATTACCATTAGGCGTCCACTTTACAATTTAGCAATCGTCTCCATCCGACAGCCATTGAACGGCCTTCACATTGACCGTTAGCAGAGTCAGACTTGCAAATTTTGAACACGGATCATAGTGATCATTTTAGGCGTAGTAGATGGCAATTACAAGTTTTAATACTATAGCTGATAAGACCGGTAAGCTGATTGACCCCTATTTTGCATAATCACTATTGACGGCGTCAACATTTTTGACCAAGAATTTAAGAATGGTGCCAAACTGTTCGAAATTGGACAGGTTACAGTATTTCCATGTCAGGATGTTAAAAGAAACAATGTTGGACACTATTATCGATTTCTAAAGCTAAAGGAAATAAGTAATAACCATTGAAAAGTTACTTAATCATTATTGGACGTTAAATCGATCGACCAAGGCCGTGCCGGTGAAGACGCGATGTCGTAATACAGTTTAGAAAATGTTATTATTTCATTTAATGATTTTACAAGTACTTTTTTATGAGCTGGTACATCGACAATAAGAGGCTACCCTAAATCTGAAGTTATATCTTTCAAATCTAAAATAAACTTATTAAAACCAATTACAACATTTGTACTATGTATTATTACTTTCCCATCCATTTTTGGACATGTTTTACTCAAAACCTCGTTCGCATCTGACTTTAGCCTGAGAACTGTCATCATCACCATTCTAGCAATAAAACTCCTTGTCTATTATAAGCTAGTGTTTCCCTCAATAAATCATTCACTATTCACCATAAATACTGGGCTATAAATTGTACACATCCAAAACGTCCGGGATCATACCACGACTTCAGCACACGAAGTAAATAATAGAAAGCCTTGTTTGTTCATAAACGTCATTTTACTATTAACTCATAATTCTTTACCAATACCAGAAACATGAAGACATTCTGCTAATTGTATTTTTCCAACAATCAAGATCCCAAGTGAGCTATTGCAATGGTGTGAAAATGGTATATCCCCAAAACTCTGAAATCAATCTTTCTGATGTCTGTGATATAATATTTCAATAGCAGTCTTGGCACCCCGTTCTGCTTTTCTTTTATTGTTTTGACAGTATGCTAAATATACTCCAAGTCATCCACAGCCTGATTATGCTTTATATCTTCAAGTTAAACAACATTCAATAGTCTTAATTGTTATATCCTCACATAACTTTACTACTTACTCCACGTTACCATGAACCCCATACCTAGAACACCGTTCTCATAACTAAATGAACGCAGGCTTTCAACTTGCACTATTTCGTTTCTGACACTTACACATTTACGATTGCTATGCGAAATCCTAAGTTAGAATTTATACATGTTACTTTTAGCACTGTTGCCAAGCGTCAGATTTCTATAGTGTGATTTGTGCCTAAGTTTACGGGTCTCGTAATGAAATTTAATGCCTTGAATAAATTACTTTGGGCAATGTATAAATGTCTCTTGTCTATTGTGTCCAGTGTAGGTCACGAATATTTATGTGGGGTGCGTTTATGTCGGGTACAATTTCAAAATCCTTGATCTGAACCTGATCTTTTTCCGTAAACAGATCAGATATTTAAGTGTCAATCAAAATCATGCCGATCAGTTTGAGTATTGAAAGACCAGTAGAAAAAGATTCTCTTCCAAAACGCCTTCTTTTCTCTAGAACTGCACTAGTTCATTTGAGTCCTACAATTTAAACAATACTTCTTCACAAGCCACTTCAGTACAAAACTTCAATAAAAGAAACAAATCTAAAAGTGGAAAATCAATACTAAAACACGCCACATTGCGTGAAAACACAAACAATCAAGTTCAGACTGAGAGCTTTTCCAAACGATCCTAGCCTTACTGATACGCAGCGTTCAAGCTGTCTGTAATTACATAGATTATTTGTATTTATATGCATTTGTCATTGGATGTGTAGGCGGGGAGAAAGCAACATTTATCCCGCGGTTTATGGTACTAGTCTCAGTAATAATGCTTATAATTCACCCAATGCGTAATAGATTTCCGCTCGGCTCTGTGTACAATGCTATCTGTCAGTGTTGTTATATGGCCGCACTTACTGGACGCCATCTAAGATTTTGATTTGATATAGTTTTATTGCTACCTACCTTTGCCTACTAACCTAGCATTGAAATCAAGACTCGGATTTAGAAAATTGCTTTTAAGAAGCGAACAAGTCTATTTTGGAATTGGTTCAATCAATAATTCAATGAGTTCGAATTGAAGACCTGACCTTCAGTCCGACCGCAACACGCCCTAAGGACTGTCTTCATTTAGTTAAATTAAACCTCGCCTCTCAGTTGGATAATAAAATACGACGTAAAAACGGAATAAAACCTTTGAGAATTGAAGTACGCGTGCTGAAGTTGGATACAAAATATTTAAGTTTATAAATAGCTTTTGTGAGTCTTCAACTGCTGGAGAATTGATTATTTGAACGAAAATGAAAAAAAAAAAGAATAAAGAAAGTGTGACATTCAATCACGTGAAATAAAATAGTTTATAAAGATGTGAGCGGGCGCAGCCGATGGAGCACAATCCTTAGCACGTGACAGTTGTATCGGCAAGCTTGGGCTATTTCAGCATATCTTCCAGTTGGCACCGAACGAACGTGAGAATCAAACTAAACTCGCAATTACCTACTAAGAACTAAGAGATTTATTACATTAAACACGCTCATTTCACTTTCGGAATCGTGTACGAGAAAACGCAAACAAGTGGTAGAAGGCCCTGTCTGTTAGCCGATTCAACATTAAGCCGATCGGCTTTCCCTACAACAATCGTAAATTACGAATTCATTACGAATAACATAACCGTTTAGTTGTTTTATTGTGCTGTACGAGAGATTAGATTTTCATTGCCACTATAAAGCTGAAATGTGCCGTAAAGCCGAGATTGTTCTAGTTAGTAAGGAAAGACGGTCGCACTTTATGATATTGCATGTAATGGAACGTGTCACTTCGAATAGCTGGACAAATAATTGTTTTGGTCAAACGGCCGGATTAGAAATCGCTTGTTATAAGAAATAATTTGTGTTCCTTGTGTGGTATTTTATACAGATTTCATTTCTAAACATAGAATTACGAGTCTATACGATGTTTTAGTTCCGATAAAAAAATTAAAGGTAGCCACGAGACCGCCTGATAGAACGACCAATCTTCATCTACAAAATGATAGGTATTAAAACCGACAAAAACCGCGGAACCGGTACCAACTACCAACGGAATCTAAGCTTCATTAGCACACAAATAAGAGTGATTTTCGTGCGTACATTACGTACGTAGGTTGAGCCGCTAATGATGGCAAAAAGTCGGTGTTTGTATAACATTGAATTTATCACTTTCCCTGTATCGGACACCAGCTGAGCAGGACTAACGACTGTTAATCGTGCGTCTGACATAACATTACTATGGTAACTAGAATGGAACTCGACGGTAAATTGTTTTGTAATTATATTTTTTTTTTATTTGTTTGTACGAACGGGACTAGGCGTTACGGTTTGGGGTTACTGCGCTACACTTTCGAATTGGACTATTTTTTTTCTTGTAAATGCTTTAGACATATATTTTCAAAATACATTAACAGCTATATTTACAAACGTCTCATGAACGACACTACACTTATTGCATACTTTTTGATAACACCTGTAACAAAACTCCTATAAAAAACTCATACCTCTATTTAAGATGGGACTTCTAAATCTTCACCAACATTTACACACAAAATAATTGAAACCACTTAACCAAGAGACAAATTCTCATCACAGCAGATCAATTTCGAATTCCTCTCAATTGAGCATCAACTACAGCCGACGGACCGTATGATGTCAACAAAATCCAATAAAATTCAAGCAAGCCTATTCCGAACATTACGGTTATGCAAATCTTTTAGCCAAATACGGCAACAGGTATACCGTGTCAACTTATTTATGGAGGCTTGGTGTTAAATAGCGGTATTTTATTCTAGTTAATTAATATCCTGATCTGGTTGTCTTGTTACTTGTCGGATTCTTTGTAAGTTCGTATATTTTTTTTAAAGATACGTCAATGTCATGTGAATATGTATCATCATCTGCCTAAAGTTGTTGATTTTCCCTATTTAAACATAGGTATTGCCTAGCTTTTTCTCTTCCACATACCTAACCAGCCTAACCTTGAAATATCTTTGTCTTGTTCACTGGAGTCTAAGTGGCAGGAAAAAGCGAAGTAAATGTAGGCAAATAAACACTGTGGTACCGGGCTCATATTTCTATTCTGTTTTGGTCAGGTCCACTTGTAGTAACGCCAAGTTTCTTCAGCTACTAAGTAGCCTTCCACAGTAATAATCTTTTACAGATAACCGACCCATAATAACAGCCATTAAATTATTAGTACTAGACGTTAATACGTCGGCTTTTTATCACTCTAGAAACGCCATTACTCTCAGTAATTGCGATGGCAAATTACCATGATAACCATGGCACTAAGCAGTAATTCTGTTTATAGCACCTTATTAACACGTTGCAGACGGAATTTGTTGCATATTACATTGAAAATTAATTAGAAATTAAATTTTATGACGATACGCTGACATATTTTCTAGAAAAATCTTTCTGGAATATGTCTAAAGTGAAATCAACCTTCAGCGTTCATATTTTACATAGGTCATGAATACAATACAATGACATAAAAATAACGTAAAACTTTCAAAAGAATTTGAAATTCCAATTACCGTCTAGGAAACACTTACACCAATTTAATTTATACCTAACAAGGCATTGTATACCACAAAACGAAAATCAATGGGGTGACCAGACCCATTTTGGGAGACATCTCAATAACTCGACTGAAACTCGAAAGTTTAACGGACCAATGGTAACTTGTCTCACCTAGCAGACAGTTGAACGACCGATTGCAACGTCCGAGGCAATACCTTTTACAAACTACGGAAAGCAAGAACAAAACGAGAGGGACTTTCAAAACCTCTTAGGTATAAAATACGCGAGAACTTGGCATAACTGAAACATGGTTCAAAGAGACGATGGCCAGGATAAGATCGCGAGATACATATTGATATCGAGAGAAACTGGATAGAAACTTTGAAAAATATGGCTGCTCTATCTGAAGATATATGAATGGATAGATAGTTATCTCGGAACTATATGGTGGAGGTGTTGGAAGACTAAATATTATGAGATTTGAAAACTATCGAGTGGTAATATCGTTGGATCTTTATTGATCCTTGGTTTATTTAGGATGCTTGGAGTCCTGCAATTATATTCAAAGCCCTTGAGGGCGTCGAAGTCCATGAAAACTATAGCATATACCAACCTGACATTGTCACATTATTGGATGATTATCACAGTACAACTTTCTTTACCATTTTTTGAGGCATACGGTAAAAATATTCATCCCGATTATGATTGACTTCAAACTGTAAATTCTCTGTTTGATTTATTCACTTTCAATTCTTTCGCACTTCATAGAAATCGTATGCAAGTATTTTACGAGTGTATGTTTAAGCATAAGCTTTCACATTTATCATCACAGAACACAATATTTTTATGGCTGCATTCAAATATGTAATAGCTCGTAATGTTACTTGAAGCGCAGAATACTAAAATAGAAATAATCCTAATTTATGGTCAATTTGCAACATAAACAATAGACGGGAGTTTTCTTTAAGTAAAATACTTTGCTCTTGTAATTTGTGAAATTGATGCCTTTGCGCAGAAAATGCGACCGTTAAACTATTGGCCCACATTCACAATCAGTAAACTGCTACTACGTTACATTTGCATAGAAAATACAAGTAGTTGGCAATTAGCGTATATTTGGTTCCAATTAAATTATGTAAAGTTATTTAAAATTAAACATGGCTCCTTTAAATAGTACTATAAACTGTTGTATAACGAGGCGAGTTAAATATAGTTTGAACGTCGTTATTAACTGTTTATCGAGTAATTAAATACATCAGGTATGTAGGCCTCATATATTTATGCATTTATCTACGGTCGCGTTTTTGCTAGATAATAACATAGTACAGCATAGAATTCTTTTCAGTTGCCATTTTTTGACACTCAAAATGCTTGTTTTTCCTTAACTTTTTACTTAGGGAGATTTGTCCTGCATCGAATTATACTGTTCAAAGGAAGATGCGAGCTACTCATAACCGAAATGGTTGGTGTTCTTTGGGGGAGGACTTTTTACTTAGGGAGATTAGTCCTGCATCGAATTATACTGTTCAAAGGAAGATGCGAGCTACTCATAACCGAAATGGTTGGTGTTCTTTGGCATTCAGCAGTAACAGCAATTGGCTGATATGATGAAGATGATACACTACAAAAAATATTTTCCTCACAAAAATAGACCACCAACAAAGTTTCATAAACACTTCAAATCAGACACAAGGTATTGCAAAAATGTAACAAACACGGATCTAATATTATATTTGAAGCGGCCTCGTGGAGCGCACTGCCAAAGCCGTCGTACGTAATATAACACATATTTATGACACTGCGCATATTTCAGTTTCACTGTAACTTACACCTGTTTACGTAGTGATATTGAAATTATATTTTTGTGTGTCAACGTTTGCTATGTTGCTTATTTAAAGGGTGTGTACATTTCACTTGAAATAGTATACTCGTAGGTAGAATATAAAGCTCACAAGATCATCAACAATATAAACGTGGGTTTTCTTAAAACAACTGTTTACTATGAATTTTCACGTTATTTTTTTTTGTTTTGAGAAAAACGGATTTTTAAGCTGTCGGCAGATGTGCCTTAGTATTCTTTATCTTCTCTATAAAGCTTTACAATTACTTTAGTTGCAGTTACTACATAATAAGATACTATCCATATACGCGGCATAATAGCAATATAAAAACATTTGTATTACTTAACACTTACTAACATCAATAGCTAGATAGTAGATAAAGAACTCATTCAATAACATACAACAATTGCGATGAATACTTTTTATGTCCATTATAACCACTTTCACTACTATAAAAAACAAACCATTATATTAAATTAATTAAAAGACAACATCTAGATTTACGCGAATACAAAGTACAAAAAACAATTAAAGAAGTACATAAGAATTTGTAATTGCAATCGATGTAATAAGCTTTAGCTAAATAATCAATTATGTCAGCTATTATTTATTACGTAAGTAAGTTATATAAATTGTAGTACAGTCAATGTGAAAAGAAGTTTTATAATCAAAATTTAAAAAACTGCTAAACATAAAGGGTCATAATTTCTTAACAACACAAATGCCGAAAGGACATTGGACGTATTTGACCCGCTTTGCAAAAAGTGGCAGACATTAATCAAAATAGTTTTAAATAACGGGGAATAATATGACCTTTCATTTAATCTAAAGAGAGAATTTACAGGAAGTTACCTAATCTATATTTGGTTTGTGTCTGCCATGGGTCTGGTCTCCATACCAATGACTTTTACATAACACCCTAAACTGCAGACTAGATGAATACTCTGGTTATCGATGACAAGGTATTTAGAAGTTTTGATTCGTTCAGCTACTTTTGAAGTTAACTGTATCTACTATAAATAATTTTATCGTTCGGTAATTCGTCTCTCAAGTGCCTCAAGCCATAGATAGAGGGTTGATTAAGAGGGCGCTTGCACTACAATCCATTTTGTTATCGTCCGGTTCCTATAACAAGAAACGATTCGTTTTGCTTGCGAAAACGTTTAATTTTGACGTTCATTCTATTATTCTTTATTGTACACAAAATATTTAAAACACTACTACTAATTTCAAGACAATGCCTAGCGCGGCTTACGAAATTCGTAGGCCGCGCGCGACTGTCGCGGGCCTCGGCAGCGGTGCCATACATTTTCATAAGTTGACTATTGTCGCGCGCGGCTACGACAGTCGCGACCCACGGAATTCTACCTTAAGGGACAGTTAGAATTCTTTAATCAATGAAATACTCCGTACTCCGTACTTCGACCGTGCTCTCGCTGTGGCGGCATATTGGGCTGACAAACTGTAGTGTCACCGTAGCCATGTCATCATGTCACACGAAAGAAGATGAAGAATGAATTACTTCAAGAAATTGCATTCTAGAGCTTCACAAATTATGGTAATTATTTTGCACATGCATTTAATGATCACATCAAACTACGGTAAATCGATACGTTTTATTTGGTACGTCACGATCATGTGTCATTGTATGCGTCAATACAACATTCCTTATTATTCATACTTTAAAAACGAAAACAATTTATTTATAATAGAATATTACTGGAAGGAAAATGATGCGTAGACTCTGGACTAACAAACAACTGAAGAAAAATATAATGTCTATGACTTATAATGGTTTCAGTTTTCAGGGTCTATCATTCAAGTCATAATTCTACGAGTGATAGGAACAATATCTTAACATCAACAATGCCTGAAACGTTAATTATTCACATATTCCTGTGTGAATAATAATAATCGTTTCCCTACGTACTATATCTGAATTTATTTTACCCGTGGTCCTTAGGACCAGTGCCTTTCATTCTAAGATACCAAAGGACCCCAGTAAGGCAAAATGTGACAAATCAAACGAAGAATGATATCTCTCTTAGTGACAGAATTTCCAACACGGGACTAAATTCAGATAAGCTGAGTAAAATTCTCTAAATTTCAAAAACATGTACAGCCGACCCAATCTTTCCAATCAGCTCAATTAGTTTCCCACAAAATTAACGGCTTGTAACAAGCGAAATTTTAATTACCACTCTTGTAATAGCAACTGATCATTTATCACTTCTCATTAGCACTAACTAATTTACTTCGACTCCTGGCACCAATAACTTTGAATCGACAGTACAAATATTTTAACTGGTTGCGTTGCCTGAAATTGGACCTAGATTTGTGTGTTTGTAACTAAATATCATGTGCTAAATAAGGCCTTATTTGGATCTTTTTAGCTAACCATACTTCGACTAGAATTTACTTTATTACTCAGAAATATGTCGACCATTTCAGACCCAGGACCTTTCCAATGGTAGACAGAGTTACTTTCGACAAGTAAAGCTAAGTTTTTTACAAAATTAAATTGAACTTAAGTCTTTGTCATCGAAGTCCACTTGGCAACAAATCAAATGCTACATTAGACACAGTTCAAATTGAAAAAGCATCGATGTAAATTTTACGCTTTCAATTTCAAGCTTAAGGCGACGAATTGGTCAACAATAATTCCATAATCGGCACGCGCATCTAAGGCGCCAAAAGGGGTCGGAGCGTCTGAGCGGGGCGAGGATAACAATACGCGCGCTAGCTTATAACTAAAAGTCGTAAGCGACAAAATGGTTTTGTAATTTTATTATTTAGAAATGATAATTTGATAAAAATTCCTTCTACAATTTTAAAGAGTATGTATATACTCAACTACTAAAAAAGTTAAGAGGCTTAAATCGGTCCTGTTCGCCCATAATATGTGAATCTCTTTTTAAAAAGAGGTATGTTTGATATATTTTTCTCTGTTACAAAAGTTACCTAATCATGTTTCTACGTCTAACAAAATAAGGTTTATATCATGAACTTTCAGGTAACCAAGTTGTATTTTGATCCGTTTTGTATTTACTGAGAAAAATTGAGATCCTTGGCGCCAAAAATTCCAATTCGTCCTCTTAAATCGGAATTCGAGTGAAAAATCGTTTAACTTTTTTATGGTTGATATGTTTCGTTAATGCTCCTCAGAATTCTATTGTATCTAATGATAGATCTTATGCAATTAATATACAGAAATCGTCCTTTAGCTTACAACACCGCTCAAGTCGAAAAGCGCGCAAGTCGGTTGGCCTTATAAAAAATACACAGTTTTTTCGTCTCCTGTAAAGTTGTTAAAAATGACTTATGCGGTGTTGTTAGCTAAGGGACGAAATGCAAGCCTTTACTGAATGAATTCTGAGGGAAAAAATATCAACGGGGAGACCAAAAACCGAAAACCCTTGAACGAGAGTATGTTATACATAGTGCAATAAATATAAAATCATCTACATATATCATTCTACCTTCCAAAACAAAAATATGCGGATCTGTTGGCGCCCTAAATTATAACTCATTGCGAACATTATTATTGGCTGGAAATACCTGTTTGCATATCAGTTTCTCAGATACTTTTGGCATACAGCCCTACAGATAATTCTGAATTATTGCTATTCATCACTCATTTGTTTTCAGAAAGATAAGATTTATCAACCAAATAATTTAATGCGCGCTGAAATTGGACATTTTGACGATAAATAAACAATAATCCCGATAATATGATTAAAGTGACGCTTAATGACTATTGGTATCTCCGTTCCCATGATCACGGAATTTCCAAGATACACAATGAAAATTACCACAAGCAGATTATATCAGATAGGCTGCTGATTAGTGCTGATCAAGGAAACAGAACTATCTAAATTGGGCACACTACAGGGTGACAGGAAAGAGTACAAATTCTTCAGCGCCTTTTATAAATTTGTAAATAATGAAATAAAATCCCAGTGGACATAATAAACTGAATATGTGGAATATTTTTCAACGGTCAGCCGAGTAGATGTTTTTTTTTGAAATATTTTCAAAATTCTACTACTTAAAGGCACAACAACAAACTAGGTCTAAAGAAGTACCAGGGCAGCAGAGAATGATAAGATATCAACTACAACGTGATTAACAATGTCATTGTCATTTAACAATAAAGCGAGATTTGTATAATAATAAAGGGCTTTACAAGGCACGCACGTGAGCAAATATTTACCAACGTGATTTTGAAACACAATGAAAACAACGTGTACTCTGTGATTATCTAAGTCTACATCGTTTATGCATCGGAGTGCATCGCGTACTAGCGTTGACATCGGACGCGCCTGCACCGTACGCAGAAATTATTATTTATAATTTCGGCCGAGCGCGGCGTCAGCCGTCGCCGCATATTTTTTGCACACCATGCGTTCGGAAGAACTTGTGGCGAACGAGGTCCTGGCGTTCCTGCAGTACCAGCTGGACGTCATGGATGAGGTCAGTGTGACCCAGATCTGCACCTCAAACTTCACTGAGGCGGAGATACGCAGCGCCAAGACGCTGCTGTACGAGACGCTGCTTATGGCAGATCGAATGCCGTCCCGCAGGAGGGATGAAAAGGGAGAGAGGAGTCTCCAAGACATGATTAAAGTGCTGAAGGAGACCGACCCAGACGACGTACCAACTTTCGTGGCAAAGGATTTGCGCAAGCTGCCCCCGGTCACGTTTGACCACGTCGACGTCACCAGGCTCCTAAAGGACATCACTAGCATGAGGTCTAGCCTGGTCGAGCTGCAGTTGAAGCTGGAAGCATCGCAATCTACCATTAGTGATCTACGCAGTGAAGTAACAGAATTACGAAACACTGTAAGTAGGTCACTCGCGCCTGCCAACAGCGACAACACACGCCACGGACAGGCCAACGCATCGCCGAGCGCCGCGTCAGCAATAGTGCACTCGTCGCCGGTCGCCGTCACTGCAAGCGATGCTAAACTGTGCCCCGCCCCCTCCGCGTCTCCTGTCGTCGGGACGCCGATGAATGTAAGCACGTCGAAGCCTAGACGTGTTTACTCGGCTGCCGTAAAGCAAATTCCCGTTCAACGGCAACCTAAGG
This sequence comes from Helicoverpa zea, assembly GCF_022581195.2. Lineage (NCBI taxonomy): Eukaryota > Metazoa > Arthropoda > Insecta > Lepidoptera > Noctuidae > Helicoverpa > Helicoverpa zea. Next base: position 1,560,999 of record NC_061454.1, read on the forward strand.
CTATTGTGGGAACTCAGAGTTACCCTGAAGTAACCCAAGGAACGGTTCATCCTGAACCAACCAAAGGGAAGGCTGATGCAGATGGTTTCATAAGGGTGGAGAGGAAGAAGAAGAAGCCATCAAGTCGGAATCAATGCGGAACTGCATTGATGGGTCCAAACATGCTGCTGCGCCCCGCTATTCCTACGACGCAGTTGTATGTTTCGCGATTACATCACTCCACGAAGGTCGAGGAGATCGTGGAGTATATTCGAGTGAAGACCAACTGGACTTTGAGAGTCGAGAAGTTAGAGTCGAGTCATAACACGAACTTTAAATCGTTTGTGGTACGTGTGCCGACTCAGCATCTCGACTTGTTTCAAGAACAGTTTTGGCCGAAGGGTGTCGTGTTCCGGCGATTCCGCGGGAGGTTACGCGACACCACGAAGTGTAACACGAGACCGCTTACTCGTGTCAATACGTAGTTTGTAGTTGTTTTTATTTTTGTATGTATTAGTTTATAAGTATTGATATGTCATTTATTTATGTATTGTATTTGCTATGGGCCCTAGTTGCCTGAAATAAAGGAACAAATAAATAAAAATAAATATGCTAGCCTAGTCTAGACAGAAGATACGAAATTGCAAAAATTTAAAGCAGCTTTTGCAGCTTTTCAAGTAATATTCGGTTCTGGAAAAAAATACTTATCAATAATCATGTAAGACACTAAAATAACTGTTGTTTTACCAGCAAAGAATTATGGACCTTGAGATCGACAGAGTAAACTAATCAGTTTTTTTAAACCGACATGTAACGTTCTAATGAGAAAAAAATATGGTTCAAAGTAAACTTGTTCCGACAGTTATATTTGGTCTAAAAACAAAACTTAAATTCGTTTACAGCACAATTACCATAACTTGATATGCAGAATTGTAAGTATGGTATGCAGAATTTTTAGTAGCTTAAATTGTCAATGAAGAGATCATTCAGAAAACTGCTAATTCACGAAACGTACATTTTATCTATGCACGTATTATAAACACACATTCCTGCTTAGATAATGATGATAAGTCATGTTTATCAAGTCATCATTATTTAGTAGCGCTTAGTAGATTTACAATTTGTTATTTTAGGAGTCATTGTCGATTGGACTTGCTGATGGACATGATGTAAAAATTTTGGGATACGAAGGCTATGAGAGACACTGCAGATCACTACAGATGGCAAGAAAAAACGAATTGAAAATTATACACATAATATGAATAAAGAAGAACAGAAATCTATATTTAATTCTACAAACTTGATTGAATGTTTAAGTACCACCTAAGATGAAAATGAGAATGCTTCATGCAACTTTTTTCTACAACATAATTTATTCAAATCGCCGTAAAATGGTAGGTAATAATAAAAATAATAGCCTGGCGGGAAATTTACGGATTTTCCAAAGCGATTTTCAGGCACATAATGATGTAGGTGTTGAACGTAGTTATTCGCTCAGTTTCACTAGAATTTGTTTTCGTTCCAGCTCTCTATTTTCCCTCAAAAACTGCAAAACTCATTATCGCATCATATTAAATGAGCCAGAATCAAAATGTATGACTTATCAGTTGTCATCAGAATAAAAAAGTTTATTTCACATCAAAGAAGAGTCTTGCGTGATCATTACACTATCTGACAACCTATTTCATCATCATCATCAGCACATAATACTGAAGGACTTCGCACGTGTTTGCAGGTCAATACTCAATTCTTGATTGTATTAGTATTCCATGTGTTATACAGGTGGTACATTCTATAATGTAGATACAACATGTACCGCTCGGAAGGGCAAAGCTCAAAGGGTTGGGTTGCCCGGGTAACTGGGTTAAGGAGGACAGATAGGCAGTCGCTCCTTGTAAAACACTGGTACTCAGCTGCATCCGGTGAGACTGGAAGCCGGCACCAACATAGTTGGGAAAAGGCTTGGGAGATCATGAAGACAAAGCTTAAATATGATGCTGAGTTATGGAGTACCTTACATTTAAAATTATAATAATATTCGGTCTGTTTGTGATAAACTCAAAAACGATTTTCACGAGCTTTCCACCGACAGATTTATGAGGAAGATTTAGGTTATACATAAATTAAAACCGGGGTCTATTCATGAGATAATAAGGAGAGAAATAGAAAGCTATGTAGATATGTAATTTAGACGCAATTTCTCTACTGAAAAGTCACTCAGTATTAAGTACCTATAAACTTCAGAATGGTTGTGACAAGTGGCATTTAATTCTAAGTACACTCAATCTTGAGGGGATATTAGAAGTACCTACATATTTGTGATAATTTATCTGCGCTTTTGAGTTATAGGTAGTAAAGATTTTCCATTTTCATGTAGATCTGTTAGGAACTGTATGTCAGTACATAGAGGTATTAATTAGGTTGAATATTATATACTAAGGTCTGCGGTTTCTTTGATTTGGGAGAAACTGATTCGCAGTTGACCGGGATTTTTGTTAAATGATGAAGAAAAGTGATTTTGCTATAGCCCAGTTATCGAGGAAGGCCAAAGGCTACTTTTTATCCGGGTTCGTGCAGGGGATACGGGTGAAACCGCTGGCAGAAGCTAGTAATCATGAAATTGAAACAATGAGCGCACGTGGCGTCAAAAACCCCATCTACCAATTGATTCTTCGAAACAGTGCTAATAGCCTGTTCAATTTTTATGTCGTGAATCTATAAACGGAACGGAATACGCCTATCAGTTTATCGTAGCATCAGTCACGCTCAAACATAATAATGTGTTGAACAAACATCAACAATGACTGGAAATTGTGTAGTGTGAAATACTGCTGCTTTATTTTTTTAATAACTCGCATCATTCGTATGTATTTTTCCTCCTTTTACGTCATGGGCGGGAAATTTTGCACTATTTAGACCACAGTAAAAATGCCCCAATCAGAAAAGCTGCATTCTGAAAATTACACCCCTTTTTTCAGTTAAGTGAGAGTGAGAAGAGTAAGCGGCACCATTATAATTAGCTAATTTGTAAAAAAAATATGGTTGGAAGTCCCTTTAAAATGTTGAGTCAACGAGCTCTATAGGCTATGAACTACTACAATTCTTTTGAAAGTCGACTTTGCTACAACTTGTTTTAAGACAGCTAGTAAAGTTCCACGTCCCGGAAACAGCGTAACGTGGTTCTCCAAAAATAGAATTTTGTGATTTCAAAGAATTCAGTTACAAGAGACTTAGGGGAAGTCATCTGTTAACATAAAAGTACATATTTATGTAGTTACTAATGTGATATCCGGCTACAAATATTGAGTTCGAAGACCTATTTAGTAATATGTGCTACAAGTCAGAATTAGGGGAAACTAGGTGTCCCCGCAGTTCTTCCCGGGTCCCGAGGGTACTACTGCCCACACCTGGATAAAATGTAGTCTATGTATTCAAAGTATGTATGTATGTGTAGGCTCTAGTCTAGACAGTCTCTGTACAAAAAATAATTTAAATCGTTTTAGTAGTTTTGGCCTAAAATCCAGACTGGGTAGTTACTTTCGTACATTTATAATATGAAAAGTACTGAAATCTTTGTGTAATTCATATTAAGTGTGTAAAAGAATAACAATAAAGATCAAAATAAAACTCCAAAAGACTGAACGAATTGGTACACGCGTGTTGATTGCACATTTCACGCTTCGAATGCCAATGTACTTTAGCTGGTTTCCTGTTTTATACTGGTGCATATCAGGGCCACATTTGTTCAGTTTAATAGGCACTTGTGAGGCCTCTCTTCGTATGGCTTCAACTTGAGCTTAAAAAGCTGATACCGAAAACTTTCTTGTTATAAAATAAATTATAGTAGACGTAAGAAACCGCTCCCTTTAGGAATATGAAGGTAAAGAATGGTAAAAATATTTATTTGGTAAAAGTAGGTGCTTTCAAAAATGGCATAAATAAATTCTGAATATACAGTTTCTCCTTGCTTACTACCACTATAATCACTTCCTCTTTTCAAAAAATGTACTAATGGTCATATGTGGTCTCAAAAATGTTAACAGGGGTTCGACACATGTTTAAGGGAAATTCTCCATACAATTCTTTCTTAAACACGTGACGAATATCTGTCAGAAAATATATAGGTTACGAAAACATGATATATCATCGTCAATATCAGTTTAACGACAAAAATACAATCTGGGCAAGGTTAACCGTCAAATGATTATGTCTAAAAATATGCGGGTTCCGGTCCACGCCTACCAACGTCACTTCTCATTGATATTTTAACTTTTTATCTTATTTTCACGGCTCAATTTTGACCGAAATAAACGTAACAGAAGTACATATTTCAACATGGCTATCAGTTACACTCACTATAATACAGTGAAAGCCAGAATATGGTTCAGTTCCTACAGTTCTGGGACGTAAGGTAACTCTTTGAAATAGAGACTACTTTCGCCTAACTTCAAGATATGTCTGTCAAAATATTTCGCGCATTTCAGGTGGCAACGTTAAGATATTTCGGAACTAGGTCATTCTGCTGTATCCGATTGCACTACCAGGATATATTTAGATAACAGTATAGTTTATAATGGTGATAAAAAGCTTGAATTATTTAGTAGGTTGACAGTTGACAAAACTTGCTCTAGTTCTCTGAAGCACGAAAGTAAGCCTTTCTCTTTTTTACTCACGGATTCGGTATCGGAAGCTATAGTATTACTACACTGACATTTTTCTTTAACCACGACTGACTGTGTCTCAGACTCAGTGCATCCAACCTGTTTAATGGATTAGCTGATGAAGACACGTCACCAAAGATCTTGTGTCGACGACCTAATCTTTTCTGAAGTAAGGTCACTGACACACGCCGGTTTTAAGTGTGCAGTGTTTATGCATGCGGTTTTATAACACCATATCCCTTACATCTGGCTTCTTTACTATGATGGGATTAAAGAGTCTGACCCCACCAATACCACAGCAAGTGGGGTCATTTGATAATTTTTCACCTCCAAAAAAACGGAAAAATAGTAGAAGATTTTCAACCAAGTGAAACACGCGTTCACACAACAGATAAAGAGTTGATTGACGGTGAAGATTACTTTCCCAGTAAGCCACAATGATAACAGTATTGCTGTGTTATCAATGAGCACCCACATATTGTCCTTCAATGATTATGTGGATCAAAGGTATTTCCCATAAAATTAATAATATTGAACAGTATAATCCCAGCATTGTATTAAATAACTAATAGGTAACTAAAGAATATTTTTGTATTCTTTACATGAGAGCCTGCGTTTATATTTCTGAAGAACATAAATTACCATTGATCAATGTAACAAATAGTTTTTAAGTCAAGAAATATCTGGATAATAACCTAGGTAGCATTATCAGCTATTTTTACTTGTTTATGTTTAAACTTTATTATAAATTCAAACAGTATGATACACAATACAATGCAGGTTGGTAGGAATGGGGACACGCCCACATCTTTACTAATAATTTCACCCACATGTAACATACTTGTCAGGGCCACTGAGTAAACTAAATGTTGGTAAATAACATCTTTTCTTAATTAATATTTAAAGAACATATTTCTGCTTTTTATGAATAGTTTTATATGGATAGAAATAATGTTACAACCATAAACAGAAAAGTATGGGAGAAAATATACTGTGGCAATCCCAAACAAGAAATTAGTATAAGGGCAGAAGGATGATGGTAGGCAACTTCATAATACCCAGGTCTGATGAAAATAAAAGTAGAAATTACTGACATTTGTTTCTTTTTTAAATGTTACGTTACTGATTGCATAAGTACTTCTTGTGCATAAGAACTGCATGCTTGACTTCCTAGACTATTAACACTGACTTGAAATTAAGAGTTTGTGAACCATATCCACAGAATATTTTAACAGCTAAAGAACTCAATATCTGCTTAAAAATTAAATAAATACAACTGCATGATCATTGAATAAATAAATTCATAATTTTCCAATAAGAAAGTTAATGATTATTTCCCTTTAGAAATAAAAATTATAGACAAAGGAAGAAGCAATGTGTTTACATGATTATTTTATAATGTTAAAGAGTTAGGTATTTCATCATTATAATTACTGCTCAATCCAATACTTTATTTGAAAATCATTTTATAAGATAAACCTTACAGAGTACAGCATGTACATTCAACAGTTGGTTTTATATCATCAGAAAGATAACAGTTTTAAAAATATTCATTCATAAAAGGAAACTACATAAGTTATTACCCCAAGTTTAAAAGACCTTACTGAATAAATCAACAACAACAATTGGCTATAAATGGAATGATAATAAGTAAAAAACTGAAGGCCAGTGGAAGCACTCAACAGAACAACTCACTTTCACTGCAATGCTAACAAAATTCCAAGTTTCACTCACCCCTCCGTTGTGACTGAGTTCAACGACAATGTCTCCGCGAATATCATCTCATGGTCTTCCTTCGTCTTCGAGTCCTCAGCCACCTGTGACTCAGGCGACTCCTGACTCCCTGGCACATCCTGCTTCCCAACCCCCACTTTCTGACTGACATTATGCAGCCCCGACAGGTCGACATTCGTGTCGACACCCTCGCCTTGAAGAGCCTCCGAAACCACCAAAATGAAGAGAGCACAACTGTGAAATACATAACGAATCAGTTTCATCAGCCATCTGTTGCAATTTAAAATTCAGAATGGAAAAAAATACTCCCTTACCTGGATAGCACTGAAATAGTCAGCAAAGACGTGTAGATAACACATAAACCACCCTTCATCGTAATATCAGTGAAATATCCACAGTCCATATCATTTTGTGCGTAAAATTAACACATATTCGCGACGCCTTCAAACTCAACAATGTAAATCGAGTATTATTCCTTATCACACAAAACACGAGCACAATTAACACATTTTGAGGGGTTGAATAATAACTAAAAAAATTAGCTGCCGTCGCCAAACGGATAAAAATGTGGGAACGAACTTTTGCTCAATTTTACTAAAATCGAATCGTGTAATTTGACAATTGCCAAAATTTTTGTTCTCTTTGCCGTTGGACGAATACTGAAATCCTATTGGCGAACAGAATAAAATGTAATCGATTCATATTAATGCACCAATACCAGTTAAACATTTAATGCTTAAGCTCGATTTCAATTGGCCCACATATTTAGCCGTAAACACGTTCGGTTTCAAGCAGAACCATGAAGAATATTTCTCTCAGCTGTTCACATTAATTACTGAAATTACACTGAAATTATCATGTTTAATATTTCCTTGTTTAGTCACAAACTGTAACAAAACTGTTTGAATGCAATACCTGATAATCTACATTACATAGAACTTAAAAAAGATGTTTAGAAAAGTTTAAATAAAAACGGAAACTGGAATGTATTAACTTCTCCTATATAGTGCTGTTCATTTAATACTAAACGAAATGATTAGGGAAAATATTTTAATGATAATAAATCCTATAGAATACTTTATCTGATAATTTATTCATGTTGGAGAATACGCAAATGATAGTTTCAAATTGTATCAATTCTCTGCTAATCTCCCAGGAACTTTTTTTTAAAGTAGTGTTCATGTGATTAGTTGATTAAATTGATTCAGAACTCACAGCACTAGCTTTCACGCACAGATAATGTTGACATTTTGTCATCGACGTCAACAGGCGTTTTTATTGGAATTTTGTCGGTTCTTGTTTTAGTAAATTCGAAAAATGGAGGCTTTATTTGCACTACCATTCACGGTCCTGGAAATTCCTAATATTAAAATTAAGAAGCCGACATGGCTTCAGGCTCCGTCTGCCATGACAACATTCTCATTGGTGCTGCTATCATACTTTTTAGTAACAGGAGGTTAGAGGCTTGTTTTGTGCGTTTTCCAGTTAATTTCTTATAGGAATCATTAACAGATTGTTGTAATATGTGTGCTTTATTGTAGGGATAATATACGACGTGATTGTGGAGCCACCGAGCGTGGGTTCAACGACCGACGAACATGGGCACAGTAGGCCGGTCGCCTTCATGCCAAATCGCGTAAATGGGCAGTACATTATGGAGGGATTGGCGTCCAGCTTCCTCTTCTCTCTGGGCGGGCTTGGCTTCATCATTCTGGACCGCACGCACAACCCTTCGACGCCAAAATTAAATCGAATTTTGTTAATCTCAGTAGCTTTCCTATGTATTCTTGTGTCTTTCTTCACAACCTGGATATTCATGAGGATGAAGCTGCCAGGTTACCTACAGAACTGATTGCTAATAGATTAAGCAAAGTCACAAAATGTTTTTTAATAAGTTTATTAAATATTTTTTATATCCATTATGATGGTGTTTCATTTTCACCATTGATGTTGATATCATTGGTAACTGTTTTAGGCAATATTAAGTTAGTGTATTATAAAATTGTATTAAAACAAATGTATGCAATCAGCAATATTGGTATGTGAATAGGTAATGAAGATTATGGGTCAATTCCCACTGAAAGAGCAGTGGCCGTAAGAGCACGGACAATGTAAGAGCGCTCAATCACTTGCATTTACGGCCGCTGCTCTTTCAGTGGGGATTGACCCTATTTGTAGTGTGCGTTCGCGCAGCGGAATGTTGTTGAATTTAAAGATTTTAATTATGCAGATAATTAGTGTAAGACGTCCTATAATTGTATATGGTAAATAAAAATTTGTGTATGCAGCCATTGTGGAGAAATTCACCAAAAACAGATTCCGCTGGGCGAACGTTGGTGAACATTGTCCTGGCGGAACTTTTTTTAATCCATAGACTTTAGAAGAAAAGAGACGTGTCCGAAAATTAGTGTGTATTTGTGTATAATTGATTATGTATGAATGAAATCAGTGCATGCATAAACTTCGGAGAAATTCAACTTTCCGCTACGCGAACGTTTGGCCATTAGCTAGTTTTCATATAAAGCGCTTACATAGAGAGCTGTAGATTTTTACATACGTTGTTTTGAATTTGTTTATATTTGTTTAAAAAACAGATTTAGAAAAAGTCGTAGGGTTTAAAAGATAAAAATATAAACGTAAAATACACTTATTAGGTCTTAGTTCTTAAAGTATGCAGTTTGGGGTCTAGATTTTCACGTTTACACAAACCTTGTAAGTGTCTCCAACATGTTGCCAAGTATCAATGATGTTCCGTTAGTAATTAAAAAGTTATAGGATATTTTACCATGAACAGATCACTGTTTACAAAGCAGTCGAATATCACGACGTTCTAAAGGAATTGCATGGTAAAATGTATGCCAATAATTAGTTTAATCATTCAACTATTCACTTGCAAAATTTCATGTCATTAAATTCAGTAATTAAAGAAAGACAATTATAATACTGACGGAGCATCGAAACCCTACATAATCCGACCAAGTTCGGATAGCTACAAAAAAGCGGCCGTGCCATATGTCTAAAGCTTGGGTTTCCTAGGAAAGCGGTGCCGTCATATAGCGACCGTCATATTACGGACGCAAATAGACGGTCGTCTTTACGGTGATGACATGCGGAAAGTTCCACGGCCGTTTTAACACAACGTCATAAACTTTTTGTTAGTTGTATCATACTTACTAACCTGTTTTATTTAATATTTCTCAAATTTCACGACACCAATTCTGTTTTAGTTGACTTTTTCTATAATCTTTACTTTTTATATTATATATTGCTTCGTGGTTACGAACGAAATCTATTAAAATTTCGTCGTCCTCGCTGCTCCAAGAGTTGTAACAAATTTTTGACGTTGTTCCGAAAAAAAAAACACAAATACGTATTAAAAAAGTTTCACCGCTTTCAATAAAACGTTCACCAAACTATCTGACACCGTCAAGACGGCCGTCATGCAAATGGCGGCACCGCTTTTTGAAGTTACGCAGGCCCGCCGTAAGCGGGCGTGCAGCGCGTGCACAGCACGCGGGCGGCACGTCCTAGGGGGCGGCAAATCTAGCGAGTTATCACGTAATATTTAAAAAATACAATATCTTTTTACTAATGATTTGATTTCAATATTTCCGAACACAGCAATAGCGGTAAGAATATTACTTACACTGCCGGTTTCAATTAGGTACATCTGTTGAAAGGACATTTTCAAAATTAAAGATTCTTAAAAACGATTTAAGATCAACCAGTGGCGTAGCGTGGGGAAAATGCTATTTAGGGGGCGGCAAAATTAAACCAATAAAATTTCAGAAAAAGCCGCCCTAGCTTTGGTCGTCTCCTATCAATTTTGACTGTTTCACCCTTTGCATCCCCAAAAAAATTCGCGCTCGCTGCGCTCGCGGCTCCATGTCAGATGTCGCATTTTGTCTTTGTTTAATTGTTGAGGCATTCAATTCCGAAAAAACATTTTTCGCGCACGTCCGTTATGGCTTTTTATGATAATATGTTTACTTCATGAAAACTCTAAGGAAAAAATCGCGCTCGCTTCGCTCGCGGCTTTTGCACTTCACTTCTGTGCATATCTTACTTTTTGACTTTGCTTTGTTAATTTACAGTGGTTTTTATTTGTTTTGTGTCCTTGATTAAAAAATTTTCGCGCTCGCTCCGCTCGCGCTTCCTTACATATGACATGTGCCTTATAAGTTTTCAACGGGAAACCCACCAAATAACATATTTTACTGACTTTAAACATTGTTATAGATATTTAAGTGCGTTACTTTAGGTTAATCACAATCTTTCAATACATAGGGGTAATACACTTGGGTAATGATTGCACTGCATTGATGCCCTAAGCAATTGCTTAGTTTGCTTATGGGCTAACCCAGGACTGCTTAGGTCAGCGGTTCCCGAATTCTTTTGGCTTCGGAACCCTTTTCGTTTCACCATTTTCCGGCGGAACCTTAGCTTAAGTAAGAAGTAAACTAAAGACGTAAATACACTTAGGTATGGCTCGTGCCGCGTGGTAGGTGGCGCACCAAATGATGGTTAGAGACATATTCAGTATACTCAGGCGTAGCATAGCTATCTGCCACACGGGCCAGAAAACAATTTAGCCGCCCTTGACTTTGTGTATTATGTGAATAGTTTTCAGTTTGAAGACTAACAAAGTAAACGCAAAAAGAAATAGATTGGGTCTGTACAGGTGCGAGGCGAGCGAGCGCGATTTTTTTTAGTTAAAAGAAGAAGTTCCAAGCACCCGCTAGCATTGAAAGACATTCAGTAGTAGCCGGTATCGCGAGCGAAGCGAGCGTGAATTTTTTTTAGTTTAAGTACCTACACAAAATAAACAAAACCACCGTAAATTAATAAGGTCCCAAAAAGTACAATATCCACACAAAAAAGCAAATGCAAATGAATAAGCAGCTAGCGAAGAAAGCGCTATTGCTTTTTCTGAACCAGAGGAATAAAAAATAAACATTAAAGGAAACCTCGACGGAAGAGCGCGATTTTTTTTCGGTGTTGGATACTTGAGCAATTAAACGAACGTAAAAGCTTCACATGTAACATGGAGTCGCGAGCGAAGCGAGCGCGAAATTTTCGGATTCGTGGAGGTGCAAAAATTGGAAAAAATGTCACACTTTGATTCATGGTAAAAATTGCCACTGGGAATACTCGTATGCCGTGTCATTTCACGTCCTGTCAAATGTATGAAAACGTATAATCCTGGCGATGAACTAAGCCCAAAAAATGCGGTGATTTTTGGCCGACTCGCTACCTACTTTTGCCGATTGCCGAAGACCTGGAGGTATTAAATTAATCTACAATTTAAATCTACTAAAAAACGGAATTAAATTATCTGCTGCCGTGGCCTTCCCACGCCACTTGTCGCGAAAGTACGAGACTTACACTCCCGAGTGGTACCCACCTACATGGTGCCTAAATGGAATTTTGGAATGCAATATTTAAAACAATTTAATTGAAAATGAATAATAATTTAATATTGTCAAAAGTGAAACGATTTATCATATGGAAATCTTGAATTTTCCACGGAACCCCAGAGGGCCTGTCACGGAACCTCAGGGTTCCGCGGAACCCCATTTGGGAACCGCTGGCTTAGGTTACTCTGAACATTTCAAGTAAATAAAAAGTTATGTGTAATGTATGTTATGTATTGCAATAGTTATTTATCCAAAAGTAGGTGGGTTTTCTGCAATCAGAGCGGTGCATGTACATATTTTTTTCTGTTGGACAAGTAAGATGGATATGAATTGGCGGGGGGGGGGGGGGGGGTCCGGACCCCCTGGATCCGCTCCCCCCCCTTATATATTTTTTGTCAAAACGTATGTAGTCGTAGGGCGGCATAATCAGTTTTGCACGCGGGCGAACAAACAGCTAGCGGCGGGCCTGAAGTTACGGCGTCAGTTACCGCTCTCTAGGAAACCGCCCCATTTTGTTTACATAGACAACGTTCTGGTGACGTCATTCACCGCTGTATTACGGCCGCTATATGACGGCACCGCTTTCCTAGGAAACCAAAGCTTTAGCCACGTTCTTAACTTGGAAGGTTAGTATATTTATTAATATGGTACAGTTGCGTACACAAGCGTTAGGAAAAAATAAAACAATTGCATTTCTTGAATGAAAAATATTTTTTAAATAATAATGCCACTATCTACGATAAAAATAAATATTAGTATTAGTATAATAAGTATTTTAGTTAAAATACGTAACGTTTATTAACGTTATTTTTAATCACGTAGTTAAGTAATTTATGTAAGTAATAATAATAAAAATATTTTTGTACACCGATATTTAAATAGAGAAGTACTTGTTAATTGAAGATTTATTTTTATCGTAGATAGTGGCATTATTATTAAAAAAATATTTTTCAATCAAGAAATACAATTGTTTTATTTTTTCCTAACGCTTGTGTACGCAACTGTACCATATTAATAAATACTAACCTACCAAGTTAAGAACGTTGCTTAGACATATGGCACGGCCGCTTTTTTTTAGCTATCCGAACTTGGTCGGATTATGTAGGGTTTCGATGCTCCGTCAGTATTACAATTGTCTTTCTTTAATTACTGAATTTAATGACATGAAATTTTGCAAGTGAATAGTTGAATGATTAAACTAATTATTGGCATACATTTTACCATGCAATTCCTTTAGAACGTCGTGATATTCGACTGCTTTGTAAACAGTGATCTATTCATGGTAAAATATCCTATAACTGTTTAATTACTAACGGAACATCATTGATACTTGGCAACATGTTGGAGACACTTACAAGGTTTGTGTAAACGTGAAAATCTAGACCCCAAACTGCATACTTTAAGAACTAAGACCTAATAAGTGTATTTTACGTTTATATTTTTATCTTTTAAACCCTACGACTTTTTCTAAATCTGTTTTTTAAACAAATATAAACAAATTCAAAACAACGTATGTAAAAATCTACAGCTCTCTATGTAAGCGCTTTATATGAAAACTAGCTAATGGCCAAACGTTCGCGTAGCGGAAAGTTGAATTTCTCCGAAGTTTATGCATGCACTGATTTCATTCATACATAATCAATTATACACAAATACACACTAATTTTCGGACACGTCTCTTTTCTTCTAAAGTCTATGGATTAAAAAAAGTTCCGCCAGGACAACGTTCGCCCAGCGGAATCTGTTTTTGGTGAATTTCTCCACAATGGCTGCATACACAAATTTTTATTTACCATACACAATTATAGGACGTCTTACACTTATTATCTGCATAATTAAAATCTTTAAATTCAACAACATTCCGCTGCGCGAACGCACACCTATTTGTATTAAAATAATGATACAAGCAAATAAAAAATATGTACCACCAAAGGGAATATAATTTAATACTTAAATATTTGGCATTTTTATACAAGAAACTATAAAGTTTTTTAGATCAGGAACACTACAATTAATTAAAATACAACATGAAATTACTTATCACAACATAAATAATTCCTATTAAAGACAACATAAAATACATTTTAGATTAGGAAGACTTAATAAATGCTTTTTCTAATACATGAAAACCCCTATTAATTAGATACAAATTCGCTATTTGTATTTATTACTATACAAATATTGACAAAACTATAATGCAATGATTATTATGCAAAGATCATGTTATTACTATTTACCTTAAAATTAATTATTTGACTTAAACTAGATCAGTTTCATTAAAGTTATGGTTATTTTGAGACAAACACTAGTTATTATTTTGAGAATGTTTGAGTATCCTGTGGCAGAGTGTTGAGTATTCCAGTTTCTAAGTTCACAGTCTTATTCTAAATGCACTGAAACATAAAGAACATTATATTAGTAAAATATCAATGAGCATAAATATTCACCTATATTATTTTCAAAGTCAAAGGTTTTTATTTCAAATTATATTTTTATGATGCAAACGTGATATTAATTTTAAAAACTTTGTTACTCATTATCTTATTTATCAACTTTTATTGTGAAATAACACTAAGGTGATTTTCAATAGGTAAAACTCAATGTAACTATCACATCTGAATGGAAAACTTACAAAAAATCCTCACTAAAATTGTGCTTTTATGCCAAAACTACTGAACCAATTTAAATGAAATTTCGGTCCCAATCTAAAGCCTGAGAAAGAGCATGGACTACTTTTATCTAAGTTCAGGAAGGAGTTCCCTAGATATGGTTGAAAGGAACAGCTAGTTATTTATAAACCTACTGGCAAAAATCTGAGCTCTTGTCAATGATATGTTCAAACTCTGCAAATGAGAGCGCCCCATCGTCATCCAAGTCTGCTTCTTCCAGAACATTCTGCACCAACTGCTGGATCTCAGAGTCACCAAGCTTTAGTTCAGGGCCACACAGCCTCTCTATCACCTCTCGTAAGTCTGATACTCCTATCATGTCATCTCCATCAAAATCTGTGGAAGTAGAAAATAAAAGTTCATTAGATTCAGAAAATGGAACTGCATGATCTAAATTTTTTATGAAATACGTCTATATACTCAAAAATAACTGGACCAATTATTATTTTTGCTACATTATCTGTGAGTAATTCCTACAGGATGCAGGTGAAAAACTAGACAAACGGATTTGTCATAATCAGAAATGGTGACTAATATACAAACTAATGTTTGTATATCAGTCAGCAAGTAAATTTCAAGTAGCCTGTTCAGAACTTTATACATAATATAGCAAAAGAAACACTTGCAGTAAGTGCTTGAGCTTGTTTTAAGTGGTGTTGAAGTAACATCTTACCAAATATCCTAAACGCATGTTCAGCCTTAACCGCTTTAGGTGCCATCTCACTAAACACAGACATCATATCGAGGAAGTCTTCGAACGTGCAATCTCCATCATTACTGGAGCTGAACACCTTGCATATTCGATCTCGGAACGGGTTCACCCTTAATTCGGGATACTGAAGAATCTTCGTCATTGGAAGTTTTGCGTTCTTGTTGTGACCCACTTTCTCTGGAGCTAAGGCTTTGAATTTTTGATGAGCACTGAAATATGATGATGTTAGTTATATTTAATTTAGTCATCCCTGGGTGTGTGTTAAATATACTGATTAATACAGAGGAAATAATTTTCTCCCCAGCTTATTATCTGTTATAATTTTACAATATTCGGGATAATATAGTACCTACGTGAAAATATCTCCATTTAAAATATTCTGTTCCAGTTAGGACCAAATGAGAGAAACAAGTTTTTTATCATTTTGTAAACAAAGAGTTCTTTGTCTTGACAGAAAATAGTTAAACATTGAAAAATAACCGTCTGCTACTTACTATAATACTTCTTTCTTGGTAAAATAGGTGAGATCCTGCAAATTATGAGAAAAATATTAGTCATCTAGCAAAAATTCCATTGTTTACACACACAAGACCTCATTACATCTCTCGTTTCTTAAGTACCTCGTAATCCTGAAGTTCTTCCTCTGTAAACTGGCTTTTTCCCTGCCCCATTATGTATAGTAACTCCTTATATGACTATTATTTATTTTATTCAAACAATAACAGATCTGGAAATCGAGATTCTTTGAGCCCTGAGGGGAACTGAGGAAGTGGGAGGGGTGACGGCCATTGACATTCCGTCATCAGTGTCAATGCCAAAGCAGCGTTTTGTTTCTCTGAAGTCTAATTTTAATAAGAATAACATTTTATAAGCAAAAACAACTTAATTATAAATTAATTCATCGGTATCTTTAACGGCGGTTGTTTAAAACTCCTCATCGGTTTTGTTTTCCATATTTGTCTCTGTAAAAGAATTAAAGTTAAAGCTTTTGTAACATTGTGACTTGATTAGGTACAAAAATTATAGGTACCTATAAAATACTAACCGTTAGCTGGTTTCATTCTTGAGGCAAATATAGATCCTCTCTTATAAGGTCCTCCAGGAACTATCTCACAAATCATTGGATAGTTTTTCTTACAAGGCGTTGTTACCCATGTTCTGGACCTCGTGAGAAGCACACAATCATATTTGTCGCGTGCCTTCCTTGGACTGCCTGGTTGCCACGCACGATACGTGGTGCAGTCTAAAGCGTCACCTTTATAATATCAAAGAAAATAGGATAAATCAATTTCTCTGTAAAGATTTTAGACATGATATTCGTAACTGAAACCACCATTAGGATGTCAAAAATTATGCAGTGCATTTGGACAGATCAGACTTTATCTTCTGTGGGTACATTTGGGCAGGTATCACTATGCTTTTTTTTTGTAATTGACGTTATTGGTGATTAACGCTCAATTATTCTCTGTGTTAGAGGAAGCCTGCGTATACGCAACATTGGGACGACAAAAAGGGCTGGTGTTGATGGAAAATAGCAGTTGAAGCTCACCAGTAACACTAAAAAACCCACTCCCGTTCTTGCTCCTGAGACCCACAAATGCAACTTCCAAACTGGCTCCAGCGATCAGCTGCGCCAGCGAATCAGTCCTCTGCTCACTGGTGACGTCAGCAGGCAAACCACTGATGTTCTTACAGTCATGAAACCCTTGGCTGTAGTTCTGTTTCTTTGTTAAGATGTAGAACATGCCTAGTGTTGGCACGCAGGTGGAGTTTACGTGGGCTAGAAGTGTGAAGTAAATAGACAAAATTCATAAGAACGATTAATTAATAGAAAATATCTCAAAAAACACTCTACAGAAGGAGATTCTACAAAAGGTAGGTAGGTAGTGCATTTTCTCGGGTAAACCAATACGTAAGTACGTAAAACAATAAAGTCTGCCGATAAAAGTAATTGAAGATATAGATAACTAAGTACCTAATAGGTACAGTACGTACATATCTATAGTTCTTATTTAAAACAGTTCACTTACGTACAGGCTTTCCATAAATACTGTAGTAATCATATCTCGAATCATTCACCATAGACAGTCCCCCATCTGCTTCAGCACATTTCAGCACTTCACAAGTGTATCTGCCAGTCACATTATAGTCCTGCCAAGCCTCTTGAGGACTGAAGTTTATTGCCAAGGCTTTCTTCTCGAAGCCAAGTCGCTGGCAACTGGTTAACGAAGTGAAGTTTGCCTTGGTAACTATGCCAAGCTGAGAACGATAGCATTTCTCGATGAGGTGATATTTTGGGGAACGTACTTGGCCGTCGACTGAGCATTCTGATTTGGCGTTAACTGTTTTATAATCAATTGATAGCAATAGTAAAAGAATTAGGAACATGATTTGTTAATAATTACTGAGAGAGACTTTCCAAAACAACATTTTACTTCGACATTTCTAAACGCCTACGACTTTTATCATAGCAAAACGTATACAAAAACTGATTTAGCAAGAACACTTTTACCTAGAAGTTATTTATGTTTATGGGATACGTTATATAACAGTGGTGTTTATAAACTAACTGGATTGATATAGTTCCTTCCACAATACAATTATGTAGGTAGGTCGTTTCTCCCAATTAAGGGCTTATTAATCTGCCATTGCCGTCATCACAGATGACGTGATGATTATCTAATGAAATCTAAGTGTGCGATGGTATGGCAATGAAAATGATCACTGCGACCTTCACTGATCATCTAGTTTCATGCGCATTTTGTAGTTATAATTCTGTAGTTGGCCTATTTGAATCAAAATTTAATTGAAGTTTGAACTGTGCCAGAATAGCGTTTTTGCGACTCTGTTCAGCGACAGGATGTAGGTATGTAAAAGCAAGCAACTTATAGCAGTCATTCAGATCATATGACGACTGAAACTCTTTTAATTTATAATGCAACCTATCTACTACTCAGGTCTCAGCCAACAGGTTTTATTCAAAAAATACTGCCTGAAAAGTAAAGTTAATTCGAAAACCGTCAAAAATCTAGTTGTCCCATTCAAACAAGTGTCATTTATTTGGAAATGTCATTTTACTCGAATTTTATTGAAGATTATAGTTATTATAATTAATTTTACACAATAATAAGCTTGCAGACATCGCGTGACATCAAAATGGGATGTTTTTACTCTAGGGGTACGGAGGAGGTGAGTTCTGTATCAGATCGCGTGAGGTCATAGATAGAAGTATAAGAGTGACGTAGGCACTGTGGCTTGATGTAGGCCTACCTATTCGTGTCTAAAAAATATTCAGGGAGATATTATGTTTATTCATCTCATGAAAGGATACTATGTAATGTTTAAGGGAGTTGAGTTGAACTCTAAAACTCCTAATTGTAACTTTAGAATGTAAAGCTATGTGACCTCTTGTTTTTTTT
Organism: Helicoverpa zea; assembly: GCF_022581195.2. Lineage (NCBI taxonomy): Eukaryota > Metazoa > Arthropoda > Insecta > Lepidoptera > Noctuidae > Helicoverpa > Helicoverpa zea. Next base: position 1,579,590 of record NC_061454.1, read on the forward strand.
TTTCTATCAGAGAAATAACCATTCAATAGATTGTCTAATCTGATAGATGCATAATCACGTTCGATAGATCTAGTATTAATAAATAGTAAATACCTAAGCTAAGAAATGCCTAAAGATACTTTTTCAGTTTCTATTCAAGCGTTCATAATCTGCAATACATCAGATACAACTGACCCTCAACCTCAATCTCCTTTATGACTTAATTCTCCTCTTTTCAATGGTTCAATGATCTAGGACATGGTCTACGACATGTCTCCGATCCGGCACTTACCCGTGATCTTCGTGAACGGGGTCCCGGGCGCCGGCAACCAGACCGTTGCGCAGACCATCTCAAATATAACTGGATATACCATGATAAGGCCTGGGGAGCTAGTCAGGGCTGAAGCGGCGAAGGACACCGCTAGAGGGCGCTTGATTGCGGATAAGTTACAGGCACAGGAAGATATACCTGAGGTGGGTTTTAGTTTGTTCTTTATAAGGTTGTCTTTTTAGCATCGTGTCGACAATTCGGTGAAAAGGTGGAGAAACCTATCGTGCCTATTGATGACTCCGAAAGGGTTGTCATTTCTGTAGCGACAAATAGGCATCTATATTGATCATTGTATTATAGGAACAGCTAAAGATAACTCATATTATTTGACGCTAACGCCAGTTAGTCTTACCAGGCATAAACAGTGGACATAGTCCTTGGACACATAATGACGTTCTGGTTACAAGTTAAGCACTAGTACAAGCATATGGCCAATACCCCTCTCTCACTTTCACCACCTCCTGATACTCAGAAATGGTTTCTGCATCAGTTCCGTGACGACAAAAAGCATGGCGAGAACTATACCAACAGGAGTGTCCTTCATTTCAGCAACTTACAGTGGATCTGATTAAGGAGGCGATGCTAATGCAGCAGGACGCCAAGGGCTTCATTCTGGTAGGGTTCCCGAAGAACCCTCGCATGTCTAATATCTTCAACAGGCAGGTCAAGTGGCCTGAGAAGATTGTTGCTCTTGAAGTTGATAATGAGGTAATTCTTTCTTGTGATAGATTATAAAAAACTGTTGTACAGTAGGTACCAGATCAGGCAGAATGAACTGCAAATTCTCTGCGAATCAAACGTTTTGAGAAAGTTTGTTATCCAGGTTCCAAGTATCAAATGTATTTTTTTACAGTACTAAATTTTATAAAATATGTAGCTTTAGGAACTGTTCTAAAACTTTATGATGGCGACTGAGCTCAGTGTGCGAATTTTATTGTACAAAAAAATAAAATGTGTCTAAAGTGCCGTTTCTCTCCTCAAATTCTCAGGTAGCAGCAACAAGGCTACAGAACAAGCTATCAGAGCTAGGCCGGCCGGAGTCTGAGATCAACGCGGCGCGGCAGATCGTCAGGGACGCGGCGCACAAGGTCAAAAACGTACACAAACGGTTCGGGGGACATGTTATAACGGTAAGATAATAATTGGATAAATAGAGGAATACTTAAGTACTCCGATGTCCCAGGGTTTAATTCCTCATCTGCCTAGCCTTTTACCTTCCTGGATGCAGTTGAGATCCAGTGTTTAACATGGAGCGACTGCCTTTCTGACCTCCTTAATCCAGTGACACGGCAACCCGACTATTGATTCCCTAGGCTTAGTTATCCCTAATTATTTAGAAGCAAATGAATCAGTCAAAGTTCTTCATATTCTTGTATAGTGGTCTTTTTATCATAGCATAATCCCTTCCGCCTATTTTTGTCCTTATTAGTGTGTTGCTCCTAATTATTTCTTCCGTACTGTTGCACAGCTGGACAGCAGCGGCAATCCAAAAGCTTTAGCATCTACACTGAAGGAGATACTATCAGACACTATAGAGAAGTGTCAAAAGCGGCCAGAATCACCCGAACCCCGGCCCCCAACCGTCGTCTCGGCTCCCGCAGTCGCACCCATCTCGATGGCACTGTCTCCAGACATCGCCCCCACGGAAGTAGCCACTGACGGGGACAAGTGATAGGGTTACTCGTTTAATTATTGTGACTTGTTTTAAATTTTGCTATAATACATGTTACTATTCTTATTTAAGTGTTTTATTGGGGGAATTGATGTATGCGATGCGCTCGGTATTAGGTTCCCCGGGTAGCTACTGATTGTAGTAGGTACGTCTGGTTGGACTGGAAGCCTCGGGTAACATCGTTGGGAAAAGCTTCCACGAAATGTTTTCCTTTACTTTTACTGAGTCGTCGGTGTCCAAGACACAAGAAATAAAGCTTAGAAACGTTGCAGTTGGTACTTGGGTACTTGGCTGACCTGAAATCAGGTACCTAGCCCATTGACATATAACTATAATTCTAAGCTCGAAGACCTAGCCTAAATAATAACCTTTTTCGTATTTCATTTAAAACTTTTCAATATTGCTACTGTAAGGAAGTACAAAATCACGTGAAAACGGATTGTCAAGACAAAGGGAACACAAATAAATAATTTTGGGATTGGGAAGACAGTGATAGGCGTTCCATTGATAAGTATTACAGTCACGACAAAAGTGAATTAGGTACCTACAAAGTTTTATTATAGATATTATTCGCAAGTTTGCGAGATGACCATATTATCAAATAAAATTAGTACATCACTCTGTTAGTCATCACTCTTCGTCTCTTGGCCGCGCCATGTTTGCAGTATCTACCAATACCAACTGAATTTCATGTACCTAGAATGCTCATAACCATTATCGTTTAAATTATTCAGATAGGTAGGTACATATGTAAAGGAACTACATATGAAAAAATTGCCTAAATCTTGTACGAAGACGTCCTACTGTTTTCGATCTGCAAAGTCTGCGTACAAAAGAGGTTGCAACCAAGACGGACTGGCCGTTAATTAATTCTTTTTATGTAAATTTCAAAAATTTAATCACAATGACAAGTGACAGTGCACGTCGTTGTCAATTGTCACAAAAGCGCATCGATTTTCGAAACAAAACATAAATAAAACGAATTCATTCCCTACAGAGCGGTCTTTGGCTAATCATCGTCCACCGATTTTGTTAAATTCAACATAATTTTTCACAAGTTGTGTACTTCTGTGATGTCAATTGTAAATATCATAATTAATTGGCAGCTAATGTCAAAAGCCTGAAGTTTGGTGGCGGGAATTGCACTTTGTTGATTATTTGGTAAATTCGCCACGCTGCCTAGGTCGGTGATCAAAGTTATGAAGATCAAACTGCGTAAGTATAGTAGACTCGGCGTTTAATATACCTTTATATACCTAGTACCTAATATACCTTAATTTACCTAGAACTTTCAGTTACAAAAATGTAGTTAGTTACTTATGCATACCTACAACAGGCCTCCCTGTAGGTGTGTGTAGGTAAACAATCAGTTCTGTAGTATACATAGACTCTGCTTCAGGTTTCAGAACAATCCTGAAAACCGAGGAGATATATTTCGACATTATATATTTTTATATTCTTTTGTAAGTTTCGAATTCCTAACTAAAAACGAAATATAATTGGTTTTCACGTTATTAAAAATCTAGTTAGAAGGTACGGTCAGTGGGTCGTCTAGAATAAGTATACTAAAGTACCTACCTACATACTTAGCTGGATGTATGTTATTTTAATAACTCAGGATTAATTGTATAGGCACGATTTTTGTTAAGTAGTTGCTGAAAATCGTTGTTTATTTTCATTTTTAGGGTTCCGTACCTCGAAAGGAAAAAACGGAACCCTTATAGGATCACTTTGTTGTCCGTCTGTCTGTCTGTCTGTCTGTCTGTCTGTCTGTCAAGACCCTTTATCTTAAGAACGCGTGGACGTATCAAGCTGAAATTCACATGAAATACTCGGGTCTATTGTCCCTTTAGGCTGTGAAAATATCAAGCTTCTAAGCCAAGCCAATCAAAAGATACAACCGATTATGTCGTTATTTTCAACAAATTCTCGACACTCGCAAAGGAATCAAAACCTACAGGGTACTTCCCGTAAACTCAGAATCTTGAAATTTGGCATGAAGCATGCATGTTATACAATGCAAATATAGGAAAAATTGCGAAAATCTCATTTTTTTTGTTGTATAATAAAATAAAAATATTTTAATAAAATGAAACTTACTACCTTATTTCTCACGAACGAATAAAGGTACCAAATTGAAATTTATACCAAATACCTAGGTCTATTGTCCCTTTAAGCAATGAAAAAATCAAACTTCTAAGTTAACGCGATCAAAAGATACAGCAGTTTTACCGACACCTTAGACGAATTTCCGTCACACGCTAGGGAATCAAAACCTACAAGGTACTTCCCGTGAACTCAGAATCTTAAAATTCGGCACGAAGCAACGTTATATAGTACAGATAAAGGAAAAATTGCGAAAATGATAAATTTGAAGTTACATAAAATATTAAAATATTATTTTTGCTTACATGACATCAAATATTTTTTTAATAATTATAAACTTACTACCTACCCTTTTTCACATGAACGCGTAGAGATATTAAAGTTTTGAATAAAAAGTGAAATTCATATCAAACACTTCTTAAATATAATGGCCTCTAAACTGTGAAAAATTTTAAACCATTCAAAGGTCATTCTTAGTATGAAAACCATACCCACGGCGGATACGAACGAAATATAGCGCAGTATAATGATAAAGGCTCTGATTTACTATGGCATTAGTCGCATCAATGTGAACCATGGGAATCTAGAGAAAATCAGGTGTAAACATCAAATATTTTCCTCATTTCAATGGGGAATTTAAACGACCAAGTTTGACGGATTTGAGAAATCATTTCTTTGTAGTGAAAGAATATACTCGCCGTTTATTTCCATTGTCATCAGGTCAGGATCTGATGATGGAAATCCTGAGAAATCGAGGGCAACTATCAGAAATTGTAGGCATGCATAGGATTAAAACTTGATTCTCAGATGTATGTCTGGTGATACTATCAAACAGTGAAGGTTTAGAGCTTATCTGATGATGGAGACGTGAGAAAGTCGAGAGAACTCGGTATGTTTTAGTTACGTCGTGTTTGGGCTTATATTATTCGTATTGACGAGAACTTTTTAAAAATAATAAACTTTTTACAAAAAAAAAACAACTTCTAAAACAACAAGAAAACTGTTTATATGCATCGATCTAGATCTCGGTGGTTAAATAAATATAGATGCATCCTCACTACACACCGACTTTTAGACCGATGCACCTAACATCTTTTTAATTTCTTTCTTGCTTTTGTTTTCTTGTTGCTTTTTTATATGTTTGAAGTTGGATTTGTTTGTAAAATGCTACAAAATAAAATAATGCCGACTTTATAAAACAAAGAAAGGGACAGAATTACACTTTTGTCAAGGCTCTAGAAACGTAAAGCCAGCAGCCCCGAATCCTTCTCTCTAGAAGTCGTTGTTACAATTCGACAGCTACAAGTCGTCAGGCGGTTTCGAAAAAAACCTGAAACTGGGGCCCTTTAGGTGATTAATCCCTCAAAAATAAAATATCCCATTCCTGCAATGGCTGCTTTAACCCAAGTTAGTAGTGAATTCTCATCACCTAAAATAAAATAAGCTCCAACACAAGGTAACGTTATAAATTGTAAAGGAGTTCCCATAACTATATCTGATCTTAGCTGTCGATCCCACAATGGTAGTCAAACCTATCTTTGTGGAAAGTCTTCGCCAATACGAATAAAATAAGCCCAAACACGTGGTAGTTGCAACATACCGTTCGGGAGTTCCCTTGACTCTCTGTAGTCTCCATAATCAAATCAGCTCCAAACCTTCACTGTTTACCAGTACCCTCAAAAATACACTCACATGTCTGGTTATGACTCGATGCGTGCCTACAATATTCAAGAGTTGCCCTCGATTTCTCAGGGTTTCCAGATCCTCATCAGATCCTGGTCATCCGGATTGGCACCTTCCTTCTTTATGAAACGTCTTTAACAATAAAAACTAGCATTGCAACCTGTACAATCCTCTGAAACTGCTTGTCTTTTATATTTTTCAAACGATCCTGGACATTCGTGTCCATGGAATTTTAATAAAATATTTATATTCAAAGAAACGTCATACCATTCTCCACGATTTAAAACTACTTTGATTCATGTCCGCCACTTTTTACAAAGCGGGTCAGATATGCCCTATGACCTTTAAGACATAATTAGTTATTTTCAATCAGATTTCTGAATGATGACTATAAAATGTTGTATATAAATAACTTCAATAAAATAACTTTTACAAGGTACTGGCCTACTATTTTAGTTATATTATAAAATAAAAAATATTAACCATTTTGACTCTCACGAAATTACCATAACTATGATTGTTCTAAACTGAACGGTTGGCGCGAAACTCACTTTTTATCTATACAGCATTTGTACGGAACCCTCGGTGCGCGAGTCCGACTCGCACTTGGCCGGTTTTTTTTAACTAAACATGGCGGCTATAATTACAATTTTAAGGCTATACGTAAAAAAAACTTTTTAGTATTTTCTTTGCGAGTTTTTTTTTGTGATATTAAACGTGTTATGTTTATTTTAAACATATTTAAAAAAAAAAAGTAATATTTTGAAATATGGATAGGTACGTCTAGGTAAAATGTACTTTGGGATTAAAATTAAATACGCGATGGCAAAGTGAGATAAAGCAGCTGAAAGCCACGCTTCAGATCGCGGGTTCGATTCCCACACAAAACATTTCTTTTTGTTAGACCTATAAATATTTTAAGTTGTTTTTCTCAATTGTCCAGCGCGAGACCGTTTCCCGTCGACGTCTTCGACGGAGGACAACGAGAGCGGCAATGATTGGGATGCTGAGGGTCGCCATCCCGTTATGACGCATACCCGTCATCCTCCACCACCCCAGGTGAACCCCCAGACTCAACCTCGTATTAGTTATCATTCAAATCTTCCATGTATGCTCGAGTAGTTCAAACTTCTGAAATATCATTAGGAAGTTTAGGGGAAAAAAGTAGCCGTTACTTTCGTCGTGTCTTATCAAGCTTTTGATTATAGCATACCAAAGTACTCAAGGCTAGATTTCTAAAGCTGAATGTAAATAATATCAAATAAATCATCGAAGCTATACTATTTTCGTCCTACAAAGATTGTTTATCTTTAGTTAGTACCTACTCATAAGGAGTATCTGTGGTTCCTATAAAGGCGCGATTAAGCAGAAACAGCGTAGCATTTTTTTTTTTTTTAATGGCGGGACACCTTTTCACACACGGTCGGTTAGCCCCATGGTAAGTTATTAATTAACTTGTGTTATGGGTGCTAGCATTTCGTAGGAAGCTTTCGTAGTCACTCAAACCTTATAATCATTCGACTACAGTTTTTATAAAGGATATTAACTTTACAGCAGAGAATAGATAGCACGGATTGGAATCCGGACAGCCGTCATCTCGCCATGACTCACCAACGGCACCCACCGCCTCCTCAGGTAAGATTCAATATCCAACAGATGCTTACCCGGTACATAACATCTATATCTATACATATAATAAAACTGTAAAAAAACTGTGTCTGTACATTGAATATATTAAAAAAATAATAATTGGGTGGGGTTTAGAAACAGTAATGGAGCACAAATCCAAAAAAAAAATTCTGTCTGTATGTCTGTTTGTTTGTACACGCTAATCTTCCGAACTACTGAACGGATTTCAATGATTTTTTCTTTGTTGTATCAGTATTAAGCCTGGTCAACATATAGGCTATAATTTATCTTCGAAACTTGAAGACCTGATGCAGAACTCCAACAGACCAATAAAACTATAAGAGATACAAATACGGTGCCGTGGCAAAATTTGTTTCATTTGATGAGCATTTTCAGCTGAGATAATAAATTTTAAGATCTGGAGCACCTGATATGGAACCCCAAGAGCCCAGCTTCTCTGTACCATATACAGGTATGACGTTTTAGCAAAAGTTGTTCAATTTGATAAGCACTTTCTATTGACTTATACAAATTGAAGATCTAAAGCATCTGATGTGGAACTCCAGGGGCCCAGCTAGACTATAGCATATAGAGGTATGACGTTTTAGCAAAAGTTGTTCAATCTGATAAGCACTCTCTGTTGACTTATAAAAATTGAAGATGAAAACACCTGATGTGGAACTCCAGGAGCCCTGCTAGACTATATGAAGCATATGAAGATAAGACGTTTTAGCAAAAATGGTTCAATCTGATAAGCACTCTCTATTGACGCATTTTTCTTTTCTCTCTCACACAAACAAATAATAACGAAGATACAACAACGCTTGAATTTCGTGTTAAGTCACTGCTTAGTACAAATTTTACATACCTAGATGTGGCGTCACGAGCCCCCACTCTCTAACTTTGTTGCGTTATATTTCATTATTATTTTGTATGTCTCTTCCAGACCTCGGGACTACAGAGTTCCGAATTTTTGGGAGGCAAACGTGGGGCCGAAGCCAATACGCTGAAGTCCTTTTGAGACAACTTTAATGAAATGGTGACACAAAACCGACGATTATCCCTTTATACACTATAGAAATGAACCCAAGGACAATCCCCGGTGGACGTCGTTAAAAAAAAGACAATCCCCGGTTCTGTGCTAAATTATTGCTAACTATGGAGGATACCTCGGCGGACTTTAAACGCAGATTACGCGCTCCCTGTGCTTACCATGAGGCACCTACCCTCCGAGCAGGGCTACTAATCCTGCTCTAGCGACTCCACTCTGGACGGCCAAGCCAAGCCAGAGGCGTGAGACCTACCCCCGTCATGGTTCACTCCGACTGGCCGGAGATGGGGGACAGTATACACTCTGGTACACCTGGAGAACTCAGTATATATAGCCCCGCGGGGTCGCTACTCCCCGTCATCAGCCTCAGATGTTCTGCGGTGCCTAAATCTAATTATTATTGTCGTTATTATCTCAAGAGCCTTTGTCCCAATTATGTTAGGGTCGACTTCCAGTCACGATGCAACTGAGTACCAGTGTTTTACAAGGAGCGACTGCCTATCTGACCTCCACAACCCGGTTACCCGCTCAACCCAACTCCCCTTGGTAAGACTTACTGGCTTCTGACTACCCATAACGACTGCCAAGAATGGAATGTTCAATGACAGTCGGAACCTACAGTTTAACATCCCCTCCAAATAACGGTCATTGGTATCCAAAATATACGTAGAAAGTACATACGAACTTAGAAAAGTTGCATTGGCAGGCACTTGCCAGACCTGGAATCAAAGACGCACGCTCATACTTAAGAGATTGGTTCTCTACCCACTAAACCACCACGAATTGTCATCTATTTAATGTTTTTTTTTCGTAATATTTTTGCCACACACAACATAAATGCGGACTAATTAGAATCACTACTTTTATCCCTATGTTCACGTCTATTGCGACCATTCAGATCTTTGATTTTGCTGACCCCGTAGTCGCTGGCATAAGGGACAGGATCCGCGTACGAAGTCGCGGGCAGAAGCTAGTTACCTAATAAAATGCTTATTTCAAAAAAGTCGTGGTGGCCTAGTGGGCAAAGAATCAATCTCTCGAGTATGAGGGCGCGGGTTCGATTCCTGGTCATGCAAGTACCAATGTAACTATTCTAAGTGTGTATGTACTTTCTAAGTATATCTTAGACACCAATGACTGTGTTTCGGATGGCACGTTAAACTGTAGGTCCCGGCTGTCATTGAACATCCTTGGCAGTCGTTACGGGTAGTCAGAAGCCAGTAAGTCTGACACCAGTCTAACCAAGGGGTCTTGGGTTGCCCAGGTAACTGGGTTGAGGAGGTCAGGCAGGGCAGTCGCTCCTTGTAAAGCACTGGTACTAAGCTACATCCGGTAAGACTGGAAGCCGACCCCAACATAGTTGGGAAAAAGGCTCGGAGGATGATGAGATGGAGTTTCTCGTCGGTTCTTCTCCATGAAACCTGCCCCTTGGAACCATGTGACTCTTTCATAAGAACCTGTAGGAAATGAAAGTTTTGACTTTTCACTGTCTTCACTCAAAAGCTAGACTCCAACAGTTTACTGCACCACTTCTTCTTCCCAGAAATAACACGTAGGAAGTGGTGAAGGGTGGACGTTTTTGGAGCTCTCTCATATAATCCTGACGTTCAAAAAGTGCTGCTTTTCAGTTTTCAGCCTACTTTGAATAAATTATTTTTTATTTTGTTAGCTTGCCTAGCTAGGCAGATGATGCGGTGACTAAGTAAACCCAGGTTATAGGTGAAAATATTTATCGTGTAACCCAGGCGGTGATAGTGGGGTCGGTGCGCAAACGCCGCGGGAACTTGTCCAAGCATTCTGTGAAGATCTTGAAGCGATGGCTGTATGATCACCGCTACAACGCGTACCCCAGTGATGCCGAGAAATTGGCGCTCAGCCAAGAGGCTAACCTTACTGTTCTACAGGTGAGATCGAATAAACAACATTATGGTAGCTACCCCGTTGGTTCATGCATTATTCTTTCTCGAAAAATATTCCTTCATTTAGTTTTGTAATAAAATTTAAGTGTGTGAACATGTTCAGGGAATTATTTAAATCACAGCATTATTCTATGCATATTAGGTATATTATACAGAAACTATGTTAACGCACCTTAGGTACCCTCGCCACTTAGGTAACCTACTTTTACTTTTAACTACGTTACGTATTTCACTTCCACTTCAATGTTCATTGAAGACACTGTTTTGAGTACCCCTTCAAGATTTAAAGCTTTTTCAACTCCAAAAATGTATGTACCATTCCCTATTTCTCCAAAAAGGTTTGCAACTGGTTCATCAACGCTCGCCGGCGCATTCTCCCCGAGATGATCAGACGCGAGGGTCACGACCCGCTCCACTACACCATATCTCGTCGCGGTAGGAAGCAGCCTGGCGCCATGGCTGGTGTGGGACCTATGGTGGGGTTAGGGGGTGCCTCCACTTCGGGCCTAGGGGTCCCTGGTGGGGATAATGTTACTGTAGCGTCGTGGGATGGAATTGTTGTTGAGGTTTGTGGTGATCTTCTTGGAGTAACTTATGTCAGACGTAGATATCTTTAGAATCGTCATTGGAAACTTTCTCCCTTACCTCTTGTAAAATTTAAATTCAGTAAGTTTGTATATCAGTAGATAAAGAAGTAGACTAACAGGAGGTACCTACATATTTGATATTCTGATCGGACATGGTAACTTGAGTCTACTACTACAACTACCCACAGAACGGGCCAGATGGTCGCTCCCACGACTACGGCGATGGTCTTCTAGTCTACCGAAGTGATGGTGATGAGCTAGGAGACGGGGAAGAGGGCTACTCCAGCACCATCAGCGAAGAGGAGGTCAAGTACGATCCTTCAGTCTGGCAGTCCGTCATACGGTACGGACCAGAGGACCATGACTTGCATCCAGCTGCCAGGGAGTAAGTAGACAGAATTGTTTTACTAATTTGAATATTTTTGCAATAGGAAGTCATCAGTCATCAATTTTGTTCATCGTTGTCATTCGTTTTGGAATAAAAAATCCAGCATTACTAGTGTTTTGCCTTGAGTATTGGAAAGCTCTTTGAAGAACTCGAGATGTTAACCTAAAAACGAGTCTTCGAGTCTTATTTATTTTTATTTGTGGACCCTTCGAAATTGCCAGGCAATTCTCCCCCAAAAGAAGCGATCATAATGATACAAAATTGTGCATCAACCTGGAAGACTTAAGTGAAAGTCATTGCGACGAAACCTTTTCCCTCCCACAGCAGACCATCAGTGGTATCGATGTCCACCTCCAAAGACATGGTAGACCAGATGAGCGAGGCGCACGACACTGATTCCGAACAGTTCTGCTCGCGAGCAGCGCGGGCTATTGTCAAAAGCTGGTACCATCTCTATTCTCTAACGTCTTTCTAGCCCTTGACATCCCTTTCGACTCAGCAAAACATAAACGAAAGGGATTGCAAATTCTCAATGACCGAAAATGAGCTTCAAGACATGCGATGTTGAACTTGTTTCTCCTTTGTCCAACTGTAGCAGTACGGCGTCGGTGGTGACAGTGACCACGACTGAGGAGATGGTGGAACAGGTCCCCGAGCCGGTGTCGAGCAGCGAGGACGGATGGCAGGCGCTGGCGCACCCGCAGCTAGCGCACCTGCCACAGCTGCCGCACCCGCTGCGCGCGCGCCGCATGCAGGTGAGCCCGCCCCCGCAGCCGCCGCCCCCAGTCGCCGTCGAGCTCGAAGTGGCCACCACCGACATGTGGTGCCACACCTAGGCACCGGCACACCAGGACTGTACCAATCCATCAATCCCAGATTGATCCAACATTTAAACTCTACAACATTATTTGCATATTCACAAAAAAGAGATGTTTCATTTTCAGAAAATTTCGTTTTGAATTTCTTTGTCTCTTTGTTTAAAAATAAAATATGTTTGGAGACTAATTATATAATTTGGCCGAGCGGTTGCTACGGCCCCGATTTGGACTTGAATATGTTTTTGTACATATCTAACTGTAGGCGACGTCGGTGTTAAAACACTTAAGTTCCCTTTAAAATCAAGTTTTCCTTTTTATATAGTTAAGAGAACTGATGTTAGTGTTTTTGTTTTGTTTTTAGCCTAGAGACGAGTTTATGTTTGTTGTGTAAATAAACTTTTATACTAAACTTACTGATTTTCATTCAAGTAGTTCTGTTACGCCACCGAACCGGGCGCGGGGTGTTTTAATGCCGGCATCACCTGACAGTTGTTCTTTACCAAAGTGCTTTTGTTGTGTCACTATTCTAAGCTTACAGTAAAAATTTCCTTGAGCAGGTTTTTTTTGGAAAGTTTGTGTAAAATTGACTTGGGGGTATAACTTCAGGTGGTGCCGAGCAGGCCGGAGGGCGATCAGGATAAGTTCAAGTGCCTGTATCTCCTCGTGGAGACCGCAGTAGCCGTGCGTCAGAGGGAGAAGGAACAAGAGGAGGCTATGCTCCCTGTTTAGTACATCATCTTTAACACAAACCAACTCTTAACTTTAAGATAAAATACATTGTCTCTGATATTTTTAGGAAGCTAGGAAAAATATGGACACTTGGACATAATATATTAAGTGAAATTATTTTATGTCATAAAAAAACCTGGTATCTTTACCAAATTATTTTTATAAGCATAAAAACTTTCATGAAAAAAGATGAACGAAAAAGTTTATGCTGCATAACTTCGGAAAAGTTTCGTGGTCGTAAGAGATATTTTTGTTTAAGCCTAACTAGAAGTTAAGCATATTATTAACTTAATATTTTGTTATTTGGAATACAATTCCCACTAGAATAAGATCGAATGTTTTGTTAAAAGTTAATCGTTAATAAATTGGATACTTAAAATGATATTTTATTATACTAGCTATTTCCGTTAATGTGACGGAAATAATACTTACCGGGGAGATTTTAATTTGGCAATATCCGTTTCGCAAATAACGATTGTGATGTAGCAGTAATGAAGTTTTAACATATACACAGGTACACATAAAAAGAAAACAAATCTAAACGTCAATAACGTGGTAAATATGTATTTATTGCTTCAAATGATTTTCAGACTGTCCAAAAGAGTTTCCTAAACTTTCATCTGCTTGGTGTGCGTTTGTGGTTGCTACCAGTCTTCATTTTGTTATGACTTTCGCGTCTAGAAGCCGGCTTGTTGAGTTTCACCGGTTGATCGAGGCTCAAAGATCGGTAGCCAGCCAGCTTAGTTTCAGATTTTTTGAATGCGAGCATAGCTTCAGACATCTGGTTAGCGCGGGCCTCTTGTAATGCGGCTTCAGCTGCCTCAGCTTCGGCAACTATGGGGTCTAACACTTTTTCTACCTCCACGAAGATCTCATCTGGCGATTGATCTGCATTTATCTGTAGTTAAAGATAAATTGTCGCTCAATTCGTCAATCAACAAACCTAAGGCCTCATTTAAGGGGACGCGGGGCGTCGCGCGTTGCGTTGAGCGGCGCGGCCCGCACTGAATTCAGATATATGGCGTTGTATGAGTGCGTTTACGGAGAAGCGATTTTAGACGCGTTTGTTTGAATTAGGGCGTTTATTGCGGCCGAGCCCGCGGATGGCACCGACGCGTCCCAGGCGGCGTTTATCGCGGCGGCGCACGCAGCGGCAATTCTCGATGAATCTATGTCCGAGGCGGAATCTTCTGTCAGTCTTATTTAGAAATCGTGCAACACAGACGTTACTCACCGTGGCAATGGAGTATGATATGATCGACTTTTTGTAGAAGAAAATTCAATGTTAAAAAGTGAATTATTTCGTCATTCATGCTGCAAGTTGCTGCAAATTCATATATTATAATATGGTTCCCATCTCTCGCCAACATAAAACTAGTCGATTTGATCGAGGCGAGCGTGCGCTGCCGCGATGCCCGCCGCGTGCTTCGCTACACGCTAGAGGATTCGCCGCGGGCGCCGCGGCTGGCACCGCCACGCTTCCCTTCTCGCTTCTCTATGAACATGGTCGTATATTGCTATAAGTTTGTGTTTACGCTTCACGCACCGCCCCACCGTAAACAGAAAAAACGTTAGACGCGCCGCGAGACGCCACGCCACACGCGACGCGAGACGCCCCGCGTCCCCGTAAATGAGGCCTTAGGCCTAGCTTATAGCAATATTATAACTTATAGCAATGTACCTCCATGTTCATGGAGAAGCGAGACGGGAAGCGTGGCGGTGCCCGCCGCGTCGCCCGCGGCGAATGCTCTGGCGTTTAGCGAAGCACGCGGCGGGCATCGCGGCGGCGCACGCTCGTCTCGATCAAAACGACTAGTTTTGAATTTTCTTCTAAAAAAAGTCGATCATATGATACTCCATTGCGACGGTGACTACGTCTGTGTTACGCGATTTCTAAATAAGACTGACAGAAGATTCCGCATTGGACATAGCTTCATCGAGAATTGCCGCTGCGTGCGCCGCCGCGATAAACGCCGCGTGGGACGCGTCGGTGCCGTCCGCGGGCTCGGCCGCAAAAAACGCCCTAATTCAAACAAACGCATCTAAAATCGCTTCTCCGTAAACGCACTCATACAACGCCATATATTTGAATTCAGTGCGGGCCGCGCCGCTCAACGCAACGCGCGACGCCCCGCGTCTCCGTAAATGAGGCCTTAGATTGGTCTTTAAGAAACAATGGTTTTGACAATCACTACACTATTGATAATTAAAAAAAAATACAATAATGTTCATACCCTGTAGACCCTGTCTCCGTAAGGTTCAATCACGCCCTGGTTGTGCTTCAAGAAGGTCGCGATGCGGAGTTTCAAAGTGTCCAT
Source organism: Helicoverpa zea (assembly GCF_022581195.2). Classification (NCBI taxonomy): domain Eukaryota; kingdom Metazoa; phylum Arthropoda; class Insecta; order Lepidoptera; family Noctuidae; genus Helicoverpa; species Helicoverpa zea. The sequence goes on from NC_061454.1 coordinate 1,594,800, forward strand.
GTTGTCGTCACTTCGATCTGATGTCTGTGCCCGGTTTAGCACCCTGGACACCAGCGATTCCACTGACGCGTCGAAAAATAGTATGGCCTGAGACAACGATGACTATAAAAAATCATGGTCAGGTGAAAGATCTATCACAACTTCTGAATAAGAATAATGTAGGTAACAATATGTATTTTCACAAATGCTGGGTTATTCAAAGATGGATAGACTGCCTCGCCTTTGTTCAATCTCCATTTTTGGTCATGGCACAAAGCTTGATCTTTATACACAACCCTAAGGCAGTATAATTCTAACATATAGATAAAGTTCCTTACTGAAACTCGCCCAATAGCTTTCTCGAACTCACAGCCTTGCGACTTCTCGCGAGGGTAGCCATCAATGAGAAAGCCGCGTACTCCTTCCTGGGCTTTCTTTTCCATTGCTTCTTTCAGCACAGTCAAAACGAAGTCATTTGGGACCAGCCCACCTGTAAACCGTTTATTATAAACACGAACAAAAGTTACTCTATGATGTGCTTGTTTAAAGAACCATCAATCTTCAATGTTTCGTCGTGATTAATTTTAGAAGCCTTGATACATAGTCTCATCAGCTTGTGACCCGCCCACCAAGACAAGACGAAGAAACTCGTCATCCAAAGCATTTAGCAAAATAAGGGCTAGCGATTTCAAATTATGAGCTTCACTAACGAACGATGATCCAGGTCCTACAATTGTTCAAACTCGTGTTGGGATGGTAAATTATCCATTGTCTTTATTGTAATAGGCAATTTTCCACTTAGGACTAAACCTCTACGAAATGAAAGCACTTTTAGGATCACGCCTAAATGTCCTTTCAATTCGTAGAGGTTTACTAATTTCGATTAATTATGATAAATACGTACCTCGATTCATGATAGAAGCAAGGCACTTGGCTCTGGCAGAGCCGGTTTCCACCTCAGCGCGTATTATATCTCCGGTAGACAGATGTGTGAAGCCATACTTTGCCATGATCTTCTTGCATTGGGTAAACTTTCCACAGCCTGGACCACCCAAAATCCACACTATTGGCTTCGTTGCTGGGTCGACTTTTGACTAGACATGATACACGAAATTGTCGTTAATATTAGCCTTCCTTCGAGCACCAGGATAAAAAGTAGCCTAGCGTCTTCAAGGCAATACCTTAGTTCACAACGAACCCAACGGTTCAGCCATTTTTTTATGTGAAAGCTTAAAACAAACACACATGACACACCCTTATGATTTGGTTAGGAACTTAGGACACATTGAAAGAGATTACTTATTAGAAAATGTATTCATAGCCTTTGATTTAAAGGTCAGTAGACCACAAACCTTGTTCTGATAGGCCTTACACTTATCAGACCCGCATTGCAAAGGGCACGCTGGCCGCTTTTCTACCTCAGGTTCCTCGCATCCAGGGCATATTTTCTGTTCCATTTGTACTTTTTATGAATATGGATTTGTGCTGGAAGAGAAAAGCTCGGTCAGCGAGCTACACTGGGCTGGTCAGATAGTTTTGGGAATGGAAAATTGAGAGAACGCGGATCAATGTTTTGGTTGCTTCATTTTTCTGGTGTCAGTGATTAGTGTCACATCACATGTGACATAGTTGTCTTGAAGTTGTCCTGTTGTTTTTGACATTGAGAAGAATTTTATAATGAATCTTCTTAGTTAAAACTTTTTGATTCGAACGTTTCCATAGTTTGGATAGTTCTCACCAAACTTTTTGTCGACGCAGAATTCAGCGTGAGGCACTGTTCAGAAACTATTATACAGTGCAGTACAGTTACTAGTATTACTTTATTTACTTATTTCTTTATTTACCTTTTTTTTTTTTTTTTTTTTTTTTTATCGACGTAAAATCATCAAATGACCCCTCCCGCTGTGGGTTAGCAGCGGTGAGGGAGTGTCAGACTCTTACTGACTAAAATCGTCGTGTTCCGTCATAGGCCTTTTATGTACCAGGGCCGCGGTATCTCTTTCGAACAACCCGCAGCCCCGGCAGGCCTTGGCCCTGCTGGGCCCCGCTGGGGTTGCTGACATCTCTTTGAGGAGCGCGTGGAACAACGCGCGCCGTCGACACGGGTCTGTCGTCTAGAAAGACAGAGGGACGATGAGCCACCCGAACTCACCGCCCACAGACCCACGCCTACGGTGGCCGGGAGTCATCTCGCGACACCCGGCGCCCATGGTGTCTACCTGGTCCAGCGCGGCGGCCGGGATGAGAGGTGCGAACTCTCTGGCGTTCCGCCTCCTCCTTCTCGAGCATGACCGCTTCGCAGAAGGAGGCGACGGCATCCCATTCCCTCTCGCCCCGGACCATGGCCTGAACCAGGGCCGGACGCGAGAGGTCGCCGCCGCCCAAAGCCTCGACGAGGACCCGGCGGTGCCCTTCCCATGCGGGGCACACCTGGACTGTGTGGTCCACCGTGTCCTCGGGGCTGTCCGCACAATGGTGACACCCGGGCGCCTCCTCACGACCGATGCGGTGCAGGTACCTCCCGAAACAACCGTGTCCGGTGAGGACCTGCGTCATGCGGTACGTGAGGGCGCCGTGACTCCTCCCGAGCCACTCCTCAAAGAGGGGACTTACCGCCACGATGGTGGCGTGCCCTGCACTGGGTTGCGACAGTCGCTCCCTCCAGGCCACCATGAGATCGCGCCGGAGCTCCGCCCGCTGCGCGACAACTTGCCGCGGCAACGGGGTTTCTCCCCGGCGCTGAGCCTCCTCGCGCCAGTCGTACAGGCGCAAGAAGACCCTCGCCTCCAGATCCCACGGTGGCAGTCCAGCAAGTAGGCCAGCTGCTTCGCGGGAAATCGTGCGGTACCCCCGGATTAGCCTAATGGCTATCACCCTTTGGGGCACGTTCAGGTAGTGTAAAGCCCGCGGCCGTACCGAACGTGCCCATACCGGGGCCCCGTAAAGGGCCATGGACCGCATGACCCCCGCGTAGAGTCTGCGGCAGGGGGCGTTTGGGCCGCCAAGGTTGGGCAGGAGCCGCTTGAATGCAGCACCTGCTTTCTCCAGTTTGGGGCCCAAACGTCGGAAATGCTCGACGAAGTTCCACCGGCCGTCGAGGACGAGTCCCAGGTACCTCATCGCCCTCCCGACGCCGATGGTAACCCCCCCCACCGTGACTTGGGAGCCTGAAGGTGGCGCGTTCCGAAGCCCATGAAAGCACATGGCCTCGGATTTGTGCAAGGCCACCTCCAGGCCCAGCAGCTGGATCCTCTCGATGACTGTCGCAACCCCGCGCGTCATTATGTCGGCCGCCTCCTGGTGCGACCTCCCTTGTGCCAGAACCAGCGTGTCGTCAGCGTAGCAGACCACGCTGACGCCGCTAGGGAGGTCGGCGCGCAGCACCCAGTCGTAGCCGATGTTCCACAAGAGCGGCCCCAGTACCGACCCCTGAGGAACACCGCACGACATTTCTCGCCGGTTCCATTCCCCGTTGTGATCAGGGTAAATGATGGACCTATCCGACAGATAGGCCTCGACCACGCGACGAAGGTAGGTCGGCACCCGGTGATACCGGAGTGCCTCCCTAATGCAACTCCAGGGAAGGGTGTTGAAGGCGTTGGCGATGTCAAGAGACACCGCCAAGACGACCCCCCCCCGGGACACAGCATCCCCCGTCGTGAGAGCTCTCACGCGCATGATGGCGTCCACCGTTGAGCGCCCCTTGCGGAATCCGAACTGGTGGTCCGCAAGGTCCGGCCCTATCCCCCCAAGGTGCGCGACGAGGCGGTGTGCGACAACTCGCTCAAAGAGCTTGCCCACCTCGTCGAGCAACACGATAGGCCGGTATGCGGACGGAGAGTCCGCAGGGCGCCCCGGCTTCCGTATGAGGACCAGTTTCCCTGTCTTCCAACGAAGTGGGAACTGGCCCCTCTCCAAACATGCGCTGAGAAGCCCCCTAAGTCGAGGCCCGAGAGCCTCAAGGGCCAGGACCCAGGCCTTGCCAGGCAGGCCATCAGGCCCTGGGGCGGTGTTTTTGGCTTTCAGCCTAGCCACCGCCACTCTCAGGTCCACCCCAGTCACCTCGGGGACATCGTCGTCGTCGGAAGTGTGGTCCGTGCTTGACACCGCGGGTTGCAGAGACATGGGCGGGGGAGAGTGTTCCCCGCGCGAAGGGAACAGAGCGCTCACCACCTCCTCCACCAGCTGAGGCCGAAGGCTCTGTGTCAGCGGGGGGGCCCATGGGCGGAGCTTGCCCCGCACCATTTTGTACGGGCGCCCCCACGGGTCCCTGTCCAGAGACCCCAGCAACTCGGCATTGGCCACCTCCTTGGCCTGGATGATGGCCAATTGGAGGGCGGTCTTCGCAGCTCTGTATCCCTCGTACAGCTCTGCTTCCCTGGCTTCTGCATCCGGAGGGCGGATGCGCAGCCTGCGGTGTCTGGTGTACAGGTGCCTCGCAGCGACGCACGCCTCTCGAAGGGCGGCGATCTCGCAAGACCACCAGTACACCTGGCGTCGGGCGCGTCCTGGCGGGGCTCGGGGCATGGCCACGTCACAAATATCGGACATGGTCTCCCGGAACCACTCCGCCTCGTCGTTGATGTCGGCGGGCCTGTCCGGTGATGACACCCAGGCCTGCACGACTGAGGCTTCCAGGAGAAGCTCCCGGTCAAGGTGCCTCAGCGCCCAACGTGGACCACTCGGGGTCTGCAGGACCGGCGCGCTAGGGTTCTGGGCGGAGACGTCAAACCGGATGTACCGGTGATCGGAGTAGGTCTCCACCCTCTCCTCCACGCGCCAGTCAAAGACACGCGGCAGCAGAGCGGGGCTGGCGAACGAGATGTCCACTACTGACTCGCCCCGCATCCGTACACACGTGGGGACAGAACCCCGATTGAGGACGACCAGGCCTGCTTCCAGCGCCCAGTCCTCCACCATCCTACCCCGTGCATCTGTGCGTCGGGAACCCCAGGCCAAGTTCTTGGCGTTGAAGTCCCCTAACACTATCACGGGGAGGGAATAACTTCCGACGACGACGGACAACTCCAGGAGGGAGTTGTGGAACTCGGCGAGAGTTCGGCTCGGGGAGAAGTACACCCCCACGACGACTATCTCCCCGAACCGTGCTGCGACGCAACCCCTTCCACTCTTCACCCCTTCGAGGGAAGGGGTACCAGCGGCGGCCGACGATATGATGGTCACTGAGCCGCTAAGGTCCTTAACCCAGTCATCCCTGGGAAGGACAAAGTACGGCTCAGCGACCACGGCGATGTTGATCGACCACTGCGCCATGCTTTGGAGCAACAGATCCTGGGCACGGGCGCAGTGGTTGATGTTCGCCTGGAGGAAGCGTAATGGAGCCAGACTAGCACTCCATCACGTCTTCCTCCTCTTGAGACGCCGACACGGGCGCTGCGACAGCAACAGTGGCGACGGCGTTGACAGCGGCGGCAGCGTTGGAGGCGGCGGCAGCGTTGGAGGCGGCGGCGGCCGCAGGAGCTGCGGTGGTGGCCACTGCGGAGGTGGTGGTGGTGGCGGCGACGGACGGCCGGCCCTTGCCCTTACTCTTGGTCTTGGCGGGTGGGGCACAGGACTTGCTCCCTGCCCGGTGTTCGGCCGGCTTGCCAGCTGCCGCGCACACAGTGCAGTGCGGCGCGGCGCTACAAGCCACGGCCTTGTGTCCGGGCTGACCGCAGCGGAAGCAGAGGGCGCTGCGGTCGACCTCCGAGGTGCAACGAACACCCACATGATGCCCGACGTGGCATCGGAAGCACCTCAGCGGTCTGGGGTCTAGCAGCTTGACCTGCGCCGACACCCAGCCAACCAGCAATCTTCGGCCGTCGACGATGTTCTTGGCCGCCGTCACGGGGCAGCTCACCGTGATGGTGCACGTGCCCCTGAAGTCGGGACGTATGGTGCCCGCCTTCACTTCGTCGGCGGAGCACCCACCCGTCCTAGCGACGGCGGCCACCACCTCCTCTGCAGTAACTGAGTCGTCCAGGCCCATGATGCGCAGATCCGCGCACTTGTGGGGCCTGGAGACTCGGGCATCGTCCGCACTTATGGACGCCCTGAGCCTCTCGGCTAGAGCGTCTGCGGCGGGCCCACTGGCCGCTCCTGGGACCTCCAGCATTCGGGCGCCCGTTGCGGTCACCCTGAGCCGGAGGCCGGAGGTGATACCTAGCTCCTGCAGGTTCACCGCCACTTTAGCTTGGGCGAGTACGTCGCGGTACGACACGCCCCTCTTGACCGCGTCCGGCTGTAGTGTAACTACTACAGCCGCGGTCTTGGGGGCGCGGAGCTGCGCCGCGGCGGCTCGCTCCTTGCGACGCTGCCTTTGGGCCTTCTTTCTGGCCGCCTTGGCCGCCCTCCGTCTCTCTTTCTTTTCCCCCACCACCTGCCACTCGGACTGAGTGGCAGGAGAGGTAGGGGCCGCAGATGGAGTCGGCTTCGGAGGGCGTTTCGCCACTGGTGCCGACGATTTACCTTAAACAATAGAGGTATTTAAATTTGATAAATCGGATATTTGTTGAGAAAATAATGAAAAACCCATAAAATAAAAACATGATTTAATATTGATTGTTTATATATTGATATTATCAAATTGCACTCTCATATTGGGCATTTTTCATAATGACCGGGCATTATTTATACTGCCCAATTTATCACTTGGTCCATAACATATATAAAAAAAGGCCACCTTGCGTTGCAATTTTATAATCTAAGAACGGTCTCACCTATCCAAAAAAAAAATGGTAATTGTGTAGGCTTTGTTTGGACTATTTAGTAAATGGTTTATGTGAAGTTTTCACAAATCCGTTGGAGCGGTTATTCATTAATCTACTTTTTTGTTCAATTCAAAGGTGTCCATACTTAGTTTTCGACAAACTTTGTACGCTGAACAAAAGCCATTTTCACCATTTAGATACAATTCTGAGCACCCAATTTTACCAGTTAATGTTACCGTTACAGCCTTTTTATCGTCCCACTGCAGGGCACAGGCCTCCTCTCACATGGAGAAGGATTTTACCAGTATTCTGGTTAAATTAATTTCAATGTACCCACTTACCTTAAGCAATATCATTAGAGGAGTCAGATAAAAATGAAAAAAGTCCATAAAATAAAAACATGATTTAATCAACAGTCATTAAAATTAACGTAGAATAGAGGCTTATGTACAGAGCGTATAAAATGTTGAGTTGTGCATTCAGTTCGCGGCCGCTACGATCGGGTCTAGAATCTTCTGTACTTCTGCAAAAATAGCGTCGACAGACAATTCGGCGTTTATCTGTAAATATCATTCAAAAAAGGTATAATTTATTATGTTTTTATAAAGTATATTTAATTATCTGTATACTATATTTACAAGCATGCAAGCTTCTCCTGTTTTTATTTTTATTTTAATAAGCTTATCCTTGATTAAAGGTAACTTTATCCTTTTCCTAAGCTAGCTAAGATTTTGATCTTAGTATGCCGAAGATTACAATGGAACAGGGTATTTTCTTTATTCATAAAACATAACATTATCAAAAAAAAGCCTAATTCAACATAGGTTCTCCCTCGCTAGATCTAAGCGAATTCAAACACCATTACGGCCCGAGTCACATCGAAATGGTAGCGGCCGACAGCGGCTGCGCGACCCTTTTCAAGCTTTTCCAGCGATACTGGTCTTTTAAGTACCTACATATTATGTACTCAAAGCTTATAATTATTTCACACTGAAAGTGCTCGCCGTGTCGCTGCCGGCCCCTGCCATTCCGGTGAGCCTCGGGCCTTAATATTACCGTACAAGAATCAAATTTACCCTTTTGAGCTTTTGAGGATACTGGTCCAGCACTTGCTGGTTGTTGTCGAGGAAGGTCTTGAGGCGCAGCTTGATGGTCTCCTCGTTATCATCAGCGCGGCCCGAGCTGGCGGCGCGCCCCAGCAGCCTCTTGGTCAAAGTCTCTGCTGACGCTTCGAAGTAGATTATTACCTGGAGTAGAATGAGGTCTTCTGTCAAACCGTTAGTTCGTGGTGCCCTGACAGTTATAGCAATTGCTTCTCAACTACAATTGTGCGGGATCAATTACAGGTCAAGCAAATACTAATGTAACTTTTCTAAGTTATAGGTTTTTTCTGAATCTATCTTGGACACCAATGACTGAGTAAGATAAAGAAAAATATCTTTGACTTATGCGGGGATCGAACCCGCAACCTAACTTCTACATCATCTGGTCTTTGAGACAAAAATAAGGATTCGATATTCTAGAAGACTGGTTCTCTTTACGGAAACGTTGGATGAAGAAGACATTGACAGACATTGTCGGATGTGATTGACCGTTAGTTTATGAAGAATGATTTGCTGCCAACGTGGATGTTTATCCAAAAGTTGGCAAGCATCAGCTAGTCTGTTACTATGTAAAAACACATAACAAGCTTCCGTGGTTTCACCCGCGTTGCATAGTAAATGGGGTATCTAACACTATTTTTTTCAAATTGGACCAGTAGTTCCTGCGAGTAGCGCTGTCTAGCAAACGAACAAACTCGTCAACATTATAATTGTTAGGTACAGATTCCTATTGTATTATGTTACTCACGGTGACAGGTGCGATGGCTTGTTCGAAGGCGATACCCTGTGACTTCTCACGCGGGTAGCCGTCGACGAGGAAACCCTTAGAGTCAGCTGCACGAGCGATGATGGCTTCCTTCAGCAGTTCCAGTACCACGTCATTGGGGACCAGTCCACCTGGGAAATGTAACACAAATCCATTAAGGGGAGTGAAGAATAAATTGATCAGATAGAATAAGTTGAAAGGTATAAGGGTATTAATATGATAAATGAATCGTTAACATCTAGAGCTAATTTCGACAAACATGTTTTTTGGACGTCACCCGCTTCCTGATGATTTAATTGTTGATGGTAATATAAAGATCCCTTACCGAGTAAAAAGTAGAAAAGATATAAGTTATTCAGACCTTAGTGTAAGAGACTTACAGGTTACAGGCACTTGATATAAACACCAACAATTTGACCAACCTTTTTCCATGATAGCTGTAAGGGTCTTCGCCCTAGCAGAACCACTCTTCACTTCAGCCCTGAGAAGGTCGCCAGTGGACAAGTGGGTGAAGCCATACTTGGCTATGATCTTGTCACATTGGGTGCCCTTGCCTGATCCTGGGCCGCCCAACACCCATACGATGGGCTTCTTTGATGAGTCGATAGCAGGCTGCAAGTGTTATGTAGACGGTGAAGTATATTCAGCGAATAGTAAATAGTCTAGTACTAGTGAAGAGGGGTCGACTTTTGACTGGACATGATATAAAAATGTAACGTCCTGGGGAACTCCTTTGTGCACCAGAATAACAAGCATTCTAGCGTCTTCAGAGATCCACTTTAACCCACAACGAATCCAACGGTTCAGCCATTTGAATGTGAAATAATAAAACAAACACACAGGTACTTTTATACATTTTCTTTAGAACTAAGGATAAATTGGAGGAGATCTTATAAGACACAAGAATGTTGTTTGAGCAATACAAATAAGTTGCTAAATCAAAGCATTTAATCTAAAGCTTCTGATCACAAACCTTTTTCTGAGAGCCCTTGACTATTTCGGGTCCGCAAGGGCCTGCTTGCAGCTTTTCTAGTTTAGATCCGTCACATCCACCAGGGCATTTCTTCCGTTCCATTTGTACTGTTTTTTATATGAATCTGTTATTGTCCTGAAAGAGAAAAGCTCGGTCAGCGAGCTATACGGGGCTGGTCAGATGGATTTGGGAATGGGAAATCATGAGAACGCGGATTAATGTTTTGGTTGCTTCATTTTTCTGATGTCAGTGATCAGTGTGACAGAGAGTTGTCTTGTTATTTTTGACATTGAGAAGTATTTTTATTATGAATCTTCTTGGTGATCTGTATAAAAATCTGTGTAAAAAAATCGATCTGTGTAAAAAAAAGGCCACCTTGCGTTGCAATTTTATAATCCAAGAACGGTCTCACCTATCCAAAAAAAAATGGTAATTGTGTAGGCTTTGTTTGGACTATTTAGTAAATGGTTTATGTGAAGTTTTCACAAATCCGTTGGAGCGGTTATTCATTAATCTACTTTTTTGTTCAATTCAAAGGTGTCCATACTTAGTTTTCGACAAACTTTGTACGCTGAACAAAAGCCATTTTCACCATTTAGATACAATTCTGAGCACCCAATTTTACCAGTTAATGTTACTGTTAAAGCCTTTTTATCGTCCCACTGCAGGGCACAGGCCTCCTCTCACATGGAGAAGGATTTTACCAGTATTCTGGTTAAATTAATTTCAATGTACCCACTTACCTTAAGCAATATCATTAGAGGAGTCAGATAAAAATGAAAAAAAATCCATAAAATAAAAACATGATTTAATCAACAATCATTAAAATTAACGTAGAATAGAGGCTTATGTACAGAGCGTATAAAATGTTGAGTTGTGCATTCAGTTCGCGGCCGCTACGATCGGGTCTAGAATCTTCTGTACCTCTTCAAAAATGGCGTCCACCGACGATTCGGCGTTTATCTGTAATTATATTTGATAAAAGGTAAATTATAATACTGTATATGAAATTATCTGTATCGTAGCCTAGTGGGTAAGGAAACATCCTCTCAAGCATGAGTGTGTATTCGATTCCAAGACAGGCAAGTACCAATACAACTTTTCTAAGTTTTTACGTACTTTTCAAGGATATCTTGGACACCAATGACAATGTTTCGGAGAGCAAAAGAAACTGTAGGTCCTGGCTGACATTTGAACACCTTTGGCGGTCGTTACGGGTAGTCAGAAGCCAGTAAGTCTGATAACTAGTCTTACCAAGGGGTTCAGGGTTGGCCAGATTGAGGAGGTCAGATAGGCAGTCGCTCCTTGTAAAACACTGGTACTTGCCGCATCCGTTGAGATGGAAGTCGACCCCAACATAATTGGGAAAAAGGCGCGGGAGATGATGATAACTTTCTAAGCTACATTTTAAGATTCCGACTTACCCTGCTGATCTTGTCAGGGTACTGGTCCAGCACTTGCTGGTTGTTGTCGAGGAAGGTCTTGAGGCGCAGCTTGATGGTCTCCTCGTTATCATCAGCGCGGCCCGAGCTGGCGGCGCGGCCCAGCAGCCTCTTGGTCAAAGTCTCTGCTGACGCTTCGAAGTAGATGATTACCTGGAAAAGACCAATAACGGGTAAATTAAGAATGTGCGAGATCGATTCCAGGTCAGGCAAGTAGAAATGTAACTTTTCTAAGTTATAAGTATTTTCTAAGTGTATCTAGGACTCCAGTGACTGAGCTAAAACTTTTAAGGGTTAAACCGGCAAACTTCAATGTGGCAGACAGATCTACAGATCTCACTAACTACTACATCATCTGGTCTTTGTGAATGTCGAAGATTTCTTTTCTTGACGGAAACGTTGGATGAAGAAGGCATTGATAGACATTGTCGGATGTTATTGACCGTCAGTTCACGAAGATTGATCTGCTGCCAACGTGGATGAAGATAGATAGAAAATTTGGCAAGCAGCAGCTAGTCTGTTACTATGTAAACAAGATCTGTATAGTTCATACATCAGTTCCTTGTTCTTTTGTTTGTGTATAAATTAAGCAGAACTGTAATAGCAAATGGAAGAAAATGCCTTGAGAAAATCTGGGCTTGGCTAAGGTGAGGTGTACTTAGAGCAAACATAGTAATTCATTGTTATTGTTGGTAGTCTTCTTCAGCAAATGTTGCTAACTACCTAGCTGTGTTCTGGCGGTTCCACCTGGGGGCCTATCTCACGCACCCTTATAAAAAGAAGCCTATAAGCCTTTCTCGGCAAATGAACTATCTGATACTGAAGATATAAGTGTTTCCGACAGACAAACTCTTCAGCTTTATATCATTAAGATTTTCGTATTAATATTGTGATATTACTCACGGAGACAGGTGCGATGGCTTGTTCGAAGGCGATACCCTGTGACTTCTCACGCGGGTAGCCGTCGACGAGGAAACCCTTAGAGTCAGCTGCACGAGCGATGATGGCTTCCTTCAGCAGTTCCAGTACCACGTCATTGGGGACCAGTCCACCTGGAAAATGTAACATTAGGTTCATCAGTGCCGGGGCTGGGGGATTGTTCGAAAGAGTTACCGCGGCCCTGGTACATAAGGGCTTAAGAATGAAGATGATAGGTTTTAGTCAGTATGAGTCTGACACTCTCACACTGCTAACCCCCAGCGGAAGGGCTCATTTGATGATTCCTCATCAAAAGAGGGTCCATCAGTGATAGGATCGGTTGATCGGGCATTGTAGCTTTAGAAAATATGAACGGTATGTTTGACTAGGTGTTCCCAGAGCCTCTGTCCCGAGGCAACAGGAAACGACTTCCCGCAATAGGATAAATACACCGTCATAGAATATTTGATCAAGAAGAAATCTCTGATAAAAATAAAAAAATTGAATTTAGGCTCAGACTAAAGGCTAAATACTGCAACAAAAATTTTAAAGTACGTTTTGACTAACCTTGTTCCATAATAGCAGTTAGACTCTTGGCCCTTTCGGAGCCACTCTTCACCTCAGCCCTGAGGAGGTCACCAGTAGACAGGTGGGTGAAGCCATACTTGGCTATGATCTTCTCACACTGGGTACCCTTGCCCGATCCTGGGCCACCCAGCACCCATACAATGGGTTTCTTTGATGAGTCAATGGGAGCCTGAAAGTATTACGTAGATGGTTAAGTTCTGCAAATAGTTTGAAGTCTTACACTAAATCATCAATTTTTATGAAGTAACATTATAGTCTTGGCAAACTGATGATGATGTTACAGTCTACCTAGAGATTTTCAGCTGTAAATTGAACTAACCGCATTCATTAAACGTATCACAAGATGTTTGTTTGCAAAGCTTCATATTTAATTCCTTACATCTTTCACTTTACAGTTTTACTTATGGCAAATTTTAATGGCGGTCCGTAGCTAAATTCCGAGCACAAGTACGCCCTTTTTACCCATACTACTTCCACTACTACGTAAGTGAAATGGGTTCTGCGCAGTGACTCGCGCAATTCTCCGTGACTACAAAAAGTTCTATTCTAGGCGAGATCTATACCCTTAGTGGAAATACAAACGCTCTAACATCATCATTAGCTTGGCAATTCTGTAACTTGCAGATAAAAGGACAGCCTTCCGGATCAGCATCCTCCCGTCCTCTGTTACATTCCTTAGCCATCATTTAGGTTTCCACCTTCTTCTCAGAAAGTCAGCCGCGAAATAAGTAGCATTGGTCAGAATTAAATGCACAATTCAATGTTCTAGTGTTTTCATTGTTATTAAAATTTTTGGTCAATACATTTGTATGTCATGGAGGCCAACTCGTTCTTACTTGTTTTATTATTTAAGTGGTGTGGGAACAGCTTAGTTTTCATTAACCACTGACGTAAAAAGAGGGGGTCTTTTTGTCGCCATGTTAGTAAATGTCTGTCTGTACCATCGTAGCTTTAAAACGATGAAACTATTTCTTTTCGTTCAGAATTTTATGCTTAAAAGCAGGTTTGCCAAAGTGGTTCTTTCTTAGATACATTTTTATATTTTGTAAAGTATTTTTATTGTTCCAAATTGTAACAGTATCTTCTACTTTAATGCTATTCATGTTTGTAGCGTGTGTTCAAGCAATATCATTTTATATGCGTTCATATGCGTTTTTCCTTTGAAGTGAGTGCAATATTGATTCCGCTAAGCCAATTAGCCTTCAGTGAAGCTAAATTATTGGATCAATACTGACAGACAATCAATATTCTGAAACGCAAAAACTTCATCATGTATGTTTCACTATTTGCAATTCCTGCATACGATATTTATTTATTGACTCTACTACCAGCAGCTTTACCTGCTTCCTCGTGGTAACTATAGCCTTTATCAACAAATGTGCTATCTAACTCTGAAAGTTATTTTTCATATAAAATGGAATTTTGGATTCCTCAATGCATTTAGAACTTTTTTTTTAACGACGTCAAAAATCATCAAATGACCCCTCCCGCTGTGGGTTAGCAGCGGTGAGGGAGTGTCAGACTCTTACTGGCTAAAAACCGTCGTGTTCCGTCGTAGACCATTTATGTACCAGGGCCGCAGTAACTCTTTCGAACAATCCCGCAGCCCCGCGCATGCATTTAGAACCTAGCGTAAAGTATGGTTTTATGGAACAGAATACAATTTTTTGGTAACTTCTACGTATTCAGTATTTAACTCCAATAAACCATTTGTTAATTGTTTGTCAGTTTTCAGTAGTTCACTGGCCTGAATTAGACAATAAACTGAAACGTGTTTATTTGTGGTTGTTCATCCAGATAATGGGATCCGCTTTAGTGTCAAGGATTTGGCAGAGTGTGAGATGAATTAGAATAGGCTGACGTCATTAATGACCTCACTGTTATAAGAGTACCTACAGGGAATAGAGATTAGAAACTTAAAGCTTTTAGTTTGAAAGGAGGCAGTGGTTGAACAATGATATTGGATATGTGTTCTAAGTAGTCTTGCAAAAGCATTGTCCCATATTGACGATCTACAGAAGAGGACTGTGTAGTGTCACGTAAAAATACTAATGATGATGATAAATGGTCTATTATTATAGGTAGTCTGGGATCAATGGAAGCAGAGCAAAGTTATTTTTATTATAATTTAAGTTGTGAATATTTGTATGGAACTAAAAATCTAATAGATTTACTACATAAACATAAAGACGTATATGCACGAACAACAGGGAGATTCCGTCGGTTACGGCACACATTGAGGAGTCTTTGGCGGCGGAAATGTCCGCAAAACTGCAACCATTAATATATACTTGGGCATAAAGTTTTTTCTTATATTATACAGCACATGTTAGCACTGGGCTCACGCCGACAAGTATATATTTTTTAGTCTGGAACCTCGCCATGAGGATCTCCCTACATATAATTTGATCAGGAACACTTCCATCACGAGAGGGGAGCCACACAACATAAGTGGAGCGGGTGTTACAGATATATAATGATATAATAGCTTCTCACAACAGGTTGATAACCAATTCCAATCTAGATTCATCTATATATATATAAATTAATCCCTATATCCCTTGGTAACACCATCACGCGTAGGTAACCAGCTTGACCGAATAAGCTTAAAATAAGAGAGGAGATAGCCTAGACCCGGGAGAATCACGTATACAGGATAGTTTTTGTCACCATCCATGGCTATGGGAAATAGTGATCTAGGGACGCGGGTCAAATCGCGGGCCGAAGCTTGTTTTTTACAAGACCAATGGAATAAAATAAATGATCGTCAGTAGTAGGTAGTAAATGTTTTATAACACTTTAATGCTTAAACGAAACTCGAACTCAGTATTACATAAACGCCACATCTTCCGTATCGACACCGGCTGTCGTCGCGTCTATTTCAGTACCGCGTAACATTGACAGTGAACGTACAGGGACGCCAACGGACAATGTTATTCTATGTGTAAGTTGATGAGCGGAACTGGCCGTTGGTAATGGTGACAGCAAGGTTGATGGTGGATAAATAGCCAAGTGGACGAAAACATCACGTCTATGAAATTCTTTTCTTTTCTTTCTTCTTAGAGAATGAAAATAATTTGATACGAAAAGAAATCAGTCCGATATCACCAACCCGCATTGAGCAAGCGTGGTGATTAACGCTCAATCATTATCTGTGAGTGTGAGAGACGAAGCCTGTGCCCAGCAGTGGGACAATAAAAAGGCTGATGACGATGATTTTTCGAAAAAATCATAAAATGCTGCTAAAGAATGGTCGTGTTCCTGTTTCAGATTTTTGTTTGTTTATTATTTAGAGGCTTTGGTTTTATTTAATAAATGGCACAGGTCTTACGATGTAAAATTAGTGACTATAATAGATATAGTGACAACCGCAATAAAAGTTCGATACGCTGAGAGTTTATTACGAACACACAGATGAAGAGGCGGCCAGAAGTCAAAAGATGTTTTCAGTTTCAGCTGTTATAAAAGAAAAATAAACTAAAACGAGTCCAATACCTGAATTCCAATATTCAACGTTCTCTCCTGAATTCTAAATCTCTTCGTATCCATCCAAAATGCGAACACAATAACAAAAACAAAACGCAACTTCGATTTGTAGCTTTCGACGATATAGATTTTCATTCCAAACTTTTTTTATAACACTTTTTCGACACACTACAACTTTATATATAAATAAAATGTATCAAATATTTTTTTTACGTCTACGTCAGTCCAGTGGCCTTAAGAATTCTATCGAGAAACACGTTTAGTTTTCCAAGCCTTTAAATAAACAAGGTTTTCGGATATTCTGCCAAAAGTCCGCCGACTGGCATCGGCTGAACACGCTTTCACACTGGATTATTTTGGAGAAATGCGTCTTATAGCAATAGTCTGTGTTTCAGATGTTACACCCACGTTTGGCTGTTCTGAAAATCTGACGTCTTATATGGTGACTAGTACTTGGTCTGTGGATTTGCTCTCACTATGGGAACTTTGTCTTTTTTTTCATCTCTCTTTTAGGTAATTGAGAAACTATCAGAAAACAACCAAACTTAACTGTTGCTTTCATAAAGCCGTTATCACTATCCCTTTAATAGCCTCATTTAGGTATACTACTTTATTTGTTCTGTCATTTAGAAACAGAGAAACATAAGCCGAAACCGATTATATATTAAAAAAAACACTTTTTGATACTAGGAGTGAGAACTTAAAATATCATTAAAAGCTTCTACTTATAGGATTTGTTTTAAATAATATTGTATAAATCAATAAATGTAAGAAAACCTTCAATAAATTTAAATATTTACAAACTGCCTGTAAGATCTTTTGTTTATTTTCATATTTCTGTGTGATGAATGGCCAACGATTTGTCTAGTCTATTTATTTATGTTTTAACACGTGCAGGTGAAATTTGTAATCTCTAGTAACCTTGAGATTTGCATAGGTATTAACCTATCTATTTTCATGTTTAACCTTCGTTAAAGGTGATTAGTTTCCAAGATCTTAAAGGAATTTGTTTATTCCCAAACAATCAATTTTGGATGCGAAACCAACTCCTTAAAAACCTGTAATAATTATTATTTAATCGAAGCTTTCTTTTATAATGAGTCCTTGTTTAAAATTAATGAGTCCCGGCTGTCGCTTGAACATCTTTGGCAGTCTTTGTAGATAAAAGGGTATTGCATTGTTCGGGTTTGACGACGTCAGATAGGCAGTCACTCCATGTAAAATACTGGTACTCCACTGCATCTGATCAAACTGGAACCCGACCCCAACATAATTGGGAAATGCTAATCAGATGCTGCTCTGCAGAAGTTGGACAAACAAAAATAAAAACATTTGCTGCCATTATAATGGTGACCAAATATCTACTTGTCTCAATATCCTTTAACATTAACCAAAGACATTGAAGCATTGACCTCGAGTGTCGGTTTCTTTGCCAAATTACTATTATATAGACATCATTATTATCTTCAACACTTCGCCATATTTCTTCGTTGATAAACGTCTAATGGTCGTTACACATTTGAACTCGGATACGGATCATAAACGTAACGTGTTGTACCGAGGGGTTGAGTCGAGGCAATAAAATACCTACCTATGTTATGGTAAGACTTCACCAAAATTCGCGAACATTTGTTCAAATAAAACTGTGTACGGGTAGGTGCGAGTATTGGGCGCAAAGGTTGCTATTTTGAGGACAGTTTAGAAATGTTTGTACGAAATTTTTTACTGTTTGGCAGAGTGAGTAGACGAGAAGAAACATTTGTGTGCAAAACTGCCGTCTTGCCTTTACGATTTTGATTAGTGCTTTGTTTGATAAAAATGCTACAGAATGGCTCAAGTTGATTGATACAATGACAATCCCATTAACAGTTTGATATGTGTGTTACAACCCTATATGTATGTCTTAATAGACCGTGAGTTAACGATGGCACGGATAATTGTGCATTGTTTTTGTTTCTATCATCACACTATACATAAACATAGCTATGAAGGTTTCTCTGATAATGCGTGAGGTTTATCTTATTGCTCTATCTATCCTACTAACATTGTAAAGCTGTAGCGAGAAGGGCTGTATGCTCCTTCTTATCTAAGTAGGTGAGCGGACTTCCCACCGGACGTGGGTGAAACCTCTAGCGATATTCGGTAGACTTATAACCCTAAAATTAATACTTTATGACCTTATGTCACCTCAGTTTTCTGAATATGCACTTGTTTGAAAAGGCTGTAACTAATTTTGTTAACAGATTTACGGCTTAACAAAATATTTTTAAATTTTGGTTCAGTTAATTCAATGATGTATTTTCCTACTGATGTACTGTTGGAAGAAGGTCGCGTCACTTATAATTGTAACATTCCAATGCCATCATACAAAAACCATGAAACCACACGGTCTGACTCGGTGTGCCATCATAACACTATGTTATTTAAATGCCAACGGTAGAAGTATTCTAGCGAGTTAACAAAAAAGCAAAGGCCTCGACCTTGGAGCTTATAGGTCCCGAGTCCCGACTGAATTTGTAATAAGTACATTTTTGGCAGACTTTACGATAGTCTGAAGCCAGAAAGTAGCGGTTTGCCCAGGTAACCATGTTGAGACTATCTGCCTCATAGTCGACACAGCTGCATCAGGTTAGAAGCTGGAAGTTGACCACAAAATAGCTTGGAAAAGGCAGATGACTAGCTCCATAGACCATGAGAAAAGACATTTGATGATTTCCCTGCTTTTTTATAATCTGCTGTGTAAAACACCACATATTAATCAACATAATTTCTTATTTCAATCTAGTTCCGCTCTACTAGTTCAATCGATCTTATCGTCACACACGCTTGTATATACATAAGTACAAAGTCTGAATAATTAATAGTACATTAATATTTAATATTGTAAAACTGTCCGTTTGTTTGTTAGTGACTCGTTTCGAAGGTACTGTCATGGGAAAAGACATGTGGTACCTAATTAATAGGATTGACAGTCCACGGTCGGTATACCACGCTTATTTATTAACTTCTAGAAAAGGGTTCCAATATAATACAAAACAATAATATTTAGAATAGGTCAGATAGGCAGTCGCTCCTTGTAAAACACTGGTACTCAACTGCATCCGGTTAGACTGGACGCTGACCTCAATATAGTTGGGAAAAGTCTCGGGAGATGATGATGAATATTTCGAATGATTGTTACCTTTGATGTACGTATGTAGTCAAGAGATTTGAAGAAAGAAATAACTTAGAAGGAATGTAATAAGTATCTAATTTTAAAGTTAACATCAATTGTGTATAAGTATTTGCTGCGTTATAAGCGAAAAAAAACTTATATTTTTTAGTGCAAAAAAGATCCATTTTCTATGAAGATTTATTTAGAAATTCATGACCCCATGAGCATTACTTTAAAATCACTAACTACCTTTTCACACAAAAAAAATTAGAAGGAATGTAGTTTATTTCTAAAACGAATCTAGACACAATAATAACGTGCATACCTGCTCAAAAATAAAACTCATTACTTTTTTTTTTATATCGCATGTCAACTTTTTATTGCGGTTAAACAAGGCTGAATATAAAATACCTTTGCCTATATTGGGCTCTACTTCAAGTTGAATGACCTAAACTCTATACTGCAGTAGGGCATTTTATCAAATGGATTAGTAAAAAACGCACGCAAATTGTTTTTATCTATGACTTTGTAATCATATCTTATGAATCAGTAGCTAAATCATGTCCTGGAGTGATTATTTCTTGCCAAATACATTATAAATATACTTTTAGATATGACACAGATAGTTATTATATTGCAGTTACCAAATTGTTTCTTTTCCTTATGGCGTTTATTGCATTGTATTGATAACTAAAAACCATCTTTACGTGTCTTGGTATTGCAAAATACTGAAGCAAAACTATTATTGTTACGTTCAGCAACTATTTTTATTTTATTACCCAGTCATCGTATCGAGCTATTTCTGCAAACAAACATCTCGAGATAACACTTTCTGTTCTTACGTATTGTGACGTAACACTGAAAACCAGTTGAAATCACTGAAAATCTTCCCCACATCTACAAAACTGTAACATCACTATGAAAAATCGTCGAATCGACTAAAAAAACATCCCTAATTTTGACATACACTGTATTTATAATGACTTAAGTGATAAAACTCACCATTTTGATTTAAAATCGGCGCGTAATCCAGTGCGTATATAAATAGGATTGGCACGTCCGTACGCCGCGAGCAATGCGGACCAACTGCGGTCTCGTCTTCGGTCAAGGTCAGTAAAACTGTGCCAAAGAGCTACGGATCGACCTCTGATGCGCGGGAAACTTCGCCGATGATGGCGGGAAATGCTTTTCGGTGCGTCGCGTTCCGCCCTAAACTGGAATGTCGGCGTAGCAAACCTTTTTGGTAACGATTTGATTATTTGATATCTTTTTTTTGTGTGCAAATCTATATTATTATAAAACTGAGCTATTATTATAAAGCTGAAGAGTTTGTATGTTTCTTTGTTTGCTTGAACGCGCTAATCTCAGGAAGTACTGGTCCGATTTGAAAAATTCTTCAGTGTCACATAGGTAGCCCATTTATCGAGGAAGGCTACATATATATCATTACGCTAGCTAAGACTAAAAGGAGCAGAGCAGTAACGAATAGGTAATGTTTCAAAATCGGGGGATTTTTTGTTTTATTGAGAGCTTCTGCTGCTTGCGCTGCGTAAACGGTTAGTTTCGCAAAAATGATGTATGACAGAATTGTTGCCCTTTAAAATTATAAATTTAAAAAACCCCCGACCCAAAAAAAAGCACGCAATTATTATGACAAAAGGTTAAAAACGCTAAACCCTACAATAAGCAAAAAATAACTTTTAACACTACGTAAGTACCAACTAAAGCATGTCAGACTAAACTAAATTTTGACGTGTCGGGGGACCGCTCTAATTTATTAGCCTAACGTTAGAAGTAATTATATACTACTACATTACATATACTTCTTATAACTTTTTATACAATTTTGTTTAGATACGTGTTTTTTTTTTATACGAATGTTGTAATTAGGTATCATTTGATTTATGTAAGTATTTTTAAAGGTAAAAAGCGGTTCCCCGACACGTCAAAATTTAGTTTAGTCTGACATGCTTTAGTTGGTACTTACGTTGTGTTAAAAGTTATTTTTTGTTTATTGTAGGGTTTAGCGTTTTTAACCTTTTGTCATAATAATTGCGTGCTTTTTTTGGGTCGGGGGTTTTTAAAATTTATAATTTAATTTTATTTCATGCTTTTTGAAGGAGCTCCTTAATTTTTCCTTCTTTAATTTAATTTCTTTTATTTTAAGATGGGGTCGCTATATGCGATCTCGGCCAAAAGAAGCTGTTTAACAATCCTCATGACAAACCAGCTCTGGGAGAATGCACAGATTGAGAAACAACAAAGATTAACCTTTGGTCATTCTAGATTTTCAGCAAAAATATAAATCGGTTTATCCGTTTCATTCCGGGGTGAATTTCCCGGGACCAAAAATTGCGTGGCATCGATGAAATCGGTACTAGAAATCATTGTTATAATATTCATATATTTTTTTCTAAGAAGGTGAAATAGTAATCTATGTGTAGCACTAAATATTTTGTTAATAGGATTAATTGGTTCTCCAAAAAAAAAAAAAAAAACCTCAAAATCTTTCATTGCCGTGTTTGTCCACACGTCACCTTGATGTGTACTAGACCTTATTGATGAAAATGTATTAGTTATTTATATTAAAACCTACTTTTATTTGATTCGTGAATAGTTAAAGTATTGTTACGGAATACATTTATTCAAATATTTAAACAATACAACAAATGGTAAATAAAAAATAGTTTGTCTCAGAACTATCATTCATCGCCATGTCCTAAACATATTTGAGAATATAGCTTTTCCTAAGGGTTTGCGTCCCTCCCGCTATGCGCTAAATGTTGCATATTAGTGGACGTCAAGTGTTCGACGTGGAATGACGTGTGCACGTGCCTGCGTTTTTGCGCCATAAATGAAAGTATTCAATTTTTTTATTACTGGACATTTTTTCTCTCATCGCCGTGGATAGGTCTAACTTCTGTTTGAATAAGTTTGTCCTCTTAATTGATCATTCGGTACAATGCCATTTATCTTATGTTTATTTGTGATGTGTTAATTACTGTGAATTATTAACAGATTTTTGGTTTTTTGATGTTTTAGCCTTGATATTCATCGCCGCGCTCTCATTTCCGTGGTTTCCGTGGTCAAAATTTGCTATGGCAATGAAAAAAAATACACGGCAATGAAGAAATTTTCATCGCCATGCCTTGTAAAACAATTTCGTTTCATTGCCGTGGCCACATGTTTCATTACCGTGACTTATGTTTTCATCGCCACGGCATGATTAGGATAAAAAAACAATTTGTACTATATACAGTCAACTACAAAAAGATACTACAGTCAAATTATAAACATAATAATGGATTGATTCTTTCTAGAAAGCCAAGATGCCTAAACCGAAACTATCGGGAGAGGAGAGAAAGGAAAGAAAAAATTGTCTGAAAAAAAACGACGTGAAAAGTTCTTTCATTGCCATGGACGCACGTTTAATTGCCGTGTATGCATGTTTCATTGCTGTGGCATGAAAATTTTAATCTTGTGTATCTCGTTAGATTTTTAAGCTATCTACTAGATATTAAGTAAGAATACATATCTTATCTAAAACTTAAATAAACACTACTTTTTCTTGTTCTAAAGTTGAAGAATAAAAAATCCACGGAAATGAAAATTTTATTGGACCTGTTGAAATTCACCCTCCGGCATTCCAGGGTTTCATCCGCCACATCCCATTTCCAGCATCAGGTTCTCGTCAATCAGAAACATGAAGAGAACTCGTCAAGACAAATTCAACGAGCCCAAACTCGATGGGTTTACTAAACGGCAGTTCAGGGTTACGTCTCCTATCTTCGTGTCCTAACAGCAGACCAGCTCAGTGGTTCCAGAAGACATTAGTATTTCAAATTTCAGATCCCACATATGCTTGCAAGTAAACTGAGCGTGTAACATTCCTATCACACCTAACAAACGAGCTGATGACCTTGAAGACCTGAACCGATTTCCACCAAACATAGCTAAGAACACTCCCGAATGACATTCCTTTCAAACAAAAAAAACCGCATTACAATCGGATCATCCGTTTGGGAGCTACGATGCCACATACACACACACACACACACACACAGACACGTCAAACTTATAACACCCCGTCGTTTTTGCGTGGGGGGTTAAAAAGTTCTAGAAAAAAAGTCCGTGACAGAATATGCCTATCTGTAAATAAACGGTTAGCTCACTATAACGTTTTTTATGCTTATCTTTGTTCTCAAAAACTGCATTATTTGCGAGGTGTTTTTAAACGGTTTTATTTTTAACCCCCGACGCAAAAACGACGGGGTGTTATAAGTTTGACGTGTCTGTGTGTGTGTGTGCGTGTGTGAGTGTGTGTGTGTGTGACATCGTAGCTCCGAAACGGATGATCCGATTGTAATGCGGTTTTTTTTGTTTGAAAGGAATGTCATTCGGGAGTGTTCTTAGCTATGTTTGGTGGAAATCGGTTCAGGTCTTCAAGGTCATCAGCTCGTTTGTTAGGTGTGATAGGAATGTTACATGCTCAGTTTAGCTTCTGCTTCTGCTGTTAGGACACGAAGATAGGAGACGTAACCCTGAACTGCCTCTTAGTAAAAAACCCATCGAGTTTGGGCTCGTTGAATTTGTCTTGACGAGTTCTCTTCATGTTTTTGATTGACGAGAACCTGATGCTGTAAATGGAATGTGGCGGATGAAACCCTGGAATGCCGGAATGAAACGGATAAAACGATTTATATTTTTGCTTAAAATCTAGAATGACCAAAGGTTAATCTTTGTTGTTTCTCAATCTGTGCAATTCTCCCAGAGCCAGTTTGTCATGAGGATTGTTAAACAGCTTCTTTTGGCCGAGATCGCATATAGCGACCCCATCTTAAAATAAAAGAAATTAAATGAAAGAAGGAAAAATTAAGGAGCTCCTTCAAAAAGCATGAAATAAAATAATATTATAAATTTAAAAAAACCCCCGAACCAAAAAAAGCACGCAATTATTATGACAAAAGGTTAAAAACGCTAAACCCTATAAAAAGCAAAAAATCACTTTTAACACAACGCAAGTACCAACTAAAGCATGTCAGACTAAACTAAATTTTTTCGTGTCGGGGAACCGCTTTTTACCTTTAAAAATACTTACATAAATCAAATGATACCTACCTAATTATAACATTCTTATAAAAAAAAACACGTATCTAAACAAAATTATATAAAAAGTTATAAGAAGTATATGTAATGTAGTAGTATATAATTACTTCTAACGTTAGGCTAATAAATTAGAGCGGTCCCCCGACACGACAAAATTTAGTTTAGTCTGACATGCTTTAGTTGGTACTTACGTAGTGTTAAAAGTTATTTTCGTCACAAATATTTAATTTACAACAAAATTGTCTATTACATGGTTCGATTTAAATGTATATCTTAGAAGAAAAGCTGCGCACTGCGCAGCCTAGGACTACTGAACCGATTTGGGAAATCCTCTCACTGTTGGGAAGCTCCATTATCCCCCTGTCTCAGAAACTATAAAGTAATACAATCTTGAAGGGACGTACATTCTTTATAGAGGGAAGACATGTACATAACGAAATACACAGGGGAGAACATGAGAGTTTTGTAAGGAAATACATAAGGCAGTTCATAAAGTGTACATAAGGAAATACATAGGGGAGTACATTGAGTGTACATAAGGAAATAAATAGGGGAGTACATAGAGTGTACATAAGGAAATACATAGGGGAGTATATAGAGTGTACCTAAGGAAATACATAGGGGAGTACATAGAGTGTACATAAGGAAATACATAGGGGAGTACATAGAGTGTACATAAGGAAATGCATAGGGGAGTACATAGAGTGTACATAAGGAAATACATAGGGGAGTACATAGAGTGTACATAAGGAAATACATAGGGGAGTACATAGAGAGTACATTAGGAAATACATAGGGGAGTACATAGATTGTACATAAGGAAATTCACAGGGGAGTACATAGAGTGTACATAAGGAAATAGATAGGGGAGTACATAGAGTGTATATAAGGAAATACATAGGGGAGTACATAGAGTGTATATAAGGAAATACATAGGGGAGTACATAGAGAGTACATTAGGAAATACATAGGGGAGTACATAGATTGTACATAAGGAAATTCACAGGGGAGTACATAGAGTGTACATAAGGAAATAGATAGGGGAGTACATAGAGTGTATATAAGGAAATACATAGGGGAGTACATAGAGAGTACATACGGAAATAAATAAGGGAGTACATAGAGTGTACATAAGGAAATACATAGGGGAGTATATAGAGTGTACATAAGGAAATACATAGGGGAGTACATAGAGTGTATATAAGGAAATACATAGGGGAGTACATAGAGTGTATATAAGGAAATACATAGGGGAGTACATAGAGTGTACATAAGGAAATACATAGGGGAGTACATAGAGTGTATATAAGGAAATACATAGGGGAGTACATAGAGTGTATATAAGGAAATTCATAGGGGAGTACATAGAGTGTATATAAGGAAATACATAGGGGAGTACATAGAGTGTATATAAGGAAATACATAGGGGAGTACATAGAGTGTATATAAGGAAATACATAGGGGAGTACATAGAGTGTATATAAGGAAATACATAGGGGATACTAATAAATTGTATGCGGCCGAAGTCGCGGGCGACCGCTAGGAAACTCAAATAAAACTCGATGTTACAAAAGTGTGCTTATTTATTTTATGATGGTAAATAAGACGTCTACTAACACATTAGTTTAGTAATTAATGTAATTTAACAAAATTATATCAGAACTGAAGTGATTATGGATTTTTTACATTGATTTTTTTTAAATAAATGTAAATATCTAACTTATAAACTTCTCTATTAACAAACATAAAAACAATTTCATAACGAAGGTTATAAATTATTAATTTAAAATAATAATATAATTATAATAAAATCTCCAATTATACAGAACCTTCTGTTCAACTCTTTTTTGTGCGCCATATTTTTATATAAGAACTTGGGGACATCCTCCAAAATCTTTGAAAGGAGAAAACAATAATTTATGGAACAATAATTAATCTGGAGCACGTAAGTATAAGCCTTTTAACTTAACAAATCCATGAAAAAATACTTAAAATGGTAGCAGATTTTCTTCAAATTAAGTACCTTTAAACTTGCAGATAATAATATGACTTTTACCCAAATGTCAACATGACATTTAGTTTCGAACGGCCATTTTTCAAGCCATCTTTGTCACTTCGTCGTGCGCTTTAGCGTCAAAAATATTATTAATCATTTTCTTTTCATATGAATATTCTAACATAAATGTATAAATATTCAAATTTTTTCACGATTATGACATTTCATATAAAAAGTGCTCGATAAAGTTACTAGTGAAAATATTATCTATCTACAATAAATATATTCTAAATATTTTTCTATTTACTAAATCTAAGTTGGCCCCTTTAGTGATACTAACTACGTGACTTAGTCTAACTAAGTTATAGACTAACTAAATCTATATTTTGTACGTGTGTGTGTGATGCACGCTATATTTTGTAAAAAAGCAAACTTGCTATCAACTTTTTTTGGGTATTTAACCATTTGAATATCCAGGTTTTCGAGAAGAATGTCAATAGTTTTTTAGATTTTCAATCTTGAATTGATCTTCTCATCATCTTCTTGTCCTTTTGGAATACTTCTCAACCATGTCAAAAGCGGGGTGCGTTCGTACATTTGACATTTACAGCGTTTTCACACGAGCGGATTTTAAGCTAATTTTTTTAACGTGCGACACATTTCGCGCGATAAAAAACCGCTCAGAAAATCCGCTAGACTGTAAACGCTGTTGAACTTCGATGACTCGTTGTTACGATTGGACCATAGAAGTCTCAATTTGATTAAATATTGAGAACAAGTTTGCTTTCAAAGATTCGATAAAAAAAACTAATTAGTACTTAAATTTTAATTAAAATAAACTAAACGTAGGTAATTACACCAAAGTTGATATAACGTGTAATATTTTTTTCATTTAAACAATTTGTTGTTTTAAAAAGATTTTTCTTAGAAACTAAATATTATAGTAACTACAGTATGTTTTTTTTAAATAGCTCTAAAAATAGCTACGGATCTTAAACTAAGGCACTTCTTACAATATGTGTGTGCGTCATTTTTACAAAATATTTTGGATATAAAATATATTATAATAAATAAACGTGTTTTATATCTTATACTTTTGTGCTGACTATAACTGAATTTGATTTGTCGACTTCATGGCTGACCAGTGACCGGCCATTTTGGATTTTGTGGTCCGTTATTCTTCGAATAAGTATATTGTTTGTTACTGAATTAAAAATACATAACTGACTGTTATGGTCCGTTTCATCTGTTATTGATCAAGTCTCTGATAGTCTATTAGGAAGTCTAGCCTAGCCTAGCTAGTCTAGCTGACTTATAGACTATTACTTTTGGTTTCACAGGTCTCGGATAGCAGTGTTTGGCAGAAATTATAAGCAGCGTTTATCTGGCACATAGTGGCAAATAGCATTAACTATCAGATGAATTACTTTATCAGTAACAAGTGAACTCGGGCCTCAAAGTTCAACGTTTTATTAATGTCATTTTTTAATATTTCAGTAAAGATGTAAATTAGTGATTAACGCCGACTAAATCAAACTTAGTCAAGTCTTTTAATTTCAACTTTAAATTATTTTTCTTACAGATTAAATTCTTACTTACTTCTAAAATGTAATATAATAATAATTTATATCCCAGTTTTTTGTATGATATTCTAATGTTAAATCTAAATTTATCTTATTCGGCACTTTCACTGCTCTCGAGGAGTCCGTCTTATTGATATTTTATATCAATAGTTAGCACTGTTTGTTTGTGTGTCGTTGCTTTATCTAGTTTGTTAGTTATTTAATGCAATAGTTTAAGTAACTGGTAGATTGTAACTTAGTTTTCACCTTTTATTTCTTAGTTTGTAGTATTTTTAAGGACATACGACTTGTTGTGAAAAGCATATACTTGTTGTATGACAATGTCAACAAATAGCTAATGTAGTCATTGACATAACCAAAGTAAACCAAATAAATGAACATTAAAAAACAATTTAGTTTCATCGAATTCAATATACTGCCTTGAATGGGTATTAGTGTCCCTGTTCGGGCGCCAAAATTGACACGACAATAAGCCACATATTGACAACTAACCGTTGACAAGAGAAGTTGTTCTTTTATCTATCTCGAAATCATATATGGATTGAAATATAGCGTCTAAAAATCAATAGATTTGCCTCACTTTCTGAAAATTTAAATTGCTTAAAATGTGGCTTATTTTTGAAGAACCTCTGAAACATAACATTTACGACATAAATTATATCTGTATTTTTAACTATAATAACAGCAACTTTGCACATCATCCATTTAGCCAGCTCACTTCAGCTGACCAATCACCTGGCTAGGCAAATAGTTTAAATGTGTGTGTTCAATGTGATCTCTCCGGTGCCCTGCTCATAGAGGGCGCGAACGTCGTCGTGTGTCATCTGCGACACTGTCGGGATCTTTGACACGTTGTTCAGAAGGGGTTTTACCTGAAAAATAAATAGATAAGTTCCATAGTACCTAATATAATAAATACGAAAGTAACTTTATCCGTCTCGTCTTTGGGTCTCACGTCAAAATTAGTAAACAGATTTAAATGAGACACAGATCATGATAGTACAGTCAACTTCCGGTCAGTGGTAACAGTTTTATAGGAAAATCGTACTTATTACTATTGGGTTAAGGTGCATGACAGTTACCACCACTGTGCAGTCTCCCGTACAAGCAAATTAGTCAAATGCGTTAAGCATCTGTCAAACGTATCTTTTTTTGTAATAACACCAATATACTTCGTCGAGACTGTACAGTCTGACAGAGTACATAAGCTACTTTTTATCCCGACGTGGGAAGTAGGACCATCGTGACGCAGTTGGAAAAGAGAGGAACAGCTAGTCATTCATAAAGGTCCATAGAATTTCTTAAGAAATTTAGTAAATACTTTGATACAAGTAAGAAATATGCAGATGATATCTTTATTGGTCGATTTCAACCTCCAAAATAAAATTAAAACCAGTTCCCATCATCATCCGAGCCTTTTTTCCCAACTATGTTGGGGTCGGCTTCCAGTCTGGACCGGATGTAGCTGCGTACCAGTGCTTTACAAGGAGCGACTGCCCTATCTGATCCCCTCAACCCACCCGGGCACAGTTACCCGGGCAACCCAATACCACTTGGTTAGACTGGTGTCAGACTTACTGGCTTCTGACTACCCGTAACGACTGCCAAGGATCCAAGGGAGGAGGAGGAAAACCAGTTCCCAATCCTACCTTATTCCCAGTGATCCCAATGAACCCATTCCCCACTCCATTGTGTGCGTTCCCATTAGGCAGGGCGCCGTTGGCGTGCCCGTTGGCCAGCGCGCCGCCCATACGAGACACTGCTGTCGCCAACTGCTGCATGCTTGATACTTCTACAATAGAATATAATTAAATATAGTAAATATATAGGCTATTTAACACTGATTTATCTACAATATAGGTACTTAATATTATACAGCTGAAGAGAATGTTTGAATAAGTTAACCTTAAGAATTAATGGCCACGATTTCAAAAATTCTTTCAGTGTTAAATGGCCGCTTATAACATACCAAGTAAACAACTCAATACAATGACGCATCACCGCCAGCTCACGCACATTGCAAAGAACGTGTCACCGAGTCTTCGACAGCAACGACAACAACGGCCGCGCCGACTATATAAAGCCCAGCGGAGGCCTGCCAGATCATTCGCTAACTAGACGGATCCGAGTGCGATAGCCCCGCAGTCCACTCGTATTCAGGGGCCCGATTCTCCTAAGTTAATATTGTCAAAATCGAATAGAAATTGAATTACAGTAGCAGTTTTAACCATATCGGGCATTCTGCTACTAATATAAGACCAATCGTATTCCAACGACATTCGATTAGTTTGCGATTGGTCTGATATTTTGGTGACTTTGGTCTACACGGTAGTTTGCTCTACAATCATATTGCAATCGTAAATCATTTGCAGACAAAATGATTCATTATTGAATGACAGAAAAGGATAAAAACGTTTATTTCAAAGAAAAAATAGCGGAATGCCACATAAACTTCAATCGTAATCGAGTCGTGATTGGATCGCAGTCGAATGTGAATCGTACGTCGCTTGAGTAAAATTAGGAGAATCGGGCCCCAGTAAGCACCCTCTTATTCGATAGCCTAGCAGTCTTTAAGAGTGTGTCTAGGGAGATTAAGTTGCGATACCACGTGTCCTTCTTAATTCTCACTGTAGGATTGTAGTTACCTTATTAAAGTGCAAAGTATAACTTTTGTAAACACTGTGAAGATACAATAAATCCACACAACTACAAAAGTGCCTTTAATTCTACAACCACAACTCCTATACTCTTTAAGAAAAAATTATATAGCCTTCCTAGGCTTTAATAATGCTAATTTTTGTACGAAGAATATTTTTGAATGTTTAAATATTCAATTAAAAATTATTGTGTTAGATATAGCGTATTTATCTATCTATTAGGATCCGTGAGGTACTTCCACAGGTTGAGTCAGAAAACGTATAATCGTACAGACAGAGTCCTATTCTTAAGCGCTGTCAATTTAATCAAGTAATCAGCGTTATCTAAAGCGAAGGGTGTTTTTAAAGTAAGTACGGATTTTACACAGTACCTATGTTAGTTATATGTAGGCTAATAATGCTTGTCTATACCTTTCTTGGGCGGTTCTTGTGGGGGCATGGCGGCTAGTGCTTCAGCTTTCTCCATCTCTTCCAGCAGCACGCGGGAGAACTCCGCCTGCACTTCTGGAGAATCCGTGTCACCGTCCACCTAGAGATAGAAATAACTTATGTACCGAGAGTTGTAGAAGTGCTGGGTAGTAGTGTATTACTTTATAATGGGACAGCATTATTGATATACAGCTAACTTGAAAGATTTTAACAGTAGATATCAGGAATTGAATTAAAGTCATGTTCATTAGTGGTGAAAGCACCAGCGTCTCAAGTTGAGTGCGATGTTTCGATTTAAGAAGTACCAATGTATACGTATACTGTTGGATACCAAAAGGTTATTTACTTTATGCCAAAGACTGAGTAATGGTGAAGGAAAACATCTTGAGGAAAACTGGACTTATCACGGGTGATTAAAGCTTACTCTTTCACTGTATGAAAAGAAGCCTGTGCCATGCAGAAAAAGCTGAAGATGACGGTAATCAGGAACTCGTTTTTAAGTTAGTTTCCAATATTACTACGCCTTATCAAAATCAACAAAACAATCAAAATAAATCAACTTACAATAACCAGCCTATGATCCTGGTCCAAGCTCTTCAGCATCGGCAGGCTGAGCTCTCGGAAGACCTCGAGCCTCCTCCGGAAGGCGGCCACCGAGTCATCACGTCTGCCGCGCCCTAGTTGCAGCTTAGAGCAGTCCAGGAGCACCATGCGGGGGGATATGCGGAACTGGAATGTCAAGGGAGAGCTGGTTTTTAACGACTTTTCAAAGGGAAAGTTGTTCATTTGGAGGATGTTCAATTATTCGAGTTAATTCTTAAGGTATCCAAGCATTAAGCATTTCAATAATTCTCGGTACAGATGTCAAGTCCTGTGGAAAAACGAAAGCATTCGCTTTTGCTGAGTGAAATTCTCATCTTCCTCGATAATTGTGTTTACGAGGAAAGTAAAGTTACTGTGCAAAGTAACATTCTTATTTATCTATAGCAAATTATATGGTCATTTTTGGGACCGACTATCGAAAAGATGATCTAAGCACCCTTCCTCGAACTCAGCATACTAACATCATCGAACATGCTCTTCCTCGAAAATCCTTATTTAAGTTTACAAAGAAGATCACGTATATCCATCTTTCTTCATTAAAATTGGTATTTCCTTACCTCAGTCTGAAACTGCTCCATCTGCTCCATATCCCTAGGATAGCCATCCAGCACCAACCCATGGCCCATTCTCCCGGCGTCCCCCACAGCATTCCTCACTAACTTGCTGACTAACTCCTTGGGAGCCAGCTCACCGCCGCTGATGGCGGAGCGAGCGAGGGCCCCGTCTGATGCTGGTCTACCGCCCGCGTCTGCTAGGCTGCGGAGACGCTGGCCTAAGCTGGAGATTGGAGAAAGTTGGGTTATTGCAGGTGTTAGTTTATGGAGAAAGTACGTATAATTATTTGTGACTGAGTTCCCGAAAAGAAGGAGGTTCTCAATTCGGCGGGATATTGTATTTTTTTTTCGCTTTGATCCCGATTTGAGTGTATGTTCGTTCTTTTGCTATATCATTTGTTATGTAGGTACATATTTGAGTTTTTTACTTATTTTATCAGCATGCTAATGTATCCTGTCCACAAAGTGAAGAACCAACTTTTCTACTGACCAACCCACACCAAACAAGTTTCACCTACACTTAAAGGGCTTAAATTGCTAGGTCCTGACGAAATATTTCTAGCCTCAGATTAGCAGTGATTCCAGGCATCGGACTTATTAAATCATCCAACTGCTTGAAAGGCTCATGTTTCCGGCTTGAAAGGATCAGTAATACTTGCAGATGAGTAATCATTTACCTATAATGCGTCCATCCCTGCCGCTGCGCGACTGCTCGCTGGCAGAGCGTAGCCTTGTTACTGCCGGGGCCGCCCACCACCCACAGCAGCGGCGGCGTGGTCGTCTCTCCGCGGACTCTTATCACTTCAGGCTGAAGGGAGAAGAGAGCATTTATATAGCACTATGAAAATCTTTTCTGCTGTCACTGAACATCTTTGGCAGTCGTTACGGGTAGTCAGAAGCCAGCAAGTCTGACACCAGTCTAACCAAGGGGTATTGGGTTGCCCGGGTAACTGGGTTGAGGGGGTCAGATAGGGCAGTCGCTCCTTGTAAAGCACTGGTACTCAGCTACATCCGGTTAGACTGGAAGCCTACCCCAACATAGTTTGGGAAAAAGGCTCAGAGGAAAAAAATGAAAATCTGCCCACCCATTACTTTTAATGCTCTTACGAATATACGTGCGTCCTATTAAGATATAAGCTTCAGGCTAAGTAACCCGAAAGACACCAATCTTTCAATACCTAATCGCAAATCTGCTGGACGGCGCCATAAAAAGATGGAAATATAGCAACGATTATAATTTAAAACTAGCTTCGAGAGCAAACCTCCACCGTAGTATTTACCATAGTCTACATGCTGATGCATACAATTATTTATGGTCAAGTTTTGTGTAATTTAAAAACCAAATCAATTTTTTTAGCTAGGTTAATAGGAGTCGAATCTGAACTCATTTTAAAATATTCTCAGTTGCGACCCCGATAAAGCAACCATTAGAAGTAGCATAGAACTGTTAAATCAACAACATCGGCAAAAATAGATAAAATGCTCCGATTGTCTCCATTTACGGTGAAGGTTCTTATCAACCTTGAACAAATCACTTATAACTAACAATACTAGGACTTAAGTATGCCTAGAAAAGTACCTATAGTTCGGCCATTCAGAGAATGCGTTCCTGACACGTCGCGATTGAACTGACGACGTAACTACATTCATTGATTATTGATATAATAATGTTGTTTTAATGCTCCTCAATTGTTAAAACGGTAAACAACCAGCAAAAATATTTTTATCGTAACTGCAACGCCATTGCAAAGTTACGTCGTCAGTTCAATCGCGACGTGTCAGGAACGCATTCTCTGAATGGCCGAACTATAGAAACGCTAATATTTTTCTACAGTTTTTCTATAAACGTTGACCGAATTGACACTTAAATCGAACCATTTTTTGTGGGAAAAGACACCTGTGATACGAAATTTCAGTTTATTTTATAAGTTTAATAAAGAAAATCTACAAAACACGTGTTTAGGTCAAGGAGGTGTTCGCTCTGACCTCTTTATTTCCAAAGGTTGATAAATGCACAAAACATATTTTCTGTTTAGTCACCGCCCTTGTCTATGGAACGGTGTATTTTTTCTAAATCGTTATAATCGACAGGTCGTGGGTGGATGGTTGCGGATTCTTTGATGATAGTCTGATTTTGATAATAAGGTCCAATTTGGTACTTCATTGATCACAAGTCTCACATTGTACGACCGTGCCTCTCGTATAAATTAGCATCGCTTAGGCCCTGACTTCACCAAAGGGGAGGAAAGCAGAGAACTTTCTAGACAAATAATATCATTTCGTTATAAACCAAAACGTTTCGCCCACTACTCACTGAGCTAAGAAAAATTTTCTGTTTAAAAAGGAGATCATTCAAGTCTCGAACATTTTATACCCAAAAATGAAAGTGCCGGCCAGAAGAAAAAAATTGTATATTCTTGTAGAGAATAATGCCCTGAAGATTTTTTACTATTACAAGAATTGTCTACAATTAACCCCTAGGCTGCTATTTGACTTTGAAAATACAAAAAAGTCCCACAATGTTTGGAGCAATAGGTACATTACGGCCCCAAACTGGAGAAGTCAGCCGCTGCCTTCAAACGACTCCTGCCCGACCTGGGAAGTCATCAAATGTCCCCCCTCTCGCTATGGGGAACTCAAACTCTTACTGACTAAAACCCATCATGGGGAAACCAGGGCCGCGGTTATTCTTTCGAAGAATCCCACAGCCCCGAAAGGCCTTGTCCCCGCAAAAATATCGTAGGATTCTTGTCGAGGATGCCCTGAAGATTTTTTACTGTTATAAGGAACGTCTTTGGTTAACCCTCCGACTGCTATTTGAGTTCAAAGTGTGAGAACTGTGAATAAAAAATCTATACTTGAATGTTACGGCAAATAACGTCCACAGTATTTTTTTAACTAATCGAACGTCTACCATATACCCCCCCCCCCCCTCCTGCTACACCGAGGAGACTTACTGATTTAAACCCATCACGTTCCTTCTGATAATGTACCAGGGCCGCGGTAACTCTTTGAAACAATCTCGCAGCCCACCAAAGACGTTCCTTATAATAGTAAAAAATCTTCAGGGCATTATTCTCTACAAGAATCTACTATTTTTTTCTTCTGGCCGGCACTTTCAGTTTTGGGTACGAAATGAATGTTGTCCCTTCTCCGTATCACTCCACTTTGTTGAAGTCTGGGCCTCATACATATAGTCCTTATCTGGACCTTGAACCTTCACTGGAATGGGTGAGGTATGAGGGTCGAAAATTGCGGTCTCCCCAGTTATCCCCTAAACATCTTACATTATGCCCAATGCATAGTAGGTTCTTGTATATAACAATATACACATACATTATATATTTTTGCTACATTGTGCTTACCTTTGGCGAAACCAGTCTTTCAGAAACCTCCTTCACAGGCGCCGGCGCAGCAGGCATCACAGGCATCACCGGCAAAGCTACAGGCATCACAGCAGGTACCACGTTCTCTTCCCTCCTATTCCTATCTTGTGCAGGCGCCGGTTCTACTCCGACAATCTCTCCAGGTATACCACCAGCGCCGACTCCGACGCCGCTGACGCCGTTCATCGTGGACTGGTCTTCTGTGGTGCCCAGGATTTGGAGTACGGCGGCTCGGAAGTCTTTGTATACTTCGTCGGGGTTGCGCTCGCCGTTTACCTGAGGATTTTGATGAAGAGTTATAAGTAGAAGTATTTGGTTCCATGAGGATCTTAATTGGTTGAAATCAATAGTCTGAATAGCTTACTATTATTTTGTAAAACAAATTGAACTTTTAATAAAAAAATATAATGAATACGATGATGTACTTAATTATATCACATAGGTACTATTTTATCACGTTAAGTGGAGCATATGCCCCAACCCCGTATGCCAGTAACCAGTGATTTTTCTAAAAGAGATTCTAAAATTATACGATACTTAATATATTAGCTGGTATTAAAGACGATCAATGCCAAAGTAATAACTTTTCATAGATATAGAACGTGATATGAGTACATTCAATTACACACACACACCACAGTCAAGTCCCTTATACATTAAATTCTTGTTCCACAGTTACCAGTAATTAAGAGCAAGTTAAAGTTGCACGCCCATTGACACAGATATTTGGGCTAGTAGGTATATCATGCATCATATATGTGACCCGTTAGCTTTCGATATGAGCTTAAGAACAATTCTGATGGAGTACAACCCTTAATGATCTTGCTGCCGGATAACCCAATTTACAACAGTAAAGAAAAACTTTCAAGAAGTTACAAATCTCGGGACCAGGACCTTGGATTGGTAATTGGTAACGGGATGTATTAAAGCCAGCCAAAGTTATAATTTTATACTACTCATCATCTGCCTAGACTTTTCCAACTAAACAAATTGAGATCGGCTTCCAGTGTAACCGTATGCATCAGAGGACCAGTGTTTTACATGGAGCTACTGCCTAGCTCTTGATAACCTTCTCTACACAGTTACCCGGGCAACTTTTGGTAAGATTTGTTGCCAGACTCTCCGGCTTATGACTACCCGAATCTAGCCAATTGTAATTTTCGAAACACGGAGGAATTCGTCAAAACATAGACATCATCCACGGACCGACCGCATCAAGTGTTGCCTAACCTTATGATCAATACAACCCGCTGTTATAATCGTCGGCGAGGATATTGAGCCCTGACCTTCACCTGCGCAGAAGTGATTTATTGTACAGTGTACAGTGCGCAAAGCGATCCCCACTCTTCCGCCGAGAGCTCATTATCCGTGCCGATAACTATACTTAGCCACGAGCCAGTAAAACAGCAAAACAAATAATTCCTCATAATTCTAAAAGGCACGAGTAAAAGCCAATTCAGGTCGAAATGATATCACAAAAAATTCATGAACTTTCAAGGAAACAAACTGTTTGCTGCCTTTTTATTTATTAACTTCTTGATTATTACCTTTCGGTTATGAAGTAACATATTACAAGGCTGCTGTCAAATGGAACGGCCCATTGTTTATGTTTTTGTTTTGTTTTTTTTTTCGAGGAAAATTGTTTAAAACCTCTCTAGAATACTTGAATTCGATTAGGTACAAATTCAGGAAATCAATGAATCATGATCATTTGAAAACATAAATGAAATGAATAACATCGTCCAAATGTCTGATTAAGAAAAAAATAAAAATAAAATGCCTACATAAAAACAAAAGAGCGAAATCGCATAGTTTTTTTTTTTTTGTAAAAAAGGATTATCGATTTATCCTGAAAACTTTTTGCATAGAAACTCTTTCGAAAAAAAGCAAACGACCTTGCATTTTCAAATCAATCGCAAGTTGCATACATAATGCTCCGCAAATAATACCGGTCGCAAATATTGGAATACATCGCCCCCTCTTTCAAATATGCCCCACCTTTCAAGTGAGCCCCACCCTGTTCCAAGTGGCCCTAGTAGCATCAAAGTGCCGCTGTTTTATGTGGAAAATGTCAGTGGCCTATCAGGTACACTTGGTGTTTCCCACGGTGTACCGTAAACCTACAAATGTTGCATTATTTATGCATCAGACTGTAAGGGTTGGTATACGAGTACCTACTTACTTTTTAAGTCCTATACTTAATACTGATTCATATTTTGCGTCGTAATGTTAAGTTTTGTTTGAAATATTGTTTTTACAAATCAATATCAATTTATTTATTTGTATTTCGTTGACTAATAACTCAAAATCACTAATAACCGCTTAGACAAGCACTGCCACAATCATCTGACCAAGATGCTCTGTGGCCAATAATAATTTCTGGAACTCTAAAAACAAGTTCTGATTACATGTAACCACGAGCTGGTAATGGACTTTTCTGTCGGGTCCATAGTAAACTAGTATTTCCCGCGCCCTTAAATAAATATCCTTTCTATTTCATTTCACTATATATTTCAAGCAGAAATATCTTAAAATATAGCTTACAGTTACATTGAGATACGGCACATAGATTTAATTAACATGTAATACTAAAGTTATTCGTAAAATGAATAAACGTACGATCAGATAATTTTTGCATTTGTGTTTCTCGACAAACAACCAAGCGGTCCCTATAGGTAATGGGTCCCCATTTCTGCATATAAATTATAGGTAGGTACTTATGCAGTTCCGAAGGTCACAGAAAAGGAAATAACCCCTCTGTATATTTTCTAAAAATAAAGAAGCAAATATTCGCATCTAAATATATTAAATCTACAAAGTTTCACGCGAAAAAGGAAGGTACACAAAATTCAGGGAAAAGTCTCATAAAAATTGTATCCCTAATATACTTACCTAGGTTGTGACACACAAGAAGAAGACAAGATAAAGGGGATTCATAGTCTCTTCGTCATATTTTTTATCTACAATACAACTTCAAATGCCTTCGATGTCCCCACTAGAATAAACACTTACCTAAGTATCCGAAATTCTTTACGTTCAACGAACTACAGTTCTACAAAAAGTTCTTACGCCCACGTTCCATTTTACGCAGCACAAAATAAAACCTCCTTCTTTGTGATGTCGGTTAAAAATCAATGGACAAACTTGGTGATTCAGACATAATTGTTAAAACGACAGTGACAATTACATATGTTGTTTCTCATGGTATCGTCGTGTTTCGAGCCTCTTCCATAGACTATGGGGTCAGTGACGAAAACTCCAAGCCATAAGTGGTTATAAATATTTTATGGCGCGTGTCTAGAAATTAATAACTATTCTCGTATTTTCGAAAAAAAAATGAGGCTTCTATTGGAGGGATATCTATAGATTTTGGTGTCTTTGTTACTGTATTTTTATTGTGGCAAAGTCAAAAATGTATTCTTAACAGTTACGTAGCTCCGCAGCAGTGCCTAGATATTAAGGTGCATTAATTGTCCTGGGTAACTGGGTTGAGGAGGTCAGATAGGCAGTCGATCCATGTAAATCACTGGTACCTAATTAGCTGAATCCAGGTATACTGGAAGCTGACCATTTAAAACTGTCATGGTCTTACTACAAAAAAGTTAAACAGTCGTTCGACGCGAGTTTAAGAAAATTCTCCATACAAAAGGTTCTTAAGCACGTGACAGACGACTGTTCAATAGGAATTTTCTAACCCCGACTCCGAAAAGGCGGGAAAGATTAATTACTTAACAAATAATATGTGTGTCGACACCAAACCAAACAGTCCACAACAAAAGCAGGTTTTATCAAATCTTTTGGTATTACAATGAATGGCTGTCATCAATCATTAATTTTATCAATAATCTTGCCTAACGCGTTCACGGTTTGCGCTGAATAAACTCACAATAATATTAAAATATTTCCATATAGGTACAATTTGCACCAATTCTGGTCAGGGGTAGTATTTTTTTGTTATATATTTTATGACTAGCTCGTGCCAGCGGTTTCACTCGCATCCCGTGGGACCCTCGGCACGAACCCGGATAAAAAGCCTATAGCCTTCCTCGATAAATGGGCTATCTAATACTGAAAGATTTTTTCAAATCGGACCAGTAGTTCCTGAGATTAGCGCGTTCAAACAAACAAACTCTTCAGCTTTATAATATTAGTATAGATTACTATGGACAAGCAACGCTTCTCGACAATGTCTGTAGGGACAAATACGCAATATGTCAAAAAACTTGAGAAATGCAAAGTTAATTGACGCGAACTGTACCTTAGGTATGCTTATATTTTTCTTGAATTGAATTACCAACATTCAGTTTTTTTTTAAATAAGGATATACTTATTTTCAAAATCCGTAAATTTTTAAGAACATATAAAATTATTCGACACAAAAACAAGAATTATTCGCCCCAATATTATAGGTGTTCCACAAAGACGAAGTAATCGAACGGCTCCTGTATTTTTAATTAGTTCATGCCAGCTGACCCCTTTATTTACTTTCGATACCGACGGTGGAATGTATCGATATTTTCATTGCCTACACACATTACCTCCAAGGCAACGTATTTTGCAGGTAGCTGGCTCAAATTGCTGTCTTCTGGGTTTGCTGTATTAGGTCTCTTTTGGGCATTTATAAGACATTTAGTTTAATACTTTTTTGTGTTTAATTTAACTGTGTAATATAATTTTAGGAATAGGTACATTTTGCCCCATAATTTTAGTCTTACGTTTTTAAGAAAGTGCCAAACTGAGCATCAGTCTTGGCAAAATTTTGACAATTCACGTTAAAATTTTCAGAATCTCTATCTGGAAGAAATTGTTTTTTTTTTCGATAAAAGCGCCAATAAATTACCTTACTTTGTAAACAATAAATAATATATATATATCTATATATCTATCTGAACCTTTGCTCAGTATTTGACATCATACAAAACATATTGGTCACTTTTACTGGTCCACTGTTGCTGTCAATTTTTCACTGGCCTACCAGTAGCAAGTAGCAATTCTTCCACATAAAATATTGAAACAGAGACAATGTATGTAAAAGCTCGTCAAACATCAACTAATTGTCTTGTACAAGTGTCAATTACAGTAATCGATTGCTGTAGCTCGTGTTTTGTTTCAATATATACGCTCTTTCACTGTTTTAAAAGAACTAATGTAGAAGGATATTATAGTTCGGCCATTCAGAGAATGCGTTCCTGACACGTCGCGATTGAACTGACGACGTAACTACATCAATTGATTATTGATATAATAATGTTGTTTTAATGCTCCTCAATTGTTAAAACGGTAAACAACCAGCAAAAATATTTTTATCGTAACTGCAACGCCATTGCAAAGTTACGTCGTCAGTTCAATCGCGACGTGTCAGGAACGCATTCTCTGAATGGCCGAACTATAGGGGTTGTGTTTTTAAACCCAAAATACATTAAACCCAAAATACATAAAAGAAATACATTAGCGCGAACATACATCAATGTATGTTATTTTTCTTCTAATATTGTGGGCCCTGTGTAAAACTTGTTTTTGAATTGTTGTCTATCAACATTGTTAAAAGACAGGTTAGTTTGGCCATCCTTATCATCTCCTCATTATCAGCCTTTTTTAAAGCTATTCGATAGAAAATGTGAAATTTGGGATAACACAGATAAAGATGATTCGATACCGTCGAAATTTTGTAGATTTTTAAGAACATAATTATCCGCCAAGCACTACGAAAGGAGAAGAAGAAAGAAAACGCATGGCATTGCAACGCGAACTATCAGTACCTCGTTACCATAAGTTCAAGACCGGTTACATAACTCCAAAGAGCAGATACCCGCTGACCACAAACAAGGCTTCACAGAACACGCAAAGAACGTCCATGACCATAGACACAAAACCTACATGAAAAAAAATCAAACAAGTTCTCTATCGATAGTCTCGTCATACTTAGCCCTAGAATCTATTAAAAATGCATGAACCTAGTCTGTAATTGGACAAATATGTTTACCAAACTAATATTCGACCTTAAACTCTTACTTTAAGAGTCAATATTGAATGTTAACTTTGTACTGATACATCCTTTTGTAAACAAACGTTTTAATAGGTAAATTCATTTGGTGGGCTTTGTTTTACAATAGAAAGGCGCAGTTTATTTCATAATGTTTGATATTTATGAAATTACTAGCTTTTGCCCGCGACTTCGTTCGCATGGAATAGTGACTTCCTACATATTTTTGGTTTGACCAATAGATGGCGCTATATGTCCGGAATAAATTTTATTTTTTATTTTTATATATTTTTTTTTAATAAAAACTATCCTATGTCCTTTCTCAAGTTCCAAACTATGTCTGTACCAAATTTCACACAAATCGGTTCAGTGGTTTAGGCGTGAAGAAAAGACAGACAGACAGACAGACAGAGTTACTTTCACATTTATAATATTAGTTAGGATACATAGGTATCTTATCTATACTAAATTATAGGTGTTGCTTTGCCTATGTTTGTCATTGCAATTTGATTATGCCTGAAGTGTCTATCCTTAAAAGAACAATTCTCATCAAGTACCTTTACCGTTCCGAAGTTAGTCACAAATAACTTTATGTGTCCCGACTTACTTATAAAAATTAAATACCTGACTTCAGAAGGAACCTCCTTTGATTCAAAGAAGGGAAATCAAAAAACCATAAAATTGGACCCTCAAAGAACCTGCAATAGTCTACAGGTCCTATATTTGAACAAAAGACAGAAGCCACAGGTAGGTGTATCGTGTAGAGGTGAAAGATCACTATCATGCATAAGTAACGGGAGAAT
Organism: Helicoverpa zea; assembly: GCF_022581195.2. Classification (NCBI taxonomy): domain Eukaryota; kingdom Metazoa; phylum Arthropoda; class Insecta; order Lepidoptera; family Noctuidae; genus Helicoverpa; species Helicoverpa zea. The sequence continues at coordinate 1,637,019 of NC_061454.1, forward strand.
AGGTGATAGATGTCACGGGTAAGATACCACTACATGATCGAAAGGGCAGGATGGAAATATGTAGAACGTCATATCGTCACCACCACCAACAAACCACGAAGTAAAATCATGTCCACCACTAGTGACATTGTACATTGACCGTCACGATTCGATCGATAGGCGAGCGACACGAGTGTTTTATTCAATACCATCGATTGTCAATGGTAGGACATTACTGGCGTTTAATGATGCCACTTTGATCTGTCGGTTCAAATAATACGACTTTCTATGGTTGCATCGCACGATGCTCCTTTATTTTCTGACAGCCCGCCTTAACATCTCACTGACAGTTGACAGTTGCGGCACGCACAGATAACGCACGCATACACATCACTCCTCCGACACTATTATCAAAGTTACATTTTTTTTTAACAATAAGTGAAACTAATAAGGCTTAATACTAAAACTTAACTATTTCCTTATTAATAATTGACACACACACAGTAGTTATAGCAATAGATATAGGTATATATACTTAGTCTAAGTACGCTAAACGGCCTGTACCTGCCTCACCTAATGCGCGGTAACTTATCCATTTAAAAGTTTATAATCAATCTTACGCCTACAACTACGAATGGGCCTTGCAGACCTTGTTGATTCAATGATAGGACAATTATTTTGCTCATCATCAACGGCTGTGTCCTGAGCCTCAGCCCACTCATCCTCCTCCCCACTATCATGTTCCTCGGCGTGTATAGTTTGCTGTTCCTTATCATACGGTACTGTTGGTGGCGACTGTGGCCCCCTTTTTGGCGAGGGCGAGCGCAGGAGCGGCGGCGGTGGTGACTGCGAGGGGCTCACGACATCAGCACGCGAGCCGTTCGTCTCGCGCGCACCTGTATATTTTCTCAGTTGATCAATATGCCTCTTACAGTTAACATTGTAGTTTTCAACGAATATCTCGAACATCCGATTACCAATTTGTTTAATTATTTTACCTAAAGTCCATATTTCCTTTCTAGCTATATACCATTTAACCCATACTCTATCCCCAATGCTAATTTTACTTTTTGTTTTTAAATTGTCATTGTTTGTTTCATAATTATAATTATCTTTGAGCACTAAGTCCAATCTAGATGTTATGTTTCGACCAAACATAAGCTTTGCTGGGCATTCGCCCGTTGCACAATGTTGTGTCGTGCGATATTCAAATAAAAATCCTAATAATTTTTCGTTAATTACATTTTGAGAATTGTTATCGCTAATGATGCATTTTATCATTTTCTTGCATGTTTTTACAGAATTTTCTGCCTGTCCGTTACTACAAGGATGATAAATTGGAGATGTCACATATCGGATTCCGTTCACTTCGCAAAATTTCTTAAATTCGATCGACTTAATTTTTACATCATTATCTGAAACTATGACATTAGGTATACCAAATCTTGAAAACAATTCTTTCAATTTTGTTATGAGCGCCCGTGTCGAAGTACCGCAACTCATGTGTAAACACTCCAACCACCTGCTATATGAATCTACTACGATCAAATAGTCCTGCTGGTTTATACTCATGTAGTCAATGTGCAAACGGCGCCACGGAGCGCCGTCACGCGGCCAGCTCAAGGGAGGCGCTCGCGGCGGCGCTGCGCGAGTGCCGGCGCACGTGTGGCAAGCGCCCACCCATTCCTCTATATCCTTATCAATCGAGGGCCACCAAAATCGACTACGAGCTGCACTCTTAGTTTTAACTACGCCGAAATGACCCGCATGTAATTCTCTTAACAACCTACCTCGGTAGACTGCCGGAATGACTATTCTGTGACCTCTGAAAATACAACCATTCTCGACCTCTAAATCCGTTTTGCAATTAAAATATGGCAAAATATTTTTACAGTTCATTTTACGCGGCCAGCCGTTCTGAACATATTTAATCACCGTTTGTAAAACGTCGTCTTTACCGGTTTCGGTTTTAATATCATTAAAAGTTAGTGGCGCGATGTTAGCGTCTAAGAAATTTAGGAAAGATAGATCTTCAGTTTCGCCATTCGCTTCCGGTAAAGGCGCACGCGACAAATAATCTGCTGCGACATTATGTTCACTTTTTATATATTGGACGTTATAATTGTATGCTGACAATATAATCGCATAACGCTGTAATCTCGATGCTGCCATCACAGATATACCTATTTTCTTGCCAAATATCGAAAGTAAAGGTCGGTGGTCAGTCCTAAGTACAAAAGGTTCCTGACGTCCATACAGATATTGATGAAAATATTTGACACCAAAAATAATGGCTGTCGCCTCCTTCTGAATTTGACTATAGTTTCTCTCACTTGTGGACAATGACCTTGAAGCGAACGCCAGCGGTCGCTCGGCGTGCGGGCTCTCGCTGTCGCGCTGTGCGAGCACAGCTCCCAGGCCGGCCGGCCCCGCGTCTACTGTCAACACCAACTGCGCTGTTGGATCGAAGTGAGCTAGTACCCTTTCTGATGATAGCTCGATTTTAACCCTATTGAATGCGCGTTCATGGCGTTCGCCCCACTGCCATTGTGCGCCTTTACGCAGTAATTCATGCAGCGGGTGCAACTTAGCTGACGCGTTCGGTATAAAGCTACGATAATAATTAATTAATCCTATAAATCGCTTAACTTCTGTGACATTCGTTGGCCGTGGTGCGTTTTTTATAGCCTCCGTTTTTGAAGGACACGTTCGTAACCCATGTTTATCTATAACGTAGCCTAAATAGGTGACACTATTCTGCAAAAAACTACATTTCTCTTTGTTTAATTTTAAACCGGCATCTTCCATTCTGTTCAGTACTTCATTTAGCCTGCTGAAATGCAATTCCCTAGTTGGTGCAGTTACACAAACATCATCTAACCATATGCTAACACCTTCTATGCCAATTAATAGAGATTCCATTGCCCTTTGAAAAATTGCGGGAGCGTTTGCTAGGCCATACACAAGTCGGGTGTATTTGAAATAACCTTTAGAAGTACTTATCGTGGTCAAGTCTTGTGACGATTCCTCAAGAACAAATTGATTATAAGCGTTACTAAGATCAATTTTACTATAACACTCCCCTCCACCCAATTTAGCAAAAACCTCTTCTATTCTAGGCATTGGATATTTGTCTATTTCTAGATCTTTATTTAGTGTTATTGAATAGTCACCAGCAATTTTAACAGTTCCATTTTCTTTCAGTACCGGCACTATCGGAGTTCCGTATTTAGAGAACTGAACCGGTTGTAGTATGCTTAAACCTACCAGTCTATCTATCTCCTCTTCCACTTTTTTCTTTAAGGCGAAAGGTACAGAACGCGGTTTTAAACACTTTGGATGTGCATCTTTTTTTAACACAAGTTTCACTTTAAATTTATTGAACCTACCTAATCCCTCAGTAAATAGATTGGAGTATTTAGACAAAAGTTGCTGCACCTCTTTTGTGTCGGGCTCAGGTACATCCTGGATTTTATTAATTTCTGTGGTAAAATACATTCTAAACTTTGACATAAAATCTCGTCCGAGCAACGGTGGGCCTCCATTTGACAAAACAAATATTTTAATATCATGAGTACAATTTAAATATGTTATTTGGCCTAAGAAATATCCCAAGGGAGAGATTTTATGGCCATTGTAGAGACACATTTTCATGTTGCATTTTGTTAAAAGACGATCAGAAAAATATTTTATATACAATGTTTCAGGTATTACAGTAGCTCCCGACCCCGAATCTAACTCCATATCTATTCTCATCGAGTCAATTTGTACATTAATAATTATTGGTGATTTACTAACATACCTTAAAGAATACACTTCACATTCCTCGCAATCACTTGAGTCAGCTTCAGTATTTAAGCAGTTCAGGCGAGGTTCACCCTTCCTTTTAGTGCACATTTTCTTCAAATGACCTACTGTGTTGCAAACCTGGCACCGGTAATTCTTAAAACGACACTTCTCTGCATCATGACTCTTGAAGCCGCACACCATGCACCGACGAACCTCCCCGGAACTATTGTCCGAGCTGCGGGCGGGCGCGGTCGCTGCGGCAGACCCGCCACGCGCACGCTGTCCGCTGAGTCGGTACACAGGTTCCTCCTTAATCTGCGTGGCCTTGACGATGCTTGCCGCCGAATCCGATGCTGCAGGTGCCTTGGATCGAGCCAATCTCGCGTACGCAGCCTGTTGAGCTACCTCCAACGCCTTAGCAAAAGTGAGTTTGCTGGCATTCTCTTCAAAAAGCCGGTCACGTTCCCGACACGGTGCAAGCCCGAGTATAAAACGATCTCTCAGCATCATATCCAATGCTTCTCCAAACTCACAGTCAACGGCTAAGCCTCTCACACGCGCCGCCCATTCTTCGACGCTCTCACCCTCAGATTTCTTTGCTTCATAGAACTTCTCTCTATCGGCGAAAGTGCATCGTTTCGGCGTGAAATGCTGGTCCAATTTTTTCACGAGGTCTTCGAAGGCAACCTCCTCGAGCACGGCCGGGTGGAGAAGGTTTCTAGCCAGGCGGTAGCTATTATCCGACAGATGGGTAAGAAGTAAGGCACTCTTGCTTTCACTTTTTATGGCATTCAGTTTGATGAATTGTTCCAGCCGACCTTTGAAAATACGCCAGTCTTGGGCGTCGTGGTCAAAACTGGAAAGAACACCAATTACATTCGCCATCCTCGTCGCCAGTGATCTGTCGGTTCAAATAATACGACTTTCTATGGTTGCATCGCACGATGCTCCTTTATTTTCTGACAGCCCGCCTTAACATCTCACTGACAGTTGACAGTTGCGGCACGCACAGATAACGCACGCATACACATCACACTTACTTTATCTTTAGATTTTGGAGAAAGTATTTTTGATGTGTCACAAGATTTGGATAGTGTGAGCAGAGTTTTCCAGCTGTGATATTCGATAGATATAACTAGTTTCGGCGCAGCACTGGCTCGGCGTCCCTAAGGAACTAATTACCTACTCCTCGCATACGGATAGAGAGTGGCCAGTGTGATATGCTGTATGTGATACTTAGGCTACATGAGTGCCAAGTTTCACAAAAAATACATCCAGTAATTTAAGTGTGAAAGAGCAACTATCATTTCTGTAGTTATAACATTATACTGGACAGTTGGATTGTTAAAAAACCTACGATGATTGTAAAGCTTAAGAATCTCCAACTTTTTACGAATTTTTAATTTGAAAATTGTATCGTCTCTTCTTCAATTGTTAAGAGAATTCAAAATATAATTCAGCATAACTTTGTATCTTTTAGATCTTTAATTGTAAGCTGTCGAAGTTAACTGTATCTACGTCTTTGCGATTACTTTCAATTAAATGCAATATGCTGCAAATAGCTAGTTTTCTACTGAAAAAATGACAACATAATTTATAATAATGAGTCACTACAGACAACAATATTGCATTCATAATCGCAACAATAAATAATGACGCAGTTGTAGAAATATTACCATTCATAATACTTAATAGTGTTTCACAAATGTTGAGAATTAATTCCATACCTACTTAATGCATAAACGATTTGTTTACTGTCTGTGTTTTTATGAATAAAATATGACAATAACAATAGTTTTTTGGTAAAACATTCTTGCCCGCCACATGCTTTGGTTAGTTTGGTCTTTTTATTAAACGAGTTTTTAAAATAAACTCAAAAACGTTTATTCAAATTAGGCTGATAAATCAGCACTTTTCGAACGCCAAAAACAAAAGACAGCCCCCAAAACGCCCGCCCTTCACCACTTCCCATGTTTTGCTGGGAAGAAGAAGTGGCGCAACAAACTCCCCAGCAACACATGTCAATATATGTATAATCAGATCTGAAAACCAGGCATCTGAGCCTACAATTTGCTGGTTATCATTTTGCTGTACAATAATTTTCCTCTGAAATACAGCTTCTTGAAAATCACTTACCAAAATCGACCATGAAAAAAATTACCTTAAATGTTAGTAGTGTATTATGTCCTCCATATAAAAAGAGTTACATAATTTAATAACCACGAGCAGTATTCAAATTCCCAACAGTGCAGGGTCACAAAACCCATAATGTACGTAAAAAACATAAACAAAATGAGTCAGCAATAAAGCATCGTAATGGTATCATGAACGTTCATAATAAATTCAATAATCGACAAATATTTCTCATTAAGCGGAGTATCCGAACAAAAATACATACTTTTTTATGTGTTTTAAGAAATTATTTGCATGATAACCAGTAAGAACACATGTCAAGGTATTTTTAATTCAAGGGAGTAGGAAAAGTTGTCTGAAAAATTTTGGAGAGAAAATGTAAGCACATATTTTGTTTTATACAAAATATGCTATTACAGTGTAGATATTTATCATCATCTGCCTTGCTTTTCCCAACCCTCTTCAATCCACTAAGCTGAATCTTATTAAGACTGATCATCAAACTTTCTGGATTCTTAACCCATGACGACTGCCAAAGATATTCAAATGACAGCTAGGACCCACCGAATTAACGTGCCTAGCAAACTCGCCATGATAAGGTAGAAACCTCATCTAAGGACCGACCACGTTAAACGTTGCTTAACCTTATAACCAATTGATCCATGCGGCTATAGCTTAGCTTCGAGCACTTCAGTCCAAAAATAATAATTTTATCACTTAAACCTCAAACCAAGGAAGAAAGGTTTTGTTGGTCTAAGACATTTTACTTGGACCTAAATACAGAAAGCCCGCCATAACTCGAAGACCGAAGAACTTTCTGGAAAGACAGCTAAACCCTTAACTAGTGCAAGTAAAACGTTCGTCCGTGCGATGGGCAGCTAACTGGTGATTTTGTCCATTCTTTCCAATCCAGTAACCCGGATCCCCTTGTTGAGAATTTATGGTTGTCAAACTTACAGGGTTATTAGCAACCGTCACGACTGCCAAAGATATTCAAATGACAGCCAGCCAGGACCCCACCAAAACCATGATAAGATGGAAACCTCATCTAAGGACCGACCACGTCAAACGTTGCTTAACATTATGATCAATCTATCTGGCTACTAAATTAGCCACGAGCTCCCCAGTCCATCAAAAATAATAATATTAACACTCAAACTAGTCCAGAAACAGTTTTTTTGTCGGTCTATTGGACAAAAAGCCCCCATAACTCACTGAAAAAAGCTTTTTGTCAAGCTCGCCATAACTCTAAGAACATTCTAGAAAGACAGCTAAATCCTTAACCACTGCAAGTAAAACGTTCGGCCGTGCGATGGGCAGCTAACTGGTGATTTTGTCATTATAAATGCAAGACCTGCTTGTATAATTACCTACAATTTGGTTAATATCAACGTGCTGTGAATGTCGATGTGACGTTACAGTTTCTGTGTTTGATTTTACAAGCTTTTATTTAACTAACGATATTTTAGAAAGCTGAAGAGTTTGTTTGTTTTTTTGTTAATTTCATAAAAGATCTGATTAAAAAATAAACGATTAAAAAGTCGATTGATTGAAAAAGGTTATAAGCTTTTTCTTATCCAGGTGCGCGAAGAAGTATGGAGGTGCCTTGACACCGCTAGAGTCAAACTTTTAAGTTTTAAGGCATGAAACGGTTTATTGAACATTGGAGAAACTTAATGTAAGTTATATTTTTCAGCACGCATTTGTAAACTTTTTCAGGTGCTCTATTACGTAGATAACTTAATTAACAAAAAAGTCTGACATAATTTATGCCCCACAAGAAATAAGAAGAATCTGATCGAATTGGGTCTCTATAAAGAAACATGAAAAATGAAAAAATATATTAATAAAAAAAATGCAAAAAGGTATTTGTGGCCCATGAGGGGATCGAACCCGCGACCTTCGCGTTATTAGCACGACGCTCTAACCAACTGAGCTAATGGGCCGCTTGGGAAGAGCGTCGAAATACGTGAGCAGTTGCCAAATCATGCATACAATGGACATTATCATAGATTATAATGATGTATGTATTTTGGAAACAATCCAATGTTCGTCGTTTCTGTTCATTTATTTACAGCGACTGTAGTATTGTTTAGAAAAAAACTGTCTTCTCTGCTAGATATGAAAGAAGCTTTTAGGGAATTTAATAAGTTTTTGAAAAAAAAAATGGTTTCAATTCATCCGAAAGTTTTGTTTAAGTATCTAAATAATTAACATTTTTTATATCAGGTAGCAGGTATGGTATTTTTTTCAGACTGACGAAGTTTAAACGCTATGCGGATTTAGATAATCTGCTTGCAAATTGCTACTTATCTAAAAGATAATTTTAAAACTAGATAATATTTTTCACATGTTTAAAGTACCCAAAAACCCGACTTTAATACTAAAACCGTATATCCTAACTCTGGCAAATAGGTAGGTTCACAAAAACGCAACTGCAGTTTGGCACACTTAAGTAAACAACTCACATGTTATTGTAAACTATCCCGTTGTGAGGGACGTGTTTTTAATTTCCACGCATAGGTAAATTTTAAGTTAGGTTGTTTAGGTAGGGACATTTAATATGATTGCCAGCCTACAGTTGCGTTTTTGTGATAAAGTTTCGACTTTATCTTAAGGGCGTAGCTCGTGTAACGTAGTTAGAAACTTTTTCATTTGTGAGGTTTTATTCGTTAGATATTTTTGATACTGACCGGGCAATCATTTCAAATGTATTCGATTTGTTCCATAGAATAAGTTTTTTATATTGAAGTGTGTGACTTCACCTCTCGAGCCCAAGCAATAAACGTCGTGATATCGAATCAGTTTTTCATTTTGAGCAAGATAATTATTCCCGGTACGACAGTACTATGCTGAAAACCGCATCAACTTTCTGCGAAACGTTAGATAATCGCGAATACAATACAGGTAGGTACCTACTATACCTACACGCAAGTCATACTGAGAGTCTTCTTTTTTTGAAGAAGGTTAAAAACTGTTAAACGCATAATGATTGTAATGTGGTATTCAACCTTCGAAAACGCTTAAGAACCTTGGCCGACAAATCGTTTTGTTTTGATACGTAAAGACAATCCCATTGGTCAAGGATAAGGAGTTCTCAAGGCTTTTAAGAAGAAAGTAATTCTTATTAAGCTATAGATAACTTTCATACAAGATTTGAATAAAATGCACGCTTTTCCAAAAACATTCTGAAACATTTTTAAAGGGTGATAATTTTTGATGTCAAGAAGAGAAGCTTTTCATAAATATAACCTACTAGCTTCTGCTAGCGGTTTCACGGTGGCCTATAGCCTTCCTCGATAAATGGGCTATCTAACACCGAAAGAAATTTTCAAATCGGACCAGTAGTTCCTGAGATTAGCGCGTTCAAACAAACAAACAAACAAACAATCAAACAAACTCTTCAGCTTTATAATATTAGTATAGATATAAGATGTCGATATAAAAAATCATACGCGTTTTCTTTCAGCGTAGTGAAGTAGGTAAACCTAAAACATACCTATTTGCAACATCCGATTCTATTTTGGGACCTAAGATGCCTTACTGCAGATTTTTATAACTTATCCATCCGTGGTTTAGCAATTAGAGATCAAACATAAGTGAATTTGTAGGTATTGATACCTAATCTTAATATTCGATCTCTAACCGCAATGCTGAAGAATTGAAAAGCTGAAGTGGCAATGGGCAGGGCACGTAGGTCGTAAAACTGACGGTCGATGGAATATGTTTCGGCTAACATGACGAGTACGAGTCTCTAATTGCAGATCAACGGATCCTAGTTTATAGAAATCCACCGATAGACAACACTTCCTTCTTTTCCAAGCACAATAAAATAATTAACAAAAATCCACTTACCGCAATCAACATATTAGTCTGATCAAAGTAATCGGCGACGGGCATGACATTCTTATAGAAGTTGTTGAGTTCCATTCTAGCAAGGCTTAGCACCACGTGGCCCAGTCGGGCGCCATATTCTATCTGACGCTCCAGTACTCGCTGTCGCCAGCTTACGAGGACTACGCCGTTTATTGTCTGGATCTAGGATGAAAAAGATAGAAATAAAGGTTATAATAAATAAATGTTAAAAACAAAACATAAAAATCCATGTTTTTTGAGTTTCGCGTAATGAGCGCGTTGTTAGCATTGATTAAGGGTTCACTTTAAAGAAGAATATCGGATTCGGATAAATAGAAAAAGACTAATAGTAAATTAACTCTTGTAATACATAATTTAAGTTATAGAGTAGTCAATTGCCAATATTAGTAACTGTTCCCCTTTTCACCTATGTCCCAGGAAACCCACATCTCGCAACGGGTAAAAAGTAGCCTAAATCCCTTCTTGGACTTGAGCCATCTATCTACCAAAAAAACAGTAAATCGGTTCAATAGTTTCGGCATGAAAGCGCGACAGAACACAGTTTCTCATTTATAAATACATATTAGCAAGAATTCACTGACGTTCAGGCATTGCGAAAACTATAAAAGCACTTTTTTCAATAGGTTAGTATATTTTCTATAGGCCCCTGACGTCACAAGACATCATTATAGTCCACAATAGACAAGATACCTAATATTAGACTTGATGATGAGGCTTCAAAGCTGACAGTATCCGCACTGTCATGTTTTGCAGAATAATTACAAGGGTGTTCTGACTCATGGTAATGTCATGGTATGGTTTGTTTAGCTAGTTCAATAGTTGCGTGTTTGTGGCATACGTAGTCTTCTTCGTCGTCAGTACTTACATCTGTCCATGGAAAGCCTGCAACACTGCTATTTTACTTCGAGTATTAAGTTTAAGTTGATAATAGCACTGATTCACTTAAAAAACCTACTTGTTAAAGTTATTTACATAGTGATAAGATTGGCAAAGTCTTATTTATTATCATTATAGATAGTTCACAGTTAAAATAGTCTTATGTTGACCCTTAAAAAGATATCAGAATTTTGTTATTACGAAAATAACACCCAAGTTCAATCAGACCAAAAGTCTACACCTAAAAGTATTCGAAATATTTTCTATGGAATAAAGCTAAATAAATATTATATAGCAGCATTTGTAAATAAATACACGGGGGAGCAAACACGTCATTATTGCCGTGTCACATATGTAGCACGTGTTTTATACAGGGCTGGATTTATAATCGCAGAGAAAGTAGCAGTTGTTACCAGTCCTAGTTGGTAAAATTACTCCTAAAGTGGGCTTCATCTTAAACTTAATGAAATGGAGAATTGGGTATACAATTAGCAAAAATTAAACTTAATGGAAACAAATAATTTTCAGACGCGTATATGAATGTCATGAAAATTTATTAGGTCAACAGATTGCTATTCTATCGAAACATCTCTCAACTCTCTGGTTGTCCGAACTTAGCAAATAATTTGAGTAACAAAACTAACAACAAAATTAAATGAAAGTACTGTAAATTTCCTTCTAAAGACCTTTCTTTAGCTCACTTTCCACTACTTACTCGTAGATCCCGCTACATTTGATACAAGTCCCGCGCTTCCTGAATCCGGTCCTGCATAATATCACCTATCAGTCGATATTACCAGTGAATCACACACGCGATTCATGCGAATACAGTGACAAATTAATATATAATCAGGGGTTGCGTTGTGTTGGCTATTAACACCGTGAATTATATCAATTCTGTTGGCGGTTACTGTGAAATGGTGAAATGATATGCTGTTGCAGGGAACTGATTATTAAAATCGTTGTCAGCCTTTTTACTGCTCCATTGCGCTTTTCTGCGTTCTGTCTCTATAACTGTCAAGTTTTATGAAAATTAAGTCCATAGTTTTTGCTTGAACGAGGAATAAACTTGCGTTCATCCTTAACACTTTGGAAGAAATACATTTATTTACGAGAACATGAAGAAATAAAATTGGATTGTGAAATAGTGGTAGATGAAGAATTCGACAGTCGTCCTTTCTAATAAAAACAAAAAAGAATCGAACCAACAACATCATTCAATTTTTTATCAATCACTCCAACACAACGCAACCTATGACTCACAAAGTCACAAGTAACTAACAACTTGACTTGCATATATTGAACACCCTTTAACAATGATCGTAACACCCTATACACAAGGCCTTTGACCTTTTACCGTCTCGCAATATGGATGATACCCCATCACCATATGTTCAGAAAAAAGTGCAGTAATTCTTTTTTCCGCTGGGAGTATTTCCATTAGAATAAAATGTATAGGGTTTATGTTAAACTAGCTGTTGCCCGCAACTTCGTCTGCGTGGGCAATATAGAATAGTCAAAATACTACTTATCCCGTAGGTGCATTCTTTCACGTGACAGTATAATTAGGATTAGCACTTAGCAGTCGCATAGATTCATTGATCAAGGTTGTGTTGTGGATGTGACCATTTATCTAAACAAAAGAAGTAAAGTTTGTGACGTTGTGAATATCTCTGGATCTAGTCAGCCAATTTGGAAAATTATTACGTATGGTGCGTAAGTAATTTTCACAGGAAACAGTTATAATCTATGCTATATGCTTTGAGTCTGACAAAGCTGTCATTTGTACATTTTCTGCAGCTGCTGCGACTAATCAGAAGCCAGAAAGTCTGTCAGTCTTACCATGGATATCGGCTTGTGTAGTTGACTGGATTGAAGATAGGTAGATAGGTAGTCGCTCCAAGCAAAATATTGGTACTCAAACAGATTCGGTGACTGGAAGCCAACACCAACATAGTTGGGGAATAGCTGGATGGATGATAAAATGAGTCATCATCATCAGCAGGCGCATAGGGTAGGATAGTTTCACTACTGGGGAGAAACACTTGTATGACGGGGATTTTCTGTGCACTTACTCACTATGGTAAGGCTGACCCCACATTAGGCGTGCGCGATCCTCGGGCGTGTGAGTAGCGCGGGCGTCGCGAGCACGCTGCATGAACGTCGCGTTTTGCTGCCCTGCGGCATGTGTGAAGAGTGCAAGCGACGCGCTCGCGGCGAGCACGCGGCGCTCGAGTTGCGTTCTTACCCCTTCGCCTGCTATCCCCGCCGCCCGCTAAACGCCTTAGCAGTTAAACGTCAAGGAGAGCGGCGCGTGCGCGCCGCGAGCGCGCTGTAGGTAAATGCCGCAGGGCAGCAAAACGCGACGTTCATGCAGCGTGCTCGCGACGCCCGCGCTACTCACACGCCCGAGGATCGCGCACGCCTAATGTGGGGGAGGCCTAAGCCGGGACTCCACCGAAATGTTTGCATTAGTTCACGAATAGGCAAAATGTACGTATCTGTGAGAGTCCACTTCATGTTTTGGTACTTGAAACCTGCAGTTTTGCCAAGATTTTCAAAATGTACGCTTGCAATTTGTCATTTCTTGGTGGAGCCAGCAAATCGAAAGGAACATAAGTGTTGTATACTGTGCGTCACTACCGCACACCGGGAAAATTTCGCTCTTGCGGAGGACGTTTATATACCATATTTTGTGTCACCCAGGACGACAGTAAGTATCCACCGAAACGCTTTCAAAGATCTGATGAACGAACAAATCAGACCTGACTTGGTCACCTGGGGCCAATCAGAGCTCTATGAAGCGATCATATGCTTTGGCTCCTACTGTTATTGTGGTTTCTAAAAATTTATTCACCTCATTCAACGATGAATGTAATTCTGATGGTACTATTAAGAACACTTGCTTAGCGCAGAAGCTGACGTTGGCAGGTCGACTCTTTTGACTTCTCGAATAGGATACCATTGGTTTTTGTGCAATGCACACCTGCAATGCATGCTGGATTAGGATAGGATACAGGTGGATAGGATTTGCAACAGAGAACAATTATGTCTTTGTGATTGAATGACATCAAACGTAGTTTTATATAAAAGGTGTTTTTTTAGACTTGGCTCGGGTCTTACTGAGACTGTTCGTAATCGTGACCAGTGTATTTGCGATCAGAAGTTGAAAGTAAGCATGTCTCTGGTATGCGACGCGCAATTTGTACGTTTTCAGACGCATAAAGCATTTTACGTGTGTATGGTATTAAATCGAGAAAGCTCCCATTTCTTATCTGCACTTTGTATCTGGGCTTGTTCTTAAAGCTACAGAATCCTACATTACCTACCTACCTCACGCTTAGCAGCGCTTGCGAGAGACAGATACTCCTTTCTTCTAGGATTAAGTTAACATATTTTGCATCAGAAACAATAATGGAGGTCTACTTAATACTACTCACTCAAAGTAATTTGTTTTAAGGCCACCACATTAGTGGAAGATAAGCTAAACTATGTTTATGAAAAAATCCTGATATAAACTCCATCTGTAACTTTAAATGATAATTAATTGTTATACTAAAGTCATCATTTTTGACATAATATTCAAAAAATAATTTAGATGGCACCGTTTTAAATTTGGCTGAGAACTATTATTTTCCTTTCATCAAGGTAATAATTATAATTGGATTTTGATGTGGCTCGGCAAACTGACAAACACTATTGAAATGTCTATCGAAAAATTACACTACGTGTTAAAATATGGTGAATTACGGAAAATACACAACTCCATCTGTTGAAATAATAATCCTCTATAAAGAATGTATGGTAATTTATTGTCATTTACCACTTCGCTCCTTTGACAAATTTTATGTATTTTATTTAACACAGATTACCACAGATGGAGCTACTTTAACCTTGGCTAAACACAATTTTCATTTTTTTTTTCTTCCGAATATACTTATGAAGGTGTGATTTTCTGTGTAAAGGTTAATAATAGGCCGATCAACTAATATAAGTACAACATTCAAATGTACAGTTTTGACAAACAGATTGCGTGTCGTAATATTTTACATCTTGAATTCACAAAATTAATCATATCTTTTGATAGAGTGAATCGATTTCGATGAAACAAAAACTAAGTAATACCCCAAGTTACGTAGAATTTTTGTATGTAAGCATTGTCTGCATTGAATTCGTAGATTTTACGTGAATCCCGAACAAACAAACAGATAAACAGACAAACAGACAAAAATGACAAAAATGATGGAAATGGGTTCTGTTAGTTATCCTTTAACATGCTGGCTATTTTTTTTGCCAATTTCTTCAATGTACAAAAATTACTTTTCTACAGATTTATTATATGTATAGATTGTCTTGTACTTGATAGAATTAATGATAATGGATATTAATTCGATGGAGCTCGTGTAGCAGTGAAAGATATTTAACAGTTAAGTACACCGTACATACTTTAGCAAAATTTTGATAGTCATACTTACAAACTTGTTCGCCATCTTGATAAAAACTTTATTTAAACTATAGATTTACTTCAATCGACAGTTTGAAGACGGTTAGGATATAAAAATCGGTATATTTATGTCAAGGACGGGCTCAACGGGCAAAGTAACAATTTATAAAATCGACAGCCGCCATACTTGTTTTGGAAGGATAATTATTTCGTCTACTAGACAATAGCAATCAGAATATTGTTTCAAATGTTATTTTTGTCCTTACATAACTCGTAAATAGTAACTACAGCCTTGGCCAAAAGTATTGAGCACCCATGACATCTTTCAGTTTTATGCGGAGTATCAAACAGAAATAAAACAAAACTTTTTTTTTATTTGTAATTTACTATTTATTCATTGAAAATTAATATTTTGTGGGTCCACCCTTTGCCTTAATTACAGCAGAATTTTTTTTTGGTAAACAGCTAACAAGATTTTTACAGTCTTCAGCAGTAATCGCGTTCCATTCTAGGCGCAGGTAGCGTTTCAATTCTTCTCTGTTGTTAATTGTGTGGCGCCTAACTCGACGCTTTAATAAACCCCATAAATGTTCTATGGGGTTCAGATCTGGCGACTGGGCAGGCCAGTCAAGAAGCTCTATGCTATTTTCCTGAAACCAAGTCATAGTGCGGGCAGATTTGTGGCAAGGCGCGTTATCCTGCTGGCATTTATCACTATCCATGTTCGTGTCACCGAAAAGTTTCGTGAATGAAGGCAGCAACGCAGTTTCTAGCACATTTATGTACTTAGAAGAGTCCATGCGGCCCTCACACACGAACAATTCGCCAACTCCAGAATCTGTCATGCAACCCCAGGCCATTATACTGCCGCCGCCGTGTTTTACGGTTGGGACCACACACTCTGGCTTAAATTCTTCGCCCACCCGGCGACGCACAAAGGTCACACCAGGTGTACCAAAAATCTGCAATAAAGAGAAAAATATTGAGTTCCGGAAATAAAAAGAACTTCCTCTGTGCGTTTAGAATTTAAACCATTTCATATTATTTTGTGAGGGCATTAAATTGACTTACTCACCTCAAAGTTTCATTCGTCTGACCACACAACATTTGACCAATCTTCAGCGGTGAAAGTTCGGTGTTGTAAGACCCATTTGTACCGAGCTTTTTTGTTGCTCTCGGAGAGCCATGGCTTCTTCCTAGCTTTACAGCCTTTCAGACCAGCTTTCTGAAGCCTTCTACGAGTAGTTCGAGCAGAAATTGTTTTCTTCATTTGTTCTGAAAACTCAGCAGCGAGCTCTGAAGATGTTTTTTTCCTATTTCTTAATGACTCTCTCAGTAACTGACGATCCTGACGGCCTATGGTGATGCGTTTGCGCCCGGTTCTCGGTGTATTTTGATGTGATCCGGTATCAGAGAATCGCTGAATAGCATAATGCACGGATCGGCGCGAACATTTCACAGTTTTGGAAATCTCTACTTGTGATTTCCCTTGCCCGTACAGAAGCTGTATCTGCACTCGTTATTCTAAATAAAGTTCGTTTCATTTTGGCTTATCGCAACTATAACACTTAAAACTTTGAAATAAAATACCAAAGGCGCACTAGATCACTGGATGTTGTCTCAACGAGCGATGGTAGCGAACTAGAAAATAAATTCAAAAATTTTAAAAGACACATTTTCTTGCACCCAGGTGTTTTATTGTCAACTGCGGCATAAGTCATTGTTTTAAAATCTTTATAGATAACCGATAAAAGAATACTTCAACGATAGATTCGGGTTTCTCCCATAATTACCGTGATCTAGCGAAATTTGTAAGGTGCTCAATACTTTTGGCCAAGGCTGTATGTATGTCTGTCGCGTTTTAAGCCAAAACTGCGGAACCAATTTAGGTATATGTTCAGTAGCTACACAGATTTTTAAAGCCTGAGAAAGGATGAATATAAGGGCTACTTTTATGGAGTGTCGGAGTGATAGTAGGAGTAGTTCATCTGAGATGCGGGTGATCCGCAATTGTTGGAAGCTATACGTGATCTTTCATGGACGCTTTCATCCCCCAAACGGGTAATCAAGTAAAAGTAGCTAAAAGCTTGGATAAAAACTAAGCCATAGCCTTTCTCAATTGTTCACATCGGACCGGTAACATAAATTACTCCAGTAATCTTTTTTTTTTCTTCTTCCGTTGTATTATATTATTTGTTAAGCTTCTTGTTTACTACTTATCCTGGGAGTACCCTAGCGCTGACTGGATTATTCGTCACCTCGACACACTTAACTCACCACGAATGTGTCCACTTGGTGAAACTCAAAATGTTTACATTTATCATGTCGTCAACTCGACACGTTAAGATTTTGATACGTGTCCAGTTAGTGAAACTTAAATTATAAACTTTTATGTTTTCGCCAACTCGACACGTTTTAGAATTTAATTCGATTTCAAGCAAAAAGTACAGTCAACAAATGAATGTATTCATTTTCTGTGTCACAAACATCATCGGCCACTGAACGTCCGCTTAGCAAACGCTTCAAACGCGAACATGGACTCCCAAACTACTTAGTACAAGTACTAGGAAATCATATGTGCATTGAAGCCAGATGCATTAGCAACTTTTAATAATGTTCTACATTAAAATAATGGTAATGAAATCGGATCTGGACACGTATCAAAATCTTAACGTGTCGAGTTGACGACATGATAAATTTTAAAATTTTGAGTTTCACCAAGTGGACACATTCGTGGTGAGTTAAGTGTGTCGAGATGACGAATGACTCAGCTGACTTGCGCAAAATAAATGTCTTTTCCTTATCACTTCTTTCTTCATAAACATATAATAAGCTAGCTTACCTTATCAGAGTACTCGGCAACATCCCGCATGGAGCGCGGGTACCCCGACACGAGGTAGGTCTTCGCTGTGGGCGCCATTTTCATCTCCAGCATCAGCACTTCTGTCACCGTCTTGCTGGAGAGCGTGCCGAAATCTTGCATGTCTGTTGGGAAGACTAGGTGTAAGTATGTTTCTGTATTTTGTACTTTGGTAGGTACAGTTATCAACAGAAGTCTGAACAGAAACCAAATACTGCACTAGGTAACTAAAATCTCTTAAGTAGGTACTTAGTGCTTTTAAAGGTGAGGTAAATGATTCTACTTTGATTTTGTTCAGTTGAGTAAAAAACATAGACAACCAAAATACCTACATATTCATTAGGAAACAGAAGTTTCAACGGGTTCAACAGAAGGCACTTACCTTCTAAAGTTATTATTAAAGCAACAAAATGGGTCTCCGTAGGCATATTTCCTACCCTATACCCTAAACTTATTAGTTCCCGACCTCGTCTTTTGTAAACAGTTGCCCTTGGTCTAAGACCTCGAGTAGGACCTACTACTACCTGGTAGGTCTAGCTAGGTGTCAATATAAAGCTCACAAATTAGGACATTCTATCAATCTAAAATGTGTGTTATCAAGTTGGAGAATGAAATAAAAAATATATAGGTACCTACGTGTGGATCTTAGTTATTTTAAAAATTAAATTAATCTTAGTGTACTAACACTATGTAATTCATTTCAATATTTACTTTAATTAAGACTGGTTCCAAGTTTTTAGTATTTTCGAAGCTACTAATTATAGACCCTGCTTTTAACTTCAATCCCAAAAACAGTTACTGTCATACATGAAGAAACTTTCCTCTTTGTTTTCTCCTTGGTCAAGCCTCATAGATTAAACGTCAAAAAACTACCATCCGTAAACATTATTCAATCGATAAACTCTTCGACGAAAGCATGACATCATGACACGTTAGAAATCAGTTAAAAATGCATTACTTGACTTTGTCTTTCCCCCAAAACAACAGAACACTAAACTATCGTTGTCAAAGTACGAATAAATATCATAAAGAACGACGAATCCCTTGATTACCATTGAGTCGTCGTTTTACAAACAATAAAAGAATTTCACAACATCCTAACTTATACTTACAAGAAATTAAATATTTACCACGGTAAACTTACATAACTTTGCAATTGTGAAGTTAGCCAATTGTCAGTAAGTACAGTTACTTTCGGAAAGCTGTGCTTGTCCGAAGTTGGCTACTGTTGACTTCACGTTAGTCAAAAGATTATAAACAGAACACTGCTAACGAGGGAGGCAGAGTTGCAATGTTAAAAAAGAGAGAACGGAGAAAACAAAACTTTTAAGCAACCAATAGTGTCCGTTCGCTCAGTAATAAGTACCTACTACTGAGTGGGCAGCGACAATTTATTTGAATAACGAAATTCTATTGGCTATTAAAAACTTCTCCGCTCCTCTACGCTTGGTGGAGTTGAAGTTATACATTTGTCATAATTTGCCTAGTGTTTTGCTAACTATGTTGTGGTCGGCTTCCAGTTTCCCCGAATGCAGCTGAGTACCAGTGTTTTACAAGAAGCGACTGCCTATTTGACCTCCTCAACACAGTCACCCGGGCAACCCAATACCCCCTGGTTAGAGTGGTGGTCAATCATTTGTAATGTCAATAATAACATACAACCCGTCCAACAGTTGACATTACAAAATAAAAAATATACTTTCACGAGACTAAGTACTCGCAAACAAATGAAAGGTACTTTTAATCAATTTTGATGACTATCACAAAGTGATAAGATCTCTTTTCATTTGTGTTTTGTGGGCATTGTTATTGTTTTTTTTTGGGTTCTTTGAACTTGATGTTGGTCATGTATTTGGGATGTTTTTGTGCTTTTAGCCAATTAGATGGTTACCTATATCCTACATAGAAAAAAAGCTTGTTTTGTTAGCGAGTTATAAAGTCATTTAATTATATCCAGTTTTTATTCCAAGAATCGGTACTTATTTGAATATTAGAATCTAACTTTGACATCATACTATCAATTCATCTGTCAAGACTGGAATCAAGTTTACAAAAGTCGTAGCAATAAGTGCTACGCCGCGCCGTAGACGCGTGCTACGAGGCGTAACGTAGCTATAAATGGTATAAAAATTATCTCACCAATATTTCAGAATCTTATATCATTACTATACAGATATGTATTGTGATTTTCTTACACGATATTACCCTGCTTATGATATAAGCATAATATATAATTCATCTATACATATAATAAATCTGTAGAAAAGTAATTTTTGTACATTGAAGAAATTGGCAAAAAAAATAGCCAGCATGTTAAAGGATAACTAACAGAACCCATTTCCATCATTTTTGTCATTTTTGTCTGTTTGTCTGTTTATCTGTTTGTTTGTTCGGGATTCACGTAAAATCTACGAATTCAATGCAGACAATGCTTACATACAAAAATTCTACGTAACTTGGGGTATTACTTAGTTTTTGTTTCATCGAAATCGATTCACTCTATCAAAAGATATGATTAATTTTGTGAATTCAAGATGTAAAATATTACGACACGCAATCTGTTTGTCAAAACTGTACATTTGAATGTTGTACTTATATTAGTTGATCGGCCTATTATTAACCTTTACACAGAAAATCACACCTTCATAAGTATATTCGGAAGAAAAAAAAAATGAAAATTGTGTTTAGCCAAGGTTAAAGTAGCTCCATCTGTGGTAATCTGTGTTAAATAAAATACATAAAATTTGTCAAAGGAGCGAAGTGGTAAATGACAATAAATTACCATACATTCTTTATAGAGGATTATTATTTCAACAGATGGAGTTGTGTATTTTCCGTAATTCACCATATTTTAACACGTAGTGTAATTTTTCGATAGACATTTCAATAGTGTTTGTCAGTTTGCCGAGCCACATCAAAATCCAATTATAATTATTACCTTGATGAAAGGAAAATAATAGTTCTCAGCCAAATTTAAAACGGTGCCATCTAAATTATTTTTTGAATATTATGTCAAAAATGATGACTTTAGTATAACAATTAATTATCATTTAAAGTTACAGATGGAGTTTATATCAGGATTTTTTCATAAACATAGTTTAGCTTATCTTCCACTAATGTGGTGGCCTTAAAACAAATTACTTTGAGTGAGTAGTATTAAGTAGACCTCCATTATTGTTTCTGATGCAAAATATGTTAACTTAATCCTAGAAGAAAGGAGTATCTGTCTCTCGCAAGCGCTGCTAAGCGTGAGGTAGGTAGGTAATGTAGGATTCTGTAGCTTTAAGAACAAGCCCAGATACAAAGTGCAGATAAGAAATGGGAGCTTTCTCGATTTAATACCATACACACGTAAAATGCTTTATGCGTCTGAAAACGTACAAATTGCGCGTCGCATACCAGAGACATGCTTACTTTCAACTTCTGATCGCAAATACACTGGTCACGATTACGAACAGTCTCAGTAAGACCCGAGCCAAGTCTAAAAAAACACCTTTTATATAAAACTACGTTTGATGTCATTCAATCACAAAGACATAATTGTTCTCTGTTGCAAATCCTATCCACCTGTATCCTATCCTAATCCAGCATGCATTGCAGGTGTGCATTGCACAAAAACCAATGGTATCCTATTCGAGAAGTCAAAAGAGTCGACCTGCCAACGTCAGCTTCTGCGCTAAGCAAGTGTTCTTAATAGTACCATCAGAATTACATTCATCGTTGAATGAGGTGAATAAATTTTTAGAAACCACAATAACAGTAGGAGCCAAAGCATATGATCGCTTCATAGAGCTCTGATTGGCCCCAGGTGACCAAGTCAGGTCTGATTTGTTCGTTCATCAGATCTTTGAAAGCGTTTCGGTGGATACTTACTGTCGTCCTGGGTGACACAAAATATGGTATATAAACGTCCTCCGCAAGAGCGAAATTTTCCCGGTGTGCGGTAGTGACGCACAGTATACAACACTTATGTTCCTTTCGATTTGCTGGCTCCACCAAGAAATGACAAATTGCAAGCGTACATTTTGAAAATCTTGGCAAAACTGCAGGTTTCAAGTACCAAAACATGAAGTGGACTCTCACAGATACGTACATTTTGCCTATTCGTGAACTAATGCAAACATTTCGGTGGAGTCCCGGCTTAGGCCTCCCCCACATTAGGCGTGCGCGATCCTCGGGCGTGTGAGTAGCGCGGGCGTCGCGAGCACGCTGCATGAACGTCGCGTTTTGCTGCCCTGCGGCATTTACCTACAGCGCGCTCGCGGCGCGCACGCGCCGCTCTCCTTGACGTTTAACTGCTAAGGCGTTTAGCGGGCGGCGGGGATAGCAGGCGAAGGGGTAAGAACGCAACTCGAGCGCCGCGTGCTCGCCGCGAGCGCGTCGCTTGCACTCTTCACACATGCCGCAGGGCAGCAAAACGCGACGTTCATGCAGCGTGCTCGCGACGCCCGCGCTACTCACACGCCCGAGGATCGCGCACGCCTAATGTGGGGTCAGCCTTACCATAGTGAGTAAGTGCACAGAAAATCCCCGTCATACAAGTGTTTCTCCCCAGTAGTGAAACTATCCTACCCTATGCGCCTGCTGATGATGATGACTCATTTTATCATCCATCCAGCTATTCCCCAACTATGTTGGTGTTGGCTTCCAGTCACCGAATCTGTTTGAGTACCAATATTTTGCTTGGAGCGACTACCTATCTACCTATCTTCAATCCAGTCAACTACACAAGCCGATATCCATGGTAAGACTGACAGACTTTCTGGCTTCTGATTAGTCGCAGCAGCTGCAGAAAATGTACAAATGACAGCTTTGTCAGACTCAAAGCATATAGCATAGATTATAACTGTTTCCTGTGAAAATTACTTACGCACCATACGTAATAATTTTCCAAATTGGCTGACTAGATCCAGAGATATTCACAACGTCACAAACTTTACTTCTTTTGTTTAGATAAATGGTCACATCCACAACACAACCTTGATCAATGAATCTATGCGACTGCTAAGTGCTAATCCTAATTATACTGTCACGTGAAAGAATGCACCTACGGGATAAGTAGTATTTTGACTATTCTATATTGCCCACGCAGACGAAGTTGCGGGCAACAGCTAGTTTTGAAATAAAATGGCGTACTACCTACCATATAAAAGTGTACATAATAAGGAAACTTTAAGTCTCGTGTTGAGATATAATTTTTCGCAAATATTTAATTACTATAAATACTATGCTCCACATGCACTTGATAGTTGATTTGCATAAAATAAATTCTTAAACGTTTTTCTTTGTTTTAATAACCTAGAAGTAACACGCGTAGCGATTTTTTTACGCTCAAACAAAGATTTTATACTTGGCTCTCTAATAAAGTTGTAAACCTTTTATATAAAATCCATTCTCTCTGCATCTACGTTATAATATTAATGTAATATGAGTCTGTTTTACAAATACTATTTGTAAAACAGCCGTTATACCTACATATTGTAGTAGTTGCGACAGCAAAAAAAAACTTAATTTGATTCAGTATTTTTTGTATCTCAGAGTTCTATCAAATGAACATACTTAATTTATATTAATCAAAACCAATGCTAGTAATAATGCAACAAATTCCACTAAATAAAAGTAATTACATATAAAATGTTTAGCACATAATGATTGCGGAATTTAAACACGTTACTGACGTGGGTGCCATTATTTTCATAGTAACAGGTAATTATTAAAACTGCATTATGCTTTTATTATTAACTAGCTGTTGCCCGCAACTTCGTCTGCGTGGGCAATATAGAATAGTCAAAATACTACTTATCCCGTAGGTGCATTCTTTCACGTGACAGTATAATTAGGATTAGCACTTAGCAGTCGCATAGATTCATTGATCAAGGTTGTGTTGTGGATGTGACCATTTATCTAAACAAAAGAAGTAAAGTTTGTGACGTTGTGAATATCTCTGGATCTAGTCAGCCAATTTGGAAAATTATTACGTATGGTGCGTAAGTAATTTTCACAGGAAACAGTTATAATCTATGCTATATGCTTTGAGTCTGACAAAGCTGTCATTTGTACATTTTCTGCAGCTGCTGCGACTAATCAGAAGCCAGAAAGTCTGTCAGTCTTACCATGGATATCGGCTTGTGTAGTTGACTGGATTGAAGATAGGTAGATAGGTAGTCGCTCCAAGCAAAATATTGGTACTCAAACAGATTCGGTGACTGGAAGCCAACACCAACATAGTTGGGGAATAGCTGGATGGATGATAAAATGAGTCATCATCATCAGCAGGCGCATAGGGTAGGATAGTTTCACTACTGGGGAGAAACACTTGTATGACGGGGATTTTCTGTGCACTTACTCACTATGGTAAGGCTGACCCCACATTAGGCGTGCGCGATCCTCGGGCGTGTGAGTAGCGCGGGCGTCGCGAGCACGCTGCATGAACGTCGCGTTTTGCTGCCCTGCGGCATGTGTGAAGAGTGCAAGCGACGCGCTCGCGGCGAGCACGCGGCGCTCGAGTTGCGTTCTTACCCCTTCGCCTGCTATCCCCGCCGCCCGCTAAACGCCTTAGCAGTTAAACGTCAAGGAGAGCGGCGCGTGCGCGCCGCGAGCGCGCTGTAGGTAAATGCCGCAGGGCAGCAAAACGCGACGTTCATGCAGCGTGCTCGCGACGCCCGCGCTACTCACACGCCCGAGGATCGCGCACGCCTAATGTGGGGGAGGCCTAAGCCGGGACTCCACCGAAATGTTTGCATTAGTTCACGAATAGGCAAAATGTACGTATCTGTGAGAGTCCACTTCATGTTTTGGTACTTGAAACCTGCAGTTTTGCCAAGATTTTCAAAATGTACGCTTGCAATTTGTCATTTCTTGGTGGAGCCAGCAAATCGAAAGGAACATAAGTGTTGTATACTGTGCGTCACTACCGCACACCGGGAAAATTTCGCTCTTGCGGAGGACGTTTATATACCATATTTTGTGTCACCCAGGACGACAGTAAGTATCCACCGAAACGCTTTCAAAGATCTGATGAACGAACAAATCAGACCTGACTTGGTCACCTGGGGCCAATCAGAGCTCTATGAAGCGATCATATGCTTTGGCTCCTACTGTTATTGTGGTTTCTAAAAATTTATTCACCTCATTCAACGATGAATGTAATTCTGATGGTACTATTAAGAACACTTGCTTAGCGCAGAAGCTGACGTTGGCAGGTCGACTCTTTTGACTTCTCGAATAGGATACCATTGGTTTTTGTGCAATGCACACCTGCAATGCATGCTGGATTAGGATAGGATACAGGTGGATAGGATTTGCAACAGAGAACAATTATGTCTTTGTGATTGAATGACATCAAACGTAGTTTTATATAAAAGGTGTTTTTTTAGACTTGGCTCGGGTCTTACTGAGACTGTTCGTAATCGTGACCAGTGTATTTGCGATCAGAAGTTGAAAGTAAGCATGTCTCTGGTATGCGACGCGCAATTTGTACGTTTTCAGACGCATAAAGCATTTTACGTGTGTATGGTATTAAATCGAGAAAGCTCCCATTTCTTATCTGCACTTTGTATCTGGGCTTGTTCTTAAAGCTACAGAATCCTACATTACCTACCTACCTCACGCTTAGCAGCGCTTGCGAGAGACAGATACTCCTTTCTTCTAGGATTAAGTTAACATATTTTGCATCAGAAACAATAATGGAGGTCTACTTAATACTACTCACTCAAAGTAATTTGTTTTAAGGCCACCACATTAGTGGAAGATAAGCTAAACTATGTTTATGAAAAAATCCTGATATAAACTCCATCTGTAACTTTAAATGATAATTAATTGTTATACTAAAGTCATCATTTTTGACATAATATTCAAAAAATAATTTAGATGGCACCGTTTTAAATTTGGCTGAGAACTATTATTTTCCTTTCATCAAGGTAATAATTATAATTGGATTTTGATGTGGCTCGGCAAACTGACAAACACTATTGAAATGTCTATCGAAAAATTACACTACGTGTTAAAATATGGTGAATTACGGAAAATACACAACTCCATCTGTTGAAATAATAATCCTCTATAAAGAATGTATGGTAATTTATTGTCATTTACCACTTCGCTCCTTTGACAAATTTTATGTATTTTATTTAACACAGATTACCACAGATGGAGCTACTTTAACCTTGGCTAAACACAATTTTCATTTTTTTTTTCTTCCGAATATACTTATGAAGGTGTGATTTTCTGTGTAAAGGTTAATAATAGGCCGATCAACTAATATAAGTACAACATTCAAATGTACAGTTTTGACAAACAGATTGCGTGTCGTAATATTTTACATCTTGAATTCACAAAATTAATCATATCTTTTGATAGAGTGAATCGATTTCGATGAAACAAAAACTAAGTAATACCCCAAGTTACGTAGAATTTTTGTATGTAAGCATTGTCTGCATTGAATTCGTAGATTTTACGTGAATCCCGAACAAACAAACAGATAAACAGACAAACAGACAAAAATGACAAAAATGATGGAAATGGGTTCTGTTAGTTATCCTTTAACATGCTGGCTATTTTTTTTGCCAATTTCTTCAATGTACAAAAATTACTTTTCTACAGATTTATTATATGTATAGATTAATATGGTCACGAAACTATGAATTTGTGGCTCGTTAACTGTTTTAAATGTGTGATGTGTTATTCATATTAATATTTGTTTATTGCTCAATTATAAACTTAGTAGCACTGCCAGGGTCGTAAAAAAATATAAATTTGACACTATTTTGTTCCGAGTAGGAAACAACATTTTCGAAAGCGTGTTCTTATTATATTTACTTTACAGAATACCCGCAGTACAGTGAAGTTTCACGCTAAATAGTTTAGGTGTTTAAGGTGTTTTGTATTCTAAACAATATGGGTGCAAACTATGCTACATATTTCTACTCTATAGCGTTGAGAATTTTCCAATTACGTTCTTTTTATTCTACGTTTACGTTTCATGATGTTTTTCTCGGATTTTGATCTCAGAAGGTGATTTTATTCTACTTGTCTAAAGAAAGTGAGATAAATGTTTTACACAGAATTATCTGCAAAATAAATAAAACACATATACTCAATATATGAACTCTAAAGGCTCCGAAACTACGGAACCGATTAGAAAGTTATTTCACTGTTGGGAAGTTACTCTATCCCCGAGTGATATTGGCTATATTTTATACGGTTTCGGGAAGAACTTCCTTCGAAAGAGTTTTTTTATAATAGTCAGTCTCATTCACAAAAGCCAACGCGTCTACGCCAAACAAAAGTGAACTCTAAACTAAACTACATAATGTGCAAACCGGGGTTAGCAGTACCGTTGCCGATGGCGTACTGCTGCAGAAGGTCCGTCATGTTGATGTGCACCACTCCTCGACGCTCCTGCATCAGGTTGTCGCAATGGGTCACCTTGCCGCTGCCTGGGCCGCCTGCGAAGTAGGTTGGGGTTAGAAAGGGTTTTTTTTGTGGTAAGATTTTATTAAATAGGCCTTGATGAGACCGGATTTGAAAGGTAAAACAAACGGGTTATCACGATTTCTGACAAAACTAGTTACTCGTCTTACGCGAAAAAGTTAATTAGAACATGGTGATAAAAACATCTACAACTTTTATATTCTATTCACACAGAACCTCGACATTGAAAAATCAAATACTTGAGTAAGATTTTCATCTTTCAGAAAATGTAACTTTCCCGAACACATTGCATTGTTGACCTACAGTATAAGTCAAATCCCAATGCGTCGATTTACCTACGTTACCTAATTCTCATGGTAATATGGCCCTCGCATTCGGCCGAGTTTTTCCAATTGTTATTACTCCGTGTAATTTGGCCCGCTGTCCAGAGGAGAGTTTCTCCCTAGTCCTATATTTTTTGGTATAATAACTTACCCAACACAAATATAACAGGCACATTAGGCGGCTCGAACTTGACGTGGCTGGAGTTCTGCATCGGGAAGGCGGCGACTGACGGCGTCGCGCGGCCGGCCCACGCACTCTCGCCCCGGCTGTGCTCCCCGCCTGTCGTCTCCAACTCTTCATTTTTTTGTTCTGGACAAGTACCAGGAACGGTTTGTATTGAAATCACTCGCTTTATGTGCTAGGAATGAATATAGATCATCGCAACAACAAGGGAGATTGCCACATTTAATTTTATGAATACATAACATCTGGGGCCCGATTCTCCTAAGTTAATAATGTCAAAATCGAATAGAAATCGAATCGTAATAGCAGTTTTAACCACATCGGGCATTCTGCTACTAATATAAGACCAATCGTATTCCAACGACATTCGATTGGTTTGCGATTGGTCTGCTATTTTGGTGATTTTGGTCTATACGGTAGTTTTCTCTACAATCATATTGCAATAGTTAATCATTTGCAGACAAAATGATTCATTATTGAATGACAGAAAAGGATAAAAACGTTTATTTCAAAGAAAAAATAGCGGAATGCCACATACGTTTCAATCGTAATCGAGTCGGGATTGGATCGCAGTCGAACGTGAATCGTATGTTGCTTAAGTAAAATTAGGAGAATCGGGCCCCTGAAGGGATACGAAATATGTTGGGCGCCAATAGCAATGTTTGAAGGTGCTACACTTTACATGTTTTCTTCAAGAAGAAATATTATTTAGAACACACTCTATATGACCACATTATGCGTCATCGCTACCTAAAGCCATTTTCTATGTGTGTAACAATGAGATTTGTTGGGCGCCAATAACAATGCTTGGAGGATCATGCTTCCTTGGAGAAATAACATAATATGTCACTCATTTTATTTGACCATGAATAGAACCAGATGATGAGTCATTGATAAATGAAATAAATTGTTTGTTGTAAGAATTGTCGTAGGAAGATTTGCTGGGCGCCACTAGCAATTTTTGGAGATTTCGCGATAGTTTACTTCGTTTATAAAATAACAATATAGCTAAATATTGTTGCCACATTATGTTCAACCGTAGATTTAGTTTTACACTCTTTCTACGCATTTTAGGAAAAAGAGATTTACCTTGAAAAGTTAACTTGATTGATCATATCCAAAACTGAAAGGACATGCCGAGATTGAAATACAGAAGTTTGTTCTTTGCAAAACAGTGGGCATGCAAGCTTGCAAATTATAAATCTAAGTGGCTAATTTTTCATCACAATCCTTACTTATTACACATTAGAAAGTAAGTTTGTTACTTACACTTTCACTGTAAAACGGCTGAGCCAAAGAGATGAAAAGCACGGAGATAATAGCCAACTTTTAGGTATACAGATATTACCTAGTCTTAGGTACTGATTATATCTGTACGCTCTACGAGCAGGACATAGTGAAACTCAATGTATTTATACTAACACCTTGCAACCTACCTATGTACACAGATTAAAGAGCTTTGACTTTGAATAAAACTTCAACAATAAATACGTTAAGCTGCAGAAATACGTATAAATTCCGAAAGAAATAAGTGGGTAGGTATATAAAATACCCGCAATTTCAAATGACAGCCATTGGCTACTCGGAATTGCAAATTCGATTCAATAAATAAATGACGCTGCAGGTGTCTGTTAGTTTAACTGTAATTTTGACAGGCGCTTAGCATTTTCCTATTATTTACTTTCTTTGGGCTGCTTTATGAAACTTACCTACAAAGTGATTTCGGGTAGACAGGGGAATCGAACCGGGATTCTGTGCGTAGTAGCTGCGATAGGCGACTGCCAGAGCAACGAAGCAGTCTTATAGCGCTTTCAAACTGGCATATTTTCTGCTGTTTTTCCGCGCGTATCATTCAACATTCGCCAGTATTATAAAACACTATAAAAACAGTCTTAGATAAGATTTGAAGAGTATAATAACGGCATACTACCTACCTACTTTATTAAAAGATAAAACTTAGCGCGTGGAAAGACTGTTTGGAGATCGTTTTATGCGTGATCTTTGTTGTTTTTTTTTTTATGTCTGTCTGGAAAAACTGAAAATCTGCAGGAAGGGCTGCAACCTGACGGTATTTAGTAAATAGATGAAACGCTAAAAGCCTTTGAAATTTCAAAACACTTTATTGCCAGGTTTGTGTTTAGGACTAAAATATCTAGAGAACAGGTTACGGATTGAGTATTCGTCTGCCTTTGCGTAATCTCGAAATATTCAGGCATAGTTAAGTAGTAATTAACAAGTAGGTACCTTCATCTTCCTTTTTCCCGCACCCTTAGGTAATAAGTTTAAGTTCTGATGAAAGTAGATACGTCTACCTTCATATTTTGTTTCCAAAAAGTTAGCCGGTCATGATTAAAAAGCGTGACAAACAAATTTTCTTACACTCAAATTAATCGGGAAACATTATGATTCAAATCAAAACTGACAAATTCTTTAGTATTATTATTAAGCATCACCGTTAATACGGGCAATGAGTAATCCTGACAGTATGAGAATCGATATTAATATGCTACTTAGAAGACAGGATCAGGATTATTTATTTGACAAACGTATCACAAACCTTAGTTACGTGAAACAAGCAGCAAGTCAGTTTTTAGTGGCGCCCAACCGGGACCCCACTGTTATCGAATTATTGATAAACAAACAACAAACGGGCCATGTGCGTACAAAATCATTATAACTGTACCTAAATGTTTATTCTCTCTATTTGCCGCTGATCTTATCAATATAATTGGACATTGCTATTGGCGCCCACACTGGGACCACAACATAACACGTGTAACAATTTTAAAAATACGCTTACCAGTGTCTAAACAGATGCCCATATTCCATGAAGATGCGAATTAATTTCAAAGTCTTTCCACCGACAAACTTTTCGACACAGGGTCCGTTATAAAAAAATACTTAACTAATGTTTTTAATTGGCACTTTACAAATAAAATATACATCCAAAACACGCGTGTAGTTCCGTTGTCTACCGGCCACGGGCAATCACACGCGGCAATTAATAGTTTATCGATTGAAGGACGCGACCTTCATGGACGAACCTCAAAACGAAACTAAACATAAAACTCTTTAAATGGAAAATTATCTCATCTTACAAAACTTTTAACTGATCGACTTGGTTTGAGTTATTCGGAAGTTGTGCCTTCGTGATAGCATTTCTGCGAGCGGTTTGAATCTTAATGGCATCGCGGGCCAACCGCTCCGTCGCAGCTCTCACACACGACTGAAAGGAACACCTTCCTTCGCGGGCACGACTGACATAACACCAGCTGTCTCTTTCTGACGTGTGACAATACGCGCGTGGGAGTGGGACAAGTCACCGGCTGAATAATTAAAACCGCGTCCCCCTTCATTGAAACAAAGTAATTACAGTATAAACTGCAAGAGCAACTCCTGCAAGTGACTGATGACGATGTTTGCTCACTAAGAAACACTTTCGATTAGGGTCATAATAATTTTTCAGATCGACAGCCCCAAGGTGATAATATTTTATTCATAACTGTTACATTTACGATAATTGTCACGTTCAAAACTTTTCAATTCTATGAAAAGTATGCTCCCAATTACTGGGTACGATTGGTAAATATTCAATACAGTAGAAGTTTGTGCTGGTGTGTAATTACCTTATTAAAATTTTATTTTGAATGATTCATCGACAGCTCACGGTTCTTGGTGCCCGGGAAAGTTTTCCTTGAGTGTTTTCTTGTTTGAATAGTGGCTGGTGCCCTTGTTTTGTTGTAGGCTAAGCTTTTCGTAACAATTTTTTTTGTGGCACGAGGAAACGTGTGTAAAAAAAAATGTTATTATATTGATAAAAATACAGGCATATTTTAAAATCGTGATGGTTTTGGGATAAAAAAATATTTAAAAAAAAAACATTTTTTTATGAAACATTAAGTTTATATTTTGTTTGAAACTCCATTGCACGGTAAACTAGTGAGTGCAGAGATTCGGAACAGTATGAAAATTAAAAATAACAGATTCTATAATCACATTTGTTTTATAAATTATATAAATATCAACCTTAAGTCTAAGTGGATAAGGTCTAGAATTCTGGTTGCTTTAAAAATTAAGTACATTTTTGTACGTATAGAATTAACATTTTTGAAGCATTTTTTTATAATAATTAATGTAATATTTACAGTATGCAGTCACATAGTGCTTAACAATTATTCTGGCGTGAGTCAGTTTGGAAATTCGTTACATACTTAATATACCTTGATATAGGTATCTTAAAAAACGAATAACTACTTTAAATTGTTCTATACTTAATTAAGTAATGTTTAATATTAATTTTGTTGAGTAATATAAAAACATAGAAATTGACAATTGATATTTTCATGACACAACCAAATACAGATTTGAAAAACACAAAATGGACATCAATTGGGAAATAATTACAAATAAAATATGAATACAGGTCCATAAGTCATCATGGATTACAAATATCAATATCGATAAAAAAAAATCCTAGAGAAGCACATCTCTATTCTTTTGACATGTCAAATTATATTGGTGTCTAAATTCCCAAATGTATTTCTGTGACCCTAAAAGAAGGTTTATGTATCCGGTGGGAGATTTTAAAACCCAAACAGCCTTCCTAAAAAAGCTTAAACATCTGTTGAACTCTCGTCTAAAAAAAGTGTGGCTGCAAAACGGACCTTATTTCAACGTCATAATCTGCCATTTTAGACAAGTGTTCAACAGACGTTTAAAAGTTTTTGTGGTACGACGGAAAGGTTTTGGACTCCCATCAGACACTATTATTTTTGAAGTGTTGAGGAAAATTGGGGCTTTTCATGAAATTATTTCAGTAGTTTCAAGATACAAAATATAATACATAAACCGTCTTACCACAAAAACTTTTAAACGTCAGTTTATGCCTTGTCTAAAAAAAATTCAAATTATGACGTTGACATATGGTTCATTTTGCAGCCAAAATTTTCTTTTTTGTTTTTTATAATCACAAGCACGACTTGCTTCTCATTTCACTTGTCATTGGCGGAATCGTCGACATTGACATCGACACGGATTGCCATAAATAAAAATAGAATAGAATATTAGACAAGTGTAAAACAGGGTTTAAAGTTTTTGTAGTAAGGCCAAAAAAGTCTATATACATAGAAAGATTAGCTAACTAAGATAACACGAATGGAAGAACTTGTTTACTTACTCTAAATAAATGCGTATTTTTTATTTACAATAATAATTATTATATACTACATAATGAGTATACAATGTCTTACAATATTGTCTAATATAACTACGTCTTTAATTTAGGACAAATAAGCGATTTAATGTTTAATAAGCATACAAAAATAATTATAAAATAATAATAATAAATTGTTAGAAAAAATAAATGTATACTTTGATGGATCCTCTTAAGTAGTGTGATTTTAAAATATCGGAAATAATAATATTACTACATTATAGCGACATTTTTTCCCATGCTAATGAAATATAAAATAACATGACTGAAACCATATTCTTCAATTGTATGATATATTTTTGTGAAATTTAAATATGGACATTTAAAATGTTACTTAGATAGTCACATTTCCCATTACAATGATATTTTGTTACTTCACGCAGAATATAATAACAAATGAAGGCCGAGCGAAACTAACTCACGCTGGGACGGCATGGCAGGTGATTTTCCACTAACCACTTAGAAACATTGAAATTTATTTCGTATTTCCACTACATAAGTTTGAATTTCTTTAACAGAAAAAATCCTCTACTATTCCGTCCCTGTGTGAGACCATTGGTTACAAGTAGTGCAGTCATTGAAGCATTATTGCTACGATTTTTTTTACTGTGAACCGATTTGCATGAAATTTTGGAATTAGGTTCATCTTACCCTTAACTTCAAAAGTGAATATGATTTGAACTCCGCCACCCCCCCTGGGGGTGGTTGACACCCCTTCTTTGGGGTGAATATTTTTTTTGCAAAATAACCTCGGATATCGATAGAAGACCTAATTTTAAGCTAAAGTTATCTTTAATTTAAAAAAAAAATCCAATACTTTTCAAGTTATTGGCAATTGAAAATTCGCAATTTTTTCACGTTTTTCATCGGTTTTTTGCAAATATCTCCAAAAATATAGGTTTTATCGAAAATTTATAAAGAACAAAATTGTAGCAGGTAAAACAACGAACAATTTGTTTTTTTATAAAAGGTCCTAAGTGCAATATTAAGCTAGATATTAAAGATCAAAGCCGTTTTTTATTTTGTCTGAAATTTAATCGTTGTGGTCAATGCCATGTAGCGGCGAGTAGATGCATTTTATGCATTCGAATACAAATGGGTTTTGTAGTGCTTGAAATAAGCTTTAAGATGAGTACTATTAAAAGTCTTTTGCACGTAAAATAAGTGAGCTGTATTGCAAATAAGGGGAGCATCTTATATTTTTTCTTTTAAATCAATGGGTTTCATAAGTGCCATTTCCACCAAAATTAAAATTAATCGTATTCCGCCTAGGATTAACTTTATTATGAAGAGTTTGATAGATAGTATCAGTTTGGCTGCTTCAGGACAGATATTTTTCAAAAAAGTCACGATTAACGAAAAGAACAAAATTTCAAATTAAAGAAAAACCCACTTGTTTCTCATAATATCTCAAAAATTACGACAGATACGTATAAAAGTGTACTGATAAAAAAATTAGGTATTTTTCTGACAAACAATTTGGTTTGTTTGTTTTTTCTGTCGAACAAAAATTGACGGAGATATGATTGTTTAAAGAGCGCGTGGCAGCGCAATCACAGCCTCTCTTAAGCCCTTTAACCCTTCACCGTTTTAGAAAAAAGTTCTTTACTATATATTGCAATTATGGATGTTGTAGCTCTCTTAATTACTTTTACAGTGGTTTTTTATAAATTGTGATAGCATGAAAATTGAAGGAGTTACGGTCCAAAAACTTTTTCTACTTAGTAACTGAAAACTTCGGAGTGTCAATATTTGGAGCAATGTGAAAGTAGGCAGTATAATAAAGAGTCACAACTATTGTAATGTGTATATATGTCACCGGAAAATAATAAAACTGGTAAATTGATCAACTTACTAAAATAATAGATGGCATAAACTACGTCGATTAAATTTCAGACAAAATAAAAAACGGCTTTGATCTTTAATATCTAGCTTAATATTGCACTTAGGACCTTTTATAAAAAAAACAAATTGTTCGTTGTTTTACCTGCTACAATTTTGTTCTTTATAAATTTTCGATAACACCTATATTTTTGGAGATATTTGCAAAAAACCGATGAAAAACGTGAAAAATTGGGAATTTTCAATTGCCAATAACTTGAAAAGTATTGGATTTTTTTTAAAACTTTAAAGACAACTTCAGCTTAAAATTAGGTCTTCTATCGATATCCGAGATTATTTTGCAAAAAAAATATTCACCACAAAGAAGGGGTGTCAACCCCCCCCAGGGGGGTGGCGGAGTTCAAATCATATTCACTTTTGAAGTTAAGGGTAAGATGAACCTAATACCAAAATTTCATGCAAATCGGTTCACAGTAAAAAAATTCGGAGGTTAGACCGTATTTTTCGCTTCAATGACTGCACTAAAGTCCAATCATCAGCGCCATCTATTGGTCAGAAACGGCAACCCATGCTTACAAAACCCTTTAAATTAACAAATAAAGACTATTGCGATTAATTCAATAACATTAAACAAATTATAGCATTATATTGAGATAACAAGTCGTTGGATGGACTTCAAAATATCACATTTTTAATAATAATATAGATATTGATAGTAATATATTAAAGAGTCAATGAGCACCAATGAAAAATTAATACATGAAAATAATATCGATTTCAAAATTAGCTCGGTATTAAAGTTGATAATGATATACAGAAGTAAAAAACATTTATTATTCTTTGTGCTTTTAAATGAGTAACGTTAAAGCACTAAGGAAATTATAAATTAGATAAAAACTCTGTTTTCAAAAAAATATGCCTGTCTATCTGACTGTACATTCTGCTTGTGAATAAAGTTCTGTAGGTAACTTATATGTTGAAAAATTAACAATATTTAATATCATATGTTCGCAAATAAAAAAATGTAAGCATAAAAATATATTCAACTAGCTTCTGCCAGCGGTTTCACCCGCATACCGTGGGAACCTCTGCACGAACCCGGATAAAAAGTATACTACTGTACTATAGCCTTCCTCGATAAATGGGCTATCTAACACCGAAAGAATTGTTCAAATCGGACCAGTAGTTCCTGAGATTAGCGCGTTCAAACAAACAAACAAACAAACAAACTCTTCAGCTTTATAATATTAGTATAGATAATATCGTCAATGTATTTACATAAAATCTACAATTATCTATAAGGTGACGATTTATTTCATTCCAATCGAGTAAAAATACAGAGAAAGGAGAGATAGCGGAGATGCTATAAGGAAGGTAGGTCAGGCGCCTTCTTGTAGGTCAAGCAACGTACGGTAGGTGTGATTAGTAACTAGAACTAACGAAGCGTTCGGGTTCCTGGTCATATAAAAACCAATCTGTCAAAGTTTGGTCTTGATTGATTGGTGATTTTATTTTGAAAATAATGGGCGGGTTCCACAGAAGGCATGTAAGGAAGCTAGTAACGTTTCTCGTCCCTCGAACACCCGCATTTTGTCGCGCTACTTTCTTAGGAGATTTTGCGTTATGACATCTCCGCTAGTCATTTTGTTCTCCGTGATCAACAATCCATATACAAAGATTTTCTACAAGAGAAATCTTTATGAAAAATGTCTTTTTGTGTGAATATAAACATGTCACTGGAAATTAAACTCTAAATTCGATAATTTAAGGAACTAATTCCTATGATTGTCTATTAAGTATTAAGGCCTACTTTTTCTACTAACTAAATTTCGTTATCTAATTTATTAGAAGGCCTAAGTTTAAGTACCTATAAATGTACCTGTACCTGTACCTTTATAATAATATATTTTCTAAAAGAACACAATTAGATGTGTGATGTATTAGCTTGTGAGCGTGACATTTTTGGGGCATTATTTTTTTTTACTTTTTTTTATGTGATAAGTTTCTTTTTTATTGGCCAGCATTTTTTAAATTCAAAATTGGAACAGTCATTTGTGCTTGCCATAGACAAAAATACACTATTGTAGGTTATTATTGTTTTGGGTTCCTTCATGGCATCATGAAGCGGAATAGTTTATTTAATCGCGACCATTATCTAATTTTAACTCAAGCGAAAGAAATAGGTCATTGTTCCACGTTAATGGGATTAACTATTTAGCCACGCTCAACATAGCCACAATATTTCAATTCGTTCTACTTTCCCTGTTCACACAGTAAAACCGTCTTTACAAATATAATCTAACTCTGGAATGATCAACACATAATTCAAAAATCTGTAAAGAGTACGGACAATAATATCAAGAAAAAAAAACTTATTCACTAAATAACTTGATAATTAACAAAAAAAATATTAGTACACAAAAATATTTATTTAAGTAGTTATTTCGCCTGGAAATTGGGAACTAAGTCGATAAAAAATATTTTTACCTCAAAAAGGTATTATGTGTCCACCTTAAGAACGGTATACAAAAGTAACATTAAAATAATCCTTATTTAGGCCGTATTTTCTCATAGAAATATATTTGGGCGACATTATTAGCTTCTTTGGCTAACAATTTTCTTTTGACAAAATTGAAGTGTTCTAACGCGAATTCATAGAGTTCGTTTTCCATTTTCCAAATTGTCGATTGTTGTATTTTGTCTACAGTAAGGAGGTTAGGTTCTATCTTAGAGCTAGTTTGTCTTAGATGGGACTTGTTACTGTTTAAGTAATATTCTGTGGCTCCTTTGAAGAAGCGAGGTAGAGTAGCCTCCAAAACAGTTATAAAGTCGAGCATTTGTTCTGTAACACCTACTAGGAGATAATGGTTGACTAGATTGTGTTTCGCTTGATCTAATGCCCATTGGTTGCCGGGTTTCCTAGAATAGAAGTGTATGTGTTAAATTGGCATGTGTTATTTAAAAACATAAATGTATGTGAAAAGGTGTTATGTGAGAACTTTCTGATGTGCAAAGAATGCGCCACGAATTAAATAGAGCAGAAAATTGCGAATTTATTTATTTTTGCGTATAGAGCGGTGGCATAGAGTCTAGCACCGCATCTATCGTGCTTCATCGTGGTACGGAATCTATTTTGGCTCTTGATATTTTAAGGTTTAGTTTGAAATGAGAATTCTAGAATTTATTTGCTTTTAAAACGACTGGAATGGCATGGCTTGAACTCTCAAGTTGATTATTTCAAAACCCTTTTGCATGGAGGCACATCATGCCACAACTTCAACGTTAAATAGATCAAAACTTTCTTATTTTTCTACTTTAATCTCATATTTAAAGCGCTTATACATACCAGCAGTCAGCAGAATGGCCACAGAAGAAGGGCACTTGCAGCCACATATTGTTGGGGTCACAATCCGGCTGACCCCGCTCCACGCATTCGTCGAACGTCTGTAAGATAAACGCTCATTATCATAAGTCTAGGAACCGCTCATTATCATAAGTCTATCTAGGAATTGTGAAATTACGTCATGCCAAGATATTTTACTAGATCATCGCACACAGACACACAAAAAAACTTTTTTTCTGAGATAGAGAACATGAAATTAGTTTTTCTTGAGCGTCTCCTACTATCTACTGTTAATATAATACGCTTTTATGTAACGGCCGGTTCACACATGTCTCCGTTTTACTGTTCCGTTTTATCGTGTACGTTTTTTTTTCGTCGATGGCGTATGTAGTTGTATACAGAATACTGTGCCATGTGTGAAGTCACTCATACAACTACATACGCCATCGACGAAAAAAAAACGTACACGATAAAACGGAACAGTAAAACGGAGACATGTGTGAACCGGCCGTAAGTAGGTCGCGGTAGAACTATTTCGAGTGCTGGGATAAAATGTACCCTATCCCAGTACTTGGAATATCTGTGTACTAAAGTTTATTTAAATTGGTTCAGTAGTTTTGGTGTTAAACCGCGAAAAACAGACATACTTTTGGACTTACGTCGTTAGTACGATTATTATTTATTTAATAATGTTCGTACAAATCAATGTATGGCTATTGACCCATATATCTTTCTATGACATACCATAGCTACATCATTATACTTATTTGTAACTATGTGATTAATCTAGCCTTGTACTAATGATTAATTAAAATTGTAACAAACACACATTTAATCATAGGCTCGACCGTTTGTTCACAATTATATTGTGTAACTGATTAATTGGTACAACAATGTGATAAATATTAATATAGTTCTTGTTAATGTTTGTATGTAGGTATAGTTATCGGCACGAATTTTGGGCTCTGACCTTCACGTGCGCAGAAGTAATTTATTGGGTCCCTTTTTTGGAATGAAGTGAGGCGCGGGGGCGGGCTAAAGCGGTGATTGGCCCGCAGCGCATCGCGTCATAGCCGTCACTCGGTTGTTCTTTGCTAATAAATCACTTCTGCGCAGATGTAGATCAGAGCTCAAGATTCGTGCCGATAACTATGGGTATGTTTCATGCTAAAATCTGCAGGATGGATTTTGATGAAACTTATAGCATATTATATAAATATGTTACTCTACTTATAAAGCATCTTATTTGTGAGAGCTCGGTGGAAGCAACCTTTGTTTTATAAAAATGACAGAAAAAAAATGCAATTCTGTTCCGCTACCAATGCTGGATGCCTTGGAAAACCCTCTTTTTTGTTAAGTCGGTTAGCAAATATTACAAACTTACCATTTTATCACCATGCTTTTTCCGCACTAAATGTGGTCTGTAATTGTCACCATTTCTTAAGAAGTAATAATATGATACTAGTCTATCAAGAGGTTTCCTTATTAAGTTTACAAATATAGGCTTTGATGTGGCTCCCAACCTGAAAACAAAGAGGATTTCATTAATTAATTTCCATGAATTTTTGTAATAATACAAATTATTGTCACAATTCATCTCATCTGCCCAACCCTTTCCCAACTATGTTGAAGTTGGCTTCTTGTCTAACCGGATGCAGCTGAGGACCAGTGTTTTACATGGAGTGAATGTTTATCTGACTTTCTGAACCCATAACCAGACAACCCAATATCCTATCATAGGATTGGAGGTCAGAGTTTCTGGCTTCTGACTACTTGTAAGAACTGCCAAAGATATTCAAATGACAGCCACTAGTAAGAAGTGTATTCAACTCTCCCCTCAGTATAAACTCTTCTGTATAAATTATAATAGACCTCTAAGTAAGCCTTGTAAATCCTATCTGAGTTCAGTCTATCTCTGTTGGGTAAATTAATTATTTATAAGAATGATGCCATACACAATGCTATGTATATGTATATATATGTATGAAAGGACAACAGCTGTTTGATATTCCTTACACAAATACACAAGAGATACCTAGAACTAAAGATATTTATCAAGATCTTCAATGTTAAAGGCTAATATGGGTATATGAATGCGTGTTCTTGAATACAAATAAAACTTGCTTTATAGAATAGAACTTCTGGGTAAAGAGTAATAAAAACTAACTATCTATGCTTCACAGTCCAACCTGCAATCTAAGGGAACTATTTCCTGCATGTAGCCAAACCAGAGCCATGCAAAGGTATATCTATACTAATATTATAAAGCTGAAGAGTTTGTTTGTTTGTTTGAACGCGCTAATCTCAGGAACTACTGGTCCGATTTGAAAATTTCTTTCAGTGTTAGATAGCCCATTTATCGAGGAAGGCTATAGGCTACTTTTTAACCCGGTACGGGAAGTAGTTCCCACGGGATGCGGGTGAAACCGCTGGCAGAAGCTAGTTTGAAATAAGAACATTATATCCTTGTAACATACTAGTACCCAGCTGCATCTGATTAGATTGGAAACCAACACCAACATGGTTGGGAAAAAGCCAGATAGGTGATGACTTTAACTTTGAAATTGTTTAGTAGTTTTGAAATGAAAATGTGTTTTTAAAGTCTCAAAAGTTTGAAAAAATCTCAAAATCAAAATCAAAATCAAAAGTCATTTATTCAAACTTGGCTGCAAAACAGCACTTTTCGAACGTCAAAAAAAAAAATTACAAAAGACAGCCCCCAAAACGCCCACCCTTCACCACTTTATCCTTTGATACTTCACTACTTTATCCTTTGATATGATGTCTCATGTTTACTGAAAATTTTCAATTGTCCTTTGTATTACTATTAGCAAAAGAATTGTGTTTACTTAACTATCAAAACATATCATAAACTTATGACATAATGTTTTTATCTCATACTGGCAATGTTTCTAAGAACTTTTAGTATAATGTAGCAAAATAATAATATGGCATATGCAGAAACATGTGTGTAAGTATATATTAGCATAACATTATTAAACAGTCAGTTTTTCCTTAAGCATTGATAAGACATGATTACTTTATGAAAAACTAAAAACTTTACATATTATCCTTTTTGTATCTTATGTCAGAACACATGAAGGTTTTACTGTATACTTTAATCTATGGTTTGAAACATAGAGAAAACATAACACTAGGTTCTCCCGAAAACTGAATTAACTTTACAAAAATAGTTTGTAACTCACCTATCAAAGTTGAGGAAGGCCATGTGCCCATGATACAAGGCTGGCTTCACCTCCTGCCACTTGGTCACGTTCTGAACAAACTTATACTGGTTGTTCAAAGACATGATATGTCTGTTCGCAGTAATATTGATATGTAACACTTTAAAGTTGTTCCTCTTACACAAATCGTACGCTACGCCCACGAAACTCGTCGATCCCGTCTTCGGGACCCTGTTGTATATCACCACAGTATCATCGTCACTTTTCTCCGGTACTTTAGGGAAAAACTGGCGAGATTCCGAGTGAGTTTGCACCAGCCTAAACTCTGAAAATTTAACAGAATTTTAGCCAAAAAGCACCAAAACACTCACTTTAAATACACTACAGATCTTTTACATTACCTAATTTACGATAATTATCCTCCAAACGAGCGATTTCTGATTGAAAATAGAGGACAATAATAACAATAACGCAGAGACAAGAAAACAGACATAGTTTGTTTATGTTGAACATATCTGTATTCGCCCAGACCGTGCAACTTCACGCCGAAATCAGCACTGGCATAATTAACTCGTGTACATTATAAATAAACTTTATTTGGGACACAGAAATGAAAAATAGTTCCCTGGACGACAAACGCCATGTATTAATTTTCTATCACAGCATTAGAAATTTGTTGAATGTTTAACATTCCTCTAACAGCATTCTCTTTCTACACTATCAGTTAGAAAAGGACAAAGTACAACTCAATGCAAGATAACTAATCTTTGGAGAAACGGAACTCAGCCGCATTATGTCAACATTGGAATGTCATTTCGACAAAGTTAGATTTGCAGTTGTAAAAATGATTACCAGATTGAAATAACCAGCATTCTTTTCTTTCACAAATGCAAAATAAACAAAGTGCGACAGTGACAGGAGAAACGTTTTATTTCTCGTGAAGTCGTGATAAAAAATGCTAATCCATTGCAAACAAATCGTAAAGCATCTTCAAGCTATACTACTTTTTGCTATCTTATTCCAACAAATAGATTTTTTTGTACATACTTACCATTTCAGAAATATGCTTACCCTTTCAAAAATTAACAACACTAACCGGTCGCACAGACAAAAGCGACAATTTGAAGTTTTTTGACAGTATTTTTTTTTTAAATTTTAAATTACCTCATTTCTCTCTGGTGCCACCTTATATCATTCAGGCTCTAAACTCTAATCTATCAGGCGCTTATTTTGCGATGATAAGTACCTATCTTGTATTACGAATTCCGGAGGTCTCTGTGAATTAATCAGCGTACTGTGGGACAATTTATACGATATGGAAAGCGTGTCTAATTCAAATTGATTTCTATGGGAAATTATGTGTGTTACAAAGACCAATGAGCTATTATGACCGAAGGTTTCAAGGCAAAACTATACATAGGAGTTAAGTACCTACTTTCTGGAGCCAAATTGTTGTAGGTATGCTACCCACCCAACTGATGATCGAT
Source organism: Helicoverpa zea (assembly GCF_022581195.2). Classification (NCBI taxonomy): domain Eukaryota; kingdom Metazoa; phylum Arthropoda; class Insecta; order Lepidoptera; family Noctuidae; genus Helicoverpa; species Helicoverpa zea. The sequence goes on from NC_061454.1 coordinate 1,679,984, forward strand.
CGAATCGTGTGGTTGTCAGCTACGAGCTTCTCCGGGGCTTATTGGAAGCTGCTTAATACAAGCTGTTATAAAAAAAAAAAACAGCCAACCAACTTACAGTTCGGTCGACGTGTCTTAGCGAGTCTAAAGTCGTCGAAGAAGATTTTACACTGAAGTATATCTACCGAAGTACGTACCCTTTTTTGGCCATGATATTGCGTAGCTACCTACTTGGGCAACCTATGGTTTGGTATGATACAGGTTATAACAATGACGAATTGATAAATGTACCTAACAAAATGTACAGGAAATACGGAATATTCCAAGGTGAGTCCTTCAATGCGATGCACCTCAGTCACCAGTATTCAATGGTGCTTCGCCCCACGCGGCCGGTGCGCGCGAAAAATAGCGCTGACATTAGTTTTCCCGCCAATGTGGGTCGCCGAAACGTCGCGTTCCAATTATTGCGTGAATTAATATCGTTCAGAATTTTAATAAAAACTTTTTCTTTTATAATTATATGATGTCACATCTTTGGTAATTATATACTTTATTTTAGTATGTGTGTTATTACCTAGTTATATCTACCCAGAGAGGTAAATCAGTTAACAATTTCATGTCTAACTTCTAGCATTATTGAAATGAAATAATCGATGACTTATTTCTGCCCCTTTCACAGTCAATCAAACATGATCTAGATTTCGATATTAAGTTTAATTTAATTATAGACCGGAAAGGGGTCAAGTGTTTAATCAGAGTGAATTAAACCTTATACCATTAATTTAAGGTTTTATACCAAAAGCAGTATTAAGTGTTTATTTGGCCATACAAATGCAGTTTATTGGTTCCTTTTCCGGCCATAATGGGATCTCGATTGAGTTTGCACGTGCTAAGTAAAAGCGGTATCGATTGCAGCTATTAATGAATCGGTATTACATTTCGATAACATAAGTCAAAGCGGTTAACCGTTAAACGCTTGAGTTTGAACGAGACTGTTATATTTGCTAATATAGATTGTGAATTTATGTTTATAAGAAAATGCTCAAAGCGGGTGTAGCATTTTTTTGTTTTAAAAGCTTTTTGAGACCTCAAGGTTCCCTCGTAGTGGTAACAGGTTCACTATCATCTAGGTATGTCTACTGGTCAAACTATCGGCCGACTAAAAGTTTGTAGATTGTATTCACTAAAACCATAACCATAACAAAAAACAAAACAGGACCATAACAAAAGGCAACACAGAAGTCACAAAAAATGTATAAGTAGGTATAATAAAACGCAAGAAAATACCTCTGTACATATTTCACCAAACATTTTATCTAAATTCAATATGTTTTTTATCACAACATAAAAATCAATCAAATACCAAAGGAAATGAGAAATGGCGGGGTTTGCTGGACAGAAATAACGTTTAGTTACGAGTCTCATCCCTCAGCGAGGAAATTAGACAAGGCATGCATCATGCGTGATTGCAACTGCCAGTTATGAAGGGAAGCCAAGGATATTATTTGTCTATTTATAGATGCAGTTAATTGCTGTCGTGGTGCAAGTCGAACTATTCAAATAGATAGTTGGTCCTAAAACTCGAGTTACATAGTGAAAACTGTTTGTAAATCCAAAAAAATACATAAGAAAGTTACGTCTCCAATCCTAAACCAATGTCAGATAAATAAGACGATAATGTTCTTATATAAAGAAGATATTATAGTAGTAGGTTTATGGATACAAAGATTAGGAATGATGGCAAACCAAAGCCTAAACTTCAAAGATCTAAAGTCTACCTACTCTGAATCTTAACTTCTTTATTATTGCTATAATTCGCTCCCAAATCCTTAAAGCCATTCTCCACTTTTCTTCCATTTTCTCGAGAACGTTTATCGCTAATACATTGATATCTTTATTCAGAAATCTGTCAGGATATTAAATCAGGGCAAGGATTAAACGTAGGTATTAATTAGTTACATTACATCACGTATGTCCCGACTCCGCCAGTCGTTCATCCCGCGTCTTGCCGAGCGCACGTTTATTTATAACAACGCCCTTCACGATCGGGACGCTTTCGAAATATAGATCAAGTTTACAATCACTGTTATTTTAATACCAAACAATAAAAAAAATACAATTTTAAATTAACGGCATTTTTAAAGACGCGTTCGTAATTTAGCAAAATGGAAGTGGACCGTATTCTGTACATTTTTGGCAGCTTTACGCGTAAGAAGCAAGATAAGAGGAAGTCTTTGGATCAGCTGTCTTTGAGTGCTGGGAACAGCCCTCTCCACGCGAAGGGTTCCAGACGTCCCGTCAGTCAGAACCTGAATGTGGCTCCAAGGACTTCAGCATACAATGATAGCAGGAAGAGTAAGGTTAAGGAGTGGGATTGTGGGATATGTAAGAAGGAGTTGGTGGAGCCTAGACTCTTGGGCTGTCTGCATAACTTCTGCACAAGATGTCTCCAAGGGCTGCATCAAGAAGGCGAAGCTGAGGTGTGGAGCGAAATTGATGGTGGTGAGTTTGTTTTCTTAAGATTTATTTTCAGGAAAGTTAATGTTTTATTCGTGGAGTTAAATAAGGGTGAGGAAATCTTAGTGAGAAACCCTAAACAGCACTATCAGGCTGAAATTATAAAAAATGTTGTAATTGTGCTAAAATTGTTATAATTCTGACTAAATTTCTACATAAGTAAACTGGGCATTCCATGAAAAATAATTTCAGCTGTGCAAGTGGTGAGCTAAACCTAGAGCCACATCCTCGCTTCTTAATTTACCGACTTATAGGAAGAGCAGTTTCTCAAATGCTCTTATGCAATTGTGCGAAAGGCTTCGCGATTTCTCAGCGAAAACATTTTGGCATGGGGTGAATCTGATTGATGTGACGCGTTTGATGTGCCGACAAGGTTTTCAACCTTTCACCTAATTGCAAAACAACCAATAAATGTCATCCCGAAATAGAATAATTCGGTGTTTGGTCCATTTACTCACGTCAATATGATTTGCGAACTGCCCCGCTCTGTTTAGAAAACTTAGAGAATATAAAGATATTCGCCTTTGCAGAATAACAGACGTTTAAATGTTCTAATAGGAAACGATGGGTACGATGGGAAAAATAGAAGTTACATATTCTATGTATCGAGGAAGGCCTTTTGTCCTGGTGCGCAAAGAAGTTCCTACGGGCTGCGGGTGAAACCGCTTCCAAAGCTAGTCCTTTATAATAAGTTCAGATACTCACCAAGACTCGTTTCACTCGCTACTTAGCAGATGATTTCCAATCATAAGATCCCTAAGTTAAATAAAGAACTTTCTAATGTTATTATCTTCTTTTACATTTTCATAAACAATGGCGCGCATTAAAATCGTCATAAAAAATATTTTCAAGAACTTACAAACAACCACATTATTTATACTGCCATCTGGATTCAAACCATTATTTTAAGGATGCCTGTTTAACAGACCAATTAAAAAGACCCCTTGTTAATAAGGTGTTCTTTCAAAAAAAACGAGTCGGGATACCATTTTTGGGGAGTGTTTTAAAATGGTCGATGTTTTAACGTTAATAAAACGTTCATTTAACGATTTAACTCTTAAGTGCCGATGGTGAATCTGAAGAAGCTAAGAGTCAGTAATGGGCCATTAATAGGTTGATACGAATAGGTTGTAGTTGTAAATGGTTTATTTGTTTTCTCTTTGGTAAGTAGGTTTATCACCCTTTTTGTTCTGTTAAGAGAGATGTTAAAAACAATGTTGAGCAAATTACTATTAACTGGATAATTTCAGTAGGTAAAGCTGTAAAAGAAAAGTCGACTGATTTCTCTTTTCTGAGTGGTTTCCTTAGAGGCAAGATTTGATGCTGATTCAGCCCCGGATCTAGGGGGGGGCAAGCCGGGGCCCATGCCCCGGGGGGCAAATTCAGGGGGCGGCAAAATCAGGCGGCTGCCTGATTTTAAATCCTACATCACAGATTACCATAATAGTTACCTACAGGGCCGTCTTAACCTATGGTGCAGGGTGTGCGAATAACCCGGGCGCCTCGGTCTCAGGGGGCGCCACGGGACGCCCCACCACCAGAAAATTTCGATGAAATTACACCCGTTTGATAAGGAAGTTCCATTGTATCATGATACTGACAAGCAAAGTTTCAAAAAAAGTCGCCTTCGCTATGTTTAATTGATCATTTTGATTATTTTTCATAACATCCTCCAAATAAGTGAAAAAATTCTCGCTCGCTACGCTCGCGGTTAAATTACCGTTTCTGTACTGTTTTTCTGATGGTTTATTATTTTTACGCACCCAATCAACGAACACAAATAGCACTCGCTCTAATCACGGTTTCTTTTTAATTGTACATGATTCCCAGTTTAATTTGTGAGTTTCAAACAAATAACTTAAAGAAGTTCGCGCTCGCTGCGCTCGCGGCTACTTGTTGCTTGACAATGTAGGTACTTTTGTGTCGTAGACTCAAAAAATGTAGCGCTCGCGGCTACTTGTTGCTTGACAATGTAGGTACTTTTGTGTCGTAGACTCAAAAAATGTAGCGCTCGCGGCTACTTGTTGCTTGACAATATAGGTACTTTTGTGTACTCAAAAAATTTCGCGCTCGCTTCGCTCGCGCAATGTTACACAGGCATTGCCTTATTGGCTTCATTAGTCTAATCCGCGCTATCTTACCTTTTATAAGTCAAATGTAGCAAAAAAATATATTTATGGAGTCCTCAAAAACAAAAAAGTTTGCGCTTCCGACTGCTTGCTACTACTACAGCGCTTTTTACCTACTTATTAACTTTTTGTGTACATTAATCTGTCTAGAGTAGCGGCTTTAGGGTAGGGCGCGGTAGAGCGACGGCCCAGGGCGCCGGACATAAGGGGCGCCGCAGGCGCCCCCAACCTATCCTTGATCAGAATTTTACTCCTATTTTTGTTTTAAATTTCATCAAAGATCGCAGCTTACAAGAACTGTATCCAAATGTATGGATAGCATCAGGGCCGCCTTAACCTATGGTGCAGGGTGTTCGAATAACCCGGGCGCCGCGAGCTCAGGGGCGCCGCGGTACGCTCCTGGACCAAGAAATTTCAATTAAATTAATGTATTGTCATACAATGCCGCGCGCGTTATATACACTACTTTTATGTCCCAAAACTCAAATTTTCGCGCTCGCTTCGCTCGCGGTTTCTTTACTTTACACTTAAATTTTTTTTCACATATAGCTACTTTTTAATTTAATGTGCTCCCTTCGCTCGCGGCTTCTTTACTTCACAGTCGCCTTTTATTTTATATGTTAAGGACTTTTAGTGATCCAAATCTCAAAAAAGCTTTTTCGGGCTTGCTTCACTTTATAGTTGTTTTTATTTTTGATTTTTTTTTTGTCTACCCTAGCAAAAAGGTAGCGTCGTTTTTAAGTCCTTTTATTAATAAGAAAGTAACTTCTAGTTTTTATTTATGGTACTACTTTAAGTCCCAAAATTTTAATTCATAGGCGCCAACACCAACAAAGAGTTATCTACGTTTTCGCTACATTTTAAGTCATTTTTGTTTTGAGTTCTAAAATATAACAAAAAATTTCGCGCTCGCTTCGCTCGCGCAATCACAACCTGTGTTCCCGTGTTTTTGCATTCACCAACCAGCAATAACTTATGTACGATTGGGCTACATTTTTGGTAATTTTTGCTTTGACTTGTTAACTATAAAAAAAAATTCGCGCTCGCTTCGCTCGCGCAATCGGTAACTACATATGTCTCTGTTTTTCGTATGGGTTTGAATTGCAGTTGGGGGCGCCGTAGAAATCTCGCCCAGGGCGCTAGTAGAGTTAAAGCCGGCACTGTCTATCTCGACTTCATAACTTAAACCTGGCGAACAGTTTGAGCCTACAATGATTTGGACACATTTTTTTAAATCCTTTACCTACCAAAAAAGTGACTTTCGTTGGTGAAAATAAACATAAGTACGTAGGTAGGCGGGGCGGCATTTTTCAGTTTTTGCCCCGCCTAAAAAAAATTGAAGATCCGGGGCTGTGCTGATTATGTCAGTAGAAGACTGAATAAGTATGTCTTGCACGCATAAATAAAGCTGACAAAATTCCTCGACCGTCTTTTGTCAATTGTATGGTCTTCTTTGGACATTTTCGACAATATCTCTGCCTTTCGGCATGTCTGTGCTAAAAAATTGGATTAAATGAAGAATTACCCCATTTCTACTAGATCCTTACACTTTCTGAAGGTTTTCAGTTCTCACCTACCTAAATAGAAGCACAAAATTGACCTACAACTAAACATGAAAGCAGGCGTTCGATAGCAATGCGATTATAAACGCTAGGTCAGATGTCTGCACTGTACGGCTTCCCATAGCGCGCATCGCTGCCCTTACCCATTGTTGCTAAGTAGGCATGTGTGAATGATGCAACAATGAATTTGTGGATTTTGGCATGGTGTGAATGGGTTTTGAAATTATATTGTCATGTTTAGTTTCATTTTTGTAACGTGCCGGTTAATTAAGTGAACATGTTGCACCTTACCAACTTACGCCCGCGGTTTCACCCGCGTCCTGAAGAAACTACGTCCCGCACGTGGATAGAAAGTAGCCATAGCCTATGTGTTATTCTGATATTTAAATCTTATTAGGTTTAGTTTTGTACCAAAATCCATCAGGTAGTATTTGCGTGAAAGAAGCACAAACATCTAAAGATACTCTTGTGTATGTATGTAAATATTAGTAGATCTAGGAACGTAAGCACAGACAGATTACAAATTTTTTTATCGACTTTAAGTCAGTTTAGGTTAAAAAAAAATCATGCGTTTCTTTGCGTATCGTAAAAATCAAGGGACACCGTTGTGTATTGTTTTTCAGTGCACAAACAACAAACGTACAAGTTACGGTAATGTATCGTGCTATGACATTGATTCAAACAGGAACTAAGCTAATGTGTTTCTAAATATAGGCTTGCCACCCGGCTCGCTATGACAGGACTAACAAACAAACATTAAGAAACTCCCACAATAGTTACATTATCTCTGTCCTATACGATGTGGTAATTTGTAGGATTTATTTTGAAGTTTTCGTCAATTTATGCAATGTCTTATAACTATATAGGAAGGTGGTCCTACTTGAAATGCCATTTCTCTAACTTCTTGATATATCTAAATAGGTAGGTAATAAGAGTGAGTTGCCAACTTTTAATGAATGTAAATATGATTAAACTAATAAAAACCCGTATTTAAACTAATAAAAAAATATATATTAAGAGGTCAATTATTAGATCTTGATCATAAATCAGTACGGAATTGCAAATGGTTGTGCGCAATTTACAATAGATATGTAGGTACCTATCTGACTGCAAAATGTCTCTCAATGGTTTAAAATAAACTCTTAGCGAGCCAAATATTGACTGCCAATTTGAAGTGTGCGGGGGCTCTAATCAATAATCTGAAAGAGTTATTTCCTAGAACTCAGTGATGCAGATTTTTTTACCAAATTGCCAGGAACGATTTTCTTTCTTTATTCGATTCTCTTTCATATCCCCAAACCACGAGGCCCATTTTATCACTGTCATGGCCCAAGAGTGTAAAGACTCCTCTCTGTTGATTCATCGACATTGACATGATGTTATGTAGGTACATATTACCTTGATTACACTTCATAGATTATTCAAATTCAACTTCAAACGATGACGAATCGTAATAGGTCCCACAGAGCACACACAAGAGTTCCCCGAACCGTTACTTGCAACATTAACTACTAAACCTCTCGAGTTATCAAACGTTTGAACCTGTGATTCAGTAATCATAACAATAAGAAGTAAAACAGACGCCCCAGTTTATAAACTGGAGTTCATTAATGGGTGAATTTCAACAGGTCCAATAAAATCTTCATTTCCGTGGATTTTTTATACTTCAACTTTAGAACAAGAAAAAATAGTGTTTACTAAAGTTTTTGATAAGATATGTATTCTTCCTTAATATCTAGTAGATAGCTTAAAAAACTAACGAGATATACAAGACTAAAATTTTCATGCCACGGCGGTGAAACATGCATGCACGGCAATGAAACATGCGTCCATGGCAATGAAAACTATTCCTGCAGCCATCGTTTTGACATATCTTTCTCTTTCTTTTCTTAAATACTCCTCTAGTAAAACAACCTAAGTGAACCTGAACCTGAAGTGGTGTGTGTAAGTTTATCATTTAGTGAGGTGAACGTGGAAATATCTTTTTGTAGTTGACTATATAGTACAAATTGTTTTTTTTTCTTAATGATGCCGTGGCGATGAAAACATAAGTCACGGTAATGAAACATGCGGCCACGGCAATGAAACGAAATTGTTTTACAAGGCATGGCAATGAAAATTTTTTCATTACTGTGTATTTTTTTTCATTTCCATAGCAAATTTTGACCACGGAAACCACGGAAATGAGAGCACGGCAATGAATATCAAGGCAAAAACATCAAAAAACTAAAAATCTGTTAATAATTCACAGTAATTAACACGTCACAAATAAACATAAGATAGATGGCATTGTACCGAATGATCAATTAAGAGGACAAACTTATTCAAACAGAAGTAAGACCTATCCACGGCGATGATAGAAAAAATGTCCAGTGATAAAAAAATTGCATACTTGCATTTATGGCGCGAAAACGCAGGCACGTGCACACGTCATTCCACGTCGAACACTTGATGTCCACTAATATGCAACATTTAGCGCACAGCGGGAGGGAAGCAAACCGTTAGAAAAAGGAATATTCTTTAATATGTTTAGGACATGGCGATGAATGGTGGTTCTGGGACAAACTATTTTTTATTTACCATTTGTTGTATTGTTTAAATATTTCAACAAATGTAGTCCGTAATAATACTTTAACTATTCACGAATCAAATAAAAGTAGGTTTTAATATAAATAACTAATACATTTTTATCAATAAGGTCTAGTACACATCAAGGTGACGTGTGGACAAACACGGCAATGAAAGATTTTGAGGTTTTTTTTTTTTTTTTGGAGAACCAATTAATCCTATTAACAAAATATTTAGTGCTACACATAGATTACTATTTCACCTACTTAGAAAAAAATATTAGAATATTATAACAATGATTTTTAGTACCGATTTCATCGATGCCACGCAATTTTTGGTCCCGGGAAATTCACCCTAATGTTATTATCATTCAAGGAATCATCTTTTATAAGCGCTGTTAAATATCACGGCTGTGGTTTTTGTTTATGAAGTCTGACGGATTTGAATTTTAAAGATTGAACTGATCTTCGCTTGTTTATAATGAGTCGTGTCGTATTTGTAAAAGAAAGTGGTGTAGTTTACAAACTCTTCGCTGTATTGTTACATGTATCTCGTCTCTTTAGAGACGACTTGGGGTCCTGTTAATGGCAAATAAAGCTTAAATCTGAGAGAATTTGAAGTGCAAATTGGAAGGTATGCTTCATTGACACTAGTCAAAAAAAATTGTAGTTAAATCTCGAAAATAAAGTAACCAGGAACCCATTATAAGACTCAAATCCATTTTGGCGTCCCCCAGTATGTACAATCAGCTGCAAACTGATTAAAGCTTTTTCTTTAAATTATACATAAGTTATAACCTTCTCCCAGTCAGTCCCAAAACCTAATTCATCGACACCAACATTAATAACTAGCTAAATTATTAATAGTAAATGAATCACGCTCAATGTCGAAAGTTTCGCAATATGTTCCGACAATCCGCGTAATTCTTCTGCCAAAAACTTTGACTCATCATCATGTAACACTGAACGTACATTTTCTTATGTTTTGTCAGTTTTTGTATACAGAAACACGTGTCGTTTGTATCACCTGGGACTGGGAGATTGTTTTTGATTTCATTGTCATGTATTTTTAGGTCCTCCTCCGGTAGCGCACGCGTGAATATTTAGGCCTACATTAATTTGTATATAGGCCATTAGGAAATTCTATCTACTTTATACTTACTTTTTCATCTGAAACATAGTTAACCTGTTGTACTTCAATACATGTTAAAAAAGCGATGTACCTAACGCTATAGTAGAAGGTAGATAAGTCCCCAAGCAATGTTTGTATCTGAATTGTTCATGTTTGAGAAATTACCCACTCTTTCAGATTCAGTTTACCAGAATGCGTTAAGTCCAGCGATCTAAATTATCTAAAAACATATCTGAAAAATATTTAAGATAAACCATAGAATTCGCAACGCCATTTTTTTCAGGTCACCTGGTTAATCAAAAGCACTCACTAACTAAAAAATCTACTTCCTAAGAATATATCCTCTATTCCAGGATCAATCCAGCTTGACCCTGGTGGGTCTCGATCAGGCTCCGGAGCCGGGTCCGCCGGCTCGGGCTACGAGAGCGACCTGCGCCACTCAGGGTCTGAAGGCAGCTGGGAACAGAAACAACAACACAAATATAGAATATTGACTAGGAAGGTAATTTTACGATGCTAATGCTTTTATCCAAAGACAACTTAACCACTTCTATTGGTTGATGCATAGAAGCGTGCAAAGATATTCATAATGCATAATCTTTTTGCGTATTATCATACGGAAAAGTCGTGGTGGCCTAGTGGGTAAAGGACCAATCTCTCAAGTATGAGGGCGCGGGTTCGATCCCAGGTCAGGCAAGTACCAATGCAACTTTTCTAAGTCTGTATGTACTTTCTAAGTATATCTTAGACACCATTGGCTGTGTTTCGGATGGCACGTTAAACTGTAGGTCCCGGCTGTCATTGAACATCCTTGGCAGTCGTTACGGGTAGTCAGAAGCCAGCAAGTCTGACACCAGTCTAACCAAGGGGTATCGGATTGCCCGGGTAACTGGGTTGAGGAGGTCAGATAGGCAGTCGCTTCTTGTAAAGCACTGGTACTCAGCTGAATCCGGTTAGACTGGAAGCCGACCCCAACATGATTGGGAAAAAGGCTCGGAGGAGGAGGATCATACGGAACCAGAGGCATTAGGTGGTTAACTGGCCTGATTATTCACAACTTCAAAATTGGCTAGCTCTCTTCATGGTATAAGTCACAGGTACGCAAAATTTTAAAGGCATTTGTAAATCTTTCAGAAGGAACTAATTCTTTTCTACGATAAAATGACGTCCTAGTTGAATGTCAGCCACGGCGACTGTTCTTCTATAAGGAGATGATCTCTTGCGCGGGACATATTATAGGTAGTGCAAATGCATTTGTCAAGGCATAGATGCACTCACAATTCCTTCTCTCTCATAGCCCGATGGAACGGTAATCCGACAAAACCGGAGAGAGATCATCTAAACTTCCTTAATAATTCCAGGTATCAGGCAAAAGCGTGCAATTTCTCCTCTGCCCAACCTGCGGCTATGAGACCCAGCTACCCCTCGGAGGAATAGCAGCACTGCCTCTCAACTATGTGCTACTCCGCAAGATGGCCGCTGCCCAAGACCACGAGGGCGTCAATGTGCTCTGTGATCTTTGTAGCAGTGATAATAAGGTAGGAAATTGAAGAGCACGTTGTATCTTAATGCGGATCCACTCGAGATCGAATTGACTTATTTATACTAGCTGTTTTCCCGCAGTTTCACCCACGTCCTGGGCGAACTTCCTCCCGTACTTTGGAATCGAATTTATCTAATCGGTTCAGTAATTACGGAGTAAAGGCTTCGCGGAGTACAAAAAAAACTAAAAAAAAGCTTACTCTTTAATGTATAAGGTGATCTTCACACTGCCCCGCATCACGCTGCATCTTGCGTGTCGACGCACCTACGCGCGTTCCTGCGGGAGTGCAGATCTGCATCATCGTGCGGGTTTTTCGCGCACTCACGCGCGTAGGTGCGTTTAGTAGATTCACGCACGGCGGCTTCCATTTTCAAATATACACGTCACGCCCATTCAAAATCACGCGCGGCAATGCGGGATTCAGTGTGCCATACCTTGCGTCTCGCCCCGCACCTACGCGCGGGGGTGCGTGTTTCTCCGCATGTATGTGCGTGATCCGCATGAACGCGCGTGGATGCATTTTCAGTGTGTTGGACTATGCGTGTTTTCCATACAAACGGAGATATTTCCATACAACGGAAAAAAACGCATCCACGCACTACGCTGCATCATGCGGGGCAGTGTGATAATCGCCTTAGCATAGATATATTATATTTGATTGGCAGCGAAAACACCACCGGAGAATTTTCAGTTAGTAAAATCCATATTTAAATCCATAGTTTCTCATATTTGTTCTAATTTTCATAAAATGTACCTAATATAAACTTCTCTAACTTTTCATTTTCTTAACATAACAAAAGGCAAACAAAGGAATAACAAACAAAAGAACTTATTAATCACATTAGGTATATCTTCCTTTAAAACTATTTAAAGACATTTATAAGAACGCACGTGAAGTATATCATCCGTGAAACATCTCCGCTTGAAATGAGAGTTTTCGACAAATTACTATTCGTTCCGTTCATGCTACATTTGATCTACAGAATTTCGTATTTGAACTTTATTGTATTTATTTAAAACTATTCCTGTGTCAATGATGGAATACCATACAAAGGTATTTTATTTTAGTTATTTCTGTGAGTAGAACTTTTCAGGGAAAATAAGGGAAATAAATCATCTCTGAAAACAGTTATCACGGTTCATAGAAAGAAAGAAAATACATTTATTCACGCATGTGACACATAGACATACAATTAAACAAAAAAATAAAAATATACAAAACACAAAAGCGAGAAGGTACATAACGGGAAATATGCGTCACACCCACGTGAAACGGCCCTCGCTCAGCATAATGCTGAGACTCTAGGGACAAAAGTCTCAGCGCTGATTTTCAGCGAAAGCCGTTCATCTGATGGTGAAAGACAGCGAAGTCTCAGTAAATAAATAGGGTTCTTTTTAAAAAAATTCATTTACATAATTATTTTTATCTATTATCGCTAGCCTATAATGTCCCACTGCTGGGCAAAGGCCTTCCCATCTCGCTTCCACACTTGCCGATCTTTTGACCGAGTCCATCAGTCTCGACGATAGGCGCATATAAGTACTTAATTCTTATATTATTAAAATTCAAAGCATATATGCTCTCTCACAGGCAGAAACCCGCTGCAACCAATGCCTGGTCAGCATTTGCTCATCCTGCGGCGAGGCTCACGGCAGACAAAAGGCGACAGCTCGTCACTCGCTACAACCCCTCGAGCCAGCGCCAACCAAGTATTGTTCACAGCACCCCAAAGCTGAACTTAGTGTTTATTGCGCTACTTGTCAACAGGTAAGAAACTGTCCTTGGTTAGTGCCTCATTACCTGATGAAACAGTGCTATGTTTTTTTTTGAGTATGTATTTTCTTATGGGCTTTGATTTGAACACATTTCTTTACGAAAAAAAAGAATTTAAAAGGAAATATCTGCTGTTCTTGTGTTGAAATATCTTGAAAAGTCTACCTTTAATTTAAGAACATATACCAACTGGTATTTTTAAGATTGTCATAAACCTCCATTATCCGCAGGTAGTATGTCGTGACTGCTGCGTAGTATCTCACAGCGGGCACGCACTGGCGAGCGCGTCGCGTGCGGCGGCCGAGCGTGCTCGCGTGCTGCGCGACGCGGCGCAGCGCGCTAAACTCGTGCCCGAGAATGTGGAGAGAGCCTCCAGGAATCTTAGCGCTCTGGCCTATGAGATTGATGTGAGTATTATCAAATATCACCACCCTAACTAATTGTTTAAGAAAGCCCTTATAGTATTTACCTATTATCAGAAAGTCGTTTGTCATATGACCTATACTTACCACCAATCCTTGACCGTCGCAGTGAAGATGCAATGAAGAATTACCGTTACACATGTATGTAAAAACATACAAACATCTGAAGTGACAATCTTTGGGAAGTCGGTTAAAAATATCAATCTCAAAAAACTGACTAACACCCAGATTTAATAAAATAAATATTTCCTCATTCTTCCCAGTGCCAAGCAGCTCGCGTAGAGAACGAAGTACAAGAATGGGCAGTCCAATACAGACGAGCTGTGGAAGCCCACACCCGCACTCTGTGTGCCAGCGCAGCACGGGCCAGGGAGAGGCATAGACAGAGACTCGACCAGAAGACCAGGGCGCTGGACGAGAGGGCCCGACATGCTGTGGATGCCGTTAACTTTGCTGAAGAGGTAAGTGTCAACAGTCTACCAGGGAACGAAGTACAAGAATGGGCAGTCCAATACCGAAGCTCACACCCGCACTCTGTGTGCCAGCGCCGCGAGGGCACGGGAACGGCATCCGCAGAGACTCGACCAGAAGGCCAGGGCGCTGGACGAGAGGGCCCGACATGCTGTAGATGCTGTTAATTTTGCTAAAGAGGTAAGTGTTAACAGTCTCTCAGGAAGGGGCACCGGTAGAGACTCAACAAGAAGACCAGAGCGCTAGACGAGGGCCCGACATGCTGTGGATGCTGTTAATTTTGCTGAAGAGGTTAGTGCCATATAATTCCTCTTTACCAGGGATAACTTGACAAGAAGACCAGGGCTCTTGATAATCAGACCCAAAAAATCCTAAATACCGTTGCATTGACTTAGGAGGTAGATATATAGTGAACATTATGCACCACCTGGAGAGACCGGTCAAGCTCGGCAGCGAAGCCAAAACTTCTCAAGGAGTTCGCTTATTTATAATGTTATGGTAATGCTAACATCGCTCTGTACCTGGCCTTATCTAAACATAGTAGATAGAATACTACATGTTTTATCTGTTTGTTTTACATTTTTCACCAGATTTTATATGCATCATTAAATAATTTCATATTTTAATTGCAACACAGACAAATAATAACCGTATATTATGTTCCAGCTCCTATCAGAAGGCAAAGAAGACGAGCTCCTCTCCCTCTCAGGGCCAGTTCTCCGTCGGTTAGAACGCGTGTCAGAACTGCAGACGTTATCAGAACCCCCGCGGCTAGAGCTGCGCTTCGCCCCTCGTGCTCCAGCGACACATGATAACACTGTGTTCGGGAGACTGCTCGCCCATGCACCTGATCCTGACATGTGTGTTATTACTACCGAAGGTAAGAAAATCCATTTACGCCTTCAGGGCTTTCATTGGATCTAGTAGTCCCTTTGGAAAAAATCCTAAAAGCCCTAAAATAATAGCGTGTTTCTGAAGTCACAATTATGCCAAGTCCAGGGCCTTCTTGACATCGGTATTAAGACTAATACGAGAGATAAGAGAAATTGACGTGAAGAGTAGACACTCTTCACCTCAATTTTCTCTTATCTCTTATGGTCTGGTTAATAAGTGGAACTCAAATCAAACAAGTGGATTTTTCAAAACCGAAGCTCAAGAAATGACATCATAATAAGTGTAAATATAGTATTTTATTCTTCAGACTGTTAAGGGGTTATTTCTTTTGAAGGTCTGCAAGACATGAGAGTCGACTGCGAGCACGAGGTGACGCTGGAGCTAAGGGATTGCAACGGAGAACGTATCTGGTGTGGAGGCGAACAGGTGAGAAGTTCTAATACTATTTCCAAGACCTGGATAACCACTGACACTCACTATGCTAATCCTATGTTGACTGATATAAATGTTATTCATACAGCAAGAGTCAGTAAAGTCGAGTTTATTTTTTATTTATTTCCCTTGATTCCAGGTGGCAGGATACTTCAGGCGTCGCGATTCAAGCGCTCGTCCGAGCTTAGCCCGTGTAGTGGACAGTACGGACGGCAGTTATAAGCTCAGCATCACGCCGAGATCTCCCGGGGCTTATCTACTCGCTGTCACTATTAATAATAAGCCGATTAAGGTAACATGTTTGGAAAAGATCTGTACTTTTAATTTTAAGATGTCCTGTAGCGTCCCAGACCGTTTTCCCACATGACCCTGCCTGTCATCTGGATCAAAATCAGTCTTTACATCAAACAGAAATTCTCCGCCCGTTTTTGACCTGCTCATATCCCAATCTCTTATACGTGGTCGACGCTGCATGTTTTCTTCCATACTCCATTTGCCTTCATCTCACAAGTAACATTATTTCTAGCCATGTTCAGGTTTAATATAAATCCCTATAACCCGGTTCCCTCAGGGCAGTCCGTTCGCGTGCTGTGCCCGCGCGGGGGCTGCGCACTGGGGCACGTTCCACTGCTGCGCCTTCTGCTCGTCCGGCGGCCGGCGCGACGCCGCCTGCGCCTGCGGGGGCCGCATGCCCGGCGGGTATAAAGGTAATTAGACAATAGACATATTGTGGCTATAGAATTGTTTTGCGAGTTTTAGATCACGTAAAGATATTGAAGGTGTAAGTTCTACCTTCTTTTTATTTTTGTAATGTGTTGTTTCTTCGAAATTCTCTTTCTTACAGTCAAAAAGCGTGGCTTCCCAAGCCTCTTCCTTTAACCAGTGCAGCACTGAATGACTCAGTGCATTCTTTGCAAACCTTTGCTTAGGAATGGCAGCGAACAAGTTATGTTTCGTGCCCCCAAGACTTCATGATTTACGACCTCTTTCAATTGCTACTAGCCGCAAGCTAAATTGCAATTCACTATATAGTATGAAACAAAATTTTCTCTATGCCTATATCCTTCAAAGATTTTTCTTTTTTTTAATAGAGTGATTGAAGAGGAAGGCTTATGTTAATAACATCCAACACCCATGCGAAGCCTGGGCGGGTCGCTAATGATTAGAACTAATTCCATCATCTTCCAGGTTGCGGTCACGGGCACGCGGGCTGGGCGGGCACGCGGCACTGGTCGTGCTGCGGCGCGGCGCGGCGCGACGCCGCCTGCACGCGCCCGCGGAACACGCAACAAATGTACCAGTTCTCCCTGTAGATACTCTAGCAGAATATATGATGATAATGTATTCGTTTTGTGGTTTTATTAATTTATCCTTGTAACTAGTTCCCGGTACACTCCATTTGAAAAGGTAATTAACTTTAGTTGATCTTTATTTTGATTGCCAGATAAATTTATGTTTGCAAATTGCTTGCAAAGTTGCCGGCTAAGGGTGCGTCCACAGCTGGCGAATGTGCCGCGAATGTGCAGCTCGCGAGCCGTTTGCGACCTGCCCGCGAGCTGCGCGCGTGCATTTTTGTTCGTGCGCCGCCCGCGCGCAGTTCGCGCGCGACCTAAGCGCCGCACGCGATCAGCGCGCAGGCGGCGCGCGACGCGCTCTTTATTAAATAATATACGGAACTGTAAGGGCGAGAACTGATTGCGCGCAGATCGCGCGCCGCTCGCGCGCTCTATACGAGCCTTGCGTGAGTTGCGCTAAAGACAAGCACCGAACTATTGCAGTGACTGCACGCGCGCAGCTCGCGGGCAGCGAGCAAACGGCTCGCGAGCTACGCATTCGCGGCACATTCGCCAGATGTGGACGCACCCTCAGAAGTACCTGGCATTTTTTTGGCAACATTGCAATTACAAAAGAGAAATTATAGCCCGTTTAGATGGGCCTTTACCCAGAATAATTTGCCAAGTCTTGTTCAATTGTTTCAATTTAAATGTTTCTGAAAAACAACCCTTTTCAGGGTTTTATTTACTCCCAAAACGCAGCTTAGATTACGATTGCGTAACCTACAACATCATCGATGTTAAAATAAAACAATGTCAGTTAAATTCCAATTTATTTAAACTTACAAATAAGAAAATTATTGCTTATCTCACACTCTTACAACATTGACATCGATAAAACTTTTTCAAAAAGGGACCTCCGTAGTTAAAGTATAAAAATATAAACATTTAACTATTTTGTTGTTATTCCATACACAATTATATCCATAAAATTGATCCAGTACTTCCAAAAACACTTGAGAAAATGACTTTTTATAAACGGAACACTCATATTGTCATTTATTTTTAGAATCAAGAAAAAATAGTACAAGTTGTGGAAAAGAAAAAAGGCTGTCTATAATACTTTAGGGAAATTCATAATACATAATTTGGGATCAAGCATAAATCATAAACAAAAAATAGCAGAAATAAGCCGTGCACATTGATTTATCTTGAGTACATACATATTTGTAATTATCAAATTATCACAGATTAATATCACATCTGCAAAATATATACGTTTCTTTTTAAATTAGAAGATCCCTTGATTACCTTATTTTGTAATTTAGTGCCCATTTTCACCACTTTCAAATATACATATTACACTGGTCAACAGCATTTTTGGTGCAAAGGTGAAATATATTATTTCTTATAGATTATTTGATACGTAATCGAAGTCCAGAACATAAAGTTGCACTAGCACGTAGGGTTTTAGAGATATACCCCTCTTAAAGTACCAAAAACGCGTTTTTTAACGATATTTGACGATTTTTTTGAAAGACAGCAAAATTGTATTTTAGTTTCTATCTATAACATTATATAGTACTACTCTTCCCGATTGAATTTCATTTTTATTTCGAACGCTAAGAGTTTAAATTTTCATGAAATATGTATACAGCTACGATAGTTCGATCTTCCCTACATTTTATTTGGCCTGTTAGTATGAAAAAACTCCACTTTAGTTATAAAATGGTATATATTAGGAAATAAGACTCGCAAAAATATAAATTAAAATGAGGTTAATGCGGGGAAAGTAGTACTATATGATGCTTTAGTTAGAAATTCCTATATAATTCTTCTGTCCCCAAAAAATTACATCAAATTTCATAAAAAAACGCGTTTTTGGTACTTTAGGAGGGGTATATCTCTAAATCCCTACGTGCTAGTGCAACTTTATGTTCTGGACTTCGATTACGTGTCAAATATTCTACAAGAAATTGTATATTTCACCTTTGCACCAAAAAAAATATTTTAATTTGTTGACCAGTGTTATCTAACATATTTATTTATAAATAATAATATTATGTCATCTATATGAAATTATATGACATAAAATTGTTATCCAGAGGTGGTGCAAATGGATATTTGATCTTATAATACTTTACCTAAGTTTATTAAAAACAGCTTAACGATTTAACGCGTGCCTAACCTTATTAGTGTCACATACAGCGCAAAAACATACAGAAACTATATAGGTAACACAAAAGTCTTCATGTAATTTTGAACTGTATGCACCTACAAATAAAGTTAAATTTTCTATGAACATGAAAAAACATTTGGTTTTCATTTATTTCAAAAACAAAAATATTTGAAAACATAAATAACATATATAATAAAGACAAACAATTGACATTTACAGACGGTTTATTTAGAAACTTGTTTAAAAATAAAATGTGGGTAAAATCAATGTAAATACAATAATAACAGTAACTTAATCCATTTAATCATTATTTTAAGCAAAAGTCGGATAGGTCGTCGCTCCTTCTGGTACTCAGCTGCATTCGTTTAGACTGGAAGCCGACCCCAACACAGTTGGTAAGGCTAGGCAGATGATGATGTATTTGTGTAAAAAGTATCAATATTGTTTAAATTTAGTTAACTGCCTTTAGTTACTCAAATGGCGTATTCCAGATATTTTACTTGTAGCTTAGATTCCGAGTGCGGGCACGGGAGTGTAGGTGCCGGGGTTCGGTGCGCAGGCTTGCCGCACACTCATCTCCCACGCGTCCAGGAGTTGTCCTACTGAACAGCTCTTTGGTAATCTGAAGAGAAATAAATATAAAAATGATTAGGCCACTTGGAAATACGTAGCATAGAAAAATTCGCGAGAGTGAAAGTTCGCAAACAAGTTACAGATTTGTTTTTGAAAACCATATCACTCTTATATTTTCGGTCAGATATCATTCAACATAGTAAGTATACATATAGAATATGCAACTTTTTGTTAGACCATAGCATCGATTTGCGAGCATAGATTCGTATCCGGCTGTACTCGCGTGTTTCGTCACCCGCTGGTCTTAAAAATGGTTTCTGCGCAGCAAATCGTTGATATTTCCGTAGCTATTAAGTTTTATGTAACTATACCCAAGATTGTATCTAACATCTCAACGATTTTTGGAGCATCGGGTCCCCAAAAGGACTTACCTAGCACACCTAGCGTCCATGGCCCTCTCCAGCCTGGCGAGGAAGGAGTGTGGAGCCAGGTCCCGGGCCGGGCGCGGCTTGAGCCGGACGGGCGGGCGGTAAGCGACTTACCTAGCACACCTAGCGTCCATGGCCCTCTCCAGCCTGGCGAGGAAGGAGTGTGGAGCCAGGTCCCTGGGCGGGCGCGGCTTGAGTCTGACGGGCGGACGGTAAGCGACTTACCTAGCACACCTAGCGTCCATGGCCCTCTCCAGCCTGGCGAGGAAGGAGTGTGGAGCCAGGTCCCGGGCCGGGCGCGGCTTGAGGCGGACGGGCGGGCGGGCGGGGTAGTCGCGCGGCACGGACACGTGCACGCCCGCCACGCACGGCAGGCGCGGCTCGTCTAGCGCGGCGATGAGAGAGATTGCCCCGCCACCGCCGCCGAAGTACGACATGGGTTCGAGGGATACCTGGCGGGTGAAATTGGTGGTTTAGGTTTGTTTTTAGAACTGTGTTGGGAAATATTTGAATTTCGAAGTTTAATTGGAATAGAAACGTGTAAAACTACATAACAATTCCGTAAAAAAGGAATGTTGTACGGCCGACAAGGTCTAAATTCAAAATTCACTACTTTATAACTATAAATACAATACTCGTTACATTATTGCATGCCATAATGTAGCGTACAAAAGTTGGTATGTTCAAAAACAAAAACAATTATGGATCCTACCAGGGAACAATGTTCGTTATTTATGAAATGTTCAATATGAGTTTATATGAGTTACCTTAAATCTCGAGTCTAATCTAGCAATTTCACCCTGCAGTACATCTGGGATTTCCATTGGTGGTTCCTCTAGTTTTGGTATCTTTTGGGGTGTTGGTAGATTCCTAGAAAAAAACACAATAACATAAGAATGACTCTCTTAGAACTGCTTCATATATAACTGCTACAAACCCCACGAAAATTAAATTGCATTAATGTATAATTACTTCATTAGATAAAGAACCAATAATGATAGACAGCTAGAGAGTTTTAATTGTGTAAATAAATATGTATTGTGATGACAAAGAAATACACTTTACTGTTAAAAGATTTACTTGAAAATCCCATCTAGTTGGGGCTCTTCAACAATTATTGTGAGTAAGCAATCCACACAAAAATTTGTGTTGTCTTAGGTACCTCATTTCTGGTCCATTAAGAGCGTCGAGTGCAGATCCAAATGTGCGCTTCAGAGTGTGATTAGCTAGTGGTGATTGTAGACAGTTGTTCACTACTTCCAGCAGAGGGTTGAAGATTTGTTCCTAAAGGAGATATTTTAATCAGTAATTTGATCATTTTTTTAAAGCACTGGTACTCAGCTACATCCGGTCAGACTGGAAGCAAACCCCAACATAGTTGGGAAAAAGCCTCGGAGGATAAAGTTGATCATTTTTCATGTAAACTGTGACCATCAATATGATCGGACTCATCGGAATATGTATGGATAAAACCCAACTTAGTTAATCCATACAAACATGGATGGGTGAAAAGAAAGTTATATAAAATCCAATAGATTCAGACCTACAACAAGACGAGATGTAGAATATCTAAATAAATTCTTTCACCAATGGGAAGCTAGACTATTTCCGAATGATATAGGCTATATTTTGTAGAGGTACAGGAAAAAAATGCTCCGAGAGGCGGGTAAAACATCTTGTACTTGAAAAAATATTTAAAAAATAACTGTTATAGGTACCTTTCCAGCACTCGGCACGACAACACCCTCGCTGCGTTTAAAGTCGAGTTTCTCCAACACCACTTCACATTTGATGAGCGTCTCCAAAGGCATGCGTTTGTTAGGGTTCGATAATATATCCAGAAGATTCTTCATCTTTGTCAGTTTTTCAACATCTGGGGATAAAGAAGTAGATACTTATAGATGGTGAAATCTAAGTGTAATGTTATGCAGACAGACATGGTAACTATGACGGTCTGTCTAGCCAGCTTTTAATTGCATGTTGGTGTAGATTACTTTAAATTATTTCTTCTTTCCAGGAAAGGCCTATTATAAACCTTGAATGACAGACATAACGGCTTTTTGACCGGTGTTAGCCGATTCCGCGTCGATAAATGTGGGGACACCCTAACGCTCACCCGCTTTTCTATACTAATAATATTATAAAGAGGAAAGCTTTGTTTGTTAAAAAATTCTTCCACTTTTAAAGCTACATTATCAACGAGTAGCTGGCTATATTTTATGCGGGTGAAACCGCGGGAAAACGGCTAGTGTGAGATAAAACATGTATAGCAATACTCACTTTCTCCTTCGCTGACCATCCGATGCACCATTCTTCTCAAAGGCTCGATGTACTTGGAGAGCTGCCTGACCTTCTCCCTGTAGGCTGCCTCTTCGCCGCCAGGAGAGGCCACCCCAGCCCCCACGGGGGTGTTGAGAGAGGATGACGGAGAGGCTACCATGCCCATACCGACGCCCCTAGGCGACCAGTATTCAGGCAATCATACAATATTGTTATAACAGTTTTTGGAATTTTGTGGTGGTATGATAAGGCGTGTATATGAAGGTAAAGTTGTGAGAAAGGGTGCGTCCTACGTGGGCGAATTTATGCAAACGCGAAGGTGAAGAGATCCCAAGCGAATTGAAGGACATGTGCGCCTCGCTACGTGACGTAGGTCACCTCAAAAGAAAGCAACTGTCTGTTGTTTTTGCGTGGTGTCACGCTCACATAGGACGCACCGTAAGCGGTCGATGTTCGATTCCCACGTGGGGCCATTAAAATCGTTCTAGTCTGGGTGTTGTGTTCTATAACTATCAGTTATGAACTCTCAGGGATATCATCTTATCGCGAAAGATGTATCTATATCGTAAAGAAAGACCCACGTTTGTAGTAAAATAAAAAAAAAACCCGTTCAAGTTTTTAAGAAACATACCTACTTAGGTACTTTCACGCATAAAATTACAATATTTTAGATGTATCACCAATAGTTTGTTTCGAATTTGATAGGTAACCCCTGTTGTGATAGCATGACTGATGGTCAATTAGACGGTTTGAAAATTGAGGTGCTGATTCATCAATTTAATAGTTATCCAGTTGCCATCATAAACAGCTTCGAATCTGTCCATTTGGGTACATGCGAAATCACGTGAGTCATAGGCATTCCCCCAACCTAACCTTCTGAGAACCGACTATTATGCAACTAGTGTTCTTATTAAACAATTCTAAAAACACAATGGTCCTTTTTACGATGGCAAAAAGCATCAAATGACCCCTCTCGCTGTGGGTTAGCAGCGGTGAGAGAGTGTCAGACTTTTACCGGCTAAAAATTCATCGTGTTCCTTCGTAGGCCTTTTATGTACCAGGGCCGCGGTAACTCTTTCGAACAATCCCGCAGCCCCGGCAGACCTTGGCCAATGGTCCTTAAGTACATCTTTTCCATGTATATGATACATACCTCTGCGGCTGTTGCACATGGTGAGCAAGATGGGCCGGATTGGAGGGCGAAGGGCTGCCGACACTGCCGCACGCGCCCAGCCCGCCCAGTGATGACATCGGGGATGTCATAGTAGCACCCATTACACCTGGCGTGAGGAATTGTTGGAGTATAAGAAAGAAACATTTATTTGCCATGAACATAGGTGGTATCAGTCCTTACAGTGGTTAAAAAGCTGTAGCTACATTCTGCGTGACTTGGTATGCTATTTATACTTACTTACTTACATAATAATAATCTTAAGCTACTTATATGAAGTTTGGTGTAGGTATAAAACTTTTTTGTGGCTTAGTACTTATGTATTACAAGTTTGTGTATGTATAAATAAAGCATTTTTTTTTGTTATAGTTTGAAATCAATACTATTTCATTTATTGTATAAAATAACACAAACACATGCATGTTGTGAGAATTCGATTTGCCAAGGTCAGAGAGGCAGTCACTCCATGTAAGAAATTGTTACTCAGCTGTGGCTGGAAACTGGCCCTAACATAGTTGGGAAAAGGCTGGGCCGAATTGAATCCATGATTAGAAATAAGTATTTTCATCATTGAAAATACCATTTTAGAATACCTTGAGTGATAATGAATTGTTTGCCTTACTTTTTAAATAAATAAAATTGAAAAGGTACAGAAAATAAAAAAATAAGAAAGAAATATAACTTTAATATTAAACATTTACAATAAAAATCCTATTACAAAAAAACACATGCGTTTTAATAAATTGCGTTGATTGCGACTAATTTAAGTGATTTAAATACAATAATTCTAAGAAAAAATAATGATTACGAGTGTAAATATTTAAATTCTTATAAAATACCCTCTTAACTTTCTGGCTCTTATGGCAACACACTATCACATTTTTTCATCACTAGATATCTGAGATCTAATTAAAGGTACGTTTTGAATTATTGCCGCCGACCGCAGCTGCACTACTGGTTTGTAAATATTCACATGAAACGTACCAGTTGCAGTCGCCGCAGTCGGCAGCAAGCATTGAAAACGTACCCTAATTCCACTGGTAAACATTAATATTATGCATATCACATCTTTGCTTTTATCCTTTTGTGCACCATAAAATTCGATATCAATAACTTTTCTACAAATCTCTTTTCTATCTACATAACATTTGTATGTAACATTTGTATAAGTTTACTAATTTACTTTATTTTTAGTTATATAATCTATTTGTGTAACGGCCAGTTTCTTCATCAAAAGTTAAAGTTAAAGTAATGTCTAAAGTTAAAGTAACGGTCAAATTCGTTTTTTCAAGGCTAAAGTGACAGCAAAATTCATAGAAAAATTGAATTTAACCGTTACTTTTACTTTAGACATTACTTTGACTTTTACTTTGGCTTTAACTTTTGCTTTAAATTTTTCTATTAGTTTTGCTGTCACTTTAGCCTTGAAAAAACGAATTTGACCGTTACTTTTACTTTAGACATTACTTTAACTTTTGATGAAGAAACTGGCCGTTAGTGTACAGTTTCAACAATTAGTATTCATATTCATTTATTTGCATTCCATAATGTGTGTTACAGGTGGAATACAAGACTTAAAGCTACAGTACAATTATGGACCCTGTTAGGGCACAGCAACATAGTTTGAAATAACATAGTAATGAAAAGAAATACATTTGAAGAACAAACTAATTTTACAATAAAAAATACCTATAGAACAAAATTACATACAATAATTACATTTTTATAAAAAAACTTCATCTTAAAATTTGCTTAACTAATTCTTATTGTGTAATGAGAATTCCACCTTTGTTAAGTACACATTGTATGTCACATTTTTAAAATTGTTTTTGCTGTCACATCCTATTTTTTTGGAAGGTTTAACTTGACAGGGGTATAGAGTTTCACCATGAATTCCACCTGCTTCCACATGGCCGCTAGTTTGTCCATGGGCACGTTTCTGATACTTTTCTCGAATTTACATGTTAACAAATTGCGAGCGCGAGTGTGATTGTCTGAAAATTTTCATTTAAATCAATAGTTTATCAAGTTGGATCAAGAAGTATTTGCCAGGTAACTGAGTTGAGGTCAGATAGGAAGTTGCTCTATATCAAACACTGGTACTCAGCTGCATATGGTTAGACTGGAAGCTGACCCCAACATAGTTGGGAAAAGGCTAGGCAGATGATGATCAATCATATACCAATGAATGAATTTGTGTGAGAGCTAATTCTTTGATTAATTCATGCAAGTTAGTAATGTATATGAAACTTACGCGTTTTATTTCTTGATAATATGACGAAATAATACACACATATTATGTACCTCAATGCAAAATGTGATTCTTAAATAGTCTTGATAAGTACTATATAGCACAATATTTTTTAACACATTTCACAGAGTCTGATTTGTAAAAAAATTCACTTAAGTCATTTGTTCATAGCGTCACCTCACCGTAATACAACAAATAAAGCACATGTCGATAAATGTTATAAATAATTATGATTGAAAAATATTAACAATTAACGGTTGAAACTAATACTAAAATCTCCGGTTAAGTATTCATTAAAAAGTATAAAAGCCCAAGTCACAAACACAAGAAAATAGTTTGTCCGATTTTTGATGCTTTCAGTAAAATATTGACTTCTAAAAACTACTTACTACCTATTCTTCATTTTTTGTTTGTTTTTAACAGCCCCAAAACAACTGAAATGATTTTTGAAAATTCTTCCTGATTATCCCTGAGTGACAGACAGGCTGTTCCTAAAGTGACAGACAGGCTGAGTTTTGTCTGGGTTCGGGAAGAACTTTCCCCGAGACACGGGTGAACCGTGAGAAATTTTTATTGTAAAATAAAACTGTATAACACTCACCCATAGGACTCGGGCCTCCCATATTAGGCGATGGGGCAGACGGCGAGGGACTCTGGCGCAGGAACTGCTGCGGGGGCGGCGCACGCGCAGGGTAGGCCCCGCCCAGCATCCCGCCCACTTCCTGTTTGTTGGCCACGCCTACACGACCCATGTGTAGCATGTTGAGGCCGACTATCTGGCTGTTGCCCATGCCTCCTACTGAGGAGAAATAAAATAATAGTATAACAATTAAACTAAAATAAATAATGTATGAAGTACATGATCATTAATGTGTACCTAATTGAATTTATATTCAATTAGCATAATGTGAAACAATTTCTTTGGAGTCAGAATGTGTAAAAATAGGCTACATTTAAGAAATGAAGTGTGCCTAGAACATGCATTCAACTATTAATTGAGAAACAAACACTCAATAAAATTATTCCTTTGTTTTAGTTATGCATAACAATATTTATTAATTATTTGTTTAAATAATATATACCAATGCAATAGAAAAATGACAATATCCAAGCAATTAACTTAAGTATTTGATAATAACAGGAAAATCAACACAAGTAACAAAGATATCTCAAACTCACCCATTTGACCTGGCATCTGTCCTTGCATGTTATTGGGTGCCATTTGACCTCCCATCCCCACTTGGTTGCACGGCATCTGTCCCATGGTATTAGACCCACTCATGGGGACCTGCATGGAGTTTTGCATAGACATATTTGGCATCATCTGCCCCTGCATGCCACCAGCAAGCTGACTCTGCAACTGACTGCCCATAGGATTCCCCATTCCCCCCATACCACCAACCATATTGTTCCCCATTTGACCTTGGTTCCCCACCATCCCCATCGGACCACCAAGCTTGTTCTGTAGCTGCATATTCATCTGAGGTCTCTGATTAAGCGTTTGCAGCAAATTAGTGGCAGTTTGAGCTTGAGGTCCTTGAGACACAATTGGTCCTTGTTGTCCCATCTGACCTTGCATTCCCCCCATACCAGAATTGGGGCCCATGACCCCTTGTTGTTGCATTTGACCTTGAGGGCCCATGGTCATCATTTGGTTCCTGGAACCTTGAGATGCTAAGTTTTGAAGGGCATTAATTGGGTCTTGTGTGAGACCTTGCTGGTTGGGCCCCTGTTGCTGTTGTTGACCTTGGGGTGCCTGAACTTGGGGACTCGGGCCGGGTCCTTGACCTTGGTTGGGTCCCTGCATTTGCTGCTGACCTTGGTTTTGTTTTGATTGAGCTGAAATACAATGAATCATCAAGTTTATTGATATGCAAAATCATAAACTAATCGGAAAGTTTAGCTGAAGATAGAATAATTTCCCATTCATTGTTAGCAAGACCATGACTGTTTATTGGAAACTGTTTAAGTATTTGAGGATATTACATCATTTTATTTAACAGAACTGGCCAGGTCCATAATTTTGGGGAAAAAGGGGTTTCAATCGAAGGATCCTAGCTTCCATCATGGGGCATACATATGCCGGTGTATTAAGTTGCTCTATCAAGGTGTGGATGAAGGAAAGAGAAAACAGATGAATACTTACACATTTCCCTGACATGCAGAATAAGTTTTGCGACCATGTTCATATACTCCTCTCTAGTCTTGGCCTTCATAAACACATGGTTCTCCATCTCACTGCTGTTACGGGCCACTTGGACGCCCGAGCGTTGGATTACCTCCTCACTAGAGAGAGAGAATTTTGTTGTTAATTATTTAATACACTATGAAAGACTTACTCACTTTACTTACTTACTTTCTTTTATATAACTTAACAATAGAATAGAAGTTTACAAAAGATATACAGAAAGAAGTCACAGACAACAGAGAGCCAATGAGAAGTCCTTGCTTATAATGATAGCCTAGAAATACTATGAACACACATAAGGGCACCGTTTTAATAATATTAAACTCATGTTGTTTAGTTATTCTATTTTATAGATGTGTAGAAGAGAATATTGAGGCTAAGTAATAGCTGCATGATCAATTATAAGGTTAAGCAAGACTAAACAAGACTGTTATGATGTGTTACTTCATGTTTCAGACGGCACATTTAATTGGTGGGTGGCGGCTGTCAGTTGCACATTTTCACCAGTTGTTAACCAGATAACTAGGTTCTGAAGGTCAGATTGATAGTTGCTGAATATAAAGCACTGGTAGCTGGAACCTGAATGCTAGGCAAATGATGTCTGAAAGAATTGTCTTGCTCTTTTTACTAGAGTTCTTAGTTTTTTTGGTTTAAACACATGTAGAGGAATTGTGGAAAAGTGCTAGATTTGTATGTCAAATTCTTTGAGAATTTATTTAATAGCAAAGGAACACCAACAGCTTCTGCGTACAAATTAACAAAAATAGGAGAGAATTCTAGTATCTAGCATAACCTGTTTGTAAAATAAACTTGCTCTCAATTTGATCATAATGAAGTAAGTAAAGAATTATACATATAAATTCTTTTTATTTAGTATAAAGTTGCACATTTGCCCTACCCCATCAAATCACTCTTTCACTCTAAGGTTGGCTGTAGGAGAACCCAACACTGGGTTAAGCTCGCCATTGTACATTACCTCTCTGTATTCAGTGTGTCAAATGTATTTATGTGTGCAATAAAGAATAATAATCAGTAGCTCAAATGTTAGATTAACACTTAATTTCATTACAGATAGCAATAACGAAGTAAAAGGTAAGTGTCTTGGGTATATCACTATTGCATCTGGGAATTTTGGTTTGAAAATACTCATACTGAGTCATACACTCGTTTACTTTTTCCTGTTATCAAGCAATAATTTGTTTAGATGTAAAATTGCAGTCGAAAGACTATTCTGAGTCATCTTTTTCCCTGAAATTATGTATGGGACAATGCAATTTGAAAGTGCCACCCAAATCTATACTAGTATATATACTAGTAGGGGAATCTATACTATAGTATAGATTTGATACTAATATTATAAAGCTGAACAGTTTGTTTGTCTGAACGCGCTAATTTCAGGAATTACTGGCCCGATTTGAAAAATTCTTTCAGTGTTAGCGCATTTATCGAGGAAGACTATATAGGCTACATATTATACGGGTTCGTGCAGAAGTTATCCGAGGATGCGGCCGATGCGGGTGAAACCGCTGGCAGAAGCTAGTCCCAAATAAATCTCTGACAACAGATCCTTAAGTCGTTTTAGACACCAAAATAACATCTTTCACATAAAGTCCAACTATCCGATTAACGGGAAATATCCCCCTAAGACGACCCACTGACCTATCAGTGAAATGAGTAAAACTTACATCTTGGACACAACACTCTGCCTAAAGGCTTGAGTCCTCCAGTTATCGTCCGAAGCCATTGTGTTGAATTGTTTCAGATTATCCATACGTTCTTGAAACCACTTTGTAAAACGTTGCCGCTTCTATCGGCACATTTGTAATGAATTTAAACTTTATGAATCATCGAACATAAAGCAATTCACTTCTCTCAGTAATTAAAAAGTAAAACTGTAAACGAGCAACGTCGAACGGAGCGAGTGGGAGCGACGATTGACCATTCGATTGACGAATGAATGAAGGAGAGCCACAGGCCACAGAGTACTTTATTATATAGATGAGAGCGAGCGGATCGAAGCCAGAATGTTTATTTTTTTTAAACATAGCCTTTCGAGCTTGTGAAATGAATTTTATAAAATTATTTCTTTTGAGAGCTTTGGTAGATTGAACTAAAGAAATAAAAATTGTAGTCAGTAAACGCTAAAGCTAGTTCGCACCGATAAGAAATAATAGGTTACATAGCGTTAAGCCGCAAAATAATGATAAAAGTATAGACTAACATATTATTGTCTTGATGGGCTAACTTTGTAACAAGGCCTTATATATTAATTTTCCATAGTATTCCATACTCCATCCACAACCTAGAGCCATTTTGCAGCTCCACAAAGTATTTTTAATTTTAGTCAAAAGTCAGACGTTGTGTTATGAAATGGTTATGAATGAATATGAATCAATGAATGAATCAAATATTCTATTCTATTTTTATTTATGGCAATCCATGTCGATGCAAACGTCGACGATTCTGCCAATGACAAGTGGAAGGAGAAGCAAGTAGTGCTTGTGATTGACAAAAAGACAAAATTAAGTTGATGTTGTAGTCAAACTTGTGTAACTTATCGTGTTAGTAGGACGGCACTGAAACAAACAGAAATACATTTACATATATAAATAATAACAAAATGTTAGTAACATAAAACAAGTAACATATATACCACATTTATACAAACAGTGGTCTAAATAGATAGGCCAGAGTTTATAATTTAATATTATTACGATGGATGGACATCAATAGCGCCTGGAGCAGTTCTGGACAGGAGTAAGTTAAGAGGGAACGGAAATTAGTAGGGAGAGGAATCTTCAGTTTTTGGAGACGACCATATAAATCAAAAGATGAGTTATTGGGACAATTAAAAAATATATGGTCCAGGGAACCCTCATCCAGTCCACACTCGCAGAGAGATGAGTCCTGCACCCGAATTTTGCGCAAGAAGACCGGAGTACAACAATGTCCTAAACGTATCCTGCATAGAACCGAAATAACTTGTTTAGGGTATTTTTTAAAACGAGTAAACCACGGTTTCGATTTTACTGCCGGTTGAATAGCGTAGTACGAACTACCCTTCTTTCTGCTGGAGATATTCCACCATTCCTGCCACGAGGTCTCAAGACTCAATTTAGGTACGTTTAGTAGGTCATGCCCTTGAAGGGAGAAGTGTGCAAGGTCCGCTGATTCAGATGTGCATGCATCTTTAGCCAAAGCGTCGGCACATTCATTTCCCGTTATACCGCAATGACTGGGAATCCAAACTAGGTGGACAACTTTCTCTTGCCGAGTGCAAGAGAAAAGGGACTTTTTGATATCTAGGACAATAGGACAATGGAGTTTAGATCTAAAGGGATTCTGGGATAGGGCTTGGAGGCAACTAAGGGAGTCAGTAAAGATAACTCCGAAGTTGATCTCATGGGACTCTATAAAGTGACAAGCTTCCAATAATGCCACGCACTCGCCTGTAAATATAGAAGACTCCTTTGGGCATCTGAATTTCATAATAATTTTCGAGTTCTGGTAATAAACCGCGGCTCCAGTATAACCGTCATTGAATTTGGAAGCATCCGTGAAGAACCTTTGAAACCCAGACCATCGTTCACCCAAAACCGCATTAAAGGTCGAATTTGCCGATGGGGAGTTTTTAGATATGCCAATATTATAAAATATATTAGGAGTGAAGCAAAGTACATCATAGGGATAATTAAATAAAGGAAGCCTGGGATGTGATGCAATAGGGGATTCTAAATTTTGAAAAAATCGGAATGCTTTAAGGAATAAGGGGATTTCTTTATGTTCCCAATATTTTGAGCTGTGACAAAGGGTGTCAAGCTCTCTGAGTTTTGGGATGAGAGGGTGGGATGATTTAGGAATAACCCTGGACAAAAAACGGGAAGCAAGGTACTGACGTCTCAGGGCTAAAGGAGGTTCAGCGCATTCGACCTGTAAGGCGTTAATAGGCGACGACTTCATGCATCCTGTGATGATCCGGAGGCATTGAGATTGGATCCTATCTAAGCCGGCCAAGGCACCCTTGTTACCAGGAATCACCAAGTGTGACCCATAATCCAGAATGCTACGGACTAAAGCATTATAAATTAATTTCATAGTGAAGGGGTGTGCCCCCCACCAGACCCCAGAAAGAGCTTTCAAAATGGAGATGACTCGTTCGCATCTTTTGATTAGATAATTTATGTGGTGAATACCGGATAATTTTGAATCTAAATAAACCCCTAAAAATTTTGCCTTTTTGGCTATGGGGATGCCTTGACCTTGGATGTTCACTGAGACCTGAGGGATCAGTCGTTTTCGGGAGAAGATCACTACCGAGCTTTTTGGGGCGGATAATGAGAGACCATGGTCCAGAAGCCATGTGTGCAGAGAGTCCAGGGAGAGACAGAGAGATGAGGCAGCATCCTCGATGGATGGATTGACAACATACAACGCCAGATCATCAGCGTATTGCAGTAAATGACAATCAGAATTAAGGCTGGAGCCAATGTCTGCCGTGTAAAGATTGTAGAGTAAAGGGCTTAGAACAGAGCCTTGAGGAAGGCCCTTCCACGTCTGCCTCACCTCGAATACCTCCCCCTGCACTCTGAGCATTAATGAGCGAGACATAAGGAGTGCGCATATACATTGTACCATCTTACCCGGAATCCTCAGCTGTTGCAGTTTCTGCCTGAGAACTGGAAGAAGAACGCTGTCGTATGCGGAAGATATGTCAAGGAATGCGGCTACAGCAGATTCATTTTTGGAAAAGGCTGTACGGATGTCGGTTACCAAAATTGCCACACTATCCATGGTACTAAGCCCCTTTCTAAAGCCAAACTGGTGGCTCGGCAGTAAATCCCTAGACTCAACCAACCACTCAAGCCTATTTTTAATTAAGTGTTCCAGTAACTTGGCCAACACTGAGGACAAAGCAATTGGTCTAAGGCCATTCGGATCATCAGCAGTCTTGCCAGGTTTCAAGAGCGGAATAACTATTTGGACTTTCCACTGGTCAGGAACCCAACCATATTGATAGCAATAATTGATAATTTCCAGGAAGTATTGCTTAGCTTGAGAACCGGAATGAGCTACAAATGAGTACGGTATGCCGTCTATGCCTGGGGCGGAATCCCTAACATGACGTAACACCGCATCAAGTTCCTCCGACGAAAATGGTTCATTCATAGGATCGTCCAAAATATTTACAGGCGGTAGCAGAAGTTCTGGAAATGAAGGAACATAGGCTGGAGCAATTTTGTCGAAGAAGGATTCAGCAGTTTCTCTCGTGATGGGGGAGGAGATAGATGGGGAGCAGCCTCGCCTAAAACGGTTAATGCTCTTCCATACTGCTGATATGGGAGTGGAAGGGGATAAAGAAGTGCAAAACTTAACCCAACCACGACGTTTCTTCTTATGAAGAAGCCGCCGAGATTGAGCAAACACTCGTCTATACCGTAGGAGATTGTCGCTATTCATCGCTTCATTGTACTGTTTTTCGGCCTCTTTCCTTTCTTTGACAGCCGATGTGCATTCTTGATCCCACCACGGCGGTGACGGGATTTTATTTCTGGCAGAGTTACGCAATGAAAAGGAAGTGTCTGCACTTGAAGTAATGGCCGAGATAAAGCCATCGTAACAACTCTTAGCATGGCAGTGACCAGAAGAAACTTGGGAACTCGAAGTTAAATTTGGAAGCAAACTGATTTTCTCCTCCAGTAAAGATGAAAACTTCGACCAATCAGGTTTGGTCAGGTTGTACTTCAATAGTGGAGGAGAAGTTTTCTCTAAATAGGTTTTATTAAGAAAAGTTATAACAATAGGGTAATGGTCGCTACCATGCGTAAGGCTAGTACATTCCCAATGAATTGATGCCGCCAACTCTACTGAACAGAATGTGAGGTCTACACAACTCTTTTGCTGACCGGGGAGGGATCTACGAGTAGGACTACCATCATTTAGGATGCAAAGGTCTAGGTCATCCAAGATTTCTACTAAACCTTCCCCAAAAGAATCACAGCGATTGGAACCCCATCTAAAATGGTGACAGTTGAAATCACCCATAACAAGGACGGGTCCTACAATATTGTTTAGGATGTCTCTAATAGTACCTAAGAACCTGTGCTGTGGGTGGGAGATATAGACAGATAAAACTGTGATACCTTCAACTCTACCTGCGACTACATTCATGTCACCATCCAGAGCAGAAAGGCTTAGGGTTGAGAGTGGAACACGATTATTAACAAGGAGAGCCGACCCTCCATAGCCATCAGATCTGTCACATCTGAGAATATTAAAAAGTGGTATATTAAAACTGAGACTCGGGGTAAGCCAAGTCTCAGCAATTGAGCAAGCCAAAGGCTTGAATTTATTGAGAAGGAATATGAGGTCGTGTTTCTTATGCCACACGCTCCTCACATTCCATTGTAGGAATATTTGACGGGACGCCATTTTTAATATTTGAGAGCAAGTTAACTAGTTGATAGGCAACGTTGGACGGTATTTGTGCATTATTAGAAGATAAAATTGTACTTAAAAGTTTTACAAGAATTTCTATCAGTGATGAAGTATTATTATCGACGAATGGGTTATTTAAAGCGCAGCCATCAGGCTGTGAAGATGCAGGGGAGTTAATGATTTGCTGATGAGCAGCTTTATCGTAAGAGGGAGATAGAGGGGCATGGGTCTTCGGCTTAAGAAAAACGGTTTTGCGATATGACTGAGTGGGGGCAGGAACTGCTTTTGTAGCATTCGCGTAGTTGCGAGAAACAATTGGGATAGTTTTGCTGGCCTCAGCATATGAGAGGGACTTCTCAGCCATAACGGTCTTAATGGCCTTCTGTCTGCCCAGCTCCGGGCAAGATTTGCTATTCGCAAAATGATTCCCCGAGCAGAGCACACAAAATGCCTCCGTCTCAGAAATGCTGCAACCATCACCAGGGTGATCATGGCCGCATTTACTGCAGCGGGGTTTAGACCGGCAAACAAGTTCCACATGACCGAACCTACAGCACTTACGGCACTGGATGGTGGGGTAGACATACTGTTGGACTGGGAGGGAAGTATAACAACAGAAAACTCTTTGTGGTAATACCTGACCGTCAAATGTTAGAACACATGTTTCTGTTGCCTTAAATTGTGTCACTCCATCAATCACCACTTTCCTATTTATGCGTCGCACTTTTAGAATTTCACCACAACCTGAGGGGACTTGTAGATACCTTTGAGCTTCCTCTTCATTTAGATCAGTGGGCACACCGGTAACAACACCCATGCGAGTAATATTGAAAGTAGGGATAGACGCAACAAAACTATTTTTGGGAAGGATGTTATTAATAATAAATGAATTCGCATCCTGAGGGGATTTGAATTCTACCGACACACGGTTCCTGCCGACTTTTTTAACGCCATCGCGGACAATGCAAGTTATGTTGTGTTTTTGAAGGAATATGCCAAAAGTAACTGGATGCAGAGAGGTACCGGTGTTAGGCTGGGGTTCCAATCGAGAGACGTGTACAATGAACGGTGCCTTATCAGTAGCAGAGTACCTGCTGCGGCCAATTAAATTCTTTAGTTGTTTCGGTGGCGGGGTTGACACGGCAATGTTTGCATCATCTCCGGAGCGTTTCCTGGCATTCGAGGGTGATGAGGTGAGGGAGTCCGCGATGCTGCAAGCAACATCGGCGAATTGGGAGAGTGGGTAATTGGGGGAAAGAGGAGTAAATGCAGAGATGTCGGGAGGATCGGGGTCGGGGGGTTTATTGAGTTCCATAGTGCTTGTTAAGCCTAGTTAATTACCTAAATAACACTACACTACTGGTAACAAACACAAGGACAACACACAATCACAAAAATAAGTCACAAAAGATCACTAAAACACTGAAAACAGCTGAAAATTCTAGGCACACGTGCTTACCAAAGACACTCTGTGGCGAGAATCAAAAAAAATAAAATAGAATCAAATATTATGTTTTGTTTATATATATTTTGTATATAGTATTTTATTTTTAGTTTTGTATAAAGATAAGTAGTTTAAGTTTGTATATACACATGTATAGTGTGTTCATTGTATAAAATAAATAAAATTTGCCTATAGGCTAAACAAAAAAAAAAAAATGAATGAAAGCATCAAAGATGTTTGAATGACAGTCGTAAAATTATAAATGCTAAAAGTCATGAACATGAATGTCATGTGTCACTCAATCGCAGCAGAATTCGGTTGCACTGGCCTGGGTTGCACGGTCATGTGCACGGTCAACCGCGCTTTTTGGTAACGCCTTGGAAAACATTTAATGAATAGATAATTGATCGTATAAATACATAAGGATGGCTTCGTCAACCGTACTACGGGTCAAACGGAGGTTAGAGGAGAACCCACAGGACACATTAGTGCTTATGTGCAAACGAATAAAAACTGACAAGGAAGAAATATCTCCATCACTGTTTGTTTTTCGGGGAACGGTTGATGATCAGGTAAACATTATTACTGTACTTATTGAAAAACTATTCTAATTTCGGAAGTATTCACAACAGAATCGGATTCTCAATGTATAATTTGCTGACTTAAAATTCTTGTAATTTAGCATCGAGAGTCTGTTGAGGTTATGTTATTGTTTTATACATTGAAATTACCTCTTGGATACTGATATTCGTTTCTAGCTGCTCGTGCTCATATGCTCTATTTATGTATCTATAATTGGACGTAGTTATGCAGAAACGTTCCAACCCACAAGTCACCCGAAATCGAGTTATTGTTATTGAACAGCCTAAAATTTAGCATATGGTTATCTAAACTCAATATAATTCAACAATAAAACCTCTAGTACCTTTACTAGTTAGAATAAAAAAGAATACAACTGAAACGCGTAAATGCTTATATCTCAAATTCAAGTTTAATTTGAGATATAAGCATTTACGCGTACAGTGGGTTGGAACGCTTCTGCATAACTACGTCCAATTACAAAAAATATATCAATATTTACAGGAAACAGCACATGTGAAAAACTTACTCCCAAATATAGATATAAAACAGCAAACAGTTCCTAATGTGGACAGTATCATAGACAAATTGAGGAAAGAGCGCAAAGAGGTTGCAACAAAAAGTCGTTATGAAATTGTTAACTGTAGCAGAGGTTTGAAAGACAGTGAGACTGATGCAGACGGTGAAGATATACTGAATCTAATAGATCTGCAGAAAACAGAAGATAAAGATGATAATCTCATGTATGCCTATGATGTGTACACTAGTGTGAAACAGGAATTTGATATATCTATGATAGATAACTTAGTTGGGTAAGTTTGGATAATGTGTCATTTTATTATCTAAATAGACATAAGGGTAGAGTATAACAGCTTTCAAAGTCTATTATCAAATGGCCAATATAGACTGAAAATAGAAGGTATTCCGATTTGAAGTTAGAGTTGAGTGTTTAGTTATATAAAACTAAGTAAAAAGAAATTCTTACCCAGTATATTGCACTGCTTCTTCTATTCAGAACTCACATTTATAGAATTTATCATTGAGGTTTAAAGATTATCCATCTGGCATCTCCCAAGCCTTTTAACTACTATGTTGGGGTTGGTTTCCAGTCTTACTATATGCAGCAGAGTACCAGTGTTTTACTAGGAGTGACTTTCCAAGGTTCATCAAAATCCATTCATCTCATCTCATGTTTGTACACGAAGAAGTAACACAGACACATACACATTTGCAAACTCACCTTCATAATACTATTGTGATTCCTTACAGAGTAGAATCCGGCCTAGTAATAGAGTCATATGACCCCACACAAGACTCAGACGTGGAAGCTGATGATGATGATGATTCTAATGATGAGAACAACTGGAGAAATGATTACCCTGACTCGGAACCCAGCAGCATAGACTTGGAAGATATGGTGCAAGCTATGCAGAGGGTTGATATTGGTAAGTAATATTTATTTATTTGTTTATCGCATAGTTAATTTGTCATTACATATATCCATAAAAAGGTGAAGGAAAACATCTTGAGGAAACCTGGACTATGGTGATTAATGCTCAATCCCTCTTGTGTGAGAGGAGGCCTGTGCCCAGCAGTGGGATGATAAAAAAGGGCTGTAACAGTACTTTGCCATTACAGATAGCTAAATATAATTCAACATAGTACTTACAAATATTTCCTTACAAACTACACAGTAAGTGTGATTAAATTATGTTAACACTGCAAATAGGAATGAACTAACATCATTAAAGACATTGAAAATGAAAATAAAAGTGTCCACTCACTAATATAACCCATGGATGCAAAAAATTAAACCTGCTAAAACCCAATTCCAACAGAAACACTGGAATTTCCTTAATCATTTGTCAGAAGATACAATAACCTAGTAGCTAACTCAAAAATTCAATTATGTTAAAATGCCAACCAGGCAGTTCAGTAAAGTATAATGTTAAGTTTCCTATTAATCCCTTTGTTATATTTCTGTCACCTGGGTTGGATGAAGACCATTTCGGTAAATCTAATTTAATCTGTAACTTACTCATTACCTACATGCATGTTGAAATGCCAGGGCCCAGATTCTGCTAAGATGATCATGTCAAAATTGAATAGAAATTGAATTGCAATAGCAGTTTTAACCATATCGGGCATTCTGCTACTAATATAAGACCACTCATATTCCAATGACATTCGATTGGTTTGCGATGGGTCTGTCATTTTGGTCTATATGGTAGTTTGCTCTACAATCATATTGCAATCGTAAATCATTTGCAGACAAAATGATTCATTATTGGATGACAGAAAAGGATAAAAACGTTTATTTCAAAGAAAAAATAGTGGAATGCCACATACGCTTCAATCGTAATTGAGCCATGATTGGATCTCCGTCGGATGTGAATCGTATGTTGCTTAAGTAAAATTAGCAGAATCGTGCCCTTGATCTGTACAAATAAATTATCCTATTATAATATCATAATTTTTCACTTCCAGATGACGACTTATCCAGCGATACAGGTGAAGACAAAATCTACGATGATCCCCCAGACTTATTCAAGGATGATGTGGAGAAATACGGTGAAGCATACGCTAAATACAAAGCCAAGATTCTCTCACAAAACCCAGATTTGTCTAACAATAGGAGTTTAATACATTGTTCGAAGCTTGAAGACGATGGGTACAAGGATGATAGTGATGATGGATTTTATTATGGAGAAGATGAGGATACGGAGCAGTTTAAAGAGCAATATAGAGAAGATGATTCTTCAGATGAATATAGTCCAGATTAGAATGGGTTAATTGGCAGATAGTAATCATAATGGTGTTTATTTTGGCATTGCAGTCTACCTGGCACATGCTAGGAGAGGCTAATGTGCAGCACATCCACATACTATTAATATTATAAATGTGAAAGTTTGTGAGAATGGATGTATGTTTGTTATTCTTTCATGCAAAAACAGCTAGACCGATTTTGTTGAAATTTGGTTTGTAGATAGGTGATAATCTGGATTAACGCATAGACTATTCTTTACCAACACACCACGCAGGCGAAGCCGCGGGCGGAATCTATAAAGCGGAACATATATGTAATTAAATGATATGGAAGTCAAATATAAAATAGGCAGCAAATTTAAAAGGTATTTCTATTATAATAATGTAAGCCATTGTGATTACCATTATCTGCATTAGATCTAGTCTTAGGGTAATAAATGTTTATATATTTTTTAATCTGTCTTTCTTTTCATTTTCAAATACAAGTATACATAATGTTTCTAAAGAACCTTAAAAGGGCGAAAATAATACACATATTATTGTAAAACATATTTTCTGTAATTATTATATTATTATTGAATAAGGTAAGCACACCAAACCAA
This sequence comes from Helicoverpa zea, assembly GCF_022581195.2. Lineage (NCBI taxonomy): Eukaryota > Metazoa > Arthropoda > Insecta > Lepidoptera > Noctuidae > Helicoverpa > Helicoverpa zea. The sequence goes on from NC_061454.1 coordinate 1,719,576, forward strand.
ATTAATCACGATTTATATTATTTTCTCTTGCTCTATAGAAAATACAATTATTCTTCGTCCTTGGGAGCTGAAATAAAAATAACCGCAAAATCAGCTAATTCAAGTTTGTATTCAATCCATCTAGGACAGTATGCGAGTTTGTTTCTTTATAAATACAGGCTATAGGCTACAGGCTATTTCTTTATAAATACAGGCGCCTTCATTCACGTAATTATAAGAATATGAAATCGACTTCAGTAGACCATGCCGAAAACCGCATCAAAATCAGTTCGGCCAAACATGCGATAATCCCGCTGAATCCCGCATAAACATACACACATATAATACACATAAACATACATACATATTATAAGATCTTGCATGCTAATGTATGTTTACTCATGTTTATAAATAAAGGAATCTTATCTTATCTTATCTTATCTTACACATGCAGGTCAAACTGAGAGCCTGTTTTTTACGACGATTAAAAAATTATGAAATTGAATCTTTATTCGTTTATTCGGATTTTCCGCCGCAACAAACGATCAAATTCTCATCGTACAGTAAACTGCACATTAGTGGTAACTGTCATGCACCTTAACTCAATAGTAATAAGTACGAGTTTCCTATAAAACTATTACCACTGACCTGAAGTTGACTGTACATCGTGCAATGAAAGACCCCAATTATACCCCAATTATTCATATATTTGACGAGTTGAAGAATGCTGTTAGCATATTCAGCAGCATTTTTAGACTGAACAAATAAAGTGTTTTCTATGTCACTGCTCGAACTTGGCCAGTTTTTTCCTGACTTTTCTAAAGCTTGTTCACTGAGAACGAATGAAAGGGTGTCATTATTAATTATAACTTTCGAAGTCTGTGATAAAAGTACTATACCTATATAGTAGAACTAACCTAGTTATCGGCACGAATCTTGAGCTCTGACCTTCACCTGCGCAGAAGTAATTTATTGGGTCCCTTTTGTGGTATGAAGTGAGGCGTGGGGGCGGGCTAAAGTGGTGATTGGCCCGCAGTGCATCGCGTCATAGCCGTCACTCGGGATTGGTTCTTTGCTAATAAATCACTTCTGCGCAGATGTAGGTCAGAGCTCAAGATTCGTGCCGATAACTATACGTAACTATACTCCTTTGGACCGCTCTCAGCTTCCAGGCAGCGGTATGCGCTGTTGTGCAGCGTTGCCGCTCATGTTGAGATTCACGTGTCGCGCGCCAAATGTTGCCTAGTGGACACAAGGCTTAAAGGACAACATAAACGTCAGTTTTTCTTAAAATAACTGTTTACTTTGAATTTATATGTAAACTAACTTTCGCCCGCGACTTCGTTCGCGTGGAATAGTGACTTCAGGCAGATTTTTGGTTTGACCAATAGATGGCGGTGTATGTCCGGAATATTTTTTTTTTGTAATAAAACTATCCTATGTCCTTTCTCAAGTTCCAAACTATGTCTGTACCAAATTTCACACAAATCGGTTGAGTGGTTTAGGCGTGAAGAAGACAGACAGACAGAGTTACTTTCGCATATAAAATATTTGTTTGGTTTGGATAAAGTCAGTTGTTATAAAATAAACCGGCCAAGTGCGAGTCGGACTCGCACAGCGAGGGTTCCGTACAAATCCTGTATAGATAAAAAGTGAGTTTCGCGCCAACCGTTAAGTTTAGAACAATCTTATATAGTTATAGTAATTTCGTGAGAGTCAAAATAGTTAATATTTTTTATTTTATAACTAAAATAGTAGGCCAGTACCTTGTAAAAGTGATTTTATTAAAGTTATTTATATACAACATTTTATAGTCATCATTCAGAAATTTGATTGAAAATAACTAATTATGTCTTAAAGGTCATTGGGCATATCTAACCCGCTTTGTAAAAAGTGGCGGACATGAATCAAAGTAGTTTTAAATCGTGGAGAATGGTATGACGTTTCTTTGAATATAATATTTTATTAAAATTCCATGGAGACGAATGTCCAGGATCGTTTGAAAAATATAAAAGACAAGCAGTTTCAGAGGATTGTACAGGTTGCAATGCTAGTTTTTATTGTTAAAGAATTTTCATAAAGAAGGAAGATGCCAATTCGGATGACCAGGATCTGATGAGGATCTGGAAACCCTGAGAAATCGAGGGCAACTCTTGAATATTGTAGGCACGCATCGAGTCATAACCAGACATGTGAGTGTATTTTTGAGGGTACTGGTAAACAGTGAAGGTTTGGAGCTGATTTGATTATGGAGACTACAGAGAGTCGAGGGAACTCCTGAACGGTATGTTGCAACTACCACGTGTTTGGGTTTATTTTATTCGTATTGGCGAAGACTTTCCACGTAGATAGGTTTGACTGCCATTGTGGGATCGATAGCAAAGATCAGATATAGTTAGGGTAAAGGCGGAATAGATGCCGCAGTGGGATAGATGCCCCATTTTTAAAAAACCTAACTTCCCATGCTCGCGATTAAGAAACAACCGTTTAACTAGAAGCCACAAGCACCCCGCACCTAAATTAGCCACGCGCCATCGAGGGATGAGGTCGCGTTTCGCTCGTGTATGAATTCATCTCCGCGGCGAACTTACAGCGAGCGTAAAATTTTTAAAGGTGAGTATTTGCTGTTGTATAACTTTATAAGTAGATATTAATTCCATCAATTTTTTTATTACGTATGTATATTGTTTCATGAAGTATACATTTTGATGTAAATAGTTGCTCTATTGTATTTATTTATTTAAAAAAATACTAGGGCATCTAACCCTGTCAAAAAGGATAGTTGCCCTGATTTTTTACGGTATAGGTGCCCCTAGGGGCATCTATCCCTCCATACACCACGTGTACCCTGAATGTATTATAAGTGCTTTGAATATATATTTTTCATGTGTTTATGTATAGGTATTTACACTTTTTATTGATTACGAATGATTTACAGTTCAAACAGTGAAGATGAAGACAATTCACTTAAGAACAAAGTTAAGGAATAGAAAACTAAAGGTTTGCCGGTGAAGAAGACTAAAAGAGATGGGCAGGATGAGCCTAAAGATACAAATAAAAATAACTGCATATAATGCTTTGAAAACTATGAATAAACAAAGTCTAAATCCGACTGGATTCAATGTGTAATGTGTCAGTGCTCGTTACATGAAACCTCTATACTTTTCAGAAATTTTTGCTCGAGATGTAGAAAACTTAAAGCACTGTCCGGTTAAATATTATGATGCTAAGTATATTGTGTTATTTTAGTTTTTAAGAAAGAATGATTTTTATGATTTTGCATGTTGAAACTAAATAATTAATATTTTATAATAAGTGTTTCAAATATAAAATACATTATTTTTGTTGAACAAATACTTTTAGAATATTATTGTGTTAATTTTAATTAATCTGATAATGAATATAAAAAGATTTTAAAAACTGCAAAATACTTTTCATTTCAAATAAATTAAAGTCAAAAAATATATAAATATTATTAATATAATATACTTAAACAGTATGAAGGGCATCTATCCCGCACCGTAGGCATCTATCCTCGCTAGTGTTTTCAAGGTGGGGCAACTATCCATAGGGGTAGGCATCTATCCCCAAAAATTGAGGTCTACAAAAAGCTAAAATCTGCAAAACGTGTAGTATATAGGTCCAAAAAGACAAATCACAAATAAACATAAAGGATTAAACTAGTTACATTCATAGGTGTTATTAATGTAGAACCAATATTTATTAAATTATAAGCATATTTCAAAAAGTGGGGCATCTATCCCGCCTTTACCCTATGGGAACTCCTTTACAATTTATAACGTAACCTTGTGTTGGAGCTTATTTTATTTTAGGTGACGAGAATTCACTACTAACTTGGGTTAAAGCAGCCATTGCAGGAATGGGATCTTTTATTTTTGAGGGATTAATCACCTAACAAGCCCCAGTTTCAGGTTTTTTTCGAAACCGCCTGACGACTTGTAGCTGTCGAATTGTAACAACGACCTCTAGAGAGTAGGATTCGGGGCTGCTGGCTTTACGTTTCTAGAGCCTTGACAAAAGTATTCTGTCCCTTTATTTGTTTTATAAATTCGGCTTTATTTTGTAGCATTTTACAAACAAATCCAACTTCAAACATATAAAAAAGCAACAAGAAAACAAAAGCAAGAAATAAACTAAAAAGATGTTAGGTGCATCGGTCTAGAAGTCGGTGTCTGGAGGATGCATCTATATTTATTTAACCACCGAGATCTAGACCGATGCATATAAACAGTTTTCTTGTTGTTTTTAGAAGTTGTTTTTTTTTTGTAAAAAGTTTTTATTTTTAACTTTTGTGAAAAGTTCTCGTCTATACGAATAATATAAACACGACGTAACTAAAAACATACCGTTAAGGAGTTCTCTCGACTTTCTCACGTCTCCATCATCAGGTAAGCTCTAAACCTTCACTGTTTGATAGTATCACCAGACATACATCTGAGAATCAAGTTGTAATCCTAAGCATGCCTACAATTTCTGATAGTTGCCCTCGATTTCTCAGGATTTCCATCATCAGATCCTGACCTGATGACAATGGAAATAAACGGCGAGTATACTCTTTCACTACAAAGAAATGATTTCTCAAATCCGTCAAACGTGGTCGTTTAAATTCCCCATTGAAATGAGGAAAATATTTGATGTTTACACCTGATTTTCTCTAGGTTCCCATGGTTCACATTCACATTGATGCGGGTAATGCCATAGTAAATCAGAGCCTTTATCATTATACTGTGCTATATTTCGTTCGTATCCGCCGTGGGTATGGTTTCCATACTAAGGTGCCCAATGACCTTTGAATGATTTAAAATTTTTCACAGTTTAGAGGCCATTATATTTAAGAAGTGTTTGATATGAATTTCACTTTTTATCAAAACTTTAATATCTCTACGCGTTCATGTGAAAAAGGGTAAGTAGGTACTAAGTTTATAATTATTAAAAAAATATTTTATGTCATGTAAGCAAAAATAATATTATTTTGTATTTTATATAACTTCAAATTTATCATTTTCGTAATTTTTCCTTTATCTGTACTTTATAACGTTGCTTCGTGCCGAATTTCAAGATTCTGAGTTCACGGGAAGTACCCTGTAGGTTTTGATTCCCTAGCGTGAGACGGAAATTCGTCTAAGGTGTCGGTAAAACTGCTGTATCTTTTGATCGCGTTAACTTAGAAGTTTGATTTTTTCATTGCTTAAAGGGACAATAGACCTAGGTATTTGGTATAAATTTCAATTTGGTACCTTTATTCGTTCGTGAGAAATAAGGTAGTAAGTTTCATTTTATTAAAATATTTTTATTATATTATATAACAAAAAAAATGTGATTTTCGCAATTATTCCTATATTTGCATTATATGACAATGCTTCATGCCAAATTTCAAGATTCTGAGTTTACGGGAAGTACCCTGTAGGTTTTGATTCCTTTGCGAGTGTCGAAAATTTGTTGAAAATATCGACATAATCGGTTGTATCTTTTGATTGGCTTGGTTTAGAAGTTTGATATTTTCACAGCTTTAAGGGACAATAGACCCGAGTATTTCCTGTGAATTTCAGCTTGATACGTTCACGCGTTCTTAAGATAAAGGGTCTTGACAGACAGACAGACAGACAGACAGACAGACGGACAACAAAGTGATCCTATAAGTGTTCCGTTTTTTCCTTTCGAGGTACGGAACCCTAAAAACGGACTTTTATGTTGTCGGTGGACTTGGCCCTTAACTGTTTTATCGAGATGCAATATAACGTCGTCATCCAATCTTACCTACTTATTATGTAGGTATAAAATCGAATCGTTTTCGTAGGAACTGGGGCCCGATTCCCCTAAGTTAATAATGTCAAAATCGAGTAGAAATCGAATCGCAATAGCAGTTTTAACCATATCGGGATTTCTGCTACTAATAAAAGACCAATCGTATTCGATTGACATTTGATTGGTGTGCGATTGGTCTGCTATTTTGGTGATTTTGGTCCATACGGTAGTTTTCTGTACAATCATTTTGCAATCGTAAATCATTTGCAGACAAAATGATTCATTATTGAATGACAGAAAAGGATAAAAACGTTTATTTCAAAGAAAAAATAGCGGAATGCCACATACCCTTCAATCGTAATCGAGTCGGGATCGGATCTCAGTCGAATCAAGTCGAACGTGAATCGTATGACGCTTAAGTAAAATTAGGAGAATCGCGGCCCTGATTGCATATCTTAAAGGGTGACATCATCTTAATTTTAAGAAACAACGAATAAAAGTAACTACATAGTTATCTGTAGGTACCTAGGGCTGCCATCTCGAATTTTGCCAAACCACATTAAAAAAAACCCGGACATTTGGCGTAAATCGCATTTTTTCCCCGAACGAGTACGACTTTTTTATTCGTCTGGACGGCCTCCAAAAGAGGACAAATCCGGGGAAACCCGGACGAATGGCAGCCCTATCTGTACCTATACTATGGTCGTTAGTAAATACTAGCCCAGTCCATTATTTTTGATTACCCAAACGAGATACGTGACGTAGAAACATTGGGCAAGGTCAGTGTTGTTGTTAAACGAATTGCTTATAAACATAACTAGTTTATTAGTCTACTTACATTTTGGATACCATCAGCTGCCTGTAGGTTTCACTTATTTCAGATTTGTGTAAAGACGTTAACTCTGGTTCTTTAGCCATCCTCGGATAAAATGTAAATAGCAAAAAAGAAAATGACGCACTGCGATTAATTGCAAATATGAATTTGTCTGGAAAGTCCAGACACCAGACAAACACTATTAACGTTCACTGCGACGTGCAAAGAACGAATGAACGGAATGAGTGTTCCAACTTCGAAGGTCTTATTTTGTCTCAATGTCACGTGACTAATATAAATATACACTCTTTTGCAAAAAAAGCGGGCAGCTGTATGAAATCTAGGTTTTAAGAACTTTTCGTGTATTTCAAAGGGTTTTAGTAACTTTAGTATGTTACACATTTCTGAAAAACAATGCGTATTTGATAAAATTTTCACCTGCTCTTAAGTGGTCTATGCTGATGATTGATACCAATGTTACGAGTTTCGGTATTCTTGTGTAAAGCGTTCTATTGTTTTGATATTGTACCCCCGCGGTTTGAAATATCCCTTTCTTAGAGCAGGTAAAAATCTTTAAAATACGCATAGTTTAAAAAAAATGTTTTGATGTATTTATTATTTTAGGTATTTAGGTATCAATGCGAGCTCTCGCGATATAACTGCGCACCTTCTTGGAAATTTCAAACAAAAACAAGATATTACGCCTTTGTCCTTAAATCCTCGTGGCTAAATAACAGCTGTAAAGGTCTGAATAAGATCATGGGTTTAAGCAACGCAGCGCGGTCGGGTTAAAGATGGGTGACCAATAAGACATGACGAGTTCCTCCATCTTTCAGAAAGCACGATAAATTGGTTTGAGTTGATGAGGTTAGACAGGCAGTAGCTCCATATACCGCATCTGGTTAAGCCAACTCAACATAGTTGGCAGATAAATGAGAAACTATTGTCGGGCTGACGATGAGGGGTTCGTGACGGTGCAAAGGAGTAAGCGCCGTCAGCGAACCAACAAGAATCGCTGCAGCACGGCACGGCCCCTATTGAGCCTAACATCAAAATCTGTGCCGCCTAGCCGAACACCCCGGTGTACATCTCCCGCCTACACTACACCACTAAGGCGGAGGACATTGAGGAGTATTTGCGCCAGAAGCTGAAGTACGCCCCGAGAGTGCAATGGTAAAGCCATACGGTTGTCTACCAATATTTATGCGGTGTGATGTTTCTTTGAGATTCAAAATTAAAATTAAATCTTTATTTGTAAACCTACAGTTATCGGCACGGATATTGAGCTCTCGGCGGAAGAGTGGGGATCGCTTTGCGCACTGTACACATAAAGCAATAAACCAATAAATCGCTTCTGCGCAGGTGAAGGTCAGGGCTCAATATCCGTGCCGATAACTATATTTACGTTTAAGGAGGTGGTTCAAGGTACTATTATTATAGTCCATCTATGTCTTGCATTAAAGCGTACAAATACAATCATTTTACATTTTACTTGTAGGACTTCTGATGTTTTTCTGTGTAATATACGATAAAGGGTATAGAAAATAAAAAATAATATTTAATATGTGATAAATAATTTATTGTCTGGCGGTATTTTTACAATATCATTGTTTGCCTACATCAGCTTACGATTCATTAATTGTTATTATCACTTTAATTCAACTTCTTATTATAATAATGTTGCATTTTAAACATTCTTACGTACTTAATGGATGTCTGAAAATATTTTATGAAGTTGATAAAAAAAAATACTGGTAAATAGCGTGGGTTTGCTGAAATATATTGCAAGCGTAGCTTTTGTGTGTTGTAAAAAGCGTTTATGTAAGTAAATACATATGTTTTAATTTATTCAAAATTACATAAAAAAACTGGTAGTACCTATTTATTTGATTCGTTGTAGCCATAAATTAATTTCAGACATCCATTAAAACGCGAAACGAAATAGATTTTTATTCGAGATGACGCCCCTACATTAAAAACTATGTTTTTACTGAGAACACAGTTATGGCACATAACATCAGATGCTGTGTTTCGTTAATTTTTTTTAACATAAAATGTCATGATTTTTACGTTTATTCTACTGGTCTGGACTGACGACCACAGATGTGACTTTCAATTTATGAAAAAAATAAAAAAATCTGAGATTGTCTTCAAATAGTAAATAATAAATTATTGAATTAAAAAAATATTGCCCAGTTTGGCATAATGTGAAACCTTTACTGAAGTTACTAAGAAAAGGCTGCTAAATGTGGATTACTGATCCTAGGTATGACCATTCCCACTACGTACTTTGATGCCATTATGCACTACGACGACAGCATTTCACCCTACCTCACTCTGTCAAATTTCTTCAATGGATTTTCAACCTTATCACAATAGTGGAAGGTTAATATTCGATTGCTAAAATTTGACAGATTCGGGTAGGGTGACTGACTTGCTGGCGTTTGCACCTGTAAGGTTGAGCACATTTAAAAATTCGATAAAAATGTTTTTAAAAGTCACTTCTGTTAGCAACAGTCCACTAAATACGTCATACAATGGAAGATCGACAACATTTTTGTTTTGTACCTATTTTTTTTCTATCGCAACATCGATTCGAGACTCATTCCTTTATAGACAGACAAAACATAAAAGTTTACACAAATTACAATAATTATACGTAGGGAACAAGTCTTGTAGTCACTTAATCTACAACTATATTTAATGAGATAACTATAAATGCAAATTACGATTATTCTAGCGATGCTTTGGCATTGACAAAACATGGTATCTCACAGTGTGCCCAGAATATTTTGACAGTCAAACGTCAACAAAGTGTCAAAATCAATTTATATCTCTAGTTTCATATTTAACTACGTGTCAAAATATACTGGAAACACTGTATTTTATTAACACTTACGTTTTGATACTTTTAGTTGGGGGAATGATAAATACTGTGGCATACTGTGGTAAGCAATTTACAAACTGTTTTTAAGGAAAATAAAAATTATCATTCTAAATACGAGATGTCGACATCATTGCAAAAGTTATGTTGAAAGTTGTTACTAGATTTGAAAATCCATTGATTTACAAAGTAATTAATGGCGAAGAAATTGTATTCAGATACTGTGTTTACTTAAAAAAGTACAATTCATTTTGAGTGACAAGATATTCTTCATTTTTTACTATGAATTTTAATGCATTTGCCATCAAACAAATGTAATTACAGATTTTTGGCAATCTTCAAAATGACACTGGTAGTTAAAATTAAACCGCATTATGGAATCAGCACCTGCATTAGGGGTAGATAAATTCACCTAATAATTAATTAATATTAAACAAAAATTAACAACAAAAATCGAACAATCACTTAGAACGAATGGTAATAATATTTAGTAATATCTTTACATATATTTACAATTTTGGTAATATTTTTAACCGTATACTAATACAAAGACGAAGTTTAACTTTTAACTAGGAAATTTACAATAACAGAGTAACAAAATCTTAAAGTATGAGGGCTTGTATGTACATTAGCCAATATATTAAGAACTTTTTACTTGATGTACTCACACGAGGACGGACTCATTTGAGTACAGACTCATTTAAGTACAACAAGTTTTGAAGGGTTAAGATGAAATACATTTAGCTCAAGTTACGCCAATTTTATGTAGATAGGACTAATTAAATACCTTCGTCCTCCACATGATATTATCTTTTATATCATGGCGTAGCGTAAGCCAATATTATTATCTTTTTATATCTTTATAATTTAACATTGAATCGAAAATTTCAAACATCGATTTGGCATTGATATGCAGTACACGTTTAATTTAATAATCATTAATTTATTGCACATTTATTTTAATTTTATTTGAAAACGAGAGGATACATTCTTATTCTAGGATAATTACAAGACATTCCAGGAGAAGCAACTTAAGCATTTATGATTTTGCGAGCAATAGTTTTCAAAGTACATTTTCCATCAGAATTTCAAGCTATAAACCGCCATCACACAAATATTTAGGTACGTGCGTAAACATGAACGCATCACACTTTCATAATCCGAATAACAGGTGGCGCTACTAGTAGTAGCACAGCATAAATAATCGTTTACAACAGAGTAACTGTTTTGGCGGCTTATGCGAGAAACAGATCATCAGACGGCGAGTCTAGAATCAAATTCATAGCACAGGCGTATCAGTAACCCTAGCTGGCGTTGGCACGTTGTTATTAGCCGTCGCATCCTGATTGTTAGCGGTACAATAAAACTGCTTATGAGCCTTATAAGTGTTCACATACTTGAAGGAAATATCGCAAGACTTGCAGTAGTTAGGGGTTTCTTCGAGTTCTGTTTCTGGTTCCTTTTTGATGTCGACTGTTGGGGGAGGAGGAACGGGAGATGTTTGTTCCTCCTCGGGCTCATCGGTCGCGTGGACGAGACGTGCGTGTCGCACGACGTTGCCGCGGTATGTGGAGGTGTAGGCGCAGCTGCCGCATCGGTGCACGCGCTCGCCCCCCACCGCTGGGCTTGGGGAGGTCGCCTCACGACTGTCCTCTTCGAGAACGCATGCGATGTAGCTCTCCTCCTGAAAGTGATGGTTCACTGGTAAGTATTGGTTGTGCTGGCCTTTTATCAAAAGGACTTCGTTTTTTAATTTTATGAGAGTATTGCTTGGGAGGTAAAATGCTTCATTCTTAAGATTTTGCGCAAAACTATTATTTAAGTACGTCGTTTATGGTTAAGACATTTAATGATAAAAACTTACCTGCAAGTCAGCAGGCTTCTTGTTGTTGAAGTGCATGCGTATATGGGTGCGCATGCCTCTCAGCGTGTTTCCCCGGTACCGGCAGATGGTACAGCGGAACGCCTTGACTCCGGCGTGGGCGTCCATGTGACGCTGGGCGGCGGCTGCTGTAGGCGACACCACATCGCAACAAGGGCATTTCCATCCACCCTCGGTGCCCGAAGTCGGTCTCGGAACCTCAGGAACGCTTCGAGGAGATCGCGTCTCCCGCTTAGTGCAATAAAATGATTGGTGAGTCGTCAAGTTGTCCAGCGAACTGAAGTGAATGCCACACGCCAGGCAGATCAACTGGCGGTATTGCGGCGGTGGACCGGGCTCTGGTGGCGCAGGACTCGCGCGCTCTTCCCCGCCTCCCGCCGAACAATAATGCCTCTTGTGGATGCGATAGTTCTCATATTTACAAAACACAATGTTACACTCTTTGCATTTAGACACTCCCTGTTTCACCAGCACTTGAGGAGATGCTGTGGTAACCGGTAGCTCTGACGCCAGGCGAAGTGCAAGAGCAGGCGGTATTATTGCGGGAGGAACTATCGGGGCGAATTTCTCTTCAGGTGGCGATGGGACACTTGGAGGCTTAGGTGTTGGCCCTCTAGAGTTTAATCTCCGTCGCTTTGGTGAACTCTCTGCACTTGGTGATGAAGACCGTCTAGACGGGGATGGCGTGGCTGGAGAACCAGGCAATGAAGGAGCGCATACAATTTGCTCAGGAGTTGTAGATCGCAGTCTGTTCTCTTTCTCATGTTCATCGGTCACCACAGATTCAGGTGATCGTCGTACACTGAGATCTAAAGGAGTTGCACCATCTCTCGGTGGCTCTCGTGTTCGATTGGCTGATTTTAAAACCTCGGTTTCTTTTCCTTCCGCATTCATGTTTGATAATGCTCTACTAATTGGTTGAAATGTTCCATTTGGTAACAAAAAACATGGCGTGTCAGGATCTGGTAGTGTTGTACCCGGTAGTGTACTTGCACCTCGCAACAATGAGTATGGAACTATGAGAATCGGATTAGTGGGTAACGCAAGAGCGTACTGGTTTTGATTTTGTGCTGGAGGCGTGGCTCCAGGCGAGGGTGGCGCAGATCCCGAAGTTGCAGAGCCACCGCGAGCGGACGCTAGTGCTTGCTTAACAACTTGTCTCGTGCTACAGTAATGCTGTTTATGCGCTCGGTACGTTTTGATAGAGCTGAAGCGAATATCGCAATCGGCGCAGTATCGGTCCTGTACAGGCGGCCCTTCTGTGACTTCTCCATTAGAAGTCGGCGTCGGTGCCGGAGTTCCACTGCTCACAGGGGAGGAGGAATGCATTCTCATATGTCGGTTCAAGCTTACTTTCTTGTCAGCACTATAAGAACAATAGGTACAAGCATATTGTTTGCCAGCAGGGCGTGGAGTTTTCGCATCGCTACTGGACTCATCTGCGGTTGGATCAGCCGGAGTATTCGCTCCCTCCGTCGGCTTTGGCAATCTATTTGAACAATAATGTTCTTGATGAGCTTGCAATGTACTGAGTGATGAGTAGCGAATGCCACATGGCTTGCAGACGTAGCTGGGTGGTCCTGATGCAGGAAAAAGCCCTGGGAACGCAGCCGCCGATAGGGCTAAGTAATCCCGCGCTTGTGGTGCAGGAGGCGGCGGCGGCGATGGTGAAGGTGGCTCACGTTTGAGCGTAGTCGCTTGCGGCGCGAGCGCAGGGTCTGTAGCAAGGCTGGTGTTGAGGCGCAGGCGAGGCGGTGAGGCGGCAGGCGAGCCCCCCGAGGCGGGCGAGGCGCCACCGCTGGACGCGGCCCGCTCGCCCTCTGAGCTCGGCGTGCGAGGTTCTCCCGGCATCGCCTCGCTCTCGTTTCCCCATTCCTCGTCCTCACCTGAAAACAAAAAGAAGCCAAGTGAGAATCTATTGACTGCGCACCTAAATGCAAAATGTTTGTGCAAAAAGAATGCATGGCATATCAGCTCCTATTAGTGTTGTTAATAGCTGTGCGATGGTGAGTTGGCAGCAACGTCTAGCGATAGTCGTCACTCGTCACGTTTCGTCCCGTATCTGTCGACGTCAGTCAGATGAAGCCCTCGCGAGTCGAGGCATACATTAGCGCTCCTAATTGAGACGTGGCCGCGCTATGTAAATGTCGCCGCGTGGGTGGGGCGCGAGCACCGGCCACTCGTCTTAACAAATGCGAGAAATGTGAACGAGATTAAGTTCGCGCACCCGGTTGATCCGTCATTACGGCCGATGCTCGTCCATCAATATCGTGAGCGGGCCCGCGGCCAAACAGAACAAAAACTTAACGGACCCCGTTGTAATTGGATCTGATTTCCAGAAAACGCTCGCTCACCTTCCTTTTTGAGCGACAACGATCTCTACCGAGCGAGGAATTAACCTATCTTTCGCGCAGCGATCTCGACTCAAAACGCCAATTAATGAGAGGCTCAACTTCATTCTCCTGGCCCTGTGAAGATCATTATATGGGCACGACAGCGAGATGGACGCGACGATTGGTGCGGCCGCGCACCGACCGCCATCTCGCGGTAACGAACACTGCTCGAATCGGATTGCGTTCGGGTCACGCTATCCTAGTGTGCGCGCGTTCCGATTGGTCATTACGATTGCTCGGTGACGCGCGATTGGCCGACTAATGCTGCTTTATCTGGCAGCTTAATGTTAGCGTCATACCGAACGCGAGCTTATCACGGTTCGTTAGTCGCGCTCCAGCTTCTGTTTTTGCTAAATAAGTTATAAGCTTGTGATTGTTTGCTTGGCGAAAGGTTGTCCGGACAATCAGATAGATGGCGTGACTCGGTGTCGTTTATGCAGCGCTCGCGAACTGAACGTCGATTCGTTAAATGATATACATCTATGCCCTTTGTCTTTATAAACATGTCATTGCGTTCGTACAAGAGAGAAACATGCGACTCATGTATTCGTTGAAAGCTAGCCCGCATAGTTTTGACTAGAACTTCACAATGAGCTGGTTAGATTAGGTGTACCCTTTGACTGCAAAGTTGCCTCACGAATGCAGGAGAACAATGCATGTTGCGTTTTCTTATATGAAAATTCAGAGAATTAAACATTGGAATTAAATGTTAAACGTTTGGTGAAACAAGGCCGGCGAGCGTCATACACGTGCCTACACGACACACGTAGAAAAAAAACAAAGCGGCCATCTTGTTGAGGTTTTATCTGGTTTGAGATCAGGGTCCAATTAAAATAGTCGTGCATCGGTGGCGTCACAATCGCAGTGATACAAATCTGTGATTGTGACGGCTGTGAGCGATCACCTAGGACGCGCTACCACGGACCACGAATCATATCGCGATTGATAACTCACCGTAATCGCTGTGCACTCAATGCTATCTCGAGATACGAAAATAAATAAATATGGACGTTTATTAAATATTTGTTTAGGTACTTGTGTAAACATGGCGCTGGTGAACGGTAGAGTAATTTATGTTCTGACTTTGTGGAGTCCTTCACGTGTCGTGTTAAATCTTCACATTGAAAAGTTCATCAAGTTGTTTCGCATAACTTATAATATGACAACATTTTAACTACTGAATAGTATTTGTGTACATATCTTCAAGAAAATAATACCCATCATTTTCCACACACAAATAAACATTAAACTTTTGTGAAAAAGTCATGCTTAAGATACATAGATTTGATTTTTATTGTCATCCATCATGTTCTCAAGTAAGTTTGTAAATTGTATGTAAGTACAACTGCACCTAGCACGTCAAACCCTAACTATGACACATAGTAAGGCTCCCTTACATAAGAAATACGAGTGTATAAACCACTGATTGCTTCTTTTCTTGGAAAAATGCGTTATTCATCATTGCGTCAGCGTCAACAATTAGTAGCACTGATTAAAAACATTGACCTGATGTGATTCTCAGATTTACGATGTAGGTACCTAACAAGAATCATCTATTGGTTTCTATGTCAGTTTTATTATATCTTTATCTATGTATATCAGTAAGTAACTATTCAATATCCTCCATTCTAACGTTTGTAAAGATAGATGGCAGTACTAGTAGTTTACGGAAATTCAAAATTCGTTTGCATACACGCTTTTGAACTGTCCCTTTCTTATAGAGACAATTTTAAGTATAATATATAGGTACAATCCACTTAACTCTAACTCGGGTGACCCAATGACCAAACTTTAATAGATTAGAACATCAAAAAAACTAATCCAAGATATAAATCTTAATCATAAAAACGTTCTCAAAGTAAGCTTCAATAAAACTTTTTAAACATGTCTTCTTAACGTCTGTCACTACATAACATTACGAGCCCCATTACCAGTGTTGCCAGATGTAAATGAAAAAAGCTACCAACAAAGAGGTGAGTGACAAAGTCGGGCCAGATTATCTATGGTTAACATCTTGATTTATTTGTGTTTGTTCTGGTGGGGAGTAAACAATCTATCATATGTGAGTCCGTGATAATATCATAGGTGTTTAATAGTAGTAGTGAGAATTCGAATAGAGCGTGCGTTGTAAGCAACTCGTTTCGCGATACTTAAAGATAACGTCCCAAACGATTGTAGTCTAGTTTTTTGTAACGAGATAGAATAACGTTTTCAGTGCGTCTAAGATTAGAAAAGATCTCAGGTATCTTTTAATTAAAGTATAAGCAGTTTAAAGTTTCATTAAAAGAATTTTAGATAGATACCGTGCACTCTTTTCTTTCAGGTACCATTTCGAAGTAGGTGAGCGGGTTACACGTGGTAATGTCTAAACTATACAATCTTATACTTACTTAAGTTACGTCTACTTATAGTCAGTAATGACCAATGATGACGGTACACAAGATTTTTGATTAATTGATTAGTCGGACCGAGTATTAGTAGGTAAGTTCCTACATACATGTGGAATTTCTTAGCGGAGGTAAGAGTGCAATCATTGTAATTGGTTCTTGGCAATACAGCTATTAACAGAACTTGAGTGTGCTCTTATAATTCAGCCTATCCTTCCCAGAAACCCGGCGAGATATAAACCCAGTAGTGCAAGTCAGCTCATTACCGCCAAATCCATAACAAGCCCATTGAATAACTTCAAACAGCTCCCAGCCACGCTATTTACACATAAAAAATATTCTCAAGTTCATATCAAGTGGATCTTCAGCAAGTGTCCGGTAGGATGAGCGTCGTGCGTCACGATCGGATGCGCATTAACATATCGCCGGTTCGATTCCGCTATCGTTACGCTGAGCTGTGCTCATGGGGACATGTGCCCGTTTGGGGACGGCACGAGATTTGTTTGATTGTTTGTTTGTTTTTGTGGCATGTTTTCTTGTTGATTGATAGGGTTTTGAAAGTATTTTGTGCTGAGGTAGACTGGTGTGTGCTTTGTCTGCGACTGTTTATTACGATTCACTGTTAAATGTACTGATATTGGGGGAAACTTGCAGAGAAGATTGAAGGCTAATCAGGTGCTACATCGTTCCATAAATCTGCCGAGAAAATGGGAAACATATCTGTTGCCTATTGGCTTACGATGATGTTTCATTGAATAATTTTGGGAATGAGATGCACTTTATTAAGTACTCTCACTTGTCCCATCCCACCTTTCAAAAATGGAATCCAATAATTTTCTAACAGCGCCTAAACGTACCAAGGAATTAAACATCCACAATGGACACTAGTCCAACAAAAACGTTACTAAGTAAGCGTAGTACGTAGTAGATAAACATTTCCTCGTGGTGTCCGTCCTGCTTCATGACGAATAAATCTAGATGTCCACGCGGCCGCGATAACAGTAACGTACAGCCGCGATGTTGGTATGAGACCGCGATAAATGTTGCCACGCTTAGTTCGTTATCTTTGGTGTTGGGTGTGCAAAAAATATGATGGTAGTTGGTAGAAATTTTGATGAGTACTCAGAGGTTGTTGTAAAAGTCTGTTTGAATTGTGATTTGGATACGTTTCACTAAAATGAATGCTAAAAATGGTGTTAGAGGACAATGCATGCAATCATATGCTAATAAGTATATCATATCATATCATATCATATCATATCATTTATTGCATTCCATAATGTACATTTGGTGGAAATATAAATAATAGAGGTAGTCACAATTATGGACCCTGATGGGCACAGCAAAGAGTTAGAAGAGAGGAAGGCGTTTAATGTAATAAATTAGGTAGTATGTAGTATATTATTCAAGTATTTATTTATATTATAATATTGCGTATATTTTTGTGTAGCACAACTACATTTTATGGTTATTTTTCTTTATATGTTGCTTTTATTTAATTTTCAGTTATTTCTTTATCGGTAATATACTCGTTGATTGTATAGTATGCTTTTTTTATTAAAATTTGTTTTAGGATGTTAAGGAATTTTGTGTCACTTGTTTCGTCCTTGATTTTGTTGGGCAATTTATTGTATATTTTGATGCACATCACGTAGGGGCTGTTGGAGTGTAGTGTCATGTTGGAGGTAGGTAGCATCAGCATATTTTTGTGTCTCAGTGATCTATTAGTATAGAGTTTCATCAAATTGAAAAACATAGGAAACATCATTGTGTAACGTACATATTTGTATCAAGATTCAAGATATCAGGCTAGAAATAATAACCGTTGATGATTTTCAAATAGGTCAACCAATTCTTAATTATCCACACAATTCGTTAAAACAATTACAACAGCCACTCGTACGCAAAGTACACGTTTATACAATATTAATTACACACTTTAATTAACCCAGTTTTACGTGCTAACTAAATATCGTCAAAGCAACCCCTTACCCGCAAACGAGTTGTTGTAATCATAGAGCAAAATCTCAACCTCCTTGTATGATTGATGTAGGATTTAATATTCATGTGGTGTTGCCACATGTGTGAGGAACTACGTTTGGTAGAATTGATGTGGTATTTAGGAAAAATAATTTCTAGAAAGAAAAATGTATTTATTTTGCTGCCTTTAGCTTTGAGCTGAGGCTAGTGTTAATAGTCATTTTAGGTGTAACATGTCTAAAAGAATTAGCTAAATCTGAACGTCACAGGATTCACATAACATGGTTAGGTACATGGGAGTTAAAACACTATTTATCCATGTCCTCAATTTAAAATACCGTTTGAATTTGGCAATTTGAAATCAGAAGTGGAATTCATAAGTGTTACTGCCAAGATAATAATAGGTGTCCATAACATGTATCAAGACGGTAAGAAATAAGTTAAACTCATTAAACACATAGTAACTATCTTGTGTACAAAGATATGGATCTAATGTATGTCAGTGTCATCACCTTATCTTACTTTCACTTTTCAGTAAGAAAAATAACCGTGGTTCTTGGAAGGTGGAAGGTGATCTTTTCTTCTACCTCTTAGACTTTGATATCCAAGTGCTAAAGAGTTTTCTTTTAAGAATTTTCTTTATAGCTTCTGATAAATGAATTGCATCGATGACTCTATGAAAAAAACTTGGTGCTTTCCCGCGGTTTTGCCCGCGTCCCATGGTAACTACTGGCCGACCCGGGATAAAATATAGCCTCCTAAGTTACTAAGAAAAGGTGTAGCTTTCCAACAGTGAAAGAATTTTGTAAATCGGTCCAGTAGTTTCGGAGCTTACACTCGGGTAGAAACAAACCGAAAAATATTTTATTGTATTACCTATTTTATTTATTTATTTTCAAGCATATAATTTACATTTTTAAATATTAAATATAAAAATAAAAAACATTTAAAAATATAAAAAATAGGTTGCCACCGATATCGGGCACAGGGTCCAAGGTACCGTATTACCTATATTATTAGTATAGAATATATAGAGTAACAAATTATTTACCTAAAAACATAATTTATGATTTAATTTGAAACTGCTACTTCAGGTGACTTAATAACAGGCTAAATTGCGTGCCAATTTAAAACTGTAGTAGCGATAACTTTACATACAAAATTATAGCTGACCGAGTTAACCGCCTCTCATTTGGGATCATTTAGAAAGCCTGCAGGCTTATTTTGTACACTGGCAAGTTAACGGTGTCTTGGGTTGCCAGACTATTTGGTCTAAAAATATTTCGGTGATGAAAATTGAAATGATTGAATAATAAAAAATTGCAGAAAAGATTGAACACTTTTATTATCTACAATTATTATTTTTTTGAAATTTTGTTTGTACAAAAGGGCACGAGATACAGATATCGAAAGCCAATAAAATGCATTCCAATAATTTGAAAAGAAAAAAAAATAATACTCTCAATTCTAGACAGACATTAACTAAACACTTATTTTAACATGTACGTAGGTACTCCAAAAAAAAAACTAAAAATAAGAAAAGCGACGCAAAAATATTTCAATTTGTACACTTCATGTCCCAAAAAAGTACCTCATCCAAAGTTTCTTGCGTCTAGTGTGGTGCGTATTAAAAACACAAGTAAGTAGAAGTACCGATTGAAAGCAGATACGAGCGAGGAAATTAAACATTTCACAAGTAATTGCTTCTTTTGCTTTCTTTGTTATTTTATCGTGAACGATTTTGACGTATGGCGTTTTTATTAATTTTTGTGATAATTTGACTTGATGATACGAAAAAGGGTGTTTTGGTTGGACTTATTTACTTCTACTTATCTTTACTAACATTGATACTAATTTTATAATGTTTTTTTTTTAATTTTTGAAGTTATTTGAACAATTCTTTCACCGTTGGAAAACTTACACTACCCTGGTCTATATATATGCTATGGCAAAAAGTTTCCACGGGAGGAAGACCAGATCACGGGAACAGAATTCAGTGCCCCCCCGCTGGATACAGTGAGCATGTATCATCATCATGTGTGATCTTGCAGTACCAACAAAAGTGACTATAATTCGTCATAAATAAGTATATAAAGGCTTTAAGAAGTAACGAGTATTTTTTTTTACACATATACATATTTATGAGTATGTTTTACAAGTATATGTAACAAGGTCCCAAAAAAAAGCAAACCTTTGTCTAATACTTACAAATAATTTAGTACTTTCAAATATGTACCGAGATAGTGTTGTACCACTAGTCGATTACGGTTTGATTCCATTACGATAAAGTTTCACCTTATCGTTGTGTATCGAGTTCATTGTAGTTCTTATATTTTATGTGCATAGCGATACGAAAATAAGAACAAATCGGTTTATTATGGGCAAAATTACCCACAGCGATTACTATACTATTTTTTAAAGATTTTGGGAAAACATGGTATTGTAGGGAAATACGTAAAAAGCTGTAATAAAACAGTTTTTTTTAAACTTATCAATAAAAAGTAACACAGAACATACTTATAGGAAATTCCCGTAGCGATAACATTTCAAAGAATCTCCGCAAATCTTTCAATACCGTGCAAGTAAACAATTACAATTTCCTAATATTTGACTCGTATGTCCTCCCAACACGCGATCTGCAGTCGCAGAAACATTAAAAAACTCTTTAACACACAAAAAAGTCTAATTCTGATAGGCGCGGGTCTATTACCGTGGCACGCCGTAACTCAGAAACAAGTAAACACGGCAGTCTCGACATTTGCATAACTATCGAGTTTTTAAATCTATGCAAAACGCGACGATACGTTGCACGGGCTCACGAGTCGACCCCCCCACCGCGCCTTCAGTAAAAACACATGCGATTTCATAATACGTCCCCCCATAACTTCACGTGTACCACGCTTTGATTAATAACCCAGGATTACCGCACAACAGATTATAATATAATTTGAATACACACTTTTTAATAACAATGCTGGTAATACACCGCGAAATTGATGATAAAGTGATAATACACATAAATAAACAGCTTAAAAGTTGCGTCCACGCATCGCTGGAGGCGTCAAAAGTAGGCGGTACTTATGATGAATAACGTGACGGAATCCGACGTCCAATCGGATCGATCTCGATTTTAATTATACGAATCGAGAACATCGAGACGCCTATAGATCGAATATTAATATGTCGATTGCGCACGCGGCGATATCAACGGCCTGGCCTTTGATTCCGCCGTTCGAATTTCGAATGCGTAATTTGATTTGAGTCCGCGACATTCCGCGAAACTGATGCACACGATAACGGTCTTCCGCAAAAGATTCAAGATAGTTATTGCCAACTGAGAAAAATAAAAGCACAATTTATAACTGCTAGCATCGAGTGATCTTGATTTTAGTTTATTTGCATTCCGTGGACGTACTGTCTGTATTTTATTCATGTGAACATGACACTGCGACAGGCCTATATCGTAATAAAAAATGAATCAAATATAAACTAACAAAGCATTGTTACAGTGAAACGGTCACGTCAAACCGATCCATTTCCTTTTTGTATTACAGCACAATCTCGATAGTCGATAGCATCTAGCGTCGCAGCACGCCTACGACACGAAAATAATTAACTCGATCCACCGTCAAACATCATGTTTAACATCGGCTACTCCCATACCAATTACTACCGACAATCGATCGACTCACAAAAACAGGCGCCCAGCACTAGCCCCGACTGGTTTGAAAAAAGTCGTCCGAGCGTCGACGCGCCCGAGAACGTGTTAACGAGCGTTTGATGGATCGCGCAACAATCTAATACCGATGTTCTTAGTACTACTACAATTTTCATGAACCTATACATGCTTTTTATGGCACTTTATTACCTGACACCCTTCATAACACAACTGTGTATCCAAGCGCAGCCGGACAATAACAGATCCCAGATAAATCGAAAGAAATCAATTGAATTCATGAATAAATCGCATAAACTTGTCCCGCGCTGTTATCAACGCGACATAATATTTTTTACAGCTGTTTCATAAATGCGAGAAAGCGACGCACGAGGACGCGGCGGTATTTATTTTTTTAATAAATTCACGTTTAATCGGTATCCGGTATCTTTGAAATTGCTAGCGAGGCCCGTATCGATTCCATCTCTCGGGCCCCACAATGTAAATTATATAATTAAAGAAAACTCGCGATTGCCATCGAATACTTATACGATGTTAATCGAATAACGTGACTTTTATCGGCGATTGCGTCAAATTACTGTTCAAATTGCCGTTTTAAAAAGTAAAGAGTGGTGTTGTAAGCGCAAAGGGGTAAAGGGATAAAAATCGGTTTGTTTCTTAAAATAAAAAGTGTGCGGTGTCGTTTGGATCGCGGGCGGGCGAACGCGTTGGAGATTTGAAAATTAGCATTTTTGTCGAATAACTCTGTGGCGGTGCCTCGCTGAGCACCCGATACCGACGAGCTGGCCGAATCTCAGCTTTTTTATACTTTTTAACAGGATTGGACTTTAAAATATTTCTCTATTCTTTAGCAATCACTTGTTTTACGAGCTAGGAATGAAAGTGTGCACAACTAGGTATATGAACTTTGGTGAATACATGAGTACATAGAACTTTTCTTTGCAAAGATTAAACTACTTAATGTAAGCACATAGTGAGGAGCTTTTTTACTTCTTCTTTAATTGAATACAAGCAATTTATAAAAAGAATTTTTAATTCGATTATGACTGAAATATGGTTGTTGTTCTGAAGTTATTGTATGTTTATTTATTTATATTTAATCTTTTACAGTCAGGCTAAAATGGCCCATAGATATATAACTTTATGCAACTTGTTGTACATTCCATCTGATAATGATCATTCAAATACCGAAATTGACAACCACTAACTACCATATGAGTCTAAAACCTACTAGAAAATCACCAATGACTTAAAAATGAAGCAAAAACACAGCTCTAAAAATCGTTGACCCTTTATCGTCTGTAGCAGCTCTCATTGGGCGAGTAGAAATTTATGTCGTTCAGTAATCCGGGCCCATTTGTATAGATAATTTTTATTATTGCCATCTCCCCGAGCCGGCCGCGGCCGATAAGTGCCGAACGAAAGAGTTCGTAATGACAATTTAAATAAGGAAGACGTATTCGTTGCTGGCGATAACCAGGATTTGAATTTAGAAATTTTTGTAAGTGGTAACTTTGATGTAGGGCTGTGCTTGAGTATAATTGGAATACAATACTATCGATAATAATTATTTAGCAGTTTCTATGTGTTAGGCCAAAATGATTTTAGTTTTTTCAGTGACAATAGTGTTGTCAATGCTATTGTGCTTCCCTAAAATCGATAACAGTAGGTATTTGTTGGTCTTAACATCTAGAGTTATTTTTCCGAATAACAACAACACATTACAATTCCAAAGCAATACAATAACCCTACCATACAACAAACTAAGCGTGTAAACTATTTTTAACATGGCCACACCGAGTTTATCGGGCTCCCGCTCTTATGTCCGCGTTATCTCGGCCAGTGCATTAGTCTTCGATAATACAACGATAAAAACAGATCGGCCGGCGCCATGCTCGATACAGATTGTATTTAGTCGATTTAAAAGAAAAAGAATCGATTCAACCCCGATAAAGATGTTATGGCGTGTTTTCGTAGTCGAGTGACTTAATTGTGGATTCCTATGCTATGTTTACGTGGGATAATAAATTTTGTGATTAAAAATGTTTTAAGCAGATGCCCTGTTTTATGTTTGGGTAATATTTAGATAATGCAGGTTAAGTGGATGCCGAGGAATGATCGGTATTCTGTATCGGTGTATTAAAATAGTTTACTGTTTTACTAATTTTTATAAGTCACATATCAGTTCGGTATGAATCTCATTAAAAAACGTTTGAAGCTTTACGACTGATGTCCTGGGATTTAAATAATTCTAATCTTAATTTCTTGTAATTTAAACAATTATGCAAAATAGCGAGATATGCACTCTTATTTTAAATGTAGATTTTGCAATAAAAATATTTGTTCTTGATTTCTAATAGTTGTATGGACCTATTTTTTCTAAATTCTTAACTAATCTAAAATATTTATTTATTCATTCATCTAACGATCAAACACCAGAAGTTCACGACTGGTATAATGAATGAGGCGTTTAAGCAATTTCAATGCGGAATGCTAAGGACTGTAAAACTGTTAATATCTAGAATAAATTAACTGCGCCTACGACAAGGTGGACGCTCTCAGCGTATTAAAGATAAAGCGAATCGAGCGAGACAAAAATATTTAAGTCTAAGTAGTCTACATAATGACTTGATTCTTAATCGCTCGATTTAACATTACACTATATTAGATCACATCACTACCCCAACAAAATGGCGGTCTAATTTCCCTCCAAAATTAATAACCCGCATCGCTCGTGTCGTTTTTCATCAACCTCATTTTAGTGGGTTTATTATTTATCGTGTTTTCCTCAAAACATCATTTACATCGCTTTCATAACGCCGACGCACGTTGAAAGACTGAAAATTTTGTCTATTCGACAAAATAGTGCGATAACTGTGCTAATGACGCCATCACGGTCGCCATTTTCCCGCAGCCATTTTGAATTTGTAACGTTTTGTTTGTTAAGTTGCGTTGTGTGTAATAGTATGAAAAGGTTTAGGGTCCTAGATAATGGCTTCTGCACATCAGTTTTGTAGAAAGGTCCAACTATTCTGTCCCAGAGCCTTTTCACCAAAATGTCCAAAACCGCATTAGTGGACATTTTTCTTTGAAAGGAAAATAATAAATCCAAAGCAAAATGATCGCAACATCGATACAGTTTATGATTTACAAGACAGTGGACATTAAAAAAACAATGCTTATTCAACATTCGAAAAAAATAAAACAACAATGAGATCGCACGGGCTGAGTTTGAGCGCCGAAAGTTGAATACAATCCCTTGCACAGTGGGCCGAAAGCGATCCAGATCTGGCTATCGGGATCTCAGTTTGTTCTCACATCATTACCCGCGCCGACGGCTACAAATTTACATCCAACACAATGGCTATCCACCATCGAGACATCATTAAGGTGATGCCGATAGCGCCAGCAAAGCTGCGGAACAAATGCCTTATATACCTTCAACCTTTTATTCAAATAGCGACCTTATGAAAAAGGCGCATAAAACCTGATTCCGAGGTGGTCAAACTGGCACTTATGCGGGAAAAGCCGGTCGGCTGTAATGACGGAACGTCATATAAGTTAGAATGGAGCGAGCGATTATGAACGCAAGTATGAGCTTGTAGAGTCGCATTTAAATTGTTTGTTCGGGATTACAAGGCTGGAGGGACGGTTTAGGAAAGGATCAGTTTGAGCCGAAGCCTGGGGCTATCGCGGCCGCACAATGGAACTTATAATATGGGTGATTGCGGAAAAATTGATAATAAGAATTTTGTACGCAAATCGTGGATTTTGTATATTTTTTTTGTAACTTTCAGTATTGTTTCTTGACGCACCTTTTTGATATTTTATAGCAATAAAATGATATTGAATCAACAAGTAGTATGCGTTTAACACAACCTAAAAAAAATCAGGAAAAACTGGAAACAATGAGTCAACAGTAAGTAAATAAACGTTACATTATTATCGTATGTAAAAGATTCCATATCTCAGTTAGGACATATCAACGCTGGCGTTTGCATACAATACTGAGTTCGTTACGTGCGATTGACGCGCGATCGACGCGCGATTTGTGTCGCCGCTGTGACGCGCGGCCGACGCCTTATCGCGTCATCTCGCCCGCCCTAATTTGCTTCGTGCTTTATTCAGCACCTGTTTAGTTATTGTCTGCGTTTCTGAATTTACGGTTTTATTATAACTGCATTTTTGCTTCGGGAAGAAAATTAAGGTTGACTTTAGACGTTTTGGTACTATTAGCACGACTGAAAAGATGTAGCTTCAAATGGGTGTTGTAATTTATGACATAAAATGCCGGAATATTAATCAACTGCTAAACAACCCAGTCATATAAAGAGAAAGTTTCTATTATGTCAGTTTAACGTCCATTGTACGAGACGCACCGTCACGCCAAATGTATTATGCTAATGATCATTTGTTCATAATCTCATATCGCGATCATACGTATTAAAACAATCCAAATAATTACACAGCCATCCAAATCCTACATTGATTAATATCAAAGTATCGCGAAACAATAACGAGATCGTACTGACGAAAAACGTTGGCACAATCGACGAGCATGGTATACGAATGTATGAAGATAAGTAAAACATGGCTACCGAACAAAAATAGCTGAGATAACACGGCGATCGCATCTGTAAACAATGGTACTGGTATCCACGCTCTCATTAGCCAGCCTTGTCGACTCGACGCGGGAAATTGTGCAATTCCGCGGGAATCCACCGCATCGACTATCGATAGGCGATTTGTAATCGATCGATTCTTCTGCGATCGCCCCATCACTAGCTGTTGTCTTTTTTATGGCTTGTTACTTTAATCCTTGTTGTTTCATCATTATTCCTTTTATATTTTCAGATTTGAGATAGAAATTAATTTAGTATTTAAACCCGAAATTAGTTTATGATGTAACGGTTCAATGTTTCCGCAAATAAAGCTACTAAATTAGTATTCAAATATAATTTTAATAAAAGCCACGAGTCTCATTTAAAACTAATATTTTAGTATGTAATGATAATATATGATATACATATGTCACATTGACATTTGATATATCAATAATTCCTTCTAATGCTTTGCAAACAAGTGTGGCGTCTTACCTGTGGCGTTTCACACTTATCTACAAGATTAATATCGAGATAAGATACCTAATTTATATTTTATTTAATAATTATTATTTATTTTAACATTCATTCTTTATTCTCAGTTATTTTAAATATATTACCATAGATGTATTAATTTTTTTTCGACACGTGTTGGCGCTGAAATGAAGAATGTCATTGATTTTGAATGAATTTGTTTCGTTCGGAAATAGAATTATTTTTCGGTGACTGGCATTGGAAATAATTTATTTAAAGAGGTTAGGATAAAATAATAAAAAGTAAACGTGCAATGCAATGCATATAGGTACTTATGCTTAATTTTACATGTTCAGATAACAACTTTAGCATTTTGTTAAACTAGGTTGATCTAAGGCTAAATTAGATAAGTATGTTGGTTAGAGTAGTTTTTGTTGCGTCAATTCTTTCTATTATGAATAAGTTTATTTTATGTACTAAAACCAACATACATTTTTATTATTTCCAGAAGTTTCTAATGTAGTATACTACCTACTTCCAGCCAGTTAAAATTTTTTAGACATAGCTGCGTAGGTACATTTAGGCAATTAGTAAATCCGACCACATTTATTATTGGAATCTTATTAGGTATTTATTAGGTAGACATTACTCTATTTAATAATTCTCGAAACAAAATAGGCTTCAACATACATTCCACATATGAATATTAAAAAAAAAAAAAACAAAACCATCGACAAATAAATCCGCAAAGGCTGCCGTTTAAAAACGCAACAAACGCTTGCAAATCGACTACAAATCCTCACAACGCCACCTCACTATAAATATCTTAGGACTATACTACGGATAAATCTTCAGAAAGGCTCTTTTACCATTCTCATGTAGTCTCCCACCACCTTATGTCAACTGCATAAGGATGAAATTGCCCTAGAATCACTGTATTTGGTGTGAGCATGTCACCAATACTCGTAGACATACTTAAAATTTTCTGCAGTCACACACCACTTTATGTCAATAGCATAAGGTTGAAATTCCCCGAGCTAGGTTCAGGGTGTTTGGTGTGGTCATGTCACCAATATTTTGCGAGGGCAATTAGGGGCGTCCATGTTGAATTGTGGTCAAGAGATTGTTTGTAATATATTGGGCGATGTGCGTAAGAGTTGATGTGTTTGGGGACCTGTGAAAAACTATCGTGGGACATTGTTTTGATGGAGAAAGATGTATGTTAAAGTTTCAGTTTTCCAAAAAATGTGGCATTATTTTTCAAAATGGGGATTAACTAAAAAAACCTTGATAAACTTAATCGAAATTAAACTGTTTAAGCGACAAGCGATCTTATTTTAAACGATAATGTAGGTACCTAATAGGAAAATCACAAAAAAAAAATCTTAAAGAAATGAAAAACTTTCATGAAAAAAATTTCATACACATATTACCACAAAATCGTGACCAGCCAATATCCAATTAATTGTCATTTAATCACCAGTCAGAACTTAATTACTCATTAATACGACCTAATTAAAAATAAACCTCTTTTTAAGTTTTTACTATCGAGATCGTATCAAATAAGAGACGATTTAATTTAAATAATATGTACATATTTTATAACGAATAAGGTTATTTTTGTATACTAGAGTTTTATAGCATTGTTGTTAAATTGATCGCGGCTCCGATTATACAAGTACCTAATTGATTAATGATGAATGAGAATTGAGAATTGTTTTTTTCTTAATATAAATAGGTAGTAAGTATGTAATATAATAATGTTAAAGTGCTCTAAATTGATTGTTAGCTAGGAAATATACTGTTATCTCCAGAATCATGGTTACTTAATATAGATTTAGGAAAACTACTGAAGTTTTACTCGTGTTTGGAATGAAATCGTCTTTCATTGCAGGTTAACTTCAATTCGATTAATTTCAGTAATATTTACGTTTTTATAAATTTTAATAAGCATAAAAGTGTTTGTTTTGTAAAAAAAATATCGAACATAGATTTTAAGCGACTACCCAAAAAAAGCTTTTCTAGTAACTAGAGACGGTTTTGTATTTTTTTGTAATTAAAAAAAAATAACTCGGAAATATTATTTTCTATTGACTTCATATATGTATTTTACATGTTCAGAAGACCTAGGAATTTCTTGGCGGCATTTTCTCCACCTTTGCAACCACGCAGCAAATATTTTCATTCCTCCTATTACAAGTTTTGACTGATGGTATCATTACACACCGACCTGTCTTCGCTTATTCGCATATTCCCGATCGCAGCCGAGATATGCCGAAGGTTGCCGATCGTTGCCGATGGTTGCCGAATGACAATAAACAGACAGTTTCGCGATATTCCGCGGCGATACACGATGTGTGGTCACCCTTACCTTTTACTCGATTGCAGATTGTATTGTGTTATGGATAGGGTTAAACGTTCGATGAGTTATCGATTTATGGAAAATACGAATTATTCTTAGGTCATTTTTAATGTCATAAAGAACGTTAAGTACCAACGTACCTACTTTTATACCAAATTAAGAATAGACTTATTAACAGTCAGATTGATTCTATTTGAGAAAAAAGCTGGAAGTATTTTAAAGTAAGTATATTAAAGAAAGAAATTAAAAAGCAATCACTTTTCTGAGTGAAATAAAAACATTAAAAAGTAGTAAGTAGATAGGTACTCTAAATACGATTTCTATGAAAATCCAAGACCTGGTAACCCTAGTTATGAATCGATATTTATTTCGGCTTCCAATCGCGAGTTTTTATTGCGTCTCTTACTGTTAAAATTGAATAGCCTTACAGGATTAATGTTACATTATGCTGTAAGGTGCTCGACTATTGGCTGAAGTGAATTTAAAATGCATTTTCTGGTCGTTAGGCAGTTGTCCTGTTGGGCATTATACGGAATGGCCGGTTAATATGCGCGTTACCTTACAAGGCGTTGTTTATCTCGACCGTTTGTGTGCACTTACCTGTAAACAAAATGGATGGTCAGTCTGATGTTTGGAAGGTTTACGAGTGATGTAATGTTGGTATTAATAGATAGCATTTTTTTTTTAAGCAGCTGAAGTGTGGAAAGCTAGATTGTTGGTCTGCGCAATTTTGTATAGGAAAGTGTAGTGGACAAGTTTCAGGAGCAATTTTATTTACAGGAAATTGAAAGAAGAACGGTACTCGCCAAAACTTTGTATTTTTAAGACAGATGTTTGACTTCTTGCGCATTTGCTTTTACTTTTTACAGATACGTTTGAGATGCTTTGCTTGTCCAAAGTTTGCATGTAAGTACCTATTCCTGAGGTCATCAAAAAGCTACTTGACTTTATAAGTTCATGTAAAAGCCATCGCCACAATGTTCATAATCTCTCCACAAAATATAGAATCAATATTTCCACACACTTTCCTAACAACACAACCAAAAACCCACAAAGAACTTACATGACCCACTTTCCGTAACTTTAAACTTGAAAAAAACAACAGCCAAACTTCGCCGTGTCACATAATGTCGCCTTAACATTATCCGTAAACTCACAAACCATAGGGAAGTGGAAACAGATCTTTATCATCACGCACTCTGCCCTATATGTCAATAAAAGCTACCTGCGTTTGTACGCACATTACCCATGACAGTTTATTGGTTGTTATGTGAAATACTAATATAATATAGAGGAAAAAAATTTGATTGTTTGTACGGAAAAAGCTCCGAAAGTAGTGAACCGATTTCTATAATTCTTTCGCTGTTAGAAAGCTACACTCTTCAAGAGTTACATGGGATATATTTTATCCCAGTAAGGGCAGTAGTTCCTATGGAATGTGGGTGAAACCGCGGGAAATCGGTTAGGGTGAAATATTCAGTTATGTTACGTGAAGGGAAAGTATGAAATTGGAGCTATTTGAAGGGTTGATGCAATCCGATGGTGCTTGTGTCAGTATTAGGAGTTTGTTTTGATATTAGTCGAAGTAATTGGGGGAAAACTTGTGAAGGTACAGAGGGATTTCAAACCTATAGACTATAGACAGACATTCTTGCTGGTTAGATAGTTGAGTAACTTGTTTTTTCTTGCGTTTTGGGTAAATGTTCAGAGTGTTTAAAGTGCTGTTTTCACACAAGTTAGAATAAATAATTTCGATTTTACTTAGGTAATGAATGTGTGCAGGTGCGAGCTTAAAAGTTTCCACTGTATGTAGGTACCTACTGCAGTTGCTTCTCAGATTGTGAATTTCTGTGTTAGTTTCGCGACAAAGACATAATTTAGAACACCGTAACTGACGCCTAAAAACACAGATTCATTCATCTTTTTTAATTAACAAAAACTTAATGAATGATTTGAGTTCGCCAAGGCGGCCATAATAAAACAGAAACATAACCTGTTAAATATCAAATATCAATGAACGTGACGCCTGATAAATTAAGAAATTAATTTATTACACTATATGACCTTAATAAAAACAATTCTGGCACATATTAATATTATAATAAAACGATTAAAATATATCTTATTACCTAATCAAGCTGTCAACACGGTTTAAGATGGTAAGAGACACTCACTGAAGACTAAATAGTCGGCCGACAGTTGGTCTGATGGTTGACATTTTTTTTAAGCAAAATCATGAATATAATCAAAGTTTTTCAATCGCCTAAGGCGTTAAATCCGCCTTTGTACATTGCTTTTTATTTTGTAAAATTTGTGCAAAAAGTATAATCTATCTATGTATCTATATATCGCTATATGTATATAAAAATGAAACCCGCTTTCCGTTGTCACGACATAACATGAAAACGGCTTGACCGATTTGGCTGAAAATTAGAGGGGAGGTAACTTAGACCCGAGAGAAGGTTTTAGGATAGTTTTTGTCACCATCCGGCTACGGGATGCGGCGCGGGTGAAACCGCGGGCGAAAGCTAGTAAATAATTAAATCGGTCTGATGCCAGCTAAATACTAGTGGCCTTACTACAAAAACTTTAACCACTGTTTTACACTTGTCTAAAAAAAATGTGGCTCCAAAATGAACCATATGTCAACGTCATAATTTGACATTTTTTTAGACAAGTCTTAAACTGACGTTAAAAAGTTTTTTGTGGTAAGACGGTAATGCCCGTTTTCACCAACAATTACCTAAATTAAGGGATCCCCTAAGAGCATTTACGGAACACTTAATAAGAATTTCGTTTTCACCAAAGTTTAGGTATCCCTTATCCATAGTTATTTATGTCAAAATTGGGAGAGCCCTTATTCTAAGTGGCACTTAGATTAAGAGATTGTTGGTGAAAATGGGCATAAATCTTTGTAATGTGCGTACTACCATTCATCTTCATACTGCTTTATAAGCCCAAACAAACTATCGGCCGACTTAAAGTTTGTAGTCTGTTTTTAGAGTACCCATATAGTGTTTAAAATATGGTTGCTTATACTATTAAGTGACTGTTATAGCGTGATGGTATTTAAAACTATTCGTATTAACATCTGAAACTCGTTTAATAAGATTTCTTTAATGACAGAGAAATATGATCCGCTTGGTGATTGGTACAAATTGTGAGAAAATGCGGGGAAAGTAGTTGTTCAATGAAATGTGGAAATGTGTGTTTTGAAGTAGCATAATTTACATTCGCTTTTCAACGATTTGATTGTTTTTAATTTACAATTGATGTTGAATATCCATGTATGGTAAATACTAAAGTTATAATTTTGAATGACCGATAAAAGCTAACATTGCAAAAGCTTTAGGACTAAATAAACTCTTTTTATATTTTTTAGTTCTTATGACAGCAAAACCGATGTAAACCCGCATTTCAATTGAACGCTTAGCCTGCTGCGCTGCGGGATTATTCGAAAGACTTACTACGGTCCTGGTACACTACAGCTTTCAGAAGAAATAGGGGTTCCACTCAGTAAAAGTCTGAAACTCTCTTCCTAAACTCACAAACTTAACCTACTAAATTGGTACAAAAACGTCAACATCTCACAACTTCAACCGCCCCAAAAGGGCCTATCACTTTCTCCACAAGGTTGGCGCATCGCGTGTCTATCACGGTTATCACGCCATCAGGGCACGCAACTGACACGCGATGTCATGCGTGATGCGTGACGTTAGGTGGCGTGTCAACGCACCTTATTTTCAGCCTTTTTACATACTTCATACCGTATGTGTGGCGATCAATCAGATGACAGTTGAGTTGTCAAGACTTGAGTTTTGTTTTTGTTTTTGGTGGTGAAAATTGAAGATTGTTTTTGTTTTTTTAAGAACACTTTCGTTCAATTGTTTATTTTTTATTGATTAGGCGTCTCAGTTTTCACTGCTATGCAACTGTTTTGACCTGTTTATTATCAATTAACAGTCATTATTTTCAGGTTTCTTTTCCAGTCTATTTTTAAGAAAGAGATTTCACTTGGCTAGTTAGTTACTAACATGGAAAACGTAACTTTAGGAACATGATAAATATGTTAAGAAAGTTTTAAACTCGAAATTACTGTCGTGTCACGGTTTAAAGAACTAAACTAGTCAGTTTTGTTTGTCAATAATTTCTCTCTCTTACTAATTTTTACTCAACGTTTCAGCTACACTATCAATTTATACCCCCCTACCTCTACCCTCAATATACACCACTTATAGCTATTACCCCATCCGCATAACGGATTCCTTTGACATACCACATGCGGACTCCACAATATTTAGTGTCCAGCATACAGGCTGCTTACAAAGCTAGGCGTAGGTGTCTGATACACATCGTCGCATTGTCCACGAGGCTCTGGTCCCAGTTAATAGATTTGCGTATCAAGGAGCTAGAGGTTGTGTGTGTAGGGTGTTCTCGAAATCATAGGTTGGGTATACAGGCTGTTGTCTGCATGCGATGGTATTTTTGGAGAAAATTGCTAGGAAAGAAACAGAGATTTTTTGGGAATTAAAATGGATAATTACTAAAGTGTATGGCGCTATATTTTTTAAGCATTATCGCATTTTTCCATGTCAAAATAGAGGAACTTTTTGTGTTTTTATCAATTAACGTTTCAGCCAGTACTTAAACTAAAAATCTAGAGCAAACAAATAACTCTGAAAACCTAGTATTCTCAACGAAATAATGCAACATAACAAAACGTCAAAAAGCCCGCCATTTTCAACGTCACCCACGTTATGTTGTGTTCAAACATAATTAGAACGCTTACAAAGTAGGCCTGTATTAATTAAGTATGCGTTCATATCAGAAGCACGATATAAACAGGCTTGCCCACCACACCCAGTAGTTATCTTTTTGATAATAAACAAAATTACCATATTACTATTTGCCGTCCCATTTTTCAGTGAAGTGACTCTTTGAAAAATGTGTTTTTTGATAGGGCAACCCTAAAAGAGGAGAGTGAATAATTACGTCTTGATGAGTTTTAAGAATTGTTAAGTTTAGGTTGAAGTTTTTTTTTCGTTGTGGACTAATTAACCCTTAATTAAATTGTATATTTTGGGGAATGTTTTACATCTACAGGGCAGGTGAATTTATTGAAATAATTAGATAATATTTGTTTAGATCAGTGGTTCTTAACCTTTTTGACGTGAGGGACCATTTTAACTAAAGTTTGTCTTGCCAACCACCCCATCGGTTACCTAAATTGAGAGTTCTTTGATAAAGAATACAAGCATATACTTTATTAAGCATTAGCACTCATTTCTTTATTATTTAGCAAAAAACGAAAAGTTACAGATTTTAATTTAATGAGATTTTTGTGACTGCATTCTCTTTACTAATCTCTGAATTTTTGGTTCTGTACTACTCAAAGATAAACGCATGTCGGCAGTTGCAGGTAAGCAAATGCAAAGAAAGATAATCACATGCCTATGTAGTTACAAAATGCGCAGGCGAAGCGAGCGCGAAATTTTTATCAGACTTAAACCAAATATTACGTAAAATTTAGCCCAAACAAACTCAACTTTTTGTTTGTTGACAAATGCAAAAATAAGGGCATATAGTTTCTGACTACGCGAGCGAAGCGAGTGCGAAATAAAGTTAGATAACGTATAGCAACGCGCGAAGTGAAGCTTCGCGGACCACTTGGAATGCCTCCAGGGACCACCAGTGGTCCGAGGACCACCGGTTAAGAACCACTGGTTTAGATCAAAGTATGTTAAATTAATCATTTCTTAAATTTATTTTATCACTACATATCAATAATGTTTCTATGCTTGAATAAATGATATTTCCCCTAAACTTGCTATCAAAATGTGTAACGCATATCTATTAAAATATGAACTTAAGCGATAGCAGACAGCAGTAACTTATCAAGTTTAAATGTAGCAATAACAATAGGTAAACTTTATCGCGATAGATCGAACTGATTTCCCTTCCTATTGAGCTTTTCGAAATATCGATAATATTATAGTAGGTATACATATAGATAGATAATATTCAAAGTGTAAGCAATAGGTACATTGTTATTTTTTCTTTGATATTTGAAATTGAAAATGATGTGGTATTTAAAAGAGGAAAGTAAGAACACTTCACAACTAAGAACTTAAAAACACATTACCTCCTTTGCAGCGCAGTCGGGTAAAAAACTAGAAAAGATGGAAATGAAAATATGTAGTTTGAATAAAGGTTTATTATAGTTTCTGACGTCCGCCATTTTCTTTTCACGCACATAGTGTCCTTCATAAATGTCACTACAAAATGTAAAAAAAAAACATAGTCAACCTTTTTTCATCGTCCCAACAATAATAACAACAGCCTATCTGTTACTGTATATACTCAAAAAACCAAGCAATACCTGATTACCTTGTAAATAACTACATGCCTATCGTTCTCGTTTATTTTTAACAGCTACAAGATCGACTGTGATGGTTGCCGAGTGGCTGCTATCTGGGACTAAAAGCTTCGTATCTAAGGCATCTGGAATAGCCAACACGTGTACTGATAAGCCAAGTCTAGACTGGAGTGTGTCTATGCTGTGGTTGATTTATTTAGTTACGTGAAGTTGTAAATTGATTTTGAGGGTTTAATGATTTGTGAGTTATTTTTGATGACGTAGGTTGATATAATTAAAGTACCTGCAAACATTAGGGTAGGGCCAGTAATGCGGAATTTTCACCAGTGTTCCAAAAAGGTATTGAGGAGGTCATATGGGCAGTCGCTCCTTGTAAAACACTGGTACACCAGAAGCTAACCACGCATTGTTGGGTAAATGCTAGACAGATGATGGTTAAGCGGAATTTTCAGAAAAAATCCAATCAATTTTATAAACTAAAGGACTTCAAAGTAGTTTTAAATGTAAAATACAAAATATATAACCACTAATCACCCACCAAGGCAAACCCAACCAACAGCCTTTAAAAAAACACCAAAAATTATGATCCAGTCACAATCCCCCGTAAATTAAGACAGTGGAGATAGACCGCATAAATCTGGTGTATCGGCCAATAGGCGATCGCTATCACCCCACCCGCCGCCCCACCCGACGGGGCGAAAGGGGGGGGTGATGGGGGGTAAGTTTCGTTATCCTGCACACGTAGTGCAACTGAGAATTAATATCTAGATATTTTGTAGAACGTTGATAATGCTGTAGTTGGAGAATTTAGGGGATAAATGAAATATTGTTGCAGGTGTTTGCTTGGGTGTAATGCTAATAGCTTGTGTGCTATTCAGACCTGTAGATGGGTAGGGAAAAGGTTAAGCTGTAGAGAATGATGCTGTGTGAAAGACAAAATGAAGAAAAGACTAAAATTATTGATGAAAAAAATATTGTACAGATAAATACCACTTAGCAGAACGAAGCATCAATTATAGCCTAAAATACATTGGATCAGTAGTAATGTGACAGTTAAAATTCTACATCAAGCAGACCTGCCGTACATAACGAGTCTTATATAAATCAGAGCTACAATAAAATCTAGGTGCATGGCATATCTAAGCAATTATATCTAATAGCAAGTCGAAATCAATTTGTAGTTGACTTATGTTACCGTCTGCAGTCAGTTCATTTCAAGAAACATTGTCTCTATTAATATTATCTTTAAAACAATATTCACGAACAATTCGCTATAACTTGTCCCTATCGAGTATCTAAATCTCTGAATATGACAAAGCAACAAATTTCCACACTTCAATCTGTGTGCGCGTGGGCATAATCGCGACCATCTACGAGTCGAGCCGAAGCCGCCCGACGCGACCCGAGCGCGGCCGAACTATCGCCGAGTGTGTCCTGTGCTATCTGACGTACGTGGGTGGCCGATCTATCTGAAATGCCAAGTTGAAGGGAATGTGAATTTGACGGTCAAATGGCCGGCTTGATAACTTGCAGCTATTTATTTGAGGCTGGCAACCCGCGGGCCACTTTAACTGTACGACGTAAACTATGGAAAATGCTTGAGGTGTGCCGCCAAATTGTTGTGTAAATATTTTAAAGATTATACTTACCTATTTAAAGTAACTTTATCAGTTGAAATAAGACAAATATGCATGTATTTCCAACATAGTAGTTGCATCGAGAAAACCGATTTTGTCTTATTTTATTATAACAGCATTCTTGTGTATTCAAAGAAAACTGCATAAGGAATTATAAATAGAAAAAAAGCGATATTGTCAAGACAATGTCAGTTTTCGATGCTATGGTACGTATTGACTATTTTTTCGAAATTAGCAGCTATAGATCTAAAGTAAAACCTCATTCCTATCCACGATTTCCCTCCAAATGTACCCTAGTATTTAAAAACACTTACAACATTATATCCCTATATATTTTTAACGATAATCGGATGACCAGACAGATAGGTATCGTCT
The DNA here is from genome assembly GCF_022581195.2 of Helicoverpa zea. Taxonomy (NCBI): domain Eukaryota; kingdom Metazoa; phylum Arthropoda; class Insecta; order Lepidoptera; family Noctuidae; genus Helicoverpa; species Helicoverpa zea. The sequence goes on from NC_061454.1 coordinate 1,757,162, forward strand.
GTTAGAGAGCGGGCTAATCGATTCGCAGCCAGAGCCTTATCTCACGGTAAATATAAACTGAATGCGGGCTTATCGCGAGATTTCGGGACGGAATGTCCATTGTAAAGGACGATACGGTTTTTATAAGCTTTTATGTCGGTTTGAGATTTTTAGTCTTTTATGTGTTTTGTATTTTTGTTGGAACTGGGTTTGATAACATACTTTCTGTATTCTGTATCCACCCATCGTCTTTTTGTATCAAGGGACGGCAAAGAAAAATTACATAAAAGTGTAATGTGCCCAAATTGTAGTCAATTTTAAGGTTTTCAGAACAAATGACTATTAAATCATTATGATATTCTGAAAACTGATCAAAGATTGATGCCATGTGGTATGTGCTTGCCCAATATAATTGTGAAAGATAAAGCTAATGAGGTAGCCTCACTGATGACGTTACAAAATATCGTGACGTATCAACAAAGAACACACACAACACATAGTGTACTAACAAATCAAACGTTGCCTTTTTCTTAACATCTCTCATATCTGCTTGAAGAATTTATTGCCTAATTACCAGCCGTTATTGTTCTGTATTATTATTTATATACAAGACCGGTTCACGTTTTTATTGAGAGAGATAACTTTAGATTTTAATGGTAATGGGAGACACGTAAATGGGATAAGGATTGCCTTAAGAGCGCCGATTACGGAGATATGGCGAGCGCTTGTGAAAAACTTATTTGTTTTTTTTTTGGAGTATGTCTCGGGTTTTGTCAAATGGGTAAATTATTGTGTGTGCTATACTTATTTTCCGGTAAGTACTTGGGAATGTAGGAACTTCATATTTTATTAAAGTACAACATAAATAAATAATTCTAAATAATAACAAGCTTTCACTGAGTATCTAAACCGTTAAACTTTTGTTTTAAAAAAGCAAAACTTTATCAGATTGAAAATATTGGAAAAGCTTATCCAGATAACAAAATTAATAAGCTAATTACGAAATACTATAGTCTATGATTATTTTTCTCTAATGGCCAAGATGTTCACGCAGATTATGTTCGTTTCTTTTTGTCATAACGATAGATAGTGGTAAATGTCGTCTCGTCTTTCAAGATAAACACTATTTACTCTTTAATTAGGGTCCATATCATGCAATAAACGCCGGTTAATGCAGTAATTTGCTGTCCACTATAAATGACAGAATCCTATTTATAATCTATGGCAGTAAAAAGGCGGGATTATTGTGAGATGACGTGTCTATGGTAGCGTAGCATAGTCATAATCTGTGCGATCTGTGTTTTGATTGAAGTTAATATGAATATAAAGGTTATGAAGCTTTTGAGATTATTTTAATGGAGCTGGTTGAATTTTGTAAAGTGATAACTTGTTGAAGGTTCTGTAATCGTTATCCCGACTGACATGCAAAATGATACAGGCTGATAATTTTACTTTTTTTTTTTTTTTTTTTTTTTTTTTTTTCAAACTCAGTTTTACCGTACGGACACGTTACCCACCGGTGAAGGTTGGTACATCTGAATGACCGTCAAATCAGACCAGGTTGACGAATCCTGGCTTACCTCGAGGCGACTGACCCCCACTTGACTTGTCTGTATGTTCTCAGCTTTATGTCTTCCATTTTTAAATATGGCAATGACATATCGTAGAATAAAAAAAAATCTTTTTTTTTTCAACTACCAAAGTTGAAAAAAAAAGTTTTTTTTTTTTTTTTAACTTTAACCCCTCTGCTCGACAAGATTTTGACATATGACTTTACCGTTGATTCGGCGGGATATTTTGAATCGCGACATGGAAGTCAAAAATTTGTACTAACTTTCAACACATGAATTCTAAGTCCGTAATGCCTGATCAGAAGTATTTTAACTATAACTTTAGAGCTCACTTATTTGACAACAACGTGCAAAGGTCAAATGGGGTCAGTTAATTCAGAAAAAGATAATAATTACGGTGTTTTTAAGTCTATCGAAAAGTTAGGCATTTCAAATTTGGTGAAAACTTACCAATAAGTAATCGCATCACTTTCTCAAACACAACACAAACGTCATATTTATAACATTTTCAATCCGTTGCAATACATTTCGTGCCCTTATTTATGTTCAATAACTAAAAAATCAGCACATAAAATACACAATAAAAATGAACAATTTACAACATCAGTCAAGTCACAGACAAGTAGAGTTTGGAATGGAGTATTTTTTTTTTTCAATCAGCGGTGTGCATTCGATACCTAAATCGGAAATTTATTATAAATAATCGAATACCAATTTTATATATACCTATTTTTTAATAGCAACTTATTTCAATTTTATTTATTAATTTTAAATTATAGGTTCAATTTGTTTTTGTTGTTAAGAAAAAAGATATGTAAGTTTTTAGCATTAAATTTTTATATGTATTATTTATTTTGGTGTTGCGTCATTCGTAATAATTTTTAACTTTAATTGAATTTTTATTACCTATTACGGAATTTTAATTTATTCTTATATTATTTCTCAACAATTCTAACATTTTTGTTTCGGCGGAGGGTATGCGGGTGTTCTGAAATATAATGCAATTTGTAACTACCAAAGGTATGTACTTATTTGATGATGAGAAACAATAATAATAATTGATTGATTTGCCCCGCAGGGCATCTGAGGCGGATGACGGGGAGTAGCGACCCCGCGGGGCTATATATCCGAGTGCTCCAGGGAGAGTATACTGTCCCCCATCTCCGGCTTGCCGGAGTGAAGCATGACGGGGGAGAGGTCTCCCGCCTCTTGGCTTGCCTTCACCGGCCGGTCAGAGTGGAGTCGCTAGAGTAGGGTTAGCAGCCCGCTCGGAGGGTAGGTGCCTCGTGGTAAGTGGCGAGTGGGCCGGTGATGCTGGACCCACAGGGAGCGCGTGATCTGCGTTTAAAGTCCGCCGAGGTATCCTCACACTTCAGCCGCTCATGTACCTGTTGCCCTCTTGTTGCGATTTAGCGACTGATTCCCGGGGGCCCAGTAAGTGAGTTGGCGAGTCTCCACCTGCCATTTTTACGTGTATTTATTACATTGTTATCGGCAGGTGCCATAGTTCCCGTAGTTTCCCCATTCCTAGTCCACTAGCATCCCATCACAATAGCCCAAGTAGTTTTCATCCATAGTTAGCAATAGTTTAGCACAGAACCGGGCATTGTCCTTGGGTACATTTCTATAGTGTATACAGGGATAATCGTCGGTTTTGTGTCACCATTTCATTAAAGTTGTCTCAAAAGGGCTTCAGCGTGTTGGCTTCGGCCCCACGTTCGCCTTCCAAAAATCCGGGACTCTGTAGTCCCGTGGTCGGTTAGAGACATAATAATTGATTGATTTTAAAGTCACCAAATATTTTTAACCGAATCCCAAAAAGGAGGTGGTTCTCAATTTGGATGTTTGTTTTTGGTCGAAAGGGTATATTCCCCATATTTGTTATTAGGTCCAGGATCTGATGATGGAAACCTTGAGAAATCGAGGGCAGCTCTCGAAAATTGTAAGCATAGATAAGGTTATAACTTGACACTCAGATGTATATCTGATAACACTATGAGACAGTAAAGGTTCGGAGCTGACCTGATGATGGAGACCAGAGAAGGTCGAGGGAACTCGACAACCGTACTTCTCTCGTCTCCATCTCCTTCACTGTTGCAGAGGCCTCGTAAATACGAATAATATAAGCACAAACACGAGAAAGTTTAAATATTCAGTTGTCGAGTTCCCTCGACCTTCACTGGTCTCCATCATCAGGTCAGCTCAAAGCCTTCACTGTTGAATAGTGCTACCAGGCAAACACCTGAGTGATAAGATTTCAACCTATGCATTTCTGCAACTTTCGAAAGTCGCCCTCGATTTCTCAAGGTTCCATCATCAGATCCTGACCTAATGATAATGGGACCACCTCGGAAGTACACGCTATCAAACAAAAAAAGAATCATCAAAATCGATAAATAAATGGCTGAGTAATCGCGTAACAAACATACAAAAAAAAACGGTCGAATTGAGAACCTCCGCTTTTTGGGAAGTCGGTTAAAAATAAGTCGGCGGCGGCCATCTTTCCATCTTGGACCAGCTTTCGATGAACAGCGAACTATTTGCCCCTTCAAGCAATAAAATCGTCATAAAATTTTGCGATAACTACACCTAACTACGGCTCTCGTCAAATAGCTTTGCCGCTCAGTTAAAAAGTTGGAAGTAACGAATCGCCATTAAGTTTGGCAGATCTACAGGAATCCTGCACATAAAACACCCGAAGAATAAGTCTTCATTTGCCGTCTTCAGAAACCCTAAAAACCGAAGATTTTTTTTATTCCGGCTACAACGTATTTTCTACCACTGATTTTCTAGCATTTTTTTCAAAATAAATTAAGTCATTTTACTTTTCCTAATTTATTTTCAGATTATGGTAAGTATACAAAAGTGCAATTTAGTAATATTATAATATCAAATAATATAAAATTATTAAATCGATTCTTTATTTTAACGAATCGGATCATTCGATGCAAAACTTCTATCACCGTCGCCATCTTGTCTATGCGTCTTCAAATTTAAAAAAACAACTAATGTAAACAAACATGGCGAGTTCGATCAGAATTCCCGGTAATTACGATTGGATTTTAAAAAGGTATATTTCTAACGGGATGCTAAATATGAAAGGTTTGAATGCGTAATAATAATTTAAATTTATTTAGTTATTTTATTTAGTACTCACAAATGTGGTTTGATTGGAAAGAAAATAAATATGAGCGTAATTAATTAGGAAAGTGTATGACTGATTCGCAGACCCCAATTGGGGTCTAAACCGAGCTTACGGTGACATTGATGTTCAGACCCCGATTGGGGTCCGCTACGGATTTGACGGTTAAGTGATATCACATTTAGAACTGATTTCACACATGTAAAGACCCAATAAAATATTTTTATGTCAGATACAAGAGTGATAATGTTCGATGGCTGTATACTCGTAAATGTAATACAACACTATTGAATTGAGCGCTGCACTTAGCAAATGTCTTTCTATCTGCATTACAGTGCTTCTAAGCGGCATTTAAGACTTTTCTAAAGTGGTCTGTAGCCACAATCTCGTGTGTTCATGTAACTAACACTTTTATTGAGAAACTTATGTAAAATATTGGTCTAGTCTCTGTCGGATAAGGTTCGCAAAAGATAGGACTGATCCATATTTGTGATTATTTTATGGATCCATTTACTACGATAGGAATATGTCGAAGCATTACTAGGGCACTTTAAAAATAATGTCCGCTTAATAAAATAGTTTTTCCGACTGGCCATAAGGCACTTGAACTCTACGGTTCTAATGAGTCTTTATATATCGAGGAAAACCTTGTTTTACTATTTTAAATACATCAACCGATATCAAAACATTAGAAAAAAAAGCAAAAATTCAAAAATAGAACATCACTCCCGCCCAAACCGTTGCACGTGATAACCCAAAAGTGGCGCCATAAAATACGCGCGAAACGCGTCACTTTCCGAAAACATGTTACAAAGCATGTTGACTTGACCTCGAGCGTAATATGACCTCAAGCATTAAAAGGCTCGGGAGTGTGAAGTTTAAACAGGCTATAGGTAGTCTGAAATAAAACGCGACAAACACCCGGGTGGTTGGTGCTGATAACGGTAGGCGAGCGCCGAGCCGCGTCGCGCGCTGCCGTGCCGTGGTGTTGCCATATTCAACGTTTTTATGTCGCTCTATGGATTTTAGTTTGGGTTAGAATGTGGTGGGATGTTTATTGGTTGGGTTTGTTTATTGGAGTATGTATTGTTGTTGAAATGACTACATTGGGCGTAATTATTATATCGTTTTTTTTTAAATATATATAGTTAATATAATAAATAACTTTCTTTTATTAATGTCCAATTTAATATAAAATTACAACATTTTACATTACCAAATTCCACCTTATACAAAAAAACGAATTCTAGCACTTTCCTGAATAAAAATCTACAGTCAACAAATAAAACGTTATTTTCTACACTGGTAACCCGTTCGAGTGATGGATGCACCACTCAGATAACACCCTTTTGACTTAAACGTGCGGCCGAAAAGTAAACACACCTTGAAATAACTCCACATTGTTATTATCTCGTCTTTTTATAAATAACTGTTAAGATTCTAAGTGCTTTTGTTTATCTATATTCAATTTGTATCTGTAATTAAAAAGTTTATAAGGTTGTTTATGCTTTTTACTTGTGTCTAATGATGGTTATGTAAAAGTGATGTTGTAAAAGGAATTCTTGATATTTTATTTAGCAGTCATTTTGAATATAATTTTATATTATAACTTATTTTACATAAATGTATACTATGTATTTTGACATGATTATTTATGTTACATACGTAATAATTAAACCTGCCATATATTTTTATTTTATTGACGTTGGTACCTTACATTATGTAGCTACAACATGTTTCAAAAAGTTTGACAACAATGCAAAGAAAAATGTGCAAGAAATCCAAAGTTAAGCGCGTTACACACCAATTTATTTGTCCAGATGTTATAAATAATTGTTATTAAAAATATTATTTACCACATTTACACCAAATTTAAAGTCTTCAAACACAAAATCTAACAGCCCACTAAAACGACGAACACACAAACAAAATTGTACACAACTTAATATTTGCACAAGTCCCCTTTATATGTGGTAAAACGAGTCGGCGTGTGCCGCTGTGATAAGGGCGGGCGGCGCCCTATGATGTATAGACCGATAGACTGCTGCTGGGCGGCAAGATAACCTGCCATTGACGCACTGCGTGATTGACTACTGACTCCAGAAATTATACTAGGATTTGTACGTGTCTGGGTAAGAGAAACGGCGACGAAAAACTTAGAAAATATGTAATGTTAACGCAAAAAAATATAGTTTAAAAATTCTGAAAATACTATGATAAGTTTTCCTTGTTAAACAGTTTGGTCAATTAGTTGGTTTTTTATAATTTATTGATGACGTAAGTAGTTTACTGATGTATTAAATAATAATTTATAATCAAACATTTTGAATTTTGTGTACTTTTTTTTAAATTCAGTCAGTTGACGGGGATTATTGAATCTTTACAAAATTTTATTCAAATCTATTATTTTGGAGGATTTTATTTTAAAATATGTTATTTAAAATATAAGCGTGTTAAAAATAACAAGGAATTCAAGCTTTTAGCGGTTCGTCTCTATATTGAGAAATAATAAGCTTTTCATCAACTGTTAACTTTTAAAATAACTAAGTTATGGACCAGTTTCATATCATCAACTAATCTTATAAATTAGCTATTTAAAAAGTCCACTTTTTTTAGTTATCTATACAACAGTAGTAACTCTGGATCGTTTATTTTAATATTAATTTGGTCATTATACAGATTGACAGATAAGTGGATTTTACGACCGTTTTAAAAACCGCGTTTTTGGCGCGAAGTCCGTTTTTATTGTTTTAATTTAATTATTATTCTTTTGATTTCGCTTTGATATTTACCTAACCATAACTAAAAATATTCTCAGTATCTGATTATGGAAGTGAGCTGACCTTTTTTGTGTTTTATGGCTAGAAAATCTTACTCAAACTTACATTTTAAATATCTAAAAATAATTAAATGTATACCAAAAATTATTTAAGTTGTTACCAACCCGATTAAAAATATGAAAAGTCTTGTTATCTAGATACTTAAAAACCTACAAAGATTATATTTATTGCGATTTCATGCGAGCGATTTTTAATCTGTGAATGGGACCACTAAACTAATAACTAGCATTCTTCAAAATAATCTGATGTGTTCACACGATAGTAATCTATTTATGTTATCTTATTAATTTTTATCTGTTACATATCCTCTGGAAATAACCCTATCATACTTAATTTAAAAAAGCGATTATTTTTCTGTTTATTTGTACCCAAAAGGCTCTGAAACTTCTGAATCGATTTAGGAATTCTTTCACTGTTGGAAAGCTACATTATTCCCGAGTAACATAGGCTATATTTCTTTGCGGCACGACCAGTAGTTCCCACGGGACGCGGGTGAAACCGCGGGAACACAGTCTGATGTCAGTTATTTACAAATATATTTTCGTGAGATGACATTTTAGATGGGCTGACTTTCACTATACAAAAGTTATTGGTCATTTGAATATTTCTAATACAGTTACTTTTACTTGGAATTAGTTATTTAATTGAATTAAACCTCTTAAGTATGCTTTCCTGCGGAAATATTTGGTAAATGTTGTTTTTAAATTAACATTTAAGAATTTATGTAATGATGATGCGGAACTAATCATATTTCTGTTTGCAATTATCACTTAATCATGTATTTAAATTAATTATAGCATTTATTATCCGAAGGTGCTAAGAAATGTGGGTTATTAATTTAGGCATCAAATAAAAAATTCAAGCTCTTAAGTTCTGAAATTGGATTTCAATTCTTCATCTTACAACCGGATTATAAAAAATATGTTTTTTTTTGTTTACGGACAGGTTTTTGTCTGTTATCAAAATTCAAAATCTGCCATCTATTGCACACCTATCCCTTAAAGTCTAGTTTTCCTTACCGTACCTTAAAGTTGAACCATAAAGTTCGTAATTTTCTAACTATTATTAAGTATTTTACACAAAGAACATTCCCAACAACTCATGCCTTCAATGAGTCACCTCAATTAGTCGTTATATGTTAATTCCATTTCGCACACGCCTATCCCTTTCTTATAATAAAACATTGACATTTAGCAGCCGATAAGGCTAAAGTCATCACAGATATGTATTTAAATCATACTTGGATTTCGTCTGGAAGGGCCTGTTATCTTAAAAAGCACTCTGACTTATCTTGGTAGGCGCAATCTCACATATTATGTGGCTATGTCCTTTGTAAAGCTGGGGGCACGCTGGATGGTAAAACTGCTTTATGTATAGGATTTTTTATATATTAAAAAAATTATTTTTAATGTACAAAAAAAGTGGTGGTAATTCTAATAATGTAAATCGATAAACACATACAAAAAGTTTTTTAGGCATTAATATTTGATCGATGCTGGACACCGCTCAAATGCGGCTAACATTTTCGTGCTTCTTTGTCAAATGCAATCAAATGTTACTGGTAGAAAATAACTCTATAATTTTAGGTACCTATGTAAACATACATTTAATTTACATAAACATAAAGTTAGTACCATCACACACGGAACGCAAATATCCTGTTATCCTGTTACAGCCTTTTTTTTATCGTCCCACTGCTGGGCACAGGCCTCCTCTCACACGGAGAAGGATTGAGCATTAATCACCACGCTTGCTCAATGCGGGTTGGTGGGTTGGAACGCAAATAATTAAATTAAAATTCTAAAACGCGCAGATCCGTTGTACACTCGACTCTAAAATGGCGGAGTGATTCATTTGTCTCTCGGCTATCCGAATGTTTTAAGTTTTCACTGATAACCGTGGATGGAGGCACTAAATTAATGCTTCGGCGTTACTTGCCTATCACGTAGATAAGTGTCGCTCTTAGGTGCTGAGGAATGCCAGTAATTAAGTTGCGGGTATGCGCAGACGCGCATTTGTAAGTGAGGAATGAGCTTACGAAAAAGTTTGTTGGAAAGGAGTCCAAATATCGATATGTAGGTGAAAGAAAAGAATGTTTGGTAGCGGTTACCGTTTTTTCGGAAAAGTGTTGACTGCTCTTCTTTAGTTTTTTTTCATAACTTACGTTTTTTGAACTCCGTAACCTGAGGTAACGATTAAACTCCAATTTCAGTACCTAAGTCCAATTTCAGTAAAGTAATACCTACCAACTTTGGGCAAACTTAAGAGTATGCCACATATTTTCTTATATTAAGGTTATTTCCCGATCACATCTTACCAACCGAGTGTTGGGATCAATGTCCTCACGTTTAAACTTTTATCAGCTCTCAAACAAATAACCTCGATACAGATAACAATCAAGATATTATGTTAATATTTAAAACATCAGCTGTTGATATCTCGACGGAAACTCATAAGAAATCGAGAGTGGATCAATTAAGTTGTTATCTTATATCAAATTATCACGATATGTGACCAATGTGACACATATGATGATATACGGCGATAGAATTTATTTTAGAAGTTGTAGATTACATATCTAACGAAAGTTGGGGTTTTTTATCTAGAGAGGCAAATATAGTTAGAAACTTTCTAGTTGTAATTTTGGGATAATTTATACATATATGATACTAAAATAGGAAGGTACTTTCCTTGAGATAATTAAAAAATCACAAAATGATTAGTAGCAGAAATAACGAAAAATTCCCATTTTTAATGAGCCTGTGTACTCTTGGTGTGCTCTTAACAAAGACTATAATACCACTAAGTATATACCTATTCTATGTCTTATAAGAATAGTAGAAGAAAAGTTTTAGTACGCCTAGATAGTAGAACCTCTTTTTAAAATCAAAAACGTCAAAAATACTCTCCCAAAAGAGTCCAAGACACGAATCTATGGTACGATAAGAAGTGCACCATCGACAGCCCAGAATGCAAATGGCCGCCAACGTAAAACAATGCTATCTCACGTACGTAGTGTTAGCGGAACATTGGCGCGACATTCCCGCCACATTAGACAGAAACTAACATAACAGTTTAATTAGAAGTGCATCTAAACCGTATTAGTTGTTATGTAGGCGGGGTGTGGGCCAAGTTTTGAGAGGTTAGCTTTTTTGACTGAGATAGGGATAAGCTTGACAATAGGCACTATACAATCATCATCGTCAGCCTTTTAACCGTTCCACTGAAGGGCACAGGTCTTTTGAGTGAATGAGTGCACCAACTTACTATAACGTAACAAAAAAGTTGAAGTAAATCATAGTTTGTTTTTATGGAGGATCGCTAACAGGTAAGGGATTATCGCCGTCCATGGATAGCCCAACACCATAGGAGTGGTTTGTGCGTTGCCGGCTGTTTAAAAAGGAGGGTCTTTTCTTGCATTTTAGAAGGTATTTCTCTCGAAGTTTAGACGCTCAGAAAAGATTTTAATCTGTATCTATTCGACTAAGTTCACAAGCAACCTACATTTTCTGACTTGATAGATATGCTATATCAATTTACCTGTAAACAGTAGTTTCAACCTATTTAATGGGATTATATATTTTGAAAATAGATAGCCCAATTTGCTACTGCGGAAATAAGAACCATTTTATCAGAGTCCTCTCCCGCTATCACTCTCAACATTCACCAACCCCAGTCGGACCAACTTTTGGTGTTTCGCATTGGATCTTGCAAAGTTGGTCGTATCGGCAAACGTATCGTCGTCGATGTCTTGAGCACTGCAAACGTTGGAATACAATGTACCAGCGATTGTGGGTTTTGTGTACAGATTATCGTGGTAATCGATGCTTGAGAAGCGGAATTAGGTGTTAGGATCTGGCTTTGATGCTTTTTTTACTAGTGAGCTTTCTGGGCGAGTTTATAGGATTCCATTTAATAACAATTGTTGGATTGTGTCCATGGCATGGGTTATTAAATGCGGCCGCTTAGAGTGGTCACTGTGCCATATTTTAGCTTTTTAACCCTTAACTATTCAGAATGCTTTTGTGACGTAACTGACTAGTAGTGTCCAACAGTCACTATAAACGTAGGTAAGGTATGACAAAGCAAAAGAAAGTTATTTTGAATTAAAGTGACAGAAATATATAAAGTAGTCCTGGAGTTCTAGAGCCATACCTAACGTTATATACTTTTCAATTAGATAAGTTTACATAAGTCTTCTACGACTACAGTGCACGTACTATTATAACCGCGAAAAGCAGAAAATCCAAACCAAAAAATATCTTCTAACCAAACCAGAACACAACAAATAACGGTACGTCACAGAATTACAAACATCGACCACAACAGTAGAAGTAAGAGCAAAAAGCGAAAATTACTGATCGGAATCTCGTAGCAAACCGATGTATCATAGCTAGCTTTATCTCCCGGCTTATCCTGTACATTGTGGATGAAAAATGTTGAGCAGCTTAGAGTGCAGTTAAAATTTTATACGTCCGAGATCTGGCTAGTATCTCGATGCACTGCGCTTCCCTCCAAAACTTTTACTTTGAGCGGCTGTGTTGCCAGTTTTTTGGTTCAGAATTTACCGTTTTGAGGGGAGATTTTTGGTGTTCTGTGAAAGGTTTTATAATGCATTTTTCATAGCTTATTCCATGATGTCATAAAGATGTACAATGACAAAATTATGTAAGAAAATAAAAGTGTATATGATAAATATTCTCTTTAAACAGAGTCCTTCAATATTAAATCATTCATTGTCCTTATGTAAATAGGACCAAATATTTTCTTACGCCAATATTGGAATCTAAACCCTAAAATCAGGCAACACAACCCAGATAGTGCGCCCTGATATATTCGTGCGCGATACGAACTTGCGAACTCGGATGCCTGAGATTTCGCCCGAATTGTTCTGAATTTTAAAGTAAATAAGCTAGTTTGATAGATAACGTGTAAGATACAAGATACTTCCTGAAGATTACGTTTAGTTTTAAAAAGTTGTAGAACTGTTTCAGCATTTTTGACTTAGGTAAGTTTTGTTAGATAGGAAAGTGCATTATACTGTGTTGTACTGGTTTTTGCGTGTACATAAAGAACGGGAAATTGGCTGTTAACGCAATGTTTTTGATATTAGACTCTTGTTTTTTAAATCGAACAAATTATTCCTGGGATAAGTGTGTTTTAACAAAGAAACTTAGGTACTCTTTAGTTTCATAAACATCATCAACATCCTTCTGCCCTTATCCCAATTTCATTTAGAGTCGGCGCGATATGTTTTCTTCTCCCATACTCTTCTATCAGCCGTCATCTGCAATCTCGACTTTTAACTTTATAATAAGAATTAATCATTAATTAATTGAATTCATGTAATACCTAATTCTTAAGTGTTCTGTATTATTCTTCTCTCCTCTATCATAATTAGTAAATATTCAAAGCTAATTTGTTACTTATCTAAGGCATGCTCTTTTCAAAAGTCGTAAAACTTATATTATATCGATGTTTAATTTACGGCCGATGTTGAACAAGTTTTTAATGCACACAATAGTTGTAAATGCTATGAGCACGGAGTAAGGAAAGATAAGCGGATATGCTATAATGCAGCTAGGTCAGGCGCCTTCTTCTATGTCAAATTCGTACGGTGAGCATGACCAAAACGATCAGTTACGAGTGAACTAACGAGACTTTCGGATTCTTTGAGACATTTGTCAACGATTTTTAGTATTACAAAAAATGGTCGGGTCCAAAGAAAGCATATAAGGGCGAAGACAGTAGCGTTCCTCGTTCCCCGCTCACCTGCATTTTGGCGCGCTACTTTCTTAGGCGATTTTCCGTTATGGCACCTCCGCTAGTCATTTTGTTCTCCATGGCTATATGGTTATAGAGGCTAGTAACTTAAGTTTTATCCGCTCGTAAAATGAGGATGCGAGCATCTCTATTAAGGTGACCAATTTATTTATAATTATATTGGAAACTAGCTTTTGCCCGCGGCTTCGCTCCCGTCAACTGACTTCTCCACTTTACCCTATTTTTTTTTTCATAAGAACCTTCTCCTGACAATAACAAACACAACAAAAAAAGAATTAGCCAAATTGGTCCAGGCGTTGTTGAGTTATGCGCTTACCAACACATTTTGCGATTCATTTTTATATTATAGATAGTAGTCGCTGAAGATGTTTAGAAAAGGTGAGATAGAAGGTTCGGAAGGTACATAAATATTTTTCTAAGAAATACCTCTTAGTCATCATATATGTCCTGATAAAAATTGTCTTATGATTTAGCACAAAAATTAAAATATGAAAGGCCCAATGACTGAATGGTAGGTCTAGTTGTCCTTGAGCAATATAAGTACAGTAGGTATCAGATATTACGCTTATTTAGAAATCAATACATTAGTCATAGTATATTTTATTACTGACAACAAAACCAAAATGCACCTAAAATTGCTAGCTCATAAAAACAATTTAAGTTATTGTCTTGCTTATAATAAACTCTACAATAAATAATATCTACAGCCCAAAGTACTAGCAAATCGTTGAAATGTATCATTTTAATGGACATTGTCTAATATTAATATCTAGATACAATCTAAATGACAACAATCTAGACTGTTTTGAACCTAGGCTGTAAAATTATATGTCTGACATTGAATATTCCTATAGGACTTGTGTTATTCATTATTGGGTGATAAATATTGGTCTGATAGGAGTTCAGTTGGGGCTAGATTTAGGCGAAGTTAGTGACTGCAAATAGGATTTTTTTAATGCCAAATAAAAGAAAGGGATTCATGCCCATATAGGAACCTATTTTTGGAATGTGCAACTAGATTACCTAAAATTTATTTTTATTTTTGAGGTATTTAAGTGCTTAATAGCAAAGACCTAAATGAAATAAAATGATTTAACTTTGACTTTTAAAAACCTTAATGTACAGTGAGTTACCTATCCGAAAGTTGAAACGGGATCCTATTTCTTACTAAGACTTTGCTGTCCATCTATACAACAGTTGGATCTATAATAAATAGGCTATCATTGCGTCGTGATCACTTGCCGTGGTGTCAAACAGTCAAAGCGTACTAATTCTTGCAAGATATCTCTGGACACACGATGTAAAGACGCTTTAATTTTTTTTATTTGATGTCAAACCAAATGACCGCTGTGGGTGCAGCGTGAGGGACTGTCAGACTCTTACTGACTAACACCCACCATGTTCCCTCTTAAGCTCTTTATGTACCAGGGCTGCAGTAACTCTTTCGAACAATCCCGCAGCCCCGGTTTCTCAAGCAGAATCTTCGCAGTATGTAAAAGAGCCACTAGGCACCAAAGATAACAAATTTAACCGAGTCAATCGCGAAACAAATTTACGATCCAGCGGCCATTTTACAAACTTGGTCCACTCAACAATGGCGGAGGAAGTAACCTCTACTAACGGCGTCGTTACGCCCGCTAACGCCCGTTAACAGCCGTTAACGTACGTTATCAGCGATACAGGGCGGGCGGAAGATCACCTGAGGCTAACGCCCGCCCGCCCTAATGCATCCGCACTTATTTATTCCCCTGTTAACTTCTGATATGTTTCCTCAGATTTCTATCGACGGAACCCGGTGGGTCAGTGGGCTGTTTTAATATTTGTTTTTCTGCAATTTTAAATGTGCTTAATGTTTATGGAAAGGCTTTCCGTAGTTAGCTTCTTCAATTAAATTTGATGGCCGCCGTTTTTGAGAGAGAAAAATCTGGATTTAATTTTTGCTTTTGATTTTTAATGAGGTTTAAAGGGTTGTTAGAATTAATGTGTGTAATACATATAGCAGGCTTATGGCCTACTTTCTTCCGCAAGCATTTTCAATCTTGTCACATGGAGACTTATCCGCGCATCTGGATAAAAAGTAGTCTGAAGCCTTCCTCGACATTAAAAACTAAGAATTTTTTTCCGTCATCTAAATCTATTTAGCCGTTTTGCTTTTGAAAGTTTTACAAAGACCATACATTAAATACACCACAGAAGAAAATCCATACCATCATCATCATCATCCTCCGAGCCTTTTTCCCAATCATGTTGGGGTCGGCTTCCAGTCTAACCGGATTCAGCTGAGTACTAGTGCTTTACAAGAAGCGACTGCCTATCTGACCTCCTCAACCCAGTTACCCGGGCAACCCGATACCCCTTGATTAGACTGGTGTCAGACTTACTGGCTTCTGACTACCCGTAACGACTGCCAAGGATGTTCAATGAGAGCCGGGACCTACAGTTTAACGTGCCATCCGAAATACAGCCAATGGTATCTAAGATATACTTAGAAAGTACATACAAACTTAGAAAAGTTGCATTGGTACTTGCCTGACCTGGGATCGAACCCGCGCCTTCGTACTTGAGAGGTTGGTCCTTTACCCACTAGGCCACCACTAGGCCTGAAGAAAATCCATACCATAATTTCAAAATTCAAAAATCTTCCCAAGATAACTGGAAACCGGTTTATAATTTAAGTGAAACTAGTGTTGCGATAAGGCTGTAGTATCAGCCATTAGTGCGGTACCTGAGTCCATATATATTCAATTAGAGCTGGGCGGGCGGCGATAGTATCGGGGCGGGCGGAGTAACACCTTTTAATTTTGTACCGAGCTTTGTTTTGTTGAGCTATTGTCGGTTTTCAGGTGTTTACAGTGAGGTTAGTAGTTTTCATTACTAGGATTTTTTGCCCCGGAAGGTTTATATTTATTGAGGATTTTTAACCGACTTCAAAATAGGAGGGTCTCAGTTTGACCAGTATGTTGTAGATTATATGGAAAATGCGTATGGTATATACCATATCAAAAAATGATTTATTTATATCGCTGATTTATATTCCTTTCTATATTTAATTACAAGTTCTATTACATAGCTACATTAGACTGCACCTCTTTACTTCGTTATCGGATATAGCTGTACTTACCTGAAATAAAAACGGAATCATTAGTATCTATTTAGTTATAAATATATCACTATACAAAAAAAATAATTCTCAAAATGCAGCCCAGAAAAACTTGCAACTTAAACATTACTTAGCTTATGAAAATAAATAAAAAAACGTAGATATAAATAAAATAAAATGGAATAAATTAACAAATCAATGTGCAACAGCTGTCATTTCAAAAAGACAAAAAACAAATGAAGGTGTGTCGAACAAATTGCAATAAGCCCAACACTGACTTAAGTGGTGATTAAGTAGGAATTCTTATGTTAATTCCGATGTGGGCGTAGTAATATCAAATTGAGTGGTAATGCTGCATGATTAAGTGTGGTGATGATAGGTTTAAAATTATGTTATTTTATTGTTTTTTTTTTTTGTGTTGTATCATCACTTTATTATTTACTGAGTTATTTACAAATTAACATAAAAAAAATTATAATAAAAGAGGTATTTACATTAAAACTAAAAAGCGTCAAAAATCTCCTCATCTCTGTCGCTGTATTATTGCCATTTGTCATGTAGATAGGTAATTACAAAAATAAGAACATATATTAAGAGCCTAAGATTAAGTTAACTTTAAAAAATGCACTGATATAAGTAGGTATTAGGTATAAAAAATGATTTTTATTTTTTAAATCATTAGTTAAAGAAACCTATATCTATTTCTACAGGGGAAAATGTGTATAGTATAGCATTTAATACCATCAGATTTTGAAAGTCTTCACCTTTCTACAGTTAAAAATATTTTCCACCGTAATATTAATCCCTCTTAATATTCTAAACGACTTTATTTAAAAGCCGTCACTGGAAGTTTGTCTTTGAAAGTCGGGACCGTGACTTGAAGCCAAACTTGACGATTACAGGAACTAATTTATTTTTTAATACGCTTTAAACGATATTACAACATTATTTTATGGAGGCTTGCTTTAGATCTTGAGACTGAATATTTTATAGCTTAATTTTGAAAATACTGTTTAATATTATTTTGTACTTGACGAGCTTTTAAATTAATAAAGTAATGATATTGTATTGTTCATCATATGATTTGGATTTAAATAAAGTTAAACAATTTTAAAACAACTTTATATCGTTTTAGAGCTATAATTTTTTATTTTCATAAGTTTTGGTATTCCTGTATATTTACTTTTTATTGGACAAGTAGCTTTCCAAAATTGTAATTGTTATTGAAGGAAGCTGCATTCGTCGTGTCAGCCGAAAAACGTCTATTATTGGATAAAGGTCCCCCCAGTTTCGCCACTTTGCTCGATCTTCAGCATTTCGCATCTACTCTCATATGTATATGTAATTATAGCTCACAAAAATGAACCTATCTAGGTACCCAAAACCATGACATACTGAAAACTGTTATCAACGTGATAAAAACCCGGCTAAGGCTTGACGTGTGGCTGTGAGCACAAACGTCGTTACTGCGTTACTAAATAAATCGTTAGCGGCGCGTGAGCTCGCCCCGAGATACGGCACGTAAGTGCACGGACGTAGCAGCCTGGATGTGGCTTGGGGAGTCTTTGTAATGCCAGTTTTCAATGGGTCATTGAGCTGTATATAAAACTTCAGTTTTTTTTTTAAAGTAATTAAATCTGTGGGTGTTGTTAAGACGTTTTAACAGGTAGTTGTATTTATGAGCGCTTGAGAAAATAGATTCGTAAAAAAACATTTATCAACTCCGTTTCGGTGTGAAATACATAGTAGGTATTATGGATTTACTGAATTTGTACATATTTAATTTTACATATTGCACTCACAATGTAGCTTTAGTGCAGAGGTGGGTGTACTTATTCAAATTCAAATTCAAATCTTTATTTGCGTTCCATATGTAATACAGGTGGTATTTTTATAAAGTTTAAACAATATATTGGAAACAATATGGACCCGGTAGGGCACAGCATAAAGAGGTAGGAGAGGTTTGCAGTACTTATTTATTACCTAGTTTAGTTTTATTAAATCTATACTTATTACTAAAAAAAAAACTAAAATATATTAATATGTTATATTCTTATCTTATTGTGTGTGTGTGTTTGTTGTGTATGTGTGTGTGCGTGAGAGTGTGTATGTACTTGTAAAGTAGTTTGTATTGGTGTTTATTATTGATGAGCAATTACAAAAAAAAAAACAAATAGCAGTACTAGCTTTTATTACTTATTTGTAGCATGTAATTATCAGAAAATGTTTTATAAACATGGAATCAAAAACCATGTACGGTCAAGTTATCTAAGTGAGCGTACTCCATTCCCTTGGCGCTTCTAGCTCCCTAGCTCAGGGTACAACCTAAAACCGTGTCGGTTTACCAAACAAACTAAAAGTCGGAATTATTAGTGTTTTTCGTATTGTAGATTGTCTAACGCTGCTGAGTAAACTGTGTACACTTGTTGAGTTACAGCCGTTTAATGTATCGCTGCTATTTGTGCGGGAGAGATATACTAACGTTTTGTGGGTTTTAAAGTATAATATAGGTACTAAAAGTTGGTGTGTTTCAAAGTAGATTAAGGTATGTTCTGTGCTCGTAGGAAATGCTATGAATTCTTTCAAAACTTTCGTCATACTCTTATAAGACGTTATTGTGTAAAAAAGGAATGTGGTACAGTTATAATTAAATCATTGGTGAGTGAGTAAGTGACTGAACCAACCTCTCGAGTATGAGGGTGTGGGTTCGATTCCAGGTCAGGCAAGTACCAATGCAACTTTTCTAAGTTTGTATTACTTTCTAAGTAATCTTAGACACCAATGGCTGATTAAAAAGGTGAAGGAAAACATCTTGAGGAAACCTGGACTATAAAGTCTGAAATCACCAACCCGCATTGAGCAAGCGTGGTGATTAATGCTCAATCCTTCTCCATGTGAGAGGAGGCCTGTGCCCAGCAGTGGGACGATATAAAGGCTGTAACAGAGTTAGTTGGTTTTTATAAGGAGTTTAGTCCAAGAGCTTTTGCGTCCCAAGGCATCTATTTCGTGCACCCGGTTAAAACTTATCATTATAAAGTAAGCCCAGTTGCTTGGTGTTAGATGGCAATGTTTATTTTTTGAGGTTGGAAATCATCAAATGACTCGCTTGTGGGTATTACTATTACTGTTACAGCCTTTTTATCGTCCCACTGCTGGGCTGCGGCCTCCTCTCACACGAAGAAGGATTGAGCATTAATCACCACGCTTTCTTTATGCGGGTGTAGTTTGCAATATTTATCTATTCGAATTGAAGCATTACAATTATTCTACTTACCCTAAAAGACACACATACCCTCAAATATTATCTTAACAAAGAGTATAACACAATATCGCCATATCGCCGCCCGCGGGTGCATTCCCGCGAAACTTAATTACAATTACCATACTGATAGCGAAGGCAGCAGTTTGCACAGCTATACAATATCATTTTCTTACTAGAATAGGTTTTAAGGAAACGTATAGAAAAGTGTCATTCTTGCAGACACGGTGCAATGATGGTTGTAGAAGCATCGTTTTTAGAGCCTTCGTTCATTAGAGACTTACGGATTTCACTAACCTACCTATCTCTTGATACCTGCTAGGTATACGATTTTGACATTAGCCCCACACAAACAATGCGAAGTTCCTATCTCTATAATCAAAGCCACAGATGGATATGTTATTGAAATCTGGACACTCTCAAATTGGCCCAATAGTTGAATGACAGTTTATTTTGAAGATAGTCAAACTTTTCACGGGAGACAGGTGAAATTGCTGGGAGAATCTTGTCAGTGAAAATGATGAATTTTCATTTCATCATATACCAATCTTACCCAGATTCTAAACACTGCTATCAAAGTACAGTTCAGCCCATGTAAAATGCTTGAAGGTACGCTTGGCACATATCTAGCTTAATTAACATAATTGCTTTTTATGCAACCTCTGAACTATTTTCCATCACCCTTTATACACACCTTAAGTAACAATCTATATTGAACCTTATCACTGAAAATTAGAATTCAATTTCGATTGGCCAGTTTTGGTTCTTAAGCTACTATTATATCGGTTTGAAATCTCATTAATTGAAATGTTTGCAGTGTATTTTGAACTTTATTTGTATTGGAATTGGGAGGTTATTGTTTATTGTTTGTTTTGCAATGTTTTGTTGCAATAGATTATATTGTTAGTGAATTGAGATGTGAGGTAGATAGGGTTGTTATAATATCGATATTTATTTTGGGAATCGTTGATAAATAATTTTGAAAAATGTATGAAATCGGGCGTTATTTTGCGTAAATCAAAATTCAAATCAAATATTACAATAAATGTTAGGAAAGATTAACATAAAATATCTTTCCTAACATTGAAATAATTTTGTTATCTAAAAATATCACAGAAATGGTTTTTATTATTATAAGATTTCATGTATTTACCTACTGTACAAACGCAGACAAAAATATTCACTAGCCTAATAAAAAAAATGTTTATAACCATATTTTAATACACCTAAATATACATGCAAAAAAAAACTTTAAAAAATATACATCAAAACATTCACACATCGCGTTAGAAAAGTTAAAGCGGCTGGGGCGGGCTGATAGGACGCGATACGGCTGGGCGCGCGCGATAGCTCCCGCCCGCCCTGCGTCGCAAGACACTGCATCTGTTAGACGCAGCCGTCCGCTCTCGGTAGCTATGATTCCACACGTTTTATGAGACAATATTTTAAAGCTAGATAAGTAAAAAAATACTAAAATATCCTGGTCACTTATTGAAGATATTTTATGATTTTACATGCAAATATTTAAGCAGAATTTTGACATATCTGACAAGAAAAAAATCTTGTAAGATTCAATAAAAAAAATGCGTAACAACAAAGTGACAAATTCCATTATATATAAAGGCATATCATGGTAAAATAATGTGCAACTACACATTACACTAGTTTACAGTACATTTGTTGCCGGGATTTTTTAAGCTGTTGTTGACTACTCATATTTAACCATATTTAAAACTATTAGTAGTTTTTTTTTATCAGCTCTAGTTTTTGAGATTCAGCTAAATGCGGTTTAAAGAGAAAAAACGTGTATTTACCTTAAAGAATATTTGTTTAAAAATTATATTAATTGTTAAGTTCCAAAAAACTTGGCTTTAAAGCTCTTCTCTTATGTGTAGACTTTGGGAAATGGCGTATCAGAGACCAGCAATAGTCAGACATAATATTTACATCCCAGAAACCCTGATAACGTTCTTCCATGACACGTTAATCTTGATGCATACGTTCTCCCTGCTCTTCGCTCATATCTCCTAAATTTTCCGGAAATCTGTCCAGATGACTGAAGACGAAGTGAGTTTATGCTGAAATTGCATCCCATATCTCTTAATTGTAAAAGCAGTTCTTCGACAAGATCAACATAATTTTCATTATATTTTTTCAAAATTCAATATAATTTTTATTCTCTGAAAGTTCAGGTGAATGCTGCACTGGACGCTGAACACATGTACTACTTCGGTTTTGCCATTTAGCTCGATTTTTGGTGTTTAAGCTGTTTATGTTCACGCTACAAAAGTAAGAGTCTTCGAGATGATTTTTCGATTCTTTCCAAATAGTTGGTGTTTTAAGTTTAAAAGTACTTCTTTTACCACTTTTCCATAATCTTAATTATTCAACGCACGATTTACAAACACAATCAGGAGCCCAAGATTTTTCATTTTTATCTAACAACATTCCAAAATATAAAAAATAAGTATTTTTAAGCGTCTCTGATGACATTTCTACTCTTCTCAAACACATATTCTCCACATAAGTAACAAACATGGTTTGGATTGTTCAAACAACGCCTCCTTGAACTACTCGTGTTGTAAAAACTTCACATATTTGTATAATTACAATAAAATACGTACTTTAGCGACTGAAAAAGGTTCAGAAAAGAGAAAGTCAATAACAAGTAAAGTCGAGCTACAAAAAAATTTTTGCGGGTGTAATTAATAAAAACTAAACATAAGTGAATGTTACCAGCCATTAAATCCACGGCAACAGGCAAAAAGTTTGATTTTGTAAACTAGTGTTATTTATAGCAACCCATATAGTGTACGTTTTTAAAGTTTGGGCGGGCTGATAGGACGCGATACGACTGGGCGCGCGCGATAACTCCCGCCCGCCCTGCCACGCAAGACACTGCATCTGTTAGACGCAGCCGTCCGCTCTCAGTGGCTATGATTTCACACGTTTTATGAGACATTTAATTCTATAGATAAAAAATAAAGTAAGTAAAATAAAACACACATATTTAAGACATTTTGTGATTTACGTGCAAATATCTAGGTGACTTTTCAACATATTTAAAGAGAAAAATATAATATCAAAATATTGTGACATTACGTAGTGACATGTCTCGCTATATATGTAGGTACATACTATGGTAAAATGATATAAACATTACAAATATTTATTTATGTCAAGTAGTGTATGTATTTAAAGTTTGGGCGGTCTGATAGGACGCGATACGGCTGGGCGCGCGCGATAGCTCCCGCCCGCCCTGCCACGCAAGACACTGCATCTGTTAGACGCAGTCTTCTATATGGTGACAACACACTCTTATATTTCGTGGATATTCCTGATCATAAACTGTGTGACTAATATTGTGCAGATTTTCATTAAGATCGTCTCGAGAATTTTAAATAGCCATGACATATGGAGTACTTAATTTACAGGCCATATTATCTTTTAAAATTGCCTGAATGTCAAATAATTAAATTAAATAAAAGTTACTTTTGTTCACTTTCTAACAGAAATATGCATATGAAACACATATTGTCTTACTACATCGTCATACTTTGTCACAACCCTCACTACAAATATACCCCCTAAAACGACACGAAGAAAGTCCCAAAATGTCCTCACTGAAATCCTATCCACCGTACCCGAGGGGCGAGGCGTCCGAGCGGGGCAAGCGACCCGTTATCGCCGTCAAACACCCGCCGTATCGCCAACGAACATTGTATCTCCCGGGTTTTGTGATTCCCTGCGTAGTGCAGGGATCTATGAATTTTGATAAAGATTTGTAGCTACCTAAGATATTGTATTGACTTTGTTTTGAGGGAATAGTAGGTTTATGGTATTTTGAAGTAGCTTTGAAGGTATGACAACCAGTCTTAGGTCTTACAAAGGGGAATTGGGTTGTCCAGGTAGCTGGGTTGAGGAAGTCAGATAGGCAGTGGCTCCATGTGAAACAGTGGTAGTCAGCTGCATCTGGTTAGACTGGAAGGCGACTCAAACATAGTTGGGAAAAGGCTAAGAAGGTGATGATTCTTGAAGGTGGTTCGTGGTGCAGATTTTTGAAAGTGGGATTATTGTATAAGCACAAAAAATAGTTTGACTTAAAAATGCCTTTATGTGACCCGTCACATTATTCAGATTTGCGTAATATTGAATCGCCAACATATCTAATTTGAACAAATCTTTTTCAACACCAAACGCACCCGATTTTAGAGCACCCCTAACAAAACTGCAAAGCCGCAACATCCACGAATCAAGAACATTTATTTAGTTTATTTTCGCGGCACATCCCTATTCGCGCGATATCAGGACTGCAACCGCGCGATAACGCGCGACACCGTGCTATATGTCGCACGACCGGACCACGGAGTAAGGAAAGACCAGAGATGCCTTAATGCATGCGGGATTGTTCGAAAGAGTTACCGCGGCCCTGGGACATGAAGGGGTTTAAGAAGGAACATGATGCGTTTTAGTCAGTAAGAGTCTGACACTCCCCCGCGCTGCTAACCCACAGCTGGATATGGTATAATGACATAATACAGGTAGGTCAGGCGTTGCCTTTTTCTACGTCAAATGCGACCATGCGACCAAAACGATCAGCTACAAGTGAACTAATGAGGTTTTCTGTTTCTTTGAGACATCTGTTAATGATTTTTGGTATTATAAAAAATGATAAGGCCCAAAGAAGGCGTCTAAGGACGATGACAGTAACGTTCCTCGTCCCCCGCACACCCGCATTTTGGCGCGCTACTTTCTTAGGCGATTTTCCGTTATGGCGACTCCACTAGTCATTTTGTTCTCAGTGAACCGGACCGATTCGCTGCGATAGTGTACGGGCCGTAAACGGATCGGAACGTTTGAAAGAAATTGATATGAAGTGCATGTTTTAAAGCTGAAGGAGTTTATGGTGTGTTCGTATCGAATTTCATCGATAGTGAAGTGTTGGGACAGATTTATCGATGATTTATTGATGGGAGAATTTTATAAATTAATCGTGGAATAACTGATGATTGACCCCTGTTTTCAGCCAATACTTATAAAGAAAAACAACTGATTCTTTCTTATCGCAAGTCGATGGTTTTAATAATTTCCTGGTGGTCCTATATGGTATGCAGATAACTTTACCTCTTGAGGATTATCAATAGTTATCAACTTCTGACAACAGTTACTTAGACATGTACTAATAAATCGATCCATTTCTTCCTCCTATGACACGTCGTCACAATCTAACTTAAGTCATAGGAGTAGGAAATACGATTTTTTTTAAGTAAACTTGTGTCTTCATTGTTATTATGTCCAATATAATTGTAAATAATGTAACTGGCTAGCACTTGTACTCAAACTGAAGGTATCTAGGGTATATAGACTGCAACATTATGTTAAAAAATGTTCTGTTCTGTAAACACTATGTTAAAGTTGTGTTATGTTAAATATCGATAGGTTGAAATTATCTGTGGAGGCTTGTTGTTGGCAATTTAGTTTTATAATATGTTACTTATAATATTGTGATTAGTCCGTAAGCCTTCTCTAAGAATAAATAAATAAATATTTTAGGCTCTTCTTGAATTCGGTCTGCTTAACCATATCATTATTTTTTGAAACATTTGCTATGCCAAAAAAACCGTCTCCTTCTTCATACATGCTCACAAGTCCGATGGCAAAATCGTTATTTAAATGTGGTCATTAATTTTATGGTGTAAGTAGTCCCGTTAGGTTTACGATGCAGGGTGCACAGAGCGTTCGGAAGTGGATATTAAATCGTTTTATTAGTCGTCGTCGACGTGTTGTGTGGTACAAGTGATGGGATTACAGCGGGAGTCTTTACGGAGATGCTGTGGAGTTGTGCAAATTGGAGAAAAAGGTGTGAAGGTTTTGAGGATATAGGTGAATAACAATGAATGTAGAGGTGCTGCAACGAATGGTAGCTATAATCGTAACTATCATTTCTTGCAAACAAGGTTATAAACCAAAGAAACACCTGAATACATACTTCCAAGTATAATTTTTACATAACATGATAGATTTTACAAAATATACTTACATTTTTTGTATACCGACCAGAACAAAACTTATAGAGGCAAGGTCCTTACGATTACTGTTATCAAATCCATTTTTTCCGATTTTCAAGTCTTCCACACTTAGGTACGTTTTCTGCTCACCTTATCTAATAACCAGTCTGCTGAAAAACCACAACATTGCTACATATATTTCTAAACTTTCTCCTACCCTCCCAACTTGCACCAATCAGCCGCTGTGGTGTGAAATATAGAGGAGTCGAGCGAACGTTATCGGCCGCGTGCACGCGGTACTATCGGCTGGCCGATAACCGGCCGATCTATGCGTGATGCATGCTTGCAGTAGTTGCACTGCAAATTGCTTACGTGTTCGCTCATATTTTTGTTGATATGCTGTTGGGTCTTAAATCTGTAACTGCGGTTCAGAAGCTGTCTTGGTCCGGTTTTGGTTCGTCATAGGCTTTCATGATCTTTGATATTGTCTGTACTATTTGCAAAATTCAGTGATAGATAGAAATACCTCCAAAATTAAAAACATGTGAACCAGTGAGGCGAATCGATATGTGTGCAAAATTAGCACACAATTTAATTCTTATTATACCGCAATTGACATTTCAAAAATATCTAGTGGATATTACCTATAAAAATTTTAACTCCTCAAAAAATCCAACCAATTGCAAGCCAGTTGTTCCAGTTTTTTATTTACATTCTAACAGACACGTTTCCAAAACTTTACCGTATCGAGAACCAATTTCTCCAACCACATTGGCGTTCCATACTAACCCGAAACACGTGACCGCCATAGATTATGATGCATCCTAATTTAACCCATCGAACGCCGCTGAGCACAGTCTAATGAGACGTAGTATCAGCCGGTCGCTTCGCTGCGTTGCCTATCGCTAAATTGTTAGCTAACTAGAGCTTTGTGGGGTTAACCGGCTCTGTGATCCGGCTTCCGATTTGAAGTGACAATGTCGGTCTAAGGTGTGTGGTTAAATATGTTGATGGGCGTGTTAAATAAATGTTTGAGAAAAAAAGTAATGCGAATAATATAAGATTTATTTGCCTGTTTTAGTACCTAATTGTATGTCTTATTAAATATCTACGAGTATAGTCTATCTAAGTCATACTTATGTATGCAATTGCTAATAAATAATCCTGAGAAAAGTGGGTTAAGCAAAATTTTGTAGGGCTTTTTCTATGTGACTTGTTAACAAGACGTTTCGAACTTTAGCCCAGTTTCACATGCTTCAAAGGTCGCTTATATTACAATTAATATCACAGTCCTATAGCTAGATCTCCTGCCTAATCCTTTGATTACAACAGGCGTGATATCTTTACTCTCTAAGTGTATTTTTTCTTTTCAATAAATATTACACAAGTTATTTCTCAAATACGCCTACAAATCTTCTGTCGCCGGTCCCGCCCATATCACGCCTCACAAATAAGCATATAAACTATCTTATTATGTAAAATAACTATGTATCTGTTACGATCACTCAATAGATAAAATTTTTGATCACAATCATGAGGAATTTTGCTCAATAAAAAATATTATATTACGTTCTAATTTCATAAATTTAAATTTCGAAGTGTTGACGGTTAAAAAATATTCTTTTGAAATATGATATTTATGGCAACACTGCCATTCATTATGTGGCTGTTATGGTCAATTTTCATATGAATGGTGTTTATTTTATAACATCTGGAGTCGGCAGAAATATGATATGACAAGAGTTAAAAATATTATCATTTTTCTATTAAAAAGATTTGAATGAATCAAGTTTGTTTGCCGTAGACGTAGTTTGATATTCAAACAGGTTTTTTATTGTTTTTAAAATGTATCTTTCGGCCGACAAACTTGACAGTTTTTTATGATTTACGCAGTACTTATTTGAAATTACCTGTGTCCTTATTTTACAACAAGAAGTCAATCATTTAAGCATTTGGGAAGCTCCACTTACTCTTTATTTTAAGCTAATTTTTTTGCCCTTTTCCCTCCTTAAATCCATAAATATAAGGGGCCATAACACACATACCCTAACTTATGATATACTCAACACACTATAAGGCTGTCCATTCACGACACAATAAACAGCTGCCCACGACGCGACATTGTCGTGTCATTCCGCTAAATATCGCGCGCGCACCGCGTGTAATCGCGGCAGAGGATCGCGCGACGCGCGGCCACCCCGCGAGACGATATCGTGATAGAGGGCGCGTGGTACACCGGACCGAATGTTTAAGGGAAAGTGGAAAGTGGATGCAATGTTTAAGTTAGTAATGTAACGGGAATGTCACTGGATATAGGAGTAGAGAAAACAAGGAAATGAGAACATCGTCCCTTTTTTGAAGTCGGATAAAGAATGACATAAAATGTTAAAAATATAAAAAGTTGGTTTTTGAACTTGACGTTTGGTTGTAGTTATAAAAAGTTAGCATTTTATGCTAACTTTTGCCACGAGCCTTACAACCACTACTACACTACTACTAACCAGCTTCTGCAAATTGTTTAAGTATCCATAAAAAAGTATTTCTTTATCTGACTAAAATCTCTCCTAAAGTGAGATATTTATTTATTTACCATATTTATTTAGATATTTATTTAAATACCTGAATTTATAAACAAAAACATCGCCTTCACTATTTACTAGGCTACTGTGTAATACACAGCCATTGCACACAAACTCTCCCGAAATCAACCCTATCACCATCCCCTTTAAGTCCATACTCCCATAGTTCTATCAGAAACAGTCAGTATGTTTGGGAGCTTGAAGATTTGTCCGTTCGCAGAAGTGAGGCCTCGCCGCACGACCTCTTGATAAGACGTCTCAGAATATTATAAAGTTATATTATATAATAATGTACGTAGAATTGTAGAATTTCACTAAACGTGTTTGAAATTGAGTATGTAAGAATTGTCTGTTTGGGAAGAAAGTTTAATTGTTAACGTGTTAAAAAATAACGGATTTTTGTATTGGAGAAGACTTCATTACGTCGTTAAGTAAGTAAGCTAAGTAACTTTGAAGAAAACATATTTCCCTGACTGAAATGGGCTACCTATGTGCAATTGTGCATATTTTAAAAAAGTAAGTAGGTCGAGTGAATGAGTCAGGATAGGACAATTTTAGCAGTAGTTTTTCACCAAAAATTAAATTTAAAAAATGTTGCTAATGTCGCCTCGTGGGACCACGTCTCACAAACTGATTTTGTAGATTTGTATGCAATTCGAGATAAAAATCTATGTCTACATTAAATCGAGATAGCATCGTTTTGCCAAAACCGAGTTTTATCTCTTCTAAAAATCATTTGATGGGTGTAACGACCTAAGATTGTTAATCGATTTAAAATCAATGGAAACCGCATTTTTTACAAAACAGCATATAAATAAATGTTTTTTTTTTTTAGAATTATGTACGCTATTGAACTGTTTTAAATTAATAAATAAATTTTATCTTGCATTCCTAGCATAGAATGTAATTATTAATATCGGTGACTCATACTAAATCCAAAATGGCTTCGTTCTAGATTTATTTTTGAATTCATTTAATAGCAGTAATTAATTTATTAATTATCTGTATAGTATTTAGTTATAAGTAAAAATTGTTATTAAGGATACTCACTGACCCCACAGTCAAACCATTACAACGGTTTTGTGGAGCTTAGCACATAAGATAAGGCTACATTTGTGATATATAAGAAATAAATAAAAAAATAAAAATTTATTACGTTACAAAATTTATAAGACAGGTTGTAAATATTCAAATGTCATGTCTTTTTAACTTCAAAACAAGAGACTTCAAAGAAGGTAATTGCTTATGCGCGATTATCTCACGTTTGGCCGGACTGATTTAATGCAGTTTTCAGCATATTGTTTTTTAAAGTATTATGTATGACTAGGTACCTAGGTTTCATTTATATTATTGAAATCGGTTTTAGTTTTTAGTCCCTACTATAATATTTTAAAAGATAAGTATTCTGCTAAAATTTTAAGTGTGTGTGATTATAATGCAAATAAAATTATAGAAAAATCCTAGTTCACCTTTTCAAAAATGTTTGATATTCAAAACCAACATTTCAAATGTTTTTATTTCAATTGAGTTCCATTACCTGACTGGTAGGCGGTGTACATAATGAGAGCAGATAGCGCAATGGACGCCGAACATCTGATAGCAACAGGTGAATCAAGTACTAATGTCTGTTTTGCAGGGGAAAATAGTTCTTGTTTTAGAGGCTTATGGTATACGTATTTATTGGTAAGTAACACTGTAGTCGCTTTGTAAGGCTACGTAAAATTAATCAGAAGTACCTAATCTTATGGAGAAATATTATATAAATAGGTAAATGACAGTAAAATTGGTTCATGATATTATTTATAAGTTTATCTTTCAAATGAGTAGGTTTTATTATCTATAATTATTTACAATAACATAATTTTATAGAGGAAAAATATTTCTTTATTGTATGACAATAAAACTTGGGGCCTACAAGATCACAGCATCAACAGCTGTCTGAAATCATTCATAAATAAAATCAAAAATATTTTTCCATTTACATATTACAATACGTTGCATTTAAAATCATTGATAGCAAGTGACAAACAAAAGCTCATTTCGCTAGTCGCGCCACAGTGGGGCGACGATCACGCGATACTGTATGACGGACGGGCGAGATATGCGCACGCGCAGGGTGGCCATACCACGACCACGTATCTTTGCACAATAAACTGACGGACTTATTTTCTGTCCCATTTATTTTGCAACATTTCAAAGAAAAATACTTCAGTTATTAAAAAGGTATTTTTGTCAATTAGTATGATCCAGTTATGAGACGAAGGTGTTGCCATATACATTTTATAGGTTAAGCATGTTGGAAAAAACGGAATACTTATAATGTTTGTTCAGTACAAACATTCATAATCAATTTGAAACAGCATGTCATGAATTCTTCGTCGTATAAGGACCTGTACGCCCAGTCCAATTAACAAGTTAAAATAATATTAATTTAATTTCCATTCAATAACATAATTAATTAGCAACACTAAAAACTTTCATCTTAAAACAGCGACAAGAATCCGAAGGGCGCACAAAGTCAACACACGCAAAGAATTTTTAATGCTGGCAACTTATTAACATTATACTGGCCACCCTATCGGAACAATGACGCGATAAACTCGCGGCAATATTTTAAAATCGATGTTTTTATGAATCGATAATTTGTTCGGTGCGTTTCGGCGCGACGTTTCGCGAGCCTATCGATTCTTATCTCGATGTCACAACGCTTTGTTTCGATTCGACCCCAACATCGTCCATGTTTCGCTTGAAATGTGTTTCTTGCTAACGTACGAAATGATACTATCTCAGGCAGCGCTGCAACTTTATTCGAATCGATTCCAAATTGAAATATTATTCGAATCTGAGTCTTGTTTCTGAGGGATAGGAGTCTGTTTGTATTTTCGGGGGTGTTTAGTTAAGTTTGTGGTCATGTATCTGTCCTCTTCATATGCATGCCAGGCTGTCTGGCTTCAGGTGTGTCCGATGGTTAATATTTGATACTTTCTTGTTCGGGAGAGGTCCTGAGAATGCGGTGTGCCGTCATTATGCTGAATGGTGGTGGATCTTCGTTACATATAGAGTTTTTTTCTTGAAGGAATGTGGGGCGTTAATTGATGTTTTGGCTTTGGAGAAACAAGATACCAAAGCAATGGTGAAAGTAAGAGTAGTTTCGAATAATTTGTTGGACGCCAATGACGGTAATTTGTAGTCATTTGCTTAGCCAAATACAGCTGGGCAGTTTATGAGGAAGAAACCGAGGCCAAATGAAACACATAAGTGCCATTGAACTTGTAAAAATGCGATCGGCAAACATAATACGATTAAATTTCAAGAAATCAAACATTCAAGCTATTCCTTCGTCGTATTTCAAAACATGACCACGTGGGCGATTGGCGGCCAAATAAATATGCGACAATCTCCTCATCTCTCGCAAGATATAATAGATATTTCGAATAATAATTTATTCGAGAATATTATAGAGGAAGAATAAATAAAAACTGATACAGATGGCTATCTGGTTTGTGCCAAAATTGGTCGTGGTGTGCGGGCTTCCTTAGTTGATAAGCATACGACCGAAATGGTATGTTTTAATGTTTCGAGAAATGATGGTAGGAGTAAGGTTCCTGAGTGCGTTGTTCCTTGTTTACTTTATATGTAGAGGAGTAGGTATGTTACAACTAAGTAAGGCTAATGCCGGCCATACACTCTACGGTCTACCGGAGAGGTAATCTGTGCAGGTATGCCCGCGCAGGTCAACCGAACATTGGTAGCGTGTATGGGGACGTTCCGGTGTATCGGAGCGGTCTTCAGTTCTTTTTGCGATGGCATCGAATGTGGACGATGACACGCTGGCATTGCTAGGTCTTGCTTTAATTTTGAAGATGAATAATACGAAAAAGAAGCGAAAAAAGTGGTGTAAGCATTGGTTATTGAAAAGAAAAACATATAGTCATGTTAATTTATTAAGTGAATTGAAATTTGAACCAGATGAAACGCCCGTTTGAAAGAAACACTAGAAAACAACTGACGCGACCTGCGCAGGCGACCGGAGTACACGCACACACGCACAGGTACACCGTACGGTGTCACTCGAAAGAATCGATTTTCGATCTTGCGCCGGTTGCCTGCGCAGGTTCAAAAAACTGCACAGGTCTATTCCCTTACACATTCAGGTCCACCTGCGCAGGCATACCTGCACAGGTGGACCTCTTCGGTAGACCGTAGCGTGTATGGCCGGCATTAGTCATAGATGATGATTTCCTTCAGGTTTACTCAGGCATTAGTATCCAAGTTACGCTCACAAGAAGGTATACATATATATATACTAATATGATTAAGACAACATTTTTGTGTTTATTTAAAAGAATCTTTCACTGTTTAAAAGCTACATTCTTCCCGAGTTATAGGTATAGGCTATATTTTATCCCAGTATGGAGAGTATTTCCCACGAAACGCGGTTGAAACTGCGGGAAAATGGCGAGTAACCAATATAACATAGAAAAGTTACATCGGTATTTTCCCGACTTGGGTTGTCCGGGATCGAATCCCGGACAGTCATATAAGAGGCTAGTGATTTCAAGTCGTTGTTACTGAACCGATTTCACTCAAGAAGATACTTCTAACATTTAATCCTTTCCCATTCGATACAAAGTCAATAAATAAAGCCTTTACAAGGGGTTGATCATTCATACGAGCTGATGCCTGAGATAAACAGTATCCGTTAAAAGGTTATGCATGTGTGAGTGGGTATGTATGTGTGTGGGCGTATCACGACAGGATCTTAATTTACAATGGCGTTCTTTGTACTATGGTGCGATGACAGATGTGTGTGATTGAAGGTTTATAGCTTCAGTGGTTAGTGGGGTGTAGTATATTAGATACTAGCTTCTTGCGGTTCTAGCTGATGGTCTAAGGGTCCCCCGGAGCCCGGGTAAAAAGTGCCTAGTCTATGTTCTTTTTTAGGTAATACATTATCTGTTCACTCAATATCGTTTAAATTGGTTCAATAGTATCGGTGTAGTAGTGAAGGCGCGAAAGTAAATTTTTTGAAAGGTTTTTGAAAGATCAAAGGAAACCTATTGATTACTTCTATCTCATTTTGATTACAGAGACTGTTTAGATGGTCTCATAACAGTAGTGTTTCTATTGTGAACACAAGAGATTAGAGCGGGAACACCAAAAGTGCTACTTTGACTCGCTAGATTAAACAGACGAAGCCGTATCGCGAACCATCCATATACCCACTTCTACTGCCATTATAACCTGGAATACCTTTACAGATAAAACCCAACTTCCTCTTAAAAAGAAATGCAAAAAAGTCCGACTCCACCACACGGCTAACTAACGTTTAACAAAGATTAATGCGAGCAGATATATCATTCGCGACACGGTGAGCGTTCAACGATAAACTTTTTAAAGACTCAACTTGCTACAGCTTTTATATCGCCCTGAAAAATTGTGTATCTCGGCCCCAGCCCTGAGGCCACGAGATAAAACGAAAAAATCGCCCGAACCTTATTTGTTAAGTAGAGTAGATATTTGTCATGGGGACGCGCAAACTTTTGTAATTGCTCTCTGGGAACCTGATCCCCGCATCGTTGATACCGACTACATGCTTTTTATAGCCATTTTTTAACGGTGTATATTTAGGCCGTTAGAAATGTTTATTGAACAGATTTAGTCTCTCCTCCAGTTTTATAATTATGGCCGTTGTAAAGTCATTTATGTAATTTGAATTTGGTACATGTTAAACGTATTTTATTAGCTTTATAGCTAGCGTAAAGGTTGTATGTTTTACAAGTTCTCAATCAAAATGACCAAATTAATTATGTGATGATGGTATCAGTTGCGTTGTAAATAATCAAGTATGTTGATTTATTTTATGGTTGAATTGTTATTCAGGAAATACGACGGACGGCAGACGGTTCGTGGTGAGAATCGTAAATTCAGTCGCTGCAAAAACTAAAGCTATATTTACTTTCCCCAGATTACACAATTAAATAT
The DNA here is from genome assembly GCF_022581195.2 of Helicoverpa zea. Lineage (NCBI taxonomy): Eukaryota > Metazoa > Arthropoda > Insecta > Lepidoptera > Noctuidae > Helicoverpa > Helicoverpa zea. The sequence goes on from NC_061454.1 coordinate 1,791,409, forward strand.
GCCCAAAAGCTCGTCATATCGCGCGATGTGTCTCGACAAAGTGACTTTATTAAACTTTTTTTTACCATTTTTTGCGTTCCGAGTACGCTCTGCGGATAAATTGTCGTGCGATAAGTCAGCGGGCTAAACGAGGTTAATACATTAAACTGAGTTTAAGCACAGTTCAGGTTAACTTGTTGGTGCCTGCGGGCGGGCTTGGCTGATGGACTGGTTATAACAGTAAAGAAATGTGACCTGACACGGTCCGACAGTTGAGGTTTAAAATACAGGAGCAAGGGGCCGTTTTTGTTTAAAGATTTGTGGATGCGGGCCTTTCTAAGTGTTCTACATTGGTGTTATCGTTATTTTAGCCTAGGGGTGAGAGGTGATTAATACTGCCGAGACAGTAAAATATTTCTTTACATTTTGTCATCATATCTTGTTCAGCTTTTTAATCAGGCTCTATGCTCATCAATTAGGAGATTTATGGAGCTCTAAAATATTAGAGACGTTTTTATTAAATTTAGAAATAGACAGGAACATAAATTAAGTATTTAAAAATTCACCAATCCTTCACCAATTTTACCTTACCTAAACCATAAATCACTAAACCCCAATTAAAAAATGATAACTGCCTCAAGAAAAAATCAGCAAAAAAGCACCAAAAAGAAATCCTTTCGCCGGCTAGCTATCTAAAAATATGAAAATGTATGTAAAGCCGGCCACCGATGGGGCGACAATAAATCGTGCGACTTCGGTATCGGCGTCATTAGCGGCAGAAGTAATTGTTGAGATTTGTCTTGCAGTCGCTCGTGGAATGGGACGCTTTATCAGGACTTTTGACAAGATGTGGGCTGCTAAGATTAGGTGGTTCGTGTGCTTTAAGAGCAGGGTAGGTAGGAAAGGGGGCTGAAAAAAATAATCTAAGTATTATACCTACTTATTTTTTGTAGGACTCTAGCTACTCATTTCTATGAGGGGTGAAATAAATACTACGTTTTGGTGGGCCTCATTGATTTCATGGTATTAAGTCGTGATTTTTTAAAATGAGGTTCTAGTTTTGATTTGTGATCCTCAAGAAGGGTGCAGTTAGGTAGTAATGTTTGGTGCCTGGTTAATGGCAATAGATTTGAAACATCTTATTTACTAAGTATTGCACATCTTTAGCAAACACAAGAATAGTACAAATATGCACTAATGAAGATAAATTCTATAGTAACGGAATTAAAAAAAGCAATTTTTCTTTTAGCAATAATATCAATACTGTCTATCTAGCGGACTAGATTCGAGCTTTACCTAATGGAAGGGGATTACCACATTAGCCGGGCAATGTGCGATGTCGCCGAACCGCGTCTATCGCGACTTTCTCTAATCTAACGGAATTAACTTATAAGGGACACGTACACACACGTAGACACACATACATTTGACTTTTTTGGATAAAAATGAGAAACTAGTATGCTATATCCAATATTTTAGTAATATTTAAGAAGTCATTGAAGAGTTTATTCACTTCTATTTTCCATTCGATTTAACCATCTTTATGACCATATCGATTTTAATTGGGGTTGTTATGATTTTGCAGAAATTAGGTAAGTAGTTCTACCTACTAGCATAAAAATAAAAAATGTCAACATGTTTCTGTTAATTTAAAAGTAAAAATAAAATTTTCAATATAAATAAATATTCAAAAAATGTAAGAAATATGTAGGTTTAAAACAAATTTCCCCTAAATGTAGGTAGTAAATATTTTAAATATGTAACTTGATTCATTGCAAAATCAGCAGCAATAATTTTCTCCCCAACAATAAGAAACTTGAACATTTCATAAATAAAAATTCATAATAAATGACTCACATGGCTAATGTTTCCTGCCATACATCTTGTTTGGCGCGGCTTTGCTCGCTTTTTGATATAATATACGCTAATGACGTCTGCAATGATGTATTGTAATCGGACTTACCTGGAAAAAATAAATTGTATGGTTAGGGAGAAGAAAATATATACATGACAGTAATAATATGTGTGGAATATCACATGTATGTTAAAACAATTATCTCCCTTGCGTCCCGAGGGAACTAATTCACGCATTTTTATTTAAATAAAAAGTCGCCTGTAATAAGTATAATTACGTCCTCATATCATTACTGAATATTACTGTCAAGTTTTGTCAAACTACATGCAATAGTTTTTTCGTGAAAGTCGAGCAAACATCAGTACACACAAACTTTAGCGTTTATAAGTTGGATTTACTTATTTTGCAAGGATCGATTTCTATGTAGAAATAAATATGTATTTTCATTGTTTGATTATATTATTACTTTAAGATTTTTGTATTTTTACCGTTACCAAGAATAAACTTGACTGTTTTTTTACATAATTTAATATATTAGTTCAAATAGCGAAGATTAAAAAAAAAGAGAACAGAATAACTTTACAATAAAATTACTTATTATTCAACACATCATTTAAATATGTAGTTCACCTTAACACTGAATACACAATTAATATATTACTACATTATTTCCTTATCTAAAACTAGTTAAAATTATCTATTGGCTATATCATACACGTGCCGGTTTTTTCGTATAATAGCCAGGATATAGTTGACACGAGACTCTTAAAATTGTCGAGAGGTAACAACTGCACGCGACTGCACTCGGTATTTCCTGCTTTCCGTTATCTATAGTAACTAATATAATAAAGATTGATTTTTTTATAAAGGCTACGAAAATACTGAACCAATAAAAGAAATGCAAGCATATGAATTGAGAACTTCTTCCTTTTTAGGGTTCCGTACCTCGAAAGGAAAAAACGGAACCCTTATAGGATCACTTTGTTGTCCGTCTGTCTGTCTGTCTGTCTGTCAAGACCCTTTATCTTAAGAACGCGTGGACGTATCAAGCTGAAATTCACATGAAATACTCGGGTCTATTGTCCCTTTAGGCTGTGAAAATATCAAGCTTCTAAGCCAAGCCAATCAAAAGATACAACCGATTATGTCGATATTTTCAACAAATTCTCGACACTCGCAAAGGAATCAAAACCTACAGGGTACTTCCCGTAAACTCAGAATCTTGAAATTTGGCATGAAGCATTGTTATATAATGCAAATATAGGAAAAATTGCGAAAATGTCATTTTTTTTTGTTATATAATATAATAAAAATATTTTAATAAAATGAAACTTACTACCTTATTTCTCACGAACGAATAAAGGTACCAAATTGAAATTTATACCAAATACCTAGGTCTATTGTCCCTTTAAGCAATGAAAAAATCAAACTTCTAAGTTAACGCGATCAAAAGATACAGCAGTTTTACCGACACCTTAGACGAATTTCCGTCACACGCTAGGGAATCAAAACCTACAAGGTACTTCCCGTGAACTCAGAATCTTAAAATTCGGCACGAAGCAACGTTATATAGTACAGATAAAGGAAAAATTGCGAAAATGATAAATTTGAAGTTACATAAAATATTAAAATATTATTTTTGCTTACATGACATAAAATATTTTTTTAATAATTATAAACTTACTACCTACCCTTTTTCACATGAACGCGTAGAGATATTAAAGTTTTGAATAAAAAGTGAAATTCATATCAAACACTTCTTAAATATAATGGCCTCTAAACTGTGAAAAATTTTAAATCATTCAAAGGTCATTGGGCACCTTAGTATGAAAACCATACCCACGGCGGATACGAACGAAATATAGCACAGTATAATGATAAAGGCTCTGAATTACTATGGCATTAGTCGCATCAATGTGAACCATGGGAATCTAGAGAAAATCAGGTGTAAACATCAAATATTTTCCTCATTTCAATGGGGAATTTAAACGACCAAGTTTGACGGATTTGAGAAATCATTTCTTTGTAGTGAAAGAGTATACTCGCCGTTTATTTCCATTGTCATCAGGTCAGGATCTGATGATGGAAATCCTGAGACATCGAGGGCAACTATCAGAAATTGTAGGCATGCATAGGATTAAAACTTGATTCTCAGATGTTTGTCTGGTGATACTATCAAACAGTGAAGGTTTAGAGTTTATCTGATGATGGAGACGTGAGAAAGTCGAGAGAACTCGGTATGTTTTAATTACGTCGTGTTTGGGCTTATATTATTCGTATTGACGAGAACTTTTCACAAAAGTTAAAAATAAAAACTTTTTACAAAATAAACCGGCCAAGTGCGAGTCGGACTCGCGCACCGAGGGTTCCGTACAAATCCTGGTTAGATAAAAAGTGAGTCTCGCGCCAACCGTTCAGTTTAGAACAATCATAGTTATGGTAATTTCGTGAGAGTCAAAATAGCTAATATTTTTTATTTTATAATATAACTAAAATAGTAGGCCAGTACCTTGTAAAAGTTATTTTATTAAAGTTATTTATATACAACATTTTATAGTCATCATTCAGAAATCTGATTGAAAATAACTAATTATGTCTTAAAGGTCATTGGGCATATCTGACCCGCTTTGTAAAAAGTGGCGGACATGAATCAAAGTAGTTTTAAATCGTGGAGAATGGTATGACGTTTCTTTGAATGTCCAGGATCGTTTGAAAAATATAATAGACAAGCAGTTTCAGAGGATTTTACAGGTTGCAATGCTAGTTTTTATTGTTAAAGACTTTTCATAAAGAAAGGATCTGGAAACCCTGAGTAATCGAGGGCAACTCTTGAATATTGTAGTCACGCATCGAGTCAAAACCAGACATGTGAGTGTATTTTTGAGGGTACTTGTAAACAGTGAAGGTTTGGAGCTGATTTGATTATGGAGACTACAGAGAGTCGAGGGAACTCCTGAACGGTATGTTGCAACTACCACGTGTTTGGGCTTATTTTATTCGTATTGGCGAAGACTTTCCACATAGATAGGTTTAACTGCCATTGTGGGATCGATAGCAAAGATCAGATATAGTTATGGGAACTCCTTTACAATTTATAACGTAACCTTGTGTTGGAGCTTATTTTATTTTAGGTGATGAGAATTCACTACTAATGGGATCTATTATTTTTTTAAACATGCATAGAGTTCTCTCGACTTTCTCACGTCTCCATCATCAGGTAAGCTCTAAACTTTCACTGTTTGATAGTATCACCAGACATACATCTGAGAATCAAGTTTTAATCCTATGCATGCCTACAATTTTTTATAGTTGCCCTCGATTTCTCAGGATTTCCATCATCAGATCCTGACCTGATGACAATGGAAATAAACGGCGAGTATACTCTTTCACTACAAAGAAATGATTTCTCAAATCCGTCAAATTTGGTCGTTTAAATTCCCCATTGAAATGAGGAAAATATTTGATGTTTACACCTGATTTTCTCTAGATTCTCACGGTTCACATAGATGCGACTAATGCCATAGTAAATCAGAGCCTTTATCATTATACTGTGCTATATTTCGTTCGTATCCGCCGTGGGTATGGTTTTCATACTAAGGTGCCCAATGACCTTTGAATGATTTAAAATTTTTCATAGTTTAGTGGCAATTATATTTAAGAAGTGTTTGATATGAATTTCAACTTTAATATCTCTACGCGTTCATGTAAAAAAGGGTAGTTAGTAAGTTTATAATTATTAAAAAAATATTTTATGTCGTGTAAGCAAAAATAATATTTTAATATTTTATGTAACTTCAAATTAATCATTTTCGCAATTTTTCCTTTATCTGTACTATATAACGCTGCTTCGTGGCGAATTTCAAGATTCTGAGTTCACGGGAAGTACCTTGTAGGTTTTGATTCCCTAGCGTGTGACAGAAATTCGTCTAAGGTGTCGGTATAACTGCTGTATCTTTTGATCGCGTTAACTTAGAAGTTTGTTTTTTTCACTGCCTAAAGGGACAATAGACTTAGGTATTTGGTATAAATTTCAATTTGATACCTTTATTCGTTCGTGAGAAATAAGGTAGTAAGTTTCATTTTATTAAAATATATTTTTTTATATTATATAACTAAAAAAATGAGATTTTCGTAATTTTTCCTATATTTGCATTATATGACAATACTTCATGCCAAATTTCAAGACTCTGAGTTTACGGGAAGTACCCTGTAGGTTTTGATTCCTTTGCGAGTGTCGAGAATTTGTTGAAAATATCGACATAATCGGTTGTATCTTTTGATTGGCTTGGCTTAGAAGCTTGATATTTTCACAGCTTAAAGGGACAACAGACCTGAGCATTTCAATTTCATCTTGATACGTCCACGCGTTCTTGAGATAAAGGGTCTTGACAGACAGACAGACAGACAGACAGACAGACAGACAGACAGACGGACAACAAAGTGATCCTATAAGGGTTCCGTTTTTTCCTTTTGAGGTACGGAACCCTAAAAAACAACTTCTAAAACAACAAGAAAACTGTTTATATGCATCGGTCTAGATCTCGGTGGTTAAATAAATATAGATGCATCCTCTAGACACCGACTTCTAAATCAAAATCAAAATCAAAATCAAAACTCATTTATTCAAACTTGGCTGCAAAACAGCACTTTTCGAACGTCAGAAAAAAAAATTACATAAGACAGCCCCCAAAACGCCCACCCTTCACCTTTCTAGACCGATGCACCTAACATCTTTTTAATTTCTTTCTTGCTTTTGTTTTATTGTTGCTTTTTTATATGTTTGAAGTTGGATTTGTTTGTAAAATGCTACAAAATAAAATAAAGCCGACTTTATAAAACAAAGAAAGGGACAGAATTACACTTTTGTCAAGGCTCTAGAAACGTAAAACCAGCAGCCCCGAATCCTACTCTCTAGAAGTCGTTGTTACAATTCGACAGCTACAAGTCGTCAGGCGGTCTGCTTTAACCCAAGTTAGTAGTGAATTCTCATCACCTAAAATAAAATAAGCTCCAACACAAGGTTACGTTATAAATTGTAAAGGAGTTCCCATAACTATATCTGATCTTTTTTTTTTTTTATCGACGTAAAATCATCAAATGACCCCTCCCGCTGTGGGTTAGCAGCGGTGAGGGAGTGTCAGACTCTTACTGACTAAAATCGTCGTGTTCCGTCATAGGCCTTTTATGTACCAGGGCCGCGGTATCTCTTTCGAACAACCCGCAGCCCCGGCAGGCCTTGGCCCTGCTGGGCCCCGCTGGGGTTGCTGACATCTCTTTGAGGAGCGCGTGGAACAACGCGCGCCGTCGACACGGGTCTGTCGTCTAGAAAGACAGAGGGACGATGAGCCACCCGAACTCACCGCCCACAGACCCACGCCTACGGTGGCCGGGAGTCATCTCGCGACACCCGGCGCCCATGGTGTCTACCTGGTCCAGCGCGGCGGCCGGGATGAGAGGTGCGAACTCTCTGGCGTTCCGCCTCCTCCTTCTCGAGCATGACCGCTTCGCAGAAGGAGGCGACGGCATCCCATTCCCTCTCGCCCCGGACCATGGCCTGAACCAGGGCCGGACGCGAGAGGTCGCAGCCGCCCAAAGCCTCAACGAGGACCCGGCGGTGCCCCTTCCATGCGGGGCACACCTGGACTGTGTGGTCCACCGTGTCCTTGGGGCTGTCCGCACAATGGTGACACCCGGGCGCCTCCTCACGACCGATGCGGTGCAGGTACCTCCCGAAACAACCGTGTCCGGTGAGGACCTGCGTCATGCGGTACGTGAGGGCGCCGTGACTCCTCCCGAGCCACTCCTCAAAGAGGGGACTTACCGCCACGATGGTGGCGTGCCCTGCACTGGGTTGCGACAGTCGCTCCCTCCAGGCCACCATGAGATCGCGCCGGAGCTCCGCCCGCTGCGCGACAACTTGCCGCGGCAACGGGGTTTCTCCCCGGCGCTGAGCCTCCTCGCGCCAGTCGTACAGGCGCAAGAAGACCCTCGCCTCCAGATCCCACGGTGGCAGTCCAGCAAGTAGGCCAGCTGCTTCGCGGGAAATCGTGCGGTACCCCCGGATTAGCCTAATGGCTATCACCCTTTGGGGCACGTTCAAGTAGTGTAAAGCCCGCGGCCGTACCGAACGTGCCCATACCGGGGCCCCGTAAAGGGCCATGGACCGCATGACCCCCGCGTAGAGTCTGCGGCAGGGGGCGTTTGGGCCGCCCAGGTTGGGCAGGAGCCGCTTGAGTGCAGCACCTGCCTTCTCCAGTTTGGGGCCCAAACGTCGGAAATGCTCAACGAAGTTCCACCGGCCGTCGAGGACGAGTCCCAGGTATTTCATCGCCCTCTCGACGCCGATGGTAACCCCCCCCACCGTGACCTGGGAGCCTGAAGGTGGCGCGTTCCGAAGCCCATGAAAGCACATGGCCTCGGATTTGTGCATGGCCACCTCCAGGCCCAGCAGCTGGATCCTCTCGATGACTGTCGCAACCCCGCGCGTCATTATGTCGGCCGCCTCCTGGTGCGACCTCCCTTGTGCCAGAACCAGCGTGTCGTCAGCGTAGCAGACCACGCTGACGCCGCTAGGGAGGTCGGCGCGCAGCACCCAGTCGTAGCCGATGTTCCACAAGAGCGGCCCCAGTACCGACCCCTGCGGAACACCGCACGACATCTCTCGCCGGTTCCATTCCCCATTGTGACCGGGGTAAATGATGGACCTATCCGACAGATAGGCCTCGACCACGCGACGAAGGTAGGTCGGCACCCGGTGATACCGGAGTGCCTCCCTAATGCAACTCCAGGGAAGGGTGTTGAAGGCGTTGGCGATGTCAAGAGACACCGCCAAGACGACCCCCCCCCGGGACACAGCATCCCCCGTCGTGAGAGCTCTCACGCGCATGATGGCGTCCACCGTTGAGCGCCCCTTGCGGAAACCGAACTGGTGGTCCGCAAGGTCCGGCCCTATCCCCCCAAGGTGCGCGACGAGGCGGTGTGCGACAACTCGCTCAAAGAGCTTGCCCACCTCGCCGAGCAGCACGATAGGCCGGTATGCGGACGGAGAGAACTATATCTGATCTTAGCTGTCGATCCCACAATGGCAGTCAAACCTATCTTTGTGGAAAGTCTTCGCCAATACGAATAAAATAAGCCCAAACACGTGGTAGTTGCAACATACCGTTCGGGAGTTCCCTTGACTCTCTGTAGTCTCCATAATCAAATCAGCTCCAAACCTTCACTGTTTACCAGTACCCTCAAAAATACACTCACATGTCTGGTTATAACTCGATGCGTGCCTACAATATTCAAGAGTTGCCCTCGATTTCTCAGGGTCATCCGGATTGGCACCTTCCTTCTTTATGAAATGTCTTCAACAATAAAAACTAGCATTGCAACCTGTACAATCCTCTGAAACTGCTTGTCTTTTATATTTTTCAAACGATCCTGGACATTCGTCTCCATGGAATTTTAATAAAATATTTATATTCAAAGAAACGTCATACCATTCTCCACGATTTAAAACTACTTTGATTCATGTCCGCCACTTTTTACAAAGCGGGTCAGATATGCCCCATGACCTTTAAGACATAATTATAGTTCGGCCATTCAGAGAATGCGTTCCTGACACGTCGCGATTGAACTGACGACGTAACTACATTCATTGATTATTGATATAATAATGTTGTTTTAATGCTCCTCAATTGTTAAAACGGTAAACAACCAGCAAAAATATTTTTATCGTAACTGCAACGCCATTGCAAAGTTACGTCGTCAGTTCAATCGCGACGTGTCAGGAACGCATTCTCTGAATGGCCGAACTATAGTTATTTTCAATCAGATTTCTGAATGATGACTATAAAACGTTGTATATAAATAACTTCAATAAAATAACTTTTACAAGGTACTGGCCTACTATTTTAGTTATATTATAAAATAAAAAATATTAACTATTTTGACTCTCACGAAATTACCATAACTATGATTGTTCTAACTAAACTGAACGGTTGGCGCGAAACTCACTTTTTATCTATACAGCATTTGTACGGAACCCTCGGTGCGCGAGTCCGACTCGCACTTGGCCGGTTTATTTGATAGGTAAGTAAGTAGGTTCAAAATTCTTTCACTATTGGGAAGCTACTCTATCCTCAGATGACATACACCTTTCAAACCTAAATGTGACGAAACATAAAAACGAATTAGCATAGATTCTAGACCTATTACACCATACTTATATAATATATAAGTATGGTGTAATAGGTCTAGAATCTAGTACATATTATGTACTAGCTGGTGCCCGCGACTTCGTCTGCGCAGGTTTAGTATTTCGAACAATATGTTTACAAATTGTAGCCTATGTGTTATTCTAATGTATAAGCTATATTATTGTAAAGTTTCATTAAAATCCATTCAGTAGTTTTTGCGTGAAAGAGTAACAAACATCCATACATCCATACATACAAACTTTCGCGTTTATAATATTAGTAGGATGTAATTTCTAATTTGAATTGATACTAACTATAGTAATAAAATCAATAAAAGAAACATTTTTTTTGGTTGTTAAGGTAAAGGCTACGGAACCAATTTGAAAAATGATTTCACTATCAGGTATAAAACTACACTATCCCTCGATGACATAGGTTATTTTGGCCGATCACATTATAGTTTCAACGGGACACGGGTGAAACCACAGGAAACGGCTAGTTATCTATATTGGCCTGAATCTTTATACTTTATTACTTATTCCGCTATTTAGATGGCTTATTATCTATTTGATAGAATAGGCTTTGGGAATGAGCTAATTTATGTATTTACTTATCAATATCGCATTAATTTTTGAATTGATTGGCGATGTTGGTATTTTTTACTGTTGTTGAGATATACATATTATAGAAACAGTAAAAAATACCAATATCACCGGAACAGTAGAAAAAATGTATATAAATTGTGTATTTTCTTATATATTTTTTTTGGTCATATCTTTGAGGTCGTCGTTATGGAATTTTAGTTTATCTTTTATAGCATAGAATATAGAATGCTTATCAAGAATTTTGTTTGAGTAACACCCTCAAAACTATTTATCATTCATTCCAAAAACACGACATGCTAACGGTTAACTCAAACAAACAGATACAATCTAGGACAATATTAACTAAGGATAATTCTAATAAATATTCAACCTAACAGATCACAAAAATCTATAAGAAAACAAATAATTCACCTTTATCGATTAGTAATAAATCGAGTCGGGAGCTTTAATGATATTTAACGAGAGTAGATCTTACCGATAAACCTATGTAGTATTTTTAGAATTTCTCATTCGAGTATCGATTTTACTAATCGATTAATAAGTATTCGGGTGGCCCGTTTCTGTGATGTGGTGACAGACATATTGTAACTCGCTTACCTCATTAGGCATACCAAGAGAATTCTTACCGATTGGGAACAAATATGTTGATTTCAAATTGGATACCATATATTTTATTACATTATTATAAGTATATATTGCTATAGAATTTATTAGTTTGTATCAAGTTACCCCGCTACTGTTTGATCTTCGTTTTAAATAAATCAAAATGGTCATAATTATAGTTCTGAATAGGAAGTTCCCATTTCGAGTTTAAAAAATAATCTCAGTTTTTAAACTATTGGTTTATATATAACATATTTCACTACAAGGTGTTGATTTGCATTTGTGCCATAGTTCAGGAGGAGGACATAAAGTACGTAAATAATCGATTGGAATTACAGTAGATGGGAAATAGCTAATATGCACTGCTTTTTTTGTCATTGTAATGTCGTAGTATTTCAGAAGTAATCCAATTTTATGAATGAAATTTACGAATGATCGTTGCGTATTCTTTGTGTTTGCGTTTGTGTGAGGGCGCAGCACGGTTTTAAGGCCAGTAACACACACGCCAAGTTTAAATACGGCTAGATGACATAGACGGAATTCGGAAAAAAAATAATTAAAAAAAAATTACGTACCAATTTTTTGGTTGATTTGGGTCGAGAATCATTAGCATAATTACGTCCTTGACTATGGCACGGATGCAAATCAACAGCTTGTATAATACATTTATATGTTAATTTTTATGATGATATTGATACGGTTCATCTTTTACGATAACCAAGTGAGCGAAGTTGCTGAAATACTGATTCATAATTTGGCGATTCCAACCTACGCAAAAGACGTATTAGAAAACCTGTTATTGTAACAAATATAACTTGGTTTGTTTAATTTATTAACTTCTTAAAATAGTTTGTATAATAATTTTCTCTTATAACTTCCTAGTTCAACTTGCATTGTATAACTTTCTCAGAGTCAACCCAAAAAATATAGTAAGCATTTCTTTTTCACGTTATTATCGTATGTATCAATCAATACATACAAATTGTAACACCTATAATGTTTTTAAAAAGAGTAACCATGGAGTTTCTTGCCCGTTCTTCTTCATAGGAAGCTACTTTTGGAATGGGCAACTAGAATCAAACTTATTTATAAGTTTGACGTTCATAAGTGCTTGTAAAGGCCTACATGAAATAAATGATTTGATTTGATTGATTTGATTTGATTTGGTTTACCACACGCAAATTAATTAGGAAAAGATAAAGTTGATAGAGATGTGACTAATATCGAAGCTATTAATGACTTGTGCTAGTCATGATGAAGTTCTTACTACAAAAATTTATTTTCAGCATAAGAACTCACATATATATTCTATTTAATATGAAGCAAAAATGTCAATTTTACTGTAGCAGAAATAACCAAAATTAACATGCATCATGACTCGACCAAATTCCTTAAATCCCCTACCGATAGCCTGACTCCTGACTCTAAGATAAGGTAAGATACCCCCAGCTCTGCTCAAAGATGCACGTGATAATACACGAACAGTTTAAAACTCATGTGAATTGGAACGGTGACATTTCATGGTTTTATCTCCCAAGCACGAATTACAGGTTAATTGGCATACATAGGTTTTGTACAATTAGATACAATCTGATTGCAGGTTAAGAACGGGGATATGTGAATACGAGTATCGGTTTGTTTAGAACCGAATTGTTTAATCGATTGGGAAAATATTAGGCAGGTACTAGTTCGGTATCATATTTTAAGTGATCTATGTATATATAATAACGAAGATTTTTTTTGTACGACTGCTGAACCTATTTTGAAAAGTTATTTCAGTGATGGAAAGCTACATTTGATGATTTTTGACGTCGTTAAAAAAAAAGTTCCGGAAACCGTGGGAAATGGCTAAGTAGTAAGGAATATTTTAACGATTTATTTTCGTCTTTTGCTCTTACTATTGCCTACTAATAATAATGCTAGTTAATTTATATTAATATATATATTTCCTTCAAGTAATTCAGTTATGTACATCTTTGAAGATATCGTTCCAGTTTAAATATTTATGAAATGCAATACATTAGAATAAAATACAACTTTTAAATGTCCTTACATGATGTAAAACAAAATGTTCTTATGTATACGGATTTAAAATATTTACATCAAGTTAAAAGTGAAAATGATTCAGAAATTACATCACCTTTGCCCAAAATAAAAACTTTAATGGGAATCCCACACTAAAATTGGAGAAATGACCAGAAATACTAGACTGATAGTGATGTTATCGAGTCGATATGTTCCGAGTACCTCTTAGATCCTATCGCAACCAGTTTGAATGTTAACAACCTTCGAAGGTGTCACATTAACTAGACATTGTGTGAAATTATTAATTTTTGAAGTTTTAACTCCATTGAAAATGAAATTAAGGGGAATAAAACAAGGATTATTAACGCTGGGAACTCTATAATAAGTAATCGGTAAGACATCTTATTCGCTTTTTATTACTAGAGTACCTAAACTTGTAATCGATATTTTGAAATGAATATCGATTCACAATCTTACGATTTTTAATCGATTTGGAATCGGATTTTTAGGGTTGTATTGATTATTATGATCGTAATCGGTTTTGATAGGAATATTGGTGTTATTTTACCTACATTTATGGAAGGTACCTAATCTCTTTGTAAATAGTGTGTAGGTGTAAAAAAGTGGATGGAGGTGATACCAAATGATTTGAGTTTTTTTAATAGTGGAGAAAAATTACAAAATAAAATGATAGTATCTAATTGTGATTGTTTCTATTGCTATTTAGTTTCAAGTGATCAAATTAGAAAGCTGTGACGGTATTTATGTTTCTGAGAATAATTATGTATAGATGACAGCATATTAACCTGCCTTAATCTGACGAATTTCTTCAATGGATTTTCAACCTTATCGCAATAGTGGAAGGTTAATGTTTGATTGGTAAAATTTGACAGATTCGGGTAGGTTGAGCTGCTGGCGTCTCTACTTAAGTATTGAAGTTACTCTTACGGTATTTCATCTTATTTCACTCTTACCAGCCTCTTGGGTACACTCCCGGTGGACAGCGATGAGGAGTTTTTTGATGCCATTGTATAATTGCTTTTAGTTGTAAGTACATATAAAAAGTGTATTTTTAGGTCAGGTAAATATGTACCTACATATATTTCATTATTAATTATTATTAAATACAGAAATGTGATTGTCAATGAAAAAATAAAGATTTTCACTTTTTAATAATGAAAATATTATCTCAGTAAAATATTAGATTCGTCACAAAAATTTAGGTAGACATAATATTATTATTACATAGCAAGACCGATAAGATTATTTGAACCATGTACAATATAATAATAATTCAAAATAATTCACTTACGTAAGCATTGATAAGTATGAATTGATTGAAAGATTGAAAGACTGAAATATTACATTACATTCAGTAGATTACAAGATGTTTAATGCAATTAATTAAGATTGTGTTATCAATCGATTTCTTTGATTATTTTGACATCGTGTTCTTTTGTAATGTTGTCTTTTTAATTTGGTTTTAATGAGTGATGTCATATTTTTAGATTGTAATGATTATTTTCACTTCCATCTGGATATATTTGTGATATATTTTATTCAGGATGTATGATGATAATCGATACCTTACCTAATTAATATTTAAAAAGCACAATTCATTTCTTGGCGTCGTTATAGTTTCAAAACGTTGTAAAGCCTAATAATTTTGTTAGTGAGAGAGTTTGTTTGTCACATTATTTCACTCACGAAAAATAAGGCGAGGATCAAGACACATTTGGCTAACTTATCCTTACAATACAAACATTTCCCAACTTTGTTGGCTTTTGGTCTAATCGGATGCAGCAGAGTACTTCAGCTGCAGCTGAGTAAAATCATCAGACACTTTCTAAAAAGCAGAATAAACGCAAACACTACCGAATAAACAAGAAATAACTCATAACACTAGTTTATTGATTGAAAACAAAACATCACGTAACCACGCGTTGGTTATCGGCGAGGGGTGAAGGGGGAGGGGTATAGATAAGAAAGAAATCGGCCTTATCGTCCGGTAACACGCGAAAATTGGTTGCAAGCTGCGGGCGGTTGGCTCCAATATTGGCGACCAATATTGGTACATAGGTGTGATAGGATTGAAGCCGTGGTTGCTTAGTGGGTAAAGAACCAACCTCTCAAGTATCGCGTATGTCCGATTCCAGGCAGTTACCAATGCAACCTTTCTAAGTTTGTATTTTCTTTCTAAGTATATCTTAGACACCAATGACTGTGTTTCGGATGGCACGTTAAACTGTAGGCTGTATGTCGTGGCTGTCATTGAACATCCTTGGCAGTCGTTACGGGTAGTCGTAAAGGGTTTCAGAAGGAACGTGATGGGTTTTATACAGTAAGAGTCTGACACTGATTTCCCATAAAAAAGGTTATTTTCTTGTGGATTTTTTATTAAATAAAAAATTGGGATTTTTTCGGTCGTTGCTATTATTGTTTTAATGTATGCGTAAGTAATTGTTTATTTATTTTAATTTCTAACAAGTCTAGACTTTAATCTTAATAATATTGTATTTTGTAAATGTCAGACGGAATACAAATAAGTACACGAAATGTTGCGCTATTTAGTAAATAAATGAATAATTTAAACCCGGTATCTAACCTCAAAATCTAAAATATTATTACTGTATTTTAATTTCGTCGTAGTTTATTTTAATTACATCATCATCTGCTTAGCCTTGTCCCTACGAAAATATAACAAGAATAAAAATATGAAATTTATAACTACCGATGATTGGTTCAAATATTTGTCTATTAAACAAACGTTGGTGCCAATATTGGCGATGTGTTTGGTGATAAGAGCCCGTACATCTGTTATCTATTGCCAGTAAAACAATTTTACATGTGAAGATAAAAATAAATTGTAAATACATAATAAATTGTTTGATATGGCTATCTTTGCTACTGTATCTATTTAGGACGGAATAGAAACTTGAAATAATCATTTGTACCTATAAACCGAATATCTACTAATTTATTTTTACAATAATGTTATTATACTGTCAACTTTTTAAATGTTGAAAGTCAAATACATATCATGGTTAGTATGGTTCCGGTTAGACTGGAAGCCCACCCCAATAGTTGGGAAAAGGCTAGGCAGATGATTAAAGTTATTTCTTATATGTTTAGATTTTTTTTATTAAGATATTTTTCAATTGTACTTAACTGAGAAGGAATTTTAAATGTTTTAACATTTAACTTTGAAGTACATATGTAAACCTTATTTATGCCAGTGAATTTTAAGGTTTATTATTTTTTACTCGACTATTGAACACTTTGAACAATTTTTGCTTAATTTTAAATAAGTGCTTAGATATGCATGATTTGCCTCGACTATAAGTAGGTATGTAGTTGCTAAGCTAAACATTATTTTAACATGTTTTAGATATTATTAAACAATGACATTTTAAAACATTTTAGATTCGAACAAATTATAGCAAATAGGTGATGATAGATAAAGTAATAATCCTATGTCTGATAATAATCTTGTAATGAATGATTATATTATGTTCTACAATGTTTGACAATTTTTAAATGGATCTAAGATAAGTATTATTGCATTAATTTGCAGTCTAATACATATACAATCATTATTTTACATTTTTTAATACTAAAACCATCAAAAAAATTTTCGGTATAGAATTACATGACAGAGTAGATTTGTTTTTCTTCTAAATGAACCCAAATAAAAATTGGGATGACGATTTATAAAAAAAAAATAGAAAAAGCATAGAGAAAAATGCACAAACCGTCAGAAACCCGCGTCCATATCGCACAGTGGTTAAACTAATCACATGCACAGTGTTTTGCTTCGACAACCTGAGGCGCACTAACAATTCTCGTCGAAGCGCGACTCTTATCGTTGAAAAAACCGATAAAAACTAAATCGAGCGCGATTTTTACGATTTTTATCGAACTACATGCCGGATTACACACTGATAGCTATCGCAATTATTGTAGGAGCACTGTTGATTGTTATCTTTCAACATTTGGCTAGTTTTTTCATGATAACACGGTGATATGGTCTGTCATTGATATAGCGTGGTTAGAATCTGTTTGCGTTATCTTGCTTTTGTTGATTTAAGTGGAAAGTGAAACTTATGCGTATATGCGTGGAATGTTAGACAAGGTTCCTGATAAGAGAATAGTGAAAGAAATTTGAGATTGATTTTAGCAATTATGTACGTTTTGTTGTTGGATAAAAATGGTTGAGAATTTCTATCACTTGTTGCGTGCATTTAATATTCTTTTGTAATGGAATTATATTAGCTTATCGATAACTCGAATGACTAGTAAACTGGCATAGATAAAGAAATTTAATCGCATAGAAATAGTGCCTTGAAACTACGATTACAAAGAGAAAGTATGCAAACAATTTATATTCAATTCATCGACAAGATAAATAGTGCTAACTAGTGACGTTAGCGATAGAATACATGCGTCATGATTAAACATATAAATAGACATAGTATTTGGAGCTTGCATTAAAAATAAAATGTTAAAACACTATTCAAGTCATATACCTATTTGAAAGGTCTGATAAAATGACTAAAAAATACCAAAAAGTCACGTAAATAAAAACCCACATCACTCGAAATCGATAGGCAACATTAGTTTAAAAAATTGCACGACGATAGCTAGTGTCGCACAGTGGTGCGAAGCTTATCTCATGGACACAAAAGAATTTTTGACGACTGAGCAAACATAATGTCGCTCGGATCGCGATCGGAATCTGTTCGGACAGGTGACGTGTGACGATACAGAGCCTGTAGAAAAAACATATATTTTATATCCAAAATATATTTATCAAACTGCTCATGCTGTTAAATAGGTATGCCATATAAAGCAGTTATAGTTTCCGCTGCTAGATTTACTGTACCGCTAAACTAATTATCTCAAACACCGGTTTTGGAAATATTTGGAATGTCATAAAGCGTGCTCTAAAAGATTAAAAATGTTGACTCCACGGTGGCTTTCAATAAAGCTTCTTTATTTTGTTCTGAACTCTAGTGCGAATGGCGTCGCTATCACACATAACAGTCGAAAAGTTTTTCAACTGTGTACAGAATGGCGCGGCTTAGCCTGACGCTGACGAGACGACGACAGGTACGTACGTAAATACGTGGATATCTCGCAGCCGCCTGCCGCACACTGATACGTCACTCATGTAAGTTTTCTTCGCGTTTCCGCGAATTATCGAATAGAAGTTGAAATTGGAATTTTGCGCGGTTTTTTGCTAGGACGCGAGCGCGGTTGGCGCACTGTGCGATGTCTTCCACCGATATTGTCATTCAAGTTTTGGATGAATTTTAATATAAAGTAGGTATCCTTTACTTCCTTCGGTGTAAGTCGATACTTAATCGTGTGTCACTCATGTCTTTGAATGTTTGGGTAACGCCACGGGTTAGGTTTTATCAATATACTTACAAAGGTATTCATGCATTACTAATGCGACCGATTTATGGCCGTTGATAAGTTAAAAAGATGTTAATAATATTGTATTTAAGTGATGAACTGGTTTCTCAAAGGTTTTGTTATTTCGTGGAAAGGAGATGGCCAAAAAAACACCCAGAGTTGACAGAAACTTCATATGTACGATTAGATTCAGTATAATGTAAGGATTAAAAAAAGTATTTCATATTATCTAAAAACCATGGGGTTCTCTTTTTATAACGTTTTTTCGATCATGATTTTAGTTCACAGAAAAGTTTACTTTTACTGTTTCATGTTCATTAGAAGTTGAATGCAGACTCATGATTGGACCGTTTTGCATCGCTAAGTCATTTGTTACATTTGACAATGTCACATGGCGCGATTTTCAAAGACAATTTTTAAAAAGACGTTTCATAGCCAGTTGTGAAGGTTGCATATAACTGTGAAACCTCTCCAAGTATGTAAGGTCGGTGCTTTCGTGTTTGGAGTGGTTAAATATAAGACCTTTTAATCACCAGGCAATCTCAGTAACTATGGGGATATTACTGTTGGCTAGTATAATCTTAGTGTACATAGATTTTTTTATGTTCCTTGATGTAAATGATCTTTAAAATCAATATAAATTCAACGACCTATTTTTGTGAAAATATGATATAGCTCCTATACCCCATGGATTTCAGGCTGGAGTTTTTGGCACCATCAAAGGTCTATCATAATGAACCTATTGGTAAGCATTTCATTGCTGTCGATTCTGGGTTTTTTTACTATGAAAATTTGGCCATCTCCTTTTAGGCAACTGGATGATGATGAGTCGTTTAGGCAACGCTGGGGCTGTTTGATGTGACCTTGTTATGATCAATGCTATTTAAAAATAATTTAAATAAAAAAAAATGGAAAAACCAAGGTTCTACCTTCTAGTCAGTATCGCAATCCTTGCTCAGTAAATTGCCGTTAATTTGCTCCGTACAACGCTCCCATATAATATGCGATGCGATAATAGAGTCGTCTACTCGATGGACTTTCATTTCCGCGCGCACGTCCCTCGATAACAAAGAACTGTTGACATATTTAGAACAAGCCTGAAATCGAACTGGTTGGCAGCGCGGCCGGCGGCTGCCGACAGCCGTCAGCACTGCCAACATTGCCAACTAACGCGAGATTTTAATTTTCGAATCCATCGTCGCTGACGCGCGCCCTTTTGTTGCCAACGTCACAACCCGATTGGTTTCTTCGCCATTTTTTTTTAAACTGTCAAAGTCGGATGACGTATGTCAGAGGATTGAGTTGATTGATTCCGAATTGGAGTTTCGACAGCTCCGTCGGGTTTTAGCTTGTCTTTTTTGGTTTTGACGGTTCTAATATTTCTTTTTCCTTTTCCAAGAATCGCTTGCATAATTCCATCCTCATCTCGTTCAAACAGTGACGGTTGTTTTCTATGAAAATAAGAATTAACGCCTCAAAATTAAGGTTTTCAACGCTTAAATAATGCTCATATCTGTAAGAGGTTCAAAAGTCAGACTTACAGCTTTCACCTGCGTTCAAAATTGGACGAAAATTGAAAAATATGAATAGATTTCTGGCGAGGCGCGCCTTGTATCGTATCGGCGGTTGCCGTCCACCGTCCGTCACTATCTATATTCCACACGAGCGCTCTCGATACTCGCTTCCTCGATACACCTACTCGATTAAAATAAGAATATTTTAAGGCACAACACTATTGTGAAGCGCACGGACCTTCCGAGAAGGGTTGTAAGCTGATATCGCATTCAGAAAGCTGTGCCACACTACATGTGTTTTTGTGTTTCGACAAAATGATGGAGCTGTTGTTTTCTTGTTGGAAGTCTACGATAGTATTCGTCATGCACGGATTGTTTTCAATGATAAGGATTATCACCTCAAAGAAAAATGGGCTCTAGGAAGAAATTGAAAGCATCGCAGAAAATTAATTTCTAAAACCATACATGGAAAAATTGAAACATAAAATAAAGAAGTGCAAACACGGGACGGCAAACTAAAAACAAAGCCGTCGAGACACTTAATCGAAATAGAGGTGCGCAATAATCCAACATGGCGTCTGCAATTCGACTGCAGATGCAATTGTCACGGGCCGATGGGCTCGCTCCCGCTCCTTCTGTTTTTACTCGATTGCTCGATTACTCTATTCTCGTTTTTCGTCGTGCCCGACTAGCGATACCGTTCCTACACTGAGACCTGTCATATCGCCTTTGTTCGACGTGTACCAAAAAATAGCAAAAAAAGAGATAAAAAGTCTCTCCCTAGCAAATTGGGCGTCTCTGTTATAAACAACAGAGGTGGAATGTAACGATAGCGAACAATAAATGTCCGATCCGTTTGTACGATGTGAATTTGTTGATTGTTTCGGCTCACCGGTGCTTTGTCAACGGTAGTTTTGGCGCGCTCTCCAACTGTCACTTTGACAGTTCGAGTTTTTTAAACAGGTATTTTTTTCGGTGTTTACTCGTTTAAGGTTAAAGGCTATGGAGCCTATTGTTTTTTAAAGATTTTGTGACAGGCTTTTTATCGTTTATTTCGTTGATATTATTCGCCTTTCTGAGTGGCAACTCAATTGCGATTTTGTTTCTATTTTTCGTTTTGATAACCGCCTTTGGCCAGAGTTCCGTATTGCCCAGTTTTTATTTTGTTTGCGAACAAACAGAAACGG
Organism: Helicoverpa zea; assembly: GCF_022581195.2. Lineage (NCBI taxonomy): Eukaryota > Metazoa > Arthropoda > Insecta > Lepidoptera > Noctuidae > Helicoverpa > Helicoverpa zea. The sequence continues at coordinate 1,812,781 of NC_061454.1, forward strand.
AATGAATCCTAAAATGATTGATTGTAGTAATTAGCTCAGTGCATGAGTCCTACTTTTTGTATGCAGGTTAAATTTTAATAGGTATATTGGGCGGGCCGTTATCTCAGGGAGCCGGGTGTTGGGGGTGCCGGGGTGTGTCGGGGGGTGTTGGGGGTTCGATATGAATCACCAGGAGTAATGGCTGCAATATCACGTAGTGCAGTTTGTCAACTGGTTGTAGCCTCCCGGTAGCATAGATAATACAGAGATTGTGCCCGCAAGAGATACGCTTGTTCTCGATAGTCTAACGTCTGGTGTTGCCCGCCTAAAATTTTAGTTCGATTTAAATATGTAAATCTAAGCATATATTATATTTGGCATTTTATTTTGTCAAAATTATTGATGCTTTACTGAAATTGAACACTACTTTCGAACAGATTGATTTTCTCTACATTAAGACCACGTTCAATCCTCCTCCTTGCGTCGTAATTCCTCAATGCTGAGGGTCGTGACCTCCCTGTGTCATCACCTTCGAACGTATGATATTCTATCCACGTTCAATACTTATGTAACAAATTACACTTCTCACATAGAGAGCACATTCTTACAAAAAATTCCAGTGTATTTCACAAGATCAAAAATAACTTCTAAAACCACAAAAAAGGCCACTCAAACAGCAGCCATCATAAAAAGATTTCTGCTATATCAATAACCCCTTACTGGCTTGCAAAGAGCAGTTCCGATAACGCGGTGAGCACCATTGGTCTGCCACGAGGGTCTGGGGCGCGCCTAATCTGCGTTCACGAGACGATCTGTAAGAGCTCTTTCAACAATTAGTAGGTATTGCGAGAATTAGATGGCTGACGCTCACGTTTCTGCGGTCGTTTGTTGATTTTATGTGGACGATATTGTGTGAAGGTTGTTGTAATATTGATGATTTATTATGGGCTACTATGCTCATCCATGGTGAGGTCTGGACTTGAATGAGTGAAAGAGACACAGAGCCTTGAATCTGTTTCGGTGTTTCTTCAGAAGGTAGTCGGATAGGAAATACCGGGGTTATCTAGTTTCAAAAATGTAGTATGTAATTTTATTCAAAATTAAAATTGTCCTGAATGAATTTCATAATGATGTTTTTAATGGCCTTTTTTAAAACCCCTCTGGGTTCCTGGGCGGTAAGTTTTTAAAAGTAACTTACTGTAATGGTGAATCATGATGTTTCAAAATAATTTCATCCCTTTCACACGCCAAATAAGTACTTCATCAACCTAATTACTAGCAACCAACATTAATTCCACAATCGATAACGCGCAATCGAGTAACCTAACTCGATTAATATCTCGATTAGATCCTGCGCGAGCGCAACGTTCAGAACAAATGTTAGGATATTCCCACGCTGTGGATACTTAGGTACTATAGTTAAGTGTTACTTAATAACGGTTAAGTTAGAAAATTCCTGATTATCATTTTAGAGCTTGTGGAATTCTAGTTTATCGAGGAATGGATCTGCTCAGGTATTGGTGGTATTTGGGCGTGATTAAAAATATTAGTAGTTTCGTAGTTGGTTATATAGTTATAGTTTTGTAGTTTGGTAGCTGACTGGTGGGAACTTATTGGCTGGCAATTAGTGATAATTTGAAAGTTAGTTAAAATCCTACTCAGGTGGGTTATATGGCTATCTGAGCGGTTTTTTTACCTTACAAGTAAATCTTAAATCAATTGAAAAGATTGCAGTTGTGATTGGCACATCAATAAAAATATCTGAATTAAGAACCTCCTTCTTGGGAAGTCGGTTATTAAGAGAGATACACGGTATTGAGACGATTGATCTAATATCCAATAAAAAAATGTATACAAAGAAAAAGGTCAGCAGAAGTAAGTATACATACTTATGAAATCACAAAAAATATAACGCCTACCCATAAATAAGCCTATGCACGTATATAAAGGAATCACAAATCTATATATATCTCTTTCGTGCACTGAAGAGCGAGAGGGACAGCTGAAAAACGCGAGAGTGGCTAATCTACCATCACGCGCCGTTCAAGGGGGCTTCTCAGAGCTTTTCAAACGCTGGCCTTTTGCAGTATCAGTTCAGAACATAAGTAGGTATATAATGGAGGAATATCATGTCTGCCTAAGTATATACTTGGGTAAATGTTGTCTGCAGAATTTGTGACGAAGATGTTAAAAAAGTTGGCTTTTTTGTCTGTCTGACATTTAAAATAACAGTAGCTGTAATTGATCAATATGGTCTAATGTAGCCTATGTCTTTTTTCAGGCTTTAGACTTATCTGTGTGCCAAATCTTAGTTAGTTATTATTACTGATTGGTTCAGTAGTTTTGGCTTGATATCGCGACAGGTAGAGTTACTATTAATTATAGTATAAGCTTGTTTTATTTACCTCAACAATTATATAATTATAGTATTAGTAAGTATCGTTTAGAAGTGGAACTAAAGTGATACCTTAAATATTCTTGGATACAGGATAGCACATGTAGACTTACCTGAAAAAAGGAAATACACATTAATTAGTATAACTCAAATAATTGTAAACTTACATAATGTATAATGTAATGTGATGTATACGACATCAACATCACATGTATTAAAAATCTATCGGAATATCAGAATGATATATTTGTAGTCAACTTAACAAAGATTAGGGGACTGAACCGCTACTCATTTTCAAATACTGCTCAAACATCCTTCTATTTACATCTGTCACACTTAAGTAAATACTTTTAAATAGAACTTTGAAATAAATAAGTGGGTAACTTTTCAATACTTCCATGTAAGTTTAATATTTAAAATCCTGTTCCTATAGACAATAATTTTGTTAAACATAAGGTTATTAGCTACCAGTATAAAAATCAATATCCAACCATACAGAACGAACCTTTCAAAGATAAACAATACCAATACGTAGGTAAATCAGCAGAGTTAATGTGAACATAGAGGAACATCCGATCGGTGCAAGAAACGTAATAAATACAAAGTTTACTGAACAAATGCAATGAATCAAAAACAAAACAATGCGATTATCCTGCGTTGTAGTGTTAGTGCGAGGGTTAAGCATAAGCGGTAGCGGGTGGTGAGATGGCTGGGTGTTAACCGCGGTTTTGCTGGAAAAGAAGGAATGATTTGTCGCTAACCGTTTGGAAGTAGTCTATATGTTGGGCTGATATTTAAGCTATGTAACGGATTAAAATTAATACATAATTATGTTGTTCTGATCAAAACAACATATAACTTATATTACACCTAAGTTTCATTAGAATAGTTTCTGTAGTTATTTCGTGGAAAAGTCAAACGTAATACTTATAAACTTTCACGTCTGTTGTGTTAACTTCTGTTGAGAAACATAATCTGGTCTTATTTTCTGGTATCAATTGCAGGAATTGAAGTTCACCAATAAACACTTGCTTTTGAACAAGTTTACTTTTGTGCTACGTATATCAACGAAAAAGTGGAGAATAATTCGCAATTAGTCGTCTTTGTGTCGTAAGATCATTGAGCTACTTCGTGCTTGCGTTTGTTTCCTATAGATTCTGAAATTTGGATCCTACTGTCTTAAACATTGCTCTGTCAAATCTGATTTCAAAAACTTTATTTTGATCAATTCTATTAACATAATATAATAAAGTTATTCCTGCATCACACAACCCGCCGTCACCTCCACCTTGCGCCTTACCTAAGTTCGACAAGAGGCGAGCACAGGAAATGAAACGGGCCCGAGAGGAGCCGATAAATCCGACGCCACACAAAGAACTTGCCACTTCTTGCGTCTTTATTAACTTGCGACAAATTGTCTAGCAATAATTAACTTTACGAATATGTTAAGACGTTTTGATTAAATCCACTTGGTCTTCAAAAAAGATGTTATTTTAAGAAATCCGTCCATATTTGTAACGAAAATGTATCTTTTATTTTGTGTGGAGTAGTGAAAAGAGTAAGTTTAATTTGGGCCAACTTAATTTGGGTTTTAATATGTCACCAACAGGCCATAGCGTAGGTGGTCGGCGCAGCATGACTTCTTAATCCAAACTTCTCTGTGAGACATCAGCTGACAAGCTTTCTTTGCTTTCCGTTGCATTTTCATATTAGTTAATCCCTTATTTTATTTTATTTTTAACCCATAATGTCCCACTGCTGGGCAAAGGTCTCCCCATCTTGCTTCCACACTTTTCGATCTTTCGACCGAGTCCACCAGTCTAGATCGTCACGCCATCTCTTCCGGGGCCTACCTCGCCTGCGGAGTCCATCCTGAGGTATACACTTAATCCCTTATATAAAAACTAAATGTTAAAGAAAAGCTATGACTTAATCAACTCAAAATTAATCAAGAAAGTGTACAAGCGAGGGAATCACAATCTTTTAATTGAATAAAACAAATGATTGAACAATAAACAAGCTAAGTTATTCAAGTGTGAATAACATAAATCGGTTTGCTCTTAATAAGGGTATCGACTAGCTTCAATCCGTGGCTTCACTTACTTTTGTAACGACTATTTACTTATTATTTTTTTTGCTAAAAATATGATCTGTTTTCAGCAGAAAGGCAAAGCTGTCTTATTTGGCAGAAGTTTATTGTTCAAAGTTATAGTAAGTGAGTGATATTTTTTGAATTTTTTAAAAACAATGTCTCATAGAGTTAACGCTACATGTTTTTCCCATGTTGTCATGGCTTTCCGCAAAGTTAAGAATGATTCCCTAATTTTTCTTCAGCAAAATTGCTTAATTAAGTTGCCTACGACGAAAGATACACACGTAAGCAACAACAATAAAAACAAAAACAAACAATAATACTAACTACATCATCGAAATACCCTATTTTGTATTCAAAAACGATTGCTTATTGTAAACATCTGTACTTGAAACGGTACACTCAACGTTGTTTCATCTCTTTCAGGAAATTACCACAGTTCCTAGCGGATTATTGCAAAATAAGATATTGTTCACTCAATCTGTTCACTCGTTCGTTGCTCGTTCACTTCATTCGTTTGAATGATGCGCCTTTGTTTCGAAATTCGAATTTGTAAGTTGTGATCTGTTAGATCGGGTTGGTTTGGATTTGTGTATCTTTTAAATGTTTAATCGTTTGTGTTGTGTTTTGATGTTTAATATCCTTTATTTTAGAACTTTTGGTTACTGAGAAGTGGAATATGATAGTCATTAATATTATTTGACTTTTAAATTATGGTGGTGTAACTAAGGATCAGTTTTACTTAAATTATCCATCTATTTATTGTAGGGGGAGATATTATACATTCTAAATTTCTTTACAATTAGACAACTCTATAAGAAAAAAGGTAACTTAGTTTTTTTTTAATTCCACTGATTAGATGTCTACTTTTATTATTAAGAAATTGTTGTTTTTTAATAAATCAACACTTCAAATCATTCTACAACAAAAAAAATACAACCACGAGCTGGTTTAACAAAAACACACGCTACAAATAAACATCATATTTTTTCATACAACCAAATATTTTCAACACGATATCAAAGATAAATAGTCATGAAATGTTAGGAGGAAATAAATAAGCATCGTCACACTGACGGACGGACGACGGAATAGGAAATTGCGAGCCACGGGGATCTTGTCAGCGCGTCAATACTAATGTTATTCAATATTTTGTTGCGATATGTATTTTTGGTCACATATTTTTGGCGTTGACTGTACTTGTGTTTTTTCTATACATTTTATATGTAAATTTTTTTTGTTTATTTTTTTAGATTTTCTGTAGTTTGAACATCTTTGGCAGTTGTAACGGGTAGTCAGAATCCAGTAAATCCAACAACTAGTCTTACATAGGGATATTGGTAAGACGAGGTCTGACAGGCAGTCGCTCCTTGTAAAACACTGTTAGGTCAACACAGTTGTGAAAAAGGCTCGGCGCATAATGATTTTGTGTTTCTTTAATAGATTGTGTAATTTAATTTATGAAAGAAAAACTCTTCTTACGGAAATGATTTTCATAAATATTCTTATTAAGTTTTACGTATACATATTAAATGAATAAAACATCTATATTAATTTCCTATTATTAAGATAAAATAAACAGTACATAAAGTATGGTTTTTAAATGTAGTCAAGCAACAGTGTAACTTCTAATTTAAATGTTAATTATCTAAAATAAATATTTACTTGACGCCATGGATATAAATGGGTAATTTACGATTTTATACTTTGATGATTTTATTGTTTTCAAAAGCATTAATTAATGGGGAGCCGCCATATTTTTTTTACGAAGAATATATTTAAATTTCAAATAACTGTAGTAAATTGCATCCGGATGACCATATTATCATGTATTTTATGATCACTTCAAAATGTAATAAAATTAGAGCAATGTTTAGAATGTGAGAAATATTTTATAGAACCAAACTTCCTTTGAGTTGATTTTATTAATGTTCGCTTTATTTGTACTATAATCTCTCTTAAAGAAAAAAAATGAATCTTATTTTCTTATTTAATATTACCTGCATAAAATTTTAAACCTTAAATAAAAAATGCTAGGTAAGATTTTTTTACGTATATTTTTGATAAGTAAGTTATAAATACGTATAACAAATAAAATGCTGAAAATCTTAAAAAATTAGGTCCTCATTTTCATCTAAACATTTTTCCGAACTTCTGACAGCAAAACAATCGCCATCACTAGACAGCTACCCCGAAAAAAAGTAAGCAAATATATTTGGCTCACATCCGTACATAAAGGAACCCGTCATAACTTACATGGCACACAAGATTTTAATATTACGATAAGCCGGGGCCGATTCCAGATGTATGCGTTGTCACGACGCCGCCAATATCCGTAGGAGAATTGAAATATCTGACCCGTCAGAGTAAGGGTGCTGCATGCTATTTAATTGTGTTGTATGTTTGTACACTTGATAGTGGGGGGCATTCTCCCCCTTGGAGGGGTTTAATAGAGGTATTTTTAATTATTATAATCTTTTTTTTAACACGCTAACATTAGTTTGACTTGTAACTATGTATGTAAGAAATCTTGCAGTCTTAATTTGACCCACTTCCCGGTTTTCGATTAGGATGAGATTTTGCACACGCTCTAAGTTCTGATGAAAATACATGACTGGCTAAGAAACGTTACAAACAGCGTTTTTTTTTTGTTTTTTTAAATTATTTGTTTTATAAGACTGTAATAATTGCATTCATTGTCACGGCGCCGCCAATATCCGTAGGAGAATTGAAATATCTGACCCGTCAGAGTAAGGGTGCTGCATGCTATTTAATTGTCTTGTATGTTCGTGGTGGTGATAGTGGGGGATGGTGGGGGAGTTTATTTAATTAGGGGGCAAATATTTGCTGTAAATTAGACTACAATGGTAATGGTATACATTTTTATGAAAATATGATAGCCAAGCTTAGTAAGTGTAGTCCCGCTAAATCTATTAGACTGAAAGCCGACCCCTAGGCTGATGATGAGTTCGGATTTCCTCAAAATATTTTCCTTGACCTCAATCAGTCCATTGGTATCCAAGATTTTATAATTAGAAAGTACTCACAAACTTAGGAAAGTTGCCTTCGTCCTGGATTGGACTTGGAATCGGACCCACACACTCATACTCGAGGACTTTACCCACTAGACCACCACAACTAATCTTTTCTATATACCTTAGTACTTTATAATGATGATCTTTGCACATCAAGTAACACATGGGTCTATCAGCGATAAGTTTGTTTGTCTGTCTGTGTGTGTGTTTGTTTGTCTGTATGTGTGGGATGCTATCGGCGCATCGCTGATTCACGGTTGAGTCACAGCGGACAGTATCACTGCAGTTAGTCATCTTGTTATAGTTACTGTGGTTTTTATCTATGCGACTTTGATTTTTATGTGGATGAAGGGAGGCATATGACTTATGGCCGTTACTACAATATTCTAACTATCTGATGATTTGCCCACTTACCTTCTAGTATTAAATAGGTAGGTAAAAAATAGTACTCTGAAATCACCAACCCGCATTGAGCAGGCGTGGTCATTAATGCTCAATCCTTCTTCGTGTGAGAGGAGGCCTGTGCCCAGCAGTGGGGCGATAAAAAAGGCTGTAACAGTAACGGGTCTAATGTCAAAATTCGATCTCTTGTAAGAAAAATACAAGAATGATAGAAGATTGTTAACAGCGGTTAACGATTTTGATGATCCTTTACCATCTGCACTTGTATTCAGACAGCATAGAAAACATAATTATTGCTATTAGTCAATTATAATGTTTTTTTTAAAGGCATATTTTCAACGCTTAACTTAACTTTTGTTAACTCCCAAACTTAGTATTCATTTGTGTATAATTTTATAAAGAAAATACTCGCAACACACATGGTCTCCTAACAGTCAGTACGTTTAAATGATAAATCTGTATCAGTTCTTCTCAACTGCATCTCATTAATTGAAGCTCTTTTAAAACTGTCAGATATTCCCTCATTATGACACAACTCTTTGTAATTATTCGCTCCTGGTACTTCAAGAGTGAAAGATACCGCATTCCGATGACACGCACCGTCTGTACACCGTCTAGCCGCTTCGCAATGGCTATCTGCGCGTACGCAGCCTGCTTTCGCGCCAACATACCCTTTTTATAATCAAAACGTTGTAAAAACTGTATATCTGTTACTGAATTTTCAACCTTATAACGTACGGCGTAGGGAGTATAATTGGTTGGAAGTATGGAACATATTTTAAATGAATAACGAACCTAAGTGCAAGTCATTTGAAATTGGAATCGAATGCAGTCCATGAAGGATGGTTCCAGATCTGATTTGACAAACGATTCTAAACTCAATTAATAAGATATAGGGTTGATTTTTCATTGATTTGAAGTGGTGGTTATGTCCTTCCTCGTCAATCAAGGTGATGTTTTATAAGGCAAGTTCACACGTGCAAAGACTAAGCAATTCTGCAAATCGATGCGATCGGCGTTGCAATCGGTAACGGAACCAGGTGGTGCGTGTGAGTGGACCTTTTTTATAAAATGAGTCATATTGGTTTTGAAGGGAAACTAATGTGAAATTATTGGAAAGACATAACTCTTTTTAGTTGCCATTTAAAAATATTCATAAGTGAAATCGGTATTTGCACAACAAGCGTGATACAAATAATTAAAGACAAGCAAAATATTATATTTATTTATTTAACTTGAAAATCACAATAAGGTCGTTTTACTTATTTTTCTATTAATTAATGATCGAATAAAAATAGGCACACCAATTATTTAGCTATTTTTAACCCGTACAATTGCGTTTAAAAATACAAATAGTCAGTATGTTTGGTTTGACATTTGACTGACCTCAGATACCGGTATCTTGAGGTTAGTTAAATGCAAATGCAAGGTTTTTTGCATAAACCTGAATTTATCCTTAAAACTAACATTTGCAAAAGTTGTGAGTAGTTCGAAGAATTTGTAAATCAGTGTTAAATAATAACATAATGTTAGTAACTGCTGTTTTTTTAAAACATTAGCCGTCTTACCACAAAAACTTTTAAACGTCAGTTTATGCCTTGTCTAAAAAAATGACAAATTATGACGTTGACATATGGTTCATTTTGGAGCCACATTTTTTTTAGACAAGTGTAAAACAGTGTTTAAAGTTTTTGTAGTAAGGCCATTTAAGTCTTTAGCACACAGAACAAATTTTTGGTCAACTGTAACACCAGGTTCCTTTTTGCTTACAAAAATACTTTATTGCGTTACTATAATTACCTTAAATAAACGTTATTATGTTTTCCTAAAACTTTAAGGGCCTTACTACAAAAACTTTAAACCCTGTTTTACACTTGTCTAATAAAATTTTGGCTGCGAAATGAACCATATGTCAACGTCATAATTTGACATTTTTTTAGACAAGGCATAAACTGATGTTTAAAAATTTTTGTGGTAAGACGGTAAATCTATAAAGAGTTTTCTTTGAAAAACATCATACGATTTTAAACGTAAACAATTCACTAGTGTCAATAAGTTCGCGGTAGTATTTTTCTGTGTAGCCAATATTGACCGTTTCTTAAATCCTTCAGCCACTAATCAACTCAGGCCTATAAAAATGATTATTATGGAAATACAAATAAAAATTAAATACGTACCTATTATGGAAATCGAAATCGATACATTTAAATGTGAGGTTTTGAATAGCCCATTCAAAATAAATTGAATTTAAAAATATTTAAATAAGAAAAGTGGATTTTAGATTATTTTGACAGTTATAGTCATAGGTATAGGTTTGTTGGGAAAATAGCAGATATTTTTCTGTTTTTGCTATAAACAGAATTTTGACAAAAAGTTTAAAAAGAGGAAAAAATAAGTTTATCTCTGTCTGAGAACAGTGATAAGATTAAAATTTGAAATAGTTTAAATTCTTATTATATAGAATACAGACAAATTCAAGGATTTAACGTAGAAAGTACTTATACTCTGTATAGCTGGGTAATAACATTTCAAGTTAAGCCTTCAAAAAGAGAGTAAGCTTTCAAGTTTCAGCCTCAAGAACTACCCAAATTATCAAAACTATCGACAAACACTTTCGATACCAATCTGTCCCATCACTAAACCAAAACATCACATCCCATTAAACCAACAACCAAATAAAACACACTCAAAGTTGTTTTCTAAACTGACAAATAACTGGAAACAGTTACATAGACAGTCTCAATTATTTTTCCGTCTATACATCACACCATGGCGGCCATATTTCAAATAGACGCAGCTAGTTTCACTGACTAACTTCCCACAAAGCATAAGGAAGGGAATAATTTTAATTGGCACACAATAAAATATGGTGAGTCCGTTGCGGTATCGATTACTGGCCGCATTGTCGATGGTTTCGCTAGTGATGGGAATGAGTCGGTAAATTAGTTTCGATTTTTTTGTGTTTGTGTTTTTTTTTGTTAAGGGATAGTTTTTGAGTGTTTTACGTGTTAGTGATGTAGTTGTACCGATGAATGGTTAAATGGGTTTTTTATTTGATTTTTCCTTTTTATAGTACAAAATTATAGAAATTATAGCTCATTTGGATTCTCCTTTTATTCATTCAATACTCAGCAACTTGAACACCTGTTTAACTCTGAAACAACACACGTTAATTTCAAATTAAGACATTAATAACCAAACAATTTTCCCAAAAAAATACTAAGTACCTTTTTCGCCAAAACCTGCCAATACACATAAAATTAAAACACCCAATAATTGCCAAAAGAAAAAAGGCCCCCTCCCCTCGAAGTTAGCGTGCGCGGGCGCTGATGGCTGGCCCGATTACGCTCGCAGGTGCGACCACGATCAGCCCATTCGTGACAATATAATTGTACTGCATACCTCACTCCGCGTCCCTTAATTTATACCTAATAGAGAGATAATCTCATACTTTTTCAGCACGTCTCATTTACATTTTAAACCTTTATCAGTTGGTACAGTCAGTTGTAAAACTTATATAGCAGTTTTACTGGTTCTCTTTAGTTTTATTTGTGGGTTTTAAACTTTAAGATGGTTTTGATGGTGTGCTTTTGGTAATGTGGTGGTGAATGAATTTTTGAAAAGTGTTTGGGATTCAAAGTAATATTCGGTTTATAAATGGCATTTATTTTTTGCATTTGTCAGCCTGTGTGTTTGTTAATTGTTAGGTGACCACTTTTGCTATACTTATGTACATTCTTTCGGAACTAAAAGAAGATGAAGAAAAACACAGTTGTGGAAACTTGGACTTAAAATACTAAAATAGCAAATTTTCTCTTTAAGAGGAATGGCCTGTTTCTAGTACTAAACTGAGATGGTAAAAACTTGATGGTGATGATTCTTTTTTTATGGACACTTTGATTATTGTAACATATTCCTTATAACCACCAAAATAAGGTTCCAAATACCTTAAACTGCCCTTAGGTGACAAAAACCCCTTTAAACTTAAAGACCTAACAATTTGTTTCCTTCGAATTCATGTTGGCGAAGCTAACAACAGTTTTCCCATGATATTTCCGTGATCGCTAGTATTTATATTCAATATATCAACCCGTTGTCTTTGCACTGTATAGCAATATATTTCTCTCGCTTACCTTGTTGCCTATTGGAGTACGATAAAAAGGGATTTTATCAAATTATTCTTGTTTAGTACCCAGATACTGTATTTACTAACGTTTATAACTTTTGAATAAGCAAAAGGATTGATAGTGAAGTTCTTAGATTGATAAATTGATAAATCAGTGATAGAAAAGCATTCTTCTATACCTTTGGTTCGTTTGTATCGAAGGAGGTTCAAAATTGGTCCTCAGCCACTTGTTGAATGTTTAGGGCAAGAGAAATTTAAATTGTTTTCATGGCCGCTGTGAAGCTAATGTCTGCTAATTCAGATGTTTGTTTATATTTACTGGGCTAAATTATTGCCTGTCGGTCATCGTAGCAAGCTATGATGACTGCAATAGCATAGTTATGAAAAGCTTCGAATTGCGATAGTCGTTTGTCAATTTCATCACTATTTTAATTTCTGTCTGCAAAAACAACTTATCTTTTGAATAACGGATTTCTGTCAATTCAAGATAATGTGTATTTTTTTCTAAAATATGAGATCATCAGATCTTAAAGACCAAGTAGGTAAATCATTGAAAATTTTATTTGTCTCCTAAAAGCGGTATTGGCAATTCTATTAGTTTTTATTACTTTTAAAATGTCATTATGTCAAGTATATGAATAACTTAAGGTACGCAATAAGTTAACTGATCACCTTATCTGCGTTTTAATTGGAGTTTAGAGTCAAATATGGTAATAATATGTGAAACGATGATTTTTTATTAAAGTGGCGAGTTTTTATGATTAAGATCTTGATTTCACGTCTTCAAGGTTTATTGAAGTTTTAGCGAATTCATAGATTATTGAAGCACGTACGCGTATGCATAATAATTCGTGATTATTTAAATTAGCAGGATTGTCGTAAACGCAACTGAATGGAATTTAGGGTTTGTATTCGAAGGTTTAATTGGCCGATAGGTTCTTTGCAGAAATGGTATAAGTTCAGATTGACAATGAGTGATTGACCCCGTATAGTTGTATCCAGGTATATGGGTAAAGGTTACACTGTTAAACCCTTTGGATGTAAAATAAGTACATAAAGGTATACATAGATGTGTCAACGTATTGCATATGAGACCCTCATTGTCTGAAAAGCTCCTATGAGAAGTCCTATGCTTTCAGAGCATTACCTACCTATTCAAAGCTTTTGGCTTGTCTGTTTTCAGAATACTCTCAAAAGACCAAGATTCCAAAACTAGAACCTCATTCATACAACTGCAATTTTCAAAAACCTTTCCCATTTCACAAATGGAACTGTCCCCGATTATCCCAATCCCGGGGTGGGGGGTACAATAATGATATTGCGAGGCGCGATCGCAGCCGCCGATAGCCGCGCACCCATAGACCGACTCACGCGCACCTTAACGTTTATATTTCACTCTGAAGGCGTGAGCGTTGCGCTTGTAAAGTCAACCGATTTAATTGGCGGGAATGGTCGATGGTTTAGAGAAATTGTAGGGAGGTTAGAGTTTTATATTTGTTTCGTGGGTACTGAATTGAGTTCAGAGGTTGTTTATTTAAAATGTGATGCCATATAAAAAACATGGTCTCCAAAAGACCTCCAAACTCTGTAGTCAGTCTCATTAAGATGAACATGTAGGCACAAGCACCTAATTACTGAAGTAATTAATTATTTTTTATGTATCTTCTGGCATCATAGCATATCTGTTATGGCATGCAAAGACAAAAAATCCAATCGTGTACATAGATGTTCCTAGAAGTAGTTCAGAGCTTTTGGCCCATCACAATTTTGTCACCCACCAAAACCGCGAAAAAAAAACACCCCGATACTAAAGCATCCAGGCACTGGATGAGACAACCTAATCCCTACAACCGGACAGGCCCACCTATGACTGCCCTATCTAGCAAAGAGTACTCCTCGCGTGCCTAATAAATCCTGTGCCGTGGACGTGCGTACAAATTGGTCGCGATGCGATCGCGACAAGCCGACGACGCGCTTGTCTGGCCCTTGTTAACGCCTCAAGGAGATCGCATGCGATTTTATTGTCGCACCTCCTTAGAACGTGAGTGTGCCCACGTTTTGTTCGCAGTGTTATAAAGTCGTACGTCTGGTGAGAAATAGGTGTGGAGTTATGTTTTGTTATTGTACTTATTGATTTATTTGTATCTTTGTTTTTTTTTTTTTTAACTTTAGGTACATTTGTAGGATTTTGAGGCTTACGCGAGCTTTTAGCTTTGATTATTTCTAAAGTAATCTCCTTTTCGGCAATCATGTAGGCCGAATATTTGGCACATGACAATATTCGTCAATAAAAAGTTTAACCCCATCACTGTGACAATTTTTTTCCCTAAATTATTAGTCAATGCTGTCATTTTTAATCCTGCGTGCACATTTTAAAACTTTTTTAGACATATCCAACATTTTTTTAAATGTCTTTTTCTACAACTCCGTAAGACCATATTTTGAAACAGCACGGCACTGTTGATAGCATAGGTACCCTCATTTAACATAAGCGTAATGGTTGGCTAGCGATAAGGCCGGCGACGTTTCCGGGAGCGATGCGATAACCAGGCGATAGCGATACCGCTGCAGATTGTTACGTAGGACTGTACGTTCTAGGTACGTAATTACTTATGGCTTTTAGAAATCTAGTGCTTTGCGAACCGATTTTATTTAGGAATAAAGTTTCCTATGAAATTGTGAGTTTTAAACTTAATCTTGAACTTTTTGAATAAGAGTTTAAATTACACGACAAAAACATTTAAATTGAGAACCTCCTCCTTTTTAGGAAGTCGGTTAAAAAGCGTTTCGGTGACGACTTTAGTCATGTTGAATAGTTGCTTATTTTTATTACCTAGCCTAATTTAAATGAATGATTTAAATCAATCAAATGAAAATGATAATGGCGTCCATTGGTTCTGTCCTTCCACATACCTAACTAGTTAAATTAAATTATAAAAATACATATTCAATAAGAAATTAAAACAGTGGATACATGTTACATTTATTATATCCAATCCTTAATAAATCAAAGCATTAATTCCGTAATAAAATCTGACTTAAATACATGCGAAAAAGTTCACGAAACTTATTCGAGGAAAAGGATTTTCTACCTTAATTCGTCGCATTTACGATTCATTTTTGGGAAACAGAATTGAAAAATGTAAAAATACAGGAGTATTGTAACTTGCGACCTTTTTTGTGCAAAACTTTCCATAATCGATAAGATGGCGCTAGTTTTAAATAGGTATGCAAAATAATAATATTTTCATCTGCCTAGCCTTTTCCCAACTATATTGGGTCGGCTTCCAGTCTAACCGGGTGCAGCTGAGTACCAGTTTTACAAGGAGTGATTGCAGATCTGATCTCCTCAACCCTTAGGTAAGACTTGTTGCCCGACTTACTGGCTTCTGACTATCCGTAACGACTGCAAAAGATGTCCGGGACCTACAGTTTATCGTGACTTCAGAAGGTCGATGATCACCCATCCACGTACCTACCGAGCTAGGCTTTGACTTTACCACTATCTTCTTCTTCCTCCTGCCCTGTCCCCAATTTTATTAGGGGTCGGCGCAATATGTCATCCTCTTCCATTTTCCCCTATCACTCGTCATACTGACACTCACTCCCTTCCTATTCATGTCATCTTTCAGGCAATCCATCCATCTTTTCTTAGGTCTTCCTCTTCATCCATCTACATTCATATTTAGCACACACTTTGTTGCATGCATATCTTACGACTTTACTACTATCTCTCATTTCTAAATAGGTATGCAAAATAATAATAGACATTAGAAAATATAGTTGTAGAAGTAATAAAATTTTAATGGTATGATAATATAATGGTTGTAAAACAATCTAAAATGCAGTATTTCTTGTATTTATCGAAGTGTTCTCTTGTTAACTGACATGTTTCTTAAATTAAAATGCAAATGCTTATGTTCTGCACATGTATTCTTATTTTTAACAAATTATTTGCAGATTTGAGAATAGATTTTTAAATATATCTAAAAAATCTAGGTATAAATTGGTATTTTTGTGTTAATTAGCTTTTAAATAGCGTGGCGACAGCTTTCTCAGAATCGTTTAGTTGGTTCGAGTTTTTATAACATACCTGAGAGTATTTAAGATAAATATTGGCGCCTATTAAGTCATTATCTATTCCTGACTTATCTATACCACTTAATATTATAAAGTTGAAGTTCTAGTTTGTCGGTTTGAACGCGCTAATCTCAATGATTACTGGACCAATTTGAAATTATTTTTCAGTGCATTGTGTATTTATCATTGTACCATATCCAGTTGGAACCAAGGACACTTTTGTCTCAAATTATGACTTTACTAAGAAATCACCCTCAGCAGTTTTAGCAGGAAACCTACAAAATAACCCGCTTTTGTACCCAATATAGTTAAGAAATAGTGACCCAATATACTTAGTTGTGAAAATGCAAGGCAGATGATGTTTTCCAAAAGTGCAATCCCAATATTTAGCTAACATCATTGTCACATACATATTTGATACGGCAATCAGCAGTTCTAGCTAGTCATAGGGGCAAGACGGTATCGCGGAACGATACGGCCCCTATGGCGCACACTGTAGATAAAAAACAATTATACAATGTGTATTAGGTATTGTTCTGCATAAGTAGCCTTTTAGTGCAGTTTTTATGATAGTAGGTGAAGTTGAAATATTTTAAGCAGTTGCTATTTGGAATTGTAGGTAAAGATGTTCGTTGTGTTTCTGTCAGCGTTCTAAGGGAACTATATCCCACAGCGGAATAAAAAGTTGTCTGTCTTTTGTCAGGCTGTCCTGTATCCGGTTATTATATTCCAATCGGTTCATTGCTTTTGGCTTGAAAGCGCGTCAGAAATACAGTTAGCTACTTTTGCATTTTGTATGGCTGGATTTTGACAGTCCAAGTGGTTTTGGTTACGCGTTTTGCAATATTAAAGACTAGACTAGACTATTAAAAAATAGAAATAGATGGAGTTACACAACAGTTATAATGAGGAAACTACAATTTATCGGGCCAAAATATTCTAACAAAGTCAACACCTGACAGAGACATCCAAAAAAAATAATAACTACAATAAATATTCCGCCCGCGTAAACCTATTAAAAAAAGTCATTAAAACTAGATCCTGGCCAGCGATTAGAGACAAAAACCTTTTTGAAAAGATACAGGCATGTTCAATGTTCTGGAGTGGGCCTTTTATCGCACCGAAGAATCGCTCCGTATCGCGCGGGCGAATCTCACTGCGATCGGGCGAGTTTTGGGCGATAAAATTCCACCCTGCCCCACCTCGCCCCCCCCAAGTTCGCTAGACGCCTTTTCGACGTAGAATGTAACTGTTTGTATTGTGTATTTTTGGTGATACATTTTTGTTGGTTGAAAGTGTATGACATGTTGCAGTAGTATGTGATTGAGGCTGCAGTACGCTTTGAAGTAAAATGTTGAATCTGTTTGAATAGATGAAAATGGAAAAATATGTAATCGTTAATAATTTGTTGATATTGCTCGCTATGTATGTACATTAATGAATGATTGAATGAATAACTCACTTGAGAAGTTGAGATGCTTGGGTCCGTTTCACGCAATGAATTGATTTATTTCAAACTTAATGTTTTCTCCGAGGCCAGTAATATTCATAACTCATTCTCAAACACTTTCTAATGAATATTTAACTTATCGCCGTTCAAAATCTCTATCTTATCACCCCGAGCATAACTTCAGTTACTTAATTAGTTATTTTAAAACAGCACCTCGGTCGATATTAAAATAAAATCTAAATTCATTATAATTTACACATAGCTATTTTCATACGAAATAATCTAGTCACTAAATCATAGATGGTGTGATTACATTCTCTGCTATAATTACGGCCCCCCCTTACACCGAAGCGCGCGTCGTCCTACCGGCAACACACCCCGCTTATCGCGATGTGGCGTCGCGCGTCGCGGCGTTTCTTATCAGTCGCCCGCTCTCCATCTTAGATTACGATCCGTTGTAATAAATGGAAGGTGGATTGGAGCGTGACGGTGTGATACGCGGACGTGTGATGTCGCGAGCGCAGTTGGGTGGGATGTTTTTACGTGTGTTTTAACATGGGATTTGAGAAAACTGACCGGTGCAGTGAAAAGTGCTTTTGCTTTTTACTGTTTTTTTGCTGTCAGTGTATTTTTGTGTTCATTAATTATGCAGATCTGCTCTTTTTATTTTAGTGAAATGCGAATAAAACACATCTGATAAGATTTCGTTTTAAAAAATTTAGCATTCTTTTTTACGCAACTTTAAAAAAAGTCAAGATTAAGTAGGTAACCATATTTTCACAAAACTCAACAAACACAAATAATTAAGTATGTAGGTATCTAAGCATCTAATAAAAAAAAAACATATCTTGTATCAAACTTTCACAGTTTCGTCAACGTCATGCAGCATCGAAGCCGCGACCTTTCCGTAGCCACGCCCCCAGCGATCTGGAATCAATTAGCATGCGCGTGAGTCGGCCGGCCCACGGCGCGGGCGCATAAATTGATGCTAAACGAGATTGACCCCGAATCGAGTTTGTATGATGTATGAAGTTTGTTGTAAATTGTGAAGAAATGTCAATTTAGGTGTGAGATTTTGAGGATATTTTTTTGTGATTTTAGAAGAACTAGGAAATACGGATTAAAATTCAGTTTTACTATGCAGGTACCTATGCTTGGGTATTAATATGGGAATTTGACGACATTTAAAAAATACCTATAGTTTTTATTAAATTTTTTTACATGTATTTTTAAATTTCTTATGATTTTTCTCAATTAAAACTCAACTTATTCTGCCCCTAAAAATGCGGCAGTCAAAATCCCACTCTTTTTCCATCATCATTAAGTCTAAAATTGATTAAACAAAAGATCTCGCACAAGAACGCAGCGAATGCTGTATAGGGCGAGTCTGCACTATCGTCATGATGTTAGATAACATGATGTAGGTCCCGTATTTCGACACCAAACTCACTATTGGTTACTTTATAACTAAGTAGGTATGATATTATAAGAGGTACCTATAGTATAGGTAGACATTGATGTGAACTAGACTTAAAAAAAATGATGTGTATGCTTTCAGCGAGATTAGATTTTGTGATACCTCAATAATACAGCCTGTATAAAATAAAGACATGTGGATAATATAGGTACGTGGTGTCACATTTCACATAATTATGTAATTGCAAATAAGTTAGGTTATTTTAAAGAATCATGGGAAAGCACTAGTGTTGTGACACAAAAAATAATTGATACCAAAACTATCGCCGAAAAAATTCGGCAACCAACCAAATGCCTAATACCGAATAGTTTGACATAAAACCTTGATGTTTTAAAAGAGCAATAATAATAGCAATATTTTGGACCACAGACCTTCAAGGTGCTTACAAAAAGAGATCATTTGATAACACAACAGCGCAGCAGTGTAGATATAAGCTCAAGATAACGGCTTCGATTCCCCGGCCGATGTTTTCGTTAGATAATTTCATTATTTCGGTGGAAAAAATAGTTTTTTTAAAGTCGAACAATGGAACTGTTGTAGAATTAATTATAGATATCTACTTAAATGTGGTGATCTTTGTCGATTTTAGATTTTTAATCTGACTAGGGAAATAGAATTACGGTTATTACAAATATATATAAAAAACGGATAAAACTTAATAGACACAAGATGAGCACTAACTTACATAGTATTTTTTAAGACAGTTTTGAATGAGTGAGCAAGAAGTTCGTTACCTATCAAATAGTGTCAGATATTTATAAACTTTAGACTATCGATATTCTTGCCTATAAACAAAACAATCAACTTATTAATTGTTTCTAACAATAAATAAACAATAGATTATATTCCTATTTCAATACTATTTAAACAAAGGTGATTATCACTATTGTTTTCGAGTATTTTCCTAATTAAATGAGGTTAAGCGGATATTTATGTCTTAGTAATATTATTCACGAATATTTTTAGACTCTTAAATTAATGCCCGGGTAATTGGTTGAGCAGGTCAGACAGGTAGTCGCTCCTTGTAAAACACTGGTGCTCAGCTGCACTCGGTTAGACTGGAAGCCGACCCCAACATAGTTGGGAAAAGCCTAGGCATATGAAATCACTGTGGTAAATCCCAAAGATTATATTATTGACTTCTTAATAAAAGCATTGAAGTTGTTCTCGATTCTTATAAAAAATAAATAAAAAACAATGTTAGGTATTTTGCTAATTAAGCATCAACAAAGTTAATAGCAGCGTTTTACCTGAAATAAAACGCATATTAAATACTTACCTTATTTGAAGCTTACTAGTTTGAGATAGGCACCTACGTGTTTTCCGCTTTTATCTCCGTCCTTTTCTACCCCATATCTTGCATCTCTCTCGCACACCGACCAGTTTCACTCCCCACCAGGCAGGAGGCGACGAGTGTTCTCGGCGGCCACAGTTCGTCATTGAGTCGAAAACACCAGGCAGAAATTAAAATGTAAGCTTCAAATAAGGTAAGTATTTAATATGCGTTTTATTTCAGGTAAAACGCTGCTATTAAATTCTTGACCGTTATTTGAAGCTTACTAGTTTGAGACGTGTTTGTTATCGCCTGGTGGAAGTGGACGCCAATGTGAGCAAAAGCACAATGAAATTGTGTATGTAAATAGGTACTTAGGTACACGAGTAATCACATGTAAGTATGTGTATTGCGTCCTGGAATACTAATGTAATCAAAGTTAACTGGTACTGGTACTCAGCTACATCCTGTTAGACTGGAAGCCGACCCCAACATAGTTGGGAAATGGGCTCGAAGGATGAGTAATAAAAATTAAAAGAGAGATGCAAGAACAAAAGCAAAATTGATTTCATTTTCTAATAGTAATTAACAAAAACATTGCGATACTTCTTAATAACAATAGTAACAAAAATATAGACATTAATCAGCTGGATTAATTAAATAATCGAGATAACTTGCTACTTCTATTTAGTGGGTATCTTTCCCTTCTGTAAAAATGGGCAAATGTATTGCCTGATCGCCAATTACCCTTTGCTAATATATCGTCCAAAAGTATATTGTCAACACAGATTTTGACGCTACCGCCGAGTGGAAGCTTCCTGGGGTTGTAGTTATTCCTGCCTCTTTTAACAATGTCTTAATCCACCCGCATCATCGTTCGGGTGCCTGCCTTTGGTTGGCCTCTAACGGTGTAAATAAATTTAAGGAATTAGCCGATGTCCGTCTATCTTCTAACAAGGCTTTAGTCTTTCTGACCCAATACACTGGACTTAGATTTATATTTTCCTGATTATCCATCAAACAACAACCCGACTGCCTATGACTAGAACTGTCGGTCTTAGAGCCAAAGACTGGCCATAAGATTAAATTATCTTTGTTGTTTTTGAAATGTTCTGGGTCTATTGCAAGCAAGGAAAGATCATGGACTCGCCTTTCCGAAACAAGCTAGCAAAAGAAAGAGCAGCAGTGTGCCTGGAAGTTGCAAATGGATTATTCTCGTCTACGTTTACTGCACTTAAGTAGGTTACCAATTGGTCAATATTCCAGATGGACGGCTTCCCGGGGAACAGGTTTGCTCAGCGCTATTGATTTTAAATTGTGTCCGACTAGAACGTGTGAACCTAGCTCTCCAGTGGTTTCTGCATTGCATAGTGTAGCTATAACTGACTTGTGTAATAAAATAGTATTGTATGTTAGTTTATTTACTATGTGTAAGTCTGCTAAAAATTGGGTAAGTATAGGTCCAAATAGGGATTCAAGGATTCATAGGATCCAATTTCATACTTTTCGCCCCAATTTAACCATCGACTCCAAGCTGATTGATAAGCGTTGCGTGTGGATTGAAGAAGACTTCAGTCGGAGAGACTCCTTGTCCCGCCCCCCCCCCATTTCCCTGACCTTGGCAGGGGGTATCCCCGTTGCTGTGTCTATCGGTTTCTGCTCGAGGTTCATCAGTGTGTAGGGTACTGCTAATGATCGGGACTTCAAATCTGCTCGCCAAAATACCTGGTGCCACCGAAGGAACTACTATGAGATTAACTCCCGTTCCTGAATTGAGATGACTGAGGACCTACGGTATAAGGTAAGGTGGCGGTAATACCCATGCTAGCGGGTAAGTCAAAACTTGAGAAAAAGGCATCGTGGAACCCCGCTTTCGGGTCCTTCAGATCTAGGGGCACGTAGTACACAACTATGTGTCCCTGGGCTCGCTTCGAGGCAAGTAGGTCCACTGCTGATACAAGATGCCACTCCGGTGGAGGTTTGTGTCGGGAGAGATGGTCTGCCTGACTGTTGAATAGGGCTGGTATATGATTCACGACGTGATAGATTTGATACAGCTCAAGATAACTGAATACTCTGTACGTCAAGTTCGGTAGGCTCCTTGATCGGGTGCCACCTTGATTTCTTAGATATGACACCACAGTCCCATTTTTGCATTGAAAAATGGCTGTTGATCTCTTTAGCAACTTGCCGTGATTTTCCAGTTAATACTGCAAGCATCTCTTTCAGATCGCAGTGAAAGCCTTTTTCTCTCTCGTTCCATGAACCCATTACGGGAGTTCCGTTCAGTTGTGCCCCCATCCTACATCGGAGGCGTCCGTGGTTATAAGGTGACAGGGAAGTGGCGAATGAATATCCAAGGTTTGGTGGCAGCTGACCAGCCACCACTTTAGATCTGCTAAGGCATCTGCTGGTAGGTTCAACATTGCTATACTCCATTCACCGAGCCGTGAGCCCACAATGTAACCAAAGAATGACACTTTTTCAAAATGGTGGGTATAACCCGACCGATGACAAAAACGTCACATTTTTATGTAAAATGTTCTTAGTATCGTGGTCTTCAATTAAGTAGGGTTCTATGTATGACAGTCAAGACTTCTAGGTTCATTTTACATGTAAACGATTTACTACATATTTCATTAAAATTAAGAAAATAATTTACGGCCTTTATTATACATATTTGATTTCAAATAAGTTTGAAAAGATTGCATAAGTTCCACAGACATCGTTCTAAAATATCATTTCTAATGTTGTCAGTATATTACTTTCGTAGTTATTTTTATAAAATATGATCATTACTTCAATCGTGACTTATAAGAACCCTTTTTATGGTTTGTTCACCGTTTGGCTCACGGTTCCATGAATAGGGTAGGTATAGATTGCTGTTCAACACTGCATTGAGGAAAGTGAGGAGAGCCCGGTAATGCAGTCTGCCGTATGGAACAACGAAAACTTGCGAAGTTTAAAAGTCCTATCAAGCTATGCAGGTCTTCTAAGTTTGTCGTGCTGTTTGTCACGTAGTGCGTTTTGTCATTATCTTGTTGATAATGCTTGCGATTTATTCACTTGCCATCCAAAACGTGGTGCAAATGATCCCAAAGTAGGCAAATATATCTTGGTGAGCCACCAGAAAATCGAGATACACAATTAAAAGTAACCCTTGAGTTTTCAAAGTTTGAGCCACCCAAATTGGTCACTGTGGCGAAGGTCTTGGGTGCCGTGCTTAAGCCAAATGGTAGGCACGTAATCTGAAGCAGTCTTCTTCTGTATACTAGTCGAAGAACATGTCTGTGACCTCCGGCTACCGGAAGGTAGAAGTAAGCCTGGGCGAGATCCACTTGCACAGCCATTCGTCTTTCTGAAGAAACTCTAGCACCCGAAAAACATTTATTAAACTGAAGGGTTCCGTAATTATGAACTTGTTGAGAACCTTGAGATTGAGTATTGGACGGTTCTTTCCGTCGCCTTTTGGGCACAAGAAACATATTGGAAAGAAAGCTGGCAGAATTTGCAGCTATCAATAGAACTTTTTGTTTTATCATTTGGGATATGACGACATCCATCTCTTTGGACTCTCTGGTCAAATCTGGCATTATCTATCAAAGGTGGCTCTTGGCCAATGGTATGCGATACCCAGTTATTATTTTTGACAAGAAAGGCGGAGCTCCCATTTCTTTCCATTGGTCTTGATATAATGTTAGGCAACCCGCCTGGAAAGTCATAACTTACGTGCCTTGTTGGACGCATCAAAGTCCGCCTGCGGTCCTGGACGCTTTCTGTTTCCTCTGTTGGACATGGTTCCTATTGTAATTTACTCGTGATATCCCAAGGGAGCTTTTAGAGTTTTGCGTCACACGCCATTCAGCGTGAGTGTGATTACCATTTCCCTTCGAGGGAAGGTTATAATGGCGACTCTTCGAAAGTCGATCCAAAAAGCCACCCTGCGAGGGTAGATTGCAATGATGGTACGACCCGCAACATGCATGATTGGTACCCTGCGAGGGTCCGTGATAATGAGCCGACCCCTGCGGGGGGTGGCTAGTATACTTACTGGTCCCTGCTTTGTAATGATGCTGCGACTCGCAAAATGCAAGATTGGTACCCTGCGCGGGTCCGTGATAATGAAACGACCCCTGTGGGGGGTGGCTAGTATACTTACTGGTCCCCACTTTGTAATGATGCTGCGTCTCGCAACATGCAAGATTGGTACCCTGCGCGGGTCCGTGAAAATGAGCCAACCCCTGTGGGGGGTGGCTAACATACTTACTGGCAGTCCTAGGCGGAGCGTACCAAGTCTTTCAAGGCCGAAAAGCATCACACGCCGAGATAATGAGCCGACCCCTACGGGGGGTGGCTAACAGACTTACTGGCAGTCCGAGGGGAGCGTACCAAGTCTTTCAAGGCCGAAAAGCATCACACGCCGTGATAATGAGCCGACCCCCATGGGAGGTGGCTAACAGACTTACTGGTAGTCCGAGGGGAGCGTACCAAGTCTTTCAAGGCCGAAAAGCTTTCTTGACACCATCAGCCCTCTTCAAGTGCGGTAGTGATCAGTCCGAACTAAGGAGATGCTGGTTGGACCGCACCTCACACCATTCTTTTTTGTCAAACCGTTGAACGCCTTGCAGGATTGAACTAGGGCCACAGGTGCCTTAGGAACTTCGGGCTTGCTTTCTTTTCCATAGTCACGTGCACGGGCTGTGGTAGCTTTATTATTTACCGCATCTGTATTTGCTTTATAAGTCACTCATTCTGAAAACAAATTACTGAAAAAAAAGTACACGGAAGAAACTCGTGACAAAAAAGGGGTAGATGTACAAAATATTAACACTTGATTTCGCAAAATCGAATATCGAACGGTAAAACCGTTAACAAATTGTATAAAATATTATAAACTCACCTGTGTTCTGCGAGAGCACTGAGTTTATTTTTCAACGAAATACTACAGCGGTTGGTTAGACAACCTTCTCGGGCGGAAAACAAGACGCCAATGACGAACTGTGGCCGCCGAGAACACTCGTCGCCTCCTGCCTGGTGGGGAGTGAAACTGGTCGGTGTGCGAGAGAGATGCAAGATATGGGGTAGAAAAGGACGGAGATAAAAGCGGAAAACACGTAGGTGCCTATCTCAAACTAGTAAGCTTCAAATAACGGTCAAGAATTTAATATCATTTATTGCGAGAATTCTTATCTTGGAGGAAATACAACATACTTCCAGTTGATAAGGAACTTGCCTAATTTATATGGAGGGACAAAAAAACTGCATCGGTAGGTACCAAATTCTTTTTGGCCGAATAAATATTAGGCCTTATAATTTTAGGTTTTGAAAACGGTTGGATGGTATTTATTTGACTTTTTTATATGAAATTATACTTTTATTATATGAAAAAAGAATCGTAAGTCGTTTCAAATTATTCATAAGGAACTAGTCATTAATCCGAAGGTTACTAAAAACAATAAAAAACTATGTTCTTCAGATAAAAACAGCATTTTTTAAATATTTTTCTCAATGTTAATCTATTTTTGTATCCTATTACAAAATATTGCATCAGTCGTCTGCTAATAGTTGTTTATTTTTGAATATATTAAGTTATCTTAGTAGATAATCAGCCAATCTGGCTGATTTTGTGTCTAGATACATAATGTCTATGCCAGGTGCTTATTTTCCTGCCGGGGCTGCGGGTCCTGCCGGGGCTGCGGGTTGTTCGAAAGAGATACCGCGGCCCTGGTACATAAAAGGTCTATGACGGAACACGACGATTTTAGTCAGTAAGAGTCTGACACTCCCTCACCGCTGCTAACCCACAGCGGGAGGGGTCATTTGATGATTTTACGTCGCTAAAAAAAAAAAAAGGTGCTTATTTTAATGTTTTTTGAGATAAGAGATCAGTGATCTTGCACTTTGCTTCATTTTTGGTAAAAAATTGAGACTGGTTATATAATCTTGTTTCAATTTATATTAGAATGAGATAGAGTTATACTTCATGTATAGTTGCATCCCTTTTTCACTATAAAAAAAAATTGGATTTTTGTATGAAAAATTTTAAAATTACATTAATGTACAGTCTTCAGATTGTAATTTTGTTTTATTTAATTACTTCTTATTGCTGTTTATAATATTAAAAATATGTTTGTTATTCTCTAATTATTTCTTAATGAGATACAATTAATTTTATATGATAATTAAATGTATGAGTTCAACAATTCAAACTCAACTATTAAACATTGAGGATATAATAAAAGTTAATGGAAGGTTTGAGGAAGTGAACACTTCTGTAACTTACCATGTTTTGTTTAGTAATTCAATAGATATTTTAATATTATTATTTTAATGTAGAAAATCATTGACAAAAAATATTTTTATGGTATGTAGAATAATCTAAGTATTGTTATTATCTAAGCACTGAAAAGAAAGAAAATACTCTTACTGACTTAGGACAACCCTATGAAATATTGATTACTACCTAATAACAGATAATTTTTAAATAACTGATCCATTCATAAAAATCTGAACAACAAAAATGTTGTCAAATATTAGGCGATACCTAAATCCACTTAAACAAAAGACAGTAGTCCAATAAAAAAAAATACAAAACAATTTCTATAAAAAACCATTATAACATGACCTTTCAAACCCCCATTCGAAATTTAAAAAACCGGCCAAGTGCGAGTCGGACTCGTGCACGAAGGGTTCCGTAAATTACAGTTAAATCAACCTATCTCAAAAACTATAAGAGATACTTTGATCAAACCAAAAATCGTTGAAAGAGTTAATTAGCATGCATCACCTCTATTTTTTTTAGAATTTTATACCCCGTAGTTATAAAAATAGAGGGGGGGGGACATACTTTTTACGACTTTGAGAGCTGATATCTCAAAAACCGTTCACTTTAAGAAAAATGTTTTTTAGAAAACTTTATATCATTTTAAAAGACCTTTCCATTGATACCCCACACGGGTATGTACATCGAAAAAAAAAATTTCATCCCTCAGTTACATGTATGGGGGGCCCCACCCCCAATTCTTTTTTTTACTATTTAGTGTCATATTTTTGTAGCGGTTCATACAACACATATTCCCATCAAATTTCATCACTGTAGTACTTATAGTTTCCGAGTAAATCGGCTGTGACAGACGGACAGACGGACAGACGGACAGACGGACATGACGAAACTATAAGGGTTCCGTTTTTGCCATTTTGGCTACGGAACCCTAAAAAGAAACACCCTCCATTATCACATGGCGCGCACACATTGACATTCTTTAGTCTCGCTCACACAGGCAAACAATTTGATAATGAACGTGGAATCAGAATAGAGATAACGTTTCTCCCTCGTCTTATCAGTAGAATCGGGAGGCTGGGACCCATTGAGTGGAACACACGTCATTTTTATCGCAAGCCACGACTGTCTAAGAGGGGCTGATGGATAGTTTTTTATTTATTTTTATTTTACAGTGTTATTTTGAATAAAAGCAGCTTTAGTACCAAAAACGTTGGACAAAAAGAAGGATTTATTCATTAAATACTAAGACTGAATTAAAGAGGAGTACAAAAAAATAAAACCATAAATATTAATTCCTCAAACACAAATCTGATATTAAAACAGACAGTTGAACTGCATTATACTGATGAAGCAACGAGATAGAAACACAACGAAACATACGAACTATTTAGACATAGTTGACATTGACAGGACCTGTCAAAATAGGAACATGCCTCACGAGTTCGGTATTTAAAAATGATTTCGATGTCATTGTATTTTTGATTTGGTATCGGCTTATGATCGGTATCTATTTTTTGGTAATGTCACATCACTATTTTGGTGGTTAGATGTTTTTGATTTTAATTCAACAAGTTCTAGAGCACTTACAGGTCCTTATTTGATCCAGTATATCTTTAGTCCTGGTATAGAAATTTACCTTGATTTTAAAATTATTTTCTAACACAGACGTTCTGTCTGCATTCAAGAGACTGAAAAATGTAAACGCCAGTAATATCATTTTATCAATGATTTACATTCGCTTCATGATAATAATATATCTACAGGGCAATAAAAATCCTATATAATACATTAGTACCACAGTTAAGGCTATCAGAGTAGAGATAAAAAGCCGCAATCTTAACGACCGCCTTATCGCGAATTCGGAGAAAACTGCTATCATATAGCGTGGGCATACTGTATTTATTTATTTGTTTTGATTTTGAACTTGGCCCTTTTTTGCCTTCTTGCGATGACTGGCAGCTTGGTTATTTGTAATCTCTTGGGGCTTAAAGAATAAGGCACATTTCATATCAATATGATCCTTTTCCCCGAAGTATACGGCAAAGAATGTCCAGATATATATCCATACTATTAGAGACCAAATGGTCTCTTACGGTGTTTAACTCCAAGGGTACAATGATGTTACCTATTATAAACCGGGCCTAGAAACTGACTTATGGCTGTTGAAAAATCTGACTAAAACTGGTAGATTACAGAAGACGTTGAATTTCATGAACACCAGTCATACTTTGTTACTTCTAGCCTAATAAATATACATTATATAAGTTAATAAATAATAATTAAAACGCTGTAAGTAAATTA
This sequence comes from Helicoverpa zea, assembly GCF_022581195.2. Taxonomy (NCBI): domain Eukaryota; kingdom Metazoa; phylum Arthropoda; class Insecta; order Lepidoptera; family Noctuidae; genus Helicoverpa; species Helicoverpa zea. The sequence goes on from NC_061454.1 coordinate 1,841,674, forward strand.
TTTAGCATTACTGTAATATAGAGTGCATTGAACCCCACGATTTGTCAAGATAAAATAAGGAAACTGTAGCTTTTATTTGCTATGTTTTAATTAGAAAATGACCAACATAAGAGGTGTAAGTAATTTAAGGTCTATTTTGTTGTCCTTAAGTGTTATTTAAACCCATTTAAATGTCTTTAGTGCTTCTGTGACACTAATTAGGAATCTGGGATTACCAATCAGTGATAAAAGATGCTTACAAATACAGATGCGAATTCCAAGAATGTTGTTATTATCAAATGTCAACAAATTCTATTTAAACATGACGTTTTCCTGCAAATCAAAGTGATGTAGACTTGTTTTTGTTATGCACTTGTAAGTAATATTAAGAGCAAAAAATATTAGGTAGAATAAAATGTAAGCAGTGTTTTGTTTTTGTACATAACATAGAAGCTACTAGACATTCTTCGTTATTGTAGATTTTACCTATCATAAACGCAATATCATTAGGCAATGTGTAAAAATGTCAAAGTTTAATAGATAACACAACTGTGCTGTTAGTAACAACAGTAAGTAATTCTTATTTGATACAACATTTCATTCAATACGCAAGATAGATGCCTCTAATCGGTATCGGTATCTATTCACGAGATATTTCATTGATACCCATCGCAGATTGAATAGACAAGGAGCCAGCTTTAGAATGCGCGAATGGAATAAAACAGAGGGCATTAAACACTCGAAAATAAATGAAAATTTAATAAAAAAATAAGCATTATAAACATGAAGTTACACCGACGATATGTAAACAAATCTTACACATTGTTTTGAAGTCGACAGCGCCACCTGGCGGCGGGTCCCCGGCCGCCACTTCCAGCTGTTTCAGATACCGCAACCACAATAACATAATATCCACAGCACAGCACTATTTTTTGGTATTTATTTTGTGTATATTTGTGCGCGCGACATTTTAGCCGTCATACTTTTACCGCGTAAAGTGAGTGACTGGCGTGGCGAGCCGAACGCCCCTCCGCGCACACACGCGCGCCGTGTCTGTATAGCGTCGCACACAGACGCGACCGATCCCTTATCAGGTTGGTTTAACTAGCAATGGCTGGCCCCAGATGCTATCACTCGGGGCTCGCGGTAACGTTGCATTGAAAGATAAGAGTCAGCGATACTATCGCTCTTTGAATAAACTTGTATAAAATGTCAAATAAAAAAGCTGCGAGCCATACACGTCGTCTAGCGGCGATTTTTTGATATCAACTCCTGAATGTCGGAAGTTGGACAAGGTTTGTGATTTCGAGATTTTTTTATGTTGTCCCAGAAATGTGGAAGTTGTGCTGTTGTTAGATCTTCTTGTGCATAAAAAGTTGTAAATAGGTAAGTAAATGTATTTTTTTTTGTTTCAGAAAAAAAAAATCTCATCTTTTCTGAAAATCATGAAAACTTACTTAGCTCCTCAAAATACTGTTCTGCAACTAAATACTGGACTTACCTGAAAACAGACAAAAAAAAAACACTTATAAAAAGTTCATATTACGACAAAATGACTTCCCTAGCACCAAAACGAAAAACAAATTCTATAGAATCCAAAATAAAAGTAACTAAACGAAAAGGGCTCAAGTTGTGGGTGGTACAGCCGTAGTACAAATAGGAGACAATACAATGACATTGAGGAAAACATCCAACTAGGTCAGAATGCATCACATAGTTCTGAATCAGTTTCATTTCGCATTATCAAGTCTTCCCGCGTAGATCTCTTGTTTATGTATTGTCAAATTCACTTAAATGACTAAAGATCCGTGTACTGAATAAACAAGATCTTGTGACGTTTCAAATGAGAGTAAAATAACACTTATTGTATTTGGTTAAAGATTTTTATGTCACTTTTGCCTATATTGGTGAAGATTTCTTTAATTTTAGGGATATTTTTAGCCTTATTTGTTGATGTTCTTATCAGAATGTGATCTGACGATATTGATACTTTTGGGTACATTTTAATTTGAAACATATTTTTTTTATTTATAAGACCCATAATATGGCTTTACATGCTAAAGCTGAATTTAACGTTGATATCGGTAACATTGAAAATGGCTACCTCTATCGAAGAGCGAACGTCCAAAAAGTGTAAAACCTATTTTTAGAAGCATTGACTATGTTTCAAAAAATAACTATAAAACTACTTTATTTTTGAACTCTAAAACTATCAGATAAACCAGTCTCCCATAATTCGAAACAAACACAGCCATGTTTTTTGCTCCTTGTACATTTATTCTCATATATGGCACAAGTGCGCGTACGCATTTAATAGCAGTCTAAGATTCGGTGCTGATCCACGATAGCAACCAAGGTTATGATTTACTAGATACGGACGCAGGTGGCTGAACGGTAGTGATGGGAAATGCTGGGAATTGTATTGCAATCCCGGAATATTTCTAAATGGATTGTTTAGTTTAATACTGGTCAATAACGTTGTACCTACTTAAAGTTAAAAAGAAAAATTGAGCTTAGATTTTATTTTTCATAGTTAAAGTGGAACGTTTTGCAGTTCTGACCTCATATTAAAATTCTTTGAAAGTACTACAAGAGCTCATAGTAACATAATGGGTTGATTAATTAGGAAAATAACATTTTTTGATGTTTGTTGTGCTAAATTCAATTTCACTTACCACCGTCGAACTTAACAGCACTAAATATGAGTACAACACAATTAATACTCCAAAAATAACTGACAGCACGTACTTGCATAAATATTTCATTAGTACATTGTTATGTCCCGTTGAAAACACAACGTTTGCCACCACTACACTCACACAAGCATCGCCCTTGTGTGCGATCCCCGTCTCAGATAGTATTATCTACCATCTCGTATGCAACGTTCATTTACATAAAAACTATTATTTTTTCGACCATGCCTTTATCTTTTATCATCGATTAAGTTTTTTGTTCTGTGCGCTTTAATAACTCACAACATCTATCTAGTTTTTGTAACGTTATTTTTGAGTTCTATATTTCATACTAGCCTTACATTGTCACGCGGTTTCACCCGCGTCCCGTGAGAATTTCTGCTTGTACCGGGATAAAATATAGCCTATGTTACTCGAAAAGAGTGTTACTTTCAATTTTTCAAATCGTTTCAGTAGTTTGGAACCCTTAGGACACAAAAATTAAGAAATAATCTTTTTTATTATATAAGTTTATATATAGATCTGAACTATCTGGTCCCTAAATTGTACCAATCGTCTTTAAAACACTTACCAAGCTGAAACCCAGTCCCATAAATCCAGTACCACAAGATTGAAAGGATAATACTGTTAGTCTGTTACCATAGCAACCACACAAGGCATGGAGATCACAGATTGCAGCATGATGTCATCAGTGCATTCAGTACAAGTGGCTACTGCTCATTCACCTGATGCAATCCTTTGTGGAAACTATGCAGATTCTTCAGCTAATGATATTGGTATTTTAGATAGTAGTAGTTGATGTAATTCTTTGTAAAATATACTTGGATTGAGTTCCTTAGACAAAGATGTTTTTGGGAATTTATGTCATTTACGTCCATGAATATTGAGAACAAGTATGGTTTTGGTACATCGAAATCGAATGCCCATTCTATACACATCTCTCAAACGAAAATAATGCCCTTTGGCGAAAAAGAATGCCCTTCTCCTAGCTTTAGTTCTTTGTTTAGTGTAAGCCCAAAGCTAGAAAATTCCAAAAGACATTCCAATTCTCACACCACACACAAAAAACAACGTTGTCCTTAAAAACAGGGTCAAAATACAAATCAAACGGCGGCCGCTAAGAACATCATATCTACTCGAAAATTCATAAAAGAAAGCCCACACTGATAGGACTCGGCGCCAGCTATATGTGATGATAACTCCCAGAATAAATCAACCCGTCTTCGTACCTACTGATAAGAGCAGATAAAGCATTAATCAGTATTGGTCGAAGTTAATGGATTCTTAATGCGATGGTCGTCATGTGGTGAAGTGTTTCTGAACCCTTTGATTTGTTGTGTGAATTTTTTGGATCTGTTCGCACCAATTTTGGACGTTTGGGCGTATGGACGTCATTAGGTTATTAAGAATTGATACTGTAATTGTGGTGGAATTTTTTTTTCTGTTGGTTTGTTTGTAATCTGATTTCAAGGTGTTATTACTCTTCTGATGATGTTCTCCGAGCTGATATCGGCTACGACGGCTGCTGTCATGTAAGGAAATTAGACAGCTGCGCAGGACATATTATAGTGCACAAGCATTTGCGCAGACACAGGTGCACTGACTATTCCTTCACTCTGATAGCCCAATGGGACTCTTACTTTTATGATATATCTTGGTTTTATGTCCATTTGACAACTTAATGAAAGGTGCAGAAAATACCCATCAATTCTGTCTAGAGGGATTAGGTAGAATTAGTACAGTAGGTTCCAAAAATACCATCTTGAATTGTAAAATATCGGTATAAAGTAGCAATAAAGGCCACAGCACAAGGATTTAGTAGCACTGTAAGTTATGTATACGATAATTCACATTCAGATGAGCATGTATTTTAAAATTGACTTCCCAGTTCGTCTGTCCATCTAGATTTTTATCAAACCAAGCTACTGTATTCATAATTTTTATCTCCATATCATGATTACCGGTTACAATTGTATAAAATTAAATTTACATAATGACTTTTAATTGTAACCTTGTTGTCTGCAATTTTAGATTTCAATGTATTTTATTGTTTTTTAAATTACAGCTTCTTGTTCAAGATTGTTATTTTGATGCCGATTAAATGAAAGAAACAAATGATTTTTAGGCTGGAAACAATTTTTAACGGCAATTAGAGTAAAGTATTTGTTGAAAACAAAATGATGATGATCTTTAAAGTTGTCGTAGTTAAACTTTAAAAACAAGTAGCTAATAAGGAAGTAGAATAATTACTGTACTTGAAATAAGTATTTGCCTAAATGAATCCAAATAAATTATTGACGTAGACACTACCCAAAATAACCATGACCACAAACAACCAAAAATAAACGGCAAAATATAACCACAAACACAGGTAACGAAACGTATCGAATTTGATGCGTTTCGTTTCGTCGATGTAGCGATAGGCGGTCAATCGATACGTTATCAGTACCATCTACCTCCCCTCTCTCGCCCCCTACAGGTGCTGGCTGTAATGGCAGCAGAATATTTTGTTTATTGGAATAATTAATTTTGTGGATCTAAAATTTGGTAGTGTTGCTTCCAGAATGATCTATGAAAACTCCTTTGATGCTTTTACAACTTGTAAAGATTTTGTCACTGTTATGCTGTGATAAGATGCTCTTTTTTCAATACTTTTATCATTTTTCATTATACCTATTACTATTCCCTCATTTTCATTTGAAGGTACTAAGACAAGAAGAATTAGAATAAGAAAGAAGCAATAAGATCTAGATAGAAGCATATAGCGAATACTAGAAGTCATAGCTCTTGACATTAGCACAGCAAACAGATCTTGCAATATCATTAGTCAAGCTCTAGTTACAAATAGTAACAGACAACATAGAGAGTTATGCCTCAAACTCAATCATCATTAAATTAATAAAGCTTTTCAATACTAATTTCTAATCATATATACATTCATTATAAAAGTCGTCAAACACTTCAGCTTTTTCTCCTGTCTCTACCACATTTGTGTGATGGCGAGATGGTGCTGATAATCGGCCGATCAAATTACTGGCGGGGTCACCACGCCTGCAAGCTTCCTCCACAAGGTGTGATGATTAACAGAGGACAAAGGGAACATATGGCTTTAAGGTCTTTAAGCCAGGGAAGTAGGCAATTCCATATTAAGGATGTGTATAATAATTGGGAAAAGAGAACCAGTTTTATCACTGGATAATATGGTAGGAGACAAGAATAAGGTAGAGGTAAGAAGAAGGGAGAGAAAAATAAGGTTCAATGCGATTGGTTAATCCATCCTGAACTAAGAAAAATTGGTGATAAAACTTAGTGTGCTAGTTGGCTTCTTTGAGTTGATGATATACTTTGTACGACTTATAAAGTGACTGCAGTAAGTAGGTACATATGTAGGTACTTAATTTCGATGTCGCAGTTTCCAAAATTCCAAGAACTGCATTTTTATAAAACATTGCTTAAGACACCTTGAATATGTAATCTGATCCGTCTACATTGATTCACAGCAGATGTAATATTTTTTATTCTGTTTCGGTCCTGATTAGATCTAAAGTAAGATTGTGTTTCTAATATATTTGTGAAGTCGTTTAACTAAGAAGGGCAATGGCATGCGGTCGTTTAGAACTGAATAACCTTGAATTAAATTGGGTCAGAAGCTTTCCGGCGATAAAAACATAAAAGACTATATAAAGATACCGCGCAGTTATAAGCCCGTATCTAAGCATTAAGTTTTAGCATTCAATAATACTACTGTAATGATCAAATAATTAGTTATGGTTGATGATCAGTTTTTTTTTTGTTTGTACCCTTAAGGCTCCGAAACTACTGAACAGATCTCAAAGTTCTTTCACTGTTGAAAAGGCACTCTCTTACCGAGTAACATAGGCTATATTTTATCCTACTGCCCGTACCGGGCGTTAACACGAAACGCGGGTGAAACCGCGGAGAAACGGCTAGTTACTCCTAAAATGATCACAGCAAGTCATACAGCACCAAGACAAACTCGATCTATTATAATTAAATCAATTAATCCATCATCACTTGAGCCAAGCTGATTAAACAGTGAGAGTAAGAAAAACAAACTTTACTATAAGAACCAGCTGTTTACCTTAACAGTCAAGTTAATTACCAATTAAATGAAAATAAGTCATTATGACTCATAAGGGATACCACCTGGCTCGTTGAAGACTTACATGGATAAAAATATTGTTTATGGACTTAAAAGTGCAAAGGTGAGATAAAAATTAATAACGAAATAATATGAGATTAATGTTGATGGAAAAAGTGATATAGAAAATGTAGTTACGGATAAAATTGTTCAGAAATAAGCACACAGCGACACACGTAATATACACACAGAAATGAATGTAACAAAGGACCAAGATGTATGATAAACACTGACTTTAATGATAAACATAACACTGTAGATGTCATTTAAAGACTACGCAATAAAGAGCCCTCTTTAGGAATACTTTAAGCCAATCATAAAGTTATTTAAGAAACAGTACCTCAAGAAATCCATAAGCCTAAAGACAGAAATCAATCAACTATCAGATTTAGAGGTAACACCATCAAAAATAGACCCCAACCTAATATTTTAGCAGGCTAAAAATCCTAAATACAGTCGCAAAAAGCTTATAAAGCTGAAAACACACATAGTACCCATCATAACCGCTGCTGAGACGGCCCATATTGCATTGTGAGGCTAATTGGATTGAGATGCTTATCTCCTGAACCGATAAAATGGCGTAGATAACATTCTGTAGTGACTTATTAAGGCCGTTCCCAGAATAATATTAGATCGCACGATACGCGTTGTGGTACCGATTGCAGATGAAACTGTTTTTAGTCTGGTGTTTTTTTTTTTTTGGATAGTATGTGTTTCGTTTTTTGGTGTATCGTTTTTGTTGTGTGGTTGATCATATGTGTGTATATGAGATGATTTTGTTTTGTTAGTAGCTATTGTTGGTTTGTTTTTAATTTGGTAAGGTCAGTCTGTAATAATTTTAATCATACTTAACATATTTTTTTAATAAACTTTTTGGTGTGACTAACTTTGTGATCCACATGACGACCATTCAATACTGACTCATTGATCTTTCCAAACATAGTTCAGTTTCTAACTAACTCTGCAAGTCCACATTTTCCTGATCACATCCAAGCCAAAATTCCACTCACCAGAAAAACTTCCAACAAACCCAATTAGGTCAGACCTCCTCCACATATCTGCAAACGCTACTCCGCTATCAACGATCAGAACAACGGATCGCGTTGTGTAGTTTTTGCGAAATTGGTCCCGATCGAGTGTTATTCGTCCGTGTTGATTCCCGGGAACACTGCATGTATCGCAGCTCTGATCTGTGACAGCCCTACCTTCAGACCCTGGACGTGAGTCATCAGGAGTTCATTTTGAAATTGGAAGGAAATAATCTGAGTCTTTTAAGGTTCTTAGGAAGGATTGGTGAGTCGAGAGACCCTCTCTATAAAACTTTAAAGATCTTGCTTCTTAAGTAGCAGTACTGATTTATTCCCTAGCTACATAGGGTCTTTGTAATATAAATATATGTAGAAATGTCATGTAAATAATATTGCAAGAAATATTTGCAAAATGAAGTATAGTTTTCTGATATTTTTTGATTATGATTCTGTTTCTGACTCACCCAATTTAGTTTGCAAAAGTGGTGTGTAACTGTTGTAGTTTGAGTAAATATTAAACTTTACACGTTATTGTTTTGATGCTTTTGGAATGGTAGGTAGGTGTTAATTGTAAAAAAAAAACTATAGTAGGCATTTGATGGGCCATCCTCCGGCCAAAAAATAATAATGGGGTATTTGGTGGAATTATATTACATAATCTTTAGGGCTACTTCTAACTACCGTGTAAACTCAAGACAATACAACAACAATATTTACAATGATAACTAAATTATTAATAGAGGTGCTTAAATAAAATTAATACCATATCGTGACCGCGTCGATGGAGATACTGATCTTTTGGAAAAAAAGGTGCATAAACTTTAATTAGAAGAGCGAGATCAATTTGTGAGATAAGACGTATCGTTGAGATACACCTTGTTGTCTGCGGTATTACTTATTACTTATAACTTTAATAGCACCTGTGCTTATGTTAATAATGTTTTGATAATGTAATCTTCGTTATTTGGCATCTGGTTTTTTAAAGATCTTATCTGAGGCTTTTTGAGGTTGTGATTCGTTAAGTGATCGCAAATTATTAGTAATCGTAATTGGAACTGTGTGAACAACGTTGTAGCTATTTAGAACAACCGGATAAAACTTTAAGACTTTCTCGGCAAATAGTCGTCGTATGTAACTCTAAATGAATTTTGAAATCAGTCCAGTAGTTAATAATATTAGTGGGATAAAGAAAACAAACAATCAAACTATGTCTTTATGGAACTTAAATTTATAATTATGGTGGTAACATAACAATTTCAATATAAAACAATAGTCAGGAAGTTCACAGTGACTGGAATTGGTCTACCATTGACAAGTTTTGTAACACTCCCAAGCCAAATTAAAATACTTAAATTGGTTAATGACGATAATGATGACCAATAGATTAGTGTTAAATGATAATTCAGAAATTGCCCACAGATATATCCGTTAACCAACAAAATCCACAATACTGATTGACTATCAGCGATTAATGAACGATCCTATTAACTTTATATACCTGTAGAACATGTAGGACGGAGATAATTTACGATACTTTATACTAATTGCCTGAATAGAGTTGCACTTGGCCGATTTTTGTCGATAACGATCTGTCAATGGCAATCGCTACACACAAACATAAATTATAATAGAGATACGATCAAAATGTGTTACAACCAATAAATCTAATTCCAAAAACGTATGCAAATGAGTCGAAATAAAGAATGGGACATACTTGTGAGCTAAAATAAGAACATGGTTTCGATACCACATGATTATACTGATGTGAAAGATTTTGAATAAGATAACCAAAACCAATAAGTAGTGGAATATTTAAAAAGTATAATTTTAATTCATTATCTGCCTAGCCACTTTTCAACTATCTTGGGGCAGGCTTCGAGTCTATCTGGATGCAGCTGCGTACCAGTGCTTACCTTGAAGCGGCTACCTATTTGACCTCCTCAAAATGGAGGGTAACTCAATAAGCCTTGGTAAGACTGGTTGTTAGAGTCTCTGGCTTCTGACTACTTATTTGTAAAGACTGACAGAGATATTCAAGTGACAGCCAGGACCCACCAGTTTAACGAGCCTTCAGAAACACATAGGAATCCCATCCGCGGAACTACCGCACGCAACGTAAAGTTGTCACATGCCTATGAACCCTTAAAAAGTATTATGTATTTTAATTGATGATATTAAGGAAGGATGTTCAGAAAACTAATTTTAATAAACAAAAGCTAGTGGTTAGATTAGGGTTCATAATACTATTTCTAAAAGAGGAAATACCTACATAATATTAGGTGTTAAAATAGGTTAATATATGTATAATTAAATTAAATTATATTATTGGGGCAATAGAATTTGATAGATTTATGATACTTATTTACTTAATTTATTTATTATGGAGGTATTTAGCGGTAACTTGTCATTAATATTGATGACCGATAATAAGCCGTTAATTAAGTATCCAATTATAGAAATAATATCCTGTATAATTATGTTGATTTAGTGTTATGTGAAAAAAATAAAAAATAATAAGTATTAAATTGTCAACAAGGAATAAATAAACTTATAACTCTTCCTACAAGAATGAAAACCAAGATTTGTAAAGTACTCTGAAATACCCAAAATTAAGCTTACGATTCTTTCCATACAGAAAAAGACACAAATATTAAAGATATCTATCAATATTATTTATTTTATTTATTACAATACAAAATTATCACCAGGCAAGCCTATGGTCTTTACCACTTCAATCAGTAATACCTTATTATGTAGGTATCAACTATTGCCACATATTATTATTTATTATATAGGCATATTTGCCTTATTCTTTGTTTTCAAATCGTATGTTATCTAAACCGCGGTCTGCCATACAAATTGGAACAAAAGCATTTTTATCACTTTTGGCTCAAAATAATGTAGTGATTCAATAGTGGTGTCATGATTCACTATTTTTTGTTAATGTTTTGTAGCTTTGTTCAGTAAATCTTTGATTGCGAATATGAAAATATCGACTAATTAATAGGCACAACTTTAATCCCAAAATAATAATCATCTGCTGTTTTTCCACAATTTTCTGTCAACAAGTAACCTCCTTTATAGTGATAACATCTTTCATACAAGATGAGAATTTACACTACGGAAAAGTCAAAACTCCAAAAATATGAATGATTGATTAACGAAATACTTAAATAAGTAACACAGATTCTTCGATACACAGTCACCATATTTGTAATCCGAAGCCAAGTTATCAAGCAATCTTGTCACCTTTGTTCATATTTCGTATAATAAGCGTAATCGGGGCGATCGAGTGAATCATTAAACACCCGATAGAGGGCGTAGGTGATGCGTCGCCCACTGCGGTCGAATGGACACGAATGAGTTATGAGCGAACAGCGATTAGGATGATTTTGATGAGGAATATTATAGAGCTCAAACAATTTGAGCATATTTCAAGGTATAGAAGGTATTTAGAGATTTTGGTGATCAAGATATGCAAAGCATCATCTCAAATATAAATATCGCAATGATGGCAGATGATGATGAGGGTATGAAAAGAGCAAACATGCTGCACCGACTCCAAATTGGGATAAGCGCAGAAGGCTGATGATGATAAAATGTAAAGAATTATGAATATACATAGAAAAACTACTCCACAAACAGTACATTAAATCTTCTTAAAACCAAAACCAACTCCATATTACCCATACCGCGATCGCTTATAACTAAAGTCAAGTCCACACGAGCAACACACGGTCGATTTCATCCTTTGTTGTGCACAAGAAAAATGGCCAAACACTATCGAGCGACGATACTATTACTTTAAACAAGATCCTCGCTCCCGATAGTAGCTGAGGGAACATACATAAGCTTTGGACACTGATGTACACGGCGTTGTATTAGAATTACTTCGCAGATTTTGTTATTTATGGGCTGTTTTTTGTTTTAGTTTAGTTTGTTAGTTAGTTTTGTTGTTAGCACGAATTTGACAGAGGTATAAGTGTGGTATAATTAACTGTTGCATTGGGTGTTCCTAAGGGAAAAATGTGAGGGCCAACTTAAAAAAAAAAACGCAGAAGTACAGTAATTGACATCAGATTGTACAATGTCGATTTGTTTTACACCTTTAGGTTAGCCATAAAATTCAGAAGTAAAACAATTGCAATAATGACTACTATTACTACTCAAAAAACGGTTGTAACTGCATTAGACAAAATCTCAAGCACAAGTTACTGAACGAAACTAAGGAGTGGCTACAAGATTACCACATTAAAAAGATCTACAGCCACAACGAACTAAGGAGCCAAACAATCCGAATAACTTAATAGGCGTTCATAATACAAGTCTCACGTTGGGTGGGCACAAGCAGTGCTCATTTGTCAAATGAGCCCGCTACCACGATACGCGTCAGTCCTTTGTTAAGATAGCTATCACCCGAACAATGCTTGCTAGTGTTTATACTTCCAAAACGTTTAACACATTTGTTATAAGGTGAGGCCTTAAGATCAGTTTACATTTGATTTGGTTGGATTGGCTTTAAGGTGAAAAGGTTGTAAGAACAATTGTCGTGATTTCTGTGTGGTGATTAAGAAGAACATGGATTGTTTTGTTGTTTGTTATCTTTGTATTGGTTTAAGGTAAATGATGGGAAGGTTATTGGAAGCTACGGATGAGGAAATTGATGCGTTATTGTTTGGGATAATTAAAGGATAAAGGTAACTCCATACTTGTAACAAGAGGCAAAATTATCTTTGTAATAATTGGATAGATGATTTGGTACTAAATATGTATTTGAATTTCTTAGCTCTAAATTAAAGTTTAAGACATCTATCTTAATTCTCACAGACCTTTCACATTCATTCAAACAAAAACAAAAATCAATAAAATTTAACGAGCCGGAATCGAACTTACAACTCTAAGCTCCACTTTCCTCACCATCAACAACGAACCTGTCTCTACCAATAAACAAGAAAATAATGGTGACAATCGCCCAGATCGAATATCGATACATCGTAACGTTTAGTGTTTCAAACAATGAACCATTTGTTACGACAAATACAACCTTAAACCACTCCGATCTATAAAGCATTGAGTCGATGAAACAATTCTATATCCATCACTCTTTTTGTTCTCATTTCAAATACACGACTACTCGTGTAGCCGTCAGTGTAATCGATACAAATCGGAGCGATGGGATTTATCTGTGTTCCTTGGTAGGTGCGCTCGCGCCGGTAGTCTCGGCTTTTTTATCTTCTATCCTTGTTTCTCCTGTAAGTTCGTGTTTAGTGTTACGCCCTTTCGACTTGCGATCGATAATATTGTCCTACGCGACTTTTATTAGATCACTATCAGTTTCAACTGTCAGTTTATTAAAACTTTCGTGTTTTGAAGTTTTAGTGTTTATTTTAGTTACTTTGTTTTTGTTTTACGATTAGTTTTTAGTTTTTATAGCATAATTATTGTGGTGGTTTGTGAGATTCATGTTTATGAGATAATTGATCAAGTTACATGGCGTCTTCATTGGAGTTAATGGTGATTGTAAAATATGTATTAATATGGTTGGATCAGCGTGTGGTCGTCATTAAATATGTAATAATCGACTGGAAGTGTCTTGCATTTTAAATAGAATGCAAGTTGTCAAAGATAAAAGAGTACTTTAAATTTCATTTTTATACTCATGATGAGGTTGAAAATTCACCATCATTTTAGACTTCCAAATCAGTCATCAGCTGTCTGCTTCTACGAAAACCATAAGACGCATCCTAAAATCTTTTCCATTCATCCCATAAAACTCCTACCATAACCAGAAACTCTATCTCATCGTCTAGACAATTTATTTTTAGTTCCAAACATAAAACGTTAAAAATATTCGTCCAAAAGATACCACAGTATAGCATAATCTTCAGACTACTACTATCTGAACATCTCCTATCAGAATTTATCTAACTACAGGCTTATCACAAACGTGTTTCAAAAGCTTTTTTCGTGAATTAAATGTTTTTGCAAAGCTGAAACTCGTGTAGAGATAGCCTTAGATTAATGACGTCAGATTGCAGATTTCGGATGAACAAAATATGGCGGATAGGAATCTGAGTAATAACAGTTTTGTGGAATGTTTTAGCTGTATTTTTGGAGGTCAGTTTAACAAAGTTGTATAGAGAATTGAGGAAAGTGAGGGATTGACAATAATTGGATTTAGATGAAATAGAAGTCGCAAAAAAATTATCAACATGTGCACTGAACGTGTCAAAGTTAGCGGAAGAGCGAAAGAGGTAAACTTGCATGGTCATCAGTAACTGCTTTTCCTAACTTTTGCAGTGACAGTCTGGTCCGATTGATTAATAGGACCTTTTTTTAGGTATTTAAAGACTGTCAACAAAAATCCGTACCTATTGATTTGTCATGAATGTCCCTTTCAAAGTTTAAAGTGCTCTTAACACTAGACATTTTTGAATATTTCCTTGAAACACCATTAAAAACTACCTACTTATTTCACTTTTGTTTCTTTTACACCACATTTTCAAAAGTTCCCAAACAAAAGTATAACTCCCGATCAGACCCTACCCTACACTGCAATGCATTAAGTTGGCGCCACACCCCGACAGCATTAGATACACTATCGGACAATTAAACAGAGTCAGCATTATCTTATCATATTAAGGCAGCTCCTTTTATATTGAGTGGTAATTAGAAATTTTTCATAGTCTCTTTTTGTGTCCATGTGATGGGGTCCAATTTGTTGTGGTGGTAATACAATTAATGTGTAATAAACACCTAATATTTATTTTTTTTAAAACTTGACTTCTTTTAGGAAGAAAGTACACGAACAAACTTTTCAAAACTTTTTTTTTTTTGTATCGGAATGATAACTGAAGCTCGGTTTTGAATTGTAAAGTATATTAATTTCCTGGTAACAATAACCTATCAACAAAACATTATCACTAAGCCCCAAATGCAAATGCTAATATTAACAGTTCTCAGAATTTAACGGGAAAATCCCCAGATTCCTTTAACAGCTTATTTATCAAGTACTCCTAACTGTTGGCCGCCATGATATCATAAAAAGGAAATCATGATCATCCTCCTTCACCCCAATTTTATTAAGCAATTATCAGCATGTTTTCTTCTTCCATATTTCTCTGTCTGTCACAAGTGCCATTCTTTCTCACTCAACCCATCCATCATGAAATCTTTCTCTTATTATAATCCGTAGATCCATCCAAAAAAATGAGACAATCACGGAAAATATTCTGTTCATAATTAGTCTGAAACGTAAAAACTGTATAAGTTTCCGCTACTTTTTTTGGCAAGTAAATGGGGGCCATACGTTGGTACATTTTGGCACACAACCCTCTCGATGCCGCCGCGTTAACCCTCTGAACGATAGTTTACGTCCCACTATTTACACCCGACGATTATCGTAAACTTGTCGATTTTGTATAAGTTATGCCATTTATTTGTATTGTAAGTAGAGTTCACTTAAATGTAGCTGTAGGTACAGAATGGTCAGATTTATTTGTTAAAATTTCTAAAAAAAAACTTTTTAAAAGTTTTAACTTTCTGAATATTTGTGTACATAGGTGACGAACAGAAAATAGTACAAACAAACATAAAAACAAACAATGAAATACCATTCATTATTTTCTAAAAGGATATTCAATGTAAAGTATGCATATACATAGGCTACATAGATAATAAGTATAGTACATAGTTGAAGTCGTAAATATCAAAAGTCAGTCAGTTATATACAACAGTCAATGCAAGCAATAAATAAACTATCTATTGAAGGTTACCCACACACACACACACACACAATAAAATATGACATAACAATACCCAAAACCAAACTTAATATTTCCATCGAAACTTGGAAAAGAAAAACGTATTATCAAGAACATTAGAGTAATATTTTTATGTCGTATAGCGATCATATCGGGGCTACTAGTCGACTAATGCCTTATTTTACATGTCACATTTACATAGCAGTTTTCAAGAACAGTGCTGTCGAATCAATGTTAAGTATAGGGTTTAAGTTAGGAGACTAAGCGGTAAGTAGGCATAAAGTTTTTTTGGATGTGTGCAATTTCGGAAGGCGAGGAAAAATGTATCTGGAATTTGTGTACGTAACTTTAGAAGTAAATGCATTGTAAAATAAAATATTTTCTTTTTAGCGAGATCAGAATTTCTGAAGAAAATCGCAATAAAGGCTGGTAATTTAATTGGTCTCAAGATCAGTACGGTGATTTTTACTATTGTTGACATGGCAACGATCAGGTATCCGACTGAAAAGTTTGATGAGATTTCCAAAACTTGGCAACCTATCGGCGACGGTGGTCACTAGTCATAATTATTTATTTCAAATCATCAATATTTTAAGAGAAATAGGAGCATGATAAAAGACGAGTATAAATGTTAGTTTTTCCCTTGGCCGTTGGATCAGCACCTCTTTTACTGTAGTGATAAAAAACACTACAGTAAAAGAGGTGTGAGGTGGAGTGATAAAAAACACTACAGTAAAAGAGGTGCTGATCCAGCTACAACAAATGCACCTTTTTAAAGGCATCATTTAAACAATGTTAATAGTTAAAAACGCTATCGCCTATGCCTGAGCCCAACCAACCTATAGCGTACTTTAGTGCCCAAAATGGCAAATTACATACAAGAAAATAGTGCACTTACATTACAATATTAACATTTTTATGGCCCATACATTCAGAGTTAGCGTTGCACAGAACAATTGATGGGCGAGAAAATACGGATTTAATGCATTTTTCCATAGTAATAGGTTTAACTGGTGATTAGGAGATTATGCAGTTTAACGCCGGAAATTCTAGGTTTGTGGTAATGCTGAAATGGTGATCAGTTGCTGGATTTTATGGTTGGTGTCGAATTAAAATTAGATGCTATATTATTTGTGCGTTTTTAGGAAATGTAATGTGCTGACTTAAAAAATACTTGAAGAAAAATGTTGATTCGTAACTGCAACCATGCTTGCGAGAAAAAAACTATACTAGCGGTTTTCCCGCGGTTTTACCTGCGTCCCGTGGGAACTACTGCCCGCACCGGTATAAAATATAGCCTACGTTACTCTGAAGTGTGTAAGTTTTTCGACAATGAAAGAATTTTTCAAAACGCTTCAGTAGTTTCAGAGCCTTAGGGGTACAAACAAACACAAACATGTTTCCTGTTTATTATATTAGTTTAGAAGTAGGTATAGATATATTTAATTCAAGTACTATAAGTTTAATAGATCCTAGATATACAAAATATTTTATAGTAGAACTTATCAATGAGATACAACATCTATTGCCTATATTAACAGCCTTATCTTATACACTACTATACAGGGTGTGTCGTTCATAATCACATTAAATCCTATCGCATATACTTTATCATATTCTATGGCGAATTGTAAAAAAAATAACCTAATTCATTCAGTAGTTTAATCAAAGTTAGGAGTATCGAATGTTTTGATCAGTTGACAGCTGTCAGTTTTCAAGGGAGAATTTCAGTTTTTTGAAATGACTGACTTTTATATGGTGTACTAATTTTTGCACATTTTTATTCTATTTACTTTGTTTGAAAAAAATTTTTTTTTTTTTTTTTTTACGTATTTTTCTTTTTTGTTGTGTGTAACGCATTTCATTTATTTAATGTGATTATGAACGACACACCCGATATATTGTTATTTACTGTTGTATGTCAAGGAAAAACGAGACCAAGCAACAAATAGGTATATTGGTATATCTAAAGTATTTTATATGGTAGGTTGTTGATGTACCTATCTATGTTCACACACGGGGAGGTAGGATGGAATTCAAATAAAATAAATACAATGGTACATTTATTAATTTTGTGATTTTTTTTTAATAATAGTAGGATATATGTATTTAACAGCGTATTTGCACAATGCACAAACAACGGACATTCATGTTCAAAATATTAGTTATGATAATTTGATTAAAAACGAATAATCCTTAAGCCTGCTCGCACACTACAAACTTTTAGTCGGCCGATAGTTTGTTTGGGCTCGTAAATCAGTATGAAGATATGGGGTAGTACAGTAATTACAAATATCTCGTATGTAGCCGGCATCAACCTAACTGAAAACTTTGATTGGAATCAAGATTTTCTTTTGAAAAAAAAAATGGCATACATCTGATCACTTACCGGCGAATGCTTAGTCTGCAGTGTGCAGGTAGTCTAAAGCGGAAAGATGAGTTATTTATTTTATGTCCAACAATTACTACGTATTTATCTATTGAAATCCACTAACCGTAAAGTTATATTTCATCCGATATATCACAAAAACTTAGAGCGATACGATTCGGTGTCATAAAAACGTCATATTACTTAGCGTAATTTGCTTACTTCAAGTTTTTCTTTATTTTTTTACTTTTTATTACACGTAGATATTAATAATTTCTTGGCACTAATAGGATTATAAAAACTTCGCGTGTTGTTTTCTAGTTGTAATGAAAGTTTGGTTTTACATGACACTAATTCACCGCGGGAACCATTCGTTGCATGTTTTGTTTGCTCATTTTTTAAATGTAAATATATGTGGTTCTTTAATGCATTAAGAAATTAGATTTAATAAGTCTTTAATGCTGAGTGATTCTAAGGACTCTTTAACCTAATAATACTATGATGTGCACATTCTATTTAGCCTACTTAAGTATCCCAAATTACTTCTTTCCGTATTTCAATAAACGTCAAAATAACGTGGATTTCTGTTGGTCAATATATTTTTGAGGATCATTTTATAGATCTAGAGATTACGTCCTAAATTTTTAACAAATAAGTTCTAAAAAAATCTATCCTAAATAGCAACCATTTTTGTTTTTGAACTTCGTTGTCCTTAAGGCGTTGCTCATCCGTTCTGTCCGTATGTCACCCGCACAACTTACAACAATGGCTACCCGATAAGCTGTACTTATAAAATAATTGGTCTAGGTACGATAATTCTAATTAGCGTGCCGATATTATCGCTATCTTGCACCAGCCCGGCCAACAGGAAACCCTGATACCAGCCTTTATTTATTAACACTTGAACACGCTTAACTTAAGTTGTGGGACATATAATAAAGAGTATTTTTGTGAAGTCAATCTTGATCAATCAACTTTGGTATGATTCATGAAGTTACCAGGGAGGAGGGCATCAGGAGGACGGCATCAGGAGGACTACACATAGGTTTGAGTCTATCAACGCCTAACGTTTCAAAGCGCTCTACAAATTCTCGGAATGTGGTGTCATTAAATAAATCGTATTATAAATTAAATGTAGTAAGCAGGTTGAAATCAACACTTCTATACGTGTATTAACATTTCCTTCCTGAGAAGAAACACCGTATCCAACACAAGAGTCACAGTCTCTTTTTGCTTGAGTTTGACAGGATAGGTAAAATGAGTCTGGTCACCGTATGAAAGTAAGGCAAAACGGACTATGGCTCGAATGTGTGTACTTAATTTTTTAAATATCAATACATATATGCAAAAGCATAGCTCTCTCAAATTACCTAAAATTATACCTATATTTCACACATAAAATTCTGATTCCGATTTTTACTGGCTGATACTTACCCTCAATCTCTTAGTACTTGCATTATTCTTTTAAATGCACACAGTGCACTTCAGAAGCGAGTAGAAAAAGATAAAAAAACTATTTATAGTCCTTATGCCGTTATCAGGAGAGATAGCGTAGTTTTATAGCTTGAGTCCGTCACAAACAGATAGATAGCTTCGAGGTAAACAGTTATTGATCATCGCTAAAATTTGTTATGACTACCCCTTGGTTGCCCTTCGATAGTTTATATTAGTAGACTGTTGTATATGCACATATATATTGGTTGTACTTACTTTATTTAACGTTCTACTTTTTTTTTACTTTACATGACTCTCTCTCTATGTATTAATGTATGTAATGAGTTTAACGTATGATTAAAATAGAATTGTCTAGTACTCGCAGTAACTACCTTAAGTTGTTAGTCTTAATAAAGTTGCCTCTTCATAGTTTTTCCAATTTGACTGGATAGAGAAATATGACATTCATGGATAACTAAATTTCCCTCAGTTAACTATATTCTGGACAATATCTTGATAACGACCATACTCAACCTAGACGTACATAGCTCGGCAGAATAATCATTATGTGTTTACACTGAGCAAGATGCTATAAAAATGAAAACATCGAAAAGACACAAAACGCTGCTGACCCCACAGCGTGCTAGACCAAAAACTAATGCTATCAACATAAATAATATCGATAAAAAGCTCCGTAAATCGTTGCTTGATAACAATCAGCTGGATTTATATTGTACAGATAAGCGAACAGTAGATACGACCTGTATGTGGGTAGCGCTTTGTATTTTTATAGGTAGTACTTTAAAGCCATGGAGAACAAAATGACTAGCGGAGATGCCATAACGCCATGACGGAGAACTGGGTTGAGGAGGTCAGATAGGCAGTCGCTTCTTGTAAAACACTGGTACTCAGCTGCAACCGGCTAGACTGGAAGCCAACCCCAGCATAGTTGGGAAAAGGCTCAGGAGATGATGAGATGTCATAACGCAAAATCTTTTAAAAATGTAGCGTCGCCAAAATGCATTTGTTCGGACGAGGAACGTTAGTAGCACTGTCACTCGTTTTCTTTAGAACCCGCTCATTATTTTCAAAATAAGACGACCAATCTGTCAAGACCAAACTTTTACAGATTAGTTCTAGTAACTAATCACGTCTACCGTACTTTACATTGACCTACAAGAAGGCACCTGACCTACCTACATTTAGAATCTCTGCTATCTCTCCTTCCTCCGTGGCTACGCTTTGTATTTTTATAGGTAGTGCTTTAAAGCGCTTTTTGAACTGAACGATAAGATGGTATCATTTGGTTCTAAGTTTAAAAGTCTGAGGTGTTTAGGAGTAGAGCCAGTGGGGTTTAATAGTGTTGTAAAGTATATCGAGGGAGTGACCCTAGTGAGGTATTTGCAAAAGCTGTTTTCTGCCTAGCTAACGACCACATAAGCCTAGCTACTGAGATGCATTATCACTTCTTCTTTCTGTGCTGTCCCCATGTGGGGTCAGCGTAATATCCATATTTCTTCCGTTACATTGAGTTAAACGTCATTCTGATTCATGTCCTCTTTTATTCAATCAATCCATCTTTTCCTAGGTCTACCTCTCCCTCTTCATCCTTCCACATTCATACTTAACACTGGAGGATAGGAATTCCCTTTCTAGAATCTTTGACTCAAGAGTAAGTACAAAAATGGGAAATCTTTGTTAACTAAGCTTAAAGCATCTCACCCGCGAACCATACTCAGGTGCCATGGGAGATCAGATTTGACCACCAAGCTAGAAGCATAGAAACTGACCCAGGTACCTATATGCAAAAACGATTTCCAAAAACCCTAAACAAAAACCAAGCATCCATCAAACTCAAAAACACAATACAAAATTGAAGAGAACATAAAGAAATAACGAACGGCCTTGAATTCAGGATAAGAATTTATATACGGGAGCGATAAGACTGGGCGGGCGGGTGATAAGCGGCCGCGGGCGGTGATAACGCGCCGCCCGCCCTACCGATCTTATCTGTGATTAAATAGCTCGCGTTATCAGTAGCGGGAGTCGACGATCTTGGGATGTGTAGAATAGTTAGGAATAGAGGTGGCAGATATTTACTTTAAAAAATATTATTTTCTAGAACAATTTTTAAGTAATCTGTGGCAAGGGATATACTTCCCAAACAAGGGTTAAAGTAGCCTATATTTTATTTTGATGTTTAAGATTTAAAATAACATGAAAACCCTTTCAGTAGTTTTTGGTGGAAGAGAAACAAACATGCAAACAGCCAAAACATATCTATAATTGGTTTGATCAGGATATTGACCTACTTACATAGTTATTAATGTGAACCTGTGTATGGAAATGTTATAAGGAAATACACACAACATACCTAAAAAGTAGCCTAATTATCATCATAGAACCGTTATTTATTTTGACATGTTAATATACCTATTTTATTTTCCTCTCCAATTTTCCTGCTATCGAACACCCAAAAAATAAATAAATGACACCTCTATCCCCTAACTACTCTGTACAAAATATGAATACGCTGCGTTGTCGGTACGAATCCGTCAAACAGATGAGATAAGACGGACGTGAACTTTTGCTGTGTTTGTAACGTAACTCCCCCCCTCCACCCCTCTCTCGACCTACACCCCCCCCTCTCCTCACCCCGCAGCCACCCTCGACACTTACATATATTCAGAAGTTGGTGTATGCTTGATAATGTCTAGAAGCACTTGGCTTTGAAATAAAAGTTTGAGCAGTGACTTTGGTAATCTGTGCCTTTAGTTTGTGGTGATAAGATTTTTGACAGGTGATGGATGTTTTTAACCGACTTCCCAAAAAGGAAGTTATCATTTCGGATGTTTGTATTTTTTAGCTATGATTTTTATCAAGAGACATTTTAGAAGATGAAGAATGTATCCTGAATCCCAAGTAGGTAAAGTTAAAGTTATATGAACAATCAGCTAAAGCCATGCAACATCGAAAGAGCTAGTTACACACTAGTTGGGCATCCACTGAGCCAATCATGCCATCGAACAGGTTACGTGTCTTTGTTACTGCAAAGCTTATACTAATTTGTATACTGCAAAGCTTATACCAATTCAAATGAAGCTCCAACAGGTTCTACTCTGTGTGAGAGGAGGCCTGTGCCCAGAAGTGGGACGATAAAAACCTGATGATATGATTTTGAACTTCTGAGATATTTTTCACCGTTTTACGTACTCCAAAACTATTTTTTTATTACACCACTAACCTTTATATTTCACTAGCCTACAGCGTCAAGTGGTCACTAACTTATGCTGGATATAATGGCATCAGATGACCTACTTACCTGAAAGAAAAAAAAGCGAAATGAAATTACATTATAATATCATTACGAGGTGACTGTGGCTTGACCTGCGATTGACCTGATGGGGTTAAGTTTTAAGTGGTAGCGGGGATGGTGATGAAAGTCGTGATAGTGCTGATTGGGTATGATGACAGGGTTATTGTTAGTGTGTTTAGAAAACGGAATATTTAAAATAACATGTTACCACAGAAAATGAGGAGTGTTATAAGTTTGACGGATATATGTGTCTGTGACACGGTAGCCCTTTAAAGGATGAATCGATTTGGATGCGGCTTCTTTTAGGTAAAAGCTTGTCTAAGTGTTCAATGATCTTTCTATCCCAAATTACGTTTCCACTGTAACTACAAAAAAAAACACACAAGAAACATTTTATGAGTACAACGCGAGTGATGACAGTAGAGAAGAGGAAAGATGAATAGACTGACAAAGAAATAACCCAAATTAAAGAGACAAAGTACATTACAAAATTCATAACCTATTCTCAAATCTTGCATTTGACCCCTATAATATTTAACAATACATCTTAGCAGTTGGTTAAAATAAAATCAAAATCGCTGCCACCCGTGCTTAACACCACCACCTCCCATATTAGCGCGCAAAGTTTATACGTATGCATTGTTGAAAAAAATCTGCGGTATTATGCAAAACAGCCGTATCGCTGCATCTAGAGTGAACTGCACACGCGGTAGCATGTTCTGCTGTTCAAGGAACCTGGTGCTATTGCAGTTTTTGTTCAACAAGCAAATGTGTTATTGATTTAGATGGAAGATTGAGATTTGATTTTGTTTTGTATTGACCTATATTGTTATTTTGTGATTGATATGGTGGTTTGTTGGTGTGTATGTGATTGTAAAGCTTCAGGATCTATAGAAGGTTAAGGATCTTCAGTAGTTCTTGATAAGTAAACTTGCGATAAGTACACATGATAGCAAAGTGCGAGTGTGAGGACGTGGGATGCAGTTAAGTTATCCTTTCAGAAAAACAAGTACTATGAAATGTGGTCCCAGTTTGATGTAACTATGTAGTAATATGGCAATGTCTTTGGCCTATTACTAACAGTGTATCGAAGTTCACGGCCAGTTTTCATATAGACCTATACATACATACGTTTTATTACAACCCTGTATTTATACCATCTCAATCCATCTACCATAAACTTTTCAATAATCCATTCCCCCAAATAATTGTGCGCCCAACACTATAACATGACCACGGCAATCGCGGCACCCCTAGGCGGCGGTATCGCGCCGGCCGCGCGGCCAAAACCCACGTTATCTCGGTCACTTTTCACGTTTTTAACCAATCCAGGCGCGCCAGAATAGGACGGTGCCAGATCTCGCGATATGAGCTTTATTGAACGGACCTTATATAACGTTGTCTAGTTATAATTGTCGTTTTTTTTATTTTTGTTTTGTGATTTTGGATAGCTTAACAACATAGGAGATATGTTTATTGTTGTATTGTATTTTGTGTAGAAATTAAATGTTCCATGGGTTGAGGAAAAATATCTAGTCCATACATCAGTAGTTATTTCAGTTGACCATATTCAAACTAACGTTACATCATTGATAAATAATAATCACTAAAATATTCAGTCATTTTAACAGCAGTTAAGGAAAAGGCATGAACAAAATGTGAGGAAAACCAAAAACTATGATATGGTTTTATGAATAACATCATTTTAGGTATCGATAACACTCCCAAAAAGATAGAATTGTAGTATATTTCCCTAATGATGATGATATTGTAAATTATGTGACATTGATAGCCATTATTTAAAAACTATTTATTTATTTTTCAGAAACATTTACATAGAGTTTTCTTTAAGCCGTTATGTTTTTAGCTTGAATTAAAGTATGCTACATATTCAATCATAATAATTCGTAAGACAATAAAATAAATAATGAACGCCTTGTGTGAATAACATGATATGACCCGTAACTATGGAAGTAATGGAAGTAGAAGACATGCTGCGACCACAAATAAACTTGGGATAAGAGCAGGAAGATGATGACTAATCATTACTGCATCTTAAATTTTCCTTAATTTCCATTGAATAACACTTATAAACCTTCAAACAACACACAATGACACAAACACCCACCTAATCACCATACACCAAGGTTTTTACCAACACCACCTCATTTTAATTACCGTACGATACGGCTATCGGTTAACTTCGATCCTTGTGCTCGCTCATTAACTGATACTTATTCACTATTAACCGTACGTGATAACTGGTTAAAAGATAACTTGCACGTGTGTACGTAATTAGTTTTATTTGTTGGTTAAATGCTTTTAGTGCGTAGGTGGTTTGAAGATGGTAGGTGGATTGGTTTTTGTGGCTGGTCTTTTGGTATATGTTGGGATCGGTTATCAGTCTAAATGTGTGAAGCTGAGTACCAGTGTGTCATATGGAGCGAATGCCTAGTTGCCTCTTCAACCCAGTTATCCAGGGCATTACAATAAATCTTAGTACGAAGTAAGATGGCTTTTTGGTATTCATGGATTGAGAAAGTAGCCATCTCCCAAGACTTCGGGTGACTTTTTTGATAACATTTTAAATTAAGATCAAACAAAATATACATATAAGAAACCTACCACTCTCATCATAAATTAATTTATTTATGCAAGGGGTGGAAAACTCATACCATATATACATGGTTTTCTAAGTTTCAGTCCATGAGTTGTCCATGTTATTTTGTAAAAACGAAACGAACTAGGCTGTCGCATATAATCCCAATTGACTTAGTAAATGGCCATAAACGGTCCTTTAAGCCCAAGTCTAATATAATCGAGCAATACTCGCCTCACACGGGAACAACGTTCTTAGAATTCCTCAATTTGTAACCAAAAATCCTCTAAACCCATACATCAATAATCTAAACACTGCCATACAAGTTAGTGGAAAACTGTGCAAAATCTCGCAAGTGGGGGCTCGTATTAACTTACACATGAAATGTATTCAATCTGCGACTTCGCGATAAGACTTCACCCCACCCTACCCCCACCTCGGGGCGGCCACCCCCCCAAGCTAAGCCGGATGCGAGGATCATTTTTGACGGTCACTGCGTATGAGATTTTTTTGTTATTGTTTTTTTTTTTGTGTGTGATGTGTAGAAGATTAGATTGGGGATTTTTGAAGGTCAGTTTTATGGGTTAGATTAGAATTTGAAAATGTATCATAACCTACCCTATTGGTAGGCAATGGGTAATGTCATAAAACATGAGTCTATTTTCAGAATTACTCCATTTTTTTTACTGTCAATGTTTCCCCACCTATATTTACAAAAGTCAAGTTATTTAAGTGGATTTAGTCAATTGGATATGTACACTTTAGTACATGTTCGTATTTCTATTTAATCTATAACATCTCTATTTACAAACAGCACACTAAACCCATTACCCCGAACTTCTCACTCCATTACTTTAAAATTGACGATTTGTACGAGGTGGCAGCCCTGCATCGTGATAATAAAATTATTATTATTCGTACTATCAGGGCCGCCACCCGCCGATGTTATCGCCGCTATCTCGCCGCGCCAAGCGACGCTTCACCCCCTTCTGAGCTAGGAATGGGATGAATATCGATAGTTTTGATGAAGTGTGTTTTTTTTGGGTAAATATGAGGCTTTACTGTAGAATTACTGTGATTTTATGTTATACAGTATTTTAGTCAATGGCTAGAATAAGACTTTTAGAAAAAATAAATAAAGGACAAAATTATCAGACTTATTAATAGCATTCTAAATATTCATAGTCTTCATGCACAATATCCTAACACTTGTTTAAAATAACTGTTTTTGTCGTCGAGTAATAAATGGGAAATTCGAAAGACCTTAACACCAAGACTATGATAAACACTGTTGAAAAACATCGATAGCCCATATCCCAACTCTACTCTTCCAAACAAACGCTATCGATATCAGGCCGTCACTAGGGGTGTAACCTGCCTTACTCCGGATAAGAATAAATACACTGGCTTTCCAGCGGAATGTGCTAATATATCCTTATCGAGTGACACCCCCACACACAGCCCGGTTTATTTGTACACTTACTCCAAGGACTTTTAATTGGGATCTGTTTAGGTGTTTATTGTGATTTTGTAGCTACATGTATGATTGTTTTCATATAATTTCCTCATCTTTCGCTCATCTTTTTCGACGGATTTGATGTTCCACCTCAGGCACAAAGGTGTCAATTTGCTCACTAATTCTTGAGGGCTATTGGTGACCAGATATTAAAGTCCAAATTCTCTGATGATATTGTTCTGTCTGGATGTGCTTCGTTCTCATTTTCTTCCAGACAAAAATGAATCTGGTAACTGACGTCATGATGTGTGAAATAGCAGAAGTAGATAACTTGGCTACTACTGAAGTGATCCATCTACATAGAAGTTTATGCTGTGTGTAATTACTGAATTAGGGAACTTCTAGCTATATCGTATTTTTTTTAACCGTCGTCCATCGTCATCCTCCGAGCCTTTTTCCTCGCTATGTTGGGGTCGGCTTCCAGTCTAACCGGATGTAGCTGAGTACCAGTGCTGTACAAAGTCTATGTAGGTGATCAATTTCCTACTAGTTTAGTGCCTATAGGTAAGTATATATAATTTTCCTTAACTCATCTAATCCCGTTGCCCATGACTGATATGATATTATACTGGTTAACATCCTGCCGATAACATTTCATATCCTGAATCAATATACCTACTATTAATAGGTAACAACTTTTTGCACCACCTACCACATTAGTAGCTTGCAATCGAAATGTGATGCGGAAACGTAGGTATCGATAAAAACAAAAGGAGTCAATTCGAGGTCGATTCCGGTTCCTGGTGTGATACCCAACGTCCTCGTGTTGTCCTTTGATACGAGTTATTGATGTGTTACATGTTTTTTTTTTTTTGTTGATAAGAAGTTAAGTTTACCTAGTAGGTAAGTAGTGAATTAATACGGGGTGGCTAATATTTTTTCTGGGGATACAGGTTTGTTTTCGGATTTTCCATGAAAATGAGTATGTGACCGAAGAGCCTTATTTTTGCAATCAGTCAAATAATTTGAAAACTGTATGGTTGAAAAGTTTTGGTTATATCATTGAAATTAAAACCACCATGTATAGAATGTGTAAATTAAATAATTAAAGTGTCTTAAACAATTTTTTTTACAATAACAGTAGCAGGATATGTAGGTAAATCAGCTGATTTTTATATACATAACACTTACGTAATAAAATACGAGTACATAGGTTTGATCCAAACTCGTAACTTGCATAGAAGTCGTCATGAAAATCGACAGCCACCTTGCAACATCCACATTTTTCACTATTTTACGATAATCGGTAATCGTTTACCACATAGATATACATATACTAGTATATAGTAATTAATTCAGGTATGTGTATACCTGAATTAATTACTTTGATATGGGTAGTCTTGACGTGGGTTGTGAACGCATAATATATTTTTACAGACATATTTGCGCCTGATAATTAAAATGATCGTATCTAGGGCTGGGCGGGGGAGATAATGTCTTGGTTTTTGGGTAATTTTTTTGTTGGGGAAGTGCTTGGTTGAGTTAAACTTAACGTTGGTTAAACTTAACAAACGTTAAAGTTAAGTTAAAGAAAATTTAATTATTTCATGATGAATACCTCCGTGTTCCGGAAGGTACGCTAAATTGGTGGGTCCTGGCTGTCATTTACAGACCTTTGGCAATCTTTACTTGGTAGTCAGAAGCTAGAAAGTCTAACAATCATCCACTGCATCCGGTAAGACTGGAAGCTTTTTCCACTATACATAATTTGGGAAAAGGCTAATGATCTCAATTATGTCATTTCACATCGTACCAAGTACCGTTCAGAGGTGTATTTTTTAAGCACAATCGATTACCAAAAGCCTTCGATTAAAAATCAACAAAACTAATACGCACAACAGACATTTAACAACGAAATTACCTGATAATACATCTCCTCGCCACACCACATCAAATTCCAACCTTACACGTAAGAAATACAGTCGATATTTGCTTGATAACGTATCGCTACACATCTTGGTTCTCAGTCTAATTGAATTGCAACTTTGTGACGTTGGAAATAAAGTTCAAATTAGGTTGCATTATCAATCCTGCCTGTTGCTTCAGCGGATATTGCTCCGCTCTATCACCTCTCCCGCTAGCGCCCTCTAGCGAGAATTACCTTGTAATTCGCCAAATTACCCACTGGTTCTTGTAATTAAATACTTTTCTTTGCATTACCTTTGGACTGATAAGGTTTTTGACTTGCTTTGGTAAGGTTTTTGAAGGAAATCTAAGCTTTGATAAGTATTGTGTTTTTGGATCAAAATTGAATTGTTAGGTTAGTTAAAATGCCTTGTGAGTATGTATGTATTTGTTTCACTATTGCTTGCTAGTATTATCTAGAAATTTTCAATTAATATGTATGACAGACTTCCTTCAAAGATTTTAAATAGGATAAGTTTCCGAAGGGACTATTATAAATCCTTTTTCCTAAAAAAATAAAACAACTTAACCAAGGCTCTCAAATAACATATCTCATTACCAATCATTTCCTACCACCAAAAAATTACACATCTAGTTAACTATCACCACCATCACCTACAAAAACACAATACATCTTAAAACAGTCTCAAAACGCCCCCCCCAGATCCCCATCAGCCCCACCAGCCTAGTGTGGGGTAATAAACAGCCCCTGCTTCACTTTTAAACGTTATCTCTCGGCTGCAAGCCACCCCGGCCCGGCTGATAAACAGATATGAATTTTGATGTATGTAATTTTGTATGAAAATCGTCTTGCTTACTATTCGTAAATGGTGGCGTTTTGTGGCGTGGTAATTTGAATATGGTGAGGTTTCTGGTTTGTAAAAGTAATTGCAAAACAAAAAATTGTAGTCGGAAGTTTCAGTAATACATTGTGGTCAAATGGAAAATTAGATAAACATTCAGTTTTTTTCCTATGTCATACACTAGTCTCTCATAATAGAATCGCTTCAAAAATATTATAAAAATATCGAATTATTAGTTTCTTAGCACATTTTAAAACTTTTAAACGAAATTGGAGCTGTAAGTGGAGAGAAATAAGTAAATATTAAGTACAACTAGCAAACATTTTTCTAGGTACGATTTCATGTTTTAAACCCAACCCAACACTCTTACTTGAATATTCACCAAAAACCATCTTTACCAAACATCACATTTTTACAACAAGCAACACTAATCCAGTTATCTTCTGTCACGCTCAATTGAGCCCATAACGAGACACCTCGACACACGTTCGCGAAGCTCACCATTTTTATCTCCTAATCACGGAGTAAGAAAAGATGAGAGATGCTATAATGCAGGTAGGTCAGGCGCTTTCTTCTACGTCAAATTCGTATGGTAAGCATCACCAAAACGATCAGTTACCAGTGAAATGACGAGGCATTCGGGTTCTTTGAGACATCTGTCAATGATTTTTGGTATTACAACAAAATGGTCAGGTCCAAAGAAGGCGTGTAAGGGCGAAAACAGTAACGTTCCTCGTCACCCGTATTTTGGCGCGCTTCTTAGGAGATCTTCCGTTATGTCACCTCCACTAGTCATTCTATTCTCCATGCTCCTAATCGTCCAAACCCGGACATTGCTGCTTAACGATGACGTCATCATAAACTTTAACGTATCCTCAGTATGTTTTATTTTGAGGAAGGAAAAATTACAAACTGAATTTGGTAACAGAATTTTTTAAATTTGGCTACCTGACTAAAATCATGTGGAAGCTGAAATTAGGATATTTATTTATTTATTTATTTAACTTTATGCAATCATACAATTACAAAGGCGGACTTAATGCCATGGGCATTCTCTCCAGTCAACCTTAAGGTGATGCAGAGATAACATGGTAGGTGCATTACTTACTTAGAAAGACATGTATAAGACAACTAGAGATTAACATTTTAATAGAATACTAAAATAGACGTAAGTAGGTACATAAATATTATTACAAATATATAACATACAAAAGGATAACAATACGTAATAAGGTAAAATTTTAATTATTATCAATGGGATGGATAAGGAATTTTCCGAATTGGTAATTTTCCTTTACCACTAGGTACATATCCCTAATTAATGATAATACAGATGTAACCGTACTATTGAAGTCGATGTAAAATAATGCGAGGAAATCCTACTAATATTATTAACGCAAACGTTTTTATTTGGATATTTGTTCTCCTTACACGAAAAAACTACAGAATTTTACTGTGATGAAACTTAACAGTACTACAGCTTTTACCTATACCTACATCGAAATAGCATGTAGCTTACTTTTCATCCGGATCACCATCCTCCGAGCCTTTTCCCAAGCATGTTGGGGTCGGCTTCCAGTCTAACCGGATTCAGCTGAGTACCAGTGCTTTACAAGAAGCGACTGCCTATCTGACCTCCTCAACCCAGCTACCAGGGCAACCTGATACCCCTTGGTTAGACTGGTGTCAGACTTACTGGCTTCTGACTACCCGTAACGACTACCAAGGATGTTCAATGACAGCCGGGACCTACAGTTTAACGTGCCATCCGAAACACAGTCAATGGTGTCTAAGATATACTTAGAAGGTACATACAAACTTAGAAAAGTTGCATTGGTACTTGCCTGACCTGGGATCGAACCCGCGCCCTCATACTTGAGGGCACGGGTACACATTACTTTTCATCCGGATGCAGCAAGTAATTCTCTCTGGAAGCGAGTGATACCGCAGGGGTGGGATCTTATTTTATACATTTGTTTCAGAACACAAACACTAGCCATGACGTCTCATTTATACTATTAAGCAACAAACAGCAACAATTGCACAGCAACATAACATAATCTATTGCAGAACGTTGCAATAGAGATAAAGATTTGTAATTTTACGTGTAATGTTACGATTACACTGTAATCTAGATTACATTGTAATCCAAGTTTAGTGTAATTGTTGCTTAAGTTACTGTTGCATTCTTAGAACTGATAGTTTGTAAGTTACGTTTAATTGAATACAAAACTGTGTCTACATTGATTAAGCTTTAATCAATTTTGAAACCGGTATAGTACTTGCAGAGCCTTTGGGGTTGTAGCAGCCTTTTTATCGTCCCACTGCTGGGCACAGGCCTCCTCTCACATGGAGAAGGATTGAGCATTAATCACCACGCTTGCTCAATGCGGGTTGCTGATTTCAGACTTTATAGTCCAGGTTTCCTCAAGATGTTTTCCTTCACCTTTTTATCAGCCATTGACGTCCAAGATATACTTGGTACAAACAAATATCCAAGCCTTTGGGGTGCAAACAAATAATGTTTCTGCTTTACTATATTAGTGTAGACTAGGGAACTAAAACATAACATTTTAATAATTATGTAAGATGTGAATAATACTAATACACTTTTTGGTGGTAAATCATCAAAAGGCCCTTCCGCTGTAAGTGCAACGTGAGTGTAAGACTCTTACTAACTATAACACATCCTCCTATCATGTTCCTTTCCTGTGCCCTCTGGTGTCACTTGTGTATAAGAATCACGGTAAAGAGCCCTTCATGAATCACTTACCAGGTCCGCAGTAACTCTTTAAACAACCCAGCAGCAACGGCAGGCAAATCATGTCACCTCAACTCACCATAAGAACCTACTCACACTTTTTTCCAAAAAAAATCCTCTAAAAAGCCTATTATAAGCGTCCCATAAACTCCTATTCACGTGAGCCTATTCAAAAATTCACTCGAGTGATTTTTAAAACCTCCTTATTCTGTGGAGGTGCGATATAGTCGTTTCATCGTTACGCACAATTTGGCTAGCTGGGCCGGCTCGTTTCAACTAACGAGCGACATCTACAAAGATACGAGAGTTGTGATCGTAAACTTGTGGATTTTTCGGTTTTTGTGGAAATGGTAATGTAGGTGTGTTGTTTTGAGAGTTTTGGAATGTTTATAAAGATTTGTTAATTTGTTTGCTAATAATTATGTGCAACGCTGAAAAGTATCGATTAATTTGAAATCAATTCAATACAAGTGTTTTTTAAGATCAATTAGGCCCATCATTATTCTCCTTAACCTTAACCCAATTTTAGTTGGGATCGGCGCAGCATGTTTTCTTTTCTTCCATACTCTTCTGTCTGCCGTCATGATAATGATCATGGTCAATGAGAATGTGGTTTTCAAGCCTTTTTTTACATAAATTTAACGAAAAATTTTCGTATTAAAAGGAATTCAAACCAAAAAAATAAATGCAATATCATCCAAACTTCCTAACCCTTCGACCACCGCGTTTTGACTAACCCCCCGATATAAACCCTATCTCGATACTGCGCGGAACAAGAAATATTTCATACGAGATTACTTTGAGAAGGGCCTACAGATTGATCACGCAGGTGACGCTATCGAACCGATATCGGCCGCGAGTTGGAAACGAGTTCCTATCATGGATTAAGGAAAGATATACAGAGATGCTATAATGCAGGTAGGTCAGGCACCTTCTTGTAGTTCAAATTCGTACAGTAAGCATGCCCAAAACGAGTGGAATGACGAGGTGTTCGCATTCTTTGAGAAATCTATCAACGATTTTTGATATTACAAAAAATGACCGAGTTTAAAGAAGGGGTATAAGAGCGAAAACAGTAATGTTTCTCGTCCCCCGCTCATCCGCATTTTGGCGCGCTACTTTCTTAAGCGATTTTTCATTATGGCACCTCCGCTAGTCATTTTGTTCTCCGTGGTTCCGATCGAGTTACGATAGTAATTGATACCTGACGTGCGATCGAGAATCGAATCCGACAATCGTTTTGACGTGAATCGTCGTCGCTACGTCGAATTTCTTGGTGATTGATTTGTATGTAAATCGATTTAATGGTAGCTTCTCGATGTTTTTGGCGGTTCCGATGTTATCGATGTGTCACATTGTTTTTATCGTACAAAGTAAGTTGCAGTGAAATAAGGTTAATTTAATTTAAATTGGGAATTAGTCAGATATCGGTGTTGTACCAGGTTTTTCAATAAACCTTACTGAATCGAATATTTTTGTTAGAATATACCTCTATAGGTACAATGTATTTTCATTTTATTACAACCTAAAAACTCTTCCTGATCGAGAAGAGGTAAGTACATAGTATCCAGTATAAGTGCTTATGTCTTTTCTGTATTACTTGATATATCCAATCGGTTTTCAACGTTCATCAAATCAGCATTTCCACGACTAAAACATAAAATCACACCCACCATAACGCCTTAAATAAAAACTGATTCTCTCACGAATTCCCATCTATTTCCGAATGATCGGCAGTTCTCACCTCATGGGAAAAAGGATAAATAATAATTTAGTATGATCCCGGGGCGCAGATAGCCGGAGGAACAAAGGTAGGGCGCTATCGCGAGCGCCAGCCTTCCCCGCCCGCCCTGAGAGAACGTCAACATTGTGGCGTACGACACGAGAATGAAAATGACGTTATTCTATTGCCTTTACACCGTCTTTTATTTGGAGTCGGCGCAGCATGTTTTCTTCTTCTATATTAGTCTATCGGATGTCATTTCACCAATCATATTAAGTACCCATTTTTAGCTCTGTCGTTTTTCACAGAATTCCTCTATTCTCTATTGTCATGCACGATAAAAGTCAAAACCTTCTTTGCAAAGTTGTAAGATTTGTTACATTATGTGTATTATTCAAACCTAATGATGTACAGGTTTTTAGGTGTGTTCAATACATAATATTCTTATTATTTACTTGATTATACATTTTTGTATACACACGAGGGATTGAATTTTTATGAACAATTTAAGAAATATTACAGAAATTAGGCTTGACTTTAGATCAACCAATGATGCACATCTACAACCATTTTCTACATGCCAAATTACGTCAGAAACTGACTAATTGCAAATGAGATGTGCTTTTGGAAGTAAAACTTGGCCTAGACAAGATACAAAAACATACAACTACAATGGAAACACTCCCACTCGACAGGGGGTGAGCAAAACTCAAGGTAAATGAATCTCTCATGAAAATGTGATACAATGTATTACCTACCGATAGCCGACGAGATAAAGCGATGATGGAGCGAATGGGAGACGGCTGCCACTGGCTTGTTCAGCGGAAAAAATGCTATATTTGGCCAGGATAGGTTAAATATTTAGAAGGATTAATGTTGATCTGCATGGTAATAAATTCTATAGGTTCATATGTCTGGTAGGTAATAATTACAGTGAATTAAAACGGTTATTTTTAGATCATTAGGAAGCATTATGAACGAAAATGTTTGATTATTTTGGTTATTATTGTCTGGGGATAGAAATGAAACTTGATTACTTAAAAATAATATTCAAATAAAACGTTTAAAAAAAATATGAAAAACTGTCCCCAAATATCACACAGCAGCATCTTATAATATATATATGTATTAGGTCAGGCATGTATAGGCTACTTTTTATCCATGTGCAGGAAGTAATTCCCTCGGGATGTGAGTTTAATTGCTGGCAAAAGCTAATAACATAAGAACGCTCAGAAACTGGGCCACACAGATAAAATACAAAGACCATCTAATCAAGTACCCAGCAAATCAAAAATCAACCGCAAAGTCGGAACTATTATCTATTACCAGACAATTACACCGATCGGAGATCTTTAGCCCCCTGATACGCGACGGGGCCAACTGGGGGCGGTGGGGTGAAATGGGGGCGGCAGGGTGGGGCGTTATCAGCGATTTTCGCGCCATTAACCGTCGCGATACAGTCCGCACTTCATGCATAGAGCGTTAAGTTTCAATTCTAATTGATGTGGTACAGGTAGGCTTGAGTCAAGTAGGTTTGAATTTTGAATGTCCATCTTTGTTGTTTATGGGTGGTTCCAGATTTGGAGGCTTTCGGATTTTAGAGGTTTTGGTAGTGGGTTTTTTGTTGCATTAAGTTTTGATAAATATGGATAACGAGTTATTGATAACTGATCTCATATTGTAAGTCGCACAATGTATTGTTTAATTAATTATATGTTCATTGTATTATATGTTTAAGATCTTTTGTATTTAAATGGCTTAATAAATTTTTGCAAGCCACGCAAAAAGTATAAGTAACTTAAGTATTTCCGTAGTAATACTTCTTTTCCGTAGAAACAGCATGCATCCTTAAGCTGCATGTACATTTACGATTTGACCCATGGGCGAATAATTAAAATACCTTACTTATATCTTCATACAAATAAGTTTGTAAGCAATATATAAGTAAGTTTTCAAACAACACAGATTGTCACAGCCACAGATACACACCTGCTTATCACAGCACAGATTACAGTAGTGCAACTTACTAATGTAATGCCGATGGCGCGAAGATACGGCACGGTGCCTAAATGCGTTTGAACTTGTTGATTCACTGCTAAACTAAACTATTTAAATAATTAAGTATTGGTTTTAGATCTCCTGTATCTAGCTGTCAATCATAATTTTTATAAACCATATACTTTTTCCGTAGAAACAGCATGCATCCTGCATCCTTAAGCTGCATGGACGGTTGTATGGGAGGTTTGGAAATTTTTATAGTTAAATGGCGCAGCTTACCCTTAGAATAATTATTATCCTTAGCTACACATATAGACCTGCTTATCACAGCACAGATTACAGTAGTGCAACTAAGTAATGTAATGTCGATGGCGCGACGATACGGCACGGTGCCTAAATGCGTTTGAACTTGTTGATTCACTGCTAAACTGTACTTTGTTGTGTAGGACTGTGTGTGTAAAGGGAATTAGTGAGGAAGGTTTGGATTTTGTGTGAGAGCAGTTGTATTGAAATTTCGAGAAGTCTATTAGCATCTTAATTTACTTACTGAAATACATATTGAACGCCATAAGCATATCAAATTGAATAATATCTAAAAAGGGCCTGCAATTACGTACGATTTAAGTAATTAAAATAATGAAGCAGTTTTGAGATACTACTAAAAGTAGGTGCAATAAAATCCGATGCACTTATACAATGATGTACTTATCTATAGTAATTTAATTAATAAGCCAACTTTAATTTTTTTCAGCTTCTTTAGCTGTTTAAATTGAAAACTCCTTAGGTACCTATAAAAGCTGTATATTTATACTAGCTGGTGCCCGCGACTTCGTCTGCGCAGGTTTAGTATTTCGAACAATATGTTTACAAATTGTAGCCTATGTGTTATTCTGATGTATAAGCTATATTATTGTAAAGTTTCATTAAAATCCATTCAGTAGTTTTTGCGTGAAAGAGTAACAAACATCCATACATCCATACATACAAACTTTCGCGTTTATAATATTAGTAGGATGTATACCAGTGGCTACCTTCTAGTTACATACTTGTACTAGTGTATTTACATCAGAAGTGTGAACTCCTCCTATTCCAACCCCTTAAAAAATATTTGTTTTAAACACACCCTTATGTTTAAACAACAAAACCTCAACTTAATTAAACACACAAAGATTAAACTACCAATAACTATTCAAATTTCAATTACTGTTAGCAATTGCGTCATAAATTACTTAAAATAGTTATCAGCCATTATTTATCGCCGTGACTGGCAGACGCAATTCAATATATTGAGTCATTGCGTCTATCTTGGTGACTCAATATCAATGTCCGTTTGTCCGTGTTACTTGTACTGAAATGCTGTTAAGATTTTGATTGGGTTTTATCTGTTTTGAGCTTTTAAAGTTGTGTGTGACTGTTTTGTGGTGTCTGCTGTAATTTGTGATAGCTTACGTGTTTCAATAAGTACGTAATTTTTGTAAAGGTATTAGAACGTTGTATAGGCATTTATTTAGGAAAACCGTTGAGTAATTAAGATTACAAATGCCGTTAAGCTGAAATTATTAAAAAATCTGTAAAAATACAACAGTATTTTTGAAGCGTAATTCTTCTTACAGATGACAATAATACACAGATAAAAATATTTCTTGTAGTTTATGTGACACTGAATCGAAGTCACAGAATTGATTTAACTTACTGACACAAGAATTTGAAGGTATTTTAATCTTAGGGTGAGTTGCATCATTTAACTACAACGATAACCAAACCATAACCCGCCTTTTACTAGCCACCTATTGGTCAAAACGGCGATCTCACAACTGAAAATGGTTCGGTTATCGTTATAGTTAAATGGTGCAAATCACCATGAAGGTACTGCATGTCGATTCTATAAAATATCACAACTCACTTCGACATCACTCTCACTTCG
This sequence comes from Helicoverpa zea, assembly GCF_022581195.2. Classification (NCBI taxonomy): domain Eukaryota; kingdom Metazoa; phylum Arthropoda; class Insecta; order Lepidoptera; family Noctuidae; genus Helicoverpa; species Helicoverpa zea. Next base: position 1,879,646 of record NC_061454.1, read on the forward strand.
ACTTCGATCTAAAGGTAGAATTCCGTGGACGCGACAATAGTCAACCTTTGAAAATGTATGGCACCGTTGTCGAGGCCCGTGACAGTCGCGCGCGGCCGACGAATTTCGTAAGCTGCTCGCGGCATTGTCAAAAATTTAATTCTGGTTTTACTAAAATTCTATAGATGTTATTAAGCGCTAGACCATGTTGAGAAGCGTACGGCCGCGAGCGGCTCACGAAATTCGTCGTCCGCGCGCGACTGTCGCAGCCCTCGGCAGCGGTGCCATACATTTTCATAGGTTGACTTTTGTCGCGCGCGGCTGCGACAATCGCGACCCACGGAATTCTACCTTAAAGTTTCGTGATTGACATTGTCAAACTACACTAGCGCTTCACTATCGAGCGTGTTGACAAGTTGAACTAAATCAAAGTCGAGATTTTGACAGATTTGTCAAAATCTGTCTATCTATAGGGGAGGTAGGGGAGAGATGGGCAGTTGGGAGACATGATCAAATCAGAATAAAAGGGGGGTCCTTTTATTCTGATTTCTGATCATAGTTTTGTTTTTTTTTAATTGGGTAGTTTACGTTACCGACTGGTAACGGTGTTCATCCATAGACTATCTGTCATTTCTGTGAGTTGTCAAGAACAAACACTCGTAAAAGTACTTAAATATTTTGTTGCGGTTTCGGATCGTTATAAAGAGAAAACTAATGAAAGGTATGTGTATTTTCTATTATTAATTATTGATTGTCAAAATCTCCAGTTACAATTATAGTAAGTCGATGCAATCCACACCTATTATACCTTTAGAAGAGAGTACTACAGCAATAGTTAATGGGCCCCACGTTTTTATTTTAGTCTAATATGACCGGGACCACCTACGTAGGTTGACAGGTAAGTAACTATTTTTTATTTTCTAGTTTTCAGTGCACATAAGATAAAACCGTTTAACTTAAAAGTTTTTTTACCGATTTTTTTTTCATAAATAATTCCTCCCACTGGCTTCGACTTCGCTCTCTGGCATTTTGCGTTCTCACGAAACCCTTCGCCAGGCCAGGGTTTTGCTCCATAAACTCAACCAGAGTTTCAACCTGAGCCGACGAAGGGTGAGACGACCTGTCATTTGGACTGAAATTATTAAAATTCTGTGTCAAAACTGATAAAATTAAAAACTGATTAATCTCGGTTGACATTTTGTCGAGTGGGGAAGTCACTAGCACAGCATTGGTCGATGTCGAGCTCACTTCACTTCGCAAGTGATTAGGTGATGTTTACAAAATGCAAAATCAAGGTCGTTCTGAATCGAATGCGAAGTGAGAGTGAATAGCGAAGTGAAATGCGAGTTGTTGTTCGAATTTTATAGAATCGACGTGCAGGCAGGCCTTGGCCCTGTTGCGCCCCGCTGGGGTTGCTGACAGTATTCTACTTGTGTAGCCCTTTCATTTGATACCCATATTGAGGGGGCTGTGCCATTTTGTGCCGGCGGCCATATTGGATTTAATTAAAGGTGTATACAAAATTTCAGACCAATCGGTTGACAGGAAGAGGGTGAAATTTGAATTACTAAATTTGATCCAAGAATAAATAATAAAACAAACGGGGTGAGCTAAATAAAACCGTTTAAATATCTCGTAATGTTGAAACTGATTGTAATTTTTAGGAAAGCTCTTTCATTATATCTAGCCGAATATAAGAAATGGCAATAAAAGTTGATAATGATCTGTAAAATCTGATTTTTTATGCAATAAATTGTGAAAAAGTGCCCATCCCTCCCCTACCTCCCCTAAAGTATGAAATGACATTACGAATCGAAGTGAAATGCGAGTTGTTGATCGAGTTTTATAGAATCCCAGTACTGAAAACATAATTTTAATAAGGGAACAATTAATTATATACGTGTTTGTATAAATAAGTTTATTTTTAGGACATGTGAATATACATATAATTCATTATTAATTATTCGAATGCTTCATAATGTTTTTAATAAAATAAAGGTGTTATATACGCGCTAGAATATATATTTTTCTTTCAGTTAAATGCTTTTACTAGATTAAATATCTTTAGTCCTTCGAGAACAATAGCAGATAACTTGCGAGTACTATCTGCTTATCTCTCAGAGGCTGTGTTATCTTATCTGCATCTTATCAGTCTGTTTACTGTCTAACTGATATAACTGTAAATATTTACTTTTTACTATCTTTTGTGTGTTTGGTTCAAGAACGAATATTATAATGTTCATTTGAATTAAGAATGAATGGTCCTACAAGACTAACCGTTTTTATTAAAACTGAATATATTTCAATAAATATAATTCATAGTTCTCATATTTAAAAACAAATGGATGATATTGAATATGAATATGTAAAAGTTAGTTATCTGTTAGATAATATAGACACATTGGAACGAAACTCTGTCCGCAATATGCGAATCATTTTTAGTTAGGTTTCTGTTAGTAATTTTTATGTCACACTATTTTCACAAACAGTTTTAATCATCTTTCCTTTGTCATTATAACTCCACAAGATTGACCTAGCGTGTAAGCTGACCAACACAAACCTCCTACACCATTGTAAACAAAATCCTAAAACCTTATCAAAAACACGACCAAAAATGATATCCAATCCAAAAGTTATGGCACAAAATCCGCCACAGCCGGGAATCGAACCGGCAACAAAGGCGACGACACCTCCGCCCTTATATTTATTGCAAATTATGAGCCTTATCCGCCGATCTTCAGCACTCGATAATGGACTTCATACGGACGGTGGGATAGGGTGGATGAGACTGGGCTTTACTGGTGGTAGTTGTGAAATGAGAAGTTTGGGGAAATTATTTTCTTTTGCGATGAATAATAAAATGAAACCTAGTTGGAATAGGTAGTGCCTTTGATATTGTACTTTTGTTGTGAAACACGGTATAAAAAAATAGATGCATAATTGCGTGATGTTATACATAATTTTAGTATGAAGCAGATAAATGTTTGTTATTCACAAATTAGAATACTAATAAGTGGTGCAGCAGAGACCAGAAATTATATAATTTTTGGTGAAGATTTGTACACTTGATTTTGACTAGTCAATCAAATAAGTACCTATTATGAACTGTTACAAATCAGCAAACACTAGCAATTGCGACTAATTGTAGTCTGTCCGCTAATGTAACTATCATTATTATGTAGGAGATAGCAAGTATATATTACTTAAACTATCGAAAAGACGACACAAAGTTACAACAAACAAATTATTAAAAAATATATTTCATCTTCAAAACAAAATGGCCGCTGCCTTATCCACACAAATCCAACAGGCGGGGCCACCTCAAAGCTATTGACAGAGGCGGCGTAACGTTGATACCGGCTGATTTATTCGCCATTACACCAGCCTTAACTGATCGAGAGATTATTGCGATTTTTATTCAACCCCTAACGACTGACGCTAAATATCTGTAGTATTTAGGTTATTAGATTCGTATTTTATTTAGCAGTAGATAATATATTGTGTTCTGATAAATTTGAGAAAGGATAATTTTTCAGGATAAAAGTTTTTTATGGTATCCATGGTTATTCATTACTAGCTTCTACCAGCGGTTTCACCCGCATCCCGTGGGAACTACTTCCCGTACCGGGATAAAAAGTAGCCTATAGCCTTCCTCGATAAATGGGCTATCTAACACTGAAAGAAATTTTCAAATCGGACTAGTAGTTCCTGAGATTAGCGCGTTCAAACAAACAAACAAACTCTTCAGCTTTATAATATTAGTATAGATTGAATCAAAAGTCTTTAGCTTTTGCTCAGTTATGGTGAGTTACTGTGATTCATCAATAATGGTTCATCTACTCTATCTGCCTTTTCGAAAACTATGTGTGGGTCTTTATCCAGTCTTAGTCAGTTGCTAAGTACCAGTGTGTTATAAGGAGCGACCGCCTAAAGGACCTGCTAAATCCAGTTACCTGTGCAATTCCTTGGTAATACTGGTTGTCAGACTTTCTGGCTTTTAACTACCCGTAAAGTATTACCAAAGATGTACATGACAGCTTAGACTCGTAACAGACTCCAACATAGTAAGGAAACGGCTGAGCAGATGATGACTCAAAGACTTGCCATGGTAATTCCCCGTCACTCCTATAAATAGCCATGATAATTTTTCCAATAATACGGGACCACACGCAAACAATAACCCACTTCTTTCTATCTATAGAGGTGAGGTGCAGACATTTCTCGAGTGTCGATAAAAAACGAGTCAAAACACGTTATCAATCCTAGTTAATGTGCATTTTGTACTAAGAATGTTTGTGCGTAGTGGAAGGGTTTGTTGACCTTTGGAGTGGCTTGTGGCTTGGTATCAACCATTTTGGAAGTTGTGGTGAACTTAAGCAGGTCTGCCTCTTGGCCCAAGACCCTTTTGATTCGGACAGATCTTTAAAGGCTAGGTTCTAGGTTGCAATTCAGCCTTTCTCTATGAAGTCCATTCCTCTATGGTAATTGCGCCTGGTACTCAGCTTTATGAATTCGTCTATACTAATGTCATAAAGCTGCTGGACCTATTTGAAAAAATATGTTAAATAGCCGATGCATCGAAGAAAGTTATACATGTTGCTTTTAATTATAAATACTTATCACCGACATAAGATATTTTTGAACTTCAATTATAATCATAATGTGCTTTTTTCTACGCCACTCTCCTTCCTTAGAATACTTGGGTAATAGGGCAAATCCAACGAAACCCGGAGAGTCATTATCCGTTCAGCCGTTTCAAAGATCATTATGAAGTAATAAATACCTAATATTTACACGCATACATGCAAACAGGATACGCGTAACCCTTCTCAGCAGTCGGTTAAAAACACAACACAAAACGAAAACACGTACCACCATCTAGATAATGTCACCTTAATGTTGCTAATTAAGTAGCATATTTACAAATAAGCTTCGATATTCACTTTCTCTTTATCAAGCAATAACATGTTTATCGGGGACAATGCACTATCGGCTGCTAGTTGCATCGGTGCAGGGTTGTGATGCACTTGTAGGGGTGACGGTTTTTCCAAGAAGAATTTAAAGGGTTGTACGTTTTAGAAAGGAGAGCGCAATTAGGTGTTTTTTCAATTAAGGATTAATTATAGAAGTATTACTATTAAATATAATGTTTTAGAGTAAGGGCTATAAAAAATATAACGAATGTATGTTGTGGTAATTCACTGTGTGTAACTATGTGCCTCTGAAACTTTTAACAGCGTAGGCAATGTAGAAAAATAAATATACTATGGGTAGAGTTCTGTTTTGTTATTAGGTATAAGAACTTCTAAAACTTTAAAAAACTTATGATGTAATAGAGGGACTACTTATCTTAGTCTTAATTTTATTTTTCTTTTAAAGTATTTCTTTTTAATTTCATTGTTAAATACAGGTTATCCAAAAAAAATTCATGTGCTTAAGAACCAAAAAATACCTTCTCAAAAAAGCCACCGAGCCCTGTCACCCCTACATATCTAGCGAAAGTGCTCGTCGCCGATATCGAACAATGTGACTCCAGCGATAGCGTAACGTGATCGCAGCGTTATCGCAGCGCTATCGCAGCGTTATCGCGGCGACGCGGATACCGCGGTTATTTGTACTAGTCGCACTGCGCTTTGAATACAGTGCTGTGCAAAAATTTATACCATTTTGTTTTCGTTGTCTCGAAGAAAGTGTATGACTTTATCAGTTTGTTCAAGTTTACAGAGATAGGTTGGGAGTGTGTCTGTTTTTGTGCAATACATTGTATTTGTTAGGTCAGTTTGTATTTGTAGCTTTGTAGGTTAGGCGTTGGAATAACTTAGAATATATAGGTACGTCATGTTGTTAAGGATTTGATAAAAGGCCTTGTATACTTAAAACAAAGTTTATTTATTAAGTTTTACATATAGCTGAAACGCAAAAATTAAAAGTTTATTTTATTACTACTCACCTATATCAACTAAGTAATAACGTGTTTCGATATCAAATCATATTTTGTTCCATAAACAACATGCACATTATTGACTTGCATTCCACCTGAGACCACGGGATAGTACGAAAGAGTTACCATTGCCCCGGTACATAAAGTTCCAGATGGGACATGGTGGGCTATAGTCAGTACGAGTCCATTGATTGAATCTCCGGCAGCGACTGATTTTGTATGGTTACTCTCACGACAGTTTGATAATGTCGGTTTTATCATGTTAAAATTTATGACACCCCCTCACGGTGCACCCAAAGCAATGGTCATTTCATGATTTCCCCTCCAAAAAAAATTACCACCTATGCCTATATGCCTAACTAAACTCGAGTGCAAATAAACGTAACACCCATTTCCCACCTACAAACAAATATGTTTTACTCATGTGTTACTCAGCCACCCAGATGCCAATCGTAGGAAGTTTTTACGAACATACGCCGTTCCTATTACGTATGCGAACCTCGTGTCGTGTTAATTTCCTCGGCGAACGCCGGGACGGTTAGAGACGACGGCGACACGACACCGGTACGGCACGGGGACGGTAAGGACGCTTCAGTGAGTAGCAGATGGATGATGAAGGCATGGGACGGGGTTGTTTAGTAATTTATGTTTTTGGAATGTTTTTGATAAGTTTTCGTTTGGAAGTGCCTAGTGACATTTTTGGTGTCATATCTTTTGCCAATAAAAAATATTCAACCTAACTTGCACACGTAAGTAACAAATCCAAATAGTGACTTTAGAAGTTAATTGGTAATTGCATTAAACTACCACTTATTAAAAATTAGCTTTTAGTGTAAATGCTAGGCTACAATTTTATTTAGAACCATCACTTAGATCTAAAATTATGTTACGGTTTCCTATAGCAGTTAAGCTCCATACCAGGTAGGTAGGAGGTACCAGGTGTATGCAAACCAACATGCAAGCAATAAGCAAAAAATATCACATAAAACGTCAACTAAATTAAGTACCAAAACCCTTAACAAGCTTAAACAGCTCACCCAATACCTACAACAAATGCAAACAAAAAAAAAACCCACAGATAAAGATCCGAACAACAAAAAAAACAAATGAACACTTCAATAAACAAACGAACAAACGTAAACAGAATCAATACAGCAAAAGAGCTCGTATGTTGGAAACTTTTTAATCTACTCAGACAATTCAAATGCAGCATAATGCGAGCGACGTCGGGGGAGGACAATAGTTAAGCTGGCTCGGCTTAAACATGCGAAGTGGGGTATCAATGTATTGTATGAAGCTAGAAACTTTGTGCGCTGTTTTTTTTTGCATGGCAGTGTAATTTTGTTTAGGTGTGTGTAGAAAAATTAGTACTTGCATGGGTAGAGAAAAATGTTGAAAGATGACTCCTGCATAAATCTTACAACGTGTGTATTTTGTGTAATTAAAATATAAATTAAAGGTTAAAATAACACAAATCTTATTGAATATTTAATCGTTTTGGTATGACATAAGATATAATACATGCATGGAATTTCCACTTACCACTTCTTGATATTTAGAAAAATTGACAAAACTTAATAGATATTAGTTGGATTACACTCACGTAACTTTGGTATCAACCAAGTAGTTTTTTTAAGAACTGCACTTGTAACTTACCTGAAAAAAAAGGAAATTATATTATTAATATTTCTTTTTAAATAAAAATAAATTATTGTATGTTACCTATATATTTTTACGTTATTTTTACAGCAACTTACATACAACTTATTAAGTAAAATGTTTCTGTAACAAACTTTTTATGACATATGTAATCTTTTTAAGCGAATGTCATGCCATTAATAGAATTTATCGTTAACCATGATCAAGTGAACACAAGAAAAAAAAGTCATTATACAAAATACATTTTTAATTGCAACATTTTTTATTTTTCTCCCGATGTAGAACATTTAGGAAAACGGTGAACGCATTAAGAGGTGACTTATAATGGTTTTAAGGCGTTTTTTTGTAATTAACTTAATTATATTTTTTCTCGGTCTTCGTGAGTGTCCTCGAGTGTACCTATTTATTAAGTGAAATTGTACTGGGATCGTTTTATTTTTGTTAAAGTGCAAGATTTTATCAGGCTAATGCCTATGGAGTACCTACACCTAAAAGATTATTATAGGTAAGATTTGTTCTGTTCATTTTATATTTGAAATAGGAATAGAAATGAAAAGTATTGAGATACTATAAATAAAATCCATTCATTTGTAAACACATTTTTTTGAAAATACATGATTTCTTTTTCATTTATTTATTTATCTTATTTCACGAGGTAAGCATAATGATCAAGAACCAATTATCCTTTCAACCAAGAAACTAAATAAAAAAAAATCGACGAATGAAAGAAAGAAAGAAAAGCATGAGTTTCTCACCTCCTTCTTTATATAGGAAGTCAGTTAATAAATGATATAGAATTATCATATCATTCATCATCATTATCATAGTAAAACCATTTTTTCTTTTAATATTCCCAAAAATCCTAACACCATATTAACACCATCAGCACCTACTAACTCCAAAAAAAACACAAAACCAGCCACTAAAACAGTGATACAGCAAGATCAGTCATCGCCCTCCTCCTTCAGAGGGCGAGGTTGAATTTCCGCCGCAGCCTCACCGGAAGCGCTGCCATGTTTACAAAGCGCGGCACAAACGTCATTGCGAATTTTAAGCAGTTTGCCTCTTACTAATGACGTTTGGAGATTGTGTGAGAGGTTTTATGCCTGTTTTGGATTTGGTTTTTGATTTTTGAAGACTGAAGTCTATTGTAAAATTTATCAGCATGTCGATTCTATAAAATATCACAACTCACTTCGACTTCGATCTAAAGGTAGAATTCCGTGGACGCGACAATAGTCAACCTTTGAAAATGTATGGCACCGTTGTCGAGGCCCGTGACAGTCGCGCGCGGCCGACGAATTTCGTAAGCTGCTCGCGGCATTGTCAAAAATTTAATTCTGGTTTTACTAAAATTCTATAGATGTTATTAAGCGCTAGACCATGTTGAGAAGCGTACGGCCGCGAGCGGCTCACGAAATTCGTCGTCCGCGCGCGACTGTCGCAGCCCTCGGCAGCGGTGCCATACATTTTCATAGGTTGACTTTTGTCGCGCGCGGCTGCGACAATCGCGACCCACGGAATTCTACCTTAAAGTTTCGTGATTGACATTGTCAAACTACACTAGCGCTTCACTATCGAGCGTGTTGACAAGTTGAACTAAATCAAAGTCGAGATTTTGACAGATTTGTCAAAATCTGTCTATCTATAGGGGAGGTAGGGGAGAGATGGGCAGTTGGGAGACATGATCAAATCAGAATAAAAGGGGGGTCCTTTTATTCTGATTTCTGATCATAGTTTTGTTTTTTTTTAATTGGGTAGTTTACGTTACCGACTGGTAACGGTGTTCATCCATAGACTATCTGTCATTTCTGTGAGTTGTCAAGAACAAACACTCGTAAAAGTACTTAAATATTTTGTTGCGGTTTCGGATCGTTATAAAGAGAAAACTAATGAAAGGTATGTGTATTTTCTATTATTAATTATTGATTGTCAAAATCTCCAGTTACAATTATAGTAAGTCGATGCAATCCACACCTATTATACCTTTAGAAGAGAGTACTACAGCAATAGTTAATGGGCCCCACGTTTTTATTTTAGTCTAATATGACCGGGACCACCTACGTAGGTTGACAGGTAAGTAACTATTTTTTATTTTCTAGTTTTCAGTGCACATAAGATAAAACCGTTTAACTTAAAAGTTTTTTTACCGATTTTTTTTTCATAAACTAAGTCAAAAGTGTCCAATGCTCTCTATGGTAGGGAGGCTTTTCTTCGTCAGTGAAAATTTGTGAGGTTATAAATCTGCGCGAAAAATCCTTTATAGAATCTTGTTTCAGGTACCGTTGCCAACTTGATCTAGAGACTATTATATTTAAAATAGTGTTTAAATAAAGTTCTAAGTGTTTTAAAGTGATTAAGTGCCTACATTTAAGAATATAAGAAATGGCAATAAAAGTTGATAATGATCTGTAAAATCTGATTTTTTATGCAATACATTGTGAAAAAGTGCCCATCCCTCCCCTACCTCCCCTAAAGTATGAAATGACATTACGAATCGAAGTGAAATGCGAGTTGTTGATCGAGTTTTATAGAATCCCAGTACAGGATAGAAAGAAAAGGGGTATTGGCCACTTAGAGCATAAAACACACAGTTTTTTTTTTTTTCAGCGCGTGGCGTATCTATACAGAGGATAACAATGCTTGGTTTGCAAGTTATAATATGTAAATGTTAGTTCTAAAATAAAGTAGGTGACATGTTTATTTTATTGATTAGGTATGGTCTGAAAAAACATATTTTACCTTTTTTACTGCAGCATCCTCCAGTACCTACAGTTCGACTTCAATAACATGTGCTATTTTGGAAAACATTCAGTAATTTATTTACAAAGAAAACCTATTAGGTACATCTAAACATTCCTCCTTCAAATTAAGCTCTAAACTCCCTTTAACACCACAAAAAAACTCCAAACACTCTGTTAATTTGCCCCATCATTCCCCAATTTTCAATATCGATATACAAACAGATCTGACAGTAAACTCATTACCAGCCGATCTTGAAGAGTCTGATCCGTCCAACTCCATGTCATTGGCGACGGCAACCGACTTGAAAAATGAAACATAATGTGCAAATCCTTAATTTATATGCGAAGCCGCGGGCCGCTTGTGATTTTGTAGGGTTGGCTCCCCTGAAAGATTGTAATGACGTTTAATTTCGAAGTTTTTGTAATAGATATTCAATTTTTTTTTGTTTTGTAATTATCTGGGCGAGAATTGCTAGCGTGGAAGACCTATTTCGTTTGTCAGAAGTTAGGAATTTTTCTGAGCTTTTCCACATATTGAGAGATACCAGAAAAGGATACTTAAAGGTACATAATTAATGTTGAAACGAAACAAAACAACCATATAATTATGTAGATGTAACGCATTTTTCGGATGTGAAACAAAGAATATCAAAGCTTGAAAAAATCTTACTAGTTAAGTATCGATTTATTAAGACAATATTGTATTTGAAATTAGTTATTTGCATGCCAATACTGCACCATCTCATCTAGACTTGGGTAAGTTGCATTTATGCCTAAGATTATAGTTTCTAGAAAGAACATTCTTCAATTTCAGTTCTAAAAATGAAATTTTAAGTATTTAAAAAATTCAATCATTCTGTGCTTTTGAAAAAAATACCTAACTTCTTCAGTGGCACCCCTAAAAGCCGTCTCGATTCATTTCTTAATAAGAGCGTTGTGATTCGCCGCCACCAACACCATTGATCAACCATTGATCACTGTTGATCAATGTGTAAACTGTTGATCAATGTGTTCACTGTTGACAAGACGCAATGAAAAAGTGATGTATGTTTTTTTTTTGCTTAAATTTATTTTTGGAACATAACATGAAATGTGATTTAAGTTGGATGGTATTTTCATAAACAATTATGCCGCGTTCTGAGGGGATGTTAGTAATGATTTTATTTTTGGATACCCATTATTAATTCTAGTTTTTAAACAGATTCTGTTTATACAAGTATGTAAATTATTGATTCATCTCCGTATGTTTAAAAATATTTTATTTATATTACAAATCAGACTAAATATCAAAATGAAACAGCCTATTTATTCGAGTACACTTTTTTGTATTGAACTAATTTTAAGTGTCTAAATTTAAAAAAAATACTAATGTCCACTACGTTTTTCTGTCTACTACGACAGATTATTTGGCCGAAGTTGTTTCAGATTACATATTGTCAAGAGAACAGGGCAGAAGAAGAAGATAGATACTCATATTGAATGTTTTTTTGTACTTAATCTCAAATACATAATAATATCAATCGAAATCAATAAAGTTACTAAGTAAACCCAACACTGTTTCCCTTACAACTTTTAATCAACAACCAACTTTTTTTAAACGAAAAAGTCATCTTATTCTTTATTCAAATATAATAATCAAGTTTTGCTCTCAAGTTGAAGTGCTAGGCCTTCTGGGCGGAGGCTAGCGAGGCTCCTCCCACCAGCCATGATACTCGACTGGTTTGGCGGGAAACACCGTAGCGACATCTGTGGTTTGTGCGGGAAAGTAACCCAGTCTTGTTTATGATGTGATTTTTTTTTCGCTTTTGTTTATGGGTTGCAAACTTGGTTTATTTGGTGAAAATAGTTTTATGAATATTTTGAAAATTACATCAAGTTAGACAGGTATTTTTGCAACTGAAACGTTTTTTTTAAATTAACCGATAAAATTATTACGTACGGAATGTTATGACATTATTTTGCACAAATTCACAAAATAGCTCATTTATTTCTTGGTATAATTGACAAATAAATTATTTTTCATGGACTTTCACAAACTACTACATTAATTTAGGTACTGGTACAGAGTCTGAAACTGAATATCCCTAAGCCCTAACCTAATCAAATAACAACTAGTTAGTGACATATTTTACATAGCACTTACATTAATGTTACTATAAGTAGCTCACTCATTGACTAGAGATCATGTAGTGAAGTGGCTTACACCTCCAATGGTCGAAGCACCTGTAGCTGATGCCCCCAATTCGGTTAATTTTATTAAAAGCAACAAGCGACCACTGGGAGCCTTAGCCACTGATACGTAATATTCTGATCACGACGGTTATGTCTCATATAGGGGAGAAACCGCTACAAAATCAATCAGATCCTCATTTGAAATATTGTCAACGTCCACGTTTTCCTTCCACATATTCTGTGAATCAAAATGTCCTAATCACAAGCCAGGCAAACAAACATACGATAAAAACAGGAAAAATACCAACAACTAGAGACTACGGTTAATTAGAACCATAATAAAAGGACAAATTTAACGGAATATTATACTAGTGTTTGACTGTATCGATAAAATGGCGGAGTTTCCTCATGACTGTTGAAAGGGATTTGTTTTTATATCGATTTATTTTTAGGCTTTGGCTCATTGTGATCGATTTTACAGTAATTGGCCTGGATGGGAGGAAACAACGGTTCTGTATTTTGGTTTAAATAACCGTCATTCATGGCTTCAGTCAGTCGAGGTGTGTAAAATCCCCAAATGCTAAAGTCACTCCATTTGTCTGTCCGGCTTTCAGCTGAATCGATTAAATGTTTGGAAGACAGGTAATCTAGAGCTTGAGAAAGGATGGCTACTCTTTGCCCGGGTGTGAGAAGCAGTCCTTCAAGACAGGGTAGAAAATACCGCGCCGCGCCGCGGTGGAAAATAAATTACAAAAGGTGAGCTATATGATATGAGCTCGGAATTAACTCAAGAAACCTGCCATCATTTGCACTCTTTCATACTATTTAATAGCAAATATTAATGAAAAATACAGCATTTTGAAATAAAATTTAAAAATTGATTACAGTCCAATGAATTAGCATTAAAACTCCTTAACCGTTAGGTATTGTATCAGACTTTGAGCTATAAGACACATGAAAAGCCATAGAAAATCTAAACAAAAAAGCAATAACTCCCAAAGAACAGCTTACAAAACAGCAGCACATTCATCCAAGAACGCACAACGCATAAACCTGTACGCACCAAACTTTCAAAAGATCCTTCAATCATTGAAAACAAACCGCTATAAAAATCAGCCGTCTCGTACCATCCCATCAGAACAAAATAAAAGCGAACATTGTTCTTCACATCGCCTGCTCAAGATGTATCTTACTCGTTATTTAGTTAGCAGATCACCCCATTGTTACTTAGGAGAAACCACGAAAAAAGCATGGGCGGGGCTCCTATCTCCACTTGCATCAGCACCGATGAAACATGCTCTCTATCGCGATACATGCCTTCCAACACAAAACTTCTTACCTCACCATTTTCTACTTTAGAGTAATATTGATAAGGTTCCTTTTCCCCTGCTAAAGTTATAAGCAGCTTATTAAAGAAAATTAAATTTGCAGCCACGCGAAATCGAAACGAATCCGCGAAAGGAGAACAGAATTTAAACGATCAAACAATATTGATCCTTATTGCTTTCGAAGGAGTACTTAACGTTCGATAATGACCGTTAAGATTCAATTTGGTCGTAAAGGTTCATAATCGTTTGGGGGGATGTGTGTTGCTTGAGATGTTTTATAGTGTTATGCGAATGTTTATATAGTAAAGGATATTTATATAGAGTGGATTAAAGATAAGAGGCGAACGTATTTTCATTTTATTACCAAATTACCGATGGTGAGATTGCGAGCTGGTGAATCGATTGTGGTGCTCTGTATCGGTAACATTTGCCAACAGGTAATAATTGTCTTATTACTTATTTTGTGCATTCCGACACTTGCTCTGAGTGTGTTTAAGTTTCATATCAGGCCATTGTTCAAGGTTTTTACTTGGCTTTTATATATTTTTTAAGTTCACCGTATGGTTACCAAATAAAGCTTCTTAAAATTGATCTTCAGATACTGGCCAAGGTAAACCACGTCCTTCTCAATTCAAAAAATCATCCTGAATTGTAGAGACTATTCCCAAGTTCCAATTTTGAATGCATGTAAAACTCAACAACGACAAACCACTTTCCTTAACAATCCATAAACAATCCCCCATTGAAACCCACACAAAACATAAAATACAAATTCTAAAACAAATACAATCGGACGTACACGCTTTTAAATCAAACGAGTATCATTTATTAGTTTTATAGTTCAAACAAGCTTGCAAACAAAAACAAAAATTAATTATAAGCTGTGGGCTGTCCTATCCTGGATCAGCACGACCCTTCACCAGCCCTTAAATCATAGGAACGCTTCGCAAATTGATCGATCGAAATTCGTACTATGAAACAAAGGGTAGGGCTTGCAACAATCACATAAGTCAGTCGAATAATCGTTTGTTCGAAACTAAATTTAGAACAGCGACCTCTGTTGGTCGTTTTAGAAGTTGTAATGGAAATTCTGATCAACAGATGGCGACAGTGTAGCGGGCTCGAAGTGTTTGGTGGGATCGCGATTATTCTGCAGGTATTGTGAAACTACTTTTTTGTATTTAGGTCTTATGTTACATGGACACATCAATGTACTAACAATATTGAAAATATTTGAATGAAGCTTTAAGTTTGATCATTGCCACTGGACGTTTTTATCCACCAACAAAAACGTTACAATTGAAACCGGTACTTACGTGGATTAAAACATGACATTACCCATAACAAGTACCATTAGATAAAAAACACGTCCACTATTTAAATAAACCATCTTTCTATCAAGTATTCCATCGCACAGTCGTTTAATAGCGCGATTTTAATCTATGAAAATGTCACACCATGACAGGTTACTGTTATTACGACACAAAGACATGCAAACTTATGTTTTGCACCGCACCTAATCAATAATCATCCTTAATCCCTTCGCATAAGAGTTCGAACATGTTCTTTCGGATTTTTGGTTAAGTTTGTCTCGTCATAAAGCTTTGGTCTGGCATCCGGCGCGAGCGCAGCGTAACGTCGATTACTCGATAATTTCAGAAGATTAAAATCGGCTTTTTGACAACACTAGTACTTTTGAAATACGTTTGAATAAGTGTTTGTACAACATTGACATGTAAAGGCAAATTGTCAGCCATTTTGATAGATAATGACGTGTAAATATATATATGTACATGCAATAATGACTTTGATAAAATCTGCCTTTCGGCTATTGTATAGACTTATTGTCTAAACGTTTCAAATTGTTGCTGCCAGTACGGACATGTGGAAAGGGAAAGTTCTTTATTAAAATTAACGAGAACTTCCGCATTGAGGTGGCAACTTTACAAACTATATAATGTGGAAAATAGTTATATTTAAGTAACTATTAAGCAACAACTTAAGAACAAGGTTTCTCCAATGCTTCATTAAAGAGATGCCTTGTGATGTCTGATACAAAATAATATTCAAAACATACTCATTAACCAATTTCATTAATTAATTAAGATCATAAAGGACTTTGTCAATATTCAAACAAGATAATATGCCCAACATCTATACCAAGGAAGAAGGAAGTCAAAATCAATTTAGACTAATTCCGTCCAATCGTACTCACACCGTACGTAGCTCGAAGATAAATAAATCCAGAACTATCGCACGATACTCGGATCCGTTCACAATCCTTATAAAGCTGGTGCACACTGTTTTTGTTCCCAGTACAAACGATGTTATCTGCGCATACGCAGCGTTGCGCGTTTTAGACAATAGTGCGTAGGCGCGTATTAAGGCGAACGTATCGAGTTTCCAATCGTTCTGTTAGACTGTTAAACACGATTTTGTATTTCTGCAGATTAATTGGTTTACGATTTGCGTATTTTGTTTTTGCGAAACTTTAAATTGGAGCTTTATCCACTTGAAACGCGGAAAGGTTTTCAGCAAATACCTCTGAAATTGTTAAGACAAGTACAATTACGTTTAAGTCTACTAAGATCTTTGTAGTAGTATTCATGCAATAGTAAACAATCAACACTATAGTTAAGACAGTTAAAACTAAGAAGGTTAACAGTCAAATCCCAGTTCAAACCTCACATCTATATAGATGATTTACTTTAACCATGAAAACTATTCAAAGCATCATTCCAAAGAAAATCACCATCGCTTAACCACCAAGTAGCCGAAGTAATAACAATCATTATTAGTTGTATAACACAAACACGTATATAATTAAAGTAAAACATTGTGTTGTTATCTTATCAGTACATCGGGCCATTAACGGGTGCCCACAAAAAGCGCTAGGCGGACGCGCCGATGTGTGTTCTAGTAGTATGATGTACGGACCTGTGAGGTTGTTAGACTGTAAGCTACAAAGTTTATTTATAATTCGAAAGGGATAGGTAAGACTGCGGTAATTGTTTGATGAAGATTTAGTGATTTTAATAGAAAATACAATTAAGAAATGTAGTGACATCAGTAGGAGAGAGGTAGTGAGTAGGTTTTAAATTGATGTATACAGGTATGCATAAAGTGAAAAGGAATATAAGTAAAAGGAATTGTCTGAATTGGGAATGATTCAGTATTTGATGTAATCTACAACAATAACATAACCAAATCCAATTTTGATAAAAAAAAAAAAAACAATCTCTAAGCGTTACTCAATCCAAAGCATCAATCTATTATTTCTTCATTCTAAATGCAAGAAGCAAACTCATAAAGAAAACAAAAGCTCCCCAAACTACTGATCCGTATGTCCACCCGTTATCTGTCGATCTAAAACGCTCCACACAATCGCATAATCGTAGTCACCCGTAACCGAACACTGACTGTCAAAACAAACGAATACTGTCCTTAAACAATAAGCCCGTAAAAACTACGCCCACAACCCCACACTGAAAAACCATCCTTAATTCCAACCAATAGGATTCAAAATACCGTTGAGATGAAGCTAATAACATCCGTCATATGAGATGAATCGATATCGAATGTAAGTGTCAAAATCCTAACCTCAAAATATTATGTATCGCTTCAGTTGCTGGATAAGGAGGCACCAATTGATTTCAGATTGTGTGTCCAGTATAAAACTATAAACTTAACATTGATATCCAACGTACAAAGCCCTCAATTTAGACGAAGAATATTTCTAACAAGAAGAATAACAATATTCTCCTCAAGAATAACAGACATATCAATTTCAATAGAAAACATTTCTAGGTCCTAAAATTAAATTTTGAAATCCTCAAGTTCAAAACACTTCAAGAATATTTCTACTCACACTATCACATTTTAATAACGCATGATCTAAGCCTCAGGGTGAGAATCGAATAAAACAATCGAGTCGCTAGTGCGAGAAAATAAGCGACGTAATCGATACTATCGGTTCACGAGAATCGAAAGGTTGTTAACAATTGACGCCTATAATGTAGTTTATGCTTGGAAGAGATGAAATGGATCGTAAGGCCGTAGGTCGAGAAAGATTCAGCTTTCAATCAAAAATCAACCCTTTAGAAGACAGAATAGGGTTGCTTTTTAGCTGTCAGTGTTTTGAGGAACAATTGTTCAATGTGAGATGAAGCAAGTGATTAAACGGCCATGCTTTTAGAAACGTAAAGTTGTGGCAATAGTATGACGTGTATTGCACATTTGGTTTATTTATATTCAATCAATTTTGGTTTGAGAATGGAGTGGTGGTGATCGTGAATGCGACGTTTGTAGGACGATCAGAGAAGTTTAAGCTGGTTACTTGAAATGAAGGCTTTGAGAAACAGCCTTATATGGATGGTCATACATAGCTTCTTGTTTCTTGGTTTTCTAGTGTGCGAGGTTTTTATGGAATAATATATTCTCTAAATCTACTGTTTTATCCATATCAACGTTGAGCTTGACTTTATGATAAACAGTTTCCCGCGGCTACACCCGCTGAGGGTGTAATTCTTCCCACACCTGGAAAAAAGTAGTCTTTGTCATTTTCCAGGCTCTAAATTGCCTCTATGCTCATCAATGGAGACAGTTCCTATCGTATTTATAATAATTATCAAGTACTTAATAACTCATATTTTATTACGTTAATGTTTCTTTCAAATTAACAAATCATAAGATAATCATGTCACAATGCAGCTTTTATCCCATTCAAATTTAATTTTATTCAATATGTTCCTAAAAGCTCTTACCATCATATCAACACCATCTTATCCTACAATACTTTTATTAGACTTTAGACTCCTTACTGCAATCGAGAGCATTTCTTTATCTTGTCCATACCTATTGAGATTCGCTATCTATCTGACCTCACTTAATCATGTTATCTGATATTTATGTGCTAAGCTATTTCTGAACGTGACACGTGTATTTTCTTGGTAATGTTTGTGTGTGTTTGTTTACGCCTAAGTTGTTACTTCATGTTTCTACAGGAATTATCCAATGAGTCTTCTGTCTTTTGAATTTCAAGTGATTTAAATTCTGGGGCTCTCAGAAAATAATTCTTTTATTTTTTAGTAAAATCTAGACACACGGCAGTGTGTCCGCCAAGTTCGAGCAAAAAAAGCGACACACCGGCCGTGGGTTATATTACACGAACCATTTCGGGCCAAATTCGACCCCCCTGTAACTCAAAATCTATTTTATTTACGCATATCAAATTTCTAGTATCTATTGAGACCCCCTCACTTATCTAAAATACAAAATTTCAATAATATACCTATTGTAGGTCTTGAGATATTGACGTCAGAAAATCGCTATTTTTACTATACACTCACTGACTGACTGATTCACTGACTCACTCATCAAAAACCTAGACCACTTCCAATGGTCGTATTGATTTGAAATTTGGCATGGAGGTAGGTCTTTATGTCAAGGTGAAGGGAAAAATCTGAAAATGGCCAAGTATGAGTTGGTTTCAAAATAATGAAGGTGTTTTATACCCGGTGTAAATTTATACCCCTAAGGAACTAAAACGAACTAAATTTATCTATATTTATATAATATATCTTCGAATGGTTTGTATTTAGTTTAGTTAGAAGTAAAATAGTGTAGTTAGAAGTAAAATAAAAATCTGAAAACGGCCAAGTGTGAATCACATGCGAAAATAACGAATGTGTAACTTTGATCCACGAACATAATATATGATAACATGTCATGTCAGTCAGTTGGTAAATCTAGTCCATTTAGTTAATCTAGTTCATTTCTTTGTAAGAAACATAGTGCATATAAAAAAACTAAAAGATAGTATAAATGAGACATTCCTTTAACTAACTTCATCATAAGAAAAAAATAAAATAAACAACCTTACAAAAATAAATGAAATCCCACCCAAAACAAAAATGTGAAAGACTGCCAAGTTCGATAATATGGGAATGCTTCGCCTATAAAAGAAGTGAGATCTGAATAAGTACCAAGTTCCATACACATACCTCAGTTAAAAATAGTTACTTTTTAATGATGTTACTTGGCAAGTTTTAATAGAAAATTAAATACTTGATTCATTGCGTTTAGTAGGTTTATAACAAGGTGTATGAAAACTTTCCAAGTAACATCATTAAAAAGTAACTATTTTTAACTGAGGTATGTGTATGGAACTTGGTACTTATTCAGATCTCACTTCTTTTATAGGCGAAGCATTCCCATATTATCGAACTTGGCAGTCTTTCACATTTTTGTTTTGGGTGGGATACTATTTTCAGCCGCCTAAATGATGGCGCCCAAAAGGACATCGCATAAAACTTTCGACACAATTTTTCGCACTAAGCTCAACAATATTTTTATTAACTGTTATCTTTTATTCAGATTATTTTCACTTTTATCTAAAGTCGTCAAAATGTGTATTTTTATGTCTCAAAAGGTCTCATAGTTATTTTGAGGAAGTACAAAACTTGAATGACTTTTTATTCTTTTACCAATAACTTAATTTCAAAGTCCTAACGACATCCACCTTAAAACCAATCACATTCTGTATCTCACCTATCCAAACTATTTCTAGATGATAAAACTTAACAGTACGTTAAACGAGACGTTACTTAATCATAACTTGAAGCGTCAGATACGGCACGATGTAACTTAACATGTAACTTAACACTACACATGTGGTTCCCGGTAGCGCGCGGGTGGTCGCCACATCGTACTCGATACAATTCTGTAGTCTTTGGTTGATGTAACCAGTTGCTACTTATTGGTTTGTTATAGGTGGCACAATTTTTTTATGGTTTTAGACGTCATGATAAGTTGCTTTTCGAAAATTCACTTGACTGTGTATCAAACCATATCATACCTACTCATTCTTTATAGTGGGAAAAACATTCCATAATGTTACACATTTCTAATAGATATAGGAAATAGTAACAGCGATACAAAATCAAATTATTATTCTCCACGTACGGCTAAGTTATCTATCCTGTAGAATAATTAATATCAGTCTAAAGTTAATCGCTCTAGAACTAATGATGACAACAAACAATTAATAAACTCTTTTAACAGTTAAGAACACAAACAAAAAAGGTTTAATTCAATTTAAAAAAAGAATCTAATCTAATTTTAAAAACCATTACCCAAAAAAAAAAAAGAAACCAAAATAATTAACCTAACAAATCACACCTCGTTCCTAAATCGAATTATTTCAAAATTCAAACTTTCCTATTGTTCTTCAGCGATGGAACGTCGAGATAACCCGGCCAAAACAAATAGTTCTAATTACGTTCGGTTAAAAGTTAACAATCGGGGCATCTCTATCTGGCGGTATTAATTGGGTGGGCAATGTGGGCATCAGTCAAGGCTTTGGACAAATTGGGCAAATTATTTTTTCGATTACAAGGCTATTGTTTAATCACGGAGCGGTAATAGGGGCGCCGATAACATCAGAAAGTTGAGGTTTTCGTCCGCGTTGGTGTACGGTTAAACTGTTGCAAGTTTGTTTGAATAAAAATACTTAATTCGGAAGGTAAGTTCTTGAAAATTGCTTCTTTCTTTGGGCTAGGTTCCACCTATTTGCGTTGTGACGCACAAAAGTATTTCTTTTTTAATTGCAACATTTGTGCATGAATATGCCAAGCTTAAGCCTACACATTTTTTTGGTGGAATCTCTCCATTAGATTTAATGGTTTAATTTAATCCGTTGTACGTCGGAACGCAGACATGCGAGACACAATTGATTTTCTATTGATCTATTATAAGCAACATACAAGCGGTTAAACCTAGATTTAGAGCCGGTACCAACTCATTAACCTCATCATAACTTGTCTATACAATATTCAATAGATACAAACCATAAACGAACAACTATATATACAAACATATACATACACAACGTAGATAACAAATAAACATAACTAACAGCATCGGGTGATAACGTCTCTTATCACAGCGTCCGATTACTCCATCCTTTATCTAAATGTTTGCACGAATTTAAATGTTGTACTGATTAAAAATTATATTTTGTATGCCTATTGCCTGACCATATAAGAAACTAACTAGGGTCCCAATTCTGTGATTGAAATAAGGTAGTTGACAACCAGTCAAAATTCAATACTTTAGGAGTCAACGCATATTGCAAACTAAACTGTCAGCTGATAATTAGCCAAAAGTAGTTAATTTTGAAGGTAATCATTATTCTAAGCATTTTTATTCAGTTTTATACTTGTCGGATATCTGATCTTTGTAATGTGCGCACTACCATTAATCTCCCTACAGTAACGAATTACATCAAACTGTTAAACTGTTGGTACTCATTGACCTGTCAAAAGCGGTTACTTTCTATGCAATTTGAATTAAACGTGAAGTATGACGTCACAGATGTTTCACATCCAAACCCATGCAACCCATTGGCGACTCTGGTCATCATACTCTCTATCTTCTTCACGTACCGACAGTTCATTTCGCATCATCTGCCCAGCCTTTTTCCAACTATGTTAGAACAGAACCGTCTAATTACATACAAAGTAAAGTAAATAAAACACAGCCATATAACTAACAAAGACTATATAACACGAACACAGTACAGATTCTTGCCATCTACCCGTTATCAGTCGGACAGCGAGCCCATTAAGAGTTATCTGCTATCAGGCTTATCTCATGATGAGAGCGTCACCAAATTATCGTTACTATCGTATTTAAATTTGTATTTAATTACAATCAATGTGTTTGTTTTTTGTGGAAAAATCCAGGAAGGATAGGGGTCATTTCTAAAATGTTCTAGACTAGCTTTTGCCAGTGGTTTAACTCGCTTTCCATGAAAACCACGCCGACTATTCGGACAAAAAGTAAGCTATAATCTTCCTCGATAAATAGGCTATCTAACATTGAAAGATTTTTCAAATCGGGATGAATATTTCCTGAGATTAGCACTTTAAGTATAGATAATAATGGCTGCAAAGGCCGATTTTTTCCTATAAAGTGATCAGCCAGCTGGGCAGGAGGGCTGAGGGTATTATAGTGTACATACATGCATTTGCGCAGACACAGGTGCACTCACTATTCCTTCACTTTAGCGCGATGGGACCGAAAATCCGACACAGTATAGATAATATTACTAGGACAAATAGGTTTAGGTATAAATATACCTATTACATATGTAGGTATTTACATACAGATCTGGAACATAGTTACATATCTCCACCCGGATTCTAATTATACAAAGTAACAGAATTTTTAACGATAACACAGCGATAAGTTTGTAACAAATGCATAACCACATCACCAGTGGCTTTGTCTCGGCTGATACTGTTTCTGAGATAAGACACGTACATACACACTAACGGCTAAGTCTTAACTTTAAACTTAGTAATATAAATATTGTGCTTGAAATAGGAGCGGATAATCTAGAATTATCGTTAGGTTAAAATAACAGTCGGGTGTATTTATAAGTTGATGGTTTAGGTTCTGAGTTTTTAATACCAGATTTCAACCAGGTAAAATCAACGTCAATCGTAAAGAAAGGGATTCTACCAGTGTGTAGCACTGTGACTTACACACAAATACTTCTTTCTTGCTATCAACCTCTGTGTGCAAAAACAAGGCTGGTAGTGGACTCGCTCAAAAGCGTATTATTGTTCCCGAACAATTTTGGTGAAATCTCGCCATAAGGCGTTCGAATATCAGTCAATCGTAATACTAAGGCCTAATACTAAGTGAATGACTTTTATGTTTTTCTATATAGTGTTTTTATAGTAATTATGGATTAGGACTTTCCCAGTAGGTACGGGTCTCTATCATGTTCTTCGGTATTATCAATAAGCGCAGGTCATTCAAATCAGAATAAAAATTTTGACCTCACTTGACATCTTTATCACTATGAATCTCGAAAGTTTAAGAAGAATAAATACAAAATATCCACTAATTATGAAGTTCCGTATGTATGTTCTTATGCAATTTTTTCAAGTAATAAAAAATCTCGAAGGAATAAAGGGCAACTTCATAAAGAAAGAAAGAAATACAAAATTAAAAAAAAAAACTTCATAAAGTATAACTTTTTATTCTAAAGGAAAGTTTTGAACCAGTGTATAAGATTATAAGAATTTATCAAGAACATTATATAAAACCAACAAAGCAATTGTTATATTTATCACTATGTAAACAAACTTATTATCTATGTACCGGGCTGTTCTGACCTTACTTATGAGTACAGTTCCAACTTTTTCTTAAAAATCTAAGTGGGACGATAACCATAAAAATTGTGAAAAGAAGATTTTTTTTAAACTCTAAACATATGTAGATAACTTAACTTCTTCCGTCCCTGTTCCCAAGTTATTTGTGGTCTACGCAATATGTTTTCCACTACCACTCCTCTCTGTCAACCATTATACTATTTATCCAATCCCTTTCTACATATTGATGCCATTTTCAAAGCAATCAGTCCATAGTATGTTTCTTGGTCCCAATATCTTCGGAAAGTCATATTTGATTTCAAATGTAAATCTTGCACGTATGGACTATTAATGGAAGAGAAAGAACATCCTTACCAAACCGACACTTGTATGAAATCGCCAATCTGACAATAGCTAACTCTACTCATGTATCACTAGATACAGTCTTCTCTGTCTTAGTCATTATCAGGACCCTGAACAGTCTTTAAATTTCTACAGAATAATATCTGTGGTTCCTTAGGGAACTCCAGTTAGACTCAAGTCAACCCCAATACAGGAAAAACTTAGGAAGATGATGTAGGTTTCCCAAGCAAAGTGGACCAAAGTGACTTTTACAGCCGTTCCCTGTGTATCAGTTCATTTGCTTACTGGAGATATTTTGACATAAACCTAGTATTTGAGATAGACTTGTTTGTTCAAGTCTTTCTCTATTGAGCAAAACCACAGATAGAATATTGCAAGCGACCGCTAGCTATCTACGTGACCACTACAAACTACCCACCGATTTGAGGCTGCGTGCCCCACTCAACGTATCCACGATCATAACTCCCCAACGTGTACCATATCTGATTATCATGACTCAGTTTATCTCAGTTCAACGGTTATCAAGCCAAGATTAAACGACAGTAAGGGTCGATTGTGTATTCACAAACTTTAAATTTTTCAACGTTGATTATTTTCGATATTATTATCGGTCTTTGTTTTATTTTTTGGATTGTCACTAATTATGGCGGTTTGTGTGTAATTGGCTTTTGTTAAGCTAATATGTGGAATCTCTTCTTTCAGTCTATCAAAAAGTCTTTAGAAAAAAGCCAGTGCTATCGCTATCATAAAGCTGATGGGTTTGATGGTTTGAATGCATTTATCTCAGTAAGTACTGGCCGGATTAGTATTTTTTTCAATGTATGATAGCCTATTTATCAAGGAAGTCATATGAAACCTTTCATTAGGATACGTGAAGTAGTTCCCACGGGAAAGGGCTACTACCATGAATTCTAGTTCATCACTTAATGACTCTAGATATAAGTGTAATAATACTGTATTATATTAAGCCATGTATTCACAGGGAAACAATGTTTCAGATACACAGTTTCTGAAACATCACGTAGATGTTTACAGCAACAATGTTTCGGAAACTCTGCCGTCCACATCGTCCACAGAAACAAAATTGTATGTTACGTAGATATTGTTTCTGAAACAGTGTTTATAAACAATTGTTTCTCAGTGATACATGGCTTTATAAAACTTCATTGATAAACTTACATGTTCTACATACACCCAACAGAAAGTAGGAACTCAATATTCATTACCTCCGAACATCAGATTACAGACTCGTGCAAAACAACCCGTAATCAGTAATAGAATTCAAATCGCCGACCATTGACATAGCAGATGTGGTCTTATCACTGATGATACTCAGACGGATGCTGTGCGATAGCTCTGAGCTGATAACGATACACTCATTATTTTATATTTTTAATTTCGTAACTAGCAGATAAGCTAGACAGAGATAAAGCATCGTTTTAGTAGGAGTAAAAGAGACAGGTGAAGCGTGATGGCAGCGTGTATCGTAGATTTTATCGATGCTGGAAAGTTCATTTTGTTAACCTTTTCGTGTTTTCTCACTTTTCTTGTTAATTTGTGATTTAACTCCTGTTCTTTGATGTCATTTTTGCTTAAGGACTCTTTGTAAATAAACTGCGTAGCAGGCGTACTCTGTACCTATACCTACTTAACGCTTACATACTACCAAGGTAGGTACTATTCTATACTACTTAAAATTGCAAGTAGACTTAAAATAAGCTGCCATAAGCATGACTTGCAATTTTGATTTTTCATTGACATAATCCGAATATATCATCATCATTTCTGAAAACAGCGAAATACAAACGTAGGTACTGCTTTCCTCTTTATTTGTAATGCCTAAAAATAATACATGAATGGATTGATGGTGTGTGTATGTATGTCTGTGCCTGTGTATGTAATATTCTACGTAGTTTAATACATCGTGTACATACTCGGAAAATAATCAAAATGACTGGCTATACTATAAATGTGGGTTAATGGAAATCTGCGGTTTCAGTCATCTATGGGAAACGGGAAAAAACCTTTGTGGAATTTAAAATGTTAGGAAATTTGCTAAAATATAATTTTCGATATAGTATTTATGCTTCTTTGCACCTTTGGACAAATTATTTTATTTAATCTGGATAAATTAATACATTTTTACTCAAATATAAAATATTAGCTTTTGCCCGCAACTTCGTTCGCGTGGAATAGTGACTACCAGCAGATTTTTGATTTGACCAATAGATGGCGCTATATGTCCGGAATAATTTTTTTTTTTTTTTTGTAATAAAAACTATCCTATGTCCTTTCTCAAGTTTCAAACTATGTCTGTACCAAATTTCACACAAATCGGTTCAGTAGTTTAGGCGTGAAGAAAAGACAGACAGACAGACAGAAAGACAGACAGACAGACAGACAGAGTTACTTTCGCATTTATAATATTAGTTTGGATAAAAAATACTGAATATTATTAGGTGTGTTTCTAAATAAAACTTCAAAGTTATATTCAAGTCGTTTCTTATTTAATCAGTAATTTTAACAAAGTGATAATTTCTCGTTTTTACAAGCGTTAATTACACGAACCGGTATTTACATGCGATAACAATAAGCGATAGGGAATAACGTTCAAATTGTAGATTTTCTTCATAACTCTTATAATTCTGATGAAATATGATAAGTTTTAGTAGCAATTATTTTTGTTTTCTGATGACAAACTCGTATAGTTTTTTGCCTTTTCTTAGAAATCCTAATGGATATTTTCCGCCTTGAGTAAGCTTGGTGATTTACGCTCATTCCTTCTCTGTATGAGAAGAGGCCTGTGTCTTGCAGTGGGGTTATAAAAGGGCTGATGATAATCTCTTTTTAAATAACTATTTCATATACTAGACTGTTTCTACTTAGTGCTATCTTTTACTCAGTGTTTACTATATCTATACAAGGTGTTGATTTGCATTTGTGCCATAGTTCAAGAGGAGGACATAAAGTACGTAAATCGATTGGAATTACAGTAGATGGGTAATAGCTAATATGCACTGCTTTTTTTGTCATTGTAATTTCGTAGTATTTCAGAAGTAATCCAATTTTATGAATGAAATTTATGAATGATCGTCGCGTATTCTTTGTGTTTGCGTTTGTGTGAAGGCGCAGCACGGTGTTAAGGCCAGTAACACACGCACCAAGTTTAAATACGGCTAGATGACATAGACGGAATTCGGAAAATAAAAAAATAAAAAAAAAATACGTACCAATTTTTTTGTTGATTTGGGTCGAGAATCACTAGCATAATTACGTCCTTGACTATGGCACGGATGCAAATCAACAGCTTGTATAAAAAAAAATATTTAAAATACTTATAGTGGATTTTACCATTTATCAACTACATATCTATATATAACGGTAACCGAATCATTTTCAGTTGTCATATCGCCGATTTGCCCAATGCATGTGTGGCAAGTATACGGCTGGTTACAGTTTGGTTAGCATTATAGTCAAAAGGTGTCATTCACCCTTGACAACTTAAAAATCAATCAACTTTTAAATAACAAACATTCCAAAACAAAAAACTATCGCCAATTTCCACCACCTAATTATAAGAGCCACCATAGACGAACAATCAGCGATAGGCAATCGCGAACCAGACGTGAGAATATATTTATCTCACAGCATCCCAGCCGCCATTACTCACAGATACAGCACGAATATTAGCCCACGCTGAAATCTGATCCTGATCATCTGCGTCACTTTGACTTTTAAATTAACGGGACTTGTATCGTGAGATAGGAGCTTAATCTTAGGATTGCACGAGCCGTTTGCTCGTTCATGGGAGATAGAAAAGGTTAGGCTGTAGTATAGTGAAAGGCTAATCAAATCATGATGCAAAAGAGTGTTGCAGTCTTAAAAGGACTGACATGTTCAGTATGATATTACTCGAATAGTGCTACAACTTCACTAATAAAATTAGTACCATTACTTACGTAGTAACTATTTAGTAATCTGTGCCATTACTGCTACGCGGTGACTCATAATAAATTAGAGAAAGAAGTCGTCAATAGGAATCATCAACAGTTTTCAATGTAAACAAAGTTTGGCCAATAAATCTATCGGAAACTAAGTGGCCTGTTCTCTTCTTGTAAGTGAACAAGATCTTTGTAAGTGTATGCACCACACAAGTACCTTACAGGCAGGTTATAATATCTTATGATAGGAACTGAACATGTGCTTAATGTAACAACTCACAAACTTAAGTTTATTTTAAGTTTCCCTGATTGTGTCAGATTCATTCTTAACCACCTGTAATTTAGATATAGTACCTACATCTATGCGTATGTTATAGGAAAAGCTGAATCGATTAGATACTTTTTCAGAAGAAGTTATTTCTGATATTTTCAAATAAAGCTGTTAAAGACTTTTCACTATCAAAATCGATCAAAATTGACGAAAAAAAAAACAGTAGTAGTTTACTACCACTTTGTCCTTTAACACCATCGATAACATTACATATGTATGTTCTTGTAACATTTTTATTGATAATCATAAAATTGTAAATTGGTATCGCGACATCGGTAGCAAGCGATCGACTGATAAGAATGCTTATCAATGCCTTATCACGATTGAGCTGCAATCATTAGCACACATTACATGGCCCTATCTAATCATTGTGTTGTACCTATTTGTGTTATTTACTTGTGTATGTTAGTAGTAATGTAGTTTGAAAATAATAAGTCACAACATATAAAAACATGACGGTTTCTGAGAAGGATTAGACAAAAGTATGTCTAAGTATGTTTTGAACCCCGACACAAAACAATTTTACCGCTAATGTGTGTCTGGATGTCTTTCTACAGCACCGCAGCTCTTAAACATTAAAGGACCATGAGTCAAATTGGGCTCATTGTCCAACAGAGTTATAGCATATGCCGTTGTGAAGGTTTTTGTTTGTACTAAAATTGTTACTATGGGCACTACCTTCAATTCCATGGCAAAAAAAAGATATGCACCTAAACAGGTTTTGTAGAAAAAGAATTGTTAGGAGTCGTAGTGCGCTTGGTTGTTCATGACATAAAACCTAATTCGCAGGATTTGATTATGATAGGATTATGGGACCACCTTCATCACCAGGTCAGGATCTGATGATGAAAACCCTGAGAAATCGAGGGCAACTTTCGAAAATTGTAGGCGTGCATAGGTTAAAAACTTGACAATGAGGTGTACGTTTGATAACACTATGCAACAGTGAAGGTTTGGAGCTGACCTGATGATGGAGACCGGAGAAGGTCGAGGGAACTCGACAACTGAATATGTAAACTACCTCGTGTTTGGGCTTATATTATTCGTATTGATGAGAACTTTCCACAAATGCGAATAGTGACAACTATGCTTGTCACTGAAAAGCCAAAAATAAAAAACTTTTTACAAAAAAATAAAACCGACTCCCAAAAACACTGAAAAGCAAAAAAAAATACTATGCTTAGGTGCATCGGCATAGAAGTCGGTGGCGTTTAAACTCAGGAACATCCATAGGAGACACCAGGAGACTCCATCTCTAGCACAAAGAAGAAATCGTCCACGGACTGTCCACGCCGTGCTGTTGCGGTGCCGCTATACTGTGCCATGACCCTTACTGCTCTTGTCTAACAGGTAGACGCACAGTAGGAAGTTGTGCTCATATCATTTCAATAATATGGTATCTAGGGTTAGGCAGGCACACACAATTTAATCCACCGGCAGGATATTTAGACGACATTATTATTGGTATTGATTGAAATGTTAACAAAAATAATTTTAACTGTTAGCAGTTGTTTTATTTTTTATGTATACATTAAACCTGGAATTAAAACTAGATAAAGGTGTTCAATAACAAAACCTACAATGCCATAACAGCACTACTTTTTGCAGAATATTAGTTTATTTATGGTCGGAGAAAAATATTTATAGCAAAATAACCCAATGGATTCTTCGCAAAAATGAGTTTAAATCTTTATATTTAGTGCTTTACAAGTATATTCAAATTGGTCTCATCTCTGTTGGTGGGTGAGCCCAGGCTTCATACATTTTTGCCCATGGTCCTTTAGCATATTTTGCTACGTCATTATTTACCTGTGTACAAAGACTGTCAATTTCAAAAACTGAGATCAACAATCGGTAGTCAATTTCGTCATGAGGTACAACAAACCACCTTTTTCGTCATGAGGTACAACAAACCACCTTTTTCGTCATGAGGTACAACAAACCACCTTTTTCGTCATGAGGTACAACAAACCACCTTTTTCCTACAGGAATGTGAATCACTGACATTTCACAATATTGTGGAAACAAGATATTTGAATAAAGGCATTTTGAAAAGTAGTATTTATTCACAAAATGTAGAATAGATTAGCAGACAACAATACATTCTGAAACGTATGGCATCTTCTTTATTAAGATCGAAATTAGAAGCCACTAATTTCAAAGTATGTATATTATGTTTCATTTTATTCCTTTTAACTACGTAAGTACTGACTGTTGTTTACAATGACAAATCAATATTTTTACTGTGAAAAGGCATGACACCAAAGAAAACTGTCGCGTGATCTACCATATTCTAATTAAAACTACTTTTTTCAGTTCTGTATTGAAACTGTTATTTACTTACCGGAGTTCTTGGCATACACTTGAATCTATCAATTGTCTATCTAACCAACATCATACCTACTGTCCATGAAAGTTGGAAGAGGTAGGAATTTTGACATTAATTTATATGCTATTTATAAGTGATAAAGATAATCATGATAATGCTAATTCCTAATCGTCTTTTTATCTGCGCATATCTAAGAGTTTAGAGTAGTCTTTTCACGTGAGCTTATGTAAATAGTATACCTATAGATTTTTGAGGATCATTGGCAGTCGTTACGGGTAGTCAGCAGCCAGTAAGTCTGACACCAGTCTAAGGGTTGCCCGGGGAACTGGGTTGAGGGGGTCACATAGGGCAGTCGCTCCTTGTAAAGCACTGGTACTCAGCTACATCCGGTTAGACTGGAAGCCGACTCCAACATAATTGGGAAAAAGGCTCGGAGGATGGATGAGATTTTTGAGGATCATACAGGCTTTTAAGTCAGATTTTTCCCTAGTTTTTTTGATGAGTTAAATAAATATTCGTATTCGTCATTAAATAAGTATGCGTATTTATTTAAGTATATTTGTTCCTACAGCTTTTAAAATAAGATACCTAGGTGTTACATTTAAGTTTTCCTCAACTTAACACGCGCATCATGCGAGCTCAATTAAACTAACATTACCTCATCACGGTAGATCGCAAAGCTAGATAACATTAAATTTATTGACCCTCAGATTGATAAACAGTAAGATGTTATCATTCGAAAGCGATTTATGCACCGAACATGTGTCCTTAGGATGTGGGATGAAGTTGTGGTCAATCTTGTTTTGTTTCTGACAAGCGACACGAGATGGCGTTGTTCTCAAAAAAGGTTAGATTGTTATCCAATTGAAGAGATTGGGACTTTGTCAAGGATTTTAGTTCTAATTTAAATTGTTTTTAAGGAATATTATGAGAAGAAATATGCAACGAATTTAATTTAATTTATTGCATTTTTATAGACGCTTTTAAAAAGTCACAATAATATTATGAAGTCGTAAATTAGTCAAAAAGTTAGAACCGACGTCATATATGGTAATTTATTAACGTCTATGTTTTTAATACCCAATTTAAGATGTCGTCAACCGATATGATAATTTAATCTACAAATTAAGTATAACCATAAAATCAAGATTATTATCAAATTCACTTAATCAAAACGATGACATTTTGTAAAATAGAATTCAGACTCAAAAAAAACAATCGATTGAAAAATCTAACCGAAAAAATCATTAAATCATAACCCGGAATTTCTAATCCTAGTAATGAAGGTAAAATTTATAAATCTCCCTTTATCGATTAAAATCGTTATCTAAAATGTATATCTTGAAATGATCGATCAAGCAGTTATCGATAAACCGGGCTCATGCGATTACGCTCGAGATATCGATCAAATTACATGGATAGTGTGTGTTTACCAGCGGTACATGGGCGAGACAGGATAGTTTCAAATTCAGAAGCCTATTAGTGTTGTTGATTGCATTTCGGTTTTTCGACAAAATTGAGTGATGGGGAAGCGTATTGGAGCTTTATTCTTTTTTTAAAAACCTCAAAAAGTGTTGTTCTTTTTTATATTTTCTTACCGACTGAAAAAGGACAAAGAAGGAGGTTCTCAATTCGTCGGGATTTTTGGCTTATCGTCTATGGCTGTGAAGTATTTTTGTTGATAGATATATCTATTGTAATAGGTTCATTATTCATTTTATACCTATTACTATTATGTTGATTACTTTAAGGCTTAATAAAAACGAATATTGTTAAGTCATGGTGTTAAGTAATATTTAATGGTCTTGATTCAAGTCCATATTAAAGTGCCTACTTGCAAATGTATTTGTGAAGTTTATTTCTATTACTCTAATGTCATTAGATGACAGCCATAATACTCTTATAGAAGGGTCAATGCTGTCAAATCGACCAAATTGTATCGATTATTTTCTAGCATTTTTTAAATAAAATATTTAAAACGTATTTATCCTGTTTCCTAAATCCCCTTTAGGTGTACATAGCAAATAGTTTATCTCGCATTCATTAGTGTGCGTTTATATCGACTGTCGTTATCGATAGATCGCTATCGACTGGCCTAGCGATTTTAATCCTCGCATCGATAATGTAATCTTGACTTGCTTATTTTTTTACTTTATCAAGATAATGAAATTCGATGGAATATATTTGTTAATGCAATGTTCTTTTTGGTGTATTTAAATTAGGAATATCCGTAGTATTTTTATATTAATTTATACATGTAAATCCCCTAGTATTTTAATAGTCAATTCATCATCTGCCTAGCCTTTTTCCAACTATGTTGGGGTCGGCTTCCAGTCTAACCGCATGCAGCTGAGTACCAGTGTTTTACAATTAGCGACTGCCTATCTGACCTCAACCCAGTTACCCCTGTTATTAATACTGACAGTCAATTATTTAATTACTTTGTAATTGGATTTTCTCCTCTAGTGGATATTTCTTGACTAATTGATAGATAACTTGTAGATCCGACTTAAGCTGATTTTAGATTGGCGTCTCTGCAGGTTAGGTGCCTTATCTAGTAAAGAGATTAGTATACTTTCTATGTAAGGTGCAAACCGCACGTACAAATGTATAATACCTCTGTACTGGGATACATCTGTTGAAGAAAAAAATATTTACGAAAATACAACATGTAACTTAATTAACGCACATCCTGAAATTAGTTTATTCAGAATCGTTTACTGAATCGATTTATATCATTTTTAATGTAGGTAATTTTTTATCCCAAAAATAATTAAAACTACGAAAATTATTGTCATATTAACCCTGTTTAGTCAAAACATATTCAAATAGACCGTAACTCAAAGTAATAAGACTTCGTGTATTGTCGGCTTTTTCCGTAGTTTCGTTATGTTGTGTCGAGTCGAGCGGCGCGCGGCGCGATATTTGCGTGCGTAGTAGTATGACCAAAAAGTTCTCCAAGAATTGGTATAACTAATTTAGTAAATAACAATGCATATACATGTTAAATTAAAAATTCAGTGTATGTATTATGATTATAACATAATATTCTAATTGGCGTGTTTGAGGGTGTGCGTTAATTACGTTACATGTTGTATATAGGTATCCCCGAGAACGACATTGAGCAACATAAGATGTTTTTGAAGGTGGTCATCCATCTCTGTTGACGAAAAGACTAAGAAAATTGATTTTAAAGATGTAAAGTACAGAAATGTTGCTTAATTAGATAACTGTAGAAAGACCAATTGGCGTACAGGTAAACTCCCTATTCTCATACTCTTTTAGTCCACGCAGATGGCAATCCAACATAATCATTTGTTACTACTCGACAGACGTTACGGGATCTCAGAAGCCCTTTTACTTAGAAGATTCTGGACAGTTGCAGAATTTCAACAAAAAGAATGACACTTCGGTTAAAAAAAACAGATTCTTAAGTGAATCTAATTTCAGATATCGAAATATACTCCAGAAAATATATGTAGATGATAAAATGCATAGGTATAATTAATTTGAAAAAATATTTACATAGGAATGCACGACCGAGCTTCTGATTTGCTTACGTCAAACGAAGAGCCATTTTTTTCTTCAGAAATATTTTATCTAAAATTTTCAACAAATAGATTCATAAATTAATTGAAAAAATAATATGTGTCAATTTAGCTTAATCCAATGTATACAATTCATTGACTACTGATAACAATAGCGATTAATTAAAGCTATTTTATCAATATGTCTGTTTTTTTTTGATAGAGTGAGGATATTTAGCACATAGTACCTAAATGGCCTAGAGTCTATAACCTATTGTCTAGGGGTTAATGACCTTGCACCTTGAAAACGAACGTGGTTATAAAGTCTAGCAACTTTTGTCAAAACAACTGACTATCGGCCGATCCTAATATAATATTCTATTTATAGGTTGTTGTGAGGTAGGAATTTTGTCATTACTTGTATGAAGCTATGTAAATATTCTATCTCTTGCAACATGAACAGATAGAATTTTGGGAGGAAGCTGATAAACGTAGGAATTTAGACTTCACTAAGACGTGATCTTTTTCTATTGTATGGTTGCCGTTCAGTTAAAAAAATATATAAACATTTAATCTCTACACAGTTTTAGAAGTAGCGCTACAGTTTAAAAATATTGGTTATAAAAAAAAATGCAGTCTTTAGCTAAAAGCATCTAATGGTAACCCTACCCATAGTAAAATAATCAAAAAACCATCACCTTCAAGGGCAGTTTAAACTAAGGTTAAAAACTTGAACTTCCGTAAAATTTTGCACCATGGAAAATACGCGGTAATTGCAAGAATAAATTGATAATTACATGTTCACCTCTAAACAATAATATGAAAAATAACTTTATTGGTGTCGCAACTAACTGTACGTTTTCCTTGTAAACTTAAGTTACGGAAATAATATAATTTGCTTAGTATTCCTGTTCTTATCGATCAACTGTATGTTTAGAGTACACACTGCAAACTTTTAGTCAGTCGATAGTTTATTTGGGCTCACAAATCGGTCAGAATCATAATCATCAGCCTTTTATCGTCCCACTGCTGGGCACAGGCCTCCTCTCACACAGAAAAGGATTGAGCGTTAATCAGTATGAAGATGAATGGTATTACGCATACTACGAAGATCAGGTATTTAGCTGGTATCAGAACTACTGAAAAATTAGATTTAAATCAAGATTTGCTTTAAAAAAAAAACTCCAACCAACTTTGTCAACTGTCGGCCTTCTGTTTAGTCTGTAATTTGCTCTTAAAAACAATAATATTTTGAGACTAGTTGCAACATGTTCGTTAGAATATGAGTCCTGGTAATATAGTAAAGTCCAAGTAGTAATATGGACGCCCGTTTTTTCTTAAAACAACTGTTTATTTTGAAACTTGAAAGAGAACTTACATAGAAAATAGATGTTTTTAGATGGGTTAGGCATAATCTAGAATGTGCGTCTTAACCCGAGAATCGAACTCCAGTACACTACACTATCAAGACAACCAAAAATACATCTCCAAACTAAACATGTAACCCTAATTGAAATATAACCCTCTCCGGTCACTTATACCCGTCCTTTTATTCCATCGTTTTAACCCTCAGAAGTCAAATGGCCCACGCGCCATGGGAACCGAGGGTGCGAAGAAAAATCACGGGGGGTTGACACCCTAACCACTGACATATGGTCATGAGGACCCCGAGCGATTACGGGTTATGGTTCCAAGACAATTTGTTAATGTTGCTAGTTTTTGAAAGTGTAATATTTTTTCAATTTGTGGTAGTATTTTACGTTTATGCATGGGGAAATAACGTTAGGCGGTGGAATGTAATATTTGTTATTAAAATGTATTAAATTATCAAAGTAATACGTTTTTACTCAAAAGATTGTACATTATTCTATGAAAATGTTTGTTATTCTGCAATATCTTAGTTACAATTTAATTTAAAACTATAAGAACAAATTTTAACACAGACGTCGATCAATTTAAAAGTTAGCACCTTATCAAAAGAATTATACGAAAAACTATATTTATTGACGTATCAAATAATAAAGAAACCGAATAAAAATTAATATGATATCCTAAATTATGTCAATAACTTACTTAAATACCATATTTAATATAAATGAAGTGATTTAGCATATTTTTACATATTAAATGGTCATGGATCATATTACTTAGGTGCTATATTATATTTATGTTTAAAAATGGCCTATTAACACATTGATTATGATCTTTCTGCTACCGTCAAAATATTTAAATATACCTTTTTGATAAGTTATTGGAAATTAGGAGAGAACCGCCTAAGGGCCTCGGAAGACTTTGCATTTTATGCAAATGATTTAAAAAATGGTTATTTTGAAGCGATTTAATTCTATAATCTGGTATCTTTTTTAAGATTTATTTTAGTGCATAGAAGTCTAGAATTTAACATCTTTAATCTTAAAAATATCAAATTTTAAGAAATCTTTCAGATTATTTGCGCGTTTTAAATGCATAGTTCAAAAATGTATGTCTTTAGATTCCTGCTAAATATAATTTTCAAGCTAATAAATTATTCAATCTAATTCGACAGAACTCAAAACAACACCATAGTGAAGTCACACAATTCAATTAAGAAATATATCGATAAAATAAAATTTATCGATGGATGCAACTGTTTTTTAAAACACTCGACATCGCGTAACACGCTGATAATGTTATCAATTTTATCATTTTTATCAGATGTGTTTCTAGCAATATACCAGCTATTGCTAGTCATTGATAAAAATGTATGCTTTTATACCGTTTGATAATTAAAAATATAATTGTGGTTATAGTCTTTGGAAGTTAACACCTGCTTGTATTTTAAGCAGAATAGATGATGGTAAATATCGATATTTACATAGAGTAGTAACTTTTATGAATCCATTACAGATGAACTTACTGGCTGTAGTTGTGAATTAACATGTTAATAATTTTAGGGGAGCTGGTGGAACTTCCCAATGGGGGGAGGCATGAGGGGCCTGCCGTGAGGCGGGCAATCGCCAGTGGGGGACTAGATGCCATAGATTCCCAGACCCCCTCCGCTCAGGCGAGGTCGGAGTGCCGCTGGGCCTTTTTAGTGGGTATACCGGGAACGTCTTTACCGGGGAGTCCCACATACCCCTCTCCCGTCCCCCGACGGGAAGGGGATGCGTAATAGCATTTTTAGCCCAGCGACAACAAAAAAAAAAAAAAAAAAAGGGAGCTGGTGGATAAGTAACAGCAGCAAGGGCGATACGTCCGTGGATGGGTGACCTATATCTTGTCATGACGAGTTCATCATATGATTCTTAGGCAGTTATTACAGGTAGTCTAAGTTCAGAAGCCTGAAAGTCTGGTTAGGTAGGCAGTCGCTCCATATAAAATGCTGGTACCCATCGGGTTAGACTGGAAGCCAACCCCAACAAAGTTGGGAAAAGGCTAGGCAGATGATGATGAGTTTTGGATCAGAAGATCACATAGCGCACCTACTATTTCTTATTGTATTTGTAATACATAACTCATAAATAATGAATGAACACTTTTCCTCATAAATTCTGCACGGGATGACGAACCTCTTTGCTCTCAAAAACAAGATCCTATCAAGGAAAACTTGAATAATTGTTTATGGTACAAACCATAATAGTCATAGTGTAAGATAAGTCTTATGTGTCAACTGTGGGACTTCACCAACTGAGAATCGAACCTGGAGCTTTGTTATGACCTAGTTATCATTCTGACGCAAAATGATTCATTTTGAACTGACTTTATAAGTAATTTTTAATATCTGGTTACTTGTTTTAGCAGGAATATGAAATCAATATTCTTTGAATGGTGTTTTATCTTGGTTGTATTATTCCATAGTGAGAAGGAAAAATTGGCATAAAAATGGCATTGTATTAGAACTGTTGTTTGTTACTTATTGAAACATAAAAATAAAAATCTATATCACTTGAAAAAGTTTCAGTGGTATTATGTTAAAAGACTTTTTTTTTCCGACGTTAAAAGTCATCAAATGACCCCTCCCGCTGTGGGTTAGCAGCGGTGAGGGAGTGTCAGACTCTTACTGACTAAAAACCGTCGTGTTCCGTCATAGGCCTTTTACTTATGTACCAGGGCCGCGGTATCTCTTTCGAACAACCCGCAGCTTATGTTAAAAGACTGCCGCAGAAATTACCCAAAAAGTACAAAAAAAATGCTCTAAAATAATTCATTAGTCTGATAGCTCCAATCAAGTAGACTTAACACAAGTCTAAGTTAGGACATTTATTTGAAAGGACCCTTAATTCTAATTCAGTTCTGAACGACGTTTCAGATGATACAAAGCCTCCTTAAGCTATAAAACAGTCACAAGGAGACAGCATTATTTGATAAATAAAAACACCACAAAATAAAATGTCATACCTACCTATCTCAATATAAAATCGAAACCTATTACCAACCCTTTCAATACCCACGGAAATCATAAGTAAATACTTACATCTGTTAACATGCATCTACATGGTACAATAGTCCCTAACATATGAGTTTAAGGGTGCGTCTACACGGTGCATGTAGCTGGAGCAAGTTAACATGCGCAAGTGACAAGAGCACACGGAAAAATGGAAAAAAAAATAAAATGGAAGAAAAACGTCCAAGGCCGATTTCGGCCACGGCAACTGTTCTCATATAAGAAGATCAGCCAGCTGCGCAGGACATATTATAGTGCACAAGCATTTACGCAGACACAATTAAGTGCACTCCCTATTCCTTCACTCTCATAACCCGATGGGACGGCAATCCGACACGAACGGAGAGAGATCAGGCGCAGGACCAACATTAACGTGCTCTCCGATGCACGGGTGAATCAATCACCTACTTACAGAGTACGGGCTGCTTTGTGAAAGTTTTATGAAATTCACAAAGCGATTTCGCCCCAACCCGAGACCTTAGTCATAGCAGTCCCTTGCGACCACTAGACCAACGAGGCAGTTAACGCATGTGCCTCAACATGCGCAAGCTCCTTCCACCGTGTAGACGCACCCTAACTGTCCACCTGACTTGGAATTATACCGCGCGGCAAGACCAAAGGGTATTGTGCGTCAAGTGAACAGACTTACGGACTTATACGCAAATGACGGCGCTGCGCCCGCGCACAACTTGTGACAGAATTACGCGGTCCGTTTGTTCCTGGTTCATTGTTTTTTAAGATTTTGAAGATGGGAAGATGGCGGATAAGTATGGATGTTCGTTTGTTTGTTTGTTGGTTGGTAGTTAATGTTTTATGGGATTGTGGGTAATTTGTGTTTTTTTGCTGTAAGGCTGGTTTTTGAGGAGTAATTGGGTCGCTGGTTTGGTTAAGGTTTGTTATCATTTTTTTTAATTCCAGCCAATTCGAAAGTATTGCTAAGCCTGAAAAGCAAACGAGGATTCTTTCTCTAGGTTTTCTCCACGGAGGACAAAGTGGTTTTCTCTAAAAAACAGATCGTGGTTGATAAGAGCTTTTGAAGCCACATTAAAAACCCTGTCACTTTTTAAAGATGGCGAATCTCAATAACAAAACAGTAATCACTAAAGTGCACTATATATTTTCACGTTACAATCCCACATACCGCGGTCTGATAACAAGATGTAGCTGCTATATGTTACAGCAGATATTATTATATTGACTATATCAACGACTAACCACTTCAGAATCATCGGTAGTTTGTTTTGTACTAGCGATCCGCCCCGACTTCAATTCGGTATAAATTATATACTTACTTAAATCTTCATTTATTGGTGAAAATCATATGAAAATCTGTTCATTATTGTTTTGAATTTTCCGAGAAGAAACTTTAAGAACTTTTTGTAATATTAATAAAATATGCATTCAAGAGTATTGTAAAGGTTTGCAAAATTTAATTTGTTTACTCGTGCTTTCAAAGTAAAAGTGGTGGTACCCTAGATAAAGATTTACTTGAATTACAAAAGGAAACTTAACAATTTTTGATACAAACACATTATCACTAGTATTATGAATGCGAGAGTAACTTCTGTCTGTTTGCCTGGCTATCCCGCCAAAACTACCGATTTAAATTACGTTTCATATACTTAGGGATTAATGCTCAATCCTTCTCCGTGTGAGAGGAGGCCTGTGCCCAGCAGTGGGACGATAAAAAAAGGCTGTAACATACTTAGGGATAGTCAAAATGCTGACATAGGCTACTTTTATCCAAGTGCGGAAAGTAGCTCTCTCCCGCTGGTGGAACGGGAACAACCAGTATGAAACTAGATTGGTTTCCTTTAAGGTGCGGAAAGAAACTCAATTATAACGCAGACGGAACCATATGAAACAGCTTGTTTAAGTACAGATTGTATTAAACATGATATCTGCAAGTAATACCACTTCAGTGTAATGGTCCGATAAGGTTTACACACTTGTGAAGCCTCTTAGTTCTGTGACGTCCAGATATTTTTAGACGAAGATATTTTTAGATGGTATGCTGCATATTTGTGCCGAGTATGTCAGGAATTGGTGTGAATGCGATTACTGTTTTGCACGTGATTTATATAAATCTACAGTACATGTTAAAGCTGATTAGTTCGTTTTGTTTGAACACGGTGACCTCAGAAACTATTGGATGGATTTGAGAAGTTATCTTGGTGTTAGATAGCTTATTTAGCGAGAACTTTATAACCAGGTACGTACATGAACTTGAAGGTTATACAGGATGCGGATGAAACCCTCTAAAAGGTAGTCTTTACATGTGAACACCTGTATGAATGTGTCTGTTCTGGTTTAAAAATATTTATGATATGGTAACTTTGCAAACAAACCTCGTCAAAAACCCGGGAAATTATACAGGAATTGGGACAATTATTAAGATTTCATTGATATGCAGATACGTTAATTAATATTTGAGTATACAATAATATACATTAAACGCGGATGATGATGTACAAAAGAGTAACTGAAGTTAGTTACTCTACATCAAGCGGATAATCGTTATTTACCTCTTCAAATATAAAATTCAGATAAAAACATAATCGTTTGAGTACACGCTGACATTAGACCGTCTTGTTGATAACACACTCTAATTAACTTAATATTTATTATCTGTAATTTGACAGTTTTGTGTGCTCACAATGATGTGATGAATACTTCTTTGAATATCTATAAATAGAGATATATGTACAAAAGTGAATCAGAAAATATGACTTGGAGTATCGTGGCGTTAAATTGACAATATTATTTAATAATACAAATTAATAAATCTGTTATTTTCAATACATTTGTATCCACGTCCCAAGGGAATTACTTCACGCAACTCAATAAAAAGTACCCTGTAGCTTTCCTCAGACTCTAGCCTATTTGTGAACCAAATTTCAATTTAATCTGCTCAGTAGTTTTGACGTGAAAGCATCAAACAACAAAGAATCTTCTTCTACTTATTTCGAATTCTACTTAAACTAGTTCTTGTTTAATCTACTTATTTCTGAAACAAATTCAACCATTGAAACGCTTAACAACAGTACTGACCGGTCACCTTCAAAGTACAACCAACCAGTGATGTGATACAGATTGAAACAAGTAAGTATTAAAAAAAATACCGTAAGTACAATGATCAAATCTTTATTGACATTCGAAGATAACGGGTCACCTAAGATATATATTATCAGCTGTATGTTAATCATGCACTTTCTACTTGTACTTAGCATTGAATATCTTTTTTTCAACCATTACGTCAATAGCTGTTTTCTTTTTAAGATTGGTCTATCTTTTGTTTTAGGTTTCATAGTTGTGATAGATAGGTGAATATACTTAAATATTATTGAATAGATATTTTACTTAAGAATAGATAGATGAAAAAATTATTTATTATGTAAACCAATTAAAATAAGGAAAAAACTAGAATATAAAAAAAAAATAGGTGACACATTTCATTTTACAATTGGCAACGCGATTCATTACATTTTCATTTGATATGCCTAAATTATATTATTAAAAATGGATGTTATTGTAATTTATAAACTACTTTTTGTTTTGAAATGTAAAAAATATTTCTTAAATAAAATACATTTAGGAAGCCCTTTTAACTATTCAACATTCCAGGAAAATTATTTATGGTTTTTCTATAAAAGAGTATATGCATAATTGCAAATATGTAGATACCTGATTCAAACACAACAATAAGATTAATAAGCTCAACAAAACAATAAATTAATTAGTTAAAACAACAAAATTAAACCTACTTAACTTGAATAACTTAACAATAACTTAAAATGCATCGACGCATACTTATCTTAAAGTAATTAAGTAAAGTAGTATTTTTATGTGTAGTATCGAACGAACTTGATGGTCAAGTAAACCTTTTTTGTTACCTACTTATACTAAGTTTTTTTAAAGTTATCAAATGTCTCAATTAGTAACATTTTTGTTGGAAATTATTTTTACTTGGAGATGTTCATAAATTAAAAATGAATGTTAAGTGTGACGTCATTGAAATTGATTCAGTTTTTTTTTTTGAGAATACAACAGCTAAGTATATTCTCAAAAACATTGATAAAAAACCTCTTTTTAAGTCTGATAAATCGACCAATACTCCATTAGGTACTTTTGTCATTCAGAAAAAAAAATATACTCAGTAGCCTTTCCCCTTATAATCTCCCATAAATAGATCCCCTTACCCTAAAATTCTTGCCATAACTTCCCCATGATACGAATAATATATTTTTTTTGTTTATTTGCAAAGTTTCTTAAATTACTGAACTGATTGGATTTCTTTCACATCTAGAAACTGTCATTTGAACGTCTTTGACAGTATTTACGGGTAATTTGAAGCCAGAAAGTCTGACAACCAGCCTTACCAAGGGGTATTGGGTTGCCCGGGTAACTGGGTTGGGGTTGTCAGATAGGCAAACGCTCCTTGTAAAGCACTGGTACTCAGCTGCATCCAGTTAGACTGGAAGCCGACCCTAACATAGTTTGGAAAAAGCTAGGCAGATGATCATTTCACTGTTTAAAGGCTACACTATCCCCGTATGACATAAGCTATATTTTATCTTTGTAGAAGTTTGCCAGAGACACTGGTGAAACAGGGAGATATAGCTAGTTAATCATAACTACTGTAATTAAAGTTATAACTTAAAGTTATCTTTGGTAGAAAGATAAGTAAACAATCAAAGAATACTTATTAATATGGAAGATAACGGTGTAACGAACTCGGTTGCTCTTTGGTACAGACGTAGAACAAAAAATATTTTATTTATTATGTTTGTATGTGTTGGTATGTTACGGTTAAACTTGAAGATTAGGTGATGTTGATTATTGCTATTTTGGTATGTACTTAGCTTGTATAAAATGTTTCTTGAGGTGATTTTTTCCTTTTGAAAAACCTAGAAAAACTTAAATGAAGCGAATGAAATAATTGAGCTTGAAACAAAAGTATGCTGTTTATTTATTTTTTCTCAAACAGGTTAAAGGTATGTTATCAGTTCTCATAATATTATGCATGCTTTAGACACAGTGTCACAGAATATAATTGTTATTAGGTATTATATTCAAAACAAAAGACGTAATAAAAATAATAATCTACTAGTTCAGTCTGCAAAGATTACAAATTAGAAACAAAATCCGTTGTCCAATTAAGTTAATCTATAAGACATTAATACATTAATAATTTCATTTTATGATACATGTTTTATTTTATTATGAATGAAAAACAAGATTTTAATCATATGTTTTTACAAATGTTTTCATTTGAAGTGTGATAATTAATATTTGGTCATCTATACTAATACCTAAGTTAAGTTAAGTATAATAAAGAGGATCGTTTTTTTTTGTTTTTATGTTTGTATGTTTGTGATTCGAAAGTATAGAACCCATTAGAAAAATTCTTTGACTGTTGGTATGCTACACTCTTCTCAAGAAACATAGGCTATATTTTATCCCGGTACGGACAGTAGTTCCTATGGGACGCGGGTGAAACCGCGGGGGAAACAGTTAGTACCTGGGTATATTATATTTTTTGTTATTCCGTCGCGGAGTTAGTAATGGTTTTTAAACTTATTTTAATACGAATACGAATTTGAAGAATTATCTTACACTTACAATAGTATTTTTTATTTAAAAAAACAAGGATAATGGTCAGTTTGTTGCTAAAAATAAATATATTTGTAGTATGAGTAACACTTTGTTTAGAACTTGGGAGTTATTTTGAGGAAGATTTCCTCCTCATTTATCAGAATTATACCTAATTATATACAAATTTATTTGA
Organism: Helicoverpa zea; assembly: GCF_022581195.2. Classification (NCBI taxonomy): domain Eukaryota; kingdom Metazoa; phylum Arthropoda; class Insecta; order Lepidoptera; family Noctuidae; genus Helicoverpa; species Helicoverpa zea. The sequence continues at coordinate 1,924,334 of NC_061454.1, forward strand.
AATAAAACACTTAAATATTTTGTACATTTTAAACCGACTTCCCCAAAAGGAGGAGGCTCTCAATTCGTCGGGATATAAAACAAGGTAAATCTATAACTACTAAAAACAACTGCTACGGTGATAATATTAAAATCTTATCGTAGTTTTGAACTTATTAGTAGACATATCAAAAGAAATACCTAGTTGTTATAATTACACAATGATTAGCAACTAGTAAAATAAGAAATAAACTGGAAGTATATACAATCTTATACAGTGCACCTTGTTAACGTACATTTATGAATGCAAAAAAGTTCCCAAACTTTACCGATATGTGACAAAACTACACTCAAATGTCACAACAAACAATAAAATCAGACTTTGTTTATAATTCCTAATCTTAACATAAAAAACATAAACAAGATTCCTATAAGAAACTACCAAACAAACTTAGTACTAAACTGCAAAATATAACTTTGACTTAAAGTTAGTGAAAAAAAATGATTGAGTAGGAAACTTACGTTTCAGCGGTTTGGGGTTGCTCTGCTTCCTTCGTGACATGACCTAGCACGGGGCTCCAGCGATTCCCAACATGACACAACAACACACACTGCACTCGATACTAGTTTGTTCCCACAACACGCGACCGGCTCCTTCGAAGGTCGGAACGCGACTGACTGGAGGCGTAGTGTAGCACGTTGCTGGCAATTCGCGAGTCTCTTGAGGGCTGGGTTTGGCTCCGCCCCCTTTAAACCCCCCCGCCCCGCTGTAGCGCGTAACCCCGTAGAGTATGGGCTACTGAAAGTTTTTTTGAATTTTGAGTTTTTTTTTTTAATGACGATTTATGATTTGATAATGATGATACTAATATCAGTACAAATATGTGACACATAATTTGATTAACAAATTAATTATTATTATATTTTTTATTTATTTGTTTACCATGCATTTTATATTATCAGTTTATTTATCTTTCCACTGCTGGGCACGGGCCTCTTCTCATATCGAGAAGGAAAGAGCGGTTATCACCACGCTTGCTCAAGGTGGATTGGCTATTCCAGATGTTTTTCAGTTCTGATTTTCTCTCGACTTTATTTTCCTTCACCGTTAATATATTATGATATTAAAGATATATCCACGTACTTACAAAGCATATTCTTAGTTGCATAATTTCTAAAGTCCGTTCTTTGAGTCGAGATAGTAAATTGACAATCGCAAATGTCAAACTCCAAAATACTGTGGCCAGGTTTTTGACAAAAATGGTGAACAGATTTCAGCTTCAGTCAATCAAGTTAAACATACAAAAATAATTATATTATCAATCTTCTTGAGGCCTTACCAATTCCAAAATTAGCCGTTTTGTCCACTAAAGATACATTTTTGACATAAGCAACATACGAGTGATGTCAACTAAGTATATCTTGTAAAGAAATCGACAGATAGGGAGATGGAATATCGAGAAAAGCTCTAATTTTGTTTTGCATTACTTCACTACAAAACTAAAGGTTAATTTTGCATTTTTATGTTCTTCTGTTCAAAAGCCATTTGGGATCGGTTTTGTCTACGAATAATGTATTGTTGTTTTTATTGATCATACATCTCTACAAAACGTAAACTACAATAAGACCAAATTACACCATTTAACTACAACGATAATAAACTTTAACCAGCCATATACTTGCCGCCCATTGGTTAAATCAGCGATTTGACAACTGAAAATGCTGCACATAGGCATATAATGCTGCATATAGGTACTGTCGGACCGCGAGATTCTCGCTTACTCAAATGAAAAACTTGATTCTAATATTATGACACTATTGTACGAGCTCATAGGGCGAAGTGACAATCTCAGTATAAAAACCTAATCCTATTATTTTTACATAGAACACATAATTTTTCAGCCAGGAATAAAATACAATGAATAGAACCTATGGACTAAGAAGCTTGTAACTGCTCTACAGTACCTACAACTTACAAACAAAACACTTACAAAATATTTTCTTTTTTTCAGTGATCATCAATAGATTTAATGAAACGACAATTTTCAAAGAAATAGACTATATTATTTAAGTTTTGAATACCTAATTTAGGACCTTTCTTATAATATAACTGGCAAATATAACATTTTGATCTATTTTATTTTACAATGCAGAATTACCCAAATAAATGCCAGGGTTCCGATCCCAACGTACTTGGGGAAAGACCTGGTAGATGAATTACAAAATCCAGTGTTACTTTGTATTACTAAATAAAATAAACGTAATCTATCCGAATTAGCATGATCATCTGTGTTCTAGGTAATTTTATAAGTGTTTTACATAAGTACTTCTCCTAACATCATCCTCCGAGCCTTTTCCCAATCATGTTGGGGTCGGCTTCCAGTCTAACCGGATTCAGCTGAGTACCAGTGCTTTACAAGAAGCGACTGCCTATCTGACCTCCTCAACCCAGTTACCCGGGCAACCCGATACCCCTTGGTTAGACTGGCGTCAGACTTACTGGCTTCTGACTACCCGTATCGACTGCCAAGGATGTTCAATGACAGCCGGGACCTACAGTTTAACGTGCCATCCGAAACACAGCCAATGGTGTCTAAGATATACTTAGAAAGTACATGCAAACTTAAAAAAGTTGCATTGGTACTTGCCTGACCTGGGATCGAACCCGCGCCCTCATACTTGAGAGGTTGGTCCTTTACCCACTAGGCCACCACGACTTTTTTACTTCTCCTAACAATTTTATAAAATAACGGATTTCATAAATTTTCTCGCAAGCTTAATGTCAAGGGCTTAATACAAGGATAATACCTTTGTACCTGTTTCTCAAGTACCTGTAAGATGTTATTATGAAAATCCTTGTTGAAACTAAAAGTATACACAATTTAAACTTTATTTTATTTATTTTTAATTCAATGAACTGATGATTTTTATTACATATATCCGTTGTTTTGCAGTTATACATTGTTTGACATGATGATGATGAATAGTTGTGGGTAAAAATATCAGAATTTTATCTCATCCTAATGAACATTCGGTAATTGGTTGTAATGCCTTAATTTTTATTTATAAACCTGATTGTTTTCAGGAGACATGCCTCTCGATAATTTATAATCAGTGATAATTAATCGTCTTCTATTAGTATCGAGTAAGCCCAAGTGTCAAAGTTTTCTCAATCCAGCCTCTGACGTGGAACGGAACAAATGCACGGTTATGAACTATCATCATTCTGACATTATTGCTTGTAGCACTAATTCCACTGCAGGGCAAAAGCTTTCGCCCAGTCCTCCTGTATTTATCCCAATTTCATCATCATCATCATCTCAGCCATAGGACGTCCACTGCTGAACATAGGCCTCCCCTTAGATCTCCACAGATACTTGTTGGAGGCGACCTGCATCCAGCGTCTTCCGGCGACCTTTATAAGATCGTCTGTCCACCTTATTGGTGGACGTCCTACGCTGTGCTTGCTATTATTTATTTATTCAAATTATATAGGGTCGGTGCAGCAAGAGATAAACTCAATTTAAAGTTAAGAAATGTGCTTCTCTTCATCTTAAATCATCGCTTGGTGCTATTTGCTTTTTTAAAAATGGTTGTGTTGTGGACTTCACAAAACTAGCAGCATCGTCACATCATGTACTAGTCATTTGTTGCTCGATTTTAGCGCCCCCACACACTGCAGAATTAACAGTCGGAAGATAGTTTACTCTGTGGCTGGCATTTTTTTATTCAAGAAATCTTTTATCCTGTCTTGGTTTTAGTCAGTCTGGTACCGGCCAAATACTTGAAATATCTCCATCTCCATACTGATTTATAAGCCCGAAGAAATTTATCAGCCGTCTAAAAATAAAGTGGTGTGTTAATACATCCATGTCAATCTATACTAATATTATAAAGCTGAAGAGTTTGTTTGTTTGTTTGAACGCCCTAATCTCAGGAACTACTGGTCCGATTTGAAAAATTCTTTCAGTATTAGATAGCCCATTTATCGAGGAAGGCTATAGGCTACTTTTTATCCGGGTTCGTGCCGAGGTTCCCACGGGATGCGGGTGAAACCGCTGGCACGAGCTAGTATGATATATGTAAGTCCAAACATAAACTTATTAAGTAAAAACAGTGACGTGCAGAATTTCAATACCAGAAAGCAACATAAACTAGTCGCACCGAACTATCAGTTGCATAAAGTGCACGGTTCAGTTGTGAGCCTTTGTATACGCACTTATGGGACTTCCTTTCTTCTCCAAAAAATGTATCCATGTGTGTATAACATGTGTGTGACATAAAACTTCAACAACCATAATTTTTCATCTTGACATGTTAAATTGATTATAATTTATATTGAAGAAAATGAACACTTCTATCCTATAGTGCATAAAGAGTAATATTTTTTTTACTATGCAATAATATTAGACGGAATTCCATACAATACATATTTGTTCATGATCCTTTGCATATGATACATACAGGGCTCTACAGGTCCCTAGACTGTTCGTTTTTTTTGGACTCGTGCCACATCTTATTTATTTTTTATTGCCTATCTTTATTTATTTATTCCTTTAATTCTGGCAACTAGGGCCCATAGAAAATACAATACACAAATAATAAAACATTACAATAATTGTAAACTAATTCATACTAAAAATAAAAACAATTAACATCTAAGTTGTATCTGCCAGGGATTTCCGATCGATCAAAAGGTATATTTACCCAACCTATTCTACACCAACCACCGCATACTGCATAGATTCTACTAACTATCACTATTAGGCTACTGTCTGATAGCATGCAACATACAAGTCCTATAAAAAGTCAGTCAGAACATCCTACGAAAATCGGCCCGATTATCTATCCTACAAAAAGTCTGACGTGGATATTTTGATATTGAGCGCGCCAAAATGCGGGCGTTCCGTTAAAAGTTGCTAGCTCACCCCTACACGCCTTCTTTGGAACCCGCCTACTATTTTCATCAAGACAATCAATAAAAACCAGTCTTTGACAGATTGGTTTTGATTTGACAACGAACCCGAACGCTTCGTTAGTTCTAGTAACTGATCTCACCTACTGTACGTTATTTGACCTACAAGAAGGCACCTGACCTACCTTCCACATGGCATCTCCACTATATTTTCTTCCTCCATGCTTATGACATAGCTTAAAAAAATATTATTTGGCACTCCAAAAATAAATTCGCATCAAGGAAGAAAAGACTTCAACGAGCAAAGTCCTTAAAATTGAAACTTAAATTAAAAATTAGTGCAAATAAAAAATACCAAAGATTTTTAATGAAACTAAATTCAATACTTTTCATAAAAATAGAGGTTTGAATAATGAAAAGCCTAAAGTAGTAGTCGTCGCCAGTGTGCATAAGGACTTAAAGAGGATTGATCTGTAACGCTCTATCTCGCTTTCTCCATGAAGTATGATTTTTATATAGTAATCTAGGTAGACTGTATACTGTAGAGTTTGAATATCATGTACCTTTATCTCTCTTCTTTAGATTTTTCTATCTTTAGATTTTTTTAAATAGAAAACTATAAAATGACGTCTCCCCCTGGGCTGCAGTACGAGAAAATGTCCACGTACACCATGTTTCTTTTGGAGTCCTTTATGTACCAGGTCCTTTGTGTAACTCTTTCGAACAATCCAGCCTCCCCGGCAGATATTAGCAATAAAAAGCCCCGCTTGACTTGCTGACTCTCCTTGAGGCGCTCTTAAGAGACGGAGGGACGATGAGTCGTCTCTTGACGCATAATAAACGGCGAATAATTAAGAAAGTAAATTTTCAATTATGTAAAAATTTTGTAAGTATAACCACACTGCCGGTCTCACCTCTGAATTGTTAGCGTAAAGATAAAAATGCAAGATTTTCTAACAGTACTTAAAGTTAACAGTAGCGCCACCTATGTACTACGCAGGAATCAATTACGTTTAGTGTTTGTGATAAACAACGCCGTGAGAAAATGAGTTGGTACTCTTGACTGGTACGTATAAGCGTAGTACAAGCATAGCGTCATAGATGGCGTTGTTTTGAGTTTACAATTAATTTACTGGCTTGATACTTTTTATTACATAAAATGTATTGGTAGGGTTTAACCATGGGTTTAACAAATTTCTTTATGATAGACCGAAATGGAGTTCTATTTAAGCGAACAAGAAATAGATTTACTGTTTTATAAATCTTTATGTGAAGTATTTTACTCAATAGAAGTATTTAATTATATAAGTTAAGTATATGATTTTGTAAGCCCACTTTTTATTTAAAAGTCTATTTCGCAATAGGATCCAGTATAAACAAAAGCACAGATCGGATGGGCAGCCTGACTTGATTTCAAGTCCTTCGACCGCACATTTAGTTCCATTCCTCTCCGATAGGTGTCACTGTGTAACACATCTACCTTTCTGTATTAAAGTAATATTTTATTTTCTTGTCTTTTCCCACGTATTTATTCCTCTTTTTCTCATCGAAACATTCTTTGAACATGTAGGGTGATTTCAAGATCCAAATCTGTCTAGTAGTCATGTAATTTAGCGAGGCAAATGGACAGTAATTTACTATCTTACCCTTAGAAGTTACTTCATCTATAAGCCATCAACTGCCGAGCCTTTTCCCAACTATGTCGGGGTCGGTTTCCAGTCTAACCAGGGCCCCGATTCTCCTAATTTTACTTAAGCGTCATACGATTCACGTTCGACTCGATTCGACTGATATCCGATCCCGACTCGATTACGATTGAAGCGTATGTGGCATTCCGCTATTTTTTCTTTGAAATAAACGTTTTTATCCTTTTCTGTCATTCAATAATGAATCATTTTGTCTGCAAATGATTTACGATTGCAAAATGATTGTACAGCAAACTTCCGTATAGACCAAAGTTTAAAAAAAAGCAGACCAATCGCACACCAATCAAATGTCAATCGAATACGATTGGTCTTTTATTAGTAGCAGAATGCCCGATATGGTTAAAACTGCTATTGCGATCATATTGCGATTCAATTTCTACTCGATTTTGACATTATTAACTTAGGAGAATCGGGCCCCTGATGAAGCTGAGTACCAGTGTCTTACGTAAAGCGACTGCCTATCTGACCTCTCCAACCCACTTACCTGGGCAACCCAATACGTCTTGTTATGACCGGTTGACAGTCTCTTTAACTTTTGACGAACCGTAAGGACTGGCAAACTTCGCCTATAAGTATTATAATAAAATATAGGGTTCATGCAAATAATAATGGCGTCCACGGCCGATTTCGGCCACGGCGGCTGTTCTCATTTAAGGAGCTCAGCCAGCTGCGCAGGACATATTATAGTGCACGAGCATTTGCGCAGACACAGATGCACTCACTATTCCTTCACTCTCATAACCCGATGGGACGGCAATTCGACACGAGCGGAAAGAGACCAGGCGCAGGACCGACATTTACGTGCTCTCCGATACAAGGGTGAATCAATCATCAACTTCCAGACTACGGGCTGCTTTGTGAAAGCAGGCCCGCCGCTAGCTGTTTGTTCGCCCGCGTGCAAAACTGATTATGCCGCCCTACGACTACATACGTTTTGACAAAAAATATATAAGGGAGGGGGGGGGGAGCGGATCCAGGGGGTCCGGACCCCCCTCGCTAATTCATATCCATCTTACTTGTCCAACAGAAAAAAAATATGTACATGCACCGCTCTGATTGCAGAAAACCCACCTACTTTTGGATAAATAACTATTGCAATACATAACATACATTACACATAACTTTTTATTTACTTGAAATGTTCAGAGTAACCTAAGCAGTCCTGGGTTAGCCCATAAGCAAACTAAGCAATTGCTTAGGGCATCAATGCAGTGCAATCATTACCCAAGTGGCCCCTATGTATTGAAAGATTGTGATTAACTTAAACTAACGCACTTAAATATATATAACAATGTTTAAAGTCAGTAAAATATGTTATTTGGTGGGTTTCCCGTTGAAAACTTATAAGGCACATGTCATATGTAAGAAAGCGCGAGCGGAGCGAGCGCGAAAATTTTGTTAATCTAAGGACACAAAACAAATAAAAACCACTGTAAATTAACAAAGCAAAGTCAAAAAGTAAGATATGCACAGAAGCGAAGTGCAAAAGCTGCGAGCGAAGCGAGCGCGATTTTTTCCTTAGAGTTTTCATGAAGTAAACATATTATCATAAAAAGCCATAACGGACGTGCGCGAAAAATGTATTTTTCGGAATTGAATGCCTCAACAATTAAACAAAGATAAAATGCGACATCTGACATGGAGCCGCGAGCGCAGCGAGCGCGCATTTTTTTGGGGATGCAAAGGGTGAAACAGACAAAATTGATAGGAGACGACCAAAGCTAGGGCGGCTTTTTCTGAAATTTTATTGGTTTAATTTTGCCGCCCCACGCTACGCCACTGGTTGATCTTAAATCGTTTTTAAGAATTTTTAATTTTGAAAATGTCCTTTCAGCAGATGTACCTAACTGAAACCGGCAGTGCAAGTAATATTCTTAGCGCTATTGCTGTGTTCGGAAATATTGAAATCAAATCATTAGTAAAATTATATTGTTTTTTTTTTTTTTAATATTATGTGATAACTCCCTAGATTTGCCGCCCCCTAGGACGTGCCGCCCGCGTGCTGTGCACGCGCTGCACGCCCGCTTACGGCGGGCCTGTGTGAAAGCTTAAGAAAACCCACAAAGCGATTTCGGCCCGACCCAGGAATCGAACCCGAGACCTCGAGCACAGCAGCCGCGCTTGCGACCACCAACGAGGCAGTCATGCAAATAAGTATGATTTCACAACAAAACAATGACAGCCCTTTTATCAATATTGCTCATCGCAGTAATACTTATAGTTTCCTGTTTTGTTGAACTGATTGTGGCTAAACACGATACTTATTACCTACCTTTATATTATTTCATCACTTGTTTATTCATTACACGTTGATTTCTCGCGGTTTCAGCCACTTTAATGCTTCAGCTGTTATGCATATGAATAAAAAATAATACAAATATTCTTTACTAGCTTCTGCCCGCGACTTCGTACGCGGATCCTGTCCCTTATGCCAGCGACTACGGGGTCAGCAAAATCAAAGATCTGAATAGTCTGATATTGAATTTTAAGGGCCCGTTGACTTGGAAACAACGGAATACGCATAACCATTAGAAACGTTCCATATATTTAATTTTTGTACTTTAACGGCAAAAGCACAGCAGACTAAACAAAACGCTGAGAACTGAACCGCAATAGACGTGACCATAGGGATAAAAGTAGTGATTCTAATTAGTCCGCGTAAAAAAACATTAAATATAATTGGGACAAACGCTCTTGAGATAATAACGACAATAATAATGAGATATAGGCACCGCAGGACATCTGAGGCTGATGACGGGGAGTAGTGACCCCGCGGGGCTATATATACGGAGTTCTCCAGGGAGAGTATACTGTCCCTCATCTCCGGCCGGTCGGAGTGAACTATGACGGGGGTAGGTCTCACGCCTCTGGCTTGGCTTGGCCGTCCAGAGTGGAGTCGCTAGAGCAGGATTAGTAGCCCTGCTCGGAGGGTAGGTGCCTCATGGTAAGCACAGGGAGCGCGTAATCTGCGTTTAAAGTCCGCCGAGGTATCCTCACCCTTCAGCCGCTCATGTCCCTGTTGCCCTCTTGTTGCTATTCAGTGACTGGTTCCCGGGGGCCCAGTAAGTGAGGTGGCGAGTCTCCACCTGCCATTTTTACATGTACCTAATACATTGTCATCCACTAATATCCCATCACAATAGCCCAAGTAGTTTTCCTCCATAGTTAGCAATAGTTTAGCACAGAACCGGGGATTGTCTTTTTTTTTAACGACGTCCACCGGGGATTGTCCTTGGGTTCATTTTTATAGTGTTTAAAGGGATAATCGTCGGTTTTGTCATTTGTGTCACCATTTCATTAAAGTTGTCTCAAAAGGGCTTCAGCGTGTTGGCTTCGGCCCCACGTTTGCCTCCCAAAAATTCGGAACTCTGTAGTCCCGAGGTCTGGAAGAGACATACAAAATAATAATGAGATATAATAATGTTGTTGTATCTTCGTTATTATTTGTTTGTGAGAGAGAGAAAAAAAATACGTGTCCATTATTTTAGGGTTATCTTAAAGACGGACTAATTACTTTTTTTGATTCACCATACCTATTTCATAACATTAATTTCTATACATTTCAAGTGTAGTATTGCTCTTGAAGTTCCACATCAGGTGTTCCAGATCTGCTGCGGGTTGTTCGAAAGAGATACCGCGGCCCTGGTACATAAAAGGCCTATGACGGAACACGACGGTTTTTAGTCAGTAAGAGTCTGACACTCCCTCACCGCTGCTAACCCACAGCGGAGGGGTCATTTGATGATTTTTGACGTCGGAAAAAAAAAAAAAAGGTGTTCCAGATCTTCGATGTTTATATGTACGTCAATAGAGAGTGCTTATCAGATTGAACCACTTTTGCTAAAACGTCATATCTTCATATGCTATAGTCTAGCTGGGCTCCTGGAGTTCCACATCAGGTGTTTTAGAGAGTGCTTATCAGATTGAACAACTTTTGCTAAAACGTCATAAAGTACGTTACGTACGTCACGTCGTAAAGTAGAGGGCGCTGGCAAGTAAACACAAGAAGTGATTGTGCTCGTAATTAATTAATTCTTAAAAATAGCAAACTCAGTATCTAAACAGTGTATCATACATTAAAGTGAAAATAGTGACCTAAACTAGCCGTGACAGTGTTAACAGTGGCTAGAAACTCCGATTACCTTTATAAAGAAGGTTTATCAATAAGTGATTTTATTCATAAAAACTAAAAATCCTTAGTGCTAAAACCGATACCAGTGTAAATAACTGAAAGTATACATAAAAACTTCCAAAACAACAACAATTATAAACTGTTTCGTGTTAGTTGTGTCAAAACAGTGATCTGAACTAAAATATTTACCGCCAAGAAACCGTTTTTTATTCAAATAGTCCGTTTTGTACACGACTCACAAATATGGAGTTACTAACGCCATCTAGCTAAAACCGCATAAACCAACGACTAAGAACAAAATTAGCAAAACGATAAACAATACTTCAAATAGTGACATCTATTATAAATAACTAAGACCTAATAACTGCGACACATTAGAAGGTAAATTTAACAACCTATACATCAGTACTGGTGGCGCAGCGGTATATAAGCGGAAACGTACTTGTATAGATAACTGCCTGGTGGATCGATTCCCACGTTCTGCAGTGACTTTTTGGATAATTAAAAGTAAACTTAAACATGAATTTCTTAGAAAATATAACATTCCGTCGTGTACGAAGCAAATCGGAACACAGTAATGACAGTATAATAATTTCTCAAACATTGAATGAATCTTCAAATAGTATGCCGGAAATGTCAGAAGACGAGGAAGATAAACAGATAAACATCCTTAAAGCTGAGATTGAGAACCTAAAGTCTCAATTAAAGAACGCTCATCAAGAAATTGAAATATTATCGTCAGAAAATAGCTCCCTTAAGCAAACAAATAGCGAATTACTAAGGAAAAATGAGAAGATGGATGAGAAAGTCACCACCAAAAGTCCGAAGACAAAAAAGGCGAAGAAAAATAGGACCAGTTCATCACAGCTCTTAGTCATTCCCGACTGCCACACATCTACTGCGGAAGACCCTCTCGAAAACTCGCAAAACAAAACATCACCAAACAAAAATATTAATACAAATGCCACGTTATTACCGGCGGTGAAAAATAACATATGCCTCTTAAGCACTGAAACTACTAATAGACTGTATACAATCTGTCAAAGAACTGATCTGGGTAACTTTAATATGTGCCATTATCGCTTTCCAAATTCTGGACTCAAGCAACTACTAGAAAACATTGATAAGAAAGTACATAACTTCACTTACTCCGACTTTTGTGTTATTTATGTTGGTGAGGAAGACTTCAGAAAGACGTATAATTACATAGGATTAGTTACGTTGATTCGCGAAAAACTATCACCGTTATCCCATACAAATTTCATAATATGTTTGCCAACTTTTAAATATATGGTTAACAAAAACCTTATGTACAATAGTAGAATTGAGACTTTTAATAATTTAATCTATATGGATGCTGAGACACATAAATATGCGCATATTTTAGACTCCAACTTAAATCTTCCATACACCTTCAAAACTTATAACACAAAGTACGGAAGTCTAAATTATCTAGGATTGAACATTGTAATAAAAGATTTACGTGACCTTATTCTAGACTTAAGCTCAATGTATGTAGATAATGAATATAATGAACAAGCAGAATCAAATAATTCACTGAATGTAGAAGTTAAGGATAAATGTAACGACAGTAATTTTTTTCGTATATAACAGAATACATGTCCTCCATCAAAATATTAACGGTTTATTAAACAAATCCGATGAACTTACCGTAAATTTAAATAATACTACCAATAACATAAATGTAATTGATGTAGTGTGCATTACCGAACATAATATGATAGCAGATGATACTAAGTTCCTTCAAATTCCTAACTATACTTTGGCCGCAAATTACTCAAGAACCAATAGAAATGGTGGTTCCTGCATCTTAATAAAAAATGGTCACAAATATAAGATATTACAAGAAGCTAAGCTTATCAGTATATCCAACCTCATAGAATGTTCGGCAATTGAATTAGTGGATCATAAATTAATAATAATATGCATATACAGGCCACCAAAAATTAAAAGAGATTGTATTAATATATTTTTTGACCGTTTAACGGCTTTACTTGCAAAATTATCTACAAAATCTAAGAAAGTTGTTCTATGTGGTGATTTTAATATTGATCGACTAAAAGATACCCCAGTATCAAGAGAGTTTGAAGACGTATTACGAAGCTTTAATTTGAAACTCACTATAAATGAGCCAACTCGTCTGCAAAGCAAAACGTGTATTGATAACATTGCTCATAACATAAGAGGATGTAAACAAAGTGTTTTGGAACTTGCACTTTCCGATCATACAGCACAAATATTGGCATGTCCTGTTAGGAGAACGTATTCAATTACCCATTGGTACAAATTCAGAAGGGATTATAGTAATGATAATGTTGAAAAATTTAACAATTGTTTGAAGGCTCTAACTTTTAGTAATTGCTATGACAAAAATGACTCAAATGCTGCTTTTGAAGAATTCCATGATCTTTTTAAACTTTTTTATGATCTTTGCTTCCCAAGCATAAAAATTAAGGTACCAATCATGCGCAGTACTAAATGGCTCAGTAACGGCTTAAAAATATGTTCCCTTCGTAAAAGAATGTTACTTAAAACTTATCGTTCATCAGGAAATAACAATGATAGACGTATATTTAAAGAATATTCAAAAAAGTATAAAAAAATCATAAAGCTTACGCAAAAGTCGCAAAATAATTATCATATTCAAACCGCCACAAATAAATCTAAAGCAGTCTGGCAAATTATTAACAAGTACAAAAACAATAATCCCCCCGAAAAAATTGATAGAATTAAATATAATAACCAAACCGTAACTGCCCCTGATTCCATTGCAGAAATATTCAATAATTTCTTTATTGACGATGTAACCAAACTCACTAAGAACACAGTAAATTACAATAATATCCTAAATTATAACAAACCGAATTCCTGCTTCTTAGCCCCGGTTACCCTACACGATGTTCTCAAAATAATCTTGACATTAAAAAATACGAATAGTACAGGTTGGGATGGTATATCTACAAAAATTTTAAAACAGGTCGCATACCAAATAGCTCCAGTCATCACCCATATAATAAATCAGTGTCTTGAAGAAGGAGTCTTTCCATCATATCTAAAAACAACTATAGTTACACCCATATTCAAAAAAGAAAACACAGAAGATGTACGTTGTTATAGACCAATCGCTCTCATTCCAATAATGGCTAAAATATTTGAAAAAGTACTCTACAATAACCTTAGTGAATACTTCGAAAAAAACAAAATTATCATTGACAATCAAGTTGGATTCAGAAAGGGGAGATCGGTTAATACAGCAATGCATCAGTTTTTACATAAAATCTTAACTGAACTTGATAATAAAAAACAAGTCACAGCCCTGTACATGGATATGACAAAGGCGTTTGATTATGTTGATCATCGGTTACTCCTACAGAAACTAGAGATATACGGAATTCGTGGTAAAGCACTAGAAATGATAAAATCATATCTCAGTAATAGAATCCAGTACACTGAAATAACCCAATTATGTCCACATACAAAAACAGAAATTAAATGCACATCGAGCCCAAGATTTATCAAATTTGGTGTACCTCAAGGGTCAATATTAGGACCTCTACTTTTTCTCATCTATATCAATGATTTACCTAACGCTATTCCGCACCCTATGGTTCTATTTGCTGACGACAGCACGGCTCTATTCACAAACAATAAAAATAAAAACCACGAATCAGAAATAAATGAATCCCTATCTAAATTAATAAATTGGCTTACAATTAATAATCTGAAAATAAATCTTTCTAAAACCCATTACATGAAATTCAAAAATAAAAACACAAAAGAAATGCCACTTTCTATTAAATATAATAATGAAGCTATATCTGAGGTCACCAGCACAAAATTCTTAGGCATACACATAGATTCGAATATGTCGTGGAAAACACACATAAATAACGTCTGTAACAAATTGAGCCAATTTTCATATGCCCTCTATATGCTCAAAAAAGTCTCCAACCAAACAGCACTGCTAAGTGCTTACCACGCATATGTAGGATCCACTCTTGCTTATGGAGTACTTTATTGGGGATACTCTACTGATAGAGAGACTGCTTTCAAGGCACAGAAAAGGTGTATCAGGTCAATCTGTGGAATACAACAAACCGACTCCTGTAAACCCTATTTCATAAACCTTAAATTATTAACACTTCCTTCTCTCTACATATACGAGGCCTCCATTTTAGTAAAAACTAACATCAATTCATATGTCACATTAAAAAGTAGAAGACATCATAATACATTATCCAATAAGACACACCGCACTGCAGTATACGGTAACAGTATTTTTTGTATGAGTATTAAAATATACAATAAAGTTCCCACAGAAATTAAGAGCCTAAAATCTGTTACCATATTTAAAAGGAAACTCAAAGATTTTCTCATTCAAAAAGCCTATTACTCTGTAAAAGAGTTTCTCGAAGAAAAATAATAATATAATGAGAAACGAATGTGATATAAATAATATGATATGTTCAACTAGATTATAAGACTAGAAATAAAGATATATATACATATATAGTATGATCTCACTAAATTTAGTTCTGTAATAGTAATTAGTTTTATTTATAAGTAGTAACATAGGAACCTAATGTTAATGTATATAAATAAGTTAATAAATTGCAATGCCTTAACGGGCAACTAAGTCCTAAGTACGTACCTAGTTATAAGATCCTTTTATACCACTTAGTTCGCAATAAAGACTTTGAATTTGAATTTGAATTTGAATTTGTCATACCTCTATATGCTATAGTCTAGCTGGCCCCTGGAGTTCCACATCAGGTGTTTTAGATCTTCAATTTATATAAGTCAATAGAAAGTGCTTATCAAATTGAACAACTTTTGCTAAAACGTCATACCTGTATATGGTACAGAGAAGCTGGGCTCTTGGGGTTCCACATCAGGTGTTCCAGATCTTTAAATTTATTATCTCAACTGAAAATGCTCATCACATGAAACAATTTTTGCCATGGCACCATTTTTGTATCTCTTATAGTTTTGTTGGTCTGTTGGTGTTCTGCATCAGGTCTTCAAGTTTCGAAGATAAATTATAGCCTATATGTTGACCAGGCTTAATACTGATACAACAAAGAAAAAATCATTGAAATCCGTTCAGTAGTTCGGAAGATTAGCGTGTACAAACAAACAGACATACAGACATACAGACATACAGACATACAGACAGAATTTTTTTTTTGGATTTGTGCTCCATTACTGTTTCTAAACCCCACCCAATTATTATTTTTTTAATATATTCAATGTACAGACACAGTTTTTTTACAGATTTATTATATGTATAGATTGTGGTACATAGGTAAACAATGAGTTGATACATGGTTTTAAAATTGTGCACAGCTTTGACCCGCCATAATGGCATAATTGGCATACAATAATTTTAAGGTAACATTTTTTAATATACGAAGAGAAAAAATAAAAAGATAGACTATAATCTGCGCTGAGCAATGATTTTCACTTGAGCGTTTTATTGTATTAGGCTAGGCGTTAAGTATTTACAGACATACATAGTGTCCTATATTACCAAGTATGTAGTGATTCAAGTCGTTTTGCAGACCAATATATAAGTTAAGTTTAGTTATTAGGGTTCCTTAGTCAACTAGGAAACCTTATAGTTTCGCCATGTCTGTCTGACTTACCCTAACGTAGTGAAAGTAGAACTTTATAAATGTGGAATTTTGCGGTTGGGCTTGGATACTTCAAGCGGTTTGCATATCAAGAGCTAAGTCAACTTTGTTTATCTTAGTATCCATAGCTGATGCAGTTTTTCATACTTATGTACAGACTACAAACTAACAATTGTAATTTACACAGAAAGAAAGAAAGAAGAAAGAAAATAAATTTTATTGCACAACAATAGACAATTGACACAGGACTAGCAATTGTAAACTTATTTCATCTTTACAAACCATTCCCTACTTTAACTACTTTTTAAAATATCTACTTCAATGTTATGCCTCTACTTAATAGGTTTATGTGTATGTTTCGCTATAACTCTTACTAACGTGACAATTAACAGTTACAAATTCATACAAAACACATCAAAACACGTTAGCGTCAGGACCGCCGTCACAATTCTCCGATCCTCTCGAAATACATATAGAGAGTTGCTACCTAATTGCTACCAGCTACCATTAGTTGCTACCAATTGCTACCCTCGTGGTTTTGAAGATATTCAGCATCCAAAGGTGACAGCCATTCTGATATCAGGATGGCTGTCACTTTTCCCAGTGTGAAGAAACGGCGCAAAAGTATTGAGTTTTTTTTCACCCAGAGTTGCTACCTAATTGCTACCCTCCAGAATTAAATTTTGGGCCACAACGATTCCCTGGATAAAAAGATATTTAAAAAATGAGTTTTTACGCCCTGCCAAATTAAATTAGCAAGCAGTCAGTTAATACAAATGAGTACTTTTGACGTAGGCGCTATCTATTATAATCCGACAGCTGATATAAATGCGGCCGAAAAGTGAACTAAAGCAAGCCGCCATCTTTGAACATCATTTTTGATTAGGTGTATTTATAAATGTTACCTGTTGACTGAAATTTCCCGAAATGCATGAAAAAAGTATTTATTATAATTACCTCAGCCTTCGATTGTTAACACGAAATAATTCAAAATTTATTAAATCATGTCAGGGTATGATATACACTCTTTTGCAAAAAAAGCGGGCACCTATGCGAAATCTTAGTTTTAAGGACTTTATGTGTGTTTCAAAGGGTTGTAATGATTGTAGTATGTTTCTAGCATCAAAAAGGTTAGCCAAGCATGCGTGAGAGTGTATTCTAAATTTGAATATTTTAAAATTGCTAAAAAAGGAGATGGCCAAAAAAAAACCCAGAGTCGACAGGAACTTCATATTTATGATTGGATTCAGTATAATTTGTGGATTTTAAAAAGTATTTCAAAACATCTAAAAACCATGGGGTTCTCTTTTTATAACGTTTTTTCGATCAAGATTTTAGTTCACAAAAAAGTTTACTTTTACTGTTTGATGTTCGTTAGAAGTTGAATGCAGACTCGTGATTGGACCGTTTTACATTGCTACAGTGCTACAAGGATCTTTTGGCACGTGGCCGATTTTGGAACTAACGCCGCCATCTTGCAAAGCGTCACTTTTGACAGATAGCTGAAGTTGGTGTTTGTTCGTGCTTTAATTTAGTAAAAACCTTTATAAATTATGCCAAAAGTGATAAGAAGTGGTGTTAGAGAGGTGGTTTTAAAAGTGAAGGACTATTTTATGCAAGAAAAGCAATCTTGTGCCCCGATTATTCCATTTGAAAGGGTAAATGAGCGTGTCGCAGCTGCAACAGGTTAGTGATACCATACACAGTGCCCGATATTACCACGAATACATAACCTAAAATTGTAAGTTTTTTAGATAGATTTTTCCTTCACATCATTTAAATAAAATACGATTTCAGGTATATCTTTACGGACTGTTGCAAGAATTGGAAATGAAGGAAGATTGGCTGAAGCATCATCGAGTAAAATAGTTACTCCCGGAAAAAATAGAAAAACAAGAAAGGATAAAATTTTAATGGACAATTTTGATATTGGTGTTCTTAGACGAAAGATCCATGAATTTTATACTTTCAAAAAAGAAATACCAACAGTGAATAAGTTGCTGCAAGTACTTAGAGAAGAGATTGGATTCACAGGCAGCCGAGAAATTCTCAGACAACATATAAAAATGATTGGTTTTCGATTCAGAAAAACTATAAGCAACAGAAAGGTCCTCATGGAACGTAATGATATAACTGCTTGGCGTGCTCGTTATCTGCAGGTATACATATACTTATAAGTTTGTAGTACATCGTGCAAATTGTCTTTGTGTGAATTTTCCTCCGTTGGTTATGACATTGCAGGCTGAATCACCAGATTGTCTGAAAATTAAGCGATTCCTTGGTTTGGAAGGCATGTTGAGCTGGTGGTCCCGGTTACTATTAGGTACTGCTGATGATTGTAATCGACATTTAAAGGAACCATGACAGTAGCTGAAAGGTGGTTCATGAAACAACATTAACACCAAGATACACTTGGTCTCTTTCTAAGTGCCCACACAATATTGCTTATCTAAACCATCAGATACTATTCAAAATTAATGCAATCATTAATAAAACTGTTTAGCAATTTGCAAACTAACCATAAAATTATTTTATTTCAGACTTTAAAACATAATGACGATACAGAAAAACTACCTGTAGTCTACTTAGATGAGACCTATATTCACTCCGGTCATACAGCTGGGAAATGTTGGCAGAATGATGATGAAGGTATTGGCTACTTAATGATCTCCTAATATTATTGAGTAATATATTTTTTACAACTTTTTTTCAGAACTATTACTTATTGAATAATACATCTTTCTATAAGAGTGATTTTTGTTCTGAGTGTTCTGCTTTGTTTCATAGTTATTTTTTAAAATTTCAGATGGAGTATTAGAGCCCATCTCTAAAGGTCAAAGATTTATTATCGTTCATGCCGGAGGTAATCAAGGCTTTGTGGAGAATGCTTGCTTGGTGTTTAAGTCACAAACAAAGAGTGGTGACTACCACGACGACATGAACCATACAAATTTTAAAAAATGGGTTTTAGAAAAGTTGTCCCCCAATTTGAAGGAGCCCAGTCTAATTGTGATGGATAACGCACCATATCACAACACAAGCGTCAACAAACCCCCAAACACAAGCAGTAGGAAAGATAAAATCATCGAGTGGTTAAGAATAAACAACATTGAATATTCAGAAGAATATACAAGACCACAACTCTTAGAACTTGTAAATAGAAACAAACCCGAACCAGTGTATGCTGTGGATGCTATTTTAAAAGGACTGGGTCACAAGGTAACTATTACTTAATTCAGTTATACCTACCCTTTTTTCTCAAAATCTTAATACCAACATTACCAACCCAATGTGAAGATGAATAAGATTCTATTTTTTTTTCAGATATGTCGTTTGCCACCATATCATTGTGATCTAAATCCCATCGAAATGATCTGGGCATCCATGAAACGAAAAGTAGCCGAGATAAATATTGGGAGGCCACCAAACCAAATGCCTGACATGGTACAAAATGCATTCGATACCATTTCTGTCGAGGAATGGCGCAATCATTGTGGCCACGTTAAGAAACTGGAAGAAGAGTACCGAAAAAAAGATGGATATTTGGACGAACCATTTATCATAAGGTTATGCTCTGATAGCGAGGAAAGCACTGACGACGATGATTCTCAGGATGAAGATGATGAAGAATTTAATCGCATGCAACCTCTGGACGTAGTTCTTGCAGAACATAATTATAGTAAACGAATTTAATATATGATATTTTTTTTATTTATTTCATTGACATAGGTACCTTTAATTTTATTTTCATGTAATAATAGCCTTGGCCTATATCACACGAACATCTCATAAGTAAAAAAGTCACGGAATGGAAATCAAACAATTCCCTATTATTGGGGAGATTTTATTTGCTGGTAACCCTAATTGTACACTAACGCCCTCCTGTCAATGTCATCCAAGTGCCAAAAGATCCTTGTAGCACTATAAGTCATTTGTTATATTTGACAATGTCACATGGCGCGATTTTCAAAGACAATTTCTCCAAAAACATTTCATAGCCAGTTGTGAAGGTTGCATGTAACTGCGAAACCTCTCCAAGTAGGTAAGGTCGGTGCTTAATCGTATCTGGAGTGGTTAAATACAAGACCTTTTAATCACCAGGCCAACTCTGAAACTATGGGGTTGTTACTAGTGGCTTGTATAATGTTAGTTTACTTTGCTTTTTTATGTCCCTTGATGTTAATAATCTTTAAAATCAACATATATTCAACATAACCTATTTTTGCGATAATATGAAATAGCTCCTATACCCCATGGATTTCAGTCTGGATTTTTTGGCACCATCAAAGGTCTATCATAAAGAACCTATTGGTAACCATTTCATTGCTGTCGATTCTGGGTTTTTTTTCTATGAAAATTTGGCCATCTCCTTTGTAAACCTTGTTTTGGACTAATCGCTTGCAGAATGTTCGTCGGTGTTTTGAATTTTTTTTAGTCCTTAAAACTAAGATTTCGTATGGGCGCTTTTTTTGCATAAGAGTCTATTTTAAGTCGGTGACTGAAATAAAAATATTTTTTAATAAAATCAATATTGTTTTACTGTGACCAAATCAGTTCATGTTTTACGTAGAGTTGGGTATGATTTTTACACGACTGGCCTTACTGGATGTTTTCGTGTTAACAATCGAAGGCTGAGGTTATTATAATAAATACTTTTTTCATGCATTTCGGGAAATTTCATTTAACAGGTAACATTTATAAATACACCTAATCAAAAATGATGTTCAAAGATGGCGGCTTGCTTTAGTTCACTTTTCGGCCGCATTTATATCAGCTGTCGGATTATAATAGATAGCGCCTACGTCAAAAGTACTCATTTGTATTAACTGACAGCTTGCTAATTTAATTTGGCAGGGCGTAAAAACTCATTTTTTAAATATCTTTTTATCCAGGAAATCTTTGTGGCCCAAAATTTAATTCTGGAGGGTAGCAATTAGGTAGCAACTCTGGGTGAAAAAAAAACTCAATACTTTTGCGCCGTTTCTTCACACTGGGAAAAGTGACAGCCATCCTGATATCAGAATGGCTGTCACCTTTGGATGCTGAATATCTTCAAAACCACGAGGGTAGCAATTGGTAGCAACTAATGGTAGCTGGTAGCAATTAGGTAGCAACTCTCTATATGTATTTCGTGAGGATCGGAGAATTGTGACGGCGCTCCTGACGCTAACCAAAACACTACACCCACTTTTTACACTAACAACAAAGGCCGGTCAACGGACACACCCAGCACACACACAAACACATCTTCACAGTAACACACACACACTCACACACACATGTATGTCATTATGCGCAAACGCATGCAACACGAACGCGTAGTGTGCAGCCAAGCGTGATCGGAGTATTTCCAGTATTTTCCTTGTTTTTAAACGGTTTTTAGTTGAAACTGTTGTTTTGTAGTTAAGGTTTATAATTGGGATGGGTATGTAATGTATGACTTTCTATCATTAAGTATAGTTATCGGCACGGATATTGAGCCCTGACCCAAACATCCATACATTCTCACAAACTTTCACATCTATACCTACTAACATTATAAAGCTGAAGAGTTTGTTTGTTTGTTTGTTTGTTTGAACGCGCTAATCTCAGGAACTACTGGTCCGATTTGAAAAATTCTTTCAGTGTTAGATAAGTAGCCCATTTATCGAGGAAGGCTATAGGCTAGGTACACTCTTCCTGAGTAACATAGGCAATATTTTATCCGGCTTCGTGCAGAGGTTTCCACGGGATGCGGGTGAAACCGCTGGCAGAAGCTAGTTTTTAATATTAGTAGGAAATATTAGTAGGAAGTATGATATTAGTCGGATAAGATGGGAAAGATGGAAGGCTTTGCCAGGCAGGCCTTTGCCCAGAAGTGGTACAGCATAAGCTAAATAAAAAAACTATATTTATCCCTGATCCCTTTACAAATAATAAAGTCTAGCTTCCTCAAGGTTTCACAAATGTCAAATGATACAATATTCGATCCCACGTTAACAATAATCACGCAATTGCGTCAGAAAAGTACCACTTAGTGGCACGCTGGCACTTTGGCACTTTGACACTAACTCTGAAACGCAGAACGCCGATTATATGATAAATAAGTACATTTTCATCATACAGTATTTATTTGCGATGGTGTATAATTAACGTTGGTAGTTATCTTAATACGTTTATCAAGAGGAAAAAAATTGTTTGTAGTTCACTAATTGGTAAATGAAGACTGACTTTTTTAAGTCATTATGTAGGCACTTTCTACCTATGTCTCAGACACCAAATACTGAGTCAAGGTAAAGGAAAACATCTTGAGAAAACCTGGACTTTAGAAGTCTGAAATCGCCAATCCGCCTTGAGCATACGTGGTGATTAACGCTCATTTCTTCTCTGTATGAGAAGAGGCCTGTGCCCTGCAGTGGTACAATAACAAGGCATAATATGTAGTCTATCCTAATATATCAAGATGATAATAAACACTGAATTTAATTTCCGTGTCAGGGAAAATACGTAGTGTCATATCATATTACGTAGGTATTACATGTACTACGTACACACGTAAGTATTCTGAGGTTGATAAATTTTAACTAAAATCGAGTTCAAATACTTACACTTCTGAAATAACAGCAGGCTATCCAATGAACACATTGACAAAACATACCTACATTAAATATGCTCAAAATGTTCCCTAAAACTGAACACCAAAATCCCAGTATTCCCAAATACGTCTGACGTCACACGCCCGGGTCATCATGACCCACACTGCTACCGTGATACCGTGATAGCGATAACAATGATGATATCATACGTCACCACGCGTGGTTTCCCCAAACAACACGCACACTGGCATAGTAAACGAGTTTGTTTACATCACGTTTACGCACACATGGATATGTGTAAGTGGTGTGTGGTCCAAGTGGGACGATTACAGCGTTTAGTTCGCTGTTTGTGGCTTATACTAAAATACTTTTTCTGCCAGTGCTTTTACCCCTGCCCCGGGGGAATTACTTAATATGCAGGAAGTATTGAAAAAGAGAGTTATGCCCGATTCGTCATTTTAGTGATTTGGCATCCATAAAAAACGTGTCCCAGTTGGTCATTCAATAAAATATTTTATTTTGCTTAGTCCCAATTGGTCATCCGTACTTTATTTTGTAAAAAGTACTGTCAACAAGATAAGCTTTACAATATTGTAATATGTTTTTTTTTATTTATTTTGGTTATGTTTTTTCCGAACATGGCAAGACGCTATTAATAAAATCGCGATTTCAACGGCGTCACACACCGCACGGCCAAAACCAAAATACCAGGATCGCATAAATCAGATGAGTAATATACCAATCAACGAGTGTCCATGGAACTGCCCACCGTGTACTAAGACCGCATAACTTACAAGAGTATAGCAGTCAAGAGTGTCAGGATTTTACGTTTTTTTCCTTATTGTAGATAAACATACCAATTTACACCATCATTCATCATTTTTATGTATACAATCTCTTTTCTAGTTATGGGCCCCTGGTACTTTTATTACCGGCACAAAAAGTATCGAGTCACATTTTCGGGTTTATAAAATGCCCATGTTGTCTACACCTGTGTTTTAATGTAAATTTTATTATATTTATATGAGAGCTATACCTTTACCTACATCAAAGTTTTTCATTTAAAATTTCTTCTAACACTTTTATTTCTGACGGTACTCTGATACGTGAAATTTTATGCGGGTGACGAATCGGAACTCAAAATTTAAATATTAAATTATTTATTTTGCTCGAATGACCAATTGGGATTTGATGTATGGAAAAAATAGTTGGTGACCAATCGGTACTAATGACAAATTGGGAATAACTCGAAAAAGAATAGTTAAAGTGAGTATAATTTCACATTTATTATTGGTTGATGTAATTTAATAAATACTAGCTGTGCTTATTGAATTTGGTGTGAAAGCCGGACAGACAGGTAGACATAGTTATTTCGACATTAATATTTATTGTCAGGGTTTAAGAAATAATTGAAACAAAATGTATGTTTAAATGTATATTTAAATAAACTTTATTAAAAAAAACACACACACTCGAAATAACTTACCACCGCAATCACAAAAACTCGTAGTCATTGCTACGTCATCGTAGCCGTGACGCGTAGCACTACGCCGCGTCATTCTACGCGCAATGTAGCAAAATTACTGTAACATACTTAGACCTTTATTTTTATGTAACTGGGTTGAGGAGGTCAGATAGGCAGTCACTCCTTGTAAAGCACTGGTACTCGGCTGAATCTGGTTAGACTGGAAGCCGACCCCAACATAGTTGGGAAAAAAGGCTCGGAGGATGATAGACCTCTGTTTTTAAACTCAATATGTACCTATTTCGATATTCAAAACATTTTACATATATTTTTTTCTATTTATTTACTTGCTTGAAATATTTAATTATTTTTCAAATTATATACCTACAAAAAAATGTGACTACTGATTTCGGGAACAGGAATCAAATTCAAGGTATTGGTGGTTTAGTATTTATTTTAATATTACCAAAAAAAATATTACCTAGAAACCTAGAAAAATAAAACATCAAATATTACAATAAATAAAATACGTCACTCAAAGTCCAAAGTCCCATCCCCGACCTCGCTACCTCCCCTACTTTAAACCATCCCCGATCACTCACTCTGCGCGTGACCTCACTTTCACAACACTAGCGCGATGCGTCACACACACACACAAACACCCGTCACTCATACACACAGACACACAGGTAACTTGTAACGGGTACTACAGCGTAAGAAATTAGCATAAATGAGTAACGTATTTTATTGGAAATTGTAGAAAAATTGGTGTTACTAATTTAATGATTAAAGTGTTTTTTTATTGTGATGCAGGTCTAAAGGTCATTGAACTTTTGACATGTTAAATATGTAGTGCATAAACACTCGTTTTCAAAAATAAATATGAGAAGTTTATATTTACCATATACCTGGGAATTATACTTAGAATAAGCATTCCAACTGTATTTTATTTATACCATTCTTGAACACACCCATTCAATTGTTTTGCTCCATTCTTTATTTTGCCAGCTGCCAAGCTGCTGAAACATTAACCCCCTTACTTTAAAATCTCTAATCACCTACTAAGCAACATTTTAACTAATCACTACTTAAAGTCTTAAGTAGTGATTAAATGTTAGTTAAGACATGCTTAAGCATCGTTTATAAGTAAGAATTTTCTTAAACAGCCCTTAAGTATTACTTATATTTAATTCACGTTTATAAGTAAGGCTGTAAATAAATAAAACACCTACTTAGGTATGTTTCCTGAAATATAAAATAATATTCTGATTAGCATAAATTAATATAAGAATGAAGACATACAATATATAGTGATTCTTATAGGCTCAAGAGATTCCTATGCAATAGTGTTTAGACTCTAGAAAACGGGTTATTTACTAGAAATAAACTTCTGGCCTAAAATAAACTTTTATAACTGTTTCTTCTATCTAGGTATGTGACTTGTAAGAACCCGAAAAACTAGAAATTTCTAAACACAACACACAATTTTACGACTAGGCAAAAATAAAACTATCGATGTCTTTTTTAGTTCGAATAAATATGAAATAACTTTAAAATTAAAGGCAACAAGATATATAGACACTGTGTAAAATTAGTTTACATTAAAAATAGAACTTTAGTTTTCTTTTTACCGTGTTTAGTGGTTTCTTACGAAATGATGGACGAGAGAAACTAAGAACACAGAATGGCTGACCTACACCACCAAATTGTCAACGTTTTGTACACCGCGACTTGCTAAGGTCAATGACTCGTTTGCGATGAAGGTAATAAATACATGAAAATAACATTTAAATGCATACAGGTAAGGTTTTAAATACAATGACAGCGCTTCAGCCTAAAATTCAGCAAATATTTTGATGTCGAAAAAATATTTTTGTGACTATTTTTTTTTTTGAAACTTCTTGCGTCATATACAGAATGGTTTTAGTCATAAATAAAGATTTTAGCATAGAAAATAATAGCGTATTTTCATAGATATATCTACTAGTGACGCATCGCTAGTTCGCTTGAAGTTATTACACTAGACACGTAGGTACACGGGTTTATCTAATCATTCGCTGATACAACAACAACAACGAGGTGGGTGAAACAATTCACTTGTTCGTGATAACATTTATCTGGGCAATCATCTTTCTCATTACTATGTTAACAGAACAACTGAAAGTAATATATGATGCATACAAACTGCAGAGAGAGGTGTAAAAGCTGGTACTAGACGCGTATCGTGTATCTGTCGAAAGTAGCGAATGTGGAGCGCGGGTCGTCGAACCGCAACTGTCAAAATAGTAGAGCTAGATGCAAACGAGTGTCATTGATTGTGCGGTGCAGCCGGCGACCTTGTCGCGCCCGCGCCCCTCGCGACGTCATGCGGGGGCGCGCCGCTGACGTCAGCGGCCTCGCCGTCAGCCCGGCAGCACGTGAACACCACGCGCCGGCACGCGCCGGCTGCGTGATCACCCGCCGCCCATTGGCCCGCGCAGCCGAGCCGCCCGCTCCCATTGGCTGCCCGCCTCCCCCGCGCCCCGCACTCGCATGCCTCGTACGGCGACCGCGAGCCGAACGGTTTATTCGTCTGCCGCCCGCTAGCAGCACCACACGGCTCCCAACAGCGGAAGCGCCAAACGAAAACACAAGTTTTGTGAATTAAAAAAGAAAGTTTTATTGCGTTGAATGCTAGTAGTATTATCAGAATGTCGACTCTGCTCGAAGTTTGTGGACCCCTCTCACCGCCGTCAACGCCACCGTTGATGGAAAACAAAGTGAGTGTCTTTTCAAATTCGTCTTAAAAACTTATTGAAAAATTCAAAAATATGTTTGCAAAGCTAAAAAAAAATATTTCCGTCCAAAAAAAAAAATTCTCAGTGCCATTTGTGCAATCGAAAGTACGGTAAGAGCGCACGACGCGATCACGCAGTGCGCGCGTGCTCGCTCAGCTAGCGACCGTTCACTTACGTGCATCTGTCTTTGTCTCGCAGGTCGAGTTACCTTACAAGAAGGCTGCAGTGAAGCGCGCCCGCGAGTCTCCGCCGCCCACCGGGCTGGTGACGCCGCAGCCCTCGGACTCGGAGGGCGAGGAGGAGTGCAACAAGCGCGCGCGCTGCGAGCTGGCGCGCCTGCTGCTCAGCACGCCGCCGCCCGAGCCCTGCTGCCGGCCCTCCGTCATCATGCGCGCGCACAAGGACGGCACCTGCAGCCCCGAGCCGCTGCCGCCGCCGCCGCAGGACATCAACATGAACATCCTCAAAACGCTCAAATTCAAAATGAATAGAGGGCACAGTTACTCGCAAGCTAAATACATTGCGTCACAAGCTCAAGTAGTGCCACCGATCACAGTGGAGCCTCCCAGCCCGCCGCCCAAGGTGGAGGAGGCTCGCGTGCCGTCGCCGCACCCCGAGTGCCTGCCCGCGCACGTTGAGGCGCGCGACGAGCAGCGCGTGCCGCAGGCGCCGTCCCCGGCTGCCACCCCGGGCTGGGTGCCGCTGGCGCCGCGCCCCGCGCCCGCCGTGCTCATGCCCGGCACGCTGCTGCCCACCACAGCGCTATGGCTAGTAGCCCCGGCCCCCGCCGCGCGCCGCCGCCTCTATGAGTGCTCCTACCCCGGCTGCGGGAAAAACTACTTCAAATCGTCCCACCTGAAAGCGCACGCCAGGACCCACACAGGCGAGCGTCCGTTCCGTTGCGCGTGGCCAGGCTGTGAGCGCCGGTTCTCGCGCTCGGACGAGCTGTCCCGTCACAAGCGCACACACACGGGAGAGAAGAAGTTCGGATGCCGCGTGTGCAGCCGGCGCTTCATGCGCTCCGACCACCTCGCCAAGCACGTGAAGAGACACAGCAAGGAGCGCGCGCCGGCGCCCGTGCTCAAGCTGCTGCCCTCGCCGCTGCCCGTGCACGCAGTCGCGCCCGCGCACTGAGCGCCGGCTCGACATACCTCGACTGTGATCCAGATCTCATGATCGTTACCTAGTTGTAGTTGTACTCATCTCTAAGACTGTCCTATGTCTACTTAAGTAGCATCTATATGTAAGGAAATATGTTATTGTTAGCGACGTTAAGCTTCCAAAAGATTAAACTGAATTATTTATACAAGTCCGTTGTTTTTGTTGCACCTCACTGATTGCACTGTACACTGAACACACTGACACACATCCTGGTGGGCTGGTGAGAGCTGATGACGAGGTATACCGCGATAGCACGCGAGCAGGGCCGCGCGGCGCCCGCGTCCCGACTGCCACCCGCCGCCGCCGCCGGCCGTGGCTGATAACGCGCTTAGCCGACCTTATCACTGCAGATATCACACCCAAAACATTTCAAACGGAAAACACACGACAATTAACATACTGATAAACTAAATATTTAGCAATCACAATGCTTATCGGCAATATTTATAACTTGTAAGTAGTCTTTAAATGCCGATAAAGAGATTAGTAAAAAATCTTCCAAGAGATAAACAAATTGCTTATTAGAAATGGGTAACATTTGCCTGTTACTAAGAACGACTGTTACTTGGCAATCATAACTCTCTCATTCTAAATTGTTGCATCATCTTAAACTGAGATGAAAACAAACTCATTCGTGGAAACGAACACTGTATCACTAATTTCATGGGAACTATAACGATTTGGCAGCCACGTCTTAATGCGTGTGAAATCATAACTACATATTTGTAAGAAAAGCAAAATTAGGATTTCCTTTGTCCTGAAATCCGATATCTTTCACCTCTACATAAAATTAATATCAGGAAAACTTCAATCAACAATAAAATAGTGTCTTAAAAAAAAATTATAATTATCGTAATTAAAAGAATTACTACTCTGTCCTGATACAATTTTCTGTAAGGAAAAGCTAAACTTCGTGACACACCTATAATCGCAAAAAGTCTTACGTCTTACTTATAGAGGCTTCTAAGTAAGAGGCCTATATGACACACCCCTTTTGGCATACGGTTAGGGGGCCTGTCTATCGACATTATAAAACACTAGCCACTTTCCCACGGTTTCACCCACGTCCCGTGGGGACTACTGCTTGTACCAGGATAAAATACAACTTATGTTACTCGGGAAGAGTGTAACTTTCCAACAGGGCAAGATTTTTTTTAATCGATTCAGTAGTTTCGGAGCCTTTAGGGTACAAAGAAAAGCATGTTTCTTCTTACTTATTTATATTATTAGTATCCATACATACTTAGAGTATAGACTAACACTCGTTCGCCTCTCGATTTTTTAAACATTTTTTACTTAAATATAAAATATTTTTTTATATAAAAAATATTCGCAATTAGCCTGTCTTAACAGACCTTTTAATTGGCCTTAAAAAACGAGAAAAAAGGTTTGTTTGACATTTCGAGGTAGTTCTTAATTGGGTGACCTTACACCTTTTCCTATATTTAATTTTATCTAACGTAAGCTATTTTTAGGGAGCACCTGTTAATATTGTTGAATTATAATTGAAACCCACGGGAAACATGGCCTGCGGCAATGTATTCCTATAGTACTGTCATCTGTGGAAAGCAAATCTATGAAGCCGTACTAAAGAAGTCGGTTAAAAATCTTCGGCTTTGCGTTGTGTTGTATTATTTTCGACTCGACTAAATATGTAACACTTTCATACTCACATAATGCTTAAGTAGTTGCGTTTTCTATTATATAGTACCTAATCTCTCCGATTACCTTCAAAATACATGCTTACCAGCGATATGCTTTCCTCTATATTCAATATTTTTTCCTTATAGTAAAAATTCTAAAACATTTTCATCTATACTTACTATGCAAACAAACCAGTCTAACCAAGGGGTATTGGGTTGCCTGGGTAACTGGGTTGAGGAGGTCAGATAGGGCAGTCGCTCCTTGTAAAGCACTGGTACTCAGCTACATCCGGTTAGACTGGAAGCCGACCCCAACATAGTTGGGAAGAGGGCTCGAAGGATGATTTCCGATTACTTTCAAAATACATACTTTACCAGCGATATGTTCCTCTATATTCAATATTTTTATAAAAAAATTACGAAAATAATTTCATACGTATACTTACTATGCAAACAAATACAAAGAAAGAGTGTATCTACGCTACATAGAAAATGCTACACTCTTGCCAAATGCTAGTGGAAATTGCTATTACAGTTGACATTTTAACGCCAGTTGCGTCACGCGAGCGTTGTCAACGGTACGTCGTTGCATTTCCGATGCATATGATTTGTGCATGCATTGGGTTGGTGATTACCTGCGCTTGTTGGCTTTTGACGTATTTTGATACTGAGTTAGAGTTTGCCATAAAAGGCTTTCATGAGAAAGTGTAGCTAACTGCATAGTGTCAATGAAACCTATCATCATTATTGGTCTTACTAATTTTCTCAACTATTTTGGAGTTGGCTTCCATTTTAACTGAATTCGGCTGGGTACCAGGGTTCTTGATGTAGCGTCTGCCTATCTGACCTCCTCATCCTAGTTAGCTGGGAAACCCTTGGGAACTGGGAACTTCTTGGTAAGACCGGATGACGGACTTTCTGGCTTCTGACTGCCCCTGACAACTACCGGTACTAAAAGCCCATAGTACTACAAATATTTTTCGAAAGGTTTATTATCTATACCAAGGTAGGAACTTATGATTTGGCATAAAATTAACAAAACGATTCAGCATTAGGTACTAGGATTCC
Source organism: Helicoverpa zea (assembly GCF_022581195.2). Taxonomy (NCBI): domain Eukaryota; kingdom Metazoa; phylum Arthropoda; class Insecta; order Lepidoptera; family Noctuidae; genus Helicoverpa; species Helicoverpa zea. The sequence goes on from NC_061454.1 coordinate 1,955,408, forward strand.
CATCTACTATCTATTTACCTATGCTATTTCCTTTTCTTTAATAGTTCGTCCAAACGATATTACTTTATTTACAGAATTTTTCTTTCTATTCTATAGGTACACCATAACCTAAACAATACCGTCATAGAATTTCACTCGCAAACAAAATCTATTTCAAGAAAGACTTCCCCGATCACGCATCACACAAGCTGCCAAAATCAATGGAAACTCCTTACTAACGTTACCATTTTGACGCCATATCGTCACATGCATATGCTTAAGCCAGGCCATGCTATGCTTGTGACGTGCTAGTGAATTTCCTTTGCATATGATCATGACTGTCATATGCTTCGTATCATGATACCGAGTGATGATTTTCACGTCATGTTGACGATTTGTAGTGACGTTCGTGTGGGACAATTAAGATTGTGTTAATTTTGGTTGAGTAGTTGTACGTTGTAAAGTTAAATAGTAACTTTTTAATTAAAAGGTTGTTGTATTGGCCACAGACAGCCACCGACAGAGAAAGATTGAGGGAGATAAGCCTTTGCCCAGCAGAGGGACAGCATAAGCTAAATAATAATAAAATCTCCTTGTACAAGCTTGCTATCGTGAATGATTATGTAGCTATGCATCTGAACTAACCCCTTATAACCGTCTTTTGGGGAACCCTCTACCTCATTACTAAATTAATAAAAAAAAACAATTCTAAGTTTCGATTTTTGAGCATAGAAACACATAGTTATTCACCTTTATTATTTCCATAGTAAATAAACCCAACAATTAAAATCTCCCTTAAAAAACCGCCCCTAATTCTAATACATACCTCAAACATACCTTTTCACCTAAACTTATATAATCACACATTTTCAAAACAGTAGGCAAAATAAAATTTCTCGTAGCTCGTAGCACGCGCCGAGCGAGTGCTCAAACGCTTCGTAGCAATGTAGCAGGTTGCTAGCCTACAGTCATTTTACCTAATCGGTATTTACTCAAAGACCTTATGTACTTGTAATTGTAATTATTTGTCGATTCTAATTTTATTTGAGTAATTAATTATATAATAAGACTTTGTTTTTTTTTTTGGTAATTTTATTTTTGGATTGGTGTTTGCTTAGTTTAATTAGATATTTATTAAGATAAGCGTAATTTAAAAGTGTTTTTTTTTTATGAAGTTTACGAGCCTATTAAAATCTGATTTATTAATGCGGTCAGAAATAAATAAATTTCAGTAATTTAGAATTTAGAGGAATCTTTCGAAAATAGTCTATAGTAATATTATTAAGAGGAAAACTTTGTTTGTTTGTTTGGTTGTAATGGATAAACTCAAAAACTACTGGACCGATTTTAAATATTCTTTCACCATTGGAAAGCTATATTATAATAAATAAATTAACATTACTAGGTATTATAAAGGTCATATCTCACTAGTTTTAGAAGGCAGATATTTCAATATTACACGCCCCCTATTTCACTGCGTTATAATATCATGTATCGTGATTATAAAAACAAATACAGGTCAATGCGCATTATTGCCATACCAACTACTCATTCACTTTAAAGTTAACAATGAAAGTAAAACTCTATACAAATATAAAATGTAGTAGATTGGATAATTTTCATGTGTAAAGGGTTCAGTCTAGGCATTTTGGTAGCTATCTTTTTACGACTCTAGCATTAAAAAAGTATTTATTTATTGATAAGTAATCGTGGCAACATGTTCAGGCAGTCTCTCTATACACTTAAAACCAAACCCATCATAGTTAGAAAAAAGCAAGGCAGGTAATAAAAATACTATCGCAGTTAACAGGAAAAAACAACCACACGCGAAGATATCTTTCGCAATCATTTCCAACGGTATCATCATGTCAGTTCACTAAGATGTACAAACACTCCCCTGAACATTGAACAAATAGTTACTAATTACTCATTAAAGTTGAGTATGAGTTAATACTTTAAAACAATTAATATGTTGTTTGTGTGACTGTTACTGTGACTGTCGCTTGGCAGACTGGTAGATAAATTGTTATTTTTATTCTATGACTTAAGTTGTACACATAGGCTTTCGTTATGGTAAATTTTGTGTACACATAATATCTATGACAGGTGTGTGTGTGTGTGTATGTGTCATCTGCCTTGTTTTTTTCCAGCACGCTTCTTGTAAAACTCTGGTACTAAGCTGTATGTGGTAAAGACTGCTGACCACAAGATAGTTTGGAAAAAGGCTAGGCAGATCAAGTACATCTATATGTTTGTAGAATAATCAGATATGCAGTTTATGAAAAGGGCCGTGCATTAAAGTAACTAGAGTTATATAGAATAGAAAATACGTTTGCGATTTGAAAAATCAAATCACTAAATATTTTCGTTTACGTCATTTTCATCATCACCTACGTATATAATATCTGTAATGCGCTAAAATATACTTAGCAGGCTGCTAAATCTAGTTCATTCTAGGATTGGAAAGGTGACTTATATAGATGAATTCTACATAGCAACCAATTGTGATGCATACAAAGACCAGATTTTTTGGAAAACTCAAACTCCAGTTGAACTTAAGATTGACTTTGGTACAACTGCGCTTTCCTGTTAGCAATTTTAATTCAATATCATTAAAGTTCAAAATAACTTGCTCAAACATGCAAGTTGCTAAAAATGCATCTCTTTATGTTACACAATGTAAAAATGTACAAATTTTCAGTTAACTAGTACTGTAATGATTAAATTAAATGTGGTACAGACAGCTTCAAAAGTAGCTGAACTAATGTAAATTTTCAAAACTGCTACACAGCATGTCGTCGGTACCTTACCAGAATATTCATCTACTTTTTTAAGATACATAGATTCTTAAGTAAAAAGTATCAGTGTTGTTTTTTTAAAGTCAAATGTTTTCATATCATATAGACCTATTATTTCATTCATAGGTACCTATTACAAGAGCTTAAGAAACGTCAATAGCTATTGCATGGTTCTAAAGAGTGGGTCTTATGGAGAAAAACCGGCAATAAAGTCTATAGACACTGGTAACTGGGTTGAGGAGGTCAGATAGGCAGTCGCTTCTTGTAAAGCACTGGTACTCAGCTGAATCCGGTTAGACTGGAAGCCGACCCCAACATAGTTGGGAAAAGGCTCGGAGGATGATGAAAGTCTATAGACACTCTTTTCAAAAAATAAGTTTTTACAGTAAGAAATCATGATCCTTTACGATGGAATTGAAAATTTGGTTTGATTTGCTGCTTAGATATGTTGCTGACGATACCCGATCCGTTTCGCGAGTTACTAATTGACCACAAATTATTCTGTAAATTTTTTAAGTAAGTAAATATTGAAGTTTTCAATTTAACCTTGTTAGAAAGCGGATTTACCACCTTATTTTTTAGCGTCTGATTACATAACTTTGTGGTGGAAAACCCATTTTACCGTCAATATTGTGGTCATAGTTACAATTTTGGTAGAGACGTGAACTAAGTTACAATTAGGTATGTATAAAAATCCCGAAGTTTGGGTTTGTCTTACAATTCTCAATTATTTTTGGGGTTTTTAACCCTTATCATCTTTTAACAAATTGTTAAAACTTTGGAATTACCACCAAGATACTATTGAATCCCTCTTGAGCAAGCGTGGTGATTAACGCTCATTCAATCTCTGTATGAAAAGAGACCTGTTCCCTGCAGTGTCACACCAAAAAAACTGATGATGACATCATTAACCAACCACGTAAATCCCCCTAAAACCAAGAATTTCATAACACCTTTAACACCAATAAACATGCCTTTCAAACACAATATCTAAAGTTATCAATGTGCCTACTACTACGTCACTCGATTTAATCCGAAAAGCGTCGACGGATCGAGCATAGTGTGCGCATACGCTCGCCATTCAACTCACACGCATGTACAACGTGATTTTACGTCATTTCAATAGGGATAGATTAGATTTGAAAAAGCAATTTTTTTGTTTTTGTTTGTTAGGGTTCCGTACCTCGAAAGGAAAAAACGGAACCCTTATAGGATCACTTTGTTGTCCGTCTGTCTGTCTGTCTGTCTGTCTGTCTGTCTGTCTGTCTGTCTGTCAAGACCCTTTATCTTAAGAACGCGTGGACGTATCAAGCTGAAATTCACATGAAATACTCGGGTCTATTGTCCCTTTAGGCTGTGAAAATATCAAGCTTCTAAGCCAAGCCAATCAAAAGATGCAACCGATTATGTCGATATTTTCAACAAATTCTCGACACTCGCAAAGGAATCAAAACCTACAGGGTACTTCCCGTAAACTCAGAATCTTGAAATTTGGCATGAAGCATTGTTATATAATGCAAATATAGGAAAAATTGCGAAAATCTCATTTTTTTGTTATATAATATAATAAAAATATTTTAATAAAATGAAACTTACTACCTTATTTCTCACGAACGAATAAAGGCACCAAATTGAAATTTATACCAAATACCTAGGTCTATTGTCCCTTTAAGCAATGAAAAAATCAAACTTCTAAGTTAACGCGATCAAAAGATACAGCAGTTTTATCGACACCTTAGACGAATTTCCGTCACACGCTAGGGAATCAAAACCTACAAGGTACTTTCCGTGAACTCAGAATCTTAAAATTCGGCACGAAGCAACGTTATATAGTACAGATAAAGGAAAAATTGCGAAAATGATAAATTTGAAGTAACATAAAATATTAAAATATTATTTTTGCTTACATGACATAAAATATTTTTTTTAATAATTATAAACTTACTACCTACCCTTTTTCACATGAACGCGTAGAGATATTAAAGTTTTGAATAAAAAGTGAAATTCATATCAAACACTTCTTAAATATAATGGCCTCTAAACTGTGAAAAATTTTAAATCATTCAAAGGTCATTGGGCACCTTAGTATGAAAACCATACCCACGGCGGATACAAACGAAATATAGCACAGTATAATGATAAAGGCTCTGATTTACTATGGCATTAGTCGCATCAATGTGAACCATGGGAATCTAGAGAAAATCAGGTGTAAACATCAAATATTTTCCTCATTTCAATGGGGAATTTAAACGACCAAGTTTGACGGATTTGAGAAATCATTTCTTTGTAGTGAAAGAGTATACTCGCCGTTTATTTCCATTGTCATCAGGTCAGGATCTGATGATGGAAATCCTGAGAAATCGAGGGCAACTATCAGAAAGGACGAGACGTGAGAAAGTCGAGAGAACTCGGTATGTTTTAGTTACGTCGTGTTTGGGCTTATATTATTCGTATTGACGAAAAGTTAAAAATAAAAACTTTTTACAAAAAAAACAACTTCTAAAACAACAAGAAAACTGTTTATATGCATCGGTGTAGATCTCGGTGGTTAAATAAATATAGATGCATCCTCTAGACACCGACTTCTAGACCGATGCACCTAACATCTTTTTAATTTCTTTCTTGTTTTCTTGTTGCTTTTTTATATGTTTGAAGTTGGATTTGTTTGTAAAATGCTACAAAATAAAATAATGCCGACATTATAAAACAAAGAAAGGGACAGAATTACACTTTTGTCAAGGCTCTAGAAACGTAAAGCCAGCAGCCCCGAATCCTACTCTCTAGAAGTCGTTGTTACAATTCGACAGCTACAAGTCGTCAGGCGGTTTCGAAAAAAACCTGAAACTGGGGCTCTTTAGGTGATTAATCCCTCAAAAATAAAAGATCCCATTCCTGCAATGGCTGCTTTAACCCAAGTTAGTAGTGAATTCTCATCACCTAAAATAAAATAAGCTCCAACACAAGGTTACGTTATAAATTGTAAAGGAGTTCCCATAACTATATCTGATCTTAGCTGTCGATCCCACAATGGCAGTCAAACCTATCTTTGTGGAAAGTCTTCGCCAATACGAATAAAATAAGCCCAAACACGTGGTAGTTGCAACATACCGTTCGGGAGTTCCCTTGACTCTCTGTAGTCTCCATAATCAAATCAGCTCCAAACCTTCACTGTTTACCAATACCCTCAAAAATACACTCACATGTCTGGTTATGACTCGATGCGTGCCTACAATATTCAAGAGTTGCCCTCGATTTCTCAGGGTTTCCAGATCCTCATCAGATCCTGGTCATCCGGATTGGCACCTTCCTTCTTTATGAAATGTCTTTAACAATAAAAACTAGCATTGCAAGCTGTACAATCCTCTGAAACTGCTTGTCTTTTATATTTTTCAAACGATCCTGGACATTCGTCTCCATGGAATTTTAATAAAATATTTATATTCAAAGAAACGTCATACCATTCTCCACGATTTAAAACTACTTTGATTCATGTCCGCCACTTTTTACAAAGCGGGTCAGATATGCCCCATGACCTTTAAAACATAATTAGTTATTTTCAATCAGATTTCTGAATGATGACTATAAAATGTTGTATATAAATAACTTCAATAAAATAACTTTTACAAGGTACTGGCCTACTATTTTAGTTATATTATAAAATAAAAAATATTAACTACTTTGACTCTCACGAAATTACCATAACTATGATTGTTCTAAACTGAACGGTTGGCGCGAAACTCACTTTTTATCTATACAGCATTTGTACGGAACCCTCGGTGCGCGAGTCCGACTCGCACTTGGCCGGTTTATTTTTGTTCTAGAAAGACCTAGGATAGTTGGTTTTGTTTAATATATAATAAGTGTTCTTTGATGGTATTTTTAACCGACTTCCCAAAAAGGTGGAGATTCTCTATTCGTCGGAATCTTTTTAGGGTTCCGTACCTCAAAAGGAAAAAACGGAACCCTTATAGGATGACTTTGTTGTCCGTCTGTCTGTCTGTCTGTCTGTCAAGACCCTTTATTTTATGTATAATAAAATTGTGTATTCTGTTACCTAGCAACTAGATTGAAAGAAAAAAACTTGAAATTCTGTGAATCAAAGGTAATTAAACCTTACGACTCAATCAATAGGTAAAGATACGTGTTATCCTTAACACACTAGGACACAAAACACTAAATATTTTATTCACCTCTTTCCCTAAACGTCAACAGTTAGTCAGTTACCAATATCAAGGATGTAATTAAAATACCAATTATAATTCGCTTCTTGTAAAGCACTGGTACTCAGCTGAATCCGGTTAGACTGGAAGCCGACCCCAACATAGTTTGGGAAAAAGGCTCGGAGGATGATGAATTAAAATACCATACACTTTACACTGCAGTTTCGGAATTATATACGTACACTAGCTTTAGCTAGCGATTTCACCCGCATCTCGTAGGAACTTCTCCACGAACCCGGAGAAAAAATATTTTAAAACCATATTCTTCCTCGATAAATGGGCCATCTAAAACTGAAAGAATTTTTCAAATCGGATCGGTAGTTCCTGAGATTAGCGCGTTCAAACAAACTGTTCAGGTCTATAATGTTAGTACACATACCTACAGACATACTGGAGTTTTTATAATTTGTAAAGTCGGCAACCAGTTTGCAATGACGTCATGACGAGGTTATTTGTGTTCAGACCAAGGGAAGCGCACGCCGATATATTCGGGCATTATTTTTAGGTCCATTGACACGCCCTTTTATGGTTTAAAATAAATTCGGTAAAAATGTAGTATATCAGAAGTACAATAGAGAGCTATTCTTCCACTCTCATGGCCCGAAGAGACTGCATCCGACCCGACCGGAGAGAGATCAGGCGCAAGATCTACATTTATTTCCTCTCCTATGTACGGTACCAAATTCCAGACCTCAGCCTGCTTTATATGGTTTCTTAAAACCACCAAGGCGATTTCAACCAGACCTAGCATCGAACACGAGACCGAGCTCCCGTCTGAGCCCTGAGCCAACGAGGCAGTCTCTACATGAGGTTCAAACATTAAATATGGATAAATAACTGAAAATATGAAGACGGAACTGTACGGTACGGCAACGGTAAGAAAATAAAGCAAAAATGCTAAGATAAATCACCTAATACATAAAATCTTTGAGACAATGCATTCCTCTGCAATAGTATAATATAAACAGGTACCTATTATAGTTGACACGAGAATAATCATGCTTACAGCAACCTTTGGACTGCTTAGAACAGACCAGAAATTTATATATTTTGCATACATAAGCAATACAATAAGATGACTTCTTATATACTAAACATTTTTGTAAATACATATTTTATTGATTGTTATAGTTGATTAACTGATTTTAAGAATGCAGCCGTGGTGAATCTTTATTTGTTTATATTGCACTTATTTCGGACTCGAGTTCATAAAAAATATTTATCAGGGATAAAAATTAAACACATTAAAAAAAAATCGTAACAGAATTTTGTACCACCATTTTTCTTTGGTCACTAAAAAAGTAGGTAAGTAAATCAGTAAAATGCATGATTTACTTACTTAAATATTAGTAACAAAATATTAATTTTCAATCATCTTTATTAAAAGCTAATTTTTAAACATTATAGAAAACAAATTGAATTTATTTTATGTTCATTTTTCAGGAATATATTAAGCTACACTGAAAAACTCTACTTACTTCACTTGACATTACAAAATTTATTTAATAAGTTATATACATACTTGCCATTTATTATGATGGTGACAATAAAAATACAATGAAAATTAGCACAATATTTCTCACCACTTATTTTATCATATTTACAAGTTAACAAGTCGGTAATATTTTCAGTATTTTCCTGTTCTCAGAGCAAACTCGTTACAACTAGCTGAAAATGTGGTTTTGTAAATGTGAAAAATTTTATCTTTTTGAAGTTAACATGTGGTAGATCGGAAACATATTTGTATGACTGACGTAAGTTGGAAAACCGTGTTTAGCCAACTTTAAAAGATGGATTTGGAGGTGGAAGGAAGAATCATTGATTTAGAATGGAGGAGGGATAAGTAAACCAATTTTTAATTGCTTTGTCTTTTTGACAAAATTAATATTATTGTGTTTCTAAGACAAACTCCAGCTGATATAATCTAAAATGTGTTCCTTCCCAAGAACAACTTTAAAGTGTTCGGGTCAATTTTTACAAATGTATTTCTCATCTTTCACATGATTTTCCTACTTCAAAATAGTCACTTTCTTTAATAAAGAAAAATTGCAGGAACATTTTCTAAAGCCATATAAAATCCATCGTCTGTTTACCTACCGTTTGAAACCGCAGTGCGAGGCGCCAACTACTATGTTCAATAGTACAGCTCATCTTTTAGAGGAAAATTCTATAGAAAATGCACATACATACGTATGCTATGGGTAATAAAAACAATGACACACTTTATTACGTAATTTACTATCGTGGATTGCAGGCAATTATTGGAATAATGATGATTCAAGTTGGTTTAGCAACTGTTGCATTAGTATATCAAAGTGTATGGATGACCAGCTTTTCATTACAATGCAGTCTTTACAACTATTGGTGCCTTAGTAACTTAGGAAGTTAGATACGAGAATTATTGAACTAAAGTCAATCAAGTAAAGGAATATCGTAAAAATATTTTAAAAGGGATGGTATCGTATTCGTATCTATGCGTTGTTTAGATTTTATAAGCAGGAGCACTATGCTAGTATGATTGAACCTGACCCTTTTGAATCTAGAAGTTTTTTGTAGTCTTGTCAAGTAGGCTAGCGATAGCAAATTAAATTGAAAAGCAAGGGAGAATCCTTATAAAGACTTTAAGCTTACATCGTCGTACCACAAAAACTTTTAAACGCTTGTTGAACACTCGTTTAAAAAAATGACAAAACTATGACGTTGAAATAAGGTCCATTTTGCAGCCACACTTTTTTTAGACAAGTGTTCAACAGATGTTTAAGTTTTTGTAGTAAGGCTGACAAAGTTTAATCACACAGGTGAAATAAGCGTGACATATTTATTTACAAGAACACATTAAATGCTTGGAGATAGTTATCTATTTTGAATAGTCACAACACGACAAGTCTGCGTGTTGCGATCACGTGTGACCAGTAATCTAGATATTAAATGACAATGTTTTGCTGACTAACCAAAACAACTGGTGTTTAGTTAAGTGCAAATAAAGTATTGTAAATAGCTCGATGTAGTTACGTTGACATCGAATTTTCTACAAAATCAATAAAAGTTTTAAAATGGCATTGTGCAGTTTGTAAGTTACGAATTTTCTACTTAAACAGCTGGAGTTTCAAATTAGTATTGTGTATGCAATGAACTGTAGTTGACATGTAGTTAAAATTCCACCTTCCTCCTCTTAGGTATTGGCTATCTTAATGTGCCCATCAGGGTCCTTGATTTTGACAACTATTTACTTTTCCACCTTACATTATGAAACGCAATAAACTAATATCATTATGAAAATTGGTATCTAAGAGGTACATTTAACTTTATTACGAGAGCGTTTATTTAATCTGTGACAATCTGTATCGTTACGTTACCTACTACACCTATACCTGTAAAAACATTATGTATCTATCAATCTATTTTTCACACCCAAAACTTTTCAACACCTGTTTTTAAAATGGAACTTTGTACCATTGAGACGGGAGTATCATCGGGATTACGAGGGGATCAAAATAACCCGCGCTATAGAGGCGTGTCTTACAGATATTGGACTTCGAACCGACTTCTATTTTAGTTGCAAAACATTACACCTACTTACAGCTGTGGGTAAAGATTCGTTTATTACTCTCAGTTTCTTTGTTGATATGGTTTTCAGGAATAATAAGAAGTAAGTCTTTGCTTTGTCAATGCAGTTTGGAGTTCAAGGATATCTATTATGTGAAAGGTAATGACTGTCAATGCCATTTTATTTTGTGACAGCCAGGTGACAGGAAAACTCACTATAGTTCGGCCATTCAGAGAATGCGTTCCTGACACGTCGCGATTGAACTGACGACGTAACTTTGCAATGGCGTTGCAGTTACGATAAAAATATTTTTGCTGGTTGTTTACCGTTTTAACAATTGAGGAGCATTAAAACAACATTATTATATCAATAATCAATGAATGTAGTTACGTCGTCAGTTCAATCGCGACGTGTCAGGAACGCATTCTCTGAATGGCCGAACTATAAATACAAAAAACTCGGGACACAATGGATAGTACAAAATTAGATACATTTTTTAAACCTAAGCACTAACATTAAAATAAAATTAAATTGTGCATTCTGCATTCCAGTCTGCGATATTTGTGAAGGATCTTAACAGAAGCTCACTTAAACACAGCAGATATCATTTTTAATCAATTGGTTAGTTTAACCTATTTATGAAGTAAAATCTATGTAGTTGAACCTTGCGTCTAGTTTTGTAGATACAGATCTTCACTTTCAATACTTGATTCTATTCAGACGTTGCTTTTTTAAAGAAAAAGCATACGAAATGTTGTCGCCATGATATTATATACGAACATAGGTGCAATAACATTCCAACACAGAGTTACACAATTCCGTTTTGGCACATTCTCTGCCATACCTCATTTGTCATGAGCGAGATAATTTTGGCGCTGCATATCTCTAAAAATAGAACATAAGAAACATTAATAAGAACGGTATCAAGGCAATTATAATCCGCATTTAGTTTTATCTAAACCTACAGGTTAATGAACTTTGTTGAAGTTAATTTCAAGTTCAGTTTTTTGTTAGTTATCTTTTCAACGGCTCTCTTTCTTTCTAATGTCGACTATTTAGTACTTTCATGCTGATATTACCAAATTATAATCAGCTAGGGAGCTACTTCCCGCACCCGGTTAAAAGGTAGCCTATGTCCTTTCTTAGGTTTAGGAATAACTCTGTACAAATTTCGTTTATATCGGTTCTCATAATTAACGTGCGAAGGCTTGAATAGACACAAACTGTATGTTTGGGGGCGTGGTCAATGTCAAGTATCAATAAAAAAAACTTTAAATGAACATAATATTTTATCCTCAACCTCTTCAAGCATTTTCCTGTCTTCCTATTCTATAAAACTATTCTTACATTATACAAGTTCCTACGGAAATTTCCCGTCTAATAATAACCGACAAAAACATTTAATTCGGCCTCGAGAACAAAACCGTGTCGCATGCAATTCTAGGCATAGGACACGACGCAATGTAACTAACTCTATTTAATATAAAACATACATTAAAGGTATATATTTACACACATAAACTTACAAAAGAAAAAAAACTTAATTCATAATAATGTTGTATAGGTACCTACTAGCCGTTTTCGCGCGTTGTCACCCGTGTACCCTGGGAACTATTACCCGTACCGGGTTAAGAGGACGAATTGGAATTTTTGGCGCCAAGGATTTCAATTTTTCTCAGTAAATACAAAACGGATCAAAATACAACTTGGTTACCTGAAAGTTCATGATATAAACCTTATTTTGTTAGACGTAGAAACATGATTAGGTAACTTTTATAACAGAGAAAAATATATCAAACATACCTCTTTTTAAAAAGAGATTCACATATTATGGGCATACGGGACCGATTTAAGCCTCTTAACTTTTTTCGTAGTTGAGTATGTACATACTCTTTAAAATTGTAGAAGGAATTTTTATCAAATTATCATTTCTAAATAATAAAATTACAAAACCATTTTGTCGCTTACGACTTTTAGTTATAAGCTAGCGCGCGTATTGTTATCCTCGCCCAGCTCAGACGCTCCGACCCCTTTTGGCGCCTTAGATGCGCGTGCCGGTTATGGAATTATTGTTGACCAATTCCTCGCCTTAAAATATAGCGTCTGTTAGGTACTCGGAAAGAGTGTGCTTTCCAACAGTGAAATATTTTTTTCAAATCTGTTCGGAAGTTTCGGAACTTTTAGGATACATAGAAATAAGCAAACAAATGTTTCTCTTCACGAATGTGAATATCAAGAGTGCTCAGTTTCAAGGCTTTCACTAAAAGTAAAGACTTGTGGCTGGCTTTCTGGTGTTTAATATTGTGTTTCTGTTAAGCTATTTTAGCTGTAAGTCTTCCATATGCGTAAATAAATAAACTATATACAATAATGTCTGCTTAGTAATCTTTTCTAGATCTCTTTCCCAGTCTACAATTTCCATTGAATCCTTTGTTGACCCTAACTTTAACACTACTTACTCGTACGTTCATTTTAAATACAAAGTAAATTAACAAAAACCAGTGTAAAACGAAACTATTCATGACTATTCAAAAGTATGGTTGTTGAAACAACACGACGGGGCTTGGTGTAGTACACTTTGTGCGCACGTGATCGGCGCGCACGCATTGAAGGCGTGTGACCACTCCCCTCCGTGCGCTTGCGCGGACGACTGTTGTACCGAGGTTCGATTCCGGATTTTAAGTATTGTTGCTACGTGTGTTTCTTGGAGAATATTGGTGGTCTGAAAATGAGATGAATTAGAATTATTTATTTAGTTTCTCTCTCAGTACTTACAAGCTAAATATATTGAAAAAATAAAGCTGGTTTATTACCATTTGCAGTATAATAGCTGAACAGATTAAGGTAAAGTTTCAGAGAAATTGAATGTTGGAATGGATAACTTGACTGCAATCGTAGTTTTAAACCGGCTGCAAGAAATGCTTCTTCAAACGTGCCAAAAAATGTAGAAAACAGTAATATCGTAATAATAGTAATGTCAAATTGTACCTTTTTCAGTGTGTACCTTAATTTCAACGTAATTATCATTACATAAAGTCTATTTTAAGTTAATTGCGATTTCAATTTCATAATGAAAGCTATCTCTTTCCAAGCAGTTATGTTAATTGCAGATAACCTACAGGAAAAGATAGTTATCAACTGGACGTAGTTATGCAGAAACGTTCCAACCCACTGTACGCGTAAATGCTTATATCTCAAATTAAACTTGAATTTGAGATATAAGCATTTACGCGTTTCAGTTGTATTCTTTTTTATTCTAACTAGTAAAGGTACTAGAGGTTTTATTGTTGAATTATATTGAGTTTAGATAACCATATGCAAAATTTTAGGCTGTTCAATCACAATAACTCGATTTCGGGTGACTTGTGGGTTGGAACGTTTCTGCATAACTACGTCCAACTAATATTCATAATTAACGATTACTTAGCAAATTAAGTTATATTATTATTTTTCAGTAACAAAAGTATATTTTTTCTAGGAATTACCTGCATGTAGGTATCTCATAGAGCAAGCGTGGTGATTAACACTCATTCCTTCTCTGTATGAGAAGAGGCCTGTGCCCTGCAGTGGTATAGTAAAAAGGCTGATGATGATGATGATGATCAAATTATTTATTTACAACTTCTTCTTCCACCTGTCCTGTTCCCAATTTTATTTGGGGTCGGCGCAATATGTCTTCCGCTTCAATTCTTTCCTGTCACTCGTCATACTGACACTCACTCCCTTCTTATTCATGTCATCTTCCAGGCAATCTTTCCTTCTCTTTTAAGGTCTAATTTATTTATAACTAACCTCGTAAATTAGTAATAACGTCTTTGTTTTCAACAAAGATAGCCTTGAGGTAGCGTGTACGATTCTGGGCGAGTAAATAAAAACATGTTTTTGATTTTTTCAACACGTGTGCCAAATTAATCTTTAGGAAAATGTGTAATGGAAAAGCAGTTGAAAGAAAACTGTTGCTTATAAAATATACATGTGGTCAAAATATCGCCCTATTTATTATATTCTGTTTTATTCTTTACCTTAAGGTATCATAAGTAGTTCTTTTCATTTTGCATGAACTTTCATAATGAAAGATTTTTTCATATAAATACCTTAAACCAATACATATAGTAAATAGTCTTAAAAATTACGTCTTATTCAGTAACGTTCCAAAAGTAAAACTTTTTACTCTGGGTTAAGCCCAAAATTCTCATTACCACCCACGCCTACTATTATAATGATTTTCATTTGTTTATTTTGTATCGTAATAGATAAACAAAAGCTAGAACTACAGGTAACATTAACATCTGGTGGTCGACGTCATCATAGCTTCCATATTTCGGGGAATCACTCATACCTTCCTTCCTTATAATAGTTAAAAATATACAAGTTTTTGTCAAACTTCTCGGATATTACCTATGGGATTTTAGCGTCATAGGTCGTGAGAAACTCACGAGTTTCAATCAAGCCGTGGCTGCGGGATTGAACGTGGGAGGTCTAACATTCCCTCACGCTACACCCACGGAGAATCATCTGACGATATCCCAAAAACCAAAAAAGAGGCGTGGTTAGTAATACTCTCTGTGGGACGTATGTTCAATATAACTTATTCAATAGGACCTTACATAACCACAAAAGCAAAAAACGTATCTCATAAACTTATGACGCACAATGTATGCGATAATTTGAAAATAACGCAAGTTTTAGAACCGAGCAGTCTCCCAAAACAGCTGAAAGATAATAAGCCAAACATATTGAATCATACAGTAAAGGCTAGTTCACACAGTCATACTTAACTTGTCCTTGACTCGAGACGGATATGACAATGACTCATGAGAGTAATTAC
This sequence comes from Helicoverpa zea, assembly GCF_022581195.2. Classification (NCBI taxonomy): domain Eukaryota; kingdom Metazoa; phylum Arthropoda; class Insecta; order Lepidoptera; family Noctuidae; genus Helicoverpa; species Helicoverpa zea. Next base: position 1,970,780 of record NC_061454.1, read on the forward strand.
TTTAAAAACTTACTTAAAGTTAAAAATACACTCAAGTAGTCTTATGCATTATGTGATTCACCTGTCTGAGTTCTAAAATCTTTGAATAGAAGGAAAATCTGAAAGGATTGAAAACAAAAGGAGAGAAAGAATCGATGAAATTACTAGCTTGCGCCAGTGGTTTCACCTACATCCCACGCTAACTACTTCACACACCTAGATAAAAATGATCCTATAGACTTCATCGATAAATGGGCTATCTGACACTGAAAGAATTTTTCAAATCAGTCCAGTATTTCCTGAGATTAGCGTGTTTAAACAAACAACAGCTTTACAATATTAGTAAAGACAGATATTGTCTCCATTAAACTAGCATGTCGTGATCAAATTTCAGTCTGGAGGACATTATTACAATAATCTTAAGCATCGACTCCTTTCCCAATCCATCAATTAGTCGTGTGCTCATTCGATATGCCAGAATCGTGATCTCAGCCATACTGGGGCACGATTCTACTAATTTTACTTAAGCGACATACGATTCACATTCGACTGCGATCCAATCCCGACTCAATTACGATTGAAGCGTATGTGGCATTCCGCTATTTTTTTTCTTTTAAATAAACGTTTCTATCCTTTTCTGTCGTCCAATAATGAATAATTTTGCCTGCAAATGATTTACGATTGAATAAATATGATTGTAGAGCAAACTACCGTATAGACCAAAATCACCAAAATAGTAGACCAATCGCAAACCAATCGAATGTCGTTGGAATACGATTGGTCTTATCTTAGTAGCAGAATGCCCGATATGGTTAAAACTGCTACTGCGATTCAATTTCTATTCGATTTTGACATTATTAACTTAGGAGAATCGGGCCACTGGTTACAACATTCTTCTAGACTAGACTCATGTTTAGTCTAGTATGTTATGTTATAACTTGCCTGTTACGATATAACAGGCTATTATTTAACCCGTGTTTGGTTTGAAAATATTTGAGTAGGAAGCTAATAGTTTTCAAAATTATCTAATGTTTTGATTACAGTTTAGTGTACCAAATATAGTTTGGATCGGTTTACTAGTTAAGGAGTTAAAACATGGCCAATATGTTTACAAATAGAAAGTAGCAATGCATCCATTTTGGGTTCAAGTCTCATTTTATTATAACAAAAAATTGCTGTCACTGGGAGGCAATTAGGACGTTAAAAGGGTCAATCCCCACTGAAAGAGCAGCGCCCGGCAGCGGCCGGCAGCGGCCGTAAATGCAAGTGATTGAACGCGAGCGCGGCGGGCCGCGCGGCGCCGCGCCGCGCTCTTACATTGTCCGTGCTCTTACGGCCGCTGCCGGCCGCTGCTCTTTCAGTGGGAATTGACCCTAATTCTGCTGTGCAGTACAGTTAACCAATTTTTTTAAACTAATTTATTTGGGTGAAATGCACACTACATCTCACCCAAATAAATTGATCTATTTACTAGCAGATGTTCAGGTTAATTCTAAAAGTGTGATGGTGGCAATCCCCCTTATATAAGCTGGTTCGCTCTACCGCCCATATTTTCACCACGTTACACCAGGGACTGTCAATCGCATGGAATAAAAACTGCCTACCAAACCAGCAACCCACCCAAAAATTCCCAAGAACTACCATCCCAACAAAAAATCAGCCACTTAACGAAAATTCGTCTGGACATCGTCTACACTACGCAACCCAAACACACTTGGCACACACAGAGCATTACAATTGCGTGGCAGTGGGCGTGATCCACGAGATCGACGCGTGCGCACGTGACGTCACAGCCGCGCCCGCACCTGTGCTAGAACATTGACACAGAAAGTAATGAACGCGGAGCAACAGAAATTCCAGTCTATGAGTTTTAATGTTTGTAATTGGTTAAGAATGTTGTTTTTAGGGTCGCTAAAGAATTATAAGGGACTGGTGGTTTACTCATCCTCGTCTGTCGCTAGATATTTTTAAGAGGATCAATTTTATGTGTGTTGGAGAAAATTGCAAAATCAAAGGCAAGGTTTCAAATAGGGTTGTCACGAAAGTCGTCCTTGGTCCTCGTGGCCCCTCTCTAAAAGGCAGAAGACGGCACAAAAGCTGAGGTTTTTAGTGGGTGCAAGCCCCACATAACCTCACCGTCTCCCCGGGCGGTGTGTGTATACGTTAGGCATTTTCCTCAGATGAAACAAAAAAAAAAGTTTCAAATAGGGTTATTTAAAGAAAATTGACTAGTTTAATAACTTCCCTTTCCCATGAGTAATATGTGATACAAACCGATTGTTTTACTACTGTGTCTGCATCGTGGTCAGTGAAGTTGTTAAACTTAATATAAAGATCGATTTTAAAAAGACAGTCAAGAAAATGGAGACCACCTTTTAAAAACATGACAAACCCAGCTGACAAGCCTAACCTGACATAGGTATTCCTCTTTCTGTTACTGACTCACAAATAAACTTCACACCACAGTGTCACGCACACACACACACACATTCACAGCTAAAACAAAACATGGCTATACAGCGTGTTATGCGCGTGAGTTTCCAGACTAACGATTTACATTGTGCGTAGCTACTATGTTGCTTATGCGCCGATTCTGAGTTCTTGTAGGTAGTTAAAATGGTAAAGTTTTTTGGTCATTTAATCAAGGTAAGACTACCTGCAGCCTACCTTGTAGGCCTATCTGCCATTTCGAAGGTCATTTTAACGAAAATACTACAATTTGGTCCAATGATGAAGTAAGTAAAGCCCTTAGTTAAACAGCATTCCGATAAGTCCTGAATAGGGAACCTCTAATCCTTAAATCAGGGATTTACTCCTCAGTCTCAATTTTAATTCAGTTGTGCTAATTGAGCTTCTATTGAATGCCTTGATGGTATCCCAAATTATTTTTTTAATTCGCTTCTACGTTTAGTTGCATCTACACTTTGGTTTCTGAAACTTAATCATTATTATATTAACCTTCTGATTCCATTACTTAGTAATTCTATTGTATTAAGTACTTCATTGTTATCTATGGTTAATCTGATGCCCTTCATAATGGTATTAAATGTTTGTCACACCCATTTTCTATGAGATAAGTTTGATTCTCGTGTAAGAAAACGTACAGAATTTCGATAAAATAAATAAGCTTAGTTTTCAGTAGTTAAGTAGGTAGGTAACCATTTATCAGTATTATGTTAATTGCAATCTTTCGGCAATTAGCCCTGATGATTTGGAAAACCTTCGAAAAATTTATGATAATTTTGATAAGTGCAAGATAAAAAGGTGTCTATGATTCGATGATTGAGTAAACAACAAGAAAGAAGGAATTGTTGCACAATATGTCTGTGTCTGAATTCAAAATATGTAAATTCAGAAATCACTTTTTTTTTTCATAATAACCTAGGTAAAATGGATCACGCGAATGAGTTTCTTAATTCATATTTTTCACCATATACAAAGCAGCCAGATGTGGGTGAAAAATGAACCTAAATCTATTATGACCTTTTTAAACTACTGGCTAAATAATACTTTGTATGTAAACTGGGCACCTGGGTACCTTTCCATAAAGCAATCAGACAGATAATACAAGATATATCTATTAAAATATCGTTTCAGGCGAAGAGCCAAACTGTCACAATATATGTTAAGTATACAAAATTTACTATCCATAAACTGAGGAAGTTATTGGCGAATTTTGGCTCAAACAACTCTTGCGCATATACTCGAAACATCTCGTGACATTGATGAAGAAACATGGAATTTTCAGGGCATGTACGAGCTAAAATAATATTCTAGGAGTGATACCTAAAGTTAATAAATAAATCTACAATAAAAAATTAAGCAGTAATAGTTTCCACCTGGAAAGAGCAGTGAAAAATTCACTGTGGACACGACGAATATTAAAAACTATAACATTTTTTTCAATAGATAAGATTCCTATTTTAATAGCAAATTCTAAAGTGGTGAAGAAAGTGAAGAAAATACCTATTACCATGACATTCTTCAAAAGTTCAGAAGGCCTATCTCAACAATACCTTCTTCAAGACTATCGATAACAATTTCAAACAACCAGTTACAAGGTAAAACGCATATCTATCATGCAACAAAAAGGTGCAACATCATTAACCCAAACACGAGGTTTACGTGCATCTATCACAGTGCAACACGTCATTAATAAGCGCTAATGCATAAAGGAAAATAATTAGGGTTAAGCACTTTGCATACATGACTACGACAACGTAGGGTGCAGTTAGTTCTCGACATTAGAAGTCGCAATTTCAAGTAAATTTTGTAAAAGCGATGAATCATTTTGAGGGTAAAAAATTGGGATTTCTTTTTTTTTGGTGTGAAATCATCAAATGACCCCGCTGTGGGTTAGCAGCGTGAGGGAGTGTCAGACTCTTACTGACTTAAACCCATTATGTTCCTTCTTAAGCCCTTTATGTACCAGGGCCGCGGTAACTCTTTCGAACAATCCCGCAGCACCGGAAGAAAATTGGGAAACCTGGAATTAAAAAATCTAATTTCGCCAACTAGCTTCGATCTAAGTGATGGTGATTCAATCTTTGTAACTTTCCCGTATGAGACGATACGACAATTTAATGTAGATTCAGAAAGGAACATTGACGAAGATGAAAAATTACAATAAACTTAAATGGACGTCAAGAAAAATACACATCAGGATATTGCTTATCTAACAAATTAAAACAACTATAATCGAGGAAAATTTTATAATTAAGGTCAAGTAGTTTGAACGCATGGCTGCAGCAACGTCAACAGTTAAATTGACTGTGTGATTCAATCATAGACTCTGGTCTTTCGAGCTCTTCGACCTTGAGTGCCTTTCGAGCAAACCAGTCCCTTCAGATTTGCTTGGGTCAAATGACTTGGCCAGACACGTCAGTGCTACCTACTACTTATCTACGCCTTCCCGTTCTGAATCATGCTTCAAAACGTCCAATATTATCTGTATTGGAAATATCTGTATCTTGGTGGTCTGACGCAAAAGAAATGACAAGAAAGCTAAATGCGGTAGTTGATAGATTGATGTTGCTTAAGGTGTTCGATGGATCTTAAATCGTTGGAGTAAATATTTTTTTTAAATAATTACATGCGTTTGAAGAAGCCTCTACTCTACTTAAAAGTATCCAAAAAGAGCATCATTTTAAGCTCCAATCTAAACCCTATAAGATGATTTAAAGTAAGTGAAAATAATTGACGATGGTGAGATGGCTAAGAGTCATAATAAGGCTAACCTCATAAGCAAATATGAATCAGAAGACAGAAATACTGGCAATGAATAAGTCTTCAAGTGCATCAACTTAAGTCATACTGACGACAAAATGGACATGAATGTATCATAACTTAATATAACGTGAAAGAGAAAAATTGCAGCTTAAATTAAAGTTGCTTTATGTGACTGGAATCACGTCGATTGATCTTTTAATGCATAACTCGAGTCATTAGTATCTTCTGGCCCTTTGTTAGCCCTTGTGTTAATTGCCTTAAGTTACGTGCTGTTAGTAACGTCAAAAAATCATGTCAATATCTAGGCAGTTTTAGCATATCTTTAAAATTACGGAAATATCCTTTCAAGAATCAATGTTTCTTATTTATCAACCTCTATTGTATTATGAAGTGAAACTATAAACACAATGTGTAGAATATTATCAGTTTTAAGAACTCCTTTGTGGGTCGTATTTATTGGTTTTGCGGTTATACTAGTTCAAGAAGTTTTCCTTTTCATTTGAATACAAACGTCGTCATCAAGTTCTTTGGTAACTACGTATTTAATTTGATGTAGGTATGATCCGAATCTATTCTGATCCAAAGTCTTTCAACAAAATCATTATTTAACACCAACCCATCCAAAACTTTCGCGCATATCCCGCATTGCTCATCGTCGTGCGCGAAATTGTCGGCCGAGTCCAAGAATCGTGACGCAATGTTATGTGCCTGCGCGTCATTGTAAGCCACGCTGTGTGAGCGTGCTACGTTACTCATAGCTTCTGTATTTTCAACTCTGTCACTGCCTACATTGCCCTGATACGCGCAAGTACGTCCCGGTATCGGCCGTGTTGTAATACTTTGCAATGTTGATGCGCATTTGTTTTGTTCTAGAACCGCTGCAAATGCGCCCATTGTAGGTTTTTTATCGTCGTCCTTAAATAGATTGTTGATAGAATTTCACAATGTTACTCTACAATGCAAGAGCGCATGATTAGTCGAGATATTTGACTGCATTGCGCATAATTGAAACTTCAACAATTTACACACATCAAAAGTGTCTAGGGATCAACATATATTTTTGCAATAACTTTTCTCCTGATTGATATTAATTAAAATTTTCTTTAAGGATTCATCAAATAAAGTGTTTTCGTTTGTCACAGTAACGATAAACCAAGTCACCTTTGCACTAATAAAGAAATTTGCCATTTTCCTAATAAAGGGATTTTTGACATTTGAAACACTAACACAAAAGTTCGAAAAAAAAGACTGAAATAACAGTTTTCTTTAAAAGTTTATTGGGTAACTTAAACAATTAATAATCCGTGTTTCTACCGCGAACACTAACAACACAAGAACATCGGTTTGGCATACTCAAAATGAGTTCATCCAAATCACGATGTGGAATGGCCGCCCATGTTCGTTGCAACAACAAAAAAAGGTCTTCTTGCGACTGGATACCCTCCATATTCGGCAGAGCTCTTCTCTGTAGCATATCCCATGCATGCTCAATCGGGTTCAAGTCTGGCGACTGAGCAGGCCAGGGCAGGACATTGATGTTAGCTGCCGCGAGAGTCTGTCTTACAACTCTTGCGGTGTGCGGTCGTGCATTATCATGCATTAACTGAAATAAGGGACCGATTTGCACTTGTAGAGGAACGATGACGTCTGATACAATCGTCTCAGCATAAATTTGAGCGTTGAGGTTGCTTCTGATCCAAATCAACTCAGTTCTTCCGCCGATCCAAATACCCGCCCATACCATGATGGTTCCACCACTATAAGGATGGACTTCCTGGCAGGATTTTAATCGCTGTTGGCGTCCAGGGGTTCTCCAGTGTCGTATACGTCTTGTATCCGGTCTCATACCAAAACGAGACTCATCAGAAAAGCACACGAAACGCCATTGTTCTTCTGCCCAATTTCTGTGTTCAAGAGCCCATTGATATCGAATCCTACGATTGTGCATTGCTATAGGTGGTACCCGTAGCGGTCTTCGGGAATGAAGGTTCACTTCATGCAAGCGGTTTCTGACTGTTTGGTCGCTAATTAAGTTCCCTGAAGAGTGATGAAGCCTCACGGCTAACATCATGGCGGTTATTGTTGGAGCTCTTCGAGTTAAGATTTGAATGTATCGGTCTTGTCTCCGTGTGGTGCAGCGATACCGTCCTCCATGGCGCTCAGCTACGGTACCAGTGCTTCGGTAACGTGTCCAAAGTCGACTGATAACACTCTGACTTGTATTCAGAGCTAAAGCCACAGTACGTTGCCGGGAACCAGCTTCTATCATTCCCACGGCTCTGAGCATTTCTTCCCTGCTTAAATGACGTCGCCGCTCCATAATAACGTTGGTTTTAATCAGTAGTAGGGAAACAGTAGCACTAATAATGTCTTCAATGCGTTGTATGTGTTTATAGGGAAAATATTGACAGCTGATTTTCATCTTTTACTCGAATTTGATTCACAGTTCCTGATTCAAATTATGAAATGCACCAAAAAGGATCCATATAAATTTATAAAATCATAAATTTATTACAAAGCCACATCTCAATCTCAAGAAATCCGCATAAAAATGCTTGATCCCTAGACACTTTTGATGTGTGTATAATATGAAACATAAGTGTAGAATTTACTCAACAGATTGAATATTTTCGTTCGAATGTATGTATAAATCGTAATGTTGCATTATGGATACATTTTTTGCGATCCTTTTTGTCACTACCTTCAATCCAAGGTTGTATCTTTGCATACAGAGTTCAATGTTAACGGAACAGATTACTAAATATGGAAATCCCTTCCTGTTTTCAATTATATCAATTTCCAAAATTATTTCTAGATACAATTACTATGCATTACCGGTTGTTATGGCTTTGTTCTCAGACAGTGACGAGACGCTTAAATCTATTGTAAAGGTAAATCTCTTATCGTGTATTTCCTTTGATTTAGTTTCCAAAACAAAACAATGGACGGCCTTGTCTGGTGGAAAATCATAACACGTTACTTGCTCCAATTGTGCATTTTCATAGCAAGTGTGTCTGAATCACTCAACCATGACCTATATTTCTAGTTATTTCCTGCCCATTCATCATAATCGATTATTTATTAATGTTTATTTGTTTTGTTGTTACTTGTAAGACGTTTGACACGTGTGGTGATAACTCTGATAGCATTTGTTGCTATGGAGACATTTTAATCATTACTATCATTCCTTCCTCCTTCGTGGTGGTCTAAGTTTATTGCACCAAAAGGCTCATTGCATAATTTCATTCATTGTTATACTTCTATCAGTTCCAAAGGTATGCATAACCTTCGTTGGAATTTAGTACTATTGAATCATATTGAAACAATGTAACTCTTAGTTTCATTGTTTTCAATTTATGTTCGTTTGATATGAGTAACTAACCGGTTAGCATCAACACTTTGATAAAGTGTGACTGGGTTTACTGTGGTTCCATTTTTCAAGTCAGTTTGTTAGTCAGTCATGTGTTTAGTGTGCCCGCGCGATCCGCACTGGGCGAGGAGCGAGTGTCGCGACCGCTTATATACCCTCGGTGCACTGATAAAACGACTTATTTACACTACGATAATACATTGACGTTTACATTCATCTTTTTGTTCCTGATAGACTGATAGACATTCTAATGTATTGCAAATAAATTTCCAAAACCACGCTAACTAAACAAAGTACCACGTTGAGCCTACTGAAACCAAACCCGTATGCGATGACGTAAAACAACACGGGAGGCGCGTGTGCTGCCCGAAAAAAATGTACAACACGCTTCGTGAACTTACGCAAAGTGAACGGAAAACTACAGCTGCACTATCAGAATGGGGGGATATTGGGGTTCTTATTGCGGGGCGGTAAGGTCGTGAATTGGGTGTGTTTGTGTGAGGTGCGATGTTTTGACGGAGCGGTGACGCGGGTGACGTCACGCGCACGCTGTGGCCGCGTGCTCGCCGGCTGACGAGCCCACTAGTGACTCGACTCTCGCCTCGATACAGAGCTATTCTCGTCATTCGTATGTGTTTGTGCAACGGTTCAAAATTTTAAAATTTCTTGCAAAACGCGGGGGCTCGTTCGGCCTCGATTTCAAGTTTGGTTTGTCTGATATAGAGTTGATTTGCAATAATATCGGATGTTTGGTCGACCATGAAACGATAACGATATTTTGTTTGGTTAAAGAGATTAACAGAAATACCTATGAAAAATATGACTGGTCAAAAAAAATCGTATAGTAGGTATGAAATTAAATCGTAACAAACAGCAACAGCTATTAATGACAATACAACACTGTTAGTAAATGACGCAAAATCCTAATATAGGAAACACACAAGTCCTTTATGACTAACAGCAGCTGTAGGTCCAGTGACAACTGATAGGCAAATAGAAACTGTTTGAATGATATCAGAAATCCCACTGCTAATAGTAATGAAACATGTTTGAAAGAGGCAGAAAATCACGTAGAATTGAATAGAATTATGAATGGGTAGAACATAAATAGGTCTGGAATAATCCATCACAGTAAACTTGGTGAGTAGTACTCATGATTTGATTGCATGAAGGGCTTGTCAATCTGAGGAAATATGATTTAAATAAAATATTATGAAATTCAGCAAGGCAAGCAACCAAGCTTGAAAGCAAGAAGAGAGCAATTTTAAAAGTGAGGCGATGTCGGACAGGAAAAATATAGAAGAAGAAGACTAGAAATTAAATTAGGATAAGGACAGAAAGACAATTTGAGAATTAGAGATGACGGTAATTCTAAGCCAATTTGGTAAGAGTTGGAGTAATATTGTATTGGATTGTCACTACCTACTCACTAGGCTGATGATGAAAATAATGAAGCTCTCAATTTTGAGGCAGATTACTAATAAAATAATTTGTTAATTTATACGACTAGTTTGACTGCCGGCGCCATAACTTTGATACGATTTTATTATTTTACCTTAATACTTAATGTGTTGGTTTATTATTATTAAACTAACTGAATTCTGTTGTCCAAGTACAATAAGGAAACAATTAATGCTAATGAAACGAACGTCATTTTGACGTCAAAATCACTGCTTTATTATTATCCAGAACTAGCAGTTTCCTGCAAGATCTACCTTCAGTAGTCGGACAAAAAGTTGCTAATGTAATTTCTCTGGTAATATACTATATGTACCACATAAAAGGTAACATATAATCGGGTCAGGGGTTTTGGCGTGAAAGCAAGGGAAACAGACTGAAAGACAGAGTAAATTTCACATTTAAATCATAGTAAAAATGTTCTTTCAGGGGTAAGATCATTAGATACAAATGAACTATGTGAAAAGAAAGACGATACTATTTTGATTCTTAATTTTAACTTATAATGCCAATGACTAAATTCTTGTTTATTTAACTGTTACAATACTATGAGCAATAACACACGGAAGTTTTCCCGGCGTTTTCTCGAAAACATCAATGTGTTTACTTCGTCAACATTGGTCTTTCATTCAAATTTAATCCTTAACTTCATGCTATTAAGATACATTTTAGGGTACGTTTATATTGCTGACGTAAATTAAGGGGTGCCATAAAATATCGTTGTTATAATTCTTATAAACATAATGTAACAAAGTTTTATTAGTTTCAACGATGCTATTTTAACGAACGGCGAATGCGGGCCTATAGTTCTAGCTAGAAGATAGAGTTCTTTAGTGTTTCAGAAGCTCCCAGAAGTCATTTGAACATCTTTGGCAGTCCTTACAGGTAGTCTGAAGTTAGAAAGTCTGACAAACTTTCTTAACATGGGGTATTATTAATATAATAATATGCAGTCGCTCTAGGTATGTAAAAATGTCTGGATACTCAATTCTTTGCTCCTAACTTTGATTTTACTGTTTTTACTGTAGTCTAGTCATTTACTTGTGGGAAACACAATACAGGTAATATAATAATAATAATGTCGGGACACCTTTTTCACACACGGTCGGTTAGCCCCATGGTAAGTTATTTATTAACTTGTGTTATGGGTGCTAACACAACTGATAAACTACATATAGCTACATATATACATATTTATAAATACATATCATAACACCCAGACCACGGCCAACAAGCATGCTCATCACACAATGTCGACCGAACCGGGAATCGAACCCGGGACCTCAGGTTCGGCGGTCCGGCATGATGACCATTGCGCCATCGAGGTCGTCAATATGTATTTTATATTGTGATAATAGACTTTTATGTGGACTGTACAATTGCCATTTAAATTAGAAAATATTATACATACGAGTAGGTACATAAAATTAGTTTTTGAATAAACTATTACTTACTATTATTCTTTAAATTACACAAATAGCTATACCTACCTACAACTTGTAGACCGATATAAGTAAGTATGATGTAGTAAAATACCTATTACTAAGGTACCTACGCATTATGTCTACTCATTTCCTTGGTCAAGCTGTCCATTGTCATTAACTAAAACAAAAAGATTTAATTTACATTATTTTCAATCAAAATTAATGGTTCATTCAGTATTTAAAGAATAATCGCATTGGTACGCAAAATTTCTTACGAAAATAATTAAGTGGACCAAAATCGATTGATAGTAAATGTCTCACGTATTTAATTATCAATTTATCAATCATTCATTTTGTTGATTAGAGGAAATGCTTCTAGTAATGAACTCCCCTCAATTACGTAAGTACATACCGATTATGTTTATATGCAAAAAATACTCCAAAACAATATTTATTCTAGAATTTCAACGAAATTCTCTTTAAATAGGCTTCACAAATGGCCAACAGCACGTATGTGAAACCGGTCTGATGCAGCCACGAGGAAAACCCTCGATTTTACCTTCACACGAATCAAGTAAAGGGATAAACTTGTGTTCCTTGAATTTGTTAAGATTATTCATATTTTAAACCAGTTATTTATTGTATGTATACAATAGCTTAAGGTATGTAAGAAAGAAAATACTTTTAATATTTCATGGACCATAAGTGTAATTTTAAACATTGGCGTTATTGTTTCAGATTTTGCACATTACTTATGTACAAACAGGCTAGATGAGCAGTTTCGAAGATTCGCATAGAGCACCATCATAGTCCGAACCTAAAATTCTCAGCAATAGTCCTTTATCAGATAACCTTCTGCCATTACCCCAATTTGGGATCAGCTCAGTGTGTCATCTTCTTTCTTAGATACTACTCTACCTAACTCCATTTCACCAGTACCATCAAGTAATTCAACATTAAATGCCTTAAAAACCTGCCAATGCACTTTCAAGTCCAGCCACGAGTCTATTTATACCCTGGAGTAAGCACAGGCGATCATGACACACCTTCATGATGACTCACGAACACCGGCCTTTGTTCAGTAATGCTCAGTAATTGTGTGCTAATGACTGAATGTAGGAATGTTGCCAAAATTTTCACTTACTAGGTAGGTGATGCAGGGTATAGTACTTTCAAATGTAGGTATGGAAGAAGTGTTAATGAGGTACTGGAGTTGTTGTTGCTTTAGGGTTTATTGACGGGATTTTACGAAGGGTACTTTGAAATGGTAATGAGTGTAGGGGAATAATTAGCAAATTATTGAAAAGTAAGATGTTTTAGTGGACAGCATGATCATTACTCAGATATATCCAGTTAGACTGGAAGCTGGCCCTTACATAGTTGGGAAAAAGTAGGGCTCTTTAACATCTATTTCTCGATATCGCTCATTCTTGCTTGGTGAGACAGTGGTGCATTTATATTTGTATCCATATTCATAAGATTCTAATGCAGAAGATGAAGATCGACTTCAGAGGCATATCACGAGAGAAGTGTGCCCCGCTGTCAATTGGCAAGGACTTCTAACAATTGCAAAATTGCTAAGTTCCCATGAAAATGGTGATGCATCTAAAACGGAACACAAATCCAAAAATAGCAGCTTAATGACACGAAATTACCAAAATAGGATTTCGAAATACAGAAAGAATGAAATAGAGCAAATAACGAAACACAATGACAATGATTGGCGCAGTACAATGGAATGAACACAACAAATGGCGATTTAGAATAATCCACAAGTGTAGCGTAATCATTTATTTACGAACATTTAATATGGCCGCCGACGAGGCCGCATTATATTGCGCATATGCATCCAAGGACTCGGCCACAGACAATGAAAAAACATGCTCGTATGGAGTTATGGTGAAGTTAAAAATGAAGTATAAAGTATCAGAAAAATAACATCCTTTTTTAAATTAATTTACATATAAAAGAAATCTTACACTCCTTTTTTAGAGAAGGGATTTGATATGATTGGGTTCCTATCAAATACTTTATGGTTCCTATGAAGCCTTTACAACGTATTTTCAAGGGGAATTCCCTAAACAATTATTGTGCTTACTACTCGTAATAAAATAAGTAAGACGATGAATGGTGGGTATAAAACTTTAAGAACTGAGAAGTTCCAAATCAAGCCAGGAATCCCACCTATACTTGAAGTCCAAAATCATCTAATAAGCCCTTCTCCCTGTAGGTCAAAGACTATAAAACCATGGTTATTTACTTTATGCTGTAGGTGCAGCGTGAGGGAGTTTCAGACTTTTACGGAATAAAACCTACCTTTCTTGATTCTGGAGCCATTTGTCTACCAGGGCCACGGTAACTCTTCCTAACAATCCCGCAGCCTCAACACGTGGGAATCCTAACAAAGCCCTGTTTCAGTTCAGAGCATCATTGACTAGACTAACAAATTACTTAGTTTGTTCAGCAATCGATGTAAACCAAGCCGATTAGCACATCCTATGCGTCACGTACTAGTGCCTACACCAATCCACGTGTATCAATGAAACGGGTTGAAAGATCATGGCTGGAATCATTATTAACTTTACTAATTCTGCTGGTTAAATCAAAATTTGTTTTGACTGGACTTCTAGGTGGGAGGAGAGGTGTTATAGCCTCTCTTTGGGTTTAAACAGAGGTCTGTTTTCATCTTATCTGACGTTTGCCTACAAGTATTTATATTTTTAGAGCCCTCCTGTCATATGTTTACATTTTCGCAGAAAGTTCATACATGGATGTAATATTATACTTCTTCTTTCCACTTTATGACTTGTCTTGTTATCTTTGTGTGACTTCTTGTTTCCTTTCCTCTCACACTTGAATATACTGAAATGTTAATTCAATCAATGAATGTGAAGAGAGTGAATGTTATTATATCAAGTCACCTGCTATTCTCATTAATGTCATCTTAGCAAGCAATCCATCCATCTTTTTTTTTATTTACCTACTACCTCTGCACACATCTATCAATCAACACACTATTGTGGTATGTATGTATAGATATTGCTAATTAATATTAACACGTGTTGTCTCTACCTTTCTACATAAACAGTACGTAATCGGACACACCCTAATACTTTCACGCAAACTTGATAATTAAAACCCAGACAATAATTTACATTCACATCCATCTACCTAGCCTTTTCCCAACTTCCCAACTATGTTGGGGTCGGCTTCCAGTCTAACCGCATGCAGCTGAGCACCAGTACTTAACAAGAAATGACTGCCTATCTGACCTCCTCAACCCAGTTGCCCGGGCAACCCAATAACAAATCTGAGCACCTGTGGTCCAAAACCGACCTATATATAAAAACTAGACATCTTGCGCAAAAATAACTAGAAATGTAAACATCGTATTTGATACTGCGCAGTAAACTTGAAAATCGGGTTGGGCTAGTTTTTTTTTTAATTTGTCTATGATTCATTAATGTTGTTTTTTCTATTCAATTAGATGTCAATCGAGGTTAGGATCTACATACATATTTTAAATAGCTTCAAGACTTATTTTTTTATTATGTAGGCAGGTAAATACATTATTAGGTCACTCCAGGCTAAAATTGACATTTGTAAGATATTTTGAGACGACCCTAAATAAAATTAGGCTTAGGATAGGAGGACGACGACGACATACTAAGAAAAATCAAAATAACCAGTATTACAAAGCTAAAGAATTTGTTTGTTTAATTAAATGTGGTTATTTCAGGAACGAAACCTTTACGATTTGAAAATAAAAGTACTCATAGGTATTTTTTACAGGGGAAACCGTTGGCAAAAGTTAATTAAACAATAAGTATGCTTAATTAAGTGACTACAATATTAAAATGAAGCGTCATAATAATTATGCTAAGTTAGCTCAATCCATAAACAAATGGCCCTGACAAGCCTTACATGCCGGTGCATCCTATAAACGTAATGACTTCGAATATTAACGGCGCATTTAAAATTAGAATTCTAAGCAGATGACCATAGAGACAAAAAAAATTGCGACATAGACCTTTTCGATGGGCGATAACTTTTGGGTGGATTATCATCCTTCCGTGTCCTAGAAGACAATAGGCCCGTGTCAAAGAGTGTCAGCAGACCCCGGCGGGGCCCACCAGGGCTAAAGCTTCCCGGGGCTGCGGGATTGTTCGAAAGAGTTACCGCGGCCCTGGTACATAAAGGGTATAATTCAAAGTCAAAAAAAAATATTTCAAATATGCCTATGAAAGCTCTTTCGAAACGTCAATGTACCACGGTTGCACAGTTGCACGGTTCCAAAGAGTTGGTCTCATGGAGAAGAACCGGCAAGAAACTCCATGGACACTCTTTTTAGAAGGAACATGGTGGGTTTAAGTCGGTAAGAGACTGAAACTCTTTCACGCTGCGTTCTTTCACCCACAGCGGAAGGGGACATTTGAAGATTTCCCAACATAAAAAAGGTCTTTTCGAAAAAAGGCTTGAAGAAGAGATTGGAAACTTCAATAAGCAAGTCGGGTGATATTGGACAAGGATAGGTTTTATGAAGCTGTGGTGTATAAAGTATAGGATGACGATAGTATTAAAAAGCGTGAGGCATGCAACTACTAACTGAGGAAACTCTGCATGCTGCATATTACACACATTAACTCACTTCTGTTTACTATAATTGTACTTTTTTTTTTCAATTTTTAAATATTTCTCACATTATAACAAAATACGGTTTGCAGTCAAACTTATTATGTGCTTGAAAACAATAAGGGTTTCATTTTTAGCTACGTAAAATGCGCAAATAATTCATGATGAATGCAATTTTTGAGATAACATTATCATAGCCTAAGCATTGTACAAATATTTTCCTGGTTGGAAATGCTTATCAATTAAACCTAATTGTGCTTAATTGCCTACTATGCTGCAATACGCATACATTTTTGTCATCTTTTATTTTGAATCAGAATTCTAAACTCATTTCCGAACGCCATTTCGTCGCAACCATTTTACAGCCAGGTACAAAAAAAGTGCGCCAAAATTCCATCTGGTAACTCTGGCAAGAATTCAAATTTGGAACGCGAGACATCAAACATATCAGTAGGGCGTGGTCCTACGAGCCAAGGCGCTAAAGGCATCACGATTCACGACCAGTTTTACAATGACACGTCACTTCCGAAAGTAAATCTGTGATTTCTCCTGGAAGAATAGTAATTTTAGGTTGTGTGATGGAGTCTAGAAGTTCTAAAATGGCAATTAAATAGAGTTGTGTTTATTAGAACAAAAACAAGTGTTATCGCGCGTTTGTTTGTGAGCTTGCGGGGGAGGGGAGGTCAACTTAAGCTGGTGAGTCAACGGTTCTATTTTTAAAGTGTCCGTACGTCGGCCACGCGCTCACCGCGTGCTAATGTTTTGCCGAGATAATGGCGCACCCACATATTTACATCGTGAACATTTTATTGTTTTATACCCGACTTATCGCTGTCACTATGCGTACGTTAAACAATATATCATTTAGTTGTAAAATTGTAGTTAATTGGAGTAGGTAAGTTAATTAAAGTATCGATAAAAAAACGATTATTGTTTTCTACTTTTTCGTTTGTTATCGAGTTTCGCTAATGTGGTTCCCACGAATCATGTTAATATTTTATATGTAAGTAAATAGTGACGGATGTTTTTATCTATGTTTGTCTGAATTTTAAGTAAAAGACTTATCGACTTATGTACAGTACGTTATTTAAAAGGCCACTTATTATGTTGTTCAGATCATTTTGTTCGTTCTAGAAGTTTTTGCTGGTAGATGGAGTATTTAATTTCCATATTGATAAGGAATCTCTTTCCTTTCATTAACTTAGATTACAGGTTATTAATTGTACAGTTCGGTTAGGTAAACTTATTAGAAGTCAGCTATAACAAAAATAAATAACAAATCTCATTCACCTAATTGCATCATTCATTTGTTTTTTTTTTGTTATCTATAGGAAATATTCCATGGAAATTATTCGTCAATTTACAATAGGTATATCCGGGTATTGCATTTCATGTTATCTATGACTTGTATTAATTTTATCATTTCCAAGGAAAATATCTCAAAGATATACCTATAGGTGACTTTATAACAATAGGATTTACTTATAGATATAAAGATTACCACATGAATAGATTTGACTGTTTACAAAAACCATATCAGGAACGACCCAGTATTTTTCCAGATTAGCACGCATTTAATTTCTACTTTAGGTATTTAAAGATGCTGTCGGAAATTAAAGGAAATAATGATTAATAAATATCACAGTAAAGTATAAATATTATTATCATGTTTGTGAATAAAAACGTGAGACTTTGTCAGCGCCCAGACTAAATATTTGGACGCCTACGTCAGTCATAAATTTTGCAGTCTAACTACTGTCCAGGACTTTGAACCTGTTATATTTAAAAGCAACTATGATCTGATCGTCTGACAACCAGTCTTACCAAGGGGTTTTGGCTTGAGAAGGTCAGATAGGCAGTCGCTCATTGTAAAAACCCTCCAAGTGCGAGTCGAACTCGCGCACGAAGAGTTCCGTACCGATTTATAAAACGGATAAAGAAATCACGTTTGTTGTATGGGAGCCCCCCAAAATATTTATTTAATTCTAGTTTTCAGTATTTGTTGTTATAGCGGCAACAATAATACATCATTTGTGAAATTTCAGCTCTCTAACGGACGGACGGACGGATAGAGGAGCGAAAACATTCATCATTCATGACCGCAATTTTTACCCAACATTTTTTAGCTATAGAAATTTCCTAAAAAAAGTAGTCTAATTTTCTGCAATAAAATTAAAAACATTTCCTTAGGACGTCCGCTGTCGGCGACGATCCGTCACCGACTGACTACACGAAAGAAAATAGCGGAGCGAAACCTACTGAACTGATATCGGCGACCAAATTATGTTGACCTACCTCCCTCCCCTTGCCGTTTCAAGTGTGGATGTTAGAGGGTACTTTGTTTAAGATGCAGGGGTCAAGTTAAACTGGTACATGCGCTTACGCAAATGGCAGAGCGAGATTGGCAAGTGTCAACAGATAGTGTGTCTAGCCGGGGTCACGGCACTGTTTATTTGTATAGATTTAAACATCGATGAGTACTTTTAGTTCAATGGGGCATTTTATATGTTGTTAGGTAGTGACTGATAATTTTGTCTTTTGTATAACGCAATTATTGAATGTTTTTTTTTTGGTTGTTGAATTTTAATGGGGTGAAACTGATAGTTTGAGTGGCTGGGTTTTGACCTTACTGAGTTCAATTGTTTTTCTAAGACTTTTTATTTTTTATTATAATTTATTTTTATTGCATTTTGTTCGCTAAGTATATACTTCATTCATTAACGTTTGACTTGAGTAATAATTAAAAATCCTACAAAATACTGACAAAACAAGTCTTCGTTTTATCAGGTAAATAGTGATATTTTTTTTTGTCAACAACAATAACAAATAAAAAAATGTTTTAAATAAATAAAAAAATATTAATAACAAATACAAATACTGACGTAATGACACAATAGGAACTTGTCCTATCAGTGATATTGTTTGTAATTTAAAATGTTTAAACAAATGATTTTTATCGATAACCTTACTGTTGTGCCTAGCCTTTTGAGAAGCATGATTATCAGTCTTTTTGTACACGTGTTTTTTGTTCCAGAGTTCCAATGACACTTCCAGGGCAGCCATCTTTGATCCAAAAATTAACACACCAGACAAAATGAAGAATCACATGAGAAGATATTTTTTTTTTTACAAGTACACAACCAAGCAAAGAGCGGTGACAGAAAATGATCACCCATCCAAATTCCAGCCGCGCTTCCTACAACTTAACCTCGTTCATCTCGTGCCCTACTCTTTAACTAATTTGTTCAATTGAATTATATTCACAGAACAAATTGTTATGTTTGTCTGTCAGAGGAAGTGTTTCATTTGTTTCTACTTGTTGATTCAGAAGGGTCATTTAAATGCAATTCTAATAATTATTTTGTTGACTTTGAGTTAGCTAAAGTGTATGTATTTGTATAAATACCTGGGTACCTGGGTACCTATATTTGTATTTATAAATACTTTTATAAATACCTCTACTTACCACGGCCCTGGTACATAAAAGCTTAAGAAAGAACATGGTGGGTTTTACTCAGTAATAAGAATCACGCTGAACCTAGAGTGGGAGGGATCATTTTTAATATCCCATCAAAAAATTGTTACTTTTACTTACTTTTGTTGGTATCATCCTCCGAGCCTTTTTCCAACTATGTTGGGGTCGGCTACCAGTCTAACCGGATGTAGCTGAGTACCAGTGCTTTACAAGAAGCGACTGCCCTACCTGACCTTCTCAACCCAGTTACCCGGGCAACCCGATACCCCTTGGTTAGACTGGTATTGGGTGTAAAAAAACAATTATTCCATGTGTTTTTAGAGTTTAACATCCTTCAGTCCGTGTCAGCCATGGAGTATTTCATAGACTCGCATTCATCTGCACTCCAAGATGACCAAATTCAGTAACTTAAAAAAAAGTCACGTGAAATGTTAAAATAAGTCTTGATTGTCAAAGTGTTTAACACGTGACACATTATCGTGTAAAATAAACTTTAATGCAACTGACATAATAATGAGCAAGATTAATGATATTAGGTAAACATATATTCTACACCTTCATTAATTAACTGCCACTATTTAATCAATTCAGTACTCGCATGTTGCGAAGTATTTGTAGCTATTTAGGTATAATATCCGTATGTATATCGTAAGTCCAAGAACCAAATGTCGATGAAACTTTTTGTACATTAAGGCGACGAATTGGTCAACAATAATTCCATAACCGGCACGCGCATCTAAGGCGCCAAAAGGGGTCGGAGCGTCTCGTCTGAGCGGGGCGAGGATAACAATACGCGCGCTAGCTTATAACTAAAAGTCGTAAGCGACAAAATGGTTTTGTAATTTTATTATTTAGAAATGATAATTTAATAAAAATTCCTTCTACAATTTTAAAGAGTATGTATATACTTAACTATTAAAAAATTAAGAGGCTTAAATCGGTCCCGTTTGCCCATAATATGTGAATCTCTTTTTAAAAAGAGGTATGTTTGATATATTTTTCTCTGTTATAAAAGTTACCTAATCATGTTTCTACGTCTAACAAAATAAGGTTTATATCATGAACTTTCAGGTAACCAAGTTGTATTTTGATCCGTTTTGTATTTACTGAGAAAAATTGAGATCCTTGGCGCCAAAAATTCCAATTCGTCCTCTTAAAGCTTAGGGTTAAGCTAACTTTGTATTATTAACATTTCTAAATTAGTGGCTAGGTAGGTCGTAGGCGCTTTTGTATTTCCCAAAAACAGCTTGGGAAAACCTTGATGTAGGTATGCAGGTGCAAAATATTAAGTAGAAAATTTAAATATAACCAATGTAACTGAGTACCTAAGCTTATTTTGTGAGAACTTATAAACTTCTCTTTTCTGCTATTCTTGTAGGATTTACAAAATAAGGTTTTGTTTGTCTGAAAGAAAATAGTGTGATGGCTTTTTTGTATTTTCTATTCTCAAGCGTTTCGAGAGAAATAGTTTTTAATATGCTCTTGATAAAAAAACATGTGGAATACACGCAAGTGATGTAGTCGGTAATTTCGACGACGTTGTCCATCGGCCCATTAGCTCAGTTGGTTAGAGCGTCGTGCTAATAACGCGAAGGTCGCGGGTTCGATCCCCTCATGGGCCACAGCTCTTTTTGTGTTTTAAAAATTGTTTAAATATTTTCTCTAGAACTATCGCGTCCGTATTCTAAATACTGCTTATTTTTCACAAATATTTCTGATGCAATGTTGAAATTGAGGTGATGTAAACGTAATTCTAAGAAGAATCAGTATAAAAAGTCTGACGTATTGCGATATATCATGCTGTAGAAATACAAAGATATTGCAAGAACTGGTATATTGTAATTAACTACTTAGTAAGTCATTTCTCACAATATATCTTTATTATTAACTAGGATTGGAATATGACGAATACAATGCTAGATGTGTGGCATAACGTTAATGTCCATGTTAAATATTAAAGATGCATTTTTAGGGAAACTTTTAGTGTAAAAGTTTAGTTCTAGAGGTAGAATCCTAACATCAATAAATCTAATCAAAGATATGTTACTTTCTTAAGAAACAACCCCAAAACTCTTGTTAGGTATTTGTAATCCAACAAACAAATCTAAATATATAAAACTCAAAGGTGACTGACTGACTGACTGACTGACATAGTGATCTATCAACGCACAGCTGAAACCACTGGACGGATCGGGCTGAAATTTGGCATGCAGGTAGATGTTATGACGTAGGCATCCGCTAAGAAAGGATTTTGATCAATTCTACCCCCAAGGGGATAAAATAGGGGATGAAAGTTTGTATGAAACTGTGTCAATTTTAAACCGATCGGACTGAGACTTTGCATGCATAAAGCTACTATGGCGTAGGCAACCCTTAAGAAAGGATTTTGATAAATTCCATCCCTAAGGGGATAAAATAGGGGTGAAAGTTTGTATACATCTTCTTAGATTTTATGAAGAAGTCCTGATGACGAATCAGAATTTTATGATGACATTCGCTTAAATACGATTTTGATTAATTCAACCCCCATTCAACCCCCACGGGTGATAAAATAAGGGATGATGAAGGATGTAAAATGTATTAGTTTGAACCTATCAGTACGTAATGGAACGAACAAAATAATGTTTATTTCTAAATGTTGAGAAGTTCTGCCTACCGCTATTAGATTTATTACGCTTGCTCACGAGTAAGTTCACCCAACAACTTAATAGTTTTAGCGCCTAATGACAGATTAGTAAAGAATATTGTGTACAAAGAAGTTTTGTAGGCCCTAATTTTTTACACACGCTAAACAAAAGTAAAGCCGCAAAAACCATACCTAATTAATAATAATACTCCTTAACGCGAGCGAAGCCGCGGGCAAAAGCTAGTATATCTATAAAACTGAAAACCTTCTCCTAGAAAACACAAACTTTTTTTTAAACATGTCTTCCTCATTCAAAATAAGAACACCGTCAAATTCCCGCCCAACTGCGCAAAAATCTACGAAAACCAGCACCGAGTATTGCAAAGACTAAGATAGGCAGACGCGTCACCTCAACCGGTTGTAACCGGTGCATATCTGGCGTAACCCCTAACCTGTGGCCCGCAAGCCTCCAGCGACGAGCAAAACACTGATAGTAGGTAAAAATAGGTACGTTGCGTTAGATCGCATCTGGGGCTTTTGTCTTTGTTGGGTTTGCTGTTTTAGTGGTTCATTTGTTTCATGAGGTTGCTGACACGAAATTGATAACTTCTATGAATCGATGGTAAAATGTCGAAAGTCGATGGGGATGGATAGTTTCGACCATGCTAATCGGGCTGATGAATCCATTCTACCTTTGATCCATACTATCGAACGACAGTCAATCTATTAGTCTGGTTACACCTTAAAAATTATCTATGGTAATTCCCAGTCTGCATTTGTAACTGATTAGATTAGAGATATATTCTCCCAGACTTCCTTCACATACACCCGAATCTAATCTAAAGCGCTTTAGACATAATTACATTCGAGACTTAAAAACTATATAAAGAAGTAGGTACCTAGTACAAAAAATCCCCAGCAACGTCTGTTCTATTTTTAAAACATAGTAAAAACTAGCAACAAAAACAGTCTCCAGTAATTTTGTACGCGACCCTTAACTGACCCTACTGAACTTAAAGGTAGTGTCAAACAAGATAAGGTTATTTTTTTCTAGCAGTCTGACCTTATTTTAAAAACTCTATGTTTACAATTATAACGTCATGTCTGATTTATAGTCAGGGATAAATGTATCATATCAAAAAATTACTCTGAATATCTTCAATAAAGGAGACGATGCTTTTGTCAGCAACTTTTGATGACCAATCGGGAAAAAATCATCATCATCTGCCTAGCCTTTTCCCAATGGGGTTTTCGAGCCTAATCGGATGCAGCTGTTTACTATTGCCTTACAAGGGGCAACTACCTGTCTGACCTCCACATACCTGGGAAACCCAATACCCCTTGGTAAGACTGGTTATGACACCTGGCAGCTGACGACCCGTAACGCTTGCCAAAGATGTTCAAATGACAACTAGACCGTGCCTTCCGAAACATGGAAATCCAACGACAGAAACTACTGGAAAAACTTTGTGGTCTGGACAAACCCAAAATAGTATAAAGCTCAAAAGCTCCAATGTATACAGATGCAAAACATGTTAATAAATCAAATAAGCAAGTAGTCTTCCTTCGGAAAATACTACCGAAGTAGTGCACGTGCTAAGTTGACAGCTGAGAGCTACCTTTTTTTCTGATGATTTACCTAAGCAATTGTAACCGCACTCTGCAATCTTTTAGTCAGCCGATAGTTTATTTGGGCTCGTAAACCATTATGAAGATGAATGATAGTATCCACATAACGATCAGACCGACTGAAAGTTGAATTGGTCAAGATTGCTTTTTTTAAATGGCTTTGATTTAAATTAAGATTTTTTATTTAAAAAAATGTTTGGTTACCATCGGGTCAACTGTCGACCGCATGTTTATTCTAAAGTATGCAGATACTCTTGGGCTTTTTTAAGCAATGTTCTAAAAGACGGCAAGAACTAACAATGACGTCAATAGAAGAAAAAACATAAGAAACTTATGCTAATAACTAATTAATTATAGCTTTTACAACACTATAGTCACGAAACTCGAAAGCCAATGACTGAATTATTACGCATAATTTACCACAGTGGGTCCCGATAGTGTTCGGCAAACATAACACTTCAGATCCAGTTAGTTCAGATAACGGTCTGTTATTGAAATGATATAATTTATTGATAACTGCGTATATTGTGATGGTATTTAGTGAACGTTTATGGAGGATAGCCATTTATACAAAATTGCTATGTTTTGGCTTAGTCAAAGCCATGCGGATCGAGAGATCATAAGATTAAGCAACGCTTGGCGCGGTCGATCCGTGGATAGGTGACCATCTTCTCATAAAGAGTTCTTCCGTGTTTCGTATGGTACGATAAAATGTAGATCCCGGCTGTCATTTGTACAATTTTGGCAGTCGTTATAGGTAATCAGAAGCCAGTAAGTCTGACAAGCAGTCTAGTCCCAGGGGTATTGGATTGACCGTGTAACTATCTTGTGGGTGGTTTGGACATAAAGTTCTGATAACTAGGTGACGTTAAAGGTCAAGATATTCCTCCCATGTCAAGAACCGTCTGACCTTTGAAGTAATCCTTTTAGGTTTATTGGTAGTTACTCAAAGGTTGACCAGCTCAGACCACTAAAGAGAACGCCTACAGTCATACCAGAATTGGACCTAACTGTGTCATATGACCTAATTAATTATGAGTAATTTTTGTCTCGCTAAACGTCCTGATTTTGAATTAATTGACTCATGTTGGAATAGTCATTAGGTTCCAGAGCTTTTTACCGACTATGATTGCATTTTATAAATGTAAGTGAGATAGATCTTTATGACGTTTTCCAAGAGTATCATTAAATTCGTAAGTACACTGATAAATAACCGCATTGTTTTTCAGAAACCGATAAACAATATTTGGAGATTAATTTTAACAACTTCAATCTTAATTTTCGCACTCATTAATTAACAAGATAAGCAATAACTGTATAATTAGCGTTCAACACTCACGTTAGTGTTATGTACCTAAAGTAACTATGTAATACCTATTGATACACTAAGATGACTTATCGACTGGTCATTTGTGGCGTGACAAGGAGGTCATGACATTTGCACTCTATCTCTGCTGGGTAACTGCGGTTTTATAATCGATGTTTGCAGGAAGAAGTTAGTTATGATTACTGTTAATACACGTGTTAACAGGATAGTCGATGCTTTTTGTCATGAATCCTAGTACCTAATATTTTAAATGTGAAAGTTTATGAGGATGTATGGATGGATGTATATTTGTTATTCTTTGACGCAAAAACGGCTGGACCGATTTATTGGAATCGTATGTAGGTGGGTGATACACTGGATTAACACATATGCTAGTTTTTATCAACACACCACGCAGGAGAAGCCGCGAGCTGGAGCTAATTATAAATAAAGATGGAACAAAATAAAAGGATTAGCTACAGATTTCAATAACTGATCCTTACATTAGCTTGATATAAATTGTGTCTAACGATCTCTAATCGCAAAACAACGAATGGATTGGATAATGACATGCGTAGTAAGTCATCAAGTTATGTTTAACATTCCTAAATGAATCCGTAAATGATTAAGTTACTAACTTGAAGCAATAGTAAGGAAATTCCCTTACCATCTTGCATAGCAACGGGAACCGACTGATGTCTAATATAACACCCCACGCTAAAATGAAATCATAAAATATTATTATTCAGGAAGGTCAAGTTCTCCAAACAAAGAATTGGAGACTTTTCAACCAATTCCATTCCTCCCTTTTCACAATTAAACTCGAATAAAAAACAGCCAACATCGCGAAAAATCTCCGTTATTTATTATGGACATGGACATGGATGGCCACAGCATTTTTTTAACCCCCACGCAAAACGTAGTACAATATCGGACTACATTTGACCCATTTTCACCCCCAAAAATAACCCTTCACGCGTCCCGTAACTAAGAGGCATACTGAAGACTAAACAGTCGGCCGAGAGTTGGGCAAAAATATTTTTTGAAGAAAATAAAGTTCTTAGTCGGTCTGATACCGACCAAATACGACCGACCATTCGTCTTCATACTGATTCATAAGCCCAAACAAACTATCGGCCGACTAAAAATTTGTAGTCTACACATACTCTAAGCGTAACTTGACCAGAAAAATAGAGCCAAGACTATAAATACGTGTAACCATAGCTATAAATAGAGAAAGCCTAATTTAGCTTTAATGGGGGCGTTCGAGTGCCGGTGATAAGGGGTAACTAACCCCATAGATAGGTACTTGTGTATGTGGGGTAATAGCTGCTCCCATTTAATTTCTGTAACATAAATAACGTTATTCCTTTTTTCTTCAACTACCTTAAGAAGTAGGGCTGACCAACATGTGTCGCTGGGAGTTTGTTGCGCCACTTCTTCTTCCCAGCAATAACATAACGGAAGTGGTGAAGGGTGAGCATTTTCGTGGCTTTCTGTGTATATTTTTGACGTTGAAAAAGTGCTGTTTTACAGCCTAATTTAAATAGATGACTAGCATCACCAAAGAGTCGCCAATAGCCATAAAAAATAGATAAACTTATTAGGGCTTCTTAATACTTAATAAAAGAATATAAGAAGTAACCGGAGTTCAAGTTACTTTCTGTAAACAGGTATCTACCTCTTTTACACCGATGGTAAATTGAAATCCACCATTTAACCATGGCAACCAAAGCTTTAATCCAATAAGGTTAAGAATCTCTGGAGATGTATAATTTCTCAAAAATCGGGAAATCCAACAAGCATGCCACTATCTCAATAATAAACACAGCTATTAAAATGATAAGTCTTATCACCTTCCAGTTTTCTCCTAACACGCAGGAAGTACGTGCTCTCATTATAAATGTCTATTTATAGCTTTATCAATAGTAAATACTGCAAGTTCGCTGTTTTGAATTAATTTATTACTATGTGATGATAAATAATTAAGTCATCATGTGGTATATTTGGCATTTTAAAGGCAAATAACAAGGGCGTCTTTACCAATGACTACATCACTTTTGGTTTAATATTTGCAAAAACAACTTTAAAGCAACTGATTTTGAATACAATAACTTGATCGAGGAAAAGTTATTTAGGGGTTTTCATGGCTGGAAGGATTTTTTTTACTAATAAACTAAAAGTTTAGGTCAGTTTCTGTTAGTTAACACTGGGCTGGATACTAAGGATTTACCACAACCTTGATAGTGTTAGACTCTTCACGAAAAACAATATACCTATATAATGTCATATAATTAACGTCAAAAAAACAAAACACACTCAATGAATTACATTCCTATCTTACAATATCAACTGATATGTCGTAATCGAACCCCACGTCATGCACTAAGTATTACTTATATACAAGCACTATATATTATATAGCAAGATATCATGCGAGCCAAGCGTGATGGAAAATATTATATATTGTAACTTGTTTACATAAAGTGACACTTACCCTCGGTCAGATAGCTTCAAATGCCACTAATAGTGATAAAAAGTACCACTGTATAGTGAATATTAATTTCAGAATGTTCTAGTGTTTTGTTTTATGGTGTTAATAATATGGCGGTCGTTGATCTTGGAATGACGTCATGATGGTGGAAAGGTCAGCACTGATGCAGTTGCTATCGTGTATATAACTTGCCAAAATTGATACTACAGGTAAGATATAAACGAACGAACTTATATCTGCAAGGAAGAATAAAATTGAATTGAGAACATCCTCCTTTTTTGCAAGTCGGTTAAAAAAGAG
Organism: Helicoverpa zea; assembly: GCF_022581195.2. NCBI lineage: Eukaryota > Metazoa > Arthropoda > Insecta > Lepidoptera > Noctuidae > Helicoverpa > Helicoverpa zea. The sequence goes on from NC_061454.1 coordinate 1,998,702, forward strand.
ATAGTATCATATCACTTCTGGGTCCATCTCAATTTTACTTCAGCTCAGTGAAAATAAAACAATATAAGTAATGTCTTTTGTATGATAATTTTAACTCAGAAACAGTTTTTATTCAATTTGCACCTTGGGCCTTATATTGGCACTAGCCAGAATAGGCACCATCGTATATTTTGTTATTCCAATCCAATTCCACTAATATGTATTTCTGATGCTTTTAAAGTCAATAGTATTACCCAGTTTTAAAAACTAGTGCTGCAGCTGGGCGGAAAAAATACACATCATTTGATCACATTTTGTTGCTGCTTGCATTAAGCCGGTAATGAAAAAGAGGCAAGGAAACAGACTGAAAAGTAGGTAATGAAAGCCTCTAAAACTAACTTAATCCAGCAACATAGTTTCAATACTAGGCAATACATGATCATCATCACAGCACCAGGTAACTCCAATATCCCGATAACCCAAGCTGCACACACCGTGACACAAATCATGCGATGCGTGTTAAACGCGTGTCTTTTCGTTGATTATGACACGACCGATTATACAGGCATCAGGCATACTGATTGTCATTTTTCGTTATCAGGGAAACGCCCTGTAGTGATGTTTACGGTGATAAATGTGAAGTTATGTGGGAATCAGATATACCTACACGTTGCTGGTTGATGATTAATTATGTTGTGTGTTTTTTTAGGGAGACATTCAGGCGACAAGATTTTTGAGCTTTTTCGGTGATTTGATGTTTTTAAATGACTTGATTTTTGATAGTGTAAAGCATCTTGTAAAGCACTGGTACTCAGAGCTACATCCGATTAGACTGGAAGCCGACCCCAATATAGTCGGGAAAAAGGCTCGGAGGATGATAAATGATATGATGATTTTTTATAGTGGTTTCAGTCTTGTATATTCTAGTAACTTTTAGAAATAGTAACTAAATATGACGTATAAATAAAAGTAACAATAGTTATGGATAAAAGCTTAATAACCAAATTAAAAAGCTTTGCTTATTACACTGAAAGTTTTTATCAAGAAAACCTCGAAAATTAACGTCCTTGAAGATCACGCACACCTAGCGTGCGCATGACTAATATAACCATGCAGGATGACAACTTCAGTGACTGGCAATAGTTGTCAAAATGTTTATCAATAATGACTTAACAAGAAAAAAAGTCAACAAGAACAATGACATGAAAAATTTGGAAAGTACTTACAGGATGCAGTGAAATTCCATTTTCTTTAATTTGAACTGCTCAATTCAAATATTTCGTAAGCTTAGATCATAATTAAGACCCGACCTCTTACCTTATGGGTAACAATCTCGATTGTTCGAAAGACTTACCGCGGCCCTGGTACATGAACGGCCTACGACGAAACATAACGGTTTTTAGTCAGTAAAAGTCTGACACTCCCTCACCGCTGCTAACTCACAGCGGGAGGGGTCATTTGATGATTTTTGACGTAGTAAAAAAAAAAGTCCTTACCTTATCAGCTATCATTAAATATATAAGTCTAAACTTTGTCGTCTTTAAGGTGTAGGTATCACTCAAGTATTTAATTTGACATTAGGTACGAAAAATATCTTCATATGCACTCTTCCACCTTTGGACTACTGACAGATTAGATAACTTGGATATCAATATCATCAATCAAACATCAAAATATCACGCGTAGTATTTAAATGATTTCTTAAAATAACATTAACAATTTCTATTCTAAACCTAATCCTTTACTTAGTAGGTATTACTGTTTGTAAGAATTCGGTTTGACTAGGCTTGTAGTGACATTCTTACAACCAAAAAGCTTGTTAGTTGTGTGCAATTATCGTCTTAGTTGCCATTTAGAATTCCTAGTCAATAAAACCACCAATAATATTGTCCAATTCTGCAAACAACTATTCTTTTGTGGTCATCTTTTTTCCTTCTTGTGAAAACATCATATCACCACTCCCGTGGGTGCAGTTAGAGGGAGTGTCAGACTCTTACTGACTAAAACCCAACATGTTCCTTCTTAAGCCCTATGTGTACCAGGGCTTCTGTAACTCTTTCAATCAATCCCACAGCTCCATCAGTTTATCATCACCCTTAATGCTACATTTGCACGTGTTAATATATGAAAATTCGGTTCTTTAAGCTCATACTTAACCTCGGTTTAAGTCACGTGTCTCGATACATCAACAGTCGTTATCAGATAAGGGAGATACCGCTCCTACCTGCAAGAGTCGTTAATCCTCAGATATGGGACCACGCCAACGATTGTCGTTTGTCGCTGATCTACACCCAGTAACTAGGTAAGAGTAGTGGGTATATCAATCAATTGATTTCGGAAATTTTGACGGGATATGACGCAATCATGTTAGAATTTAACTCTTCATAAGGCTATATTTTTTACAGGTGTATTACGATTTGAAGAAATCACACCGCACATTTTCTCTATTACATGTCATATTCCAAGCTCGGGGTGAAAGGCTCTCTTAGATATACAATACAATATATAACTGTAGTGTGTAACGCAAGAGCAATATTAGCCAGGGGTAAATTTTTATTCTTCATGACATATCGTGAAAGAATCATAAAACTACAGAAAAATTTACTTGCGATTCTTGTCGATCTTTGATTTGGATAGGTTTTTAGGCACAATTTAATTATTGAATTGGGCCTAAGTGATTACCTCCTTATGTAGCTGAGTTATGGTTCTATGTAATAAAGTTATGGTTTTCTTTACAAATCCAATTTCCATAGCCCACAGAGATTACAAAGGGTTCAACCATTTTGCCTACATCCTATATCCAACATAACACAGACACCTATCAGTCAAAATTATCATGTTGAAAACTCTTTAAACGCAATCTACTTCGAACTAGAATATCCTTTATCTGAACACGCGAGCTATCACACAATATCAGGTGGTATTACTGATAAATATATTACATTTTACGTCAAACCACATTGTAAGAAACAGACCAAAACATATTACAATTGTCACTGATAAATAAGTGAGTCGGTCGTGGGAAAGTTTATTTTTAATATTGTAATATCACGCCTTGTTTGCAGATATAAAGATCACGCAATCATTTTCCCTATTTACTAGAAGGGAAAGCTTATAACTATCATATAAACAAACAATCCTTTTACCCTATTGGAGTCACTTTAGTAGCGCCAGGTAGACATATTGGTGCCCAAAGACATTTTCTCCAAACCATTCTTAATTTTCCAACTTAGAAAATGTACCTCATCTGTAGTTTAGGGTCCATTTTACATACAGAGCTATAACTGCAAAGAAAACTTATTTTAATGTCTGATGAAAACCTTGCTGCCATCTTGATAATTAGCTAAATATTTAGAGTACCTGCAGACTAAATAGTCGGCCGACAGTTGGGACTGTGCGTATTGCTATTCATACTGATTTATGAGTCCGAATAAAGTATCGGGCGACTAAAAGTTTGCAGTGTACTCTTTCTGAGATACCCAGTATTTTAATACCTGTCTAACTTATTAGATTTTCCACAATCTTACAAATGCTCAATAATTCAATTAACTCGAAGTCATCAGTGTAGATCATTCGGCGCAGCTATTAAGGGCTGCCTACGTGACAGGCGCGACGTCCGCAGCGCTATCGGCGTTTGCGCAGCCACGGTAAAATTGATAAAAAAAACAAATCGAGTCAATGCAAAACTCGGAATGTTTTAAAGGAAATTTTTGAACAGTAATTTACATGATAATGAAAATCTGAATATTTTTGAAAGTTGGGAAGAAATAGTATGTATGATTAGTGTGTTGGTATCTAGTAAAAGGATATTTTTTTTATTTATTATTTTTATAAACTTATATGGGAATATTCTTCGTTGTTTTTAGATTAAATTTGGGAATAACAGAGGTTGAGAATGATCGAGCCTTCTCGGTTTATTTATAAAATTCAAAGCCTGTGTTTACAAAAACAACTATATTTCCCTTCATTTTATTCAGTATCACAAATATAAAAGGGAGTTAATCATCAAATAATGATTAATCGATTTAAAACAAAAGAATTCCACGAATAGTTTCAACGCTTTACTAAATTATCTCAAGAATTTATAATTTCACGAATTCCAATTATAAAACATCAGAATCTTAAATGTCAACAGTCGTAAGAAAAAAGCAATTTTATAATTCTCATAAGAAATGTAAATATTTTATACGTTCAAAACAATACTTGTAAGAAAAAATTACGTGGACTTTATAAATCACTAGCTAGCGGATTCCCACGGTTTCACTCGAGTCCCGTGGAAACTACTTAGCTATTCCATAGTCAGAAAGAATTTTTCAAATCTCCTCAGCAATTTAGTGAGGTAACAAACAAACAAAAAAAAAATTTCCTCTTTGGTATATTAACATAGATTATTTCCGAACTATAAAAAACTTTTTAGCAAAAAAAGGCTGAAAAATACTTTTCTCAAAACTGCATCACAATCGTTCAACCACAAATGAGATAATCGCGCACAAACATACTTACAGGTCAACTTAAGAACGTCATTTTTTTTAAGTCATAGTAATCTCTACGTCTCTACAGACTTTCAAAATCAACTTAATCAAAGACTAGGGAAAATTTCAGATACCCCACGTATTGCACAATAATTATTTCAGTACGTATTATACCTAACTATGTTGCAATGTTGACATTACATGATATAATGTTTTACACGAACGAGAGAAGTAATTTTATCTTTGTACGATAACTGAATTATTTTTCAGTTTCAGATATTTTTCGAAAGTATGTATAGATATTTGGATTGAATTCTTAAGTTTGATAAGTCAGTTATACGTTGGCCTTCCTCAATATGAAATCCATTTTTCTTCACTTTAATTATAATAGGTTTGATATAAAACACCAAAAAAAAAAGAAAAGTCGTGGTGGCCTAGTGGGTAAAGGACCAATCTCTCAAGTATGAGGGCGCGGGTTCGATCCCAGGTCAGGCAAGTACCAATGCAACTTTTCTAAGTCTGTATGTACTTTCTAAGTATATCTTAGACACCAATGACTGTGTTTCGGATGGCACGTTAAACTGTAGGTCCCGGCTGTCATTGAACATCCTTGGCAGTCGTTACGGGTAGTCAGAAGCCAGTAAATCTGACACCAGTCTAGCCAGGGGTATCGGGTTGCCCGGGTAACTGGGTTGAGGAGGTCAGATAGGCAGTCGCTTCTTGTAAAGCACTGGTACTCAGCTGAATCCGGTTAGACTGGAAGCCGACCCCAACATAGTTTGGGAAAAGGCTCGGAGGATGAGGATGATGAATCGTTCAACCACAAATGAGATAATCGCGCACAAACATACTTACAGGTCAACTTAAGAACGTCATTTTTTTTAAGTCATAGTAATCTCTACGTCTCTACAGACTTTCAAAATCAACTTAATCAAAGACTAGGGAAAATTTCAGATACCCCACGTATTGCACAATAATTATTTCAGTAGGCATTATACCTAACTATGTTGCAATGTTGACATTACATGATATAATGTTTTACACGAACGAGAGAAGTAATTTTATCTTTGTACGATAACTGAATTATTTTTCAGTTTCAGATATTTTCAAGAATATGTATAGATATTTGGATTGAATTCTTAAGTTTGATAAGTCAGTTATACGTTGGCCTTCCTCAATATGAAATCCATTTTTCTTCACTTTAATTATAATAGGTTTGATATAAAACACCAAGGTAAAGAAAATATCCACATCCCTAATAATAGCTTTAAAATGCTGATTACGATTTTCCAGGTAGAATTCCCTGGTCTTGGAAAATAAAACTCAAACGCACATGCCTATAACAAATACTGTGCATATTCACGTATTCTTTTAGAACAACTTGCGTGATTATTTGCTAATACGTAATAAATTCCTGCAATTAAAGAAAATTAAGCCAATGGCAGAGTGAGTCACAAAATTATCATGTAGATTGTAGATTAAAATTGCATTTAATTTGTGTTATCAGATATATTGGTAGCTTTATTAAAAATTCACACATTTTGATATGACTACTGTAAATATAATAATACGATTAGGTGTCAGCCACAAATCCATTATAGCATGCAGAAGGCGCAGGCGTATCAGCGAAGTTAGCTAACTAAAACTAAAAAAATACTAAGTGCCTACTAATAATTTACTAGCAATTAGGTAAAGACAAACATAATATTTGTATTATAAAACTTCAAAAGTATGTACTAAATGTTGAGGAGTTTTTAGCAAGTGAGATTGTTTGAGCAGAAAAATCAAACAGTCCTTCTTTATATGATTTATCGATGCACCTAAATGATCTCATACTCATCGAATTAAATTTCACCATACCATAGTTCCATAACCATAGTTCAAGCTTAGCAAATAATATAATCCACAATACAGATTTCAGTTTTCATCTGATAAATGGAATCCACAATACAGTTTTCAGTGTCCATCTAACAAATGGAATTCACATTAGATTTTTCAGTGACCTTCAGCTGCAGCCGCCTACAGTTCCCGACCCGCCGCATTGCACCACCCACGTGCTCTGCTCATATTCTACCATGCTCTAAAAGGTCGTAGCCTGATATTTAACTTATAACTTTTCCTCCTTAAATAATATAAACTTCCTCAAAAGTCAGCAAAAAGAAGAAAAAATCCAAAAATTATAGTATGTATTTGTTTTCCTTATAAAAACAAACAAATTCTTAAGCTCTTTACAATACTATAGACTAGCTGTTTTCTCGCAGGTTCCCTATTCCCGTTGAAAGTATTTCCCGAAACCGAATAAAACATAGCCTATGTTCCTCAGAGATAATGTAGCTTCAGCTTCCCAACAGAGAAACAATTTTTGAAATCGGTTGTGAAGTTCGAAGCATTTAGGGTACAAAAACAAACAAACAAATGTTTTCTCTTTACTATATTAGTATACTAGCCGTTTTCCCGCGGTTTCACCCGCGTCCCGTGGGAGCTACTGCCCGCACCGAGATAAAATATAGCCTATGTTATTCGCAGATAATATAGCTTTCTAATGGTGAAAGAATATTTAAAACCAGTCCAGTAGTTTTTGAGTTTATCCATTACAACCAAACAAACAAAGTTTTCCTCTTTATAATATTAGTATTGATAAATAAAAAAATAATACAAAAATATGCCCTACTAGTCTCTTCTGTATCTTATCGAATGACGAAACGTCCTCATGACGCGCCATCGTCATCGAGTGACGAATAATGACGAGCTATGACGAATGGTGCCGAGTATGCGATGACGACAAAGCCACATAACAATAACATTGTCATTGTTGGTCAACGGCTGGCACAGTTCGGAAATAGCGATCGTAGTTTTTTTTCGTAGCTGAAAATAATGAGCTTTCTTTGTTTGTCATTTGTTTTATTTTTGAAGAGGCTGGTAATCGGCCAATGGAGCAATATTGTATTCTATGTCGTATCATATATCGTACCAAAAACCCTGCTTTCAATAATAAGACTACCCTCGCAATATACTACTCGAAATAGCAACAATAGAACCCCGAAATAGCTACACTATCTAAAATTAAACTGGACAAAATTAGAATAGGGAAAACCTCTGAATATAACCATTTTTCGTTACGAATGTACTGAAAAAGCATATTTTCTCATTCCAGATTTCCCATGTGTAATCATTTGGACAACTTGTTATATTTTTTCACTATTAATACTGTGGGACAATATTTAAATCCATTCATAACATGTACATTCTAACTTTACTGACATTCAAATCTAAAATCATTATTATTATTTTTTGCAATAAAACCTTTTCCAAACAACCAATCCACCATTTTGAAAAATAAAACCATCCAGAAACAGCGAATTCTAAATTTAAAACCATTCCAGGAACGAACAGAACACTCGAAGCGTCTGTCTGAATGTCATCCCCTCGTTCATGAACGTTCCGTTCAAGTGCAAGGGTGGAGATCGATGCAGCAAGTTCAAGGCTGCACCCCTGGTAGAGCGAGCATCCCTCCATCCCCCCCTCCGTCCCGTCCCTCCTCGCTACCCCGCTGGTTGTGACGTCAACGCCATTCATGCTTACATTTGGGTCGATAGATTTACCGGGAGGGAGGGTTGGGTTAAATTGTAAGAGTTTGCGGGTTTTTCAGTATGATGAATGATTGTTATATTTTTTTCTTAAGTGTGTCGATTGTCATGGGTAACAGCAGGTAACAAATGTAAGTTTTTGTTTGATGTAAAAGAGTGGTAGATGTAGAAAGAGAATGAATATGAAAGAATTTAATTTTATTATTTTACTCCAAATCTGAAGTTAAATGGTGCATAACTTATATAAAAAGTTTATTTAAAACAAAACGGATAAAGTTTCTTATTCACATTTTATGAGATTCACATCTTATAATTATTTACTATTCGTTTTTAAATAAATGTTTTTGCATATTTAAAGATCAAACCGCTCAACGCTTATGACTTACACAATTAATAGAAAAGCCACTCGCAAAAAAGCGCTGATATTTCGAATTTCAAGTGTTAGAATGGAATAAAGCTAAGTTTTCGTCAACATTATATCTATTAGCTTTTTTCAGGCTATTATGATTTTACAAATTCGTTTTTCCGCTTTACTTAATATCAAAAGATATATAGCGAATATTTTTTGTTTATATAGATAACTTGACTAATTTTATAACGTAACGTAAACATTTTTCATTCATCAGTGGAAACTTTACAATGATTCGTGTTGAATTTGTTACTTATCCATTGAAATAAGTTAATATTAAAATATATTTAGTTTTATTCAATAAAGAAACGGTTTATCGATCCTACTAATTATTTAAATGCAAAAGTACCTATATTCTCTAGTAAAAAATCTGTTATTAGTTTCAAACATCCATTCGATGCACCCTCAATTAATCACGACCTAAAAACCTCACTATCACAAAAAGAAAAATCTAAACGCAGCTCACTTGCAAAAAAAAACGAGCCAGCCAATAACTACACGTGCAAAAAATCCGACTCATTTCGCCCATGAACTAGACTTTGACGCAAATGGGGGTGTAACCCACCCCTCCTCCCCCCCCCTAGTGGTGGGAAGGGGGGGTAGTATCGGCAACAGGCTGGGGCGCTCCTAGACGAGATTCAAACAACGTCATTTGTGATACTGTGATGAACTTTATGTATGACGATTGGTAAGTCAGTTTAGTGGTGTATTTCCTAAATACTCAAACTCGGAATATTTTTATTTATTTTGTATAAAGACGAGACGACCTTATAAAGGTCGCCGGAAGACGCTGGATGCAGGTCGCCTCCAACAGGTATCTGTGGAGATCTAAGGGGGAGGCCTATGTTCAGCAGTGGACGTCCTATGGCTGAGATGATGATGATGAGAATGATTTTGTATAACAGCTAAGGTTTTCTCAGGCTTTACTAATTTAAGGGCATGTACATTTATTTATTAATTTTTGTACACAAAATAAAGAAAACCAACAGGAAACGAATTTACAAAAGTAATGCTTATCTGTAAAGAAATCTCTTCCGTCATAACTGTGAAAGGAAAATAGTAACAAAAGATATATTTCCTTTATTTACCTAGACTTAACTTAGAGTACGTACCACATAGTTCATAGAAGAAGTAATTGGCGCTTTCTTCAAATAAAGGGTTTAATCACTTGATCCAAATAAAATATTGTTTTTATTAATTTGACAAAAAGCATATTTTCTCGCAAAATTGCTGGACCTGTTGAAATGATTGAATATACATATAGGTAGATATAAAAAGGCAGGAAAGTGAAAATTAAATACAATTATACAACTGCTATTAGATCTCTGAAAGGGTGAGTTAATTGTACTCAGCAAAAGGTATTTGTGTCAAAGAGTACCTTCTACCTACAGTACAGTATGTATATATCTATATATCTAGTATGTATCTGTATACCTTTTTTGTGTACTTGTAGTGGTGAAAATAGACCAGAACTTTCTAAGCTATTTAACTCATGTCCCTTATAGAAAATAGCTTTTATTGTAAAGCAGTAATTGTTTAGTTTTCTCACAGCTTTTCGGTCTTCTTTATACATGAGTTGAAGTTACATGTATCAACGTGGCTTTGTTCCTGAAATTCTTGAAACTGGAAGCCGTTCACATACCTAAACTTTTGGAAACCAGTATCAATAATCGGAAAACCCTAGTAAAGCTTTTACGTAATCAAGCTTAGCAAACGACCAGGTGACGACGAGCCCGAAATGTTTACCGAAGTTAGTTTGAACTGTTTTGGAATTTTAAACATATTCTACATCTTCTACAGATGTTAAACACAGAACATAAGGAAATGAAAACAAAATAATGCAGCTTGTCCCCATAAATACTTATGTAGAATGAAAGCAAAAAAAAAATGAAAAAAAAACACAGTAATTCAAAAATTTTCCTTATAAGGAAAAGCCCAAACAGATTACCTAGTAGATCATGACGTCTTCAGTAACCTTAAAACTTCAAATTTTCTCGTCAAACTTGTATTTTACTTACATATCCTATAGAAAATTCGAAGTTATCTTACAATAAACGTTGTATAATTATTCACGAGGTTTGGTTAGTTCATAATTTCAGAAATCAGGGTGTAATACATGGTTGGGAAAATTTGTCGTCTTGTGCCTCCGACGTTTTCAGGGTAGCAGGAATGTTAGCCAGTAAAAGATACAATATAGTAAGAACAAAGAGAGAGGCGGGGAATATTTTTAAGTATCCGTCAGGGCTTGGTAAATGTTTGGTGATATCTAGAATCTTTCTGGTGATAGATTTCATCTTGTTCAATCCTAATAAGAGACGGTTCAATATCATCTCAAACATCTATCAAAGAAGCAATAACATCTTCCTCTTTTTCTTCCTAATCACTAAATTCTTTTCCTAACCTAGAATGTCCCTCTGCTGGGCAAAGGCCTCCCCATCATCTCCTCACTTCTCGATCTTTCAAGTAGCACAAATGACTGACTGAAGGGTATACCTTTATTTACATCCAAAGCTACATATCTCCCGCTTCGCTTCCACTCCGGGAACAGCCGCATATCCACGCCCTGCTTCACTGGGAGTCGCGTGGGCGTCTGACGTCATTCCCCTCCCCTCCGCTCCCCTTCACCCTCAAACCCCTCGGCCCCTTCAACTTGACATTCGGCCGGCTCTATCGATTCGCGAGAGTCCGCAATGCCGAGGCCGATACTGTTTACATTTACGCAGCTTGTGAATGAAACTTGGATGTTAATGGTCGGAAATAGTATGAAGAATGGAAGACGATGGATCCTCTTTGATTGGAACCTCTATGGAAGATTCTGGAAGGCTCAATTTAAAGTTCATTTGGAGTATAAGGGAAATGGTGTTGTTTTTGCTGACGTCATTCGCAATGTTGATGTTGCTTGCTGTCCGTTTTGGGGGATGGGCCACTTTTACAATTTGGCGCAGTGTCTAAATTTGGAAGGTTGCAAATATTAATTTCATAGTTTGTACAGAACAGTCGAAGTATATTTATGTATTGGCAAATATTAACTACTGATCACACGAGACAACAACATTTTCTTTTTTCATTCATTTTAATTTCTATTTCCATTTCTTTATTTACACATCACACTGTCTACATTTCCTTTCGCAGTTACCTATACTGGAAGAGAATTCTTTAGAAATAAGCATTTTACACCTTTATAAATTCTTTCTTTCCTATCATCTTTCTTTATCGTGCGTGTACGAAAATTCATAAATACTAGGGCCAGCTTCAAAACATAATTTCGATATACCAAACCAGTACTGGATTCAATCAGTAAGATTGCTCACGTACCCTCGAGGCTTGCTATCGTCATAGCAATCCTATGAGGATAACGTGACCTACTGGTGACGTCATGTCGTATAGCGTAGGCTGGTCCCTGCTGTTTTCTCGCAAATGTAATGTTGTTCCTACAAAATTGGGAAATAGCACCAACTATGTGGTACTCGAAATTGAAGATTCTGTGATTTAATAACTACTTCAGAGTTAAATTATGAAATCAGGCGTTACTTTGCGGAAAACCATGACATGAAATTTTAGGAAAAATATGTAGGGCGGGAGAGTGAGACTCTTACTGTATGGGCATATGCATGAAGTACCCTGAAGGGTAGCTATCGTCATAGCAAACCTATGGGGTTAAAGTGACCTACTGGTGACGTCATGTATATCGTAGGCTGGTCCCTGCCGTTTTCCCGCAAATGTAATGTTGTTCCGACCAAACATTTCCAATTATGTAGTAGGGTCTTCGGAATTGATAATGCTTCTGTGATTTACTTACTACTTTAATTAGTGTTAAATAAATTCGTACTAAATTAAAATTATTTGAAACTACTTTTAGGTTGGTTGAATTTAAAAAGTATACCAGTATCATGCATCCTGCATTTTTAGTAAGGATTATTAAGAACAATAAAAATTCAAAGGTTTTCTAATGCGTCGCTATATTGAACAGTTTCTGCGATTGTAATCATACTGTAGAGTCTGTCCCAGACTGGTATGGAGTTTCTTCCCTATTTTACCCCATAAGATTAACTACATTTTCTAGAGCAAATTAAAATAATTGGGATCTTTTCGTAACGAGGCATATGGAAAAGAAGATATCAAAATAAAACATTGTTCTAAAAAGTGTAAATATATATTTTACCTTACATTACAATAAATGATTCACTAAGTTCTTTGTACTCTCTGTATCTATGCGAAAGATTTTCCGACCGACAATGATATTGGAAAAATCCATGTAGAATTTACTGAAAAGCTTCGAATAACATAATATAATAACCAACTATGTACAGGCTGTTACATAAATTATAAACCTGAAAAGCTGAAAGTGGAATAAATGGTTCTAATAAAGAGTGAACTACATTAATATCTAAGTTTGTACATAATTATTTGGAACCCGTGGGACCACTTTAAAAATTACCATCAAATACTAACTTTTTCATTGACATGACTTTAAAGTGTGTAATGGCCTGCGTCAAGGTATTACATACCCAACCAGAGTGAACAGTTGCTTGGATCATTTCATGATTCGAACAAAACAGAAATGGCGGACGCTGGTCTTTCCGGAATTGACAGACCACTGTCCCATTCTCTTGTCTATCGAACATGTTGCAACCAAGAAGAAAACCAGTACTACATGCCTAACTCTGGACTACTCTGCGGCGCTTTCACAACTCCGTGAAATAGACTGGTCTGAATACTACAAGACTAATAATGTTGACCTTGCTGCGAAATATCTGGTTAACACCATTACGACCGTTACAAACAGCTGCACAAAAACCTCGACTAAACCGAAAAGGAACGCTCCACTCAAGCCATGGATTACGATTGGTGTCGTGAGATCGTTGCGTAAAAGAGACAAGCTACACTGTAAATCCAAAAAGCGGCCAGATGACGAAGAGCTGCGCCAGAGATACGTGGCATACAGAAATACGTGCAACAAAATAATTAAATCTCTAAAGAAACGCTACTATCAATCTGAACTAGAGAAAAACAGCACAAATCTCAAACAAACTTGGAACATAATTAAGGATATTTGTAACATGAACAACAAAAATGAACCACCAAATGACTTACTATACATTGAAAGCACGCCAACTCAATCTTTGAACAAAGTGAATGCTTTCTTCACGACTATTGGTAGCGAATTAGCTAGTGCTACACTGAGTAAACTTGGCAGAACCGAACTCGAGTTAGCCAACGACGCGGTAAATAGTGCGCCATTATCATCCATGTCTTTTACCCCTACGGACCCTACAGAAATACAGAACATCATACTATCCCTGAAACCAAATAGTGCGCCTGGGTATGACAAAATCTCTAGTAAGCTTATTAGATTGGCAGCGCCAGTACTAACGGATCCTATCACATATCTCTGCAACCTAAGCTTAGAACAAGGCACCTATCCAAAGATCTTTAAAATTGCACTAATTTCACCAATACATAAGTCAGACGACAAACGGATACCATCGAATTATAGACCTATTTCATTGCTTTCCTGTTTATCTAAAATACTGGAGAAATTGGTAAACAAGAAGCTTACAACGTACTTGGAAACGAATGGACTTCTAACCAGTAGTCAATTTGGTTTTAGGAAAGGGATATCAACCAATGATGCCCTTCTGAAGTTGACGTCAACCATCACAAGACATGTCGACGCTGGAAAGAAGGTTATTGGAGTGTTCCTCGATCTTAAAAAGGCATTCGACACTGTCTCTATTCCAATATTGTTGACCAAGCTTAGCAACCTGGGTATCAGAGGACATGTCCTAGAATGGTTCCAGAACTATTTAAGCGGGAGGGAGCAACGAGTAAAGGTAGACAGATATATGAGTGACGCAGCTGCTTGTAGTTTTGGCATTCCGCAGGGAAGCACGATCGGTCCTACCCTTTTCCTTGGCTATATAAATAATCTTGCAGAGATCGCCATCCCTAATGCTGAAATATTAATGTTTGCAGACGACACTGTCATCTTATTTCATGGTAACTCATGGAAACACGCTCAGTCACTAGCAGAAAGTGGTCTTGCTAGAGTTTCAAAATGGCTAGAGGAAAATTTGCTCACACTAAACCCTGCCAAAACGAGCTACCTATGCTTCGCCAAGACTAATAGATCTCGTCCTGATATGAAGCTGAAAATTCATACTTTCCCATGTAACAGAAATTACCACAGCCGAACAATAAGCGACTGCTCATGTGAGTTAGTCACGAGAGTCAGTCACATTAAGTATCTGGGAGTCATAGTCGATGAAAATCTAAAGTGGAGTCGTCAAGTATCCACTATCAGTGCCCGACTTCGAAAATTGACCTATATTTTTAGGCAATTGCGAACCGTGGCATCTACTAAGCTGTTACTTACGACGTACAGGGCATTGTGTGAATGCATTCTGCAATATTGCATTTGTTCCTGGGGTGGAGCGGCTAAGACAATCATTATTGAACTAGAGCGAGCGCAGCGCACCATCCTTAAGGTTCTAATGTCTCTGCCATACCGTCATCCTACAACCGATGTCTATGAGCGAGCTGGCGTACTTTCTGTCCGCAAAATGTACTTGTACCAGATCCTGCGTAGATATCACCGTAAAATGATTCCTAAGCTAAGTCCAAACAATAAAAGACGCTTTAGATGTCCTGTACCTACCGTTAAATCGACTTTTGCTCAGCGTCACTATATCTACAGTGCTCCTCGTGTCTATAATAGAATTCCCGAAAAAAACATCCAGAAACTAAACAATCACGATTTCACTAAGTATCTCGTAGGCTGGCTAAATAGTATGGATTACGACAAAATTGAAAGCCTCATATCTTTACAAATCTAAAGTCTGTTTCAACAACAATAACAAAGCACATGCACACACACACTAACACATCACACATACACGCACACCACTCACACATACACACACATAAACAAAAGACGGCGCGCAATCAGTTAAAAATAGTGTTTAATTTAGTTAAGAACACCATTATTAATTATTTTAAATACCTATTGTTATTTTATTATATATTTTATTATAATTTTAAATCAATGTTTTGCTCTCAATTGTAGTAGTACATATTTAAGTTTTCTGTAATTGGGGAAGGAACTGTCTCCTGAGATACAGGCTAACCACCTAGTTCAGGGGACAGAGCTTCGGTGTATTGTGTCATATTGTGGTTTCAATAAAGAGATATTATTATTATTATTTGTATGTCTCTAACCGACCACGGGACTACAGAGTTCCGGATTTTTGGAAGGCGAACGTGGGGCCGAAGCCAACACGCTGAAGCCCTTGAGACAACTTTAATGAAATGGTAACACAAAACCGACGATTATCCCTGTATACACTATAGAAATGTACCCAAGGACAATCCCCGGTTCTGTACTAAACTATTGCTAACTATGGATGAAAACTACTTAGGCTATTGTGATGGGATGCTAATGGACTAGGAATGGGGAAACTACGGGAACTATGGCACCTGCCGATGACAATGTATTAAATACATGTTAAAATGGCAGGTGGAGACTCGCCAACTCACTTACTGGGCCCCCGGGAATCAGTCACTGAAAAGCAACAAGAGGGCAACAGGGACATGAGCGGCTGAGAAGGGTGAGGATACCTCGGCGGACTTTAAACGCAGATCACGCGCTCCCTGTGGGTCCAGCATCACCGGCCCACTCGCCACTTACCACGAGGCACCTACCCTCCGAGCAGGACTAACCTTGCTCTAGCGACTCCACTCTGACCGGCCGATGAAGGCAAGCCAAGAGGCGGGAGACCTATCCCCCGTCATGCTTCACTCCGGCAAGCCGGAGATGGGGGACAGTATACTCTCCCTGGAGCACTCGGATATATAGCCCCGCGGGGTCGCTACTCCCCGTCATCCGCCTCAGATGCCCTGCGGGGCTTATTATTATTTGTATGTCTCTTTCTGACCTCGGGACTACAGAGTCCCGGATTTTTGAGAGGCGAACGTGGGGCCGAAGCCAACACGCTGAAGCCCTTTTGAGACAACTTTAATGAAATGGTGTCACAAAACCGACGATTATCCCTGTATACACTATAGAAATGTACCTAAGGACAATCCCCGGTTCTGTGCTAAACTATTGCTAACTATGGATGAAAACTACTTGGGCTATTGTGATGGGATGCTAGTGGACTAGGAATGGGGGAACTACGGGAACTATGGCACCTGCCGATGACAATGTATTAAATACATGTTAAAATGGCAGGTGGAGACTCGCCAACTCACTTACTGGGCCCCCGGGAATCAGTCACTGAAAAGCAACAAGAGGGCAACAGGGACATGAGCGGCTGAGAAGGGTGAGGATACCTCGGCGGACTTTAAACGCAGATCACGCGCTCCCTGTGGGTCCAGCATCACCGGCCCACTCGCCACTTACCACGAGGCACCTACCCTCCGAGCAGGACTAACCTTGCTCTAGCGACTCCACTCTGACCGGCCGATGAAGGCAAGCCAAGAGGCGGGAGACCTATCCCCCGTCATGCTTCACTCCGGCAAGCCGGAGATGGGGGACAGTATACTCTCCCTGGAGCACTCGGATATATAGCCCCGCGGGGTTATTATTATTATTATTATAAAGTACTCGTAGAACTACACAGAATAGTTTAATACCCACGGAAAAAACAGAGTCGTAATAACAAATAACATAGAATTTCTTATATATTTTACCTAACTGCCAAAAAGTACCTAATATTACCTGCTGGTTATTTTGTAACACCTTTTATACCAAATACATCTGTATATTATTTGTTTAAATACGTGAGATGGCAAGCTAGAGGCGTGTCGTGGCGTTTTGCCAGATAACCGGTTGAAACCGGTAGTTCATGAGAAATATGCACGGACTCATGCCAGACTGTTTAACACCTAATTTGCTATGTGCGTTCGTGGACGCAAGCGTATACTTCGAATTGTTTTTGTCAATATATTGTATGACATGTACCTACCTATAGATAGTGTTTCTTTCTTATATTTAGGTACATCTTTTTAGGGTTCCGTACCCAAAGGGTAAAACGAGACCCTATTGTTTTCGCTTCTCTGTCCGCCCGTCCGTCCGTCCGTCTGTCACCAGGCTCATCATGAACCGTGATAGTTAGAGAGTTGAAATTTTCAAAGATGATGTATTTCTGTTGCCGCTATAACAACAAATACTAAAAAGTAGAATAAAATAAATTTTTCGGAGGGCTCCCATACAACAAACGTGAATTTTTTGCTCGATATCCATAAATATATGTATAAAGAATATTAGTTTGGATGGTACGAAACCCTACGTCTGAGAGTCCGACTCGCACTTGGCCGGTTTTTCTTTTCTGATGGGAAAGCATCAAATTATCATTCCCGCTGTGGGTGCAGCGTGAGGGAGTGTCAGACTTTTACTGACTAAAACCCATGTTCATCAAGCACATAGTGTCCCTCTTAAGTCCTTCACGTTCGAAATTGTTCATTTTTATTTGAAATTAATTGAAAGAGTTACCGCGGCCCTGGTAGGGCCGCGGTAACTCTTTCGAACAATCCCGCAGTCCTGGTAGGTATATGTTATGTGTCGCACACAAAGGTTGCAATTTCGCGAACATACTAGAAAAATGGCGTTGTTGCATGCAACTTGTTTGTTGTTCTTGCTCTTCTTTGTATGAAAGCACATAACCCTGGAAAAGATTCTAAAAAATAAGCCCTCATACGTTTATATATTTTTTTCCAATCATACCTGAAGCATACCTACTTTCCGTTTACTTACATAAACAGTTAAATAAATCCAAATAAATTTTATGCCCCTAAGATTTGGGGTTTTTTATTTATAATCCCAATTTATTTAATTTATTTATACTACCCAAGATCGTGCCCTGTGGTCTCACACACATGTACCAAGTAATAGTTAATGAATACATACACTATAGCTTAATGTTAGGTTATTTCCATTAAAAATACAACTTTTTCAAATGTTAATGATGTGGTTAGTTCAGGTGAATTTAGCACTATCTCATCACGCCTCTTTTTCCTTACTCTCTCCTTCCTATTGGTATTATAAACGTGAAAGGTTGTATGTATGTATGTTCCTCTTCCCTGGAAAAACTACTGGATGTTTTTTTGATAAAACTTGGCATTTACATAGCTTACTCGTCGGAATAACAAATGGGCTACTTTTTTATCCTTAAGTTCCTTAAGGAAGCGCGTTAAACCACTTGTAATAAAATGTTCTATTTTGTTTTTGTAATAATATTTCGAAGGTTTCTGAATACTCAAGCAATCTTTTACCTATTTTGATTAAAGGCAAATACATACATATTAAGGAAAAGTTAGTACAATGCGTCATGGGAGTTCGCAGATTTATACAATTCGACGTTTTCTGCAGTTTTGAGTACCTACTAACCCTAATATTGCACATGTGAAAATACACGTTTGTTTTTAAAATAAAGGGCTAAAAAACTGACCTGGGTGGGAGAATTATACCAAACTCGTGTCAACTGTCGATATCAGCCGTGGTACCCGCTGTCAGACACGAGACCCTCACGTGTTTCTGACGTCAGACGGGAGGCTTGACGTCCGACAAACGGACAGACAAACATGCAGATGATCGCTTCAATAGACATTGTGGTTCGCAAAAAGTCGTAGATATTGTTTGCATTTATTGAATTACTGAATCGTTTATTTTTTAAAAGCTGTAAGATATTTTTAGTATAAAAGTCGACAAAAAATTCTACTTTTTCCAAAAAATGCTGATACACAGAATGATTCTTTTCGCTACTTGCATGTAATGAGTACATTATAATTTGCAATATTTAACCGCAGATTCCAGTAATTTCACGCCCACTCTTGCGTCATTTAATGATTCATTCCACGCTTCCTTTTCGAGCATACTAAAAGTACCTACTTGTCGAACAAAAATAAACAATGGAATATTAAGCAACACAGTAGCTGATATGACATGAAACAATTGAAAATAGACCTTACTTCTGTCAGCATAAGGGAGGAAATTGTAAATATCCTTGCAGTTCGCCTTACTGCGAACGACAAACTGGTACTTCCCCTGCATAAACGATCAGTGATTGGTCGGTATTTTGTCGACCACCCGAACAGTTTAGAAGCTAAAATCTTTAATTTCCTAACTGAAATGACATAAAACAAGTATATTGACGAAATCTATGAAATATTCCGCATATTTTGGCTGGAAAACCTGCTACAAGAACTCCGTAACTTAGGAGGTAATTGCATTTAAAAGTTGCAGGCCTGAATCGCGCAAGCGAAGTTTTCCTTGCATCGTTACTTATATACGACAAACGATGCTTGACCATCGGTCTTCCCCTGGGGTCGCTTCATCGACCGACCTGCTAGCCGCGGCCTACCTGATTCGGGTTGACCTAGTCGGCCTCGGACGCTCTCTATATCTCGAATTGTGAATTATTAACATTGAGATATAGGGAATAGTTCTACTAACAGCTACACCATCGTCCTCTCTCTGGGTACAGTTTAACGTCCTAGGCGCTTCTGGGTCGCCCGCTTGGCGGGGGCTCGGAGAGCGGCTAGCTGGGGCTGACAAGCCCGTGGTGGTGTGCAAGCCTGGTGATCTTCACCACGAGTGACCCTGGCATGTACACCATCACGCTTGGAAGACGAAGACCCCCAGGGGAGGCATCCGCTGAAGAACTTGTCTAACAGCGTTATAAAATTGAAAGTTCAAAACCCAAAAAAAACACAAAACAACCTTTTGTCAAAATTATTAAAAATTGACAATATTTTTGCCGTACTAGAAGATAACTTCATTTAGATGAGCCAATGGGCATTTGCATCTTTTAGTCAGTTAAGAATTACACTGCGGTAACAGATATGTAATTACCTAATACCATACCATATAAAGAGTCGTTTTCCATATATATACCTAGGTATAGTAAAATCTATTACACAATCATAATTGTAAAAAACAATATCTGAACACTAAAATCTCAAATGCAAAATATATGTTCAGCGTCTTTTGTAATCCTCAGATATCCATGTTATTGTTGACAAAAGTGGTAGAACATTAAGTAGGTATGTATATCTACTGTACATCTATCTGGTAATTTTCATTTTTTGTATCGATTTTTTGTGCTTGAGCAAATTATCCTTAAATGCGTATGTGCTTATGTAACTTTAATTAAATAAACACAAAAACCAAACAATAATATATAAATTCTTCGCTTTATAACAAGTTTTGTAACTACTAACGCCATCTATTACTCATGTTGCGAACTAATGGAGACCGGGAATCAAGTTTTTGAGCCCGGAGATAAATTAATATTTTCAGAGACATAGAAGAAAGATAGACTATTCTTTAAAAATCACAGTTCTATACAATTAAGTCAATCAAGATTTCTAATGTAATGGCTAAATGTTTTTTCAATACTTAAGAGAGCAGTTTCAATTCATTTTTGTTTTTTATTATACAACCATTCTTTGTTGCTCGAGTAAAAATAAGGTCATTCGGGATCTCTTTAGTTTTGGTTTTTTTTTATATACAGTTTGACAAAGATTCAATTATTTCGTCAATAAATACCAATCTTATTGCAAAACAATACTTATCTATCAACATACGTGACGTATTGCGTGGTAGAATCATCTTCGTTACGTAAGCAAGAAGTGAAGTAGTCAGCTATTTCAACGTGTTCCTCAAGCGGCCCATTAGCTCAGTTGGTTAGAGCGTCGTGCTAATAACGCGAAGGTCGCGGGTTCGATCCCCTCATGGGCCACAAATCCTTTTTGATTTTATACTACTCCATGCAATAACTTAATTTTTTTTGAATAAAGCAAAAATATTAATCGCCTTTCTTTTGAAAGAAAAGCAGTATCAAGCTACAAAAGATTGCTTCCCTCATGAATCCAAAAATACGATTACATTATTGGGGATGATTACGAAAATTGACAAAGAATTTTTCATGTTATTTGAATTAGTCAAAGTGCCCAAAGAAAAATTAACAACAGTACAAGTTAATAAATGACGAAAATCCACCCATGTTTGCAGATAAAATAATCCATAGGTGGTTATTAATAAAAAATCGTGATAAAAACTAATTGACTTTACACAAAATCAATTGAAAAAAAATCAGTTTCCACTAGAATTTATTCTGAGCTATTTACACACGTAATTTGCAAGCACATCCCATCTTTGTAGACACGATAATCCATCATAATTTGACCCGCGGCGAAAAAGGGAACTAACTGAAAATGTTCTAGAATTTGCTTGCTTTTTTACAATCAGGGCCATCTAGCGGTATCAACTTGTAATGGGCGTTTCATTTTGTATTGACTCAACCACAGTCATGACTAAACTTCTGATGGTAATGAGATACACATGTAACCTAGGTTGTAACCGGTTCAATCTAGTTTTTGTTACACCTCCGCGAATAGACGGGAGTGTAAATTGAAATTATATTGAATTAGAATTAAGTAAGGACTCTCGAAATGTTTTATTAACATAGTTATATACATAGATAAGTACGGACTTGCTTTGCATGTCGTTTTAACAGGCAATCCTTATAAAATAAAGTATTTCAACAACCCTCATAGTTGTTGAAATACTTTATTTTATTAGGATTGCCTGTTAAAACGACAACAACCCTCATAGTTGTTGAAATACTTTATTTTATTAGGATTGCCTGTTAAAACGACAACATGAGTTCTTAATTAACATTTTTAATTTGTGCCAAGTTGGTACTTTCATATAAAACTACTATACTCTATCCACGGAAGCAAGAGCTAAAAGGTAAACAAAGAATGACAGTTTTTCAAGATGGCGGTATAACCCGACCGATGACAAAATCACAGATACTGCGAACATTTTACACAAAAATGTGACGTTTTGTCATCGGTCGGGTTATACCGCCATCTTGAAAAACTGTCATTCTTTGTTTACCTTTTAGCTCTTGCTTCCGTGGATAGAGTATAGTTTCAGTTTTGAATAATTAGGTATAACTTTTAAATTCTAGATACCAATTAACGTTGATATAAGCAAAACAATAACTTAAAGAGGGCCTTATAAACTGCTGGTTCTTAATTTATGTAAAAAAATAGGCGTATATGAGCCGGAAAACTCAAGTTGTGTGTCACAGCACGCAAACCCGATTACCTTAACTTTGGTACTATAAAAATGACTATTACCAAAAGTATTATTCATTGGGTAGGTCAGTTTATAGATTTTGAACAGTCATCACGTGAATTCGTAGAATTAATGTTAAAAAATGTGCTTATTTTGTCGCTCTTGTGTTAAGTCTTTGAGCGTGAATCTGATATCAAGAATCAGGCTAAATTAAGTAGTTTTTTCAAATGTAATAATCAAGTCTAAGGAACATTAAAACTCTCTTTATTCTTTATTTCAGATAGAGTAAGGTATGTATTTACTAATTTACGTCACAGATCTTTATTGCTATTACACTTGGTTAAAGACAGAGAAACAGTTATCATGTTGACTAAAGGTTATGGCACAGTATAGCGGCACCGCAACAGCACGGCTCCACACCAGCATTTAAGTTGTCATTCAATTTAGAGCATTAAATCGTGTATATTATATTTCGTAATGTCAATATGAAAAAGCCAACGGCGAGCAGTCAGCGTGCTGCTATAATGTGCCATAACCTTTATGATAGTGTTTGTCAAACGAGTTCTTTCATAAAAAAGCCTTCTCAATAATGGCTTTTTTCGAGTTCCTAAGTTACTGTGCCGAGCCATAACCCAGCAATAGATAAAGACTAATTAGGGTATAAAAAAGCACTCAAGAACGATCAACCAGATCTTTAATAATTACAATTATTAACATACTACATAATATTATTATATTCATAATGTACAATTATAAAAATAATAGTGGACTAATATTATCGAATACATACAAATTCACATGCACTGCACATTTCTGTACAGACAACGTCTTTTAGACAGCACAACTAAAACATTTTTTAAATTATTATTATTATACAATATTATGAAAAAATAAAAATCATTTATAGCCGAAGACATTTTTGTAAATCTTCAAGTACCTATATATCGAAATGGTAGTATAAAATATATTTACTTGAAATAAAAATATATTTACTAGATAATACAAAAATAATCAATTTTAATTCACTTTCGAATGAATTAGAACCTTGTTTCCAAACTCTAAGGTTCAAAATCTATTGACAATTTCAAAACAATTTGTGACATGTTTAAAATTTAAAAAATGATTGGACGCAAGCTTCAAGTGAGATTTTCTTATATTACATTTATGTGACTTAAATATTATAGGTTGCATTCCAGTGCGTCAAATGTCCTAATTTAAGCACATTTCTCTAAACTCTTTATACCGTACATCGAAGATTATTATTTATAAAAATTACTATAGCAATATTTATTTTACAATATTTCTTACTTTCATAATCACAACATGAGGTCGACATTTAAAAAAGATAAAGGCAGATTTTCATTCAATATAAAAATAAAAAGTGAATGTCATTTTAAAAGTACATATATTATTTTAGATTAAAATATCGACTTCGCATGGCCATGCGAAAGCCATGTATATGTCAAAATTTCGAAAATATACTACAAACCACTTTGCTACATTTTTGTGTACCATTCTGCCTGCACGGCTCGTGTTGTGAGCTATAATATTTTGGAAACCATTCGTTAAAATAAATAAATGCAAAACTGTGAATTCCTCGGGCGAAACCGCAGAAAACAATTATATTATAATATCTTAAAAGTGTGTATGATTGTAACTTGTACACGCGAACAGATTTTGATAAAACTTAAAATTAATACAAATAACATATCAGAATAATATACAAGTTACTTTTTAGCTGGCTGCAGAAAGCTGTATATTTTCAATAACCATCTATTTCTTGATTTGCTTACTAAACATAGGCATTTGACATTAGCAGTTTGAGGCTAATGTCAAAATTCCATCTCTATAGTCTGTTTTTTAATCTCGTAGACTAAATTGACAGCTCTTTTGTACAGTGTTATACTTACGATACCGGTTTGTTGAATCGTAACTTCTTATAGACGAATTATCTATCTTATTATCTATAATAGACGAATTTATTTTTCATTCAAAGTGTTTTTTTTTTTTGATAACTTATTGTAAAAAAACGATACTTGAATTTATTAACGCTAAGTTTCGGTTGTGCCACATCACTATTTAAGAATTGCACTAAAGTGACAACACTCGTAATGTCAGTTTAGTCTACGAGATTAAAAAAAAACAGACTATAGTAAGCAACTCGATAGATAGATCGGTTATTAAAACCCACAGCAAATATCTATAGCTCAACAGTGATATAAGTTACCATTACCGACTATTTTATTAACATTCCTACATAATTGCATCGTTATATTTTACACATCATATCACAATCTTACCAAGGGGTATCAGGTTGCCCGGGTAACTGGGTTGAGGAGGTCAGATAGGCAGTCGCTCCTTATCAAACACTGGTATAGTTATCAGCACGAATCTTGAGCTCTGACCTACATCTGCGCAGAAGTAATTTATTAGCAAAGAACCAATCCCGAGTGACGGCTATGACGCGATGCACTGCGGGCCAATCACCGCTTTACCACACTCTTCTGTGGTTTTGTGGTCTATTACTTCGTTGAATTACTTCTGTGCAGGTGAAGGTCAGAGCTCAGGATTCGTGGCAATAATTATACTCAGCTGCATCCGGTTAAAATGGAAGCCGACCCCAACGTAGGGAAAGGGCTAGGCAGATGATATTTTAGACGTCGTCTAACACTAGCCAGCGGTGTTTGGTAGTTTTGACCTCTTGCTGTAGAAGTGGTGTGCGTACGCGCAGCTTGATCTCCAACGACCCGCCCACAGGACGACGACCGTCGATTAGCTGGGGATGTGGGAAGTGGAATATAAGTTACATGAAAGAAAGAGGACATACCTTATTTACAAGAAGATGATGCATAGGCAACAGAAATGATTTAGACAAAAAGATAAGAAATGTAACTAACTAATATTGTGAAAAGGAAAAAAATGTTTTTTAAACTCAAAAACTGCAGGACCGATTTTAAAAAACCTTTCACCATTAGAACGCTACATTATCTGCGAGTAACATAGGCTATGTTTTATCTCGGTTCTGTCCCGATTATTCTCAGTGAAAAAGGGGCCTAAAATGTGCTGTTTTACATACAAATTGGCACAATAAGCTATATTTTATCTCGGTTACGTCCCGGTTATTGTCGGTGAAAAGGAGCCTAGCTATTTTGCACATAAATTGGAACAAATGCTTTAGAATTTAGAGTGAACTGTTGCTAATACATACCGGGAATGAATCATGAAGAGTGATAGCTTCCTGCAGCGGCGCCAGCTTGACGTTGACAGTACCCAGCAAGGAGTCGGAGCGGAACCAGCCGCTGCAACAGACCAGCGCGTCAGCGCAGCCCCACCTGCGCACTACACGCTACACGCACCCGGGACATGCACATACACTAGCTAATGATCTATGATAGGGGGAACATGGCCATAGAACACGCTACACGCGCCCAGGGACATAGCACTACCATAGATGATGACCAATGATGGAATGAAGATAGGGATACATGCTACCTAACTACCTAGTAACTGTGGGGTGACGGACGTACAGACGCCAGCTATACAGAGATTGCACTTGTCCACTACAAGCTACACGCACCCGGGGAGATGCCAATACACTAGGTAATGATCTATGATAGGAGGCAGATGGCCGTAGAACTCGCTACACGCACCCGGAGACATAGCACTACCATAGATGATGATCAATGATGGAAGGAAGATGACCGTAGAACACGCTAAACGCACCTGGTGGGGATCACTAGTCATGATCAGAGAAGATGGTCACAGAAGTACATTCCGGGACATACCACTACCTATGTGACGATCTATGATAGGAGGAAGATGGCCATAGAACACGCTACACGCACCTGGTGGGGAACACTAAATGATGATCAATGAAGATGGTCATAGAAGTACATTCCAGGACATACTACTCTATGTGATGATCAATGATAGAATGAAGATGACCATAGAAATACATGCTCCCCAATAACTGTGGTGAGAAAGTACAGACGCTAGGTAAAAAATTAAATACAGTGTTGTGGAAACACATATTACAGATGAATAAAACCATGATGAAAAGTAATCAACATTCATGCCATTCAATACTATGGGAAATTTACAAATATACAAAAATATACATGTACTAATATTGTAAAGTTAGATGTTTACAAAATTTGAACATTCATTGAACATCCTTGGCAGTCGTTACGGGTAGTCAAAAGCTAGTAAGTCTGACAGCAGTCTAACCAAGGGGTATTGAGTTGCCCGGGTAACTGGGTTGAGGAGGTCAGATAGGGCAGTCGCTTCTTGTAAAGCACTGGTACTCATCTGTATCCGGTTAGAATGGAAGCCGACCCCACATAGTTGGGAAAAGGTTCGAGAGATGATGACGCTGTTAGGCACTTTTGAAAATTTTGATTTGTTCAGCGATTTTCGACGCTGATAAAGGAACCTTCTCTAAAAGCATTTTATTTACAAAATATACAGAGATATCATCTTACCCTTTACTCCATACTTCTAACTTGATGCCGTGACGCTTGAAGACTCGCAGACACGGCCGGGAGGAACGGTTGATGGCGAGAGGGAACACCGCATTGTATTCGGGATTGTTCGAGTCTTTCACTACCTCTGTTCTGTCTGATATGGGGGCTTCCTGGAATTTGGTAAAAGGCATTAAGTTGACTAAAATAAGTTGTAAGTCTGTCTTTTGGATAAGCAAAGGATATACATATAAAGGTCCCACGTTGACTTATTAGTCCCTCTGGAGAATAAGCCAAAAAAAAATATAAATATGGCTTTCATTCTCGTTATTCTATTCAATGTACTGTCAGGGACTCTGATATCCCGGATATCATGTTATAACTAGAGACGTATAATTTAAGAACAACGAAAAACAGGTTTTACAAAACCGTGACGCATTCCTGAATTGTAAAGCATTTTATTTCAACAAAGACAAGTTATTTTTTTACAAGATGACGGTCTAATTTAGAATCACAAAATTTTTTAACCTATCTTTAATCCTGCCGATACCTTTGGGAGATCTATATTCCCCGTACATAATAAATATTATTAAGTCGATTTTTTACTAAATTGTTATTAAAATAGCACAAACCTGTGGGAAAGGGAACTCGAACCTCACATAAGTATCCATATCTTTAGACACATTGTACGCGATGCCGCGAACGATTGTCAACTCTAAATCGTTCACGCCAAGGTCGGTATTGCACTGCGTCACTGAGAACTCTCGCGTTACGTAGTGGAAACTTGGGAGGGCACGGTTGTTGCTGAAAAATAAAAAAAATATTATGTATAGGGAGATAAAAATATTGAATTAAATAAGCTTTATTTCGGAAGGTGCTATTCATTTTGGGTTACTTATAAAAATTAAGAACATATTGTTATTTTTAAATGATGTAAAAAATACTTTAAAGCTAAGCGTCCACTTGTCGGTATCGTACGCAACGGACGCAACGCACGCAACGGATCGTAGTATTATTTATATAGAAACTCAGACAAGATGTGCGATGCGTACGATGCGGACAGGTGGACGCACTTGTTTGAGTTTCTATATAAATAATACTACGATCCGTTGCGTGCGATACGTCCGTTGCGTACGATCCCGACAAGTGGACGCTTAGCTTAAAATAAAATAGATCTTTGCAGATTTTCAAAATCAGTCACATTAGTAATATTTTTTCACGTGTAGCATACGTGTTTTTTTATATTATAATAACAATCAAATGTAACTGAGCTTATTGGTTTCATAAGAGACTAATGTAAAATTTACTTTCTAAGTAATTTGGTTGATATTTTAAAACCAATCAAAACACATTAAAAATGTTTGTCAACAATATTTTCTTCCAACAAAACACACTTTTTTTATAATTTTGCCTTCCCTCAATTCTACAATTACACAAAAAATATATATATATACTCACAGTGTAGCCACCCTAACAATATCAAGATCCTCTTTAACCCTTTCATATAGCTTCTCATACATTTTCGACTCAGCCACATGGCCCATACTTTTGCAATGGCTCATGAATTCCTTCGCCATCTTAGCTTGAGATTCCAGTTGGTTCAACAAACTGGAATGGGCATCGTCAGTTGAAGTTCCCGTTAAAGGTGAAACTTCTACCCAGTCCGATCCTGATGGTTCGTCGATCGAAGAACTTTCGGCGGTTGAGGACGGTAGTGAGTCGGATCTGGGGATGTTTAGAGTAAAGTGTTAGCGCAATGAAAATTGAAGTGTTGTGTTTTGCGCAAATGTTTGCGCATAAAGTGTTGTGGTGAGCAACTTGAGCTAAAGTGAATGAAACAAGTTATCCAATAATGTGTTGCATTATTGTTATGTCCATAAGTTATTTACATCTCGTGCAAAATGTGACATGAATCTATTATATTCATTCTTGGTGCTTATCGTAGGTTCCGATCAATTTTTTGTGTATATTATAGAAATTTATAATGACCAAAAAATAGGAGTATTCAACATATTTAATTCTATTCAGGTTTTCAGGTTTTTTAAAGTATGCGCATTTAGCGCAATTTTGCACATGACTGCGCAAAATGATTACCTTTATTTCTCAAACACTTCATTAAAAATGCATTTACAAACCTAGCTCCACAAAATGAAAACAATAATAAATATATTTTAGTTACTTACGTAGCTTTAGCAGGTTTCGCTTTAGGCAGTGAGGGTAAATTACTAAGGTCTACCGGCCTGCCCGCCCGCGCCGCCTCTATGAGCGGGTCGAAGCGTTTCGCCGTACGAAGGTACTGTAATGCTGTGTCTAATTCACCTGTTTTAGAGAGAATTCATTTAATAAATATAATGTTTATTTTTTTCGACTTCCCAAAATGGTCAAATCGATTGATTGGTGAGGTTTATTACCTCATATTTGTTTTTAAACAACTTCCCAAATCGAAGGGTGTCAATTCGGATGTTTGTGTGTTTTACGAGTATAGAACGATTTTTCTTTGTTTGGTTGACAAATAGGTTTTTTTAGTTATTCACAGCTTGGCTTTATCACCAATGTACGTATAACTGTAAATAAATTAATTGCCAAGTCCTAATTCAATTTTATTTCAAAAATTGCAAAATATATAGTAGCATAGGAGACGTCAAACCGATCACATTTCTTCAAAAATATAGACTGATATGACTCCAATTTCTTGGTAAAGTAACCAGCTCAATTTCATATCAATCATACCTTTCTTCTTATGCACTAGAGCTATTTCTTTGAACTGCATCTGTCTCTTGAACAGCAAGGCTAACACTTGGTCCCGCCGCGCCGCCTGCGCCGCGCCGGGCCCCGCACCGGGCCCCGCGCCGGGCCCCGCGCCGGGCCCCGCGCCGGGCTCGGGGGCTGCGGGGGCGGGAGCCCTGGGACTCGAGGGGGACGAAGCTTGACCCTGAACATATAGACATATTTTAGAATTTTCTGGAAGTTTCTGGACAAGGGATTGTGTCTTTGTAGTTTGAGCGAAGTAACATGAGTCATTGTCACTTGTGTGTCACCGGTGCATCACTAGTGTGTCAACAGTGTGACACTAGTGTGACACTAATACTTCACTAGTGTCACTAGTGACTTAGTTTAGATCGTCCACGGCGACAGACTGGCCCGCCTCGTGACATTTGACGGCGTCAGCACATTGCTTGATATACTAGTGTGCCACAGGGGTGTCAATGGGATGTCTCTAGGGCTTCACTAGGGTATCAATGGAGTGTCACTAGGGCTTGCTTCACTAGGGTGTCAATGGTGTGTCACTAGGGCGTCACTAGGGCATCAATGATGTGTCACTAGGGCGTCACTAGGGTGTGATTAGAGTGTCATTAGTGTGTCGCAGTACACTCACCCCAGCAGTGGGCAGTGGGCCATATCCAGCGGGGGCGGGCAGATCGTCCACGGCGACAGGCTGGCCCGCCTCGTGACGTTTGATGGCGTCAGCATATTGCTTGATGATGCGGTTCATGCGGCGAGCTTTTGAGGAGTTGCCCTCTTCTTTGGCTTTTGCTTCTTGTTTCTGAAAGAAAAAGATATAATTTTTTAATGTAATGAAGTGTTATTTTCGGTTGTTTAATATAAATAGTGTGGTATTTTATCTATCACCAGTTCTGTCCGATTACAATCCCAAAGTCAAAGTCAAAGTATTTATTATTTGTAAAACATAGGTATACATAAAGTGTAGATCTTAAAATTAAATAAAATAGTGCGCTATGTTCTGTCTATGGTGAGACGTACAAATATAGTTTGGACTACGTACTACTTAAAATAAGAATTTTTTACAATTACATCTAGAATTAAATTATATCAAAATCTAAATTAGTCATTTAAGAACTCATCGACCGTGTAGTAACATTTCTCAATTAGAATTTTTTGCAATGTTTTCTTAAATTTATGGAGAGGTAGTATTTTAACCTCATCTGGAATTTTATTGTAGATTCTCGGAGCGACGCCAAAGAAACTTTTCTGCATGAGAGATGTTTTACACCTCGTGTGACACAGCTGATGTATATATTTAGCTCGCATAGGAGTTTTTCTAACATCCGACAGTTTAGTGAACAAGTGCTGGTTAGTTTTAACAAATAATGCAGTTTCGAGAATATATAATGATGGCAATGTGAGAATTTTAAGAGATTTAAAAAAAGGCGCGCAACTGTCTGTTACTTTTAATTTACACATCGACCTTATACATCTTTTTTGCATCCTAAAGACAAGTTCTCTATCACTGGACTGCCCCCAAAAAACAAGCCCATATCGTAGAACTGAACCAACTAGTCCGTGATACGCTGTTAGAAGCGTTTCAATATTAACAACCTTTGACAACTGAAAGAGTGCATATGCAGCTTGGCTCAGTCGCTTGCATAATTGTTCAGTGTGAGGCTTCCAGGTTAGCTTATTGTCTATTGTAATACCCAAGAATTTTACACAATCGGCTTCTTCTATTTGGTTGCCTTGATAAGATACATTTACAGCAGGATGTTCGCGTCGCTGGTGGAAGTGCATTACTTTTGTCTTTTTCAGATTTATAGCTAAGTTATTTTTATTGAGCCAGGTAATAATTTCCGAAAGTGTATCATTAATATCTGTTTGGTAACTATCAGGATTATTACATTCAACTACAGCAGTGCTGTCGTCTGCAAATAGGACCATTTTCTGTTCTATAGCTTTTGGAAGATCATTGATATAGATCAAAAATAACAATGGCCCTAAGACGCTACCTTGAGGCACTCCATAATATACGCGTCTGGGTCGGGATTTATATGTTGTAATCAATTTAGACTTATGACAAATTCTAGTAACCTCTGTGCACTGATATCTATCGCTTAGATACGATTCTAGTAGTTTCAACACATTTCCCCTTACGCCATAGCCATAAAGTTTTTGTAGCAAGATCTTATGATCTACATAATCAAACGCCTTAGTCATGTCTGTGTAGATGGCACAGATAGGTTTTCCTTTGTCTATTGATGCTATAATTTTAGATATGAAGTCGTATATTGCCATATTAATTGTTGTACATTTTCGGAAACCCTTTTGTTCGTCACAAAATAATCCGTACTTTTCAAAATACGAGTAAAGAGACTGATAAATGATTTTTTCTATTACTTTTGATAATATTGGGATTTTTGCAATTGGCCTATAATTCTTTATATCTGTTTTTTCATTTCTTTTGTGTAATGGTTTGATAATTACGCTTTTAAGACTATTTGGAAATACGCCCTCGGTTATGCACAGATTGATTATATGGGTTAACGGTGGTGCTATTACATCCTTTACATATTTCAAGACTTTAGTTGACACACCATCATACCCAACTGTATTCGTGTTTTTTAGGCCATTTATAGTTTTGATTATATCATTATCAGACACAGGTAACATAAATAGCGATTTTAATGTAACATTTTCAAAGTTATTCGGTATATTATTAGACGAGTCATTTTTTATATTATGTTCTATGTCATCAATAAAGTAATTATTAAACTCATTGGCAATGTCAACAGGATTCATAAAAACTAAATTATCTTTTTTTATTGTTAAAATGGATTCTTGGGGAAAGCACGTTTTGTTGTTGTTAATTATTTGCCAAGAGGCTTTAGCTTTATTTTCGGATGTATTTATATAATGATTATTTTGTGCTTTACGGGTAAGTTTGATTATTTTTTTATATAATTTTGTATAATTTTTTAATAGTTGTTTATTTTTAGGATTAGGATTAAATCGGTAGGTCCAAAGCAGTTGCCTTTGTTTTACACTACATATTTTTATGCCTCTAGAAATCCATTTTGTTGTCTGGTTACATTTAATAGTTATAATTTTATTTGGGAAACACAATTTATATAGAAGCATAAAATCTTCCATGAAGTTATCGTAAGATGTATTAACATCATTGGCGTGGTACACCTGTGTAAAAGAAAGACATTCTAAATAATTTCTAAATTTCATAAGGTTTTCTTTTGAAATGTCTTGCTTTTCAATTTTCCAAGTTTTTAGGAGACTTGTTTTCTTAGTAGGGATTTTAAGTATCTGTGATGTGTGATCCGAAAGAACTAAATCTATTATTTCCGCTTTACATCCCTTTTGGTAGTTATGTGCAAAATTATCTATGCAAGTTTTACTGCTTAATCTAGTGGGCAAGTAAAGGGCTAGTTTCAAATTATACTGCAATAGAAAAGATTCTAGTTCTAGTGTTGTTCTATTTTTCTTTATCACATCAATATTGAAATCTCCCGTCAAAATTACTTTCTTCTTTGCAAAATTAATTTTTTTAAATATATATTCTAGTTTTTCATAGAATACGACATAGTTATGTTGAGGCACCCTATAAATACAAATAATAATGACGTTAAGCGACACAAGTTCAATTGCGCAGCATTCAAATACCCCTGAAACTGATTGTTTTGATATCTCAGTTAATTCTTTATATTGATATCCTGTCCTAATGAAAATACATGCGCCCCCTCTCTTCACATTCCTAGAGAAGTGAGCTGCCAGGGTATAATTGGGTATGTTTAAAAAATGTTCAAAACCTGATTCTACAAAATGTTCTGTTATACAGATGACATCTACCTTCATTCCTTTATGAGATAGTTCATCCAGCTTTACTATAAGGGCATCCGATTTATTTACTAGACCTGCAATATTTTGATGCAAGATATTTAAATAATTATAGAAAAAACTGAGAACAGTCCTGACTTTCAGTGTTCGATTGTTCATTTTGGGAGCAGTCAGCGTCTGTTAGCTTTGTTTTCAAAGTGCCTATGTATTCTATAAGATTGACAAGATCTGATACTACAATACTAATGCCTTTATAATTTAAGTATCCAAAATTGTTATATGTATCAAAAGTATATGGCAGATTATAATTGGAGTCTAAAATGAATGCATAATTATGTGTTTCCACATCCAGATAGAGCAAGTTGTTAAAGATATCTACTCGGCTATTATACATTAAGTTTGAATTTTCCATATATTTAAAGGTAGGTAGGCATAATACAAAATTGGTATGTTGTAATTTTATAAGTTTATCGCGGATAAAAGTAACAAGCTCTATATAATTATATGTTTTACGGAAATCATCTTCACCAATGTAAATAATGCAATAATCCATATTGGTAAAGTTTTCTACTTTTTTATCAATATTTTCTAAAAGAATTTTTAAACCACACTTAGGCATACGATAATGACATATTTCATTATTCCACAAGGAAGTTGTTTCAACTAAATTATACAGTCTATTAGAGCTTTCACTACTTATCATGCATATTTTTTGCTTTGAAGACAAGGACAACGACGAATTTCGTGGTTTATTATTTTGTGGTTCTACTTTTTGAGTAGCGATTGGGGCAGTCAGGCTAATTTTTGAATTATTTTCTTCACATCTAATATTTACTCCTATATTTTCTTCTGGGTTCAGTTGTTTCTTTTGCTTCGGGGATTTTATTTTTCGTTTATTTGGGCTCTTTGTATTAGTTGTTCCACATTTTTCTTTAATTAAGTCTTCGTTGCACTGTTTTAAGCTTATGTTTTCTAATTTTAAGGTTTCAATTTCCTTGACAGCTGTTTTTAACTGATTACTAAGCTTTTCTACCTCAGCCTTCAACAGAGTAATTTGGCATTCTTCTTCGTCTTCAGACATATCTGGCATGCTATTTGTGTCATCAATCAAATCGGAATCTTCATTGGGCTGGGATTTCGGTGGACGGCGAATCGTTATATTTCCCAGAAAATTCATAGTATTTACTTTAATTGCCCAAATTGAATTTAAAAAAATCTAGTACTCACTGAGATTTGAACTCGGGGACAACAGCTTGAGTGGTATACGCTAGTGCCGCGAGGCTAGGAGCGTCTTACTCATACGAGCGTAAAAATGAGATCAGTTAAGGAACTAATACACTTTATTTATATTGTTTTCGAATAGATGGCTCTGTACTCAATAATTAATTTGTGTCACCTTTTTTCTTTGGTAACACTACTCAAGGTCTGGCAACATGTTAATTCAGTAGTTCCAAGATTTACCGCTAGAGTACGCACTTTAACAATCACACTTTTAGGCGGTTTTCAAATAAAAAACGAATTTTTGAAGTTTAATTTCTTAAATATTATTTGAAATGTTTTACTAAAAGTCCTTGTATGTATATGGTGGAGTATTTTGGTTGATGTTTAGGATACTTTTAGAGGTTTATGCCACATACAGTCACTGTTATGATATAATTGCAATGTTTGTAAACACTTTCACGTAAGTATAATTAAACACTTTATAGTTTTTCACTGCACTAAGTTTGTACCTAGATAACGTTGTTACGTGTTATTTGCACTACGTATTACACTTTATGTTTGAGTCTAATCACTATTTACGTGAGATAATATTTTAAATCGTTAAAGAATACGGAGCTCAATGTTTACGTGACGGTACAGCATACCCATCATACCCATCGAACCCATCAGCATACCCATCAGCATACCCATCAGCATACCCATCGAACTTTGAGAGTGTGGAAATAGAAAGTGCACATATACGCGTACGCTTGTGCACTACATGGAGGCTCTACATGGAGCCATTTATTTTTAGGAGCTTGTCTTCATTAAGAACAGTGAATTCGTTTTGATCGTAGTTGAAGAAGCATAGCTCCTATGAACTTACTACTAACTTACTTTAAAAGCCTCAAGTCTCTGATGTAGTCCTTCGCCCAAGGTCTTCGCCATTATGAGCCCCCCTCCTCCGCCACTCGTATCTTCTGTGGGCTCTGGAGCTGCAACACAAAATACTGTTTAAAGTATAATTTTATATAAGTCTAATTTGATCGAACTTTTATATCGACTTTCAATAACAAGATAAATGCCCAATTAGGAAAGACAGCGGTTTATCCTCTAAATGAAAACCTTCAATATTTTCATAATAGGACTGATTACTAAAGCAAGCTTGGACAAGAATGTTTCACGAAAATTCCAGTTCATCGTAAAAAAATGTCGTCTAGCAACCGATCACATAATCGACTATCCGCGAAGCGGGCTCGAATCAGTAACTTAATTAGGGGATATATTTTTGACAAGCAAAATACCGGTTACACTGGAAGCCGACCCCATCATAGCTGGGAAAAGACTCGGCACATGGAACCAAATACCTATTATTTTCATCGCACGCCTCAACGAACATTGATTACAACGGCAAAACTTCTCACAAACCTGCAGAATTCTGCACCCCATCTTGCTGGAGCCTCTCCTGCTCCAAAGCCGCAGTGATCATGGCCACTGTAGGCAGTTCATCCATATTCATAACTTCACCACTGTTGTGAGCTGCTACGACTGTGTCGAACTGTTTCGTCACCTTTAGGAAGCCGAGAGCTAGGAATTTGTCACCACGTTTCTTTGCCGCTAGAGCTTCGGCTTTGAATTCTGATTGGCGCTCTGGAAAATGTTTTAGGACATTATTAGTAGCCTTCTAAGGGCCATGAAAAGTAGTGTATAAAATTTACCATATCTCTGCACAATGAATATAGTTCTAGTGAAAGTAAATGGCGTTTCGTTAAGAACTTCCGAGCGCTTTCGAGACTTACGGGATGTGGAGCTATGCCATTTTCGTATTAAATCGCAAATATTGACTACCGATAAGTGTTGGATGCATTTTTGACAAAAATACTTGAGATTTTATAGACAGTTTTTATGGAGAAAAGTTACACAATAAAATTGGCCACGTCCAAAGGCATGGACATTATTTATCAAAGATCGATCATTTCAAGACACCACAAGTGTATTGTAAATGATGTAATAATACTTACGTAAAATTAACTGCAACTCCCTTTTCCTTTGATCATCTCCCATACTAGTAGGCTCAGGTATGCTAGGTGGACTTGGAGCCGGTGGGCTCGGTTCTGGCGCACTAAAGTCTATCAGCGGCTCCTCTGGAGGTGGACTAGCAACCTCCACCGGAGGAGGTGGCCGAGGGTCTTCAGGAATAGGATCTTGGTGATCAGCTGCCTTCCCAACCATGACTGGTGGAGGAATGTCGTCATTCTTTATCGGTTTGCCTGCTTTTGCTTGTTTTAGAAGGTCTTGGAGCGTTTTGAGGCCTCGACCAAACCTGATGGGAAATAGTGGTCGGATTTAGAAAAGTAAATTAATAATTTTGAGGTTTCTGTAACATTTTCGGAATTGGTAATGTGATGTGGATATTGGCTGTTTGAAATCTGTCTGCATTCAAATATTTCAACTATATTATATCATAAGCGGGCTAACTACAAATTTTAAGACCCTCACTTCTAAAACAGGACTTCCATGCGAACTATCACCCCCATTTAACCCCATAAGGAATAGATTTTGGTAAAATCCCTCCTTAATACATGTCATCCCTCTATAAAGAAGGGGAGTACATAGAGCGTACATAAGGAAATATATAAGGGAATACATAGAGTGTACATAAGGAAATACATAGTGAAGTACATAAGGAAATACATAGGGGAGTACATAGAGCGTACATAAAGAAATACATAGGGGAGTTCATGGAGTGTACATAAGGAAATACATAGGGGAGTACATAGAGTGTACATAAGGAAATACATAGGGGAGTACATAGTGTACATAAGGAAATACATAGGGGAGTACATAGAGTGTACATAAGGAAATACATAGGGGAGTACATAGAGTGTACATAAGGAAATACATAGGGGAGTACATAGAGTGTACATAAGGAAATACATAATGAAGTAATAAGGAAATAAACAGGGGAGTACATAGAGTGTACATAAGGAAATATATAGGGGAGTACATAGAGCGTACATAAGGAAATACATAGAACGTACATAAAGAAATACATAGGGGAGTTCATAGAGCGTACATAAGGAAATATATAGGGGAGTACATAGAGTGTACATAAGGAAATACATAGGGGAGTACATAGAGTGTACATAAGGAAATACATAGGGGAGTACATAGAGTGTACATAAGGAAATACATAGGGGAGTACATAGTGTACATAAGGAAATACATAGGGGAGTACATAGAACGTACATAAGGAAATACATAGAACGTATATAAAGAAATACATAGGGGAGTTCATAGAGCGTACATAAGGAAATATATAGGGGAGTACATAGAGTGTACATAAGGAAATAAATAGGGGAGTACATAAAGTGTACATAAGGAAATACATAGGGGAGTACATAGAGTGTACATAAGGAAATAAATAGTGAAGTACATAAAGAAATACATAGGGGAGTACATAGAGCGTACATAAGGAAATACATAGTGAAGTACATAAGGAAATACATAGGGGAGTACATAGAGCGTGCATAAGGAAATACATAGGGGAGTGCATGGAGTGTACATAAGGAAATACATAGAGTGTACATAAGGAAATACATAGAGTGTACATAAGGAAATACATAGGGGAGTTCATGGAGCGTACATAAGGAAATACATAGAGTGTACATAAAGAAATACATAGGGGAGTACATAGAGTTTGCATAAGGAAATACGTAGGGGAGTACATAGAGTGTACATAAGGAAATACATAGGGGAGTACATAGAGTTTGCATAAATAAATACGTAGGGGAGTACATAGAGTGTACATAAGGAAATACATAGGGGAGTACATAGAGCGTACATAAGGAAATACATAGGGGAGTACATAGAGTTTGCATAAATAAATACGTAGGGGAGTACATAGAGTGTACATAAGGAAATACATAGGGGAGTACATGGAGCGTACATAAGGAAATACATAGGGGAGTACATAGAGTGTACATAAGGAAATACATAGGGGAGTACATAGAGTGTACATAAGGAAATAAATAGTGAAGTACATAAAGAAATACATAGGGGAGTACATAGAGCGTACATAAGGAAATACATAGTGAAGTGCATAAGGAAATACATAGGGGAGTACATAGAGCGTGCATAAGGAAATACATAGGGGAGTTCATGGAGCGTACATAAGGAAATACATAGAGTGTACATAAAGAAATACATAGGGGAGTACATAGTGCGTACATAAGGAAATACAAAGGGGAGTTCATAGAGTTTGCATAAGGAAATACGTAGGGGAGTACATAGAGTGTACATAAGGAAATACATAGGGGAGTACATAGAGCGTACATAAGGAAATAAATAGTGAAGTGCATAAGGAAATAAATAGGGGAGTACATAGAGTGTACATAAGGAAATAAATAGTGAAGTACATAAGGAAATAAATAGGGGAGTACATAGAGTTTACATAAGGAAATACGTAGGGGAGTACATAGAGTGTACATAAGGAAATACATAGGGGAGTTCATGGAGTGTACAAAAGGAAATACATAGGGGAGTACATAGAGTGTACATAAGGAAATACATAGGGGAGTTCATGGAGCGTACATAAGGAAATACATAGAATGTACATAAGAAAATACATAGGGGAGTACATAGAGTGTACATAAGGAAATACATAGGGGAGTACATAGAGCGTACATAAGGAAATACATAGGGGAGTACATAGAGTGTACATAACGAAATACATAGAGGAGTTCATGGAGTGTACATAAGGAAATACATAGGGGAGTACATAGAACGTACATAAGGAAATACATAGAACGTACATAAAGAAATACATAGGGGAGTTCATAGAGCGTACATAAGGAAATATATAGGGGAGTACATAGAGTGTACATAAGGAAATACATAGGGGAGTACATAGAGTGTACATAAGGAAATACATAGGGGAGTTCATAGAGTGTACATAAGGAAATACATAGGGGAGTACATAGAACGTACATAAGGAAATACGTAGGGGAGTACATAGAGTGTACATAAGGAAATACATAGGGGAGTACATAGATTGTACATAAGGAAATACATGGGGGAGTACATAGAGCGTACATAAAGAAATACATAGGGGAGTACATAGAGTGTACATAAGAAAATACATAGGGGAGTACATAGAGTGTACATAAGGAAATACATAGAGGAGTTCATGGAGCGTACATAAGGAAATACATAGAGTGGACATAACGAAATACATTGAGGAGTTCATTAAGTGTGCATAAAGGAAATGTGTTGTATTGTAAAAAACTGTATTACTGTAGTATTTGTAAATCTACTGGAGTTATGAAAATATGTTTAGCCTACATTGTTTAGCCAAAGTTCGACAATACTTTTGGTCTCATAATGAGTTCGATATCTGAGAGAAAAACAGATTTCAACGTCGCTGAAATAATTTTCCGTGAGTTCAGGACAACAAAGAGTCTGTAAAATCAGACGTCTAGACAGAGGGCGCAAAGACCTTTAAAGTGCTATTTTACGTTCATGTTCAATAATGTCTTGCTAAGACAGCACCTTGGCGAAAATTAGGTTTAAAAGGGGAGATGACAATATTAGATTTAGAAAGGAAAGTACATGTATGTATGAAAAAATAACGGATAGACAACACAAGTAAGATGACAAACAATAAATACGAAAGAAACGGGGAAATATGGAGAAGTATATACCTATGGTAAGTAAAATTGTCCACGCTGAGCATTATGCTGAGACCCTATACCTATGACACAAAGTTCGATCGCAAGATACCTAAAAAGTTTTATAAGGAAAGGAAACATAGTGAAAAAGAGTCTATAGATTTGGAAAATGATTTAGAACTAAGAACATGACGTGCATATTGCCGGGGCTGCGGGATTGTTCGAAAGAGTTACTGCGGCCCTGGTACATAAATGGTCTATGACGGAACACGACGGTTTTTAGCCAGTAAGAGTCTGACACTCCCTCACCGCTGCTAACCCATAGCGGGATCATCGGGTCATTTGATGATTTTTGACGTCGTTAAAAAAAAGGTACCTTTCAACATTATTTAGGTTGTCTTTCAAGCGCATGGGATAACAAAGGAAATATGCATTTCAAACGTGTCTGAAAGTAAATTGAACAAGACTATTTATAGATTGCGAAGGTTTATTTTCTTTTTGTGGTTTGCAAATCTGTCTGGGGTCAATGATCGGAAGTACTTTGTTATGGTACTGCAAGACCTAAGCGCTTTGTGTTTGTTTGTCGCCTAAAGGATGATGGGCAATTTTGTATGAACCCTGGCCTGATAACCAATAAAGTTCTAATGTGGATTAGATTATTGCTTATACCCTACAGTTACTGAAATAAAACAGTTCATGTCAAGAATCGACCGGAAATAAGTACAGTCGGGCACAAAAGAGTTATACTCTTTTGCACCATTTTTTTTTGTTAAAATAAAATCCATAGTAGAGAAATTCATTGTATGATGTATTTTCGTCAATTTATCACTTATTTAAATAAGCCTAGGGTAGATTTATCAATTTAATAGCAAAACAAAACATAAAAACTTTTACTTCTACCACCGTATATTATTTCCATTCTTGGAGATAGCATTTCCTCGTTCTGCGGCACCAGGATAGTCGGCCGGGTTGTGGAATTATTAGAAAAGTAGCGACCCACCCCAGCTTCGCACGGGAAAACAGTATTTACTCACTATTTAACGGATGTTATTACACATACAAACCATCCTCTTCAATCACTCTATCTTTGAATATAATAATATATTAGAAAACCGTATCAAAATCCGTTGCGTAGTTTGGAAGAGTTAAGCTTTCAAAGGGACATAGGGATATAAGGACAGAAAAAGCGACTTTGTCTTATACTATGTATTGATGCACAAATAGTAACCAAACGGGTGGTCTAGTCCGCAAGGATACATGAGGGGTTTAATTAGTAGAATAAAGTTATTTAAGTTGTTTGCCAGCTTTCACAGAGTTCTCATCATATGGCACATCAGGCTTGATAGCCAGGAGAGTCGACAGTCATTGGTGATGCCTGCGCACCTCCAATTCCACAGGATTATATTTCAAACCAAGATGTTTTATCCTGGCCATTAGATAATGTCTATGCAAGTACTCACGACAAGTATTTGCATTCAATGGACTACGGACTTGACTGAACTGATTTGAAAAATCTTTCAGTGGTGGAAAGTATTTTAATTCCATAGGCAGTCGTAGGCTTACAGGACTGATATCTTTTTTCCCCAGTGGTTAACAATGTTCCACCCATAACAAAAATTGAAGTTTAAGGTATTAGCTGTCATTTGATGTGTGCAAATGAATATTATTGGCTGTGCCGGTTAAACTCACTGGAACAGCGGAATAGCTACCCCTTACGTTGTGAATACTAACTGTAATTTTTTTAATATGGACACATACACCTTCTGTGACACGTCCTGACTGATATTGACAATAATATAATGCACTTAACAGCCCTCCCAAACAAAGGCACTTGTCTCACCGGCAACGATTAACGAGTAACGAGTAGAGCTAGAACTA
Source organism: Helicoverpa zea (assembly GCF_022581195.2). Lineage (NCBI taxonomy): Eukaryota > Metazoa > Arthropoda > Insecta > Lepidoptera > Noctuidae > Helicoverpa > Helicoverpa zea. Next base: position 2,041,021 of record NC_061454.1, read on the forward strand.
GAAACGAGTTAGCGAGACGCGGGGAGCGAGTGCGTAGTTCCGATATTTGTGTAGCTCGGCTACAAGCGAGTGTGCGAGTGAGGCAGTTGTCCCACCAAAGACGAGAAAACGACTAACTATCGGCTATTTTCTCGCTCAAGAAACGTACAATAGATATACTTTCCGTGTGAATAAAAGAGATGCATATACAAATAGTTGATCGCTGACTGTTCACACTGCCGGCGAGCACTCACTTCAATAGTTTGTCGCTGAGCGACAAAATCTATGGAAGATAACACTCGCTCGGCGACACTCGCCAAGCGTTTAGAACTCACGCCGAGAGAGCAACCAGTGGTCATTTCTCTTCAGTGCGTATCTAGCGAGCGAGTGATGCGAGTACTCGCCCGCCTCACTCGCACACTCGCTTATAGCCGAGCTACACAAATATCGGAACTACGCACTCGCTCCCCGCATCTCGCTAACTCGTTTCTAGTTCTAGCTCTACTCGTTACTCGTTAATCGTTGCCGGTGAGACAAGTGCCTGAGGCGGGTGAGTACTCGCATCACTCGCTCGGTAGATACGTACTGTAGAGAAATGACCACTGGTTGCTCTCTCGGCGTGAGTTCTAATCGCTTGGCGAGTGTCGCCGAGCGAGTGTTATCTTTCATAGCTTTTGTCGCTCAGCGACAAACTAGTGAAGCGAGTGCTCGCCGGCAGTGTGAACATTCAGCGATCAACTATTTGTATATGCATCTCTTTTGTTCACTTGAAAAGTATATCTATTGTACGTTTCTTGAGCGAGGAAATAGCCGATAGTTGCTCGTTTTCTCGTCGTTGGTGGGACAACTGCCAAAATGAAGTGGTTCAAGTCCATGGGCTGTCCTATGCTATCAAGTGTCATATCTTCTTTCTCCGGTGGTTTACAATATTTTGCCCATAATAAAAAATTAAGCTTATGACATAAGCTATCATTTGATGTGCAAATGGTTTTTATTGGATATACCGGTTAGACTCACCGGAATTGCGGAATACGTACACCATACGTTGTAAATACTACTTGCTAAATAATTTATTTTTTCAATTAACTTGGAAAATATGGGCACAGACACCTTCTGTGATTCGTTCTGACAATTATTGACAATAATAATGCACTTAAACATCCCTCATATATGCAATAAAGTGGTTCAAGTCCATGGGCTGTCCTATGCTATCAGGTGTTATATCTTCATTCTCCGGTGGTTTACAAGGTTTTGCCCATAACAAAAAATGAAGCTTAGGGTATAAGCTATCATTTGATATGCGAATGGTTTTAATTGGCTTTACCGGTTAGACTCACCGGAATGGCGAAATACGTACACTATAACGTTGTAAATACTTCCTGCTAATAATCTTTTTTTTTATAAGCTTGGAAAATATGGGCACAGACACCTTGTGTGATATGTCCTGACTAATATGGACAATAATATAATGCATTTAAACATCGCTCCCAAACAAAATGAAGTGGTTCAATGCCATAGGCCGTCCTATGCCATCAAGTGTCATATCTTCGTTCTCCGGTGGTTTACAAGGTTTTGCCCATAACAAAAAATGAAGCTTAGGGTATAAGCTATCATTTGATATGCAAATGGTTTTCATTGGTTATGCCGTTTAGACTCACCAGAACGGCGGAATACGTACACCATACGTTGTAAATACTACCTGCTAAATAATCTTTTTTTTTTTTCAATAAACTTGGAAAATATGGGCACAGACACCTTCTGTGACTCGTTCTGACAATTATTGACAATAATAATGCACTTAAACATCTCTCCCATACGCACTGAAGTGGTTCAAGTCCATGGGCTGTCCTATGCTATCAGGTGTTATATCTTCGTTCTCCGGTGGTTTACAAGGTTTTGCCCATAACAAAAAATGAAGCTTAGGGCATAAGCTATCATTTGATATGCGAATGGTTTTCATTGGATATACCGGCCAATTTTACCCATCATCCTTTAGTTCCTAAGTTACTCAATTTATTATAGGAGTTGAATAGTGTTTTTGTTTATTGTTTAAGTAGTATTCTTTACGATTACCTATGTCAGAAAAGCTTGGCTTACCAATTATCGAAAAACGTCCTTCGATCTCACTAGTCTCAGAAACTAATGGTCCAATTCGCAAAAATATTTCAGTTACATATGATCCATTTATCGTGGAAAGTTATTGACTACTTTTCGTTCTCACTAGACGCGGGTGAAACCGCTGTCTGTAATGATGAGCTTATGTGAACGCAACAAGTTAAAATCGCGCAGTGTTCGATATGTACTTAGGTACTTGTTGCGCTTAACCCAGACAGGTCACTCACTCCAATTTATAGACAAAGGCTTTGCACTGTATTTCAGGACTTTCTAACGTATTTTGCATATTAGAATGGGTAAGTGTTTTCTCGCAAACTGTGACGGCAACTGTAAAAGTATCTGTAAGATTTTCCCGAATTGCAGAGCCATGCCAGTTATAATGGATTTTTTTATAGTGTTCATGAAACAAAACTCTAGGTTAATTAAATAACTCCTTACTTGAGACGATTTTAAATAGTCTTCATTCATATCATACGATCACCGGAAAAATCCCATTTACTTCGCAGAGTAGCCATGAACTTAAATACGAAAACCGCACAGATAAATAATTATAAGCCGCTGTTTCCAAAATGAGTCACACAGTCAGAATAAGTATGACTCATTGTTTATACAGTTTATTTATCACAGTTATACATAGTAAGTACCTAAGTACAGTTATCTTCAATGTGAGAACTTATTAGCAAGTCCGCATAAATGGGTCTTTCCGATTATTTCGCTACTAAGTTTCTTACTTTCGGCCCAAGTTCACCGACAACATGAAAGTATAATAAAGAAGAAGCATTGTTTTTTTTGTTTGTTCCCTACTAAAACACCTGAACTGATTTGAAAAAATCTTTCACTGTTGAAAAGCTATATTATTCCTGAGTAACATAAGAAGGCAATATTTTATCCCGTCACGGACAGTAGTCCCCACAGGAGGCGGGTGAAACCGGCTAGTCTTCGATAATATTCATAGTTAATAGTTGCTTTAAAAAAAATTACGTTGATATTTTAGTGAACTTGGGCCTTTTCGTCGACTTTTAGCTAGAGAGTATATAATGTTGTTTACTTAAGGTTATTGACTTTAAGAGTAGACAGTAAATGGATCCAGGCACGAGTATGAAGGAAGGGTGGGGAACTAAGTAGCTTATACCTTAATCTATATTGTATGTCTGTAGTGAAAGTACAGTTATTATATAAACGCTGAATATTATAATAATAATGTCGGGACACTTTTTTCACACACGGTCGGTTAGCCCCATGGTAAGTTATTAATTAACTTGTGTTATGGGTGCTAACACAACTGATAAACTACATATAGCTACATATATACATATTTATAAATACATATCATAACACCCAGACCACGGCCAACAAGCATGCTCATCACACAAATGTCGACCGAACCGGGAATCGAACCTGGGACCTCAGGTTCGGCGGTCCGGCATGATGACCATTGCGCCATCGAGGTCGTCGAATAATGTTTTTGCTTTGTTGATTTATATTTTGAATCAAGCAAATTTTTCTCCCTCATTAAAATGAGATCTAAACAACAACATCAAGCTTATTGTTTCGATTCTAATAAGTAAAATTACTATGAAAATTACGCTTATGTAAATAAACTATTAGAGCCATTACTAAATTAGCACATAAATAAACAATTATGACATAAGCCACGTAAGGATACGCGCTTATCAGATAATGTGGTCACCGACTGCGGTGTTTGTGACCTCGTCCGCTGTCGGGTCAATACTGAAAGCATTCTTTGTAGGATAACATTTTGTATTAAAGAACTAGCTCCCAGCAGCGATGAAATCAGCGTAAAGCTGAAGAGTTGGATTTGTTTGCCTAACTCAGGCTCAAAAACGTTTATTCAAATTAGGCTGAACAGCACTTATCGAACGTCAAAAACAAAAGACAGTCGCCCCCAAATCGCCCACCCTTCACCACTTCCCTTTTTTTTGCTGGGAAGAAGAAATAGCGTAATAAACCCCCCCAGAAAGTTTTGCTTGAAGACTCTTAATCTCAGGAACTATGCACCAATTTAAAAAATATTTCAGTGTTACACAGTCTTTTATCTAAGAAGGCTATTGGCTCCTTTGTCTTTTGTCCGGGTGCGCGAAGTAGCTACCGGCGCAGGTAAAACCCCATTTATTTAGGAAGGCTATAGGCTTGTGAAGTAGGTACATCTTATTGCACGCGACTGAAACTGCAAGAAACAACTAGTTTTCAATATTTCTTACCTTCTAGCCCGACTGCTTTCACCATTAGCCTTAGCATTCTTCTCAGCGACCGTATAATTAGTGATCCTGTCTTGCAGCATGCTTATAGTGCTGCTGTCAGTACTGAGAGGAGCCCCAGGAGGTGGGGGCGCAGGGCGAGACGACCGGGGCGGTGGGGCGGGTGCTTCATCATCGTCTATTGATAGGGCTTGGAGCTCGTTCAGTAAGTCTGGGTCGTCGTCGTCTCCTGAAAGAAGATGGATAAAGTAATATTCTGTTTAAACTCTATGTATGCCGGGAGTAAAACTCAATAGGATTGTGTCTCACGTAGGTAGGTATATCTGAGCACCAATATACAAGAGCTTTTGGAAAAATTTAACCCCTTGAATGAGCGCAGATCCACGCGAGACACAATTGATTTTCTATTGTTCTCTAATTAGCGGCGTTCAGGCAGTTAAATGTATTAAAAGGACAAACAATATGTGTTGTGTACAAATAGAGTTTTGGACCAAAAAAAATAACACAAACTTTACCACAATGAAGTTAAACATTATGATAAGCTTATTAATTACAGCATTACATTGGGTGACACAATACCAGCTACTAAAATATATAAAATTTATATGAAACCCATTTATTCAAAGTCAAACTCAAATCATTTATGTCATTTAGGCTTTTACATGCTCACTCATGAATGTCAAAAATATAAATAAGTTTGATTCTAATTAATTAAATATAACCTGAGTCTACAAATAAAACAAAGAATTTCACAAAATCCTTACCAGACCCCTCATCGTCAGAAGGCACATCCTTCAAGCTCTCCGCTATCATAGCATCCAAGTTAGCCACAGGCACTGGTGCTGGTTTCTTAGGCTTCGGCTTCTGTGCTCGGCCACCGCTGATGGCTGCGAGTTCCGCTTCCAAATCGAAGTCATCGTCTGATAGGTCCAGATTGTCATCATCATCGTTAATATCTGGTATGTCTAGAAGACCAAACTGTGGGAGAGATTTTGGATTTTACTTTATTCTTATTGAAGCGCATTTGTCAAGTGAAGCTTTTCATTGTATGAAGAGCTTGTGGCTCAATAATGATAGGGTTGATTGATTTTTCTGATGTAGCTGGGTTGGGGAAGTCAGATAAGAAGTCAGTCTAATGACTATGGTACTCAGCTGCATCAAGACAAGGCAGATGATAACCTGTTTACTGCCTATCATGCAGATACAATTGCTGTACATTGTTTTGATCTTTTAATTGGACACCCAGAAAGTGTTCAGCACAGAGTGCGAACAATAGTTAATAGAACACCTAAGTGTGAGACAAAATTGCATTGTGATAATTGAGGACTATCAGAAACTGGAGAACTCAATAAGAAGGAGTTTACATAAAAATATGTGTAGTAATAACAAACATAGACTTAATAATTTCCAACTGGAAAGAACAAAGAAACTTTAAAATTGTAAGTTTTTTAAAACTTTATAAGTCACATAAGTGAAGTATGACTTATGAATATTCTCATAAATAAAATTGTACCAAATAAAAAAAACATCCCAAGTATGAAATTGTAGAATCAAGATATCATACAAGAGGAAATGGAAGAGGGTAATTTAGCAATTGTAACAAACAGATCATACATTATGTCATACAGCCTACAGACTTAATATGAGATTTTAAAAAATCATCAACAGGTTATACCTGACAATGTATACAAAGAGAAATAAAAAAACTTGTAAATCAACCAAGCATAATATAAACAATGGAAACCACTTAACATAACATTGTTTACTTTAAAAATACAAGGAAGGGGTTCTTCACAAAACAATAATTCGTTTTGTTTTATAAATAATACAGTGAATAAATCTTTGTTTACCAAATCAGCTGACAACAGACTTCTCAGATTAACCTCAAATTAAGATTTATTGTTAGATAATGGCTATGACTTGTTCCTATAAATAAACTAACATTAACTGAGCTAATAGAACCGAACAAGACCCTAAGATCGCGCAAATAATGTGCATGACTCACCTGCGACAAATTAGTTTTTTTACCCGATCTCGGATTTCTAGACATGTTAAACTTTTAAAAACTAATTTTCACTATATTTAGAACCTCACTGCCCGATATCACTGTAGTACAACTACGGTAGGAAGTTTTATTCCGCTTAGAAAATAATCCCCCGATTATTATGTATTTTGTCTGACAGTGACTTAGAAAAACAGTGGCTAGAGTAGTGAAAGTGGAATGGAAATACTTCTGAGAAAATTAGTAACTTCTGTGTAAGACGATTAGTAATTGTCTATGACTACAATTATCAATTTTAGTCGACTTTTATTAGAGCATTTCGATTTCAATGAAAGTAACATCATTTTTACATCGACGCTTTAAATATTTCCTAAAATATGCAGTAATAAACATGTTCACTGTTTGTTTATTCATAAAATCAACAACTGTTTCAGTTTCAGACCTAATCAAATTTTTGTTTCATGAGTTTACCGTTTAGTCGATGTTAAGAAGTGTCCCTCTAAACCAAAAACAATAAAAAAGTTATATGTAATGTTGCCATTCAAATAATAGAAAACATTAAGTTTTTTATTTATAGCATTAACTAAGTTTTTAGATTGTGTATTGCAATTTAAATGACTTTCCTTCTTTGATGAAACTAAATTTGTTTCTTCGCGTCAGTTAAACACTGAAAAGTGAAATCTAGGAAATGTTTTACAACTTTTCCATCAACACGTCTAACAGTATAAATGTAATTCTTACATCTGGCAACAAGTGCAACATCGCGAGAGTGACGTATGAACGGCAGAAGAGACGAAAACGAAAGAAAAGCCTTTCTGTGCCGTTGTTATCTTCTATCGTACCTGAAGAATGGAGACAAACGGCCAGGCTAATGGGCTTAAATCAAAAAAGAAAGAAAACGGAGACGTCAAGGACAACCTATGGTAACGGTTCACTGTTAATTTTACGGGTAACATGCACTCCCCATATAGGGATCCAATGTGTCACACCTACGTGATGTCAAGCTATGATGCTGAGAAATATGTGACCTAGCTGCGTTGTCTACCTTTGTATGTAAAATAACAGCGAAACATTCTCACACGGCGACAAATCCGCACATTTGTGTACACTTTCCCGTAGCAGTACCAACCTCGCGTTATTGATGACAACGAATATTGTATGCTCGAAAATTTTCAGGTCTTCGATTCTAGAAGAGGTCCAAAACCAAGGGAACACAAAACTACCTTCAAACAAAAATGTTTTAGTTTTGGGTGACAATGAGACTGGTAAAACTACTCTGGTAGCAAAATTACAAGGTGTTGAAGACCCTAAGAAAGGTTCGGCACTCGAATACGCGTATATAGACGTTAGAGATGATTATCGAGATGGTAAGTGTAAGATTTTAGTACTAAACGAAGTATTTGTAGCAAAATAAACTATTACATATTCAATAAATTTCTCTCTAACCTACATTCTCAATATTTTGAGTTTGTATTGTTTGGATTGGCATATCAATCTTCTTCTATTTATACAAATACAACCTCTTTTCAACATACAAAACAAACATGATTTGTCTATGACATACTTGGGTATCTTAATAATTTAGAATATGCAGTATTCTTATTGGAATCATGTTGTGATTGTCTAGAATATTGATTATGTTGGTGAATCATTGATGATAAATTGTCTTATTGCATGTATTAACTATTGAGGCATGTATGCCGTTCATAATTCTGATAGATAAACATATTGTTTTATCTGGTTACTGTCAGAAAAACTAGGTTGTATAGCACTGATTACTTTTTGGGCCCAAAATAAAGTATAGACTAACTTTCTTATTGAAAAAGAATTTAGTCATTGCATTGTTGTGACTTTCCTTGATGTTTATTACATATAATCCAGTTACTCATAACTCCTTAATTATTTAGTAGTACATATAGCAATTTAATTAATGTTTTATTGTTATTTGAGGAAGTATAAAAAATATTACTTAATTAAATTACTGCATTTGTTGACCCTAAATAATAAATTGGAATAAGGGCAGAGGAAAGGTTTTAGTAAGAAGCCAGTATCTCACTGTTAAAAACATACAAAATATTGCATTAAATACATTACAGAAATCTTTTAATCAGGGCAAATAAAATAACAACTATGTAAATTAAACAATGAGTCATACTCATATAATCTCCTCTACTATTAGGCTATAGATGGACAGACTGCACGTCGACTGCATCCCAACTGCAATCGTTGGCATCATTGGTCACAAAATTTGCAATTCTATTGCAGTCGTGTCAACTGGATTCAAACTGCCCTTGAACTGCAAATTGCAGTTGGTTTTCAGTCAAAATGCAATCTGTCTGTCTAGAGCCTTACAATGTCATAAACAATACTATAAACCATCTTCCCCCAACAGATCAAACACGTCTCAGTGTATGGGTGCTGGACGGGGACCCAGGACACACAAACCTCCTCAAGTTTGCCCTCAGCGAGGAGACGTTCCCCCACACACTGGTACTCCTCACAGTGGCGATGACCACACCATGGGGTATCTTGGATCAGTTGCAGAGTTGGGCTTCGGTGCTCGGCGACCATATAGACAAATTAGATCTCACACCGGGTAAGTTTTGTTTAATATTGAAAATATAGTCAGATAGAGCAAAATACAAGAATATTTTTAACTGACGAGTGAAACATACTTATAAGTCTGTCGGGCTTAAAATATAACAAAGGAACATCTTAAATAAGAGAAAAAAATATGAAGGATCACTAATTCAATATTTTTTTAAATCTAATTGGCATTCACAGCCTCTTATAAAAGTTTCAATCATTGTTTATCTCTTTCTATCTGTATAAAATAATAATTTATCCATTATGCAAATATCATACATATTTGCAATTCCTGCAATTCATGATCCCTATTACAATATTTAACTTCAAAATAAATAGCACACATTTTATTTATTAATAAAGAAACACCAACAGCGTCAAAATTATCAAAAATAGAAAGTTGTAACAAGTAAAGGGCTTAAACAGTTGTCAATTACAGGTGAACCAACATTTACAACTTAAACTAAAGAAATCTACTTAAATTAGGTGTAATAAGCTCTCCCTGGAAGGATGCAATATAAACTCGCACTTTACCAACTTTCATATAAAACTGTCAGTCCACAGACAATGAGTGGCACATCACTCATTATATTATCTTTAAAAGTGACTCACTGCTGCATCCTTATTAAACATCCAAGGTGCATCGTGCACTCAATTACTATTCTTATCTGTGCGCTAACAAGGTCTAGGATATTATGTTTGATGAAGTTTAACATTAGCACTTGATAAAAACAATTAGCAAACAAAGTTAGTAACTAAGATACGAGGATAATATTAGAAATTTATCTGATTTTTTTGGAGTTATCCTTGTTTTAAAAGTCTGATATACTTTCCTAATAAACGGCTAGACTAATTTAAGGCATAATATACATCATCATCCTCCGAGACTTTTTCCCAACCATGTTGGGGTCGGCTTCCAGTCTAACCGGATGTAGTTGAGTACAAGTGCTAAGGCATAATATACAATAGGGATACATTTAAACCTGGGAAAGGAAAATAAGCTATTTTTAATATGGGATTGTGGGCTCCCGTGAGTTCGGATTGACATAGGATATAGCTAGTCACTATCAAGATATTAATAAGCTTCTATTATTTAAAAGATGATTACAAAACAAATTAACTTATAATTATCTGTCTGTTGCCTATTATAAATACATTAACAGCATGCATAAAGCTTGATGGATTTAATCACCTAACCCATAAGAAATAAAACTTCATCTAAACACTAATAACAGTTTGCACATATAAATAAACTAGCTTCTGCCAGCGGTTTCACCCGCATCCCGTGGAAACCTCTGCACGAACCCGGATAATAAGTAGCCTATAGCCTTCCTCGATAAATGGGCTATCTAACACTGAAAGAATTTTTCAAATCGGACCAGTAGTTCCTGAGATTAGCGCGTTCAAACAAACAAACTCTTCAGCTTTATAATATTAGTATAGATATAACTGTAATCCTTTTTAAATATAAAAATAATCATAAATCCCCAACAATCTCGTAAAACAAAACACATCCTTATAAACACAGAAGTAGGACCAAATTTTCATATATCCTTCATCCTATTTGCGTTTCAAATATAAGTTTAAGTGATGAATATAAATGGCTTGGCTTATAAAGTTGAGCGAAGATTATAGCAACCAATATCCGTTCTATAACGAGGTGTATAAAAAGTTCCGATCAGTTATGAATTTTATTTATTCACAAGCTTTTTTCTAGCTAGAATAAAAATAGGCATGCAATTCTAGTTTTGACCATCTCAATATTCAAATATTTTCAGCAGTTGTAACTAGAAAGCGTGACGTTTTTACTAATATTATTCAAAGGAAAAAAAAATATTTTTGTTTGTTTTTCACTCTTTCCGAAATAACATAAGCTATGTCTTAACCCGGTGTGGGCAGTAGTTCCCACGGGATACGGGTGAAACCTTTGGCAGAAGCTATCCAAAAATATAATTAAAATTCATTATCATTTACTGTCTTTACTAAAATATAATATGTATGTATTATTATAAGCGTTAAAGCGTCATTATTTCGCTAATATATTTTCCTCTTCGCTATTTGTAGAAAGGCCACCATGAATTTAGTGATTACGTCATTATGAGTCAAGTTTGTTGATAAACAAGACCTCAATGGCCTTGTCCTTCGTTGACTTCGACGGAAAACTGGTTTCCAACCCCTTGAGGAAGTTTGGAAGCCTTTTGAAAGTCGCTACTTAATCTAGTGAGGAGTTAAGTTACTCACCCTTACTTTGTCATGTTATAACACTTGACTGATTAATATACCCTTTAAATACATAAAGAAGAGTTTGTATGATCGCTCTAATTTCAAGAACTGGGTACTGGACTGGTTTTAAAAATCTCCTAGTGTTAGATAGCCCATTTATCGAGAAAGGCTATTGGCTTATTTTCATCCGGATGTGCTTAGTAGTTCCCACGGGACGGTACAGGGGCAACCGCTATCGGAAACTAGTAAAAAATATATATACAGACACGTTTCTAGTTATATAATGTAGCAATTTTGCCTATTATAACGGTTAATTTTGGAGGATGATACAAGTCCTTTTCTAAACGGATAATTTGCGAAAATCGGACAATCTCGTGGTAAGCTTTTTCTAAAGCTTAAACGACATCGAAATAGGCAATCTTAGTTACAAATGACCTACGGGCGTCGCTCAGCAATAAAACTGATGATGCTAGAACGCTTTCTAATCGAATTGACTTGCAAAGTGAAATGCGAAGGATTTTAACTAAAATGTTTTATGGGTGCTTGTAAAAGTAATTCCACATAGCATAGCTTTTCCTGGATGTGTGGTAGCCGGCTGTACCGGCTGAAGCCGGTATTGGCAACCGGCTGAATAATACCAACACCAATACCGGCTGAAGCAAACATTCAAAAGATGTGCTTGATGCAAACCCATTTCTGTCATAATAAGGTCCAAAAGGTGATATGAAGGACCATAAATGATTGGTATGATTGGTCCTTCATATCACATTTTTTTTTTTAGCCCTTATTGTCCCAAAGGCCTCCCCGTTTTGTCTCCACACCTCTCGATCCTTAGAGTGCTCCCACCAGTCAGGGTTGTAGGCGTCCAGATCGTCACGCCACCTCTTCCGGGGCCTACCACGTCTGCGGTGGCCATCCTGTGGTATCCACTGAGCAACAACATTGGCCCACCTGTCTGGATGCATTCGGCTGACGTGCCCAGCCCAGTCCCATTTTAATTTTGCTGTTTTTTTGGCCCACATCGAAGATTCCTGTTTTGGAGCGTATGACGGTATTGCGTACTCGGTCATTATCACGACATTAATTAAACTTTTCGACGGAATAAAAACAATAACTTTTGCGTTTTCGTTATATAAAGACTCATTATATTCTACAATCTTCGACCAGTTTCATCGCGAAAACTGAACTACTAACCAACCGTTAAAAATTCGATCCTTATTAAGTGATAACGAGAGTCATGCCGATGGAAATCTTAAAAACTTAAGGCACAGTTGTAATAAGCTGTAATTCATTTCCTAAACAATTTTGTTTCATGGAACAATCTATGATGCATATGGATTACTTTTACATGTTTTGACTCGCAAATTAAATTCGTAAAATTCTCAATTTCTCGATTTTTTCTATCGATCCCTTTTTTTGCTTACACAGTGGTCAAAAATACATATTTATTTTCTAAAGTATTTTCTTTAAATGCAAAAAATCTATTTAAGGTTTCAAAAAACTTAAAAAAGCCTCAACCTCGCCTTAATGGTATCCCCAGCGATGTCTATTCACGTGCGTGAGTCACCCATTACGTCAGTTTGTCTTATATCGCACAGCATACAAAGCGGCTTGAATGTTACTGTATTAGTTTACATTTTTATTCAAATTATTGTCGCCACACCTGTTAGGATAAACTGGTTTAATTTCTAGATGTTTTATGAGTAGATGCAGTTTCTCGGATTGGCAGGAAATTAATAATTAATTTTATCGGATCAAAAGGTTTGTATGTACATCTGAATATCGTGTTTGAACTCTGTGCCAAAATTTTATATTGCAACATAAAATTTTATGTGAGGTTTGATCGTGAACTTTACAGTGTAAGTTAGGTATTCATTCATAAACGTGACGTAATACAGATTTTTTCTACAACCTTTATACAGCACAAAAGTTTTTGGACGGTAAAAAATCTGTCGGGAACATTTTTGGCTAATGCATTTTTGTCGTTTCAAATTCCTTACTCAAAAAGTTCTCGGAATGTCGCTGAAAATATTTTTCCGGCAACAAAGCGACTGAAATATCTCTGTGTGTAAACGTTTTCGTAAAAATCGTTTGTTAGCTCTTTCGTGTTTTCACAGCAGTGCGGATCGATGCCATCGGACGCAATGTTACGTTGACAAACCTACGCTTGGCCGGTACACCCACGTGATTGATTCACTTAATAAATATAAATATGCAGTCTATTTCTTCAAAATATATACTGATATGGTCATGAAAAATTGTGTGAAAAGAGCGGAGATTCCAATTTTTTGTGTAGTGATTTTGGTATAAGAAGGATAAAGATTTGAGCTATCTTAAGTAGATAGCTCAAATCTTCTACTAAAGTGAAGAATGGTAAATTAGGGACTGAATTTAATTAATAGCTCGAGTAGGAAAACTAATAATAGTACTTAAATGAATCAGAGAACTAGTCATAGAAGATTCTAATCGTTCATCGCTTTCTAATAAAAATATAGCTTTTCAATTTCTTATCTATGAATGGTGCTAATCTATCGGGCACCATGGATTTGTCTATTTATGATAGTGCGTTATAATACTAACGATGTTCTTAATCTATGTCAAGGCTCAGTTTAATCAGTCATTTATATTTGTTTATGATGTCATTATTAAGCAATCCTACCGGTTTTCTTCTTTTAAGCGTTTGTTTTATACCAAAACTTTATGAGGAAAAGCTCCGTTCGTCGTCACTATGGAAAACAAGATGACTAGCGGAGATGTCATAACACAATATATCTTAAGAAAGTAGCGCCCAAAAATGCGGGTGTTCGGGGGACGAGATGTTACTAACTCTACCCTCATACGCCTTCTTTCGAACCTGCCCACTCTTTTCCAAATTAAATTCGCCAATCAATCAAGATCCATCTTTGACATATTTTCCGTGATGTGACAAGGAATTAGGGTGCGTCCACATCTGGCGAATGCGCCGCGAATGCGCAGCACGCGAGCCGATCGCGAGCTGTCCGCGAGCTGCGCGCGTGCAGTCACTGCAATAGTTCGGTGCGCCTCTTTAGCGCAACTCACGCAAGGCTCGTATAGAGCGCGCGAGCGGCGCGCGATCTGCGCGCAATCAGTTCTCGCCCTTACAGTTCCGTATATTGGCTCAGTACTATCGAAGATGGCAGACGTCGCGCGCCGCCTGCGCGCCGCTCGCGTGCGGCGCTTAGGTCGCGCGCGAGCTGCGCGCGTGCGGCGCAGAAGCGGCGCACGAACAAAAATGCACGCGCGCAGCTCGCGGACAGCTCGCGATCGGCTCGCGTGCTGCGCATTCGCGGCGCATTCGCCAGATGTGGACGCACCCTTACGTTAATGTGACCTACAAGAGACTTACCTTCCTTATGGCATCTCCGCTATCTTTCCTTCCTCCGTGGTTGTCACTAACTAAAACGGATCACCTTTTTTTCGCAAATACCAAAGCAGCTTTCGCATTTATTAAACTACGATTAATATTAAAGCGAACTAAGTCATAAAGCATATCATATATAGCTTTTTTTGTTTAGTACCACTTTTAGTTTTACCTATGACGGTAATCTTGACCTTTCTTAACCTTTTAGCCTTGAGGATTGAGTAAAAAATTCAATAGAGCTTCATCCGTAGTGGAAGTCGTTCCTAAATGTTCACGTGTAGGAGCCTTTTGCGTTCCCCTATAATGGAAAAGAGGGGATGTTTTTGAAGTTGGTATTTCCTGCAGTTATCTCTAAATCTTAACTGTATTTCCTGGAAGAGCATCCTAAGCACACAATCACACTAGCAAGGTTGCGGGATTGTTTGAAAGAGTAACTACGGCTCTGGCATATAGAAGGGTTCTAGAAGCAATAAGGATGGGGTTTAGTCAGTAAAAGACTGACACGCTTTCTTCCTTTAGGGGGCAATTTGGTTATTACCCATCTCTATAAAAAAGAGTTTCTTAGTTCATCCCAAGTTAGGGTGCAGTCGTACAGTTACAAACGCGGCTCGCATTTTTAGTAGGATTGAAAAGGTTAGTAGAATTTATCGATTTTATTCTTCTTGTTTACTAAAGACGATTTTATAAATATCCAAGCTCCTTTTCTCAAATAATTCCCTACAGATGCAATATTAATATCTCCTAAGTTAATTTGGCAGACATGGTAAGTAGCGTATCCCCGGAGGGTGTTTAATTAAAACCGAACGTGCTTTAATAGGTCAATTTGCTGATCGTTTCATGCCAATTTGAGAAACAACTCATTAGTTTATTTATGGACAGAATGAAATTTTGATTTCCAAAACATGAGAGGCAGGATAAGTTTCGTGTTTTACAAGCTTATTAATAAGCTCTACTTACTTATATTACAAAGCCGAGGAGTTTGTTTGTTTAAACGTGCTAGTCTCAGGATCTGTTGTGATTACGATACGATAAAAAAATATGTATTTAATTGATTCCTATATCTTGAAGGATAAGTATATGCTACTTTTTATTCCGGTGCGTGAAATAGTTCCCAAGGGACGGGAGTCAAACTGCTGCCGGAAACCAGTTACAAATAGTTAAGGTAACATAATACATTACATTCATAAAAAACACGAGCTTACTTTGTCCACACATATCAACTAGACACCGCTTAACGTATCACTACGAACAAAGGTCACGATTGTCATTATGTTTATCCGTGATCGTTGTTACTAAATATTTTATTAATAGACTACTATTATTTACTTTGTTTGTGAAGTGCCGTTGATGTTTTGTCGATGTGTTTTATTGTAATTATTGGCACATAAAAAAGAAAGTAAGGAATTAAATAAGACTTTCTTTATGTTTATAGCGTCCGCCAGCGTTTTCACCTTGCTATTCTTGGGAACTACTTCGCGCACCTGGATAACAAAATGGCCTTAGTCCCTGAGATTAGCTAATCAGGCAAACATACAAACAAACTCCTCAGCTTTATATTATTAATATAAGCGCCTGTCGCTTGAATAGTGACCTATATTCGTCAAATGAGAGTCATGGAATTCAGACTGCAGGTGTTTGCAATTACACCTGTACATAGCACAGTTAGTATTTTTGGGCACTAGCCGCTGCCCTGACCGCAATTTAGTCTTTGTACTTCAGTTCCAGATTTTTAAGCCCTAATAAACTTTTAGGATTACTCAGAAACCAGCGAAATTAGACACTTCTCAGCCAGCTTTTAAAAAAATTGTTCCATTTCATTTCGTCCATTTCAAATGCATTAGTGGGACAATAACAAACGAATAGAAAACCTATCTATTCTGAATTGAATTCAAAGCGGAAGTTTTCAGCAATATAATCCAGACATAAAACTAGACTAATCTCTTTCGAATGCTTTCAGTGCTTCCGTTGTGAAGAGCTTAAAATAAGTCGAGACTACCCGCGATCGATATGACAATGACATTTTTATGATCACAGTCTTTAGATGCAAGTTTTATTAAAATACAGAAGTTTTCACATTTCTTCTCTGGTAGTTAAAATCTCTAACAGTGAGTTTCGTTAACAATAACTAAACCATAAACAGCTGTATACTCGCCGCCCATTAGTCAAATTGGCGGTGTGGCAACTGAAAATGGTTATTAGGTATATCATTAAAGTTAAATCATGCAATTCACCTTAAATATATCAAACAGTTGAAGAATTTACTTTTCAGCAAACAAACCAATAGACAATATTCTAGGCAAAAGAAAAAGTGCTATTATTAAGAAATCTTCCAAATATAGACAAACGAGATCTTACTTCTCAGAATTCCATTTAAAAATGTTACACGTAACCCTGACTCATGAATCCCATCCCTATACTAATATTCTGTCTCGCCCCGCTGACTAACATCCACCCCCTCCTACCCGGTGCATTTCTATAAGTGACGTCACCACGTGTAGCTTACATTGATCTGCATTTATTTATTGTTGTGTCAAGGTTATTTCTCTGCAGTATAATAATTATTCTTTTGGATTTCGTTGATTGAAAAAGTTAAAAGAATAAATTAAGTGTTTTTATGGAAATCCTGCAACATTTAATACAGGAACGGAAAATCATCATCCCAGTAGAATTAACAGTTTTATAAATTGAACCAAGTTTAGGAGAAACTGAAATTTTATTTTCAGAATAAAACTATTATGAATCATTTTATCTAATCTTAATTACCGTACACGCGATCAATTATACCTGTTAATAATATTTAGTTAAATAAGATAATATAAGACACCGTAAATTCATCCAAGTATTTCATCATCCGGAAAAAATGCAAAGAAAGTGACACAACTGCCGAATATACCAACTTTAACGTTTCGTTTCACCGAGATTCACACCAGCGGACGCTAGCACACTTTGTAATGTTAATTGCAAGAAAATACCGTTCTCAAATAGATTAGTTAATAACTGCGAATGTGTTTGTATTGAATTAATTTCCTAGATTTTTTTAGCGCAGCGGAATCTTAATTGTGTAGTCATCGAAATTGCTGTATCATTAGCCGAGAGACGAATATGAGTAATTTGTTTGGATTGGGTATCGTTTGTTTAGCTGGAAATTGATTTTTTTATTTGTAAAAAAAAGACAATATCGACTGCAAGCAAGCAATACCTCCTATCTGACTCCGGATGGATTTTAGGGTAGGGGCACAATAAAACTTAATAAAATCCTTATTCCGAGGTATAATGAGATACTGAAAATCCAAGTTTTCTTTTTTAACGCATAGGATTGATTAATAAAGTTTTTTTGTTTTTATTTTGAGTCTAAGGGTAGTTTATATTGTATCTACCGATACAAGTTTTTTTAAACAAAAATGTCAGATAGGAGGTATTGCTTGCTTGCAGTCGATATATTTAATCGATATGTAGTTGTTGTTAGTTCTTTCCTCAAAGTGAAACTGATAAAGGACGGGACATAAACATTAAAATTCGGGATTAAAAGCTAGTTAATCGACCTCGAAATAAGTACGACCTATTTTTTGTTGGCCTTTTTTAAATGGGATATATCTTACTAATATAAACGCGATAGTTTGTATAAGAATGTTTCCTTCACATGGTTTTTTTTTTCACTGAACCGCGTGTAGAAATTAGTCATCTAATATCCCACCCACTCTGGGTAAGAGTGGGAGTGTAGGATCAACTAAAAGGCAACCGCATTTCTTCGATCACTTTCCTGCTCCAAGGCCCAAGTGGAAAAATCCTCTTGTAACTTAATTCACATCATATCCTTAAATAACTCAATTTGGCTCTGGAATATTTTCGCCTCAAAAAATACTTGAAAGGCATCCCTCAACTTATCATAACCTTTTTATTTCGATAATAGTCTGCATTTTTTTTTTCTTGTTAATCCCAAATGGTTCCTAATATCAAAAATATAGACTCCAATTCAAAAGCTCTTTCCCCCTTGTTCCAGAACAAAGGTTACAAAGTAAAAAGCAGCAAGTACAGAAATGGCAGAGGTATACGGAGCCAGGAGACGAGCTGGAACCCACAGCATCCTCGCCCATGAAGAGATCGTCGAGGAACCTGTCAGATGACTTCGACAATGGCGATGAGGACGACTGTCCTTTGCCTGAGGCCGTACTTACTACCAATCTAGGACTTGATATTGTAGTTGTGGCAACTAAGGTACGTGACTGTGACTGTGTAAATTAAACTTTTGGACTTCTGGAATATAAAGGTTTAAGGTTCAAAGTGTAATATGGGAGAGTAAGAGGTATATCAAGTCAGTAAGATGTCTATGTCCAAGTGTAGAAAAATTACTGAGCCAATTTAGGAAAGGGAATCTGCAAAGCAAATCAATAACAGCTTCAAACTAAAGAAACGATGATGATGATGATCCGGTGACACCGGCAAACATACATAGTGGTATAAGACCCCTGTAACTTACAACATAACACCACTGTTATTGCGTTGGGATTTAAAATTTACAAGTTACATTGCTACAAAATACTTTTGCTGTTTTTTGTTTTCAAACTATTTTCCAGACACGCCATTTCATTGCAATAGTGTTCTTTTTTTATCGACCAATTAAACAGTGCCTCACTTAACTCCTTAACCATAACACAGGCTAACAAATTCTCCTCAGACTGACTACATGAGCACCCTGGAGAAGGAACACGATTACCGCGACGAACACTTTGACTTCATGCAGCAGTGGATCCGGCGGTTTTGTCTGCAATACGGAGCAGCTCTCTTCTACACCAGTGCTAAAGAAGATAAGAACTGCGATCTTCTGTACAAGTATCTAACGCACAGGATATACGGACTGCCATTTAGGACGCCCGCGTTAATTGTGGAAAAGGATGCGGTTTTGATGTGAGTAAATTTTGAAGATTTAGGTCCATTTTGGCACAGGTAAGACTCCATAAAGGACCCATGACTTCAGTCTACCTCTCTCAGCGGTTTCACCATAAAAGTGGGTAAGGAGGTCTTGTCTGCAATACGGAGCCATTCTCTTCTACGTGCTAAAGGGAAAAGAGCTGCAACAGATTTAAATGTAAAATTACTTCAGGAACATAATGTACCTTACTGTGTCCTTCATAAGGTTTATATCTACTACCTTACATAATGATATGTAATCAACCGTGCCATATGTCTTCAATAAAAAATATGTGTTGTTGCAGACCGGCTGGCTGGGACAGCATGAAGAAAATTAGCATATTGTATGAAAACATGCAGTCGTGTAAGCCAGACGATTACTACAGAGATGTCATTGTGCAGCCTGTTATTCGGAAAGTAAGTTATTTTTTAAAGGGAACAAATATAATGACCACCATAAAATGCTTTGATACCCTTAGTTTTGTAACCAGAAATATCTACTGAACACACGAAAAATAAAGTCTAAAAATGTAATAGTACCAGCTATTTTAGTCACGACTTCACTTTAAATTGTATTCGACCACCAAATTTAGTAAATGATCACCAACTCTTGACGACCAAATTAATATATTATTTTTGCCTAAATAAGTCACTGTGATTGCCATAACATGTAGGCTTATTACCAAATAAAGTATTATGATGCCATATTAAGTTATGTGTCCGGCTTGCAATGCATGCGTGAGTGTCAGTATGACGAGTGACAGGGGAAAATGGAAGAAAATGACATATTGCACCGACCCCAAGTAAAATTGGGAACAGGGCAGGAGAAAGAAGAAGATGTGTTTCTCAATACACTCCCTCGAAAACACACTCTTATCGCACTGTTTAGTTAGAGGCATGCAATAGACAATTTTCCACCCTAGTCCACCGTGCAGGAAAAGGGTCCCCATAATCTTATTACATTTATTGTATCAGGCCGAACTTATTTTTTTGGAGTCAGTTTACTTAAAACGCTAGTATAATTTTGATGATCATTTACTACTTTTGGGATAACAATGATTTATTTGGACTCATTTTGCTTAAATAGGATAGCAGAATTTAAAAACTTTGGTTATAATCTTACATTAAAATGGTGGTTTAATTTTGGTGATCATTTACTATTTTTGGCTTACGCATGATTTATTTTGGAGTAATTTCACTTAAATAGGATAGCAAAGTGTTAAAACTTTGGTTATAGTTTTACATTAAAATGCGAGTTTCATTTTGGTGATCATTTACTATTTTTGTCTGCTATTTGTTACTATATCTGGTGATCAGTTAAACATAAGCCTTTTTTAAATTGTATTAATTAAAAACGTCACTAAAACGTCTTCAAAAAGCCTTATACTTTTTCCTATATGATGCTACTGGGCTGGAGACATGGCAACATTTTCATTTTATTAATTAAGATTTTTTTCGATCAGTTTGCGTGTAAAATCGGGATAAGCATTAGTTTGGCCAGATTATCATAATTAATCTTACTGTGCATAATATCATCCAAGTTCAATAATAAAATAGGAAAAACGTTCGCTAGTCGAAATAAACATGTGAATATTAATAAGTTCATCATGAATATTATTTATAATCTGAAAAAGATATCGATATTGTCACATTTTTAGTACAGTTAGGTGCATTAAAAATATGTTGTAAATGTGTTTTCTGCACAGATTACACTCCAAAATAGCCTGACTTTCCGATTCACATATTTTGCATTCATATGTGTTCGATTTACACGAGACGTTGAGGCGTCAATCCTGAGTAGAATGATGGCGCGAGGCTTTAGTTTGTTTCGTGTCTATCAGATCGCGCGACTCTTTCTATCTTAATTGTAAATGGTGTGACGTTTTATACGGCGTGTGACGTTACAGACGTGCCTTTGAGTTTAATACATATATGGGGGGAGGGCAAACCAACATTGTCTTGTACCAATTGTCAACCTCAACTACCTGTGATTCAACCTGCGTAAAAACTGACGAGGCTCAGGCCACCGTCTGGTAGATATATAAATATCCCACACTGCGCTCACCAACACGCATGACCAGCGCGGAGTGTGGGCAAATTTCTCCACTTGGGGAGGTCTTTGACCAGTATTGAACGTTTTTAGGCTGTGATGATGACGTACATAATATTTATGTACATTTCCAGAGTGGAGCGAATCGCGAAGCCGAAGTACAGGCAGAGGATGAACAAGCGTTCCTACAGCGACAGTTGGCGGCGCTGCAGGCCGGCGCCCCCGCGCCTCGCGCTGACTCGCCGCTACGTGCTACACAACGTGCTACTGCGCAGGTATACTGTGTACTGAGTGTCATGTTGTGTACCAACAAGCGTTCCTACAGCGACAGTTGGCGGTGCTGCAGCCCACCAGAGACATAATTCAATTAAAAAAAAACATTAAAGTTAACTCACACAAAATTCACAATTAGGCTACCCGTCTACGTTCTACTTTTTGCGTTGTGACTAGGTTATCTGACCGATTTTTTGTAGGACTTGTGCGTTGTACTATTGTTGTTAGTACGTTAAATTTTTCTC
Source organism: Helicoverpa zea (assembly GCF_022581195.2). NCBI lineage: Eukaryota > Metazoa > Arthropoda > Insecta > Lepidoptera > Noctuidae > Helicoverpa > Helicoverpa zea. The sequence continues at coordinate 2,063,003 of NC_061454.1, forward strand.
CTACAAAAAATTACCACCAATTCTCTTACCTTACCTTCATTTATGTGCAATCATCAACAAAATCATTTTCCAACAGCTCGACGGCGCAAAAATCGGCATGGGACCCGGCACACCTGGCAACGAAGGAGTCCTTGCCAACTTCTTCAATTCCCTGCTGTACAAGAAGACGGGCTCCCCGCTGGGCCGCGCGGAGGGCACGCCGGCGGCGGCGGCCGCGCGGAGTGACGCGGCGGCTGAACTGGATCGTCTGACCAGGGCCAAGCGGCCCCCGCAGCCGCCGCTTGATCTTAACTCCTCGTCTGAGTGCTAGCGGGATAAGCACAGGTGAGATGAAATATGTTGACAAACAAAGTTGTCGGTCTTACCCCCGCCCTCAGAGACATTTAATGGTTACTTGAGCCATTCCTTAGTGAAGCATGTCTTTGACGATCTTTTCGTCACTAAGGAGTGACTATGTCATGTAATCATTATGTCTCCGAGTGCAAGGGAGTTAGAGTTTCACTTCACACAACATAATACTTCGAATACATACATAAGACAGTTTATAAGGGGACTATATAAGGGAATATATGCATAAAAGGAGTACATAAAGAAGTGAAAAAGGGATTACGTAGGGGTACTACGTAAGGGAGTATGTACTTAAAAGGGTAGTTTATAAAGAAAGTTTACACCTGTTTTGTTTTTTTACTTGAAGCGACTGCCTATCCGATCTCCACCTAGTTACCCGGGCAACCCAACATCCCTCGGCAAAACTATATGTATTTAGATTTTTTTACAATCAAACTACATACAGTAAATACAAATAAAACTGTAAATTCCAGGTACATGTAGTGATGCGGTAAGGACCGCGGCAGCACGCGTCACGCTACAGCCGGTGCCGGTAAGCTCGCGACTAAGGCTTACTGCCCATACGTATTCGGTTCATACTTAAACGGTGGACAACTCAACTAAAAACAACCACCAACGCAGATTTTTGAAAGATTGGCTACTTCATTTTTCTTCAAAACTACAGAATAACCGAAAACGCATAATAAATAGGAATAAGTCTCATCTCTGAATTCTAAACGACAATTTTTTTATTTTAAAACTAACAGTTTTTATTTTTAACGCTTTCCATGTTGAAATAATTAAAAAAATATCGTACTTACCAAGTTTGTCCATCACTACATCGTGAGAATCTCTAGCTAGATAATCGTAGATACATCGAAACCGGATCAGCATTTTTGTGTTGTAAGCACACAGATAGACAGGCTGTTGATATTTTGTGGCAGCTTTGAATTGTCAGTCTTTCAAAAATCGGATTTCATGTCGGCGAGAAGTGCGTACTGTTTAGTGTTGCCAGTTCATAAATAGAAAAAGTATTATGGTAATTTTTGAGTAAAATAAAACAACAATTAAATACTTTTAGTTCATGAGTGTATATTTTTGAAGCGGTAAATCGCAGACACTTAGATGCAGGCTTTGCAAAAAGCTATCTTTCTTCGTATGACAAAATTCTATTGAGATTGCCTGTAAACTTCACCTGGCTTAAGACATCACGATTTTCTATACTTAGTGATAAACTAATATTTTCAGCTGTCAGCGATGCTTACAGGACTGCGATTTACCTGCTTTGAAATATAATACTTATAAGCCCGAATACTCAGCCGTTACTTAACTTTTAAGTCGTACTTAAAATTGCTTAGATCGCTAAAAAAATATAAAAAATACTATTCCTACAAGTTGAGAAAACATGTACTTTCTTTATCTTGTACTTCAAAGTCTCGGCTTAAAATTAAGTGACGATAATTTCTTCCAGAACTTTCCTAAAGTATTATCTACACAGTACAGCACTTCCCGTCGATGTATCCTCGGCTTTGAGTCGCCACAATACCCACACGGCGATAAGTGATTGTATTATGTAACGACAATTTAGATTTTATATTATTTGTAAAATTAACTCGAAAGGGACGGGACGTTTTGGGTTCAAATGTTGATGTTTAGAAAAGAAAATAAAATATATATTCGCTTGAAATGTTTAGGAGCTTAAATATAGATAAAGGTTACCCTCTTTGATCAGTATTTTTTTATAAATAAAATAAATTTAAATGCAGTGTTGTTTTTTGGGTTGTTTACAAGCTTTTTTACAAATATGATGCAGTGTGATTTCGCTTCTTTGTTAACAAAATATTTTAATGTTCTGTTATTAGGACGTCGCCACACAATTTTGAATTTACAGTGAAACACTTTGATGTCTAACTCAATAACTGTGTATACAAGCCTTAATATATCGTAAAAAATCCACACCTATAATAAAAAGGTAGAATTTATCAAATATTAAAGTTTATTGTATTGTTACAACTAATAATTGTTGTAAATAGTATTTTTTACAAATCGTAAGACCCAAAACCGTCTCTGCCCTAAGTATAGGAACAACGTTATTCATACATTTCCATTACTATCGAAAATAAATGAGAATTTAATTTAATTTCCTAATTAAAACGCAACGTTTATTTGTAACATTGTTTATGATATTAAAATAAGTATTTATTTAGTTAGTCTGAAGTTAGTGCTGGGATACACGATTCTATTCATGCAAGATCAGAAAAAATATTTTCACACATACATAAATTAAAATGAAAGAATTCTGCAGACTGGCTAAAACTGTCAAATTGCTGTAAGCAAACAGATCAATCTTTGTTGTCAAAACAAAGGTGATTACTGTTTGACAGGGGGTCCGTTATTTAGTTTCAGAAGTTCTTTTTCCACTGTATTTTCTCTATACAGAATTTCATTTGTGAAAGAGGTATTATTACAGCACATTGCTCAGCTACGATTTAACTTAAGATCTTTTGGCTCGTAGCTTTTTTTGAACTACAATAATAGTAGATCCGTGTAACCCAGCACTTACTGCTATACGATACGAAAAACATTATCCTAGTGAAAGGTTTTGTTATCACCTGAGATTAAGGGAGTTCCAACCGATCTCCCGCGATGACTGGCGGTGCAGTGATACATGGTTTTATGCACAATCAAGTCACTATTTGTACAAAACATTCAACAGTGTATGCCTAATAATTATCTACGTTGTAAAACATATATTTTTAATTATTTGCTCATCAATCTTTTAGATTCGCTTTCCCAAATGGACTCAATGGTGACCTTTATTGTGTTGTGGTAACCGAATTTATTGATTATGGAATTATATTGAATATTTAGATTTTTTTTAATGTCCCATCCCTAATGTATTGTGTTTTTATTTTTACATTGTGACTGTATTAGATTGGATTTTGTTCACACGTGGTGCAATACTGAACATTCCAAACCTGGTTTGGTGCTTATTGTAATAGTAAAATTATTATTAATTAACATGGAGTTTCATTTGACGTTTCTTGCCTTTGCTCTCTTCACGTTTCGGTTAGAAACATTCTGCATTAAAGGTCACTATTATTCCAACGTAACATTCTAATTTACCAAAAATACATTCTGTAAGTAGATGGAGTACGAAATCATATCGTAGAGTACTTAAACGTTTTAGCAAATCCAAATGATAATGAAAATAACAGATGCAAAAAGCATGGCTTTTCCTAAACTTAACAAGTATTTATATCGATTAATAAAATATCTTTCAAATTATAACTTATTAACGTGAATAGCTTAGGTATTAATTAATTTTAGCAGTGTTTTTTGACAAAATTATGGGAAATATACCCTTGCTTTGATCTCCAATAGACTTGCAGAAAGGGTATTGGCAGCTAGAGATGTTTTGAAGAAATAGCAGATTTTCTCGATATACTTAAGAACAATGCTTTATTTGCTACGTTATAAATCCAAGATTGCTTCTTCTTTTGTTTATGGTTTAAGCTTACAAAAAAAATGGTATACGTCAAATCTGAGAAATTAATCGAATTCGTTTATGGGGATGATGTGATTACTTCTTTGATTGAATTTGGCAAATAAAGTTGAGTGATGTTGCAAAAGGGATATTTTAGTGCAGAGGTAAAATAAAATAAATTTGTCAAAAAACACTAATATGTTATTATTATAATAATAAACTCATTTGTATGATAACGGAGAAGTATTGGCAAGTTTTGATATGAAATATTTGTACAAGTAAATGATGTGGTTTGAAGCTAAAGGCTGGATTATTGTCTATTTTTATAAAGGGGATTAAATGTTAGGTGGCTAAAATGCATAATTTTAATAAACATAGACTATTTGTGAGCTGTGGGGAGTTTCTTCGACCACTTTGACAGGGTAACTCGCGGCAGTGTTGCCCTATGTTGTTACAAATATTTCCCCAGTTGATGTGGTCGCCTATTTATACGTATATTTATTATGAATAGTAATCAAGTATTTTTATATAATTGTAACCCTATGTAACTCTAACAGCTTTTGAAAATTTTGTGTACCTAATTCGGTGAATGTTCTAGAATGCAGATAACTTTTTGCTCATTTATTTTCTACTTTTAACATTTATGTACTAGTCAAATATCAGTTTGTTTTATATTGATTAACGACTACCTACATCTCTTTCTGTGATATATTTTTTATGTAGAACAAAATAATTTCCTTTTTAATCTGTTCTGTGTATGATGTATTAGCCACATAACATCCTCGTATAGGCATAGATTTTTTGTTTCCCGCTCAACTGTTACGAGAAAGACAAATTCTTTTTTCTTTTGTTGAATTTTGTTTAGTTTTAAAAAATATTCATAACATAAAATATTTTATGCATTATTTTTCCGATTAAAATTAAAAAAAGTATTTATTTAAAACATAGACTATAATGAATAGTTGGCTGTTTAGAAAAACAATGCCATTTCGGTTGTAATGAATACAGTTGAAGCTATAAGGCTTAGTGATTAGTTAGATTCTCAAAAGATAATTTTTGTTACGCTTTGCAATAGGTTAGATTCCAATATTTAATAGCAAAACATTTTAGTTTAACTATGTTATTTAAATAAATAAAAAAATACTAATCTATAAGCGATGCGCGATGGTCTAACGGCCAAGATCGAACGATTTATTTCTATTTGAGTGTATAAAAAGTATTTATGATAATATGGAATTTTAAAAAGTAATAAAATGCAGACAGTGAGCATCCATAATGTACTGGTGACATTTTTTTATGTTTTCCATCTCACTATTTGGGTGTAACTTTATTGTACATGGAAGCTTTGGGAGTCAAAGTTAGTACTAAACAATGCGTAATATTCAGTAAGAACTCAATCACAGGCAAGGAGGTCCTTTCACTCGAGAATCTCTCCGACTTTCAACCTTATTTTAAAAAATATAAGGTTGAAAATTACAGCCCTCAAGTAAAACTATAACAACTGACAGTCTGTTAGCATATAGAATCAATAATACCACTTCTTTGACCCCCAAAGCTTCTAAATCTTATCGCACACTCATCTCTGTAAATATCCTTCCTTTACAGAGCTAATGCAGTGAATATCAAACACTTATTGTAGTTGCAGCGGTTATGTCTAATTGTAAGCTTATACGCGATACTGTACATAATTTGAATAAACTAGCACGGGAACTGTTCTGATCAATTTTGTGTTTTATTTTGCCGTTTTTTTTTTTCTTATTCATGAACCTCTGAAGAAAATGAGAATATTGTTTTCGTAGAAATTCATAAAGCTATGGAACTTCCCCCCTAAATTCTTGGTCATCATAGACATAAATAGCCAAAGGAGAAGTCATCGACTTTTTGATACGTATTTAGTTACTAAAGTGAATTATCGCTGATAAGCCCTGGTAGATGGACGATGACTACCAGCTTTCTTTCTATACATATGCGGCCTACGAGAAGAGGCCTGCGTGGTCTTGCAGTGGCTGATCCGAATGTGTTATCGCAAATTCGCAAGGCTGGTTGTTGAAGAATGACAAAGAAATAAAATTGGCGATATGGGTTTCGTGACGTTCTGCAGATGTCTCCTTAAGTTTAAGACAGAATCTAGCTAAGCTAGACTGTAATGAGTAAGTAAAAACAGTCAACATTACCATTAGGTTTTCATTTAATCCGTGCCGTGAAAAATTCCCAACTCAATTCTTCTTTAACTTTAATCAATACACTATAGATGGCGCTACAGTTGGTTGCTGATGTGTGTTGTATGAGATATTTCAAATAACAAAAGTTTGAAAAATATGTCGCAGTTTGAATTGTTCAAAAGCATGACCAACAGAAATATAACGACAAAATATATTATAAGTCTATGCAAAATATCGAGTTTTTGCGCGCTAAATAAATAAAGATGTAACATACTCTGTGGACGCGTTCTTGAACGCAACGTCAAACCGAATGTCAGTAACGACGCGCTAGTGATGTACTCCAAACCAATTTAATTTTCTTAATTGAATGAAAGAAGTAAGTAATTGAACGTCCGATGAAAGCAAGTAAGAAGTAATAACTTAAAGAAATAATCTACAGAATTAAAAGCATACTGTTAGTTCAAGTGTATATAAAAAAAAAGAATCATTTAGTTAGGCCTTTTCACATCATCGATGATTCATTAAAAAACAAATATCTAGAGTATCTGATTCTAGTTCTAATGAAATAAATGATGTTTTTTAATAATTGCAATCCCAGGAAAGCGATTTATTTATACATATACTTCTGCCACTTAAAATACATTTTACCTATTCAATTAATTACAGTATTCAATTAAGCAAATCGATTGCTAACTCAACGTAAGCACGGCACGTAACTATCCGTTATCTATTGTCATTCTCTGTCACAGAGACAGAGACAGCCACAGAGACTCTGTGGCTGTCAATGTGTCACTTTATTTCATTGTTGCGATATATTTGCTGACGGGGAGCTGTATGTGGTTATGTAGTGTTTTTACCTGGAGACCGTAATTATTTTCATGATTACACGGAGATAATTACTGCGATAAGTGCAACAAAAGGTGGTTTATTCCAATAGCTTAATGTACCCGTGAACAATCTCAGTGCTAGTGAGTAACGTAAGAATCTATTAATAGTTTTTTTTCATCAAATGTCTCTTAGTGAAATTTGTAATTAGTGTTGTTATGATCGATATATAATTTCGAAGTGGCGGCCAACGAAATGGGGCAAAGTCCGAGCTCCGTGTTGGGCAAGAGCGGCCGGAGGAGCTCGTTCCGGAGGTTCGTGCGGCGGAGTAAACTGAACAAGTCGAATTTGAGTCACACGTTCAGTTTGCCGCCTTCTGAAGACTATCCGGAGCTGATGAACGTGAACACGGCCACGGAGGAGCAGCTGATGACGTTGCCGGGGGTGAACAGGCAGTTAGCGCGCGAAATAGTGCGGCATAGACAAATGATAGGAAGGTTTAAGCGAGTGGACGACCTCGCACTTGTCTCAGGTAAATAGAAATTAAATTGACGACAATGCAAGTTTACTTAGCACTTTTACATACACAGAACAAAATTTTACTGCTAGAAAATATCACATTAAATTCTTGACCGTTATTTGAAGCTTACTAGTTTGAGATAGGCACCTACGTGTTTTCCGCTTTTATCTCTGTCCTTTTCTACCCCATATCTTGCATCTCTCTCGCACACCGACCAGTTTCACTCCCCACCAGGCAGGAGGCGACGAGTGTTCTCGGCGGCCACAGTTCGTCATTGGCGTCTTGTTTTCCGCCCGAGAAGGTTGGTCTAACCAACCGCTGTAGTATTTCGTTGAAAAATAAACTCAGTGCTCTCGCAGAACACAGGTGAGTTTATAATATTTTATACAATTTGTTAACGGTTTTACCGTTCGATATTCGATTTTGCGAAATCAAGTGTTAATATTTTGTACATCTACCCCTTTTTTGTCACGAGTTTCTTCCGTGTACTTTTTTTTTTTTTCAGTAATTTGTTTTCAGAATGAGTGACTTATAAAGCAAATACGGATGCGGTAAATAATAAAGCTACCACAGCCCGTGCACGTGACTATGGAAAAGAAAGCAAGCCCGAAGTTCCTAAGGCACCTGTGGCCCTAGTTCAATCCTGCAAGGCGTTCAACTTTTTGACAAAAAAGAATGGTGTGAGGTGCGGTCCAACCAGCATCTCCTTAGTTCGGACTGGTCACTACCGCACTTGAAGAGGGCTGGTGGTGTCAAGAAAGCTTTTCGGCCTTGAAAGACTTGGTACGCTCCCCTCGGACTGCCAGTAAGTCTGTTAGCCACCCCCCATGGGGGTCGGCTCATTATCACGGCGTGTGATGGTTTTCGGCCTTGAAAGACTTGGTACGCTCCCCTCGGACTGCCAGTAAGTCTGTTAGCCACCCCCCATGGGGGTCGGCTCATTATCACGGCGTGTGATGGTTTTCGGCCTTGAAAGACTTGGTACGCTCCCCTCGGACTGCCAGTAAGTCTGTTAGCCACCCCCCGTAGGGGTCGGCTCATTATCACGGCGTGTGATGGTTTTCGGCCTTGAAAGACTTGGTACGCTCCGCCTAGGACTGCCAGTAAGTATACTAGCCACCCCCCGCAGGGGTCGGTTCATTATCACGGACCCGCGCAGGGTACCAATCTTGCATTTTGCGAGTCGCAGCATCATTACAAAGCAGGGACCAGTAAGTATACTAGCCACCCCCCGCAGGGGTCGGTTCATTATCACGGACCCGCGCAGGGTACCAATCTTGCATGTTGCGAGTAGCAGTATCATTACAAAGCAGGGACCAGTAAGTATACTAGCCATCCCCCGCAGGGGTCGGCTCATTATCACGGACCCTCGCAGGGTACCAATCATGCATGTTGCGGGTCGTACCATCATTGCAATCTACCCTCGCAGGGTGGCTTTTTGGATCGACTTTCGAAGAGTCGCCATTATAACCTTCCCTCGAAGGGAAATGGTAATCACACTCACGCTGAATGGCGTGTGACGCAAAACTCTAAAAGCTCCCTTGGGATATCACGAGTAAATTACAATAGGAACCATGTCCAACAGAGGAAACAGAAAGCGTCCAGGACCGCAGGCGGACTTTGATGCGTCCAACAAGGCACGTAAGTTATGACTTTCCAGGCGGGTTGCCTAACATTATATCAAGACCAATGGAAAGAAATGGGAGCTCCGCCTTTCTTGTTAAAAATAATAACTGGGTATCGCATACCATTGGCCAAAAGCCACCTTTGATAGATAATGCCAGATTTGACCAGAGAGTCCAAAGAGATGGATGTCGTCATATCCCAAATGATAAAACAAAAAGTTCTATTGATAGCTGCAAATTCTGCCAGCTTTCTTTCCAATATGTTTCTTGTGCCCAAAAGGCGACGGAAAGAACCGTCCAATACTCAATCTCAAGGTTCTCAACAAGTTCATAATTACGGAACCCTTCAGTTTAATAAATGTTTTTCGGGTGCTAGAGTTTCTTCAGAAAGACGAATGGCTGCGCAAGTGGATCTCGCCCAGGCTTACTTCTACCTTCCGGTAGCCGAAGGTCACAGATATGTTCTTCGACTAGTATACAGAAGAAGACTGCTTCAGATTACGTGCCTACCATTTGGCTTAAGCACGGCACCCAAGACCTTCGCCACAGTGACCAATTTGGGTGGCTCAAACTTTGAAAACTCAAGGGTTACTTATAATTGTGTATCTCGATTTTCTGGTGGCTCACCAAGATATATTTGCCTACTTTGGGATCATTTGCACCATGTTTTGGATGGCAAGTGAATAAATCGCAAGCATTATCAACAAGATAATGACAAAACGCACTACGTGACAAACAGCACGACAAACTTAGAAGACCTGCATAGCTTGATAGGACTTTTAAACTTCGCAAGTTTTCGTTGTTGCATACGGCAGACTGCATTACCGGGCTCTCCTCACTATCCTCAATGCAGTGTTGAACAGCAATCTATACCTACCCTATTCATGGAACCGTGAGCCAAACGGTGAACAAACCATAAAAAGGGTTCTTATAAGTCACGATTGAAGTAATGATCATATTTTATAAAAATAACTACGAAAGTAATATGCTGACAACATTAGAAATGATATTTTAGAACGATGTCTGTGGAACTTATGCAATCTTTTCAAACTTAATTGAAATCAAATATGTATAATAAATGCCGTAAATTATTTTCTTAATTTTAATGAAATATGTAGTAAATCGTTTACATGTAAAATGAACCTAGAAGTCTTGACTGTCATACATAGAACCCTACTTAATTGAAGACCACAGATACTAAGAACATTTTACATAAAAATGTGACGTTTTTGTCATCGGTCGGGTTATACCCACCATTTTGAAAAAGTGTCATTCTTTGGTTACATTGTGGGCTCACGGCTCGGTGAATGGAGTATAGCAATGTTGAACCTACCAGCAGATACCTTAGCAGATCTAAAGTGGTGGCTGGTCAGCTGCCACCAAACCTTGGATATTCATTCGCCACTTCCCTGTCACCTTATAACCACGGACGCCTCCGATGTAGGATGGGGGCACAACTGAACGGAACTCCCGTAATGGGTTCATGGAACGAGAGAGAAAAAGGCTTTCACTGCGATCTGAAAGAGATGCTTGCAGTATTAACTGGAAAATCACGGCAAGTTGCTAAAGAGATCAACAGCCATTTTTCAATGCAGAAATGGGACTGTGGTGTCATATCTAAGAAATCAAGGTGGCACCCGATCAAGGAGCCTACCGAACTTGACGTACAGAGTATTCAGTTATCTTGAGCTGTATCAAATCTATCACGTCGTGAATCATATACCAGCCCTATTCAACAGTCAGGCAGACCATCTCTCCCGACACAAACCTCCACCGGAGTGGCATCTTGTATCAGCAGTGGACCTATTTGCCTCGAAGCGAGCCCAGGGACACATAGTTGTGTACTACGTGCCCCTAGATCTGAAGGACCCGAAAGCGGGGTTCCACGATGCATTTTTCTCAAGTTTTGACTTACCCGCTAGCATGGGTATTACCGCCACCTTACCTTATACCGTAGGTCCTCAGTCATCTCAATTCAGGAACGGGAGTTAATCTCATAGTAGTTCCTTCGGTGGCACCAGGTATTTTGGCGAGCAGATTTGAAGTCCCGATCATTAGCAGTACCCTACACACTGATGAACCTCGAGCAGAAACCGATAGACACAGCAACGGGGATACCCCCTGCCAAGGTCAAGGAAATGGGGGGGGGGGAGGGACAAGGAGTCTCTCCGACTGAAGTCTTCTTCAATCCACACGCAACACTTATCAATCAGCTTGGAGTCGATGGTTAAATTGGGGCGAAAAGTATGAAATTGGATCCTATGAATCCTTGAATCCCTATTTGGACCTATACTTACTTACCCAATTTTTAGCGGACTTACACATAGTAAATAAACTAGCATACAATACTATTTTATTACACAAGTCAGTTATAGCTACACTATGCAATGCAGAAACCACTCTAGAGCTAGGTTCACACGTTCTAGTCGGACACATTTTAAAATCAATAGCGCTGAGCAAACCTGTTCCCCGGGAAGCCGTCCATCTGGAATATTGACCAATTGGTAACCTACTTAAGTGCAGTAAACGTAGACGAGAATAATCCATTTGCAACTTCCAGGCACACTGCTGCTCTTTCTTTTGCTAGCTTGTTTCGGAAAGGCGAGTCCATGATCTTTCCTTGCTTGCAATAGACCCAGAACATTTCAAAAACAACAAAGATAATTTAATCTTATGGCCAGTCTTTGACTCTAAGACCGACAGTTCTAGTCATAGGCAGTCGGGTTGTTGTTTGATGGATAATCAGGAAAATATAAATCTAAGTCCAGTGTATTGGGTCAGAAAGACTAAAGCCTTGTTAGAAGATAGACGGACATCGGCTAATTCCTTAAATTTATTTATATCCGTTAGAGGCCAACCAAAGGCAGGCACCCGAACGATGATGCGGGTGGATTAAGACATTGTTAAAAGAGGCAGGAATAACTACAACCCCAGGAAGCTTCCACTCGGCGGTAGCGTCAAAATCTGTGTTGACAATATACCTTTGGACGATATATTAGCAAAGGGTAATTGGCGATCAGGCAATACATTTGCCCATTTTTACAGAAGGGAAAGATACCCACTAAATAGAAGTAGCAAGTTATCTCGATTATTTAATTAATCCAGCTGATTAATGTCTATATTTTTGTTACTATTGTTATTAAGAAGTATCGCAATGTTTTTGTTAATTACTATTAGAAAATGAAATCAATTTTTGCTTTTGTTCTTGCATCTCTCTTTTAATTTTTATTACTCATCCTTCGAGCCCCTTTCCCAACTATGTTGGGGTCGGCTTCCAGTCTAACAGGATGTAGCTGAGTACCAGTACCAGTTAACTTTGATTACATTAGTATTCCAGGACGCAATACACATACTTACATGTGATTACTCGTGTACCTAAGTACCTATTTACATACACAATTTCATTGTGCTTTTGCTCACATTGGCGTCCACTTCCACCAGGCGATAACAAACACGTCTCAAACTAGTAAGCTTCAAATAACGGTCAAGAATTTAATAGCAGCGTTTTACCTGAAATAAAACGCATATTAAATACTTACCTTATTTGAAGCTTACATTTTAATTTCTGCCTGGTGTTTTCGACTCAATGACGAACTGTGGCCGCCGAGAACACTCGTCGCCTCCTGCCTGGTGGGGAGTGAAACTGGTCGGTGTGCGAGAGAGATGCAAGATATGGGGTAGAAAAGGACAGAGATAAAAGCGGAAAACACGTAGGTGCCTATCTCAAACTAGTAAGCTTCAAATAAGGTAAGTATTTAATATGCGTTTTATTTCAGGTAAAACGCTGCTAATATATTTGTTTAGGAATTAATATCTATTTGAATGTTGTTTATTCAAGAGTAGGACTTCCTTACAAGTATGTCAAGGCTTCAATTCAAGCAGAAATAATTGTTACTTTTTACCAACATGTACTTTGGTAATTGTCTGCCAATTTGGAAGAATAATTAATCAACAGCAATAACAACAATAATGGGATTAGTATAGAAACAAAGAGATTTATATTGTCTATTTCTCTATCGTTCTTTATAACAATGGGATTTTACACAGTTACATGTTAACAAAGTAATAACTTGCAGAAACATCCTCTTATAAATCATTCAGCTTAATTAAACTTGCTTGCATGATACTCCAGTAAAGGACAATGCCAGGGTGTGGGCTCAAAGTTTGCCCAGCAGTGGGAGTAGTTTCAGCTGGTTCCATAGTGCACTCTGAACACGAAATCCAAATATTTTTGAAATCGGTCCCAGAGGTCCCGAGAAAAACCGGTTCAAATGGTCTCCATAGATAGTCACTTAACAAAGCCTGAGCCATTTGCCCAGTAGTGAAAGTGGTGGAAATTCGTTCTTTACTGCACTGTTAACACGAAATCCAAATATTTTTGAAATCGGTCCCAGAGGTCCCGAGAAAAACCGGTTCAAATGTTAAACTTGATCAGTCACTTTATAAAGTCCAAGCCATTTGCCCAGTAGTGGGAATGGTTAGAATAGGTTCTTTACTTCACTCTTAAGACGGAATCCAAATATTTTTGAAATCGGTCCCAGAGGTCCCGAGAAAAACCGGTTCAAATGTTAAACTTGAACAGTCACTTTATAAAGCCCAAGCCATTTGCCCAGTAGTGGGAATGGTTAGAATAGGTTCTTTACTTCACTCTTAAGACGGAATCCAAATATTTTTGAAATCGGTCCCAGAGGTCCCGAGAAAACCCGGTTCTAATGTCCAACTTGAACAGTCAGTTTATGAAGCCCAAGCCATTTGCCCAGTAGTGGAAATTGTTAAAATAGGTTCCATAGTGCACTCTGAACACGAAATCCAAATATTTTTGAAGTCGGTCCCAGAGGTCTCGAGAAAAACCGGTTCAAATATTCTCCATAGATAGTCACTTAACAAAGCCTGAGCCATTTGCCCAGTAGTGAAAGTGGTCGAAATAGGTTCTTTGCTGCACTGTTAACACGAAATCCAAATATTTTGGAAATCGGTCCCAGAGGTCCCGAGAAAAACCGGTTCAAATGTTAAACTTGAACAGTCACTTTATAAAGCCCAAGCCATTTGCCCAGTAGTGGGAATGGTTAGAATAGGTTCTTTACTTCACTGTTGTCACGAAATCCAAATATTTTGGAAATCGGTCCCAGAGGTCCCGAGAAAAACCGGTTCAAATGTTAAACTTGATCAGTCACTTTATAAAGTCCAAGCCATTTGCCCAGTAGTGGGAATGGTTAGAATAGGTTCTTTACTTCACTCTTAAGACGGAATCCAAATATTTTTGAAATCGGTCCCAGAGGTCCCGAGAAAAACCGGTTCAAATGTTAAACTTGAACAGTCACTTTATAAAGCCCAAGCCATTTGCCCAGTAGTGGGAATGGTTAGAATAGGTTCTTTACTTCACTGTTGTTACGAAATCCAAATATTTTGGAAATCGGTCCCAGAGGTCCCGAGAAAAACCGGTTCAAATGTTAAACTTGATCAGTCACTTTATAAAGTCCAAGCCATTTGCCCAGTAGTGGGAATGGTTAGAATAGGTTCTTTACTTCACTCTTAAGACGGAATCCAAATATTTTTGAAATCGGTCCCAGAGGTCCCGAGAAAACCCGGTTCTAATGTCCAACTTGAACAGTCAGTTTATGAAGCCCAAGCCATTTGCCCAGTAGTGGGAATGATTAAAATAGGTTTTTTACTTCACTCTTAAGACGGAATCCAAATATTTTTGAAATCGGTCCCAGAGGTCCCGAGAAAAACCAGTTCTAATGTTAGCCAGCCATTGTTAGCAAGCCATTTTAAGCAGCCACAAACCTAACAACCTCTTTTCTTGATAGATAGAGATATATATATATCAGATAGACGTTTAAAGGTAATTGTTGTTTCTCTTGCTTTTCAGTCTCTATCTACCACAATCAGTCCTAAGTTCGAGTAGCGTCATGCAATTAATATCCTTAATGGCAATGGAAAAATCTTATCAAGACGAATAAAATAAGCTCAAACACGAGGTAGTAAATAGATACCGTTGAGGAGTTCCCTCGTCTCACTGTCGTCTCCATCGTCAGGTCAGGTCTTAACCTCCACAGTTTTGTGGTGTCGGAGACATATACCCGATTGACAAGTTTTTATTCGATATGTGCTTACAATTTCCGAGAGTTCCATAATGTTTTAAGGTTTCTATCACCAGACCCTGGACCCTGGAACTATTTGGAAAGTAAATCCTTTTAAACAATAAAATGATTGTTTAAATCGGTTGGTAAACGACGGAGTTATGCACGTACTTACGTAAAAAGAATACAAACGAACTGAGAAACTCCTCCATTTTTTGAAGTCGGTAAAAAAAAATCTCGTTCAATACCTCGTATTTGTCGAGTAATATTATAATGCATTTCAATTAAGGTAATAAAAGTGGAATAGTTAAGAGTTCGTAAGCATATTTTTCGTAGTATTGAATAAGAGTCAAACCAGTTTTTCTCAGCACTCCTGGGATAGATTTCGAAATATTTCGGTCTGGGACCTATTATAAGCCTATGGAACATAATACACTATGCAGTTACTGTGGGCAACTCTTGAGCCCAACTTCCATACAAAGAATAGCATTGTCCTTTGCAATATTGCATAAAAACTTACTTTTATGAGTCACTGAATATAAAGAGACAGGTAAGCAAAAAAAATAACAAATTGTAAATCAGTTTTCTGTTGTGTTAAACATGTTGAGAAAACAATATCTTAAACTATTAACACACATAATATTCTGCTCATCATCCTCCGAGCCATTTCCCAAACTATGTTGGGGTCGGCTTCCAGTCTAACCGGATTCAGCTGAGTACCAGTGCTTTACAAGAAGCGACTGCCTATCTGACCTCCTCAACCCATAATATTCTGCTCATGCACATGATAAATCATTATTTGAGTAAATATTATTGCCTAAGCAAAATATTAGGCACATTTGTGGTATGAAAGCTATTTATCAATTGCTGACCACTTTTGTTTGGTTCTAGTTTTAAACAAGACAGACACAATTCAATCAAGTCTACACAATTGAATAACATTTACAATAGAATTGACTGTGAATAAAGTTTGTGTTTAGTTCACATACTTCTTCATTTATAATCTAATAATAGAACAAAACGATTTATTTACCCTATACATTAATAACATGTTACCCTTTTAGGTATAGGAGCTGAAAAGCTAGAATTACTCAGGCCAGAAATATGCACAAACATAAGGAAACAAATATCTAGAGCAAGTTCACGGACACAATCGTTAGACAGTGTGCGGATACAGTCGGAAAGTAAACTGTGCTCGGTAAACTCCTCGAGTGTGTTCCAATTACAATGTGTACCGGGCCTCAACCAAGAAATAGCCGCAAACATCGTTGATTACCGAAACAAAAAAGGTCCGTTCAAATCTTTAGACGATTTAATCAAAGTACGTGGTATGGACATTGTTAGGTTAAGTACAGTTAAGCAGCACTTAAGTTTGGAACCGAGAAAGTGTGAGAGTGTACAGCATTTAACGAACGGACATGTGAACGGGTGGAACGATGTTGAAAGTATGCCAAATGGGGTCTCAAGTACCCCAAAGACACCGCATAGAAAGAGTTTGTCAATGCCAACAAATGCCAAGTTTCCTATGACATTGCCAAATGGGTTTGCCACTGTCCCAGTGAATGATATCCTGGATTTACTATCAGCATACTCGCATAGGCCTATAGTTGAAGAAGTATTCAACTATGAGCGAGATGGAGTGAGATGTGGCCGTATTGCCTCATGGAACCTTCATCAGCTTAGTGTGGAGAAGATCACGAACCCTGGAGTCAGAGAGGTCGTTTGCAGGACTATTTTGGAAAATAAGTAAGTTTTTTTTAACATTATTTTGTACCCACTAATCCACTAATAAATTTGATTTAAAAATTTGTCCCCCTTATAACCTAGTCAGTTATGTAATTGAATTTAAACCGTCTAAACATAATTAGATTAATTTAACAAATACCTTGATTAAATATAATTACCACTATAAATCATTATATAGTAGAGTTATAACTAAAAATACCCAACTGTATTGTATGTCAATTATGTATAATGACGTGTCAGTTTGATTTATCACTTCGATTGTCTTGGCTTTCACTGTTAAATTAGTTCCTAATGAAAAGCTAAATATTAATTATGTGAAGACAGTTTTTAAAACGGAAGTGGTAACTTAAATCGGATTTTATTGGAATACTATCCCGACCCTGTACCAGGATTCCGGATAAAAATATAATTCGCCTATTTTTTATCACTTTACTACACTTTTCTACTTTCATACGGATGTTATTAATTAAAACATTAACCAGTTTCGGATGCGGATTTTCGCGACAAACACGGGAATTTCCCTTCCAGTATTTAGCAGTTATCAAGTTATTTTTGTCCAAGTTTTGCACAAAATAGATAATTACAAATGCAGAACTTGTAATTTCAAACCGCAATTTAAACTGTAACTTAGTTAAAAAAAAATATCTTTTCCTCATACAATGAACAGTGGTAGAGGAGGAATATAAAACGATTAATATAGTGTAATTAGGCATGTAGATAGTTGTATTTTATTGCACTTTACCTACGTAAAAAACGCGTATAAACATACCAACACAATATTTCAGTACATACAAAAAAAATCTTATGCTTCCCTTCAGAATCATTCAATTCATTTTGAATTGAAAATTGTACTAGATAAAAATGATTGAAGAGTAAGCTTCTGAAGTGATGTTCCACCAGCTTCCACCTCCAATATTACCCGTGACCCGAGGGAACTACTTCCCGCCCCCGGAAGGGGATACATATGTAGAGTAGCCATTGGGCTTCATACTATCTATGTTCCAAGTTCCTAACTCCATTAAAATCGTTACATGAAAGCCAGATAAACAGATATACAAGAGTTACTTTCTCATTTATAGTGTTAGTGAGGATTTTCAGTGTCTAATTTCCTTCCAGACATGTCATGTCTTTCAGCAATCATCCCATAATTCACCATACTCTTTCAAGCAATTATATCGTCCTTTACAAAGGCCACTCGGACTTTTTGCGTTTGACCTTCTTCGATAACTACTTATCTGTTCCGATAATACATATTATAATACAATATCGGTTAATAATGGCCTGTAGTTTCAATTAAATCCGGATTGGCCTAATAACCTAATGTACCTTGTAATTAAGAAGCTCTGTAATCCGAGTTTTATTATTAGAATTTAATAGCTTCCTTCTGTATTGTCTCTTTCTCATCATCATGTAGATCAGTATCATACTAATATATTAAATCTGAAAAATATGATTGTTTGTTTGAACGCGCTAATCTCGGGAATAGCTGGTCCGATTTGAAAAAAAAATACCTAGTTACCTATATGGGCGCGAAGAGTTAGTTCGATAGGGAAACGAACGTAACCGCTCTCAGAAGCTAGGAAAAATCATCTTTTGATTACGGTGGGAAGCCATTATGTAATGCACTTGATGATTTACGTTTATATATAACGACATATGTAAACTAGAAATCATGTTGCAATAATCACTAAGTATTCTATTCTTGTACCTACCTAGTTGGTTTGTCAAGTCGCGTTTTCGTACGCGTCTCTGTATAAAATTTTGGGCCATGGTACCACCTATCTCTGTGCTAAAATTGTCTCACAAAAGGTGCAGCATTTATAATGTGAAAGGGTAATGACCTCACTTTCGCATTTAATTATGTTAATAATTCTAGATTTTTGATAGAATCTACTAAGAAATGATAAGAGCTATGAAACTATAGAAGAGTCAATTTTTAACCGATCGCTTAATCAGACCCTCGAACACTGCTCTGCACATCCTGATAAAAGTAGCCAAGACCTTTCCAAACAGGCAAATGGACTGTTTAACACACAACGATTTTTTAAAATCAATCCAGCACTTCCTGAGATTATACCTTCAAATAAACAGCTTCACAATATTAAGTATAGATTCATACTCTTTTGAAGTGTACATAATAGTTTGTACTATTCACGTGTTTCCTGTAGTTATAAAAGACTGTCAGTCATGCTTCACAATGCTCGCGCTTGGACATGACGGCTATTCAGTTTTTGTAATTATGTTTATGTACGTACCTACATATAGTATGATCATTAGTGACTTTACGATCAATTTGAAACTATGA
This sequence comes from Helicoverpa zea, assembly GCF_022581195.2. NCBI lineage: Eukaryota > Metazoa > Arthropoda > Insecta > Lepidoptera > Noctuidae > Helicoverpa > Helicoverpa zea. The sequence continues at coordinate 2,082,083 of NC_061454.1, forward strand.
AATGATTTCGTTTTAAATGTATGGTTGGACTTTAGTTTGTACTTCCTTAACTTTTATCATTAACATGATGAGACCCACGTGAGACATTTACCTAAGTCATATTCATTAAAAGACTCCTAGGGTTTTCTAGGAACACACTTCTTAGAAGTTTTGTTCAGAATTCATAACTAATCGGACTAAAATATTGCTGATACAATACTTCTTCTTCACAAAGCTTGGATTATCCATCAGTATAACCTACTTGAGACTATTTTTTTATCCATCTCCTGGAAGTTCGAAGTAGTCGCCACGGGACACGAGTGAAATCCTAACGAGCTAGACTATCATATTTATCATTTGTTTTATAATTTTAATTAACAATTATTTCCACCAGGTTATCACTAATAGCCGTGCAAGATGTGTTAGAAGAAGCTGCGTTGAAGATCATATGTGACGAGCTGAACTCGCCGGTATTAAGGAGAGTGAGAGAGTGGAGATGCAATAGCCAACGGTGGGAGTACTGTATTTCCGAACGAATAGAAAGGTAAGTGTGGGCATAGAGTTAATTGGTTATAGAGATGACAAATATTTTTTGTCTGATTTGAATTTAACTATCCAAATCACCATGTTTTGGTGATTTGGATAGTTTATTTTTGTGTATACATAATAGGTATGTAAATAGTCGTATTCTGTGAGCTTGATGACACACTTTCAAAAGATTGAAAGTGGTCGCTAACAGTTGAAAATCGGTTCTTAATATAATATGGTACCTTAAGGATTTTTTCTATGTACAGTAAGTGTGTTCAGTTTGATTACATTCACCAAAAGTCGAAGAACGATTTAAATTTGGTCTGTGCGGAAATTAAATCCGTGACGCTCACTACAGACAGTTTGCAGTCTTTATAATACGTGCTGTGAATACAAAAGCAACTTAACTAAAAACCGTCTTAAATTGTAGGTTACTCACAAAAAGTAAAGTATTTCTGCTAATCTTAAATCAATCTCAAATCTCGGAATAAATAAGTATTGAAATCAAGCGTTGGTCTTTCTATGCTCAATTGCTCATTATTGACATTCACCCGAACCTAGTGATACTTACCTACTAGAGTTACAAACATATAAAATAACAAACACTACTATATAAATGGCTTTTACCAATATTTGTAATATTTTCCTATCTTAAAACAAAACAAACACGAACGCAAGGCTCAAATCTCTGCATAAATCATGAATGAATACTATTCTAAATCGATTTGCTTATTAATAAGACATATCTAATTCAATAACCAATCGATTCACTTTTACCGACATTACGTTCATACTTAAGCGATGTAAAACCGCTTGCGTGCTAGGAATCGCTATAAATACAACGTGACGGCAAAAAACACGTGTTTCCAGGTATTTAGAGATAACACAGCAACAATCGAGATAAATAAAGTGTTGAACTAATAGATTGTATGTTTAATTGGAATCGAACAGCTGTGGTTTTGCACCTGATCTTAGTCTAAAATAGCGTTGATGTTGTAAATAATTCGGAATTCGGCCGACAGTCGTTTGTATGAAACCTTACGATTTGTTGGTAGCTTATTTACTGGTTGGTAGGTTACTGGTGCAGTTTCAGGCTAATGTTATAAACTTATTACTTTCCCCCCTGTATCTGAGGATCATGGTCAGCATTAGGGTTGCATCAGGAGCGAATGATTTGGCTCTAGATACACGTCTTCATACTTGATAATTCTGTCTTAAAAGCTAGCTATAATACAAGCAGTTACAAAAACTTGCAATCTTGTTATCCGTCTACCGCGAAAGGGTATTGTTTCCTCTTCCATCCAGTCCCTTTAGTCCCTCTAGTCCCTCTAGTCCAGTGGTTCTTAACCTTTTTGTCATGAGGGACCACTTCACCAAAAGTTATCATGCCACGGACCACCTCATTGATTTACCTAAATTGAGGGTTCTTTGATAAAGTATAGAAGCACACTTTATCTCATTAACTTTATCACTCATTTCTTTATTATTTAGCAAAAAAACTAAAAGTTACAGATTTTAATTTAATGAGATTTTTGTGACTGCATTCTCTTTACTATCTTCAGAATTCTTCTCTATTCTTTTGTAGGTAAGCAAATGTAAAGAAAGACAAACAAATGGTTATGTAGTTTTCAAATGCGCGAGCGAAGCGAGCGCGAATTTTTTTCTGACTTAAATAATCATTACGTAAAATGTAGCCCAAACGTACTTAACTTTTTCTTTCTTGACAAATGCAAGAATACAAATACAGAATATAAATAGCATGCAGCTTCTGAATACGCGAGCGAAGCAAGCGCGAAATTTTTTTAAAGACTCAAAATTAAAATTACGTAGAATGTAGCCTAAACATACATTTTTTTCTGTTGGACAAGTAAGATGGATATGAATGGGAAGGGGGGATGGTCCGGACCCCGAAACTTAACTTATATACGTCCATGCGAAAACCCCTGCTCACATAGATAAGTCGATAAAAATTAGTTACAGATTTTAATTTAATGAGATTTTTGTGTCTGCATTCTCTTTACTAATTTCATAACTGTTCTCTATTCTTTTGTAGGTAAGCAAATGTAAAGAAAGATATATAGATGCTTATGCAGTTTCCAATGCGCGAGCGAAGCGAGCGCGAATTTTTTTCAGACTCAAACATTACGTAAAATGTAGCCCAAACGTACTTAACTTTTTGTTTGTTGACAAATGCAAGAACAAGGGCATATAGTTTCTGAATACGCGAGCGAAGCGAGCGCGAAAGTAGATTTTTTTTTAAGAATCAAAATTAAAATTACGTAAAATGTAGCCCAAACAACAAGCGTGGTGGCCTAGTGAGTCGTGGTGGCCTAGTGGGTAAAGAACCAACCTTTCGAGTATGAGGGTGTGGGTTCGATTCCAGGGTCAGGCAAGTACCAATGCAACTATTCTAAGTTTGTATGTACTTTCTAAGTATACTTAGACACCAATGGCTGAGATCAGTCCAGTGCCATACGCGGTCGAGTACGGACGCGTTTGCGCTGCACTGTATGAATTTTAAATTCGCGAATTGCGCGGCTATAGCCGCTGCCCGGTTTTCGCTATGAGTGCACAAACGCTCATAGCCAACGAAGTGTTGGCATTTATTAAACATGCCATCGACTACATGGACGAGGTTAGCATCTTGCAGATCTGCAAGACCTCGTTCAAGGAAGATGAAATTAGCAGTGCTAAATTGCTGCTTTTCACGACGCTTGGCAAAGTTAGCCAGATGCCGTCTCGTCGAAGGGATGGCACAGAGAAGAGTCTCCAAGACATCGTCACGCTGTTGAAGGAGACCGACCCGGACGACGTGCCCGATTTCGTGGCGAAGGACCTGCACAAGCTTCCTCCCGTCACGTTTGACCACGTAGATGTCACCAGGCTGCTGAAGGACATTACACTCCTGAAGCAAAGCCAGGCCGAGATGCAGCATCAGCTGGAGGTGTCCAACAACACCATCAGTGATCTACGGGCAGAATTAGTAGCATTGCGCAATGCAATTTCTGCAAGTAGGTCACCTACCGACGGCGACAGAAATGTGAACACGCGTCGCGGGGCGCAAAATGCCTCCATCTGCAGTTTCGAGTCGGCGGGCTCGAATGCGTCACCTACTGCCGAGAATGCATGCGTTGCAACGTGTGCCGCCGCCGTCCCTGCCTCGACATCGGTAGAGACGATGACTCGTGTAGGTTCGTCAACCCCCAAACGAGCCTACGCAGCAATTGTAGCCGCTGAGAAGCCTGTTGAGCCACAAAACTCGCAGGTTAAAATAGCGGAAACCACAAAAGGGGGTAAGAAGAGCCGATCGAAACCAAACCAGGTTTTGAGAAGGCAGGGTCCCAAGGTCGACACGTGCGACAAGGATGGTTTCGTCAAGGTCGAGAAGAGGAAGAAAAAGAAACCTCCTTGTCGGAACCAGTGCGGTACTGCGCTGGCGGGGCCCAATATGCTGCTGCGTCCAGCTATTCCGACGACGCAGCTGTACGTGTCCAGGCTGCACCATTCCACGAAGGTTGAGGAGGTCGTGGAATATCTGCGCGTGAAGACCAGCTGGACCTTGAGGGTCGTGAGGTTGGAACCGCGTCACAACACAAATTTTAACTCGTTCGTGGTGCGTGTTCCGACACAAGGTCTCGAGAAGGTCCTCAAGGAAGATTTTTGGCCGAAGGGTGTTCTGTACCGCCGGTTTCGTGGCCGGCTACGTGACACCAGTCAGCGTAACACGACGCCGACACATCGTGTGCATTAGTTTTAAGAATATTTGTTATGTATTTATAGTATGTTTAAGTTTTTATAGATATAGTATTGTATATATATATTGATATGGTGAATTTTTATGTATTAGTTTATAAGTATTGTAATGTACGATATATGTGTATTTGTATTTTTATGGGCCCTAGTTGCCTGAAATAAAGGAATAAATAAAATAAAATAAATAAAAATAAAAAGGTGAAGGAAAACATCTTGAGGAAACCTGGACTATAAACTCTGAAATCACCAACCCGCATTGAGCAAGCGTGGTGATTAATGCTCAATCCTTCTCCGTGTGAGAGGAGGCCTGTGCCCAGCAGTGGGACGATAAAAAGGCTGTAACAGTAACAGTAGCCCAAACATACATTTTTTACTGTTGGACAAGTATATAATATGATATGAATGGGAAGGGGGGGTGGTCCGGACCCCGAAACTTAACTTATTTACGTCCATGCGTCCAAAACCTCTGCTTAAATAGAGAAGTCGGTAAAAATAAAGTTAGATAACGTATAGCAACGACGCGAAGCTAAGCTTCGCGGACCATTTGGAATGTCTCCAGGGACCACCAGTGGTCCGCGGACCACCGGTTAAGAACCACTGCTCTAGTCAATCTAGCTAGTCCTACATGTAGACCTACAAACATTTAGAAGTTCCAGCTACCGGTTCTGTGGCGCGATGTCACGCCGGCGGATTACGCCGACATGGGCCGAGGTTTAACACGAATACTCTTACTTAATAGCTCGACGACATGCGAGGGAATAATGCCAATATACTAGGTAGGCATGATTCACTGAGTAAGTGCGGTCCAATGACAGTTTTGGTAGTGCTAAGAATTTTATGTGGACATTGGAGTATTCTTCATGGGTGCTCCTTAATAAGATGAAGGTTATGGTCGGTGATATTGACCTCAACTGTAGACAAGTTCAATATGAAATTACTGGATCGTATGCATGTAGGGGTCAGATTAATCCGGGCATAATTTGAATTGAATTGGCATGTAATTGTTTTAGTTACAAAAGAAGAAATCAAAATCAGAAACATATATTCCATTGAGTGGCACTTGAAAGTCAACTTTTGAATAGAAAGACTGCTCATTGAAATGTTGTCTCTTGTATTGAAGAATGGGCAGGAAACGTAAATAATACTCAAACGAACCAAACATGCCAACAAATATTTCCTCGTGTTCATAAATACAGAAAATCGATAAAATTGCTTTAGAAGGTACCAGTAGTAGTAGAAAAATATCGACTTTCTCGGTAGACCGGTGACCAAAACAAGCTCACATAAGTTACATAACAAACCACCCTTAATTTATGGTAAAGCCTGAACTGTATCAACAAAGGGGCGGCAAGTGGTAGCATTCCGATGGTGTGTACTACCCTTCATACTAACGAGCGGTTCAATGTCACTCAGAACACTTGTTGCATATTAAAAGAGGTCATAACACTTAGGTAGTACTTACTACTGATTCATAAAATTGAAGTTAATAATTCTTTGAGTTGTTAAACAAGATATGTGAGTACCGTTATAGCTAATAGACAGGATGTGGAGTACGTTAGAGGCCCGTGTCACAAACATTTACATACTAGGAAGTCCTAATATGGAGGTTGGGTTTAAAAAGCCTAAATAGCTCATTAAGGGAACTGTTGCTAGGTTCCTGTTTGTTTTGGGATGTCTTGTTTTTTGATTGAACAATGTTGTAGAAAGGTGGGCCCTGCCTGACAGTGTCCTACTGAGGGCCCTTGGTTCGAGAGCTCAAAGTCAGGGACGCTAAGGGTCCTATCACCTCTTCTGTTGAACCGAAAATAAAAAAAAGGTTGTATTTCTGCCGTTGCGACAGTAATTGTCACTTGAGCCAGATCCCTCCAATAATTATTTGTACTCCAAGCCAGACAAGTGCAAAATATCTTTAACTAACAACTCAAGCGAAGTAGTTTTAAAATCTTGGAGCTATAAAAACCATACAATACAATGATTATTCGTGGCAGCGAACGCACTGAGCGACATGAAACTCAGTCACGTGCGGTGTCACGTTGGTATCAACGTCTAGCACTCCTGCTGCGATTTGAGGTCGTTTAGTTAGACCAATTTGTTCTCATAGATCACTTTGAAGGGGAGAAAACAAATGTAGCTGGAAGTTGCTAAAATCTCAATCATCATCTACCTAGCCTTTTCCCAACTATGTTGGGGTCGGCTTCCAGTCTAACCGGATGCAGCTGAGTACCAGTGTTTTATAAAGAGCGACTGCCTATCTAACCTCTTCAACTCTGTTAACTGGGCAACCCAATACCCCTTGGTAAGACTGGTGTCAGACTTACTGGCTTCTGACTACCCGTAATGACTACCAAGGATGTTAAATGATAGCTGAAATCCGAATAAGTCTTGTGAAATATCGTTGCAGCTGAAATAAGCACAATCATTGTTATTCTCGATCAATGGTGATATGATATGCAATGATAGCAGTCTGGCCAGAGGATTTATTATATTTTGCACACGAATATGGAAGTCTATGTTTTGATATCTTGGCTTACAAACACCTGATAAAGTGCTAGTAGGTACTGTTTCATGTGATGGTTAAAACTTACAGATCAATAGTAAAGATGGCTTTTCGAAATCGTTTGTATATAAAGTACATGTTTTCATAGTTATTTTTAAACCATGAAGCAGTGCAAAGAGCAAATATTTTACCATGAACCAGTTCACCATTGATTTCCTGAATGAAATTCCTCGAAGCGGATTACGATTACAACAAAAACGGCGATCTATTCTCAGCACAGCCAGACGTACGAATCTTTTATCCCATCGGCATAGAAACAAAACATCATACGAGTCTGTTTTATCAACAGTTGATGTCCTTTCGTATCTAAATAAAGACGCCCTTGTAATTCCCTTGCTAGGGCACTCTGTCTGCGAAGTACACATCGCTACGTTTTTATTGCTCTCTGCATAAATAGAAGTGCAATTGAGTGTGCACTCGGATCTTTCCATCCCTAACTGGTTTGAAACATAAACTGATGTGTCAATTTGCATTCTGTTGCTTGTTTTAGTGCCAATTAATGGCCTGTAAAATGTTTATAGCGATTTCTTTTCGCAAAAAAATAAGATTTATGAACAGTGTAAAACATTTAATTGATGGAAGATAAACGCGTACAATTTCACGAGTAATAGTTGTTGCCTTAAGTGCAGGATGAGGTAATCACACGAAATCATTTGCGTCATTATGACCATGCATATGTCAGATAATGTCACTCTAGTAAATAATACGTAGGTACGCTAATCCAGCAAGTTCGCCATCGTGCGGGTGTATAATTTAGACCTGAAGATTTTTTATTTCTTATCTTTGGATGAAAGAGAATTATTAATGTCTCAGTAAAACACTTTATCTCTCTCTCTGTTACATCTGTTTACTGTCTTGTTAAGGGATCTTCAGAGTTTCCAACATACATTCATATTCATACAAGATGCAAGCGAATTATTCACTGCAAACTAAGCGAATAGGAAATTCCTACCTATATACGAGATATTACATGAAGATAAGCATGTATTACAATATGTTATAGATAGCGTACTGAATGAAGTACTTGTGTGAAATAATACATTACTATTGGCACATCGTACGATATGTATTTATCATTTATTAATGGTATTTAAGTGCAACTGTGTGTGTATTTCGCGATATTGATTTACATTGGAATAAATATTTCCGAGATAGCTGGTTGAGGTTCCAATTAATAATATACTACATCGATAGAATCTAAAAATATGCTAAAACAGAAAAAATAAAGGACTTAATATTTTTTTATCTTTACTTTATCTCTAGTTAAAGTTTTCTTATAATGCCATATCTATCCGTTCATAAGTCTGTAGTATCTGAAACTCGATTTCGACCCTTTGGGAACTTTAAGTATAAGTTGGTGGGAGCGTGCTCTATCTGAATCAAGTCAATCACTTATCACTAGACTGAACTATCAAGTCAAGAACATTATGTGAGAAACTAACTTTTTCGAGAGGCGTCGCTCGGATTTTTAGGATAGTTTTTTAACTCCAGATTACGTTAAAGGGCTATTACTTTAGATATCATGCCCCTAAAGATATCAAATAAATATAGAACGATAAAGTTATGGGGGAGTAAGAATATCTTTTAAGACACAATAGAATAAAAAGACATCCTAACTCTCCCATAAGTAAGGGGCCTGCTGGAAGAGATTTCTGTTGAAATAAGATGTGCCTTTGTACAATTTTTCTCCTTGTCTGTGTTTTGTGTGTAACTTTGTACATAAACTATTAAAAAATAAAGAATGCTAATTGCCAAATATGATAATACAATATCATCTTTGCTAAGCGTTAAAGTAATCCAATTCAATACTAATTTTGGTATAGCAACCAATTGAAAACATGCTTGTTAACTGAAAAAAAAAACACTTACGTTGTTGCCCTTTGACCGGGTTTGTCACCTCACTAACTATTGTTTATTTTGTAAGACTACAATAGCATTTGAAATTATTTATATACTCACTAGGTTGTTATGTCAAACATGGAGTAATTAATAAATGGAGTCATAATATGTGACGGGCAGTGAGAATAACAGTACTCTAACCTGTTGTATAATATTTTTGTCAAATAGGCTAGTGGGTCTGTGACATATTATAGCGACCATTTTTAGGTTTCGTATGCAAATTGTAAAACGGGACCCTATTGTTTTCGCTCCTCTGTCCGTCCGTCCGTCCGTCAGTCTGTATCTCATGAAACGTGATAGTCAGAGAGTTTAAATTTTCACAGATGATATAATTCTGTTGCCGCTATAACAACTGAAAACTAGAATGAAATAAATATTTTGGGGGCTCCCATACAACAAACGTGATTTTTTTGCTCCATATCGATAACGGCATCATGTATTATAATTATGGAACGTTTTATAAATAATAGTACGGAACCCTTCGTGCGCGAGTCCGGCTCACACTTGGCCGGTTTTTATTCCATCTGTAGTAATCAAAAACATACATATTGTACAAAATTATAAGGAAGTACTTTTATTACAGATTTCTGACATGCATTTTTAAATGACAATTTATCAACAAATATTTTTGCCATTGAATCTCCATTTAAACATTAATCAATGAACGCAAAAGTTCCGTTTTGATCAGTGAATCGATAAACTGCCACGTTTGTGATAAGATATACAACTTTGTAGCTCTAGTAATTATCGAATCTTTGCTCATTCCTGTACATACATCATTTTTGGTGCAATACAATTTTAACAGTTACGGCTATATGGTAAGCCCAGGTGATAAGAAGTGTTTTGAAATAGGTTCAGGTGTACTGGCAATTATCAGATATGAAGAAACTGCACCAATTGATAATATTTAGACCCACATAAAAATTGGTCTTTTTGAAGTCTGTACTTAAAGTTCTCTCCTTGTCGGGTAATAAAATTACTATGGCTAGTAGTGATCTGTTCTTCTCAATGGACAATACAGACATTACAAATATAGGCAAAGAATATTGCTCTAATGTTCGTCCATTTGCAGAGCAATTGTTTCTCACAGAAGGATGTCACTGCGCATCCTTTTGGCACAGTTTTGTCACCTTGAGAGCAATATTTGCATAAGTGTCATTATCAACGCACTTGGATAGATTATATGCTTACATTATTACTTCTTATCTTGCATGTCAAAACGTCATAACTTTCCTGATGTGAAAATCTTGATGTATTTTGGAATAAGGCACCTTGAAAATCATTCTGAAGGCAGCTTATCAAATTATTGTGATAAAGAGTCAGTATGTCTATAGAGTTTTATTTAAAACTTATCTTTTGAAACTAAACCCTTTTAACAAATTGATGTCTTCCTAAAGGCATCCCAAACATTTTATACTCCGCTGCTGTCGGATACAAAATGCCTTGCCAGTTTTAGATAACTAACATTACCTAACCACTGGGTACAAGGCCAATCTTATCGAAAAACAGATAATTTTGTTTAAAAATGCGGTGTTTAGGTCTAAAGTGCAAGTGGTAGCCAAATTGATACTGTCGACCCACTACCTTTCTGCTACTAATTTCTATTTTAAACTTCTTAAATTGAGTTCGCTAGAATCGCTTGATATCGATTGAAAATTGGACTGCAGAGAAAACTTAGGGAACGTTTTGCTCTGATCCAAACCAACTAGCTGTGTCTTTCAATATAGTTCACATAACATAATGAACAATTTATACAAAAGATATACTTTTTTTGGAGATGGCAAATCATCAGATGACTTCTACCGTGGGTGCATCTCATTCCTATGAAGCTTTCCATTCTCTCCTGCCCCAAACCATGGCCAATGTCTCTGAACCAGTCCCAGGCTTTTACCTACACAAAATACGAAAAGTCCATTGTGTAGGTAAAAGCCATTCAAATATGTACTCCAAACACTGTACGTATCTAACTACCAACTTTTCTCTACAAACCCATTTTCAAGTTCACAGTCCTCGTAAAAAATCCACAAACCGCTGGTCATGCACTCATAAAGAATTGAAGACCCCAATCGATCGCTTACGTGCCACAGCGAGCATTTGACTCAATTAACTTTCGAGTTAATATTGCACGGGTTGTGAGCGTGGAAATATAGGGTCCGCTTGTATTGAAGAGAAAAATTATATGTTGAGTTTACTGTGGAATAGATTAATAATACTTTATGATGTTAGTTGGTAGGGCTTGTTGAGTGATTAAAGAATGCTTTATAATTTTGGGAGTGGTACTTGTGGCGACTGTACGAGTTGGTTGAAGGGTTACAACTAAAAATCTCTTTTGGATTTGCGTCATGTAGCTTGATTGCGTAAATAGAATATCGAGAATAACATGGTTTATATATGTATGCCTTTGGGACTGTTAAATGGAAAGAAATATCGTGACATTCAGCTCGGTGCCTGGATTTATTCAATTTGGTTGTCATTTCTTAGACGTAAAAAAGTACTATACTTGAAAGGAGGTAGTGCACATCATATATGTAATAAAAAAATACATTATCTTCGTAAAACAACAGACAGTTTGGGTTTCAGAAGCGTGACAGATAACCTACAATTACCATTTTGCACTTTGACATCAATAACTGAGAGAAATTAATATAACTGGACCGAACCGATACCCTGTTATCATTTTATACAACTGTCATTTGGAAGCTAATTGAGACTGTTTAATTACTGCTGATGATTAATTTGTATTGTTTATTGTAATATTTAATGTTAGATACGAACGAACAAATGCATGTTTAATTTTAGCCGATGCCCGATACTGAATTTGTTTGGTGACCCTTTGACCGATGTTGTCATTATCGTTTGGTTAAATATGTTTTATTTGCACATACACATTACACATACACAGATGTATAAACAGATGTATATTTTAGAAGCCACCATTGATCCACTAGCACAATATTTTAAATACGAAATGCTTTACGACCGTCACAAATTACCTCTTCATAATTTTAGATGTCCAGTTCTTTAGCGGGCAGTCTTTGTCTATCCATCAGCATTTTTTTGCCATTCTTATGCTGGGCACAGAGGCCTCCTCCCACATAGAGAAGGATTGATTTAATCACCACGCTTGCTCAATGCGGATTTTTTATTTCAGACACTACAATCCAGGTTCCCTCGACCTGTTTTCCTTCACCTTTAATCAGCTATTGGTGTCCAGTACTTAGAAAGTTAACTTTAATTGGTAAAATTTTGTTGCAGCCGCCAACTAGGCTTCATATACGACGCGGTGACGCGCGGCATCACGGTGGAAGACATAGACCTGGACCAGGTCTGTCTTCTGACAGAGGCGGCCGATGCTCGGCGTCTCGTCAGCGAACTGACGGCGTTGCGAAGCGAACGGTACATTGCGGCGCCACAAGGTACGTGCCCTTCTAGAAAGTTGTTTTGGTAGGGCAATAGTCCAAAAAGTCGAGAAAAGAAAGAATTTTTGCCAGGGTTACAGGCAGAAGGTCTTTGGTCATCCACATCGGGTGTTACTATAGATCTAGATAGATGTAGCTAAGATTCCATCTCCATATGGGATGAGAAGAAAGTTGTACTTTTATCTAAGTTTTATGTATCTACCTAGTTATCTTTTTTTTCACATTATAAAACTGTATTCGTTTCATTAATTACAAACTACTACAAAAAATACGCATGTAGAACAACCTTGCAGTATCTAACACAAAATAGATAACATTACCATTCATTGCGTGTACGCAATGCGTGCGCGCGGTAGCTGCATGATCATCAACATGGAATCGAACTCGTAACTAATCGGGGTCTAAGTCCGGCCAGTTGTTTTGAAGGATAGGCTGGTCTTATCAAAGTGCGGATGATGATAAAACAATCAAGGTGAATGTTAAAGGCACGGTTCATTTTGACAGGTTAGATAAAAAAAAATCGAAAGCATTTTTTTCTAATTTGTTTCGTCATTGTAATTTTATACAACATACACTTGGATAGATAGAGCCTTTAACCACAGATGCTTTAACTGCAAATTAATTTAGCAAATGATTTTATGGTTTAGGCAGGTTTCCAAATCCTCAAAAAATATGTTTGATGCTTTTAGTTTTTTTTTTCTGTTTTTATTAAGATAGATGCTCAATCCTTCTCCATGTGAGAGGAGGCCTGTGCCCAGCTGTGGGACGATAATAAGGCTATAACAGTAATAAGGATAGTTTTTTATCTTTCTTGTAAATGTGTAAATATATTTGTTTAAATTGAATTTTTAAAAAATCAGACATACTTTTTTTCTCGTTACCACATAACAGAATTCCAAGAAATTCCTTCCAAATTCGAATGCAAATTGTTTTAAAAGTAAACAGTTGAGCACGCGAATGCATTGCGCCTGCGTTTCTCTAAACTGCGCGTGCGTGAATACTGTGTGTTTGGTAAACAGCCGACAAGTTCACTGTAACTGCATTATTGAGTTATGTAATGTTAATGTTTCAGTCTTGTTGTGTGGAAAATTTTCAGTTGCAATTGTAGGCAAATACTGACTTGTTAAACGATAAGATCTCGATATTTTTGATGAAAATAATATGGGATTAAACAATGCTATGTCAAAAGTACGAGTTATCACTGACACTCACTCGATTTCCAAACTCAAAGTCAAATAATTTTATTTCATTTAGGCGTTTGCAAGCACTTAAAATATAAATAAGTGATTCTAGTTGAGTAATTCAGTTGACGGCATTAGGCTTGTGCTTTACGAAAAATGAGCATGTATTAAACTATTTCCAACAATGGTATGTCTCCCGAAAGTTAGCTGTGATGATCAAGTTAGTCAAAATATAAAGGCTTATCTTTTTAGCGCCATAAAATAGGTTAATTTGACAGAACAAAAAATATATTCTATCATTTTTATTTTCTCGAGTATTTAACATACACAGCAAATCTTTGTTATTCAGCATGACTGCATGAGCATAGCAACAACAATAAAACCACTTAAATCAGCAGCCGATCGGAATGTCAAGCGAATATAATTAGTCATCGATATAACCTAACAGAAGCCGTCGTCTGACCGAATGTGCATAATTGGCTCAATTCATACGACCTGTGCACGTTTTGTTACTGGCCGGCTCAATGACTGACGTTTAGTACAGTGCGCCCAGATTTTATGTGACAAGGTCACTTTTTAACTGTCATTTCACATTTTGTAATGATAGAGTCGTAAATGTCAGTTTTTTTTTTTAATTATATTTATAAAGTAATTGTTGTTAAGTTGTTATTTTTGGGTTGTTGCACATACTGGTTTTTGTTAAAGCTCAAATAAAAAAATATTTTGTCATCTGACTAACCAGTATGGCATACAAAAAAAATATTCAGACGTAATATTTAAACTTTTACACAAAGTATTTAAGAGAAAGCCATAAAAGATGTTTATTTAGCAAATATTGGTCAGATTTTTGCATATGCATATTCTATCCAATAGGTACGTTTTGGTTGCCGTACTGCCTAGTTGTTAGATCATCAAATATTCTTCAGCCTACAGTGCTAATATAGCTCCTAATTATGCAAATTGATGACACAACTACATCCTAAAACAGTGCTAGATATCTCTTTGTTTTCAGTCTATTGCGTCATTACTAAAAATAGTCTTGTTACTATCATCCTTTTATATCCTTAAAAAAGACTAACCGTTCACGCGGTCTCACCCGCGTTCCGTGGGAACTACTGCCCGTACCGGGATAAAATATAGCCTATGTTACTCAGGAAGAGTGTAGCTTTCCAACAGGGCAAGATTTTTTTAAATCGATTTAGTAGTTTCGGAGCCTTCAGGGTACTAACAAACAAATGTGTCCTCTTTATTATTATATTAGTATGTATAGATAATACTGACTACTGTAGAGTTTATATAGAAGAAGGTTATTTACGAAATTGGTAATCCCATTTGAATATTTTAGTCTGTTCTTTTAGATAAAAATCGAGAGTCAATAATTGCTCAAGCCTATTGTTATCGATACTCGATAATCTTAAAGTCGAGCCCTGTCTAATTTGACAACGATAATAAAAAAAATATGGTCTATAAGCTTGAAGTTATCTTGAACATAATCCAGATATATTTTCTTTTAAAGATTATCTACATAAATCCCCGGAACAAAGATGTAACTTTCACGAAAAGCGATTACCTACTTTAACTTTGCCGTGACAAATTTATATATTTTGACTGAAGTTTTACATTACATCAATATAACAATGCAACTGTGTAGAGTTTACAAAGCATGTTTCTGGCATATAATATCCATGTCTGATTGGCTATTTGACCTTGGTGACAAACCGAATTAATGGTAATGTCAGACTGGCCACATATTGTGGTAAAGACATACGTGTCTCTATTTGCACTGAAGGCAAGTAGTGTGTAATCCGCTAAATTCGTATTAATTGTATTATGTAATTGCAAAAGTATTTGTTTAATGAGCCACCGAATATATATTGTAGTACCCTATGCTCTCATAAATAGGTGTTCGTCTCTGTGTAGAGGAATCTATATAATTATTTTCAGCAGTAAAAACTACTGAAAAAAAATCAATAAGGTTTTCATAAAATCATGGTCAGAAAGACTATCAAAGAATACAATTTTTAAAGGCTTTGAATCGTCAAAATATTTTGAGTTTTTTTTTCAATGGTGTTCTCTTGCTCAATCTCTTTCTCAATCTAAATGTGTTAAGAAGACATGCAAAATATAGTGTATGTTCAATTGTTTTTGCATTATACAAACAATTATAAATAATTTGCATCATATACATATTTCAAGGCTACGCAATATGTTATGTTTTGCCAAATGCTCGAATTCATTTGTTTTGTATTGGAATTGTATAAATACAAAATACACGATGATTATCAAAACAGACGTCCGTCTATAATTGTGTATTCTGTCCATTGTTAACTATGTATTATTTCGGCAAGTGTACTTAGAGACCTATTAGTTTAATTCTTCAAGTACTCAACGTTGTTTTTCAATATTTTTTTAACTGAAGTCGTCTGTTGTTATTAACTACCGATACAAAAAGAGGGTTGTTATAAATTACACACTATGTGTGTGTGTATCTTGCTGTCTATCTGTGATACTGCAGCTCTTAAACGGATAAACCGATTTGGATGCAACTTTTTAGATGACACATTTTCCAACGGCGGATCTTACACACCAGAAAACTTAGCAGCTGTTTTGTCAACAGTGGCAGATATCTCAGGCACAAAATGTGTACTTACTTTTATTTCACTCGCGTCCCGTGAGAACATCTGCTCTTACCGGGGTACAATATAGCATATGTTGCATGGGAAGAGAATGTACCTTTCCAACAGGTAGTTTCGGAGCCTTCAGGGTTCAAACAAACAAACAAAAAAAATCCTCTGACTATATTATTAGTAGGTCATCATAAACTAACTTCATTCCAATAAAAATATTTTCCTGAAAACTGTAACTTCATCAAACAAATGTTGTTTGTATAATTTCATTAACAACATTGCTGACTATTACTCTAATTAACTAGAAAGCACGTTTCTACACACGCAGTAGAATTGCAAGAACAATCATTTATCACAAGGCCGGTCGGTTGGTATGAATTGTTTTAATGGTGTTTGTTACAGTTTTATGGAATTTTTATAGCGTGTCCAATATAAGAAATTGAAGGAAAATTTTGATAAATTGTTTTTGCTTGTTGACTAACAATATACCAACATAGAGCTGAACGGTTTCTTTTTTGAATATATTTTTAAAATGTTTTCGTGTTAGATTAGATAGCCCATCGAGGAAGGCTATTAGCTACGTTTTATCCAGGTGCGCGGAGTAGAGAGCGGGTATGTGCGTAATACTGCTGGCGGAAGGTAGTTGCAATGTGTCGTGTTGATATAGTTTTACTGTTAAGTGCCTATAAACAGCACATTAGAAAATAGGTGTAATTAAAAACCAAAGACGTTTCGAATCTTATGACGCAAACTGTCACATGTAATTTTATACTCCAAAATCGATTGGAACCATTTTCCTGTGCGGTCAATTAATTAATCCGACTTGAATCTTAAAGGTCAAAGCTTAAAGGAAAATTGGAAGTTAAATATCTCCTGATTATAGAGCTTATTTTGTTCCTTGATGGGCTTATAATTGTTGGATATAAAGGCCACTTTCATTATTCAAAACTCATTAAGAAATCAATGCTTTGAACCATTGAACATTAAAATATATCATCCGTCATCGACTTGCCACGTCTTTTGACCGCCAAAGACACTCCTTGGTTAGGTCACAGGTGGAATATGGAAATGATAGTCAGAAGCCTGATAATCAGTAAAACAAGGAAATAGGTTATCGGAGCCAGAAAGATAGTCATTTCATCTTATTCGCAGGTATTACTTTTTTTGGAATGAATAAAAACATTTGGCTACCCAAATAGGGTTTTAGTATCCGTCTATGCTCTTTCATTGCCATACCCAAATAGGGTTTTAGTATCCGTCTTTGCTCTTTCATTGCCATTTCTATCATTCTTTCGCTTCGAACAATCCGCAACCCATTTCATATTAACACAACAGTTTACCGCAAAAACATAATTAATGTGGTTTAATAGTTTATTGGTATCATTACTACATTACCCCTGACTCACCTGATACTGTTATAATACAGCACAGTTTATAACTTATAAACTCAGACAATGGGCCTAAAAGTTTATGCCTATACAATGGGCTGGGTCGTGTCTTCAGTTCATCTATCACGAATATTGTTATAATATTGCCAGTAGACAACTGGTTCGTAAATAAGGTTTGTAGAATCGTTTATTTCTATTAGAGTATAAAATAAGTGAGTTTTGCACAAGCTTTCATCCTGTTTTTCATTATCCATTCTCCTGTCGTTTTCATTCCTCAATTTTAATTTGGGTTGACGCAGTATGTCTTCTTCTTCTTCCATATTCTCCTTTTGTGGCTCTTTCTGATATGATATACCTTTTAAAATCACTTGCTGCAGTTTCACTAACCCGTCTTAACTTTTATCTATCAAGCTAATGCCTTTCTTCACCATTTATGCTGAGTCACTGACTAGATTTAGATATGACATTTTATCGCAGGTCATATTTATCTTACGAACTGCTATCCTTTATTTTTGATATTCCCCATACACTTAGATAAAAAGTAAACTGAATATTTTTGTAATGTATGTGTAGCTGTATTACTGTAAAGTTCTATCAAAATCTGTTCAGCAGTTTTTATGTGAAAATGCAACAGAAATCTGCACATCCAAACTTTAGCGTTTTTTAGTGTCACTTGTTAAAACCATAAAATTCTCGCCATTTCGCGGTCTCTTCGTGAACGTTTAGCATTGAAAATGTCGATAACCCGACCCCACTCAGAAAGTTTTAAAATTAGGTCACCTGTCGTTTTAACAATGCCCTTGCAACACGTTTTCGTCCGCCCCTGACCTTGTGTACCAGCGAATTGACAACAGAGTCACCTTGGAGGAAGACCAATGTATTTTTGAGTAAATTACTCATTTTCGCTTATGTCATAAAAACATACATTAAAGCTAAGCGTCCACTTGTCGGTATCGTACGCAACGGACGTATCGCACGCAACGGATCGTAGTATTATTTATATAGAAACTCAAACAAGTGCGTCCACCTGTCCGCATCGTACGCATCGCACATCTTGTTTGAGTTTCTATATAAATAATATTACGATCCGTTGCGTGCGTTGCGTCCGTTGCGTACGATACCGACAAGTGGACGCTTAGCTTTAATGTATGTTTTTATGACATAAGCGAAAATGAGTAATTCGTACCTCCCAACAAAAATGAGTACCTCCCAACTTCCTGGGGCTGGATACCAAACGTGATACAGATTACTAAATAGTTACCATCATCGTCGTCATCATCATCACATCATCATACCAGCTTATTGCCGTTAACTGTTGAACCTGATACTGGTGATAATTTCGTGATCACCTATTAGTTTTCACAGGATTTTTTCAAGTAAAACCTCGTGTATAAACTTGTAATTAGCAATCGATAGCACAAGTAGTGTGTGCGGTCTAATTTTAACCTGTCCGAGTTACCTGTCGACCGGTCGAGTGTTGCGTCGTCGTGGCATTGTCTGTCGTAAGCCCTTTTATATGCTAGGATTTCTTGGACATAACTACGATCATTTATTATTTCGTATGAAAACTAAAATTTCTGCGTTTTTGATCTATTTCATTTTGCACTCAATACATGTATTAGCATGCATTCATCACCTCAGTTTTATCAATGTCAACTTAACTTAGGTAATGAATTTACTTTAAACATGAATCCTGCAAACATTTGTCTCCTTGCATAATTTTATCGTTCACTTATCGAATTCGACCTTCTTGCATCAACAAGACATAATAAGTGTTATTTTTACATCCTTGCATCACAAATGACCTTGACCTTTTGGCAAGCATTCGGAAACAGAACAATATATCCGATGCCGTAAATTCTCATTATCTGTAAAAGTATGTAGTTTTCATTGCCTTTCTTTGCCAGTGCGTCCGGCACATGGAGAACAAAATGACTAGCGGAGATGTCATAACGCAAAATCTCTTAAGAAAATAGCGCTCCAAAATGCGGGTGTTCGAGGGACTAGGAACGTTACTAGCTCCGCTTTTAGATAGTGTTCTATGAAACCCGCCCATTATTTTCAAGATAAATATACCAATCTTTGACAGATTGGTTTTGATATGCCAAGAAACCCGAACGTCTCATTACCTCAAGTAACTGATCACGCCTGCCGAACGTTGCTTGACCTACAAGAAAGCGCCTGACCTATCTTCCATATGGCATCTCCGCTATCTCTCCTTCCTCCGTGTTCCGGCAGCTATTGTTTATTCATCTGTTTTGCTCGTTGGAATGGTGCCCGATGTGCTTTTAAAATTCTAGTGTTGACAGATGAAAAATTACGTTTGTGCCGTGAAAATGGGGTGACACAATTTCTTTTATTTTTTGATTTATGGGTACACAACAACGACACCTGTATGGGGATTATCCTGGATTGTTAAACTATAGTGGGTTGTTTGTAACTGCTCTTATAATATAAATTCGCTGTTATGTATGTCTTTATTGTAGCGACAACATTTTATGGATCTTTCTGGGTTTAGACGTCTTTAAATGATTGGATTTTTTAACGGACTTAGCAAAAAGGAGGAGGTTCTCAATTCGGCCGGTGTTTTTTTTTTTTTCTATGTATGTAAATCGATTACTCCGAGGTTTATAGACCAATTTACGTGATTCTTTTTTTGTTCGACTCGGAATAGCTGCCAGTTGGCCCCATAGTCATCAGGTCAGGATCTGATGATGGAAACCCTGAGAAATCGAGGGCAACCTTCGAAAGTTGTAGGCATACATAGGGTAAAAACTTGACATTTGGGTGTACGCCTAAAAGCACTATTCAACAGTGAAGATTTGGAGCTGACCTGATGATGGAGACCAGAGAGGGTCGAGGGAACTCGACAACTGAATATGTAAACTACCTCGTGTTTGGGCTTAAATTCTTTGTATTGATGAGAACTTTCCACTTATATGGATAGTGACAACTATTCGTATCACTAAAAAGCTGTAAGGTCTGTAAGTCTGTAAGTCGGTGTCTAATGGATGTTACTAAGTTAATTTTGCCACCGACTTCTAGACCGATGCACTTAAAATTAGTTTTTTTTTTGCTTTTTAGTCTTTTGGGAAGTCGGTTCAATTTTTTTGTAAAAAAGTTTTTTTTTCGGTTATTGTGTTCAATATTGAATATAAAGTGCATTGCCATTTTGTATTAACTACGTGATCTAATCCTATCAGAGTAAATTAAACCGGAACTTTAGTATCTCTTAGATTTTTCAGTTATCTATTTATGGCACTGATACGATACTATTATTATCAATTGTGAAAATTGTTTACGGTAGTCCATGTCTCGTTTCGTGATAAAATGTCGATAATATTAGTTCTTTTAGTACACTATTAGTAGCGTTAAAAACCATGCATGATTCTAAGAAGTAATAAGTGTTATTATATTAACTAGTTTATCAAATGCTATTGTACCTTTGTTTTATGGTTGAGATTTTTTACGCTCTACAGAATATAACATGATATGAGGAGAAACATATGATATGCTACATTCATCAAAGACATTCCATAATACATTATATTGAAAATGAAATTCTATCTCTAGTAGGCAAATCAACAGATAGGTTATTGAAATCCACATAACCCTTAATTTTCTAACCCTAAATCTATGTAACGTAACCATATAGGATAACTAGTATCAATTTATCCAACTCCATTACAATACCTACAAATCGGAAAAGGAAGCATAACCACTCAATTTGTAAGCCATTAAAATAAAATCGTCGAGTATAAAAGTCGATGCTAATTATCGGACCATATTCATCGTGTCGACATTCACATTTGCCTGTACATATAGGCAAAGTCAAAGGCGATGAAACAACTTTATTGCTTTCAAAACTAAGTTCAATTCGGCATGAATTCTGAAGTTGAATGTCGACGTCTCAGCGGCCATCTTTGTTTGTTTCGGTGGCCGGTGAAACGGATAGGCATGCATTCGGCTTATTATTTTGTATTGATTTTTGTGTATGGAAGAATTGTGAGGTTTCCTAGATTTGGGCTATCGATACTCTTCTATGAAAATTTACAGATTTTGCCTTTAGTGTAAGTAGTACTGTGGCTTACTGGCAAAGTTAGTTAGATAGTAACTGGGTTGGCAGGGTTATTTACAGAATCCTTCCTTCTTCCATTTTATCAATTTGACTCTCATAACAGATGCAAAATGCTGCCAATATATAGACGGATAATAACGAAGTAAGTTAAAGCATATATGCATACACTAGCTTACGCCAGGGGTTATAAGTGGCTCAACTTCATCTGGGTCATTAGTAAAAATGGGCGTGCCGCAGGGCTCAATTTTAGGTCCTTTTTTATTCTTAGCTTATATAAATGATCTCCCGTATATGATGTCTGAGATCTCTGACATTATTTTATTTGCTGATGACACTTCCCTTGTCTTCAAAATTAACAGAAAGGAATCTAGTCCCATAAACGTAAACGATAGCTTGGTTATTCTGAGCAAGTGGTTTGCCGCGAATAACTTGCTTCTTAATTCTTCTAAAACGAAATGTATTAAATTCTCTTTACCTAATGTAACACCAGTAGGGCTCAATATCGTTCTGGACGATAATAAGTTAGATGTTATTAAGCAAACCGTCTTCCTGGGCATCACCATAGACTCTAAATTGCAATGGGGTGCTCACATCTCAGCAATGTCAAAAAGGCTGAGTTCCGCAGCTTATGCAGTCAGAAAAATAAGACAGATTACTGACGTTGCTACTGCTAGGCTCGTGTATTTTGCTTACTTCCATAGTATTATGTCCTACGGTATTTTATTGTGGGGGGCAGCGGCGGACGTAAATTCAATATTTGTACTCCAGAAAAGGGCAGTTCGTGCAATTTATGGCCTCGGCCCTCGCGAGTCATTGAGAGAATTATTTAAAGAAATTGAAATACTTACACTTCCTTCTCTTTACATTCTTGAAAATATAATGTTCGTACGCAAAAACTTAAATCAATTTATTGTTAAAAGTGATATACATTCGATTAATACAAGAAACAAGCACAAACTAGTAGTTCCGAGATTCAGATTAACGAAATCGAATAAATCGTTTTTAGGGAACTGTGTCCGTTTTTACAACAAGCTGCCTAAGTGTGTAACCGATCTCACGGATATAAAATTTAAGAACACTGTAAAATCCACCCTCATTAAAAAAGCTTATTATAAAATTCAAGACTTCGTTGACGATAAAGATATTATATGGCGATAACTCATCTCTCCATGTGTGGCTTCCCTGGCAATTAAACGTCTTTTTCTTTTCTCTTTGGATTGTATAGATTTACTGTTTACCTTTCAGTTGCATTGTATAATTTTATCAGCTTACTATTGTTATGTAATAGAATGTTTGTGACAATATTACTTTTTAAAAGAGTGTCTATGGAGTTTCTTGCCGGCTCTTCTCCATGAGACCAACTTTTTGGAACCGTGCAACTAATTTGACGTTTCATAAGAGCCTGCAAAGGCCTATTTGAAATAAAAACAATTTGATTTTGATTTTGGTTATAAAAACATCCGAATAAAAAATAGCCATAGCCAGCCAAATAATCTACCACCAACATTATTTTTTAAATCACTTCAGAAGTTACAGAGATTTCAAACAAATTCTTCAGCTTCAAAATATAAAGTACACAATTCAGTTATTGCTATTGATAGTTCAAATTGCTAGAGCAAAGCATAAAACCAACTGAAGGTAGCGAAATAATCTATAACCGTCACGACAGGTGTACAACAACAAAGCAAACAATTGCATTTCCTTCAAACAATCGATTATTAGAATTGCAATAACTACGTAAATGATAGATAGGTAGTAAATGACAGTAGCAATAGATAGCAACAGGTTGAAAAGGTAACGTAATTGATTTTAATACCGCACCTGGCGTTATTGTAACTAAATAATTGACAACGATTACAAAGTTGTTATCTATTCATAAGGCAGTTCCATTTTTATACTTACGTATTCTAATATTGCTTTTTTTTATTTATTGCAACTTTACACATATTATTTGGACATTGGAGTCGCTGTTGTGGAGTCAGTTTGTGCTGCTCCCTATCTGGCATAATGTCACAAAGCACTCAGAAAGCCCTAAGTTCACATTATGTTCGGAAAATGCTGGTGCACTAGGTATAATATGTCCTGCACAGGTGGCTGATCTTCTCATACGAGAACAACCTCTGTGGCTGACAGTCGGCTTGGACGCCATCAATCATCATCATGTTCGGGCAGTATGAACGTCAAACAACTGATTACATATTATGAATTTTCACATTCAATTTCCAAAGTAAACAGTATATAAAAAAATACATTTATCTGTCGGAGTATGTAGTAATATTAGCTGTTTAAAACAATAATATTACAATGTAACTATCTCTTCAAACCAAAACTATCTATGAACTGCGATGCCTTCATAATCGGTTTGTTAATTCTGTTATCTAATTAATGTGCATTAACGCGTTTTATTGCTCGGATGAACAAAGAAATAATTAGGTACTGACAGCAGCTGTGGTTAGTCACCAGTGCGTCATATTGGTTTATCTTAGTATTGAAGTTCAGTATAGGCAGCAATAATAACAGCTGTTTCTACTGTTGAGATTATACCTAGAGATAGGATAAAATAAACTGATTATCTATATTTATACTTCACACTTTTGCCAGACAGAGACGTCCTATTGTAGTTAAAGAATGAGAGGTGGCCACTGCGGTTGCTCAAGGCACCACAAGGTTTTTCCAAATCTGCAATTAATGGCAACTAAAATAAAGCAATAAAACCTATTTTATTTGAACACATTAGCACTCTCATATTTAAAGATCAGGCGTTCTCCTTTTTCCTGCCGACCACCAAATCTTAATTCTTTGAAATGTAGGCTGCCTCCATTTTCCTCTAAGCAACCACAAAATTCTTGCTATCAGAACATTTTTGGGATTTTCCACACTCAAAAATTTATTTTGGACGCTATAAACTCAAGCTAGGTCTTAACTTGGGCTTAGTTCTTCATCTTTATCAGAACAATGAAACATTGTTTAAACACAGGTCAGCGATACTTCTGAGACATTATTTACCATAACGTGACATAATAATCTAGATGATTTCATCAGCAGACGGAAAATCTAGATTTTTCTGGTTAAACGATAAGGCTTAGTTTGGTTGCCTACAAATATGGGGTTTCTTCCAAAGACTCGTTTACATATTCATTAGTGTGACTGAATCAAAATCTTATGCTATATATTTCGCTTTATCTTTTATGGACTATATCTGGTAGGGTCTGTTTTTGAGACATATTCTTTTCAAGAGAATTTAGTTATTATTCAGGCATCTTTGGCGAGGTTCAGAACTAGTGAAACCAAAAAATATTATCCAAACGGAACTCCCTTTTTTAGGGTTCCGTAGCCAAAATGGCAAAAACGGAACCCTTATAGTTTCGTCATGTCCGTCTGTCCGTCTGTCCGTCTGTCCGTCTGTCACAGCCGATTTACTCGGAAACTATAAGTACTACAGTGATGAAATTTGATGGGAATATGTGTTGTATGAACCGCTACAAAAATATGACACTAAATAGTAAAAAAAAGAATTGGGGGTGGGGCCCCCCATACATGTAACTGAGGGATGAAATTTTTTTTTTCGATGTACATACCCGTGTGGGGTATCAATGGAAAGGTCTTTTAAAATGATATAAAGTTTTCTAAAAAACATTTTTCTTAAAGTGAACGGTTTTTGAGAGATCAGCTCTCAAAGTCGTAAAAAGTATGTCCCCCCCCCTCTATTTTTATAACTACGGGGTATAAAATTCTAAAAAAAATAGAGGTGATGCATGCTAATTAACTCTTTCAACGATTTTTGGTTTGATCAAAGTATCTCTTATAGTTTTTGAGATAGGTTGATTTAACTGTAATTTACGGAACCCTTCGTGCACGAGTCCGACTCGCACTTGGCCGGTTTTTTTAATTTTGATATTGCTTGATTTTGTTTATCAGGAGGAGTCTTTCAATAATGTCATCCACATATCACGTAACCTTTTCCTTTACAAAAAAAATACATATATTTATTTCGGTTTTATCTCTATTCTTTTCAGCGTTCCTGCTATGTAGTCGACCTGTCATCGTGGTGAACATTCACGTCAAGGAGAAGCTGGACGCCAGTGACGTCGACAGCCTCAGGAGTATAGCAGACCTGGCGGTGGCCAGCGGCACCCAGCTCGTGTTCATTGGAGAGTTCCGTACCAGGAGTAATGTGCAGAGTAAGTAGCCTTCTTCACTTAAGTTATAAAATATAAAAAAACCACTTCAAAACATAAGGTTTTCAGTTTGACCTGTATGTTTTTAATGTTTATGCGCGATTATCTCACGTTTCATCATCATCATCATCATCTCAGCCATAGGACGTCCACTGCTGAACATAGGCCTCCCCCTTTGATCTCCACAGATACCTGTTGGAAGCGACCTGCATCCAGCGTCTTCCGGCGACCTTTATAAGGTCGTCTTTATAATCTCACGTTTAGCTGAATTAATTTTGATGATATTGAAGTCAGTTTTATTTTATTAGTAAAAAGTTTTTGTGTTTGTAAACAGTCCGAAACTGAACCTATTTGAAAAAATGTTTCACTATTGGGAAGTAACACTACCCTCGAGTGACATGGGCTATGTTATAACCGGGGACGGGTAAAAAATTCCATGGGACTCTGGTGAAACCACGAAAAATAGTTAGATTGTATTAAAAATGTACAGTGACGTCATGAGCGTATTAAAAAGAGTCTGTCATGAAATAAACCACTCAGTGTTATGGTCACATCATAGTAACTATAAATATTGCACTATGAGTGATTTTCACTAAAAACATATTCTATTATTCAGAACTATTATTATCAGCAACACGATATAGGCTTTCACGGCAACCATTTATTGTCACTCAAATATTTATAACTACAAGGTCATGTTATGTAACTAACACTACAAAAACGAACAATTGACAACGAAAATAGATATCAGTTTGCCATCATATCAGTTTATCAGAGTGCCGGATTTAACCATTTAACAAGAGTCGCAGAAGCCCCGAACCTAGATCTAATTAGGTACTTAAAGGGATGCATTTTTTATGGGAAATCATCAAATGACCCCTCACGCTGCTAACCCACAGCGGTGGGTTAGCGGGTTTGCAGCGTGAGGGAGTGTCAGACTCTTACTGACTAAAACCCATCATGTTCCTTCTTAAGCCCTTTATGTATCAAGGCCGCGTACTCTAACAGTCCCGCAGCCCCGGCAGGAAGTAAAGGGTTCTTAAAGTTATATGCACGCGAACTAGCATTTATTTTTCGCTGTTTTGCTTCTAATGTTACTTCGGGCCCCGCGCTTGCTTAATCCAGCACTGATCATACGAGAATAGAAAAAGACAGTCACAATGACGTATTTAAAGCCAGAAAAAAACGTTCTAAATTGAAATTAATTCTATCACGAAAACTGACGCACCGCATACTTTTTAATCCGGCCTAACGACAGTAATCTTCAGAAGCAACAAAGTAGAAGATAAAAACAATAGGATTAGAGATAGGCAAGTGTTCGTTATCGTTCAAACAAGTTCATTATAATAATCGATGGGTCTTATCTATGTTAATATCTACATTAGGACACAGCTGTGGTCTGTGGTACGTCACAGAGTATGTTGAAATATCACGTGCGCAGCTCAAGAAAGTTTTAATCCAAGAGGATTTATGCAATTCTATGAAAATAGATTTGACAGTCTGACCTCATCAGGCTTAGGCCATAGGATTATGATGGGCCACCGTTTTTATGCTATATAGACTTCCTATCGGTCTTATAGGAACACTAGGCCAATTCTTAGATGGGTCACCGTTTTCATACCATAGAGACTTCCTATCCTCGGATGAGCTGTAACTGTAATCATTTGCCGGATCTTTTACCAATCTTGTTAGAAGAGTCTCATTGGATACAGAAAATTTTAATAGGCATACAGAAAGTGCAACTGTGTCTGCGTATGAATTTATGCCTTTATATTTTATACCTATAAAGACAGTGACCACAATTCCCTCTTAAAAAAAATGAAATGAGTCCGTTTTAGCGACAGCCGACCTTCCTAGATATTACTAATCATACACCAGGTGTTCGATAATGACAGCATTTAAATACACAGCACTAACCTTGAACTGACAATGTCTAAAATAGTGCAGAAGACACTATTTTTATGTAGTCTTACTCACATTTTCTTTTAGTGATGTGTGGAAAATTGTAATGGGAGATAAATAGAAAGCTTTACTTTATATGAAAGTTTTCTCTCATTTGTTTGCTTCTCAATAATGAGGATGTTTCAATTAACTGCACAAACTTAAATCATATTCTATCTTTCTCATATTCTCATATTCTAGCTTTCAAGACCTGCCAATCCGTACTGAACGAAGAAATAATCACTACAGTGGACGTCAAAGCTACTGGCCAGAGCAGCATCCTATGTCCTGGCATGTTGGACAGCACCAATTTCAACGGCCACTCCGGTGCCATCAAGACAGGATTGAGCCATCTAGCCATACCCCGAGGTTGGTCCTGGGGCGGCCCCGCGTCTCCATTCTGCCCAATCTGGGCCGAAATCAAGGTCCCAGATTGACAAAAATATATTTTAAACCATGGCATTAACGAAAATCTAGCTAATTTTATACCATCAGCTATTCTACTCTATAAACAGAGCCTTTTCGTGGCGTTATTACAATTCTATTTTAATTGACGTCTGACGGCCATTTTGAAACGTCAATCTTGGCGCCAATTATTCTGTCAATTTTATGGTGTCAAAATGTATTTGCTATGTATCGTATTTATTGTTTTAAGTGTTAGATTTTTTAATATTACGTGATAACCCGATCTTCTGGGTTTCAGCGTGTGTTTATTCAGTATCTATTTATTTTAATTGAGTGAAGGTAAAACAAAATGGCGGTTAAGCAGATCGGGTACAAATTTATTTATGTAAACGAATTTTTAATCAAGACTTGCTGTGTTTAACGTATACCTATTGCAATAAATAGCTACCTTAATGTGTGTACATTTAGTAATGTAGGACCAAAATAATGTAGTCCAATTTTCTTACATTGCCCAACCAAAGCATTTGCATTGCAATTTTATTGAATTACCACAATTTAGCAAATTATGTTAAATAAATGAATTTGTAGTATATATTTATGTAAATAAACGTAGTCTTTGCGGGGCATAGACTGAAAGTGTGCTTTTTAATATTAAGTAGGTAGGAATAATAGGCGTTTTTTTTAACTGTCATTTTGCAGAATTCGGGTAGTATTTCTTTGCATTCCTTTCATTATAACACAGTAATGGTAAAATTAGTACTCTTTTGAAATGGTCACAGAAATGGTGCTTTGTTTTCAAATAATTTTGGGCCAATTTACTTGGTCAAACGGTGCCCTTTGCTCTAGTTAATAATGTAGCCAAAAGTACTCATTGTTCAATATTAGAATGAATATCTATTATATGATTTAAATATCCTCGCCGGTCGTGTCGGATTACCGTCCCATTGGGCTATGAGAGTGAAAGGAATAGTGAGTGCACCTGTGTCTGCGCAAATGCTCGTGCACTATAATATGTCCTGCACAGCTGGCTGATCTCTTTGTAAGAGAACAACCGCCGTGGCCGAAATCGGCTTTGGATGAAGTAGTTTAATTTGACATATATTGTAAGTAAAATTATGTCAAACTAGGTAAAAGTTCAAATATTGAACAATCAGGTCATAGTTAACTTTTCTTGTTTTTACTTTTGTTATTACTCACACTTATTTAATGGTAATAGATTATTTGCATTTAGTATATAAACATAGACGGTTTCTTTTAGTAAATTATTATTTTGCACTCAATTTTTTAATTAAAATTTTCACAATGCAATATCTTAGTAATATGGCCATTGACTAATAAATGTGACTAAAATTGTGAATATTTTGGCCTTCAATACTAATAAATATAATCTAAGATAAATAAATAAAAAAAATCTACTTAATATTTTTGTATTATGTGATTTTGATCTCGTATAGTAAGATGAAAGTTATTGTCCGTAGATTTTTTGTTTTTCAAAATTCATTTGTCTGCTGCAATCTACTAAACAGCTGCACCATTTTCGCAACTTAAACAAAATAAATCATGTATTAAAAATAGTTATCAGTATCAATACTATTTTTGAAGTCATATAATAGAAATTTCTTCAAGTATAATAACTAATAATGATATTTGTATATTTTATTAATGTTTTGTTGGGTATTTAAGGGGTCCATTAAACAGATGTTACTGTAACCAGAGATTCCACGTTGTCTATGGTTTATCAATTTTGTGATAATAAAATAATATATTATTTTGTGGTATTATCTGAATAGTTTGAAATGTTTATTACATGGTGTAAATTATTGATGAATTTTAAAATAAATTATTTAAATTATGATGAGGTGGTTTTATTTTTTATTTGTAATGTATAAAGTTCGCGCTCGCCATGAAACATAGCTTCGTAGATTAACGCTTTGACAATTACGGTTATTATTATTATTTTATCAGTTCTGTGAAACAAAGGTTTGGCTTGATCCTTAAATTTATTTACTAGGTATCTTTATTTCTACTTTATTTATATACTTATGGTAACCCTAAATGAGTTATTTTATCCAGTTTAAAGTCTAATTGCGTTTCAAAAACATTATTTTGAATTTCGCCGACACTCATAGCTTGGTCTCAAGTGAAGTCTCCTTGCAAAAATATTCTTGCATATCCAAAAAGATCAGTTTCTCAAATTCTACCCTATTGTCAATAAAATCTGTCATACCAAGTCATATTGACAAAGTGATCCTACTACCCGAAAGTCTTCGAGTTTTATCAAATATTCTTAAAAACATTTAAAAATGCCTGACGTGGAAGCCAGAATGGAGACCATGCTCTTCAATTACCAGACTACATACAAAACGGACTACCGTAGGGGGGAAATAATCCCCCATGTTCCTACTGTTTACAAGGAAAAGCCGACATGTTTAAGAATGAGGCCCCCGCCACTCAAGGACGTGCATACATTGACAGCTTGGAGGAAGAATGCTATACCGTTTAGCTTGATGCATCATCCGAAACCTATTATTAGGACGGACCCAAATAAAGTGCCGGAATCTTATGTAAGTACATACTTGCTTCCACTTGTGGTTTCATTGCATTACGTGGGTAGTACCTAATTCGCGCAACCGATCAAAAAGGAACACTTAATTAAGTGGTAGGTACAATAAATATTAAAAATATTTTACTGATTTGCCAGTAAAGTGAAAGTTTAAAAAGGGATTATAAGGAGTTGCGTATGTTATAGAAAACAACAATGATTACCTACTTAATCAAAAGGAAATTTTATTCAAGGTAGATCCGAAATATTTGTACCACTCCGAAACGTACTACGCTACGCTGTTCATAATAAAGTGGTTACAATAATACGTACATCATCTGTTACAAAATTTCCACTATCTAGCTCTCACGGTTCTTCAGTTACAGCCTGGGGCCCGATTCTCCTAATTTTACTTAAGCGGCATACAATTCACATTCGACTGCGATCCAATCACGACTCGATTACGATTGAAGTGTATGTGGCATTCCGCTATTTGTTCTTTTAAATAAACGTTTTTATCCTTTTCTGTCATTCAATAATGAATCATTTTGTCTGCAATTGATTTACGATTGCAATATGATTGTAGAACAAACTACATTTTAGACCAAAATCACCAAAATAGCAGACCAATCGTAAACCAATCGAATGTCGTTGGAATACGATTGGTCTTATATTAGTAGCAGAATGCCCGATATGCTTAAAACTACTATTGCGATTCGATTTCTATTCAATTTTGACATTATTAACTTAGGAGAATCGGGCCCCTGGTGAAAGACAGATAACGAAATCTTAGCAATAGGTCCTCTGGGTATGGAACCCCAACAAAATATAGTATACCCTACAGATCATATTAAACAATTTGCTATCACACATAGGTGGTACCCACCGACACGGAAAAAGAGAAAGCTATCAAGACCCGTCCCCGCGTGGTCATGTCTCCCGCAGTAGCTCTGGACGATTTAGACCCTGAGACACGCAAGATTCTCTGCGAGTCAATGTACACCAGTAATACGACTAGAGCCTCGA
The DNA here is from genome assembly GCF_022581195.2 of Helicoverpa zea. Classification (NCBI taxonomy): domain Eukaryota; kingdom Metazoa; phylum Arthropoda; class Insecta; order Lepidoptera; family Noctuidae; genus Helicoverpa; species Helicoverpa zea. The sequence goes on from NC_061454.1 coordinate 2,113,584, forward strand.
GGGAGGCCATTGCTAACTATTTTACAGTGAAGGCGCCATTGCCAAGCCTACCTGCGCCCGCTAACCCGGTATTTGATAAATCATTTAAGTAGATTTTTGCGTAGTTATTTTCAGAAATAATTTTCTATTTCAAACTTTGTACTTACCTATCCACAAGGTTATTTTTTTATTTATACTTACTTGAAAATGGGCATCAGTAGGTGATGGTGGGATTGTCAGTAACAGCATTTTCTCAAAATTTAGAGTTCAGGTATTCGTTATTTCGACTGCTTTCAATAATATGTGGTTATTTTGTTCATATATTCGACGAGTATTTTGTTTATATTAGATTTTAATGGACTTTTTGACACGAAACTTTTTGGTCTTTTGGATCCGTAGTTTTGGATTGTACCAAATGCGCATCGTATCTAGATGGCTGGACATCACCAGAATTTTGACCATACATGTCATGTTTTACATATCTAACTGTTTCTTCATGTCCGAGTCCTGTGTGTTTACTGTCGCGATACCTTTTTCACACACGGTTGGTTAGCCCAATGGTAAGTTATTAATTAACTTGTGTTATGGGTGCTAACACAACTGATAAACTACATATAGCTACATATATACATATTTATAAATACATATTGTAACACCCAGACCACGGCCAACAAGCATGCTCATCACACAAATGTCGACCGAACCGGGGATCGAACCCGGGACCTCAGGTTCGGCAGTCCGGCATGGTGACCATTGCGCCATCGAGGTCGTCACTGGGGTGTTTACTGTGTACTTAAACTATTAAATAAATAAATACCATGGTCTGGTTCTAGATAACGCTGCCATCACTAGAATTCCCCTACGTATCTCCAGAATGGAGGATGGAGACCGTCCAGTGGGATAGAAAACAATTGAGAGGCTACTGTGATCCTACCAAGGAGTTCTGGCTCGCGGAGAAATTGCCGCCGTAAGCATTTTATATTTAGACATTTATTTATTGCAAAATCTATACTGTTAGAGATATGCATCCTTATCCTAGGTTTACATTACCCTGCTAGGGCGCACCAAATTAACTTAAAACTAGATACTATCACAACTGTGCCTACCATACCATAAAAAAATGATCGTCTCATATATAAAAATGAATTGCTGTTCGTTAATCTGCCTAAAACTCGAGAATAGCTGGACCAATTTAGCTTATTTTGGTTTTAAAATGTTTGTAGAGGTCCAGGGAAGGTTTAATTAAACGATTCGAAGTTCGCCGGATCAGCTAGTAAAAGATACCTAAGTACTTATTTGGTATTTACAGTTGCAGAGCGTGCGAAGAGTCGGAGATGGTGAGGGCAGACAGGGATATGCGTTACAAAATGAAGACTGGAAGATTTTGATAAATATTCTAGGGTAGATGAGGAAATATAACATTTATCTATTTGAATGACGGTGAAAAACGTTGTAGGTCGTTTCGATGCGTTTAACATAATTTGCGTAGGTATCCTAGACTTTTTCTTCATTTTAATGACGAATGTATTCGAATAGGAAATATTTAATTTTAATGGTTATAAATACCTATTTATTTAATTACGTTTTTCGAACTAGAATTAATTTGATATAATTTAGATGAAAGTCAAACATTATTTTAGATAGCTTTATGGGAATTGTGTCGCTTTATTTTCAATTTAATTAATTTTAGATCTTTAGTTTTATTTGTAGCTGCCTACCTACATCTCGTTCGTAATAAAATATTTATAATTATACCTTTGCTGTTTAATTCATTATAATAAGAAGACCAAGTACAGCACAGTGCCTTTTGGGCTTGCGGATAATATTCAAGATATGTAAGGGCCGGCGCCCACTGCCGGCGTGGCACGGCATGGCATTCCGCGGCATGCCGTGGTATCCCGCGGCGTGCAGTGGCATGCCGTGGCCGTTTGTTGCCCGTGGTACTACCAATAGTACTACCAGTAGTACCACGGGCAAAATTTTCTTCCCGTAGTACTACCAAGCGGTCTGGTATTACCACGGGCAAGAAAAAACTACCCGTGGTACTACTGTCAATATTTTAGGTTTTTTTCAACCCTTTTGTTGTCACAGTTGATATTGTCATCCTAGAAAGATAAATTGAAAATTATTTTTTACATGTGGATATATTTTGGTTCTATTTCGTAAATAGATCTGGTAATTGTAAAATTTTTCATTGCTCAAAATCGACAAGAGTCAAAAACACTTAATTTTTTTTTCACAAATAAGAATTGAATATCTACTTACGTTCTTCGTTTTATTTAAAATATTAAGTAGGTAGTGTCATATTCATTAAAATAATCGATCGCATTGAGTATTGATATGATCATGTAAGTTATGCTGTCCTAGTACTTTACTTTTTTGGTTCGGCCGTATTCTATAAATTAGTTTTTGACTAATCACCTCGCCCGGGGAAACTACTTTCCGTACCCGGATAAAACGTATGTTGCGTTCAGCACAGAGAGTGTAGCTTCCTAACAGTGAAAGAATCATTGGATTTAACGCATTTGTTGCACTTCTCAACTTGTACATCAGGTTCAAATGGTGCACTTCTCAAATGGCAGACTTCGCAACTGGTGCTCTTCGCAAATTGTGTCAAAGTGACCATCGAAAAAGGGACACTATTTAAGTGAAGTGAAATTTTGGATTTTTTTTTTCTAAAATTATGTAGGGTGGGTTTAATTAAAATTGCTTTGTTATAATTATTTTGGAGTAGGTGACTCTTTCTTACATATTTTTTTTCTTTTTGTATGACTTTGTATTTATTTTTAAAACTTTATAATTTTTTTTTTTGTAAATCATGAGCCTAAAATAAATATAAAATATTTGAAACTAGCTTCTGCCCGCGACTTCGTACGCGGACCCTGTCCCTTATGCCAGCGACTACGGGGTCAGCGAAATCAAAGATCTGAATCGTCTGATATTGAATTTTAAGGGCCCGTTGACTTGAAAACAACGGAATACGCATAGCCATTAGAAATGTTCCATATATTTAATTTTTGTACTTTAACGGCAAAAGCACAGCAGACTAAACAAAACGCTGAGAACTGAACCGCAATAGACGTGACCATAGGGATAAAAGTAGTGATTCTAATTAGTCCGCATTTAAGTTGTGTGTGGCAAAAATATTACACGTATTATTACGTAAAAAAACATTAAATGTTACTGAGATGACAGTCGTGATGACTTAGTGGAAGTCGTGGTGGTTTAGTGGGTAGAGAACCAATCTCTCAAGTATGAGCGTGCGTCTTTAATTCCAGGTCTGGCAAGTACCTGCCAATGCAACTTTTCTAAGTTCGTATGTACTTTCTACGTATATTTTGGATACCGTTATTTGGAGGGGATGTTAAACTGTAGGTTCCGGCTGTCATTGAAAATTCTTGGCAGTCGTTATGGGTAGTCAGAACCCAGTAAGTCTGACCAGTTTTACCGAGGGGTTTTGGGGGTTGAGCGGTTAACCGGGTTGTGGAGGTCAAATAGGCAGTCGCTCCTTTTAAAACACTGGTACTCAGTTGCATCGTGACTGGAAGTCGACCCTAACATAATTGGGACAAAGGCTCTTGAGATAATAACGACAATAATAATGAGATATAAGCATCGCAGGATATCTGAGGCTGATGACGGGGAGTAGCGACCCCGCGGGGCATATATACTGAGTTCTCCAGGGAGAGTATACTGTCCCCCATCTCCGGCCGGTCGGAGTGAACCATGACGGGGGTAGGTCTCACGCCTCTGGCTTGGCTTGACCATCCAGAGTGGATTCGCTTGAGCAGGGTTAGTAGCCCTGCTCGGAGGATAGGTGCCTCGTGGTAAGTGACCCACAGGGAGCGCGTAATCTGCGTTTAAAATCCGCCGAGGTATCCTCACACTTCAGCCGCTCATGTCCCTGTTGCCCTTTTGTTGCTATTCAGTGACAGATTCCCGGGGGCCCAGTAAGTGAGCTGGCGAGTCTCCACCTGCCATTTTTACATGTATCTAATACATTGTCATCGGCAGGAGCCATAGTTCCCGTAGTTTCCCCATTCCTAGTCTATGAGCATCCCATCACAATAGCCCAAGTAGTATTCATCCACAGTTTGCAATGGTATAGCACAGATTGTCTTTTTTTTAACGACGTTCTCCGGGGATTGTCCTTGGGTTCATTTCTATAGTGTATAAAGGGATAATTGTCGGTTTTGTGTCGGTTTTGGGCTTCAGCGTGTTGGCTTTGGCCTCACGTTTGCCTCCCAAAAATTCGGAACTCTGTAGTCCCGAGGTCTGGAAGAGACATAAAAAATAATAATTAGATATATGTAACGCAAAAAAATCGGAGAGTGGGGGCTCGTGACGCCACGTCTAGGTATGTAAAATTTGTACTAAGCAGTGACTTAACACAAAATTCAAGCGTGTTATATCTTCGTTATTATTTATTTGTGAGAAGGAGAAAAGAAAAAATACGTGTCCATTATTTTAGGGTTATCTAAAAGACGGACTAATTACTTTTTTTGATTCACCATACCTATTTCATAACATTCATTTCTATACATTTCAAGTGTAGTATTGCTCTTGAAGTTCCACATCAGGTGTTCCAGATCTTCGATGTTTATACGTCAAAATAGAGAGTGCTTATCAGATTGAACCACTTTTGCTAAAACGTCATATCTTTATAAGCTATAGTCTAGCTGGGCTCCTGGGTTTCCACATCAGGTGTTGTACATCTTCAATTTTTATAAGTCAACAGAGAGTGCTTATCAGATTGAACAACTTTTGCTAAAACGTCATACCTCTATATGCTATAGTCTAGCTGGGCCCCTGGAGTTCCACATCAGGTGTTTTAGATCTTCAATTTGTATAAGTCAATAGAAAGTCCTTATCAAATTGAACAACTTTTGCTAAAGCGGCATACCTGTATATGGTACAGAGAAGCTGGGCTCTTGGGGTTCCACATCAGGTGTTCCAGATCTTCAAATTTATTATCTCAGCTGAAAATGCTCATCACATGAAACAATTTTTGCCATGACACCATTTTTGTATCTCTTATAGTTTTGTTGGTCTGTTGGTGTTCTGCATCAGGTCTTCAAGTTTCGAAGATAAGTTATAGCCTATATGTTGACCAGGCTTAATACTGACACAACAAAGAAAAAATCATTGAAATCCGTTCAGTAGTTCGGAAGATTAGCGTGTACAAACAAACAGACATACAGACATACAGACATACAGACATACAGACAGAATTTTTTTTTTGGATTTGTGCTCCATTACTGTTTCTAAACCCCACCCAATTATTATTTTTTTAATATATTCAATGTACAGACACAGTTTTTTTACAGATTTATTATATGTATAGATAAGTTCGGACTTTGACTGTTTGCCTACTCGCTACAGGAGCGGAGTGTTTCAAAACTTATAATCCTGAGCGATAGCGAAGGAATCAAAAGAGCACAAGGTGAAAAATCTAAACTTTGCACTCGAGTGCAACACGTAACTTTTCACCCCACCTCATCATACACACCATAAATCACCCGAGTAGGTATAAAAAAAACCTACCAATCCCAGAATTTCGATGCAACTGCTCTCCCCGTGTACCAGGACAGCATAACTTACCTGAGTATTCCAATTTCCCGACGAAAATGATCACCAAGTACCAGGATAGCATAAAATACATCAAGTAAATCGAGACCAAGGTATTCAATTCTTATTTGTGAAAAAAAGACTAAGTGTTTTAGACTCTTATCGATTTTGAGCAATGAAAAATTTCACAACTACCAGATCTATTTACGAAATAGTACCAAAATATATCCACATTAAAAAAATATATATTTCAATTCTCTTTCTAGGATGACAATATCAACTGTGACAACTCTTTCTTCTTTCTCCTGCCCTGTTCCCAAATATTACTTGGGGTCGGCGCAATATGTCATTTTCTTCCATTTTCCCCTGTCACTCGTCATACTGACACTCACTCCCTTCCTATTCATATCATCTTTCAGGCAATCCATTCATCTTTTCTTAGGTCTTCCTCTTCCTCTCCATCCATCTACATTCATACTTAGCACACACTTTGTTGCATGCGTATCATCCCTCCTCATTACATGTCAACTGTGACAACAAAAGGGTTGAAAAAAACCTAAATTATTGACAGTAGTACCACGGGTAGTTTTTTCTTGCCCATGGTACTACCAGACCGCTTGGTAGTACTACGGGAAGAAAAATTTACCCGTGGTACTACTGGTAGTACTACTGGTAGTACCACGGGCAACAAACGGCCGTGGCATCCAGCTGAAAGTCCAGGCACTCTGGCATTCATCTGCGCCCTACCGAAATGCTTTATAAGTTTCAACCTTATTTCAACTAGCTAGCAATCATAATTCCTCAACCCCTAAGTGTCCCGTAGGTACGTCTCGCGGCATGCAGTGGCGCGCCGCGGCATGCCACCGCATCCTGCGGCATGTCGCGCCATGCCGTGGCATCCTGCGGCACGTCGCGGCATTGTGGTATACAAATAAAGTAACATAGATTCTAAACTCATTGAAATAAGATTCAAAATAGCACTAAAATCCTTTGCCGTGCCACGCCGGCAGTGGGCGCCGGCCCTAATAGACCAGGGTTTTGAATTAATGATGATGGGCAATTTTGTATGAACCCTGGCCTGATAACCAATAAAGTTCTAATGTATATTATATTATTGCTTATACCCTACAGTTACTGAAATAAAACAGTTCATGTCAAGAATCGACCGGAAATAAGTACAATCGGGCACAAAAGAGTTATACTTTTTGCACCATTTTTTTTTGTTAAAATAAAATCCATAGTAGAAAATTCATTGTATGATGTATTTTCGTCAACTTATCACTTATTTAAGTAAGCCTAGGGTAGACTATCAATTAAAATCGGTCTTAACTAGGCATTGTTTTAATAGCAAAACAAAACATAAAAACTTTTACTTCTACCACCGTATATTATTTCCATTATTGGAGATAGCATTTCCTCTTTCTGCGGCACCAGGATAGTCGGCCCTGGGTTGTCGAATTATTAGAAAAGTAGCGACCCACCCCAGCTTCGCACGGGAAAACAGTATTTCCTCACTATTTAACGGATGTTATTACAAATGCCAGCACAGCTCTAATTCCACAGGATTATATTTCAAAGCAAAATGTATTATCCTGGCCATTAGATGATGTCTGTGCACGACAAGTATTTGCATGAAATGGGCTACGAATTTGACTGAACTGATTTGAAAAATCTTTCAGTGCTGGAAAAGCTACGTTATTAATAACTAGCTTTTGCCCGCGGCTTCGCTCCCGTCAACTGACTTCTCTATTTTACCCTATTTTTTTTTTCATAAGAACCTTCTCCTGACAATAACAAACACAACAAAAAAAGAATTAGCCAAATTGGTCCAGGCGTTGTTGAGTGATGCGCTTACCAAGACATTTTGCGATTCATTTTTATATTATAGATAAGAAGATAGGTTTTTCTTATATACCATACGTGCCAAAGTAGTTTAATTCCATAGGCAGTCGTAGGCTTACAGGACTGATATCTTTTTTCCCCAGTGGTTAACAATGTTCCACCAATAATTGATATTATTGATTATGCCGGTTAAACTCACTGGAACAGCGGAATAGTTACACCTTTTTTGTTTTTTTTTTTTTTTTTCCGACGTCAAAAATCATCAAATGACCCCTCCCGCTGTGGGTTAGCAGCGGTGAGGGAGTGTCAGACTCTTACTGACTAAAAACCGTCGTGTTCCGTCATAGGCCTTTTATGTACCAGGGCCGCGGTATCTCTTTCGAACAACCCGCAGCCCCGGCAGGCCTTGGCCCTGCTGGGCCCCGCTGGGGTTGCTGACATCTCTTTGAGGAGCGCGTGGAACAACGCGCGCCGTCGACACGGGTCTGTCGTCTAAGCAGACAGAGGGACGATGAGCCACCCGAACTCACCGCCCACAGACCCACGCCTACGGTGGCCGGGAGTCATCTCGCGACACCCGGCGCCCATGGTGTCTACCTGGTCCAGCGCGGCGGCCGGGATGAGAGGTGCGAACTCTCTGGCGTTCCGCCTCCTCCTTCTCGAGCATGACCGCTTCGCAGAAGGAGGCGACGGCATCCCATTCCCTCTCGCCCCGGACCATGGCCTGAACCAGGGCCGGACGCGAGAGGTCGCCGCCGCCCAAAGCCTCGACGAGGACCCGGCGGTGCCCTTCCCATGCGGGGCACACCTGGACTGTGTGGTCCACCGTGTCCTCGGGGCTGTCCGCACAATGGTGACACCCGGGCGCCTCCTCACGACCGATGCGGTGCAGGTAGCTCCCGAAACAACTGTGTCCGGTGAGAACCTGCGTCATGCGGTACGTGAGGGCGCCGTGACTCCTCCCGAGCCACTCCTCAAAGAGGGGACTTACCGCCACGATGGTGGCGTGCCCTGCACTGGGTTGCGACAGTCGCTCCCTCCAGGAATAGTTACACCTTACGTTGTGAATACTAACTGTTATATTTTTAATATGGACACATGCACTTTCTGTGACACGTCCTGACTGATATTGACAATAATATAATGCACTTAACAGCCCTCTCATACAAAATGAAGTGGTTCAAGTCCATGGGCTGTCCTATGCTATCAAGTGTCATATCTTCGTTCTCCGGTGGTTTACAATATTTTGCCCATAATAAAAAATGAAGCTTATGACATAAGCTATCATTTGATGTGCAAATGGTTTTTATTGGATATACCGGTTAGACTCACCGGAATGGCGGAATACGTACACCATACGTTGTAAATACTACCTACTAAATAATCGTTTTTTTTTTTCAATAAACTTGGAAAATATGGGCACAGACACCTTCTGTGACTCGTTGTGACAATTATTGACAATAATAATGCACTTAAACATCCCTCCCATACGCACTGAAGTGGTTCAAGTCCATGGGCTGTCCTATGCTATCAGGTGTTATATCTTCGTTCTCCGGTGATTTACAAGGTTTTGCCCATAACAAAAAATGAAGCTTAGGGTATAAGCTATCATTTGATATGCGAATGGTTTTCATTGGATATACCGGCCAATTTTACCCATCATCCTTACAGACAAACGGGCTCGCACAGCCATTACAGGGCCCAAAGTTCTACAAATAAAACCTTATTCAATGACTATAGAACTGCCACAGAAAAAACACAAAAATGTCTATTGGACCCAAAGGGACATTTTGATGTCATTCGTTTTCTTTCTGAGTGTATTTTAATTTTTATTTGTGTTTTAATTTTCTGTTAATTCCCCGTCATGACGGATCCCAGCCTCAAAAACTACGAATCTCTGATTTTCGATAGTGAAACAACTTATAAAGACAATTTCCGCGTTTGGGAGTTAAAGCCGGATGTGAAAACTACATATAAAGAGAAGAAGCTGGCCCTTAGGCCGTGCCCGGTCCCGTTGAAGGACTTACATGCCCTCACGGCTTGGAGAGACCCAAACGTACCTTTTGACCTGTACCATAGACCCAAAGAGATCATTCGTACTGATCCTAGGGTAATTCAGAAGAGTTATGTAAGTACCTACGATGTATATTTTGTGAATGCCTTTCTACATATTTGCAGTAGATAATTTATCCTACGCATCCATGTTTATTTCCTATAATTAGTGTTATTTTCGTTATTTCGAAGTCGTGGTGGCCGAGTGGGTAAAGGACCAACCTCTCAAGTATGAGGGCGCGGGTTCGATCCCAGGTCAGGCAAGTACCAATGCAACTTTTCTAAGTTTGTATGTACTTTCTAAGTATATCTTAGACACCATTGGCTGTGTTTCGGATGGCACGTTAAAATGTAGGTCCCGGCTGTCATTGAACATCCTTGGCAGTCGTTACGGGTAGTCAGAAGCCAGTAAGTCTGAAACCAGTCTAACCAAGGGTTATCGGGTTGCCCGGGCAACTGTGTTGAGGAGGTCAGATAGGCAGTCGCTTCTTGTAAAGCACTGGTACTCAGCTGAATCCGGTTAGACTGGAAGCCGACCCCAACATGATTGGGAAAAGGCTCGGAGGATGAATTAGTGTTATTTTGTTCTTGACTCTGGACACTCATTTGCAAATTAAAGGATCCGCCTCTTACACTGTAGTGAGCATCCGTCGCAGGACTCCTGGGTTTTGTAACATTAACCTCCCCTTATATGTGAATAGGACTGCCATCCGTCCGGGTTTCCCCGGATTTGTCCTCGTTTGGAGGCCGTCCGGGGGCCGTCCGGGCGGGGTTTCAAGAAGTGTCCGGGGAAAACCCGGACACTTTTCATGTAAGGAAGCTCCTCATAGAATTTAAGTATATGTTAACCACCCAAAACGAAAATGTGAAAGGCTGCCAAGTTCGATAATATGGGAATGCTTCGCCTATAAAAGAAGTGAGATCTGAATAAGTACCAAGTTCCATATACATACCTCAGTTAAAAATAGTTACTTTTTAATGATGTTACTTGGCAAGTTTTCACACACCTTGTTATAAACCTACTAAACGCAATGAATCCAGTATATAATTTTTGTACCCTTCTTTTTGCCGCTTTTTTTTTGCTCGAACTTGGCGGACACACTGCCGTGTGTCTAGATAGTAAATGGATTACAAATTAGGTATTATTTTGTTTTAAAAAAATCGTACTCGTTCGGGGAAAATATGCGATTTACGCAAAATGTCCGGGTTTTTTTAATGTTGGTCCGGGTTTGGCGAAATTCGAGATGGCAGCCCTATATGTGAAGAGTGAACTGTTTGTGGTCCTATCACGTAGGTTCTTAGCCTAAATGTAAGTCTTACATTTAAAATTCTCTGTCCCACCTAATCGCATGTCTTAATAGCGCATCCGGCCGTGCTCTCGCTGTGGCGGCATATTGGGCTGACATAGTGTAGTCTCAATATATGACATGTCATCGACACGAAAGAAGAAGAATACATTTAGAATTCAGCGTGTTGGTATATCTGTTGTCTATTTTAGGATAAACCACCAGATTTGGACCGGGAGAAAGTTCAGAAGACGCGGCCCAAGGTGCTGATAACTCCCGCGTTAGACATAGATTCCCTTGAAGAGCCGTAAGTGTCCTAACTAACCCACAAAACCATGTACTTAGTAAAATATTTGTAACCACACAGATAAAGAAAGACATGATAAAAAATCCTTCTTTATTAGGTACTGTATTTAGTATAGATTAATCAGACAAGCAGTTTTTTTTTCAATAACTACTAACATTTAAATATTGTTCGATTCCTTTAACGGCAGTCATCGTCAGAGGTTGGTAGACAATATGTACACATCCACAACGGCGAAAGCTCTAAAGGACGCGGTGACGCTAGCCCACTTGGAAGGCGTGAGGGCGCCACTGTCCGAAGTATATGCGAGATGCAACCCGGTGAGATGTTTAGCAGTTTTTTTGTTTTTCTATTCGGACAATAGACACCCCCAGTCTGGTCCCGAAGGCCACCAACGCTTAGGGTCCATCTACACGGTGCAAGTAGCTGGAGCAAATTAACATGCGCAAGACTCAATTACGATTGAAGCGTGGCATTCCGCTATTTTGTCTATTAAATAAACGTTTTTATCATTTTTTGTGATTCAATATGATTAACTTAGCAGAATTAAGCCTCAGGTGATTTAATATTTAAACCTGCAGTTCACTCGGGTAAGTTAAATTTTATTTACATTACAGGTAGCCCTAGAGCCGGTGAAGGAGCCCTACGTGTCTCCGGAGTGGCGCATGGACAGCATGAGGTGGGATAAACGCCAGCTCAGGACTTATACTGAGCCCACTAAGAAGTTCTGGCTTTCTAGGGGACTTTCTCAGTAAGTATGCCACAGTTTTCGCACAATGGGCAAATTTCTATGGACCCTGGGCTTTTAGCGGCCAGCGCTGATTTTAGTACGAACTGATGTAGTAGGTAGTCCTATAATTACTATTTTGAAGTTCAATCCCCGTGGTGAAAACAAAAAAATCCATTTTTGTGTCTGAATATTGAACTTTTCTGGCACCTGACATTCTGGTCCATATAAGTTTGCCGATTGTGCTTTAATGGCGCACAAATGTTTGTTCTGGTCTACTCGCTCTGCAAACAGTAAAAAATTGCTTGTGTATATTTCTAAAATGTTCGCGAAATTGCAACCTTTGTGCGCAAACACCAACTAGCTGTGGATTCGCGATGACGCGTACCTACATATTTTTGGGGACATCTAGACATATCTCATCTGCCTAGCCTTTTCCCAACTATGTTGGGATTGGCTTCCAGTCTAGCCGGATGCAGCTGAGTACCAGTATTTTACAAGGAACGACTGCCTATCTGACCTCAAACCAGATACCTGCAGGAATTTTGACATCGGAATAATTGCATATTTTTATATCCAGTTGTCCGGAATACAAGGCCACGGGAAGACCGACGAATCAAAGAAGGGGTTTCTGAATCAACGTAGCTGTATTGTCAAACTTAAACGTATAACATTAGTTGTAGACTGTAGTACATTGTGTTTATTATATTATTACAAATTAGTGCAGAAGTAATCATTTAGAATGGCTAGTGATGCGAGTCCCATAAACGACTTATCGATTGTTTATCGATTAACACATGAAAAGTGGGACATATGTTTTTTTTTCGTATGTACGATTATCTATAATGTCGTGGTTTTTGTGCAAAATCTAATTTGGCATCTTAATTTATTTAAAATGTAAATGAAGTTTTCCCTACTTCTTAAAACTTGAATGGGTTACCAGATAATATCATTGTTGATGTAATTTTTTTTATTTGAGAAGTAAGAGTTTACTTACTGAATTCAATAAAAATTGGCTTAGTTGAGTCCGATGTATTCCGACAGCCTTAATTTTCACATAGTTTCAGTAATCATAAGTAAAATCTTACTTTCAAATACATTTATAATGATATTATTTGTTATTTAATACCAAAATCATTACTTCTGCACTCAAATGTAAAATAAGGCAGCTGTTTTTCAAAAGTTTTCATGTATCAAGATATTGAACTAACTATTGAAATATATAGTATCTTGAAATATGAATACTTTGACAGATTTCATATTTTAGCATAAAAAGTCTTGATTATTTTATCTGTGTTATGTAATTACCATTTCAGAAAGCAAAATGTCTTAAATATATAATACTTCTATGACATTTTAAAGTAAAAAAAATGGTAGTGCATAAGAAATATCGGATTATAACAATTTATATAGACTTTTTGAGCTAAATATTTCATGTGCATAATTTGAAGCAACAATTAGGTAATTTTTTAAGTTTTTATAAACATGTGAAATATTATTTTGGTTAAACATTTTATTTAATACACTTATATTTTAGACGACAAATTTAATTTTATAAGGCGTGTATAACATTAATTGCTTCTAGCTTTCATAATATTCGATTTAAATACAGATTTTTGAAAAAAAGTTTTTATTTTTTTATTTAACATTTTGAGAACCATTAAAGATGAAATGATAATAATTAACAAATTATAACAATAATTTTATACTAAAACTAAAAAAAAGCACTTAAAATTGTCTTCTGCACACTCTTTTTGATTTCCCTTATTTGACTGAATGGTGTTAATTTTTAGAACTACATATTTGGTCACTGGTATCCCTAAACTGCTATTAATTTTGATAATTTCACCTATTGCACTCTTATAGTGAATTGCACCATTTAGTTTTTTGTATGTCAAATTGCCGATTTGACCAATTTCACAGCTGATTATGGTTTGGTTATCGTTATATGTAGTTAAATGGTGCAACTCACTCTTAGCTTTGCAGTTAAAAACATTTTTACCCCAGTGTACAGAAGTCATAAGATTCAATAAAAAAAACGGTTAGCCCCACAAAAGCCTTAAAATTAAACGTAAAAATAAATCAATATCACATATTGTTATTTATTATGAATTAACAATTAAACTGACTATGTTATCGACGGAATTATTATTTAAGGTTACGTCAAATCTTTTAGATAATGACGTAATAATCTATAGATGTTGGTTAATTTAATAACTAGCTGTACCCTGCGGGTCTACCCGCAACCGAGGGTTCGACTAACATAAAACCATAACCACCATTTTCACTGGAATTAATATTTGAAAGTCACAAGTAATACGGCGAATCATCTACGAGAAATAATTACCCACGGTTTTCATTGAACATAACTTTAATTCGATCTCAAAACCAAGTTTATTTGATATGACCAATACAAGAAAATCATAAGTGGGACTTTTCCAAAATACCTAACATCTAAAAAGTCCTACTCCAAACAAATTAAATTATTTTTTATTTTAGCAACAACACTACAATTTTACAAATATTCCTTACTCATTATTTTTTACTATATTTTTAACCTTTTTGACTGTTCATAATTTATATTCAGTCTCTTATAAGTCCAAATAAAATAATTCATAATTTAAAAAGCTGGTGATTATCATTATAATATCTTTTTTTTTTTTCAAATAGTGCGTAATTTTATTAATAAGAAACAATGAAAATTACACTAAATAATTGCAAAATATTTTGAAAAATAGCGAATAAGGCAATACATCAAATATTTATTATAATAATCATATTTTTGTGTATTCAATTAACAATCAGTCCTCTAAAGCTTTGGTTTCCTAGGAAAGCGGTGCCGTCATATAGCGGCCGTAATACAGCGGTGAATGACGTCACTAGAACGTTGTCTATGTAAACGAAATGGGGCGGTTTCGTAGAGAGCGGTAACGTACACCGTAACTTCAAAAAGCGGTGCTGCCATTTGCATGACGGCCGTCTTAACGGTGTCAGATGGTTTGGTGAACGTTTTATTGAAAGCGGTGAAGCTTTTTTAATCTGTATTTGTGTTTTTTTTTCGGAACAACGTAAAAAATGAGTTCCAACTCTTGGAGCAGCGAGGACGATGAAATTTTATTAGATTTCGTTCGTAACCACGAAGCAATAAATAATATAAAAAGTAAAGATTATAGAAAAAGTCAACTAAAACAAAATTAGTGTCGTGAAATTTGAGAAATATTAAATAAAACAGGTTAGTAAGTATAATACAACTAACAAAAAGTTTATGACGGTGTGTTAAAACGGCCGTGGAACTTTCCACATGTCATCACCGTAAAGACGACCGTCTATTTGCGTCCGTAATAGTACGGTCGCTATATGACGGCACCGCTTTCCTAGGAAACCCAAGCTTAACGCTGTCCATACACGACGGTCTAAACATTTGACCAACGAATTAAATTATAGTGCTTATAATTGTACCTAAGAATTAGTTTACATTGAGACGAATATAATCTATCTATATAAATAAAAATGAATTGTTGTTCGTTAGTCTGATTAAAACTCGAGAACGGCTGGACCGATTGAGCTGATTTTGGTTTTAAAATGTTTTTAGAGGTCCAGGGAAGGTTTGAACGATACGAAGTTCGCGGGATCAGCTAGTTTATTTATAAATTTTCTGCAATCACATTAAACTGGAGAAAGGTTTTTTGGCCATTTTAAATAACCTGTCGTGTTACAGGGCACACGTATTGCCTCATTAAAAGATTTTATCACAACGTGCCTTCTATTTGAAAAATGACTGAGCACCACAAAAAAAATCTATTCAAGAATATTGTGTGTATTAATTTCATCAAACTGCTTCTATGCCGTCTCAATCTAAACCAACATCACAAAATAAAACACCAACATTGAAATTAAAACTTACACACAAAAATCGACTTTATCACCTTACATTAACGTTGGAATTCGAATAGGAATCTCCTCATCACATACCTTTCGACTTCTATTCTTACAACTCTCGGTCATCCCTCCATTGCCGTCACAAGGCAAATGTTTGCCAAAGCCATGGCGGAATTTTGCCGAACGAGGGGATTTGGGTCTTTAATGAGTTGTAGTAACCTGGTTCTGGCTGTCCGGGTGATGTCCGGGTCTAATTCGGTCTCGTCCGGGTTTTTCTCGCGGATGCGGTATAGTTCGGAGTAGAGGAGGCCTGTGAATGAAGGAGAGACAGAATGAATGTCTAAAGTTTGAAATTTTTTGGAAGTTATTAGTTGTAAAAAAGTAATATGAAAATAGATATAAAAGAAAAATGGTTAGTAGACTCCATTCTTTTATTTCACTAACATATTGACTGAACACAGAATATTTTATTTTAACTATTAAAACTGTCAGAATAAAAACTGGCAAATTGTAATAGCCACCATTTTTATTTTCCCTTGTTTGTGCATATTTTAGAATTTTCATAGTGCATATAATCAAATATCAAGTATTTTTCTAACGACAGAACAACTTTGCTTTGCACAAGAAACATGTACAAGTACAACACTTTTTAAAAGAAGAATTGCCATCGGCTCTCCAAGAAGAAGAAGCAAGAAGTATCATTCACAGCTCTATCAAGCTAAATATACTGATAACTTACCAAGCAACAAGGGTGGATGTGGTTTAATCTCCTCTCTAGCACAATGCAGATAGTTAACCGCAGTTTGCAAACACTTGACCACGCTGCCCGGGAGCTCGTCCGCTAACTGTCTCAGTAAGGCGGAGAGAAACTCGTCCAAATACAGACGGCCTTCGTCCAAAAGGTGAGTTTGGACGAAGTCGTTTGACTTCTTCACGTTGAATGTCTTGAAGACTTGTTTTAGAGTGAATTTGCTGGCCTGTAAAGATTGCATAAGTGTTTATTTTTTTTACAAATAGGTAGGTAAAGGGTGAAAGGTGGGCGTTTTGGACGCTGTCTTTTGTAAAAAAAAAATATTTTCAAAAAGTGCTGTTTTGCAGCCAAGTTTGAATAAATGGTTTTTGATTTTGGTTTTTAAATACTGACTTTACCCCAAAAGAGGATTTTGATGTCTATTTCGTTAATACATAAGTGTTTTGCCAAAATATATTGCCCAAAGACCCCTTGTTTTATGAGTATGAAACAATTTATCAATTCAAACAGGGATTTCTTCTTTACCTTCGTCATTTTCTTACCTCACCCCCAAAATCAGACCACCAAAAATATCGAAAAAAAAATCTCAACTTACTCTCACAACATTAGGGTTATTATCGCACAGATGCAACAATAAGCAAGGCAGAGAACTGACGCCTTGTTCCACCAACGCATCAGACTTCACCCTCCCCGCTACAATTCCGAACAGTCGGATAGAATGCTCCCTCAGTTGAGCACACTCCGTGTTCATGAACGGACGTATCTTCTGGGATATGGAGAGCAGTTCTCGCTCGTATTCTTTGTCGATTTTGTCTAGTTCTGTTAGAAGACGGCTTAGGCCTTGTATTGCGGCTAGAGGCACGTTATCTGTTGGTGCTCTGGAAAAAAATAATAATATTATAATACTAATGCTCCATGACGTGGATTTTAAACTTCAACATATGGCACCCTTAATTGTACTGAAGCTTTAGAATACATGCCTTGTTTACAGCTGGTAGTAGTAATGGTTCTGGTCCTGTTTGAAGGGAGAACTCCAGAGGCGTGGAGTAGGAGTGTTGTCGTCCTGTTCTTCAAAAAGGGAGACAAAACCCAGTTGAAGAACTATCGACCCATTTCCCTCCTAAGCCACGTCTATAAGCTGTTCTCAAGAGTGATCACGAACCGACTTGCGCGAAGACTCGACGAATTCCAACCACCGGAGCAGGCTGGGTTTCGGAGCGGATACGGCACCATAGACCACATCCACACAGTGCGGCAGATTATACAGAAGACCGAAGAGTATAATCAGCCCCTGTGTCTAGCATTTGTGGACTATGAGAAGGCCTTTGACTCGGTTGAAATCTGGTCTGTTCTGGAGTCCCTGCAGCGTTGTCAAGTAGATTGGCGATACATCCAAGTGATGAGATGTCTCTACGAAGCCGCTACAATGTCCGTCCAAGTACAAAATCAGCAAACAAGGCCCATACCGTTGCATCGAGGAGTGAGACAAGGGGATGTTATTTCCCCGAAACTGTTCACTAATGCAATGGAGGATATGTTCAAGACGCTGAACTGGAAAGGACGTGGCATCAACATCAATGGCGAACACATCTCTCACTTGCGATTTGCTGACGATATCGTCATCATGGCAGAAACGCTGCAGGACCTACAACAAATGCTGAACGACCTGGCTGAATCTTCTCTACGCATCGGCCTACGGATGAACTTGGACAAAACCAAGGTCATGTTCAATGAACATGTTCTACCGGAACCGATTGCGATACACGGTGCCGTTCTCGAAGTTGTTCGGAAATATGTATACCTCGGGCAGACATTGCAGTTAGGTAGAAACAACTTTGAGGACGAGGTGAATAGGAGAATTCAGTTGGGTTGGGCTGCATTTGGGAAGCTACGTCGAGTCCTAACATCGTCGATCCCACAGTGCCTAAAGACGAAAGTCTTCAATCAGTGCGTCCTACCTGTCATGACTTACGGAGCCGAAACGTGGACACTGACGGTACGGCTGGTCCACAAGTTTAAAGTCGCTCAGCGGGCTATGGAAAGGGCTATGCTTGGCATTTCTCTGAGGGATCGCATCAGAAATGAGGTAATCCGTCAGAGAACCAAGGTCATCGACATAGCCCACCGAATCAGCAAGCTGAAGTGGCAGTGGGCTGGCCATATTAGCCGAAGAACCGATAACCGTTGGGGTAAACGAGTTCTAGAGTGGAGACCACGCCTCGGCAAGCGTAGTGTAGGACGTCCTCAGGCACGGTGGAGTGATGACTTGCGCAAGACGGCTGGCAGGAGCTGGATGCGAGTAGCCGAAAATCGATCTCAGTGGCGTGCACTTGGAGAGGCCTATGTCCAGCAGTGGACTGCGATAGGCTGATGATGTATGTATGAGTAGTAATGGTTCAAAACCTTGTGTACTTTACGATACTACTACATAGAGACAAACTCGAGGCTCGTAGGTTTATGTTTTCTAACTAAAAAGATATATCAAAACTCTATCAAAAATCCAGTCGATGACAAGGGTGGCATTTAAAAAAATAAATCGAGAGTTCCTTCCTCCATCCCTCTGGTCCCTCCAGAAGTATAAAACATATATAAACTCAGGTTTATGTCCAATGTTAGACGAAATATACGTGATTTAAAATGGTCTTTAGAAATAGAAAGAATATATAAAAATAGTTTTGTAACTTACTGAGTCTTCTGCGCATCAACGCCCTGACTTAGCGCCGCCAAAGCCGCGGGCAGCGCTTGGTTCCGATGTTCCGGCTTCAGTTGCGCAATGTTCGCGGCGCCGCGCAGGCACGTCGCGCGAACTCGGTCGTGCTCGTCCTTCCAGCCCGTGTTTAGTGTCGCCAGCACTGTGTCTATTAGTACCGGGTTGTCGTTACATCTAGGGAAAGATGGAGCATTTAGAAGGGGAACTTAAACGGTTTTTTTAGATGGAAATACAGCTTTTAATTTAGATGTTCCGGCTTTAGTTGCGCAATGTTAGCGACGCCGCGGTTCAATATTGCTAGCACTGTCCCTATATGACACGGGTTGTTGTTATGTCTAGGGGAAAATAATGCATTTAAAATGAGGATATAAACAGTTTTTTTTTAAAGGAGATATAGATTCTAATTAAAATGTTCCGGCTTTAGCTGCGCAATGTTAGCGGCGCCGCGGAGACGAACCCGGTCGACGAATGTCGCGCGAACTCGGTGGTATTCTTTTCCCAGTATCGGCGTTAGGTCCAGCAGGGTGTCACTGCGACACTCACCTGTAGTTGAGCAGGTCGGCGAGCAGCGCTAGCGCCGCACAGCGCTGCGGCGGCAGCGGGCACGAGCGGGACAGTGCCCCGGCTAGTATCGGCGCTGGGTCCAGCAGGGTGTGACTGCGACACTCACACACACACTCACCTGTAGTTGAGCAGGTCGGCGAGCAGCGCTAGCGCCGCACAGCGCTGCGGCGGCAGCGGGCACGAGCGGGACAGTGCCCCGGCTAGTATCGGCGCTGGGTCCAGCAGGGTGTGACTGCGACACTCACACACACACTCACCTGTAGTTGAGCAGGTCGGCGAGCAGCGCTAGCGCCGCACAGCGCTGCGGCGGCAGCGGGCACGAGCGGGACAGTGCCCCGGCTAGTATCGGCGCTGGGTCCAGCAGGGTGTCACTGCGACACTCACCTGTAGTTGAGCAGGTCGGCGAGCAGCGCTAGCACCGCACAGCGCTGCGGCGGCAGCGGGCACGAGCGGGACAGTGCCCCGGCTAGTATCGGCGCTGGGTCCAGCAGGGTGTCACTGCTACACTCACCTGTAGTTGAGCAGGTCGGCGAGCAGCGCTAGCGCCGCACAGCGCTGCGGCGGCAGCGGGCACGAGCGGGACAGTGCCCCGGCTAGTATCGGCGCTGGGTCAGCAGGGTGTCACTGCGACACTCACCTGTAGTTGAGCAGGTCGGCGAGCAGCGCTAGCGCCGCACAGCGCTGCGGCGGCAGCGGGCACGAGCGGGACAGTGCCCCGGCTAGTATCGGCGCTGGGTCCAGCAGGGTGTCACTGCGACACTCACCTGTAGTTGAGCAGGTCGGCGAGCAGCGCTAGCGCCGCACAGCGCTGCGGCGGCAGCGGGCACGAGCGGGACAGTGCCCCGGCTAGTATCGGCGCTGGGTCCAGCAGGGTGTCACTGCGACACTCACCTGTAGTTGAGCAGGTCGGCGAGCAGCGCTAGCGCCGCACAGCGCTGCGGCGGCAGCGGGCACGAGCGGGACAGTGCCCCGGCTAGTATCGGCGCTGGGTCCAGCAGGGTGTCACTGCGACACTCACCTGTAGTTGAGCAGGTCGGCGAGCAGCGCTAGCGCCGCACAGCGCTGCGGCGGCAGCGGGCACGAGCGGGACAGTGCTCCGGCTAGTATCGGCGCTGGGTCCAGCAGGGTGTCACTGCGACACTCACCTGTAGTTGAGCAGGTCGGCGAGCAGCGCTAGCGCCGCACAGCGCTGCGGCGGCAGCGGGCACGAGCGGGACAGTGCTCCGGCTAGTATCGGCGCTGGGTCCAGCAGGGTGTCACTGCGACACTCACCTGTAGTTGAGCAGGTCGGCGAGCAGCGCTAGCGCCGCACAGCGCTGCGGCGGCAGCGGGCACGAGCGGGACAGTGCTCCGGCTAGTATCGGCGCTGGGTCCAGCAGGGTGTCACTGCGACACTCACCTGTAGTTGAGCAGGTCGGCGAGCAGCGCTAGCGCCGCACAGCGCTGCGGCGGCAGCGGGCAGCGCGCGTACGCGGCCACGCGCGACACCAGCCGCGACAAGTGCTGCGGGCACGAGCGGGACAGGGCCCCGGCTAGTATCGGCGCTAGGTCCAGTAATGTAGTGGACGAGTCGCTGTGCTCTATGCTTAGGCAGAGAGAGCAGGCTTCGCGGACCTACGTGATGGAAATATCATGTTATTCAAAAAGCCTGACTGAATAAACTATCCGATTGTGAAATATGAGACGACTCCCGGCCACCGTAGACGTGGGTGCGTCGGCAGGGAGTTTCGGTTGGCTCCTCGTCCCTCCGTCTCGTGGGGGACAACAGGCCCGTGTCGGTCGCGCGCGTTGTCGCGCTCAAAAAGAATCAAGAAACGCCAGTGGGGCTGACTCACTTTAAAGGCCGAAGCCTGCCAGTACTGCGAGATTGTTCGGAAAAGTTACCGCCGCCCTTGTACATGAAGGGCTCCAAAATACACAAAGGTGGCTTTTAGTGAGCTTCTACACACTTTTTGACCCATGTGGGTCATCTAAAAATATGGACGTCTTCAATCAATGAATAAAACGAAAAGCATAGCAACGAAAAGAATAGAAACATATAGTATGTATTGTTTGTAATATGTTTTACGAATACGTTTAAACGTGTTTAGGACGCAAATAATTTTGGCAAATATTTATAGATTATCAAAACTGAAATATAATCCCTGAAACCTTAAAAACTGCGCCTAAAAAAATTCCGAAAAATCCTACTAATATCCTACTATCCTACTAATATTATAAATGTGAAAGTTTGTGAGAATGTATGGAAGTATGTTTGTTATTCTTTCACGCAAAAACGGCTGGACCGATTTGGTTCAAATTTGGTATGTAGATAAGTGATACCCTGGATTAACACGTAGGCTACTTTTATCAACACACCACGCGGGTGAAGTCGCGAGCGGAAGCTAGTCTTAAATAAAATAGAAACTCGTTCAACAAATTCACATAATAACCAAAAACACTGAACATACATACCTTATGACAATCAGCCTGCTCCAAGAACGCGTTGAAAGTTTGCACCGTAATTTTCGCCGGGGACAACTTAATCGCATCCCTATTGGGTACGAAACCGAATCGTTCTTGATTCTTGTTCGTAGGGGGGGAGTAGGCAGGCGACTCCGCGTCGATATAGCAAGCGAGGGTGGTATATAACACGGAGAATAGATCGGAGAACTTGGCTATGCAGGTAGGTTTCATCGTTTCTTCTTGGAGCATCTCTCCGAAGGCACTTATAAGCTGAAAGTATAAGAAAAACATAAGGCCATGTGTAGCAGATAGGCAGAAGTGTACATAATTTTGGACTCTATTTACAAGTCTTAAGGTTCATTTTTATCTAAGCAAAACAGCTGATGGTGCTGCTAAAATACCAAGTTTTGATTCTTAGACTGTGATTAAAGCATTTAAATCATTTTTCCATTCCGCCAAAACATGTTGCAAGAGGCAATAAACCAATTAGGACTCTTATTACAATAGCTCTAAGTTTGATTTTCCTACATCATTTACAGTTAAGCGCTGGAGTTTTTTAAGCCTCTAAACAATAATAGGCTTTATTTCAACGACTCTAAGGTTCAATTTCCTACACAACTTACAGTTAAGGGCTGGAGAGCGGCAATATGATGCTCAGTGATGTGGTAAGGGTCTTCATAAAGCTCGACTGACGTCATCAGTCGCAAGAAGTTGTCTGTAATGGCTGCGGATAATCCTTCGTCACGAGCTAAGCTGCGCCAACAAGCTAATACACTCCTGAAAGGATGAATATTTTGTCAAATAACACACTTATACACTCAGGAGAATGGATGAGAAAACAAACTCACACGCCCATAGAAATGAACCATTTTTAAATCTAACAGCCTGAAAATTATACCCTTTGTTATTAATTTAACTAACGAACCTCATATTCATGTAAAAAATATATAAGTACTCCGACACACTATCACATACCTGCCTTTAAAATTAATAAACTTAGGATAGGTTGATTTTATTGGCACAAAATTTAATCTCTATTTTCTAAATCTATATCTATTAAATTAAAAGGCATATCGAGAAAAGTATCAACCGACCATTTTGGCAGACTTTCAAAGGAACCCTTCCAAATTTCAGAAGCTAATAAAATCACTTACTGTTTCAAAGGCAACTTCTGTGCCAACAGCACAGCAATAACAGCGTTCGAGTGATGACGTGTCAATGACGTCATCGGCTTCATCAGCCTCTGTCTGGCCTCCACTCCCACATCACCCATCGTAGCCAACATAACCTCCATTATCCGCTCAATGCTCTGGTACAAATCCTGACCCTTACTTGCAAAGTACGCATCAAGTATAGAACTGATCCCCACACTCCTAAACTCCTGGTCATCATAACCTTCCAACAAACTCTCTATAAACTGCATGTTATGATGATGGGGTATCTTCGGAGATATAGCCTCACAAAGCGCCGTGCAATAATCACTGATCATGTTCAGATCATTCGTAAGGATATTATTCTGAAGATGTCCCAAATTCGTCATGCATTCATCATCAGGTCCTATCGTATGACCTTCGTATAGGTCCTGGATTTGAATGATCACTTTTATGCAGTCTATAGTAGTCAGTCTTACTGGAAAGTTAGTGTCGGCTACCCCAGGAATTATAAGCCCTAATAAGTACCCCATTTGGCCGAACTTGCTAGGGGTCTCATAATTTAGCTTCACGTTTTTGATGTAGGTATCGAATATGACTTGGAGAATCATGATCGATGCTGTTCGGATCTCATCGTTTTCATGTCGGATCCATTCGATTAAGAGTCCGATTAAATCATCGATTGTGCTGAGACATGTGGATTGTATGACCAGTTCTTTAATCAATTGGTGTAAAAGTGTAAGGCTATCGTTTAGAGTTTTGGCTAAATTATCATTCTTGTCACCGTTTCCTTCGATCTCATATTTTCTTTTGAACGAAGATAATTCGCCAAAGATACTGTTGAATAGCACCCTCAGTATTGTGTTTCTTTCTTCTGGTAATATTCCTTTTTGCAGTTTCGTGAGCGCTTTCGAAGCTTTCACAATGATCGGGTATAGTTCAACGTTACGTTTGTTCAAGTTGGAGTTATATATTTGTTCCAGGACTGCGTTAAGCAACTGCCAGCGATTCCTCAGTACCACGTTATGGTGAGCAGCTGGGTGTAAAGCCTTGCTTATTTCATATAGAGTGGTCACACTGGCTTTGCAAAGGTCGAAAGGAGGGTTAGACTTGAGGATCTCAAATAGTATAGAAGTGACATTATCCCCTAACCTCGCCAAAACGTGGACATCTAAACAATCGACTGCCACTTTCCCGTAACAAGTTATAACTGCATACCGAACTACACCCAACTCAGCCTCAGTTTTAGACTGTCTCGAAGATAAGAAATTCAGTATTTTGCTCCCTCTTTTAGACTCGTTTTCCTTATAAATCGCGTCCAACTCATTCAGAATAAATTCTCCGTGTTGCCTCGAAGCGATGCCTACAGCTTTGCTGACATAATCACTGCTTTCCATTGGGATAGACTTTAAAGCTAGCAGTATTATTTTGAGGATCTTTTCAACGACTGCAGCATTAGACATGTGACAGGACAATACTGCTAAATACTGTAAGGAAACCCCTTTGATCATGGGCGACTGTTTTTTGGAAAGAATCTGCTGTGAGATCAATGTAGCTATAAATTCTACCCATTTGTTGCTATTTACTTGTTCTACGGCAGACACTAACAAGTCTAGCAACATACTATGCCATTGTTCTTTGGATTCGCTTGTATCAACAAACTTAAGCAGCCTCTGAATCTCAATGGTCCAAGAATTTTTCAAATTCTTATGGACATCACCTGAATACTCTTCTAAGAAGACCAATATACTCTTATTTCTCTCCACCTGATCAGGTTCTACGACATGAGTTAAGCACCGAACAAATACAAGATCGGGAGAACATTTCATTTCAATTTCTTTTTCTGATTGGTCATCAGCGATGACGTCAGAATTATTCTGCAGGAGCGAAGTAAGACAATGGCAGACAGTCGCCATAGAAGCTGTGAACTCTTCGCCCGTTAAGGCTATAAGCAGCAAGTTACGTAACTGGGACCTGACACTGGTAACCGTATTACACATGAGGATTAAAGAACTTTTGCACGTATCATGTAAATCCAAGACATCATTTTTGGAAACATTTGCCGGAGCTTCGTAGCCACAATGTTTTATTATGAACTCCACCATTGTGAAGTCTTCAGGAGTCGTTATACAGTTTCGGTAGACAAGTCCTACTATCGCTTTGACTAATAACTTCTTCATTTTCACTCCTTGCTCCATTGCCGTCATGACTTTGAGTAAAACTATAAACTTTGCCGCGTAATTTTCCACAAAGACTTGAGAAGACGTGGTTAAGTGCGTAAGAATGATCACAGCCTTCATTCTATCCTTCTCCTGGTTATTCTTACACTGATGGAGTAAACTCTCGATAGTCTGTTCAGGGAATTGACCAGCCATATGGTCGAAACACCTAAGCACCTCAAAATGGTTCTTTACCGTGTGAGGCTGATCATAGTCAGGTTCTAGAACCACTAGATTAAATAGCACATGGTTTATAGAATTTATTGTGCTGTCGTTCAAACTCAATTTTGGATTCAATGGCGATGGAGACAGTAAGTACGATATACATTGGCTTATGTAGTAGAAATTGATTGCTGGTTTCCGATACAAAGACAGCAATGAAAGCACAAATTTATTCACGGTCTCATTGAACTGCCTTTCGGATATCAATCTCGTAATAGGCCCTAGAGCTTCAAGTACTGATTCGGAAACTTTAGGTTCGTAGGACGCAAGCCATTGGTTATATAGTACGTCGAATATAATAGTGAATTCTGTCACGAAATTATCTTTGATAGATGTAATGTTGTCGTTTTCTACGTTGTCGCCTATCTGTTCTGAGACTGCGACTGCGAAGTGGCCGAAAGCTGGAAAGAAAATAAAAATACATTGAGTACCATCTTTAAATAATTTTATACAAATGCGAAAGCGCGTTTCGTTCGTCGCGTTTTCATCTGAAATAGCTGAAACCATTGAGACGTAACTTGGCACGGAAATAGGTGATACTTTGAGAAGGTTACTTTTATCCGGATTCAAGAAGTTTCCTTCGGAACGTGGGTGAATCCGCGGGAAACAGATAGTTTAAATATAATATAATAATACACAAGTAACAATACGCATGAGCACTCATATGTAATTAAAACCAGATATGGACAAACAACAACCTTGCAGTTTATGGTAGATAAAATAATGTACTTGTTCAGATACTAAAATAGCATCTGTTATGTGTAATAATTTGTATAACTTTTTAAGCAATAATCAACCTTTATTTTTAGGTATTAAGGATCATTTTCCCTTTTAACTTATTTCGTTTCCAACGGTTGGGGCACATATTTTTGGGAAAGCAGCGAGTTCGCAATTATTCTATATTTCTACTTGGATACTTAATCAAAATAATTTATGATCTTCCATCATTGAGAAGATTTATTACTTTGTTTCTCTGCTTGTTTATAAGGGCACAACATTCAAACAAACACCACCGAAACTGCAGAACAGATTTAAAAAATTCTTACACTGTTGAAAACCTACTCTATCCCTAGATCACCCCTGCAGGTATTTTCTCCTAGCACGAGCAGAAACCGCAAAAAATAAACAACGAATAGAAAAAAAACATCTCACCATAAGCAAACGCCTGCTTCAATCCGTCAGCCTTAACCAAAGACAGTAGAGGCAGCATTTTGCTAAGAATCTCCTTGATATGAGGAACTACTCCATGGGTGTTGACAGCAGCTAACGTGCCAAGAGTATGAGCTATTGTGTAGTGGGGCACTGACGCTGGAGATAGCTGGTTGATTAGGGAGCGCAGGACCTGGGAGAGAAGGAGAATCATCATTATTTACTGAGAGTCAGCCAGTCTTACTGGATGCAGCTGGGTACCCGTCAGGATTGTATAGTATGGTAGGTCAGCAGAAACAACAGCGCTGAAAACCAGCGCTGTTGTTTCGTGCCTGCGTGTGCGAGACACAGCATTTATGCTGAGCGCTGCCCCTTTTCACGCATGAGTGACACAACTGCAGCGCTTGTCTTTTTGTTTCACTGTTTGTTTTGTCTCTAGATTTATTTGTTTGTATTTGTGTGTTTGTTTCTTGCGTCATTTGTGTGTAAAATAAATGTTTTTTTCTTTCTTTCCGTGTTTTACATGGGGAAACTGCCTATGTAACCTCCTCAACCCAGTTTTATTTAAAGCCCCGGTTTTTGGCGTACCGGAATATTCCTTAAAATCAGTTTTAGGTATTGACTGGAGTGTGGGCCAAATGCGCATTCTTAAGCTCAGAATTTACTTAGTTGCGGTATGTCATCGAGAAACGAAAAACTTCATACATAAAAAAATGACTATGTATTCTAAAATTATGAATGAATTATGAAAATATGTGAATTTTTCCGATTTGAATTTAAAGAGTGTCGAAGTTATCTTTTATATTGTAAAGAAATAGTTGAACATAAAAAATGTACCCATTCTATTTTCATTTTATTTTCCTAGCCTGCTAAATAACACATACATACTACAATCTACATCACGTACACCTTTCAACAGCCGAGTGCAGGAAATGGCGGCACTTACCGCCAATTTAGACGGCTGCTCTTAAACCGGACAGATTACTGTTGCAACTAGCCTAGAGACGGGGTTAGCATTGACACCACTTTGTACTAGGTGAGACGAAATTATATTAGCTAACGAGTTGCAATAACGAATCTATCTGTTTTTTTTTTGGATTAGAGATTGAAAGACATTAACTTCATTTAAATTATGTCAGAATGGATCAGTTATTGTTATTCGCAAATCAAACTTGAATTTATTTGCTAGTTACCGCGTAGATAAAAATTGTGTCCTTTCTTAGGCTCTAGACCATTCTTGAATTTAACGAGCTGTTTGTGTAACCGGGTAAAAATTGGCCTATGTTCTTTACCAGACTCTAGACTAGTCGTATATTTGCCACATTTAAAACGCTTCAATAGTTTTGGCATGAAAGCACGGCAGAGATACTTTTCCATTTACAATATGTGTAAGGATCTACATAATATTGTGCATCTGCTCACTTCTGTGTGACTCAGTAGTTACTATATCTAGTTTGCATGGCAACAAGTTATATAACACATCTATCGCGACTACGGTAAATTTACGACAGAGTAAGTAGAATAAGCATGTTAGCTGGCTGCTTTCCAACCAATTTCGAAAATACTGTTAAACAGATATTACTTAAATAATAATTGAACATACCAAATCCAAATGCTCATGTCCCACAGCAACCAACACCGCAGAACTGCCCATCTGTACAACTGGCTCGTAGGTAACATTCTCCATCATGGCTCGCAACATAGCCGTCACTAGGTTGGCAGCCGTGGTAGGCTCCAACCTCTTTACTTGGTTCACGCATGTTTGTTCTAGGACCCTGGAAAGGAAAGAGTGTTCTTTGAGAGATAGAGTAAGGAGATATTTGGTGTAGACGGTAGAGAAAATTTCAGGATTTGCTTCGTTACATACAAGAACTACTCCGAACATCATCTGCAAAGCCCTTTCCCAACTATGTTATGTCCCAACTATGGGTTCTGTTTCCAGTCTAACTGGATACATCTGAGTACCAATGTTTTACAAGGAGCGACTGCCTATCTGACCTCTCCAAAACAGTTGCCTCCCTAGGTGTGACTGGTTGTCAGACTTACTGGGTTATCACTACCATTAACAACTGCCAAAGATGTTCAAATGACAGCCGGGACCTGCAGTTTGTAGTGCCATTCGAAACACGGAAACTACACAGAATACTTGGATACAAGTAGACTATAGCAGATCAATGGATATGCAACATTGATAAGAATTAAATATTTTTTTAAACTGGTTCAGTAATCCTCAGATTAGCATGTTCTTCCGATATATAATATAAAAATACATAATGATAATGAATTAAGCTTATGATACAAATTACTAAGTCTGCTATTAATATTTCACAGATAATTAAGGATAAAGGCCTCATAAAATATTAATCATTTTTGATAACAATATTTATGTTTTCAATAACAATATTCGGCTAGTAGTTTCCTACATCAAAATTTTAAGAAAATATTTCTACTTAGGGCGATTCAATATACTCTGTAATATTTAAATTTATTCTTGCTCTTGAATAAATTAAGAACTTGTAAGTCCAGGAAGATCATTTGTAATAATATTAATATTAACCTGATTTTTAAATAGGTATGAGATGATATTAGCACAGTTTTGCAAGTTTTATTCAACAAAAGACAGGTATTTAAATTAATTGGTTTTCCATAGTAACAATGATTGCTCAATGATTTTGTCATTTTCTAAGTTCCAAGTTTTTAAAGCATGGCAACTATTGTACTTAAGTGTAAGAGGTCAAAATTACATATCTCTCTATGGATCATTACCATAGGACAAAAAAACTATTCAGTAACTTTACCCCTTCAATTATAGAATAGTTGCTTTATGCTTAACAGTAACAATTAACATCCAACAAGGAGTTAGGTTACAAAATTAGTCATGCATGAGTGTTAAAGATATGGGGGTAATCATATATGTACCATAGTGAGGTATGAAAGTGTATGTATGATACCTACACAGAACAAAGGTGACTAATGTAGGTAGGTAGGAATTATTATAAGTGTATTGATCCGTAGTAATTATTTATGAAATAAACACATAAATCAGCCACATTATCGGCTTAAGACATATTTATAACAATAAACAATAAATTACTCACTTGACAATATTACCAAGCTGCGTAGTGTTTACTTTCACAGTATTCTTGTAGAATTCGCAAAATATTTCTATCACCTCGTTAGGGTACGCATTGGCTATTTTAGTCAATGATTTTATTACAACATTGTTTACTGAGTTCTCGTTATCACCGACAGAGTTAATTAACACTGTCACTGTATCTGTAACAGAAAAAATAAGTTATTTTTTTGTTATACACCTCGAAGCCGTATAAGTAAACAATGGGAATTGTTCTAAATACCTTTCAGAGATTCGGATTTCGACGAAGACATCTTATCTCAATCACATATCCTTGACCTTCTAAATGGATAATTAGAAATTCTGTCTTTTTCCCCGTTTTTATTCAACGACAATTTGCAGAAATATTAACGAAAACATGACACAGCTGTGCGCTCAATACGTCATAATGACATTTCACGTTCAGTGTTGTAAGACTGCTTTATCCAATACTACCAAAAGTATTGATTTTTGAGCTTATGAAATTCGGTAAATTAATTACACTTTATAAAAAAAAAATTAAATGACCTTAAAAGAGAAGATTTTTTAAGATTATGTACATTTCAAACTACAGTCAAACAGTGGACACAGAAACAGCACAAGAAAACTTAAAATTAAATGATAAAATATGTTCTTTGTTGAAAATAATACGATAACAAATTACGACGTATACAATAAATAAATGATTCGTGAAATAATTATAAAAATTAATCATTAATACCAACAACTTAAAATCTACTAAGAAAGTTAATTGTCTATGCTTTAATTGAATAATGTAAAGGTCCGTCTACACAAGGTAAGAAATAAATAGGACCAACTGATAAGTATGTAAATCTCAAAATATTTTTTTAAAATTTATGATGTATAGTTTAAAATCTGTGCTCATATTAAATATTGTCTTAGTCTCTGATATCTTAATATTTCACACTATAAAATGGAAAAGCTTTTCGAATAATAAATAAAAATATCAAAGGTATTTTCAACTCAGTTTTATTATGAAATCTCTTTTAGATTCAGTTTTGGTTTTACTTTAATTAAGAATAATATTTAAACCGGGCACTGCCATTGACTTATAATATAGGCACTGACAAAGAGTATAATAATAATTAGGGCCCTGCAATAATGAAAATTCCTCTTTACTTTTTGACATTTAAATACAATGTTGCCAAGCTAAATTAAAAATAATATGAAAACAAAGACATTACGAATTATCGCCAAATCCAACTATATTATTCAGAGGCGGTATTAGGTATAATATAAGATTACAAGGAGTATCTGGATCATAGTTGTTTTCGTCTTGACAGTACTAAGGTATGAAAATTTTCCATAACGGAATTTAAGTAAGTTACCTACTCTAGACCGTTGTAAATAGAAAAATATTTTTAAGATTAGCAAATCAAACCTGAACATTAAATAAACCTGTTATGTGCCGCTATACTACCAATCTTCAATAGGCTAGATGTTTCACAACAAATAAATAACGTCTAAACAAAAGCCAATCATGATAAATAGGCAGTTTATATCCGACTGAAACGTGCAGTTCTATCTGCTTGTAACACGGCTATATAGTCTATGCTCTTCCTGTTCGACGGTCCGTCCGACGGGCGTGCGACGACAAGAGAATCGCGTTCTCAACTTCTCGCAAATCGTGGATATCGCAGTCGTGCGATCTCATTCTACGAACGGGATTTATTCCCACTGAACGAAAATTAAACTCGTAACACACCATTTTCAACACAATCGTGTATTACCGCATAAAAACGAAAACGACTTTCACCGGATACATCGATAATTTGATTAACGAAAGCAAGGGGGGCTCGCAAATTATCCCACATATCATTGAATTTATATGACAATGTATCCGTGCGTTTGTTCAGTTACCGATATATCTGTGTGATGTACTGTGTTGTTCGTTTAAGTGACAAAGCAAAAGCGTTGGCTCCCATTCGAGACTATTATCCTATTCGTGATTACGTTGGGCCGGGAACTGGCCACTTGGTTTAGTCGCCGCGGGGACTCCAAAGCGGTAAATACGGAGGCGCAGATCCTGCTTCGCATCATTTATCGTCAGGATTGCGGTGAGTACGGTGCCGACGCGGTGCGGTCACCTTTTCATACAATTATTGCGAGTAGACATCGAGGCGAGTTTTGAATTTTCGTACTTGGCATCTGACATTGAAGGCAGCCCGATCAGGTGCCCGTAAGTCTTAAAATAGCTATAAAATGTCAAGTCTGGCCTGGCACCGTAGCAATCAGCTGATCTGTAGCGTTTTAATTATAACGAATTAGGTAACTAATAGTTTGTTGAGAATCGCTAAGATGTCGTTATCGCCGCGTGCATAATCGCTTGATTATTATATTGTTGATAGTCTTATCTTGGAGATAAAGTGTTACATTACATAGATTGGCAGTCTTGACACATTTCCAGTGATTTGAACTTTGTCCTTTTTCAGATTTAAAAATGGTGCAGCAAGATTTGACTTAGGCAAGTCAGACTAATTGTTTAAGTGGTAGTCGGGAATGGCTCGGGGCGGCTCACGGGTGTGAGCTCCGAGAGAGCTAGGGACACGGGCCAGTCAAGTGTAGTGTTGTGCTGTGTCTAGTCATAGTGTGTGTGTGAGTGACGGTGGAGCCGGGATGCCCTCCGTGATGTTGTCGGCAGTGCTTGAAGAGGAGCCCGATTTGTACGAGGCGTTCCCACCTCATGTAGACCCCACCGGCATTACTATCCTGACTGATAGTCCTCCAGGTGAGTTATTGCTATTTAATTTCACCATACAAATTATATATTCAACTGTTAAGCATTCTGCATTAATACTTTTTAAATAAATAGTCTCCTTTTGGCTTATCACGCTTGTTATTATCCATGAACAAATATTCTTATGAGATCTATGAATAAGAACATCTTATATAATTTGTATGAAGGTCACAATTACAGTTGTTATCATAGTTTTTAATTGAAAATGATTACTTGATTAATTCAGTTTAATGTTGTTTGTTTAATTTAATTGGAGAAAAAAGTCTTGTACTATCATTACTACTATAGAATTGTAATAATCAGATGTTTGTAATTACCTAGTATCTTTATCAATTGATATGATTCTTACTGAATATCACTGATTAATTGAAAGTGTGGAATTTTACAATTTGATTAATGTAAAAACAGTCATATGACTGGCTAGTAAAGTAATATTACAAATAATTTAATCTCCATTATGCACAAAATACCTCTTGTTGTGCAATGATAAGGAAAATTACTGGAGGATTTTGAGTTCTAAAACCATTACAAATAGTGCTAATGATTATTTCTTAAAAAAACATAACAGCAATAATTAGAACCAATCAATGCTATATTATTTATGCCTATTCCAAGTCCTTTTTGCACAACAATGTTAATTTATGATACATGAAATATTGTCTATGTGTTACAGTAATAAATCCTTTGTGGTCATAATCTACTTTATGATTGTTTATCAAAGACCAGACTAACTTTTAATAATGAATGGGCATTGAATAAAATTGCGTTCTATTTTCGAATTGAACTGTAATTTTATTGTTTTCTCTGAGTCATGGTGTATCGTTTTTTTTTTTTCATTTTACAAATGAGTCAGCTTACCAAAATAGTATACACCTTGACTTTTGGATGTTACTTCTCGTAAATAAGATAGTTCCGTTGTTTCGGGCAATAGCTCCGGCGTCCCGGCGCATTCCGGGAACGATTTTAACCGACGTTTTCACGGGAATCCTACAGGCCAGCCGACGGCGTTTTTAAGAAAACTCACTTTAAAATATCATTCATTTTAATAAACCTTGGACAATTGTATTGTCCTTATACACCCACACGAGAAGCTCTTCCGTTTTTAAAACGAAGTAAATGGTGCTGATGTGACCATGTAGTTGTCCTATTATAGAGATCCAAAAGCGGCCATACGGAACAACGAATCCTATGAAAACCAAGCAACAATATTAAAACAAAAGAAACAACAGCTCGGACATTGCCCGACGGCAATTTTGTTTGCGAAAAAAAATCCACAATAAACGATTGCTTTACAGAAAAAAATCTATCAAACATGAATGATGGCCTAGAAAATTCACCGTAGCTCTGAAATCAGGCAATAGATCAGCAAAACTCCTCACGTCCGTGTTTTTACAACCACCACATATTGTTGCGTGATAAACCATTATAATTTCAATTGCTATTAATTATGTGCTTAAAGAAATTTCCAAGGAATAGAAACTGGTGCGTAAAAGGCAAATTAACTCATTGAAGTAAAAGAAACGAAGTTTTTGTTGCTCCGGTTAGTTAACGTGTACGACGGACAAAAAAGTTTTTAGGATCCAAAGAGAGTCGCTGCTTAATCAAAAAAGATGTAAGCACTATGTCGTTGGAAAGCTCTAGTGATTAAAAGATTGGGAGTTTGGGACGTATAAGGTGTCCATCTGTTTCCAAACCGTACCTTTGTACTAAAATCTAGTAACTAATAATAGCACCCTGTTACGCCTGTAGTCTTTATTCAAATGAAGTCAGAATATGAAGAACCGCAGCAATTTATTTAAACGTGTTGAATGACATCGGCCCAATAGATCTGATAAAGATCACGCAACTTGGATACTTCAAACTCTTGTCCTAGATAAACCAATAAAGCGTCGGTCTGCAAACTTTAAGACAGCAAAGAATTTGATTACATTGTTGTCCGAAGCTAAAAGCCAACCCATAGTTTGCCAAATTCTAAAGAAGTCAAGAGCCCTTTATGGTCATTCATGAAGATGCTACGTGAATAGAATTTTACGCTCAGCATGAAAGATACCCCGTTTTGGGGAGCACTTACTCGGGTTTCAAAGTGTAGTAAAGGATAGTTGTTACCACATAATGAGACTCTTGGGTCCCTTTAAATAGTCTATTTAGATAGCGGTTTGTAACTCGAGTTTATTACAGGCTGGGTCCATTCGAATCACAAATCTTTCCGCTTCCGTATCGATCACTCATGTTCTTTTGAATGAGATAACATAATCGATAGGTAGTGACAGGTTACTTCGTTGCCAACCAGACATTTATCAGGGATCGATTATAATTACTGGCGTACTTGCAGGATGAAAGCGAATGATAAAACTCATTTGAACGATTACATCCAAGTTGATTAGCGAATGGCAATTACATTAGCAATCTGCCGATATCCCTTCATTATGTCTAACTACGAATTGAAGCTGGGAAAGTGAAATGAGAACTGGTGTTCAACATTCGTATCACGATCTATTTCGCAAATGGTTCTTAAATGGGAAACTGCATGAGCGAGTTAAAATACTCGTAGATACCAAATGGATAAAATACAGCAGTACTTGCAGATCTGAGCTGATCCCTTTCTTTGTTTCTAGATGGATTTGAAAATAATGTAAGCAATTGAAATTCCTGCCGAAGAACCACGAAGGGTTTTACACTGAAAACCAACGAACCTGTTCGATCCGCTTCCATATCTAGTCCTTTCGCCATTGACGATGTTCATTGACTTCATGTTTCTGGCCAACCGTCGAGTTTCCCTGAATGAGTGTAATGCTCGGATCATTGTTTGTGAAACAGACGCTTGTTGTGCATTGCGTTGTCTAAACACTCTTAACGTGACAATAGTGACTTAACATTAGCGAAGTAAGTTCATGTTAGCAACTCTGTTCTATGTATTGTCGACGTTTATTTGTGGGCGTGTTGAGGTAGGGTAAGGATTTGCTGTGGCTTGTGAACTGAATTTTTGAAGCCTGAGTTTAACAAGCGGCTGTGCTTATAAAGGAAGATATCTATGGGTTAGTAGATAAAATTCTGAATTTATCATTGTTGTAAAATAAGTTGACATAGCACGCATTTTCGTGAGCGATATTCCTAGCCTAAGTGTGAGAATACTTACTTGAGCAGGCTATACTCTGGTTTATCAAAAGCGATTGTACCTGGATCCTTATATTCATGTTAGCAGAATTATGTTTATCACCAAAAACCGGATATCTACCCGTGCACCTGATAAGGAAGAGCGTTTGCACCAAACTCAGTTTAAAATTTAAAAAATCCCTAGCATATATTCTAATAATGATTTATTATGAAATATAGTACTGATACTGACTCAGTACTGAGTAAGTGACACGTTAGTAATTGAAATTGTAATAGTTGGAATTTGGAATAACTGAAGGGATGTGCCATCGATAACGACAAACAGAATTAGAACATCGAGGTTTCTCAAATGGAAAAGTTGAAAATAACCCATTTTCCCAGAACTTTTCTATCACAGGTGCTCTCCGTCTGCAAAGTTTAAGACGACAGATGGGAACATTTCGTCTGAAAGACTTTCACAATATATTTTAAGGTTCAAAGTTACTTGAGAGAGTTTGCTGATAATGTCTATCATAATATTGACGACATTTTCTTCGTGGGATAAAGTTGTCATTTTAAGGTCTGTTTACAGCCTATAAAGGAGAGAATGGCCAGTATATTATGGCAATAATATCCAAAATGGTCGCGCCTCTTTATTCGTGTTTGCTATCTCATTTTATTACGGTGATTTTAATGTAGGACAATGTTTCGAAGTATCCTTATCATTTTTTTAAACTTCGTGAATGAAAACTTTGTAAATATTTTTTACCAGATAGGTCTGATTAAATCCAGTTTCCTGGATAGCTGTTGATTATTAATTTGGAGCAACTGGCTAATCATGTTCTCGTGTATTGGCAACTAACGCACTCTTAGTAAAATCAATTTGATATCGAATGTTATGTCAATATTTTTGTGAACGTTATTAATTTGTTCTGCCACCGAAACTTCCGTATCTTTTAGGTGGAATATTACTCATACTTTGGTTCTTTTAAGCAAAACTTTATAGACAAGTAAATTGGTGATTGGAAAGTGCTAAGTGACTTTGCCTTATTTTGCTTTATTAATGAATACATTTCCTTCTCTAAGGGCAGTACTGCAACATCTTCTAAAATACATAAACACTAAAATTCCCTTTTCGAAAAAATCGGACCCCTTCAACCTTCCGCACACAAAAGGCAAAGTTGAATTTTGAGATCTACTCGAACAGATTTTTGCACAAACCCGTCAGATGTTAGGAGAAAGTTCTTTCTAATGAATAATAAGTGTTTAATGTCTGTAATTTATTTCAACCTCAGATTGAGAATGGTTGCAACTGTTTATAAGAGTGTTGCCAATACTAAAAATAATTGCAGACAAACTACTCGTCTATTCAAGCTAATTAGTGCAGTCATTGAAGCGAAAAATACGGTCTAACCTCCGAATTTTTTTACTGTGAACCGATTTGCATGAAATTTTGGAATTAGGTTCATCCTACCCTTAACTTCAAAAGTGAATATGATTTGAACTCCGCCACCCCCCCTGGGGGTGGTTGCCACCCCTTCTTTGGGGTGAATATTTTTTTTGCAAAATAACCTCGGATATCGATAGAAGACCTAATTTTAAGCTGAAGTTGTCGTAAAAGTTTAAAAAAAAATCCAATACTTTTCAAGTTATTGGCAATTGAAAATTCGCAATTTTTTCACGTTTTTCATCGGTTTTTTGCAAATATCTCCAAAAATATACGTTTTATCGAAAATGTATAAAGAACAAAATTGTAGCAGGTAAAACAACGAACAATTTGTTTTTTTTATAAACTGTTCTAAGTGCAATATTAAGCTAGATATTAAAGATCAAAGCCGTTTTTTATTTTGTCTGAAATTTAATCGACGTAGTTTATGCCATCTATTATTTTAGTAAGTTGATCAATTTACGAGTTTTATTATTTTCCGGTTACATATAAACACATTACAATAGTTGTGACTCTTTATTATACTGCCTACTTTCACACTGCTCCAAATATTGATACTCCGAAGTTTTCAGTTACTAAGTAGAAAAAAATATGACAAGTTTTTGGACCGTAACTCCTTCAATTTTCATGCTATCACAATTTATAAAAAACCACTGTAAAAGTAATTAAGAGAGCTACAACATCCATCATTGCAATATATAGTAAAGAACTTTTTTCTAAAACGGTGAAGGGTTAAAGGGCTTAAGAGAAGCTGTGATTGCGCTGCCACGCGCTCTTTAAACAATCATATCTCCGTCAATTTTTGTTCGACAGAAAAAACAAACAAACCTAATTGTTTGTCAGAAAAATACCTAATTTTTTTATCAGTACACTTTTATACGTATCTGTCGTAATTTTTGAGATATTATGAAAAACAAGTGGGTTTTTCTTTAATTTGAAATTTTGTTCTTTTCGTTAATCGCGACTTTTTTGAAAAATATCTGTCCTGAAGCAGCCAAACTGATACTATCTATCAAACTCTTCATAATAAAGTTAATCCTAGGCGGAATACGATTAATTTTAATTTTGGTGGAAATGGCACTTATGAAACCCATTGATTTAAAAGAAAAAATATAAGATGCTCCCCTTATTTGCAATACAGCTCACTTATTTTACGTGCAAAAGACTTTTAATAGTGCTCATCTTAAAGCTTATTTCAAGCACTACAAAACCCATTTTTATTAGAATTTATAAAATGCATCTACTCGCCGCTACATGGCATTGACCACAACGATTAAATTTAAGACAAAATAAAAAACGGCTTTGATCTTTAATATCTAGCTTAATATTGCACTTAGGACATTTTATAAAAAAACTAATTGTTCGTTGTTTTACCTGCTACAATTTTGTTCTTCATACATTTTCGATAAAACGTATATTTTTGGAGATATTTGCAAAAAACCGATGAAAAACGTGAAAAAATTGCGAATTTTCAATTGCCAATAACTTGAAAAGTATTGGATTTTTTTTAAAACTTTAAAGACAACTTTTGCTTAAAATTAGGTCTTCTATCGATATCCGAGGTTATTTTGCAAAAAAATATTCACCCCAAAGAAGGGGTGGCAACCACCCCCAGGGGGGGTGGCGGAGTTCAAATCATATTCACTTTTAAGGTTAAGGGTAAGATGAACCTAATTCCAAAATTTCATGCAAATCGGTTCACAGTAAAAAAAATCGTAGCAATAATGCTTCAATGACTGCACTAAATTAGGCGTGAGGTGTTTAGAAAAACATTATAAAGCTCTCACAATGTCGTACACAAATCCGTTTCTTATTTTAATTTGGTTTTATTGCTTTGGTTTTATAATAATAGTTTTATTCAATTCTTATGTGATTTTTGCCCTATAATCTGCAAATGAGTCTTCGCCAAAACCATTCGTCTATTTTGCGGCCCCCTTCGTGTTTGCCTTCCTATTCATTATTCTTTTCCATTACATTTCATCTAATATTTTGTCATCTCTTATCCAAAGCGTCACCGTCCAGATTCTGTTCAGCCACTTTCATGATTGCCCTCTATATCCATAAATAAATTACACTGTATTCTTGAATAATCACTCCCCAGAATCAACAAGTGAACCGGACCTTTGCATATGCAGATATTACTAGAATATTCTACTCAAAACAATAAACGCTATTAATATTCTAGTCCCATCTAGGTCACAGCACAATGCTTGTTATCAATGTAGGAGGCAAACAATTCTCATCTCAGTAATAAGCGTTATCAATGAAGAAATCTGAGCTAGTGATAACAGTATCTAAAGTACTCTGGTGATAAGACTGTGTGAATTTATAGTTCTCTTAGTCATTGTAAGCAGGATTATCTCTCGGAAGGAAAAAGTAATGCGCTTTATTTGATGCGTTCGATTCGATGACGTATAACACTGTCATGAGTGAATCATCGAGATAAAAATCCCTTTTAAGGGGTTTCCTATAAAATGAGTGTGAATATTTACACGACTTCCAAAATTGGTGTGTGTGGTTAGAGCCTAAGATGGAACAAATTGTTATTGGGATTTCCCAAATAGAATTGGTGGAGGCCAGATCTATGCATCGTGTTGTTGATGACTTCAATTACACAAACTTTTCTCTAAGGAATATTAACCAAAAATCTGATCTCAAATTATTTGTTCGGTATAGTCTTCTTGCCAAGACTACAAACGTTCTGTTGGCCACGATATCAATTTTCATTCGGCATGATAGGAGCCACAATACAATGGCTTTTTATGTCCTTTCCCGGGTCTTGTGTTAGTTCGGTCTCGAATTTCATATGGCCAATCAGTTGCTTTTGTTCCGCAGTTTGATCGTGAAAACGTCTCAATTAGATATCAATTACTTTACCGTAAATATCTTCGGTTGGACTTGTAGGTACTTCGGTTTTTATTCAATTAGTAATTATTGCTTTTTTATCTTCCAATGTAAAAACTTGTAATAAAAAATATGACCATATCCTCTTGTTTACCAAGATTTCCTATAACTAGACTTAAGTACTTAAATCCTAGAAACGTGGCGACTGAGTAATAAGACTCATCTTTTATTACACCTCATTGCGTATTGTTAAGACTAGTCTTTGTAATTTACCTTCCTATAAAATTGACATGACATAACGCACGTAGTTAGTTAGTTTCCTCATGTTAACTACGTATCTATAGTTATCTATAGGTCTGAAAAACAAATATGAATAAACACGAAATAAAAAACTAGGTGAGGTTGCATCGCAATGGGATATTATAAATTGCATATCAAATAAATAATCGCCTATCAATTAATACTCATCATTTATATTCTTTTTTACATCAAATAACTTAGTTCACTACAAATAAACTAAATGTTTAACAACACTCAAACTGCAGATAATTCGAAATTATACATCAATATGACATTGCTTTTTTTATTATAATGCAATACACTTAAATTTATTCTTGTACAAAAATACTACATACATAGCATTAATACTGACTGCACAGCAAATTTTCCATATTTCATAGCAAAATAACTATCCCAGTCGCATATTAACCAGTAAGTACAACAAAACCTGTTCATCATATTTGTCTTAATTTTCAAGAAGCCATGCTCGACAAATTAAATGATTATTATAACAAAAAAATCCTGTCACATTGCATTATTTCTAAAAACAGAACAAATTAACTGAAAAAGGTTCGCGGCTTCGCGCGCTTTTTCGTCACTGGAGTGCAGAGTGGCGCGAGTGAGTAAGATAGAGTTCAATTAAAAAATATTGTATTAAAAAATATTGTATTAAAAATTGAAGCTAGTAACGAAAACAAATCGCTGCAAAACCGACTCCACGTAGTCTTGTCTGCCCTACCCCTAGAGTGCAATTCAAAACCGCGTAGGCGCGGAGGGGCGAGGCGGCCTGCGAGCTGAGGAGCAGGTAATTTTAACGCTCGCCAACGCGGTTGAGGCTGGCCGGCTCGGCCGGCCAGTAAGCCGAAGCTGCGGTGGTGAGCGTGAAAATCATCTGCGACGATAAGCTCGCATTTGACCGCCGGAGCCACGAAGCGCCGGAGCCGTGACAGAAGTGATGCTTGCTGCATGTTGCATGCTTACTTCCATGTTGCATGCCTGGTTACATGCTGCATGCCTGCTTTCATGCTTCAGGCTTGTTTGCATGCTTCTTACAGGAAAATAAAAATTCCAAAACTATGCCAAAAGATGATTCTGACTATAAACATTCTGAAATATGATATTATAGTAGTAGCCTTTTAATGACTACTTATATGAAATGTATGCCAAAAGGAAATACTGACAATGACTGACAATGCACCAGCCCTATTTTTTTAAAGAACTATAGTATGTATATGCAAGCATATCATCGGACTTGCGATCCGACTCAAGTACGTGGCGCCAGCTGCAGAAGCTAAAAATGTTGCCTATTATTATTAGGGCAAAAAAGGAAACGTGTACGCCCCGCGAAAGCAAGACGCGCTTTAATAATTCAATAAATTACAATTTTGTATTTAATTTTATATTTTTTTGCTGGTCTCATTATGCCGTAATTAATAAATAATAAGATGACTGAGACAAATAAAATGCTGTTTCATTCTGAAAAACTGCTGTAAATAATATAAAAATAGAAGCTATATTTAAAAGAAAAAGAGTTAACATGTATAATGTGCATTAAGATTATTAGCTGTGCATTGATGAAAAAGCTTTTGCTTTAGGAAAAATCGCTGTACGCTGCGAAAATAAATTGTAGTGTGTTTAGTGATATTTTGAGTTGAATATTTTGCTGTGCAATCAGTAATTTTGATGGGAATTCGGAATCTTATTGCATAGAAAAAGGATATTTTTTGATTTGCGTTTAAATACTACCCCATCGCAATCACGTGATTACGCTTTGTAAGATCAGCAAAACTGTCCAGCGATGGTCCGATGCCATGCGCGAGCGCATAGTGGGGGTAACACGCCACCTGGCGAAAGTACAGACCCTAATCGACATGATTTAGCGAAAAAAATCTTCACACCTGCTCATTTTGGATCGATAGCCATCTGTAACGTATGGAAATATAATTTTTGTACCCCCCTTGGGTACAAAAATTGTCTTCACCGATAGAGTATTATACCCAATTGTGCCATATGTAAAGATTGGTCCATGCACTTGTATTTCCTTAAATTATTGCCAGTCTTAGTAAATCTGGGCTTCTCGTTCGTGTTTGGCGGTTGTGCGTGCTATCTCAAGGCCACTGAAGAAGGCGGGCCGATGCCATGCGCTTGCGCAGTTAGAGGGGGTAACACGCCACCTGGCGAAAGTGTAGACCCTAATTGCGATGTTTTTGTATTCATGAAATAATAGCTGCGTTTGAATGGATTTTTAGAAGGGGCAAATAGCGAGGTATCATTTACATATTTTTACATAGCGAAAACTGCTGTATAATACAACTTAAAGTATTATAGATTTTGCAGATATAAGATAGCAGTACGTTGAGTGCTTATTAGAATCCAATTGGTGTTAGTGCGCCATACAAATTAGAA
Source organism: Helicoverpa zea (assembly GCF_022581195.2). Classification (NCBI taxonomy): domain Eukaryota; kingdom Metazoa; phylum Arthropoda; class Insecta; order Lepidoptera; family Noctuidae; genus Helicoverpa; species Helicoverpa zea. Next base: position 2,156,371 of record NC_061454.1, read on the forward strand.
ATCTTAATCTCAATAGGGCTTACAATGATTAAGATAGTGTTATATATCCTATTATTAAATATGGTCATGTCATCAAAATATTTAATAATAGGATACCGATTTTATCTATGTATTTGTTTATAATAATAAAATGATTAGATACAAATTTCTCAAAAACATGTAGAAAATGGAATATTTTTGTTACAGTAGGTTAAACACCTGTCGTGACCTTCAGTGTGTGCATTTGGACCAAAAAAAAACATTTTCTGTACAATTGATTTTCTCCAAAATCACTTAAATTATTAGATCCATCAAACTTGTCGGTAAATAAACAATGAGCACCAGAGAACTATGCACAGAATTAGTATAATTAAGGATAACAAAGAAACAACAACATCGAACAGCGTAATCATATAAAATACTAAGAAAGTAAAATATATGGATACAGTCATTATGTTTCCTGCTATTGCAGTTACACATTATACGCTAAAAAGATTTATCTCATGATTTCCGTTAAGAGATTCATCTGGTGGGTCTACGTGACTCGAGGCACTGAGGTACAACTGGCTCCAACGACCTTTATAATTAGAATCTTCAATAGTTGAGCTACAAACTCAAGTTTGTCAACTATTTAGCAGGTTCAAGGAAGGACAGGACTTTTGGATCAATTTCACGTTCAAGAGAAAGGGCTCTGCTCCTGTCCTGATAGAAAATGTGACGTAACAAGTGATTATATTTTGCAACACTGCATGAGAAAAGTTGCTACATTGTATTGCATAACTAGTTGAAACACCTAAGTGTAATTGCTTTGGAGTTATGCTGTGATAATCTTAGAGAAGATTATGTCAGTAAACTCTTTTGTAGTTATTTTTCTACAGGCTGTATTCAACAAAGGTTGTATGTTACACCAGAAAAGTATAATATAAAATAGAGGACAGAATTCGCAACCGGCTTAGTCACGATTCAGCATAAGAACTTACCAGTCAAGCTCGTGTTGCATTTTACCTCATAATTTGAAGTGAATTGTTTAATTAATTCCTCTAAAGACCTAATTTGGAGACCCAGTTTTATATCAATATTGGCAAATCTGTTTTTTACTGTCTTGATTATCTTAAGTGTCGTCAGTCTCGAAGGAGAGAACTATTATAGTTTGAACAGTGATCTAAGTGACAAGATAAATGTGATTTATTATGGTGCCTCTTGCCGAGTTTGAGTCATACTTTGCAAGATAAAGTGGTTCATTCATGGTGTAACTGAAGACAATGCGAGATCTTAGACTGTGCCTTTATGATGGCGTTGGTTATACAAAAGATTCGCAAGTCACCTACGATGGAGGGGGTCTTGGTGTGGCCTAAGCGTAAGTCTGTTTGATGTGGTAAATGGATTAACATTCTTCGTATCTTTTATATTCATGTTTTTCAATCATAAAACAATATTTTTGAAGAAGATTTTAAGTATCCTTTTAGTTTTACGCCCCAACTTCCGAAGTTCTTAGAATGCCAAGCGCACAAAATGTAAACAATTAGTAATCAGAAATATGAAAGGCCGCAATACCCAGTCATAGAAGTAATACAATAAATCTTAATTTCGTTCGTTTGTGATGCATCGAGATCGGTATTCCGAGTATGCGCATGAGTTGGTGTTGCCGTGAATTTTGGACGCTTTTCAAAATGCAGGAACTTCCTTCCTGATTTCTGAGAATCTGAAGATAGTTGCCTTGAACTATAGAGCTGTTTATTTATAAACATCGTTGATACATTTCTAGTTTGGTATCTCTTTACGTTCGCACCTTTTAGTTTGTGATTTCATTCTCAGGTAGTTTTGCATTTCAAAGAACTACTGGTGCTTACCTAGGGGTTTTACCCACTTTGAACACATTTATTTTCGATAATGTCATCCACTATCATACCTACATTATTAAGGAAGATTGACCATTCCAAGAGTTATTTTAGCAGTCTGAAAAATGCCGTGTGAATTCGCACGTACAGCAGATATAACGACCGCAATTAACAGCTCCTATTATGTCACCCATAAATATTACAAGCTGAATAACTCATGGGAACAGCACGATCATCCAACGTCATGAGTGACGTCACAAACCCATAATAGTATTGCCCTGTTCCTCAAATTCATTACATATAAGGAAGATCCTTTTCGTGTTGTGAATAAACGGTGTTTCTGTGCATAAAGAAAGGGGAAAATTATTAAGGAAAGGAAGGTTATACTTATACATAGTTAGTTGGTGAATCTTCTTGAAAGGCAATCTTTCTTCCTGTGAGTGAGGTCTTTTGGTTAAGCTCGAGGCTTTCATCAAATAAATGATGAGGATGATTATTTTTGTTTCGTAGTTTTTGTAATGATGTTCATGTGTATGTTGATGATTGTGTCGTGCTTAGAGCCCCTTGTCTTAGGATAAAACTATTTTAGGATATTATTCATGTCTTTCTCTGAGGTAAACCTTCTTTATGATATTTTCCTTTCGTTGTGTTCGATTCAGCACAAGGGCATATCATACCACACCCCTTTGTCTATTTCAACGTGTCCCACTGTTCAGTGTTGTATTGGCTTCTCTATTTATATCGGCCGTGTCCATACTGATGGCTTTGACGTCATTAACTGCCATAAGCACAGCTTTATGCCTTTCATGCAGGATTATTGCGTTCTAGAAAATTCTATTGAGGTCCGACTGTCCGACTGAATGAGTAGGAAAACATTAGTGGCACATTGTCGTGGTTACCATACATGAAATGTGTCTTTTGATAGATTAGTCATAGTAATCCCCTACCGTTTTTTTGGTGCAGTTGACAACTATCAGTCTATACAAAAATCTGTATTTTCCCTAGAACACAGTCAGGTGTCTGCTGCACAAAACATTCGGTACCCTCTATATTTTTTTTTTCGTAAAAGTGACAAGACAACACTTATCAGTCATTTCTCTTGTAGATGCTAAGCTTATTAATTAATTTAATATTATTTTTAGGTAGGTTAGGTATCCGCGTTTGTGACGATCGGTATAATCTAATCTATGCCTGACGTTTGTCAATGACGTTGGTTTTGATATCATCGCATCATCTAGGATGTGATCTGTATTTACCTACCTACTAACATTATTAAGTTGATGAGTTTGTATCTTTGCTTGAAGATAAAGATTTCTTTAACGTTATAATCTCAGGAACTAAGTATGTACAGGTACCATTTAAAATTACAGGTCAATAATGGCCCAAATATTGATGCAGATTAACAATAAAAGATTTAATTACATAATAGAACTAGCAGAATAGAACATTATGTTCAAATACAAAACAGAAACAAAATAAACGCCAATAGATAAAAACATTAAGAAACAACGTTGGATGCGCGTGAGCATAACAAAACAAAACAATAAACAAGATTAAAGTAAGTAGTGCCATCTGTCAATGGTGATGCCAACTCTCAGTAAACATCTGATAGGTTTAATTGCATTGAATCTTATCCGACCTCTGTAGATGTCAGTCGTGACTTCGTGAGATTCTTACCAGCGTGTGTTTATTTTTAAAGTAGGGTTGACGCCTTTTGAAAATGGAACAACGTTCTTTTTTTAAGTTGTCAAATAATGATTAGTGAGATTGTAATGAAAAGAAGTAAAATTAGGAATAATAAAATGTACTTTTGCCGGCATTTATATTTTCTATACCGTATACATAAGTTCTTTTTTAGTATGTTTAGCAACAATTCAACGCGAATTTAAACCGCATTCCAACACGTTTTTCATAAATGTTACCATGTAACAAAATAAATTACAGAATTTGTAAATAGCAACATGTACGATGGAAGTTGCCAAGTTTGTTAACAAATTAACCCTATTTGATGCGCAAGCGACGCTGTGCCGTTGACGTTGTTCTGACGTCACTAAGATATTAGTTTTGATATTAAGAAGTAGATTATTAAAAACATCAGATGTATTTTTGATATTTATGACTGTCTCGACCCACGAATATAGAGTAAGAGTAAAAATAGGTATGCTAAATATGATATTTTTAGTGAGTATGTGGGTATATTTTTAAAGGATCTAATTAGGTTTATTTTTAAAGCGTAGGCGATCTCCAACAATATTAAGAACCGTTAAATAAATTCTTTCTTGTTTTAGATTCAATTCTTAGTAATAAAAATGGTTATATGAAAATGAAATATTTTATTATTTTTATTAAACAAGTTATTTATTTTCAAGTTAGCAGCCCTAGTTGTGACCATACGCACAGTGGGTTCACACAATCTCAGAAGATAAAAATGCACACTATATCGAACGAATATTGAACGAAACTGCAGTAACACGTTGACTTTTGTAAGTGAACCATAATAAACTTGATAGCAGGTGAATTTTTTTTATAACTTTATAACGTCTCTTCTTGAACTTAATGTTAGTTAAACTTACAAACAATTTAAAGTGAATTTAATTGATAAGGCAAAATAAAGACCAGTTCTACATGATTGTATGAGAGACAAAAATAACGTAGTGTTCAGATCGAGCGATTAATTCTAAAATAATTAACAATGCACTCGTTGGATGCACGCCACGTCATATGAAATTAAAAATACAAAGATAGCTTTTTGTACGCAGTTTTTAAATGTTAAAAATACATCGGAAAGTACGGAAAGGTATTTTTTCTTGTTTTGGTCATGATTCACAAAGCAGTATGTAATTTCATGTCTGACATATTGTATGCAAAAGTAAAAACTCTTATGCTACCAGATTCATGTAAAATTAAAAGGTTTTATTATCTTCCACAGTAACTGGTACCTATTATGAAGCGATCTGTCATCATAATTTGTCAAGAACGCAAGCTAAAAAACTTTCACTTGCTTTTTGAACCAATTGCTAATATACATAAAAATATTATGTATTTGCGCATTAAGATAAGCAGAAACAACGCAGTTTTCTTTCTAAACACAATAAAAAACAACTTAGGTACCTACTACATCCCATTACCAAATTACCGTGGAATATTGCTAGGAAAAACATTGTTCGTATATCAGTGGCTACATTCCTATCTGGTTGAATGCAAAAACTTTATAGAAATCACTGATAACGTATCCAAGAGTATTTTCTTTTTATTCAGAAAATACTTGTAAATATATGTCCCATAATATTTTCTGCATCTTACTTCCGTAGGCTTGGAAAGTCGTGGTGGCCTAGTAGGTAAAGGACCAACCTCTCAAGTATGAGGGCGCGGGTTCGATCCCAGGTCAGGCAAGTACCAATGCAACTTCTAAGTTTGTATGTACTTTCTAAGTATATCTTAGACACCAATGACTGTGTTTCGGATGGCACGTTAAACTGTAGGTCCCGGCTGTCATTGAACATCCTTGGCAGTCGTTACGGGTAGTCAGAAGCCAGTAAGTCTGACACCAGTCTAACCAAGGGGTATCGGGTTGCCCGGGTAAATGGGTTGAGGAGGTCAGATAGGCAGTCGCTTCTTGTAAAGCACTGGTACTCAGCTGTATCCGGTTAGACTGGGAGCCGACCCCAACATGATTGGGAAAAAGGCTCGGAGGATGACTTCCGTAGGCTTGGAACGAAGCGCAATTTAATAAATCCAGGGTTATAAAAAAATGTGGATGTTGCGATAAAACTATACCAGATAGGATAAAGAATAAAGTTCAATCTGGAATATTATAGCTGATTGGATCTCCTCTTTCAACGCTAACCATATAGATATAAAACCTTCTTTTTGGAGCATTTATTTCCTTTACATGTTACAGCAAAATATCTCCTGGATACGGCAACAGTAATCAACAAAATGAAATTATCTCCAAATTCTCAGCTTTTCGTCCGACCTTGGAAAAGTCAAATTGATGTGACATTTACATTATAACTCAATAGTATAGCCAGATGAAGTGAAAATAGCAGATTATCTCGATAAAAACAAACCCAAAATAGCCGTAAGTTTACTCCATCTGATAAAACAAACGGTATCTTAAACCCAATAATAAACTCTGTATGCTTACGTACTTGTATGGCTGACGTCATAATCGCCATATCAGTTCTTCGTAAATTATAATCAATACGAAAATCTGAGAGAAACTTGTTGTACTTACTGAATTTTGTTTGTCTAGATTTTAAGACTTACCTAGTTCATGTTATAAAACACTTCTTGAGAAACACTGGTACAGTTACATCTGGTTAGACTGGAAGCCGACCCTAAGATAGTTGGGAAAAAGGCTCGGAAGAAGAAGACCTAGTTCATGTTATATTGAGCTGTCCTGATTTGACCACTATCTCAGTTGATGAAAAGCATTGACTTGGAAAGGTGGAAAATCATTGTCAAGAATAGGTGACCTATTCACTGGACCCAAGATCCCAATATGTTGCTAAGTCCAGGAAACTGACTCTTCAAGGAATCTTACTGCCTAGCTGTTCGCTCAATGAAAATATTCCTATAACGTTTTGTGCGTATGAAAGCCAATATAAAATTATTTGTATATTATCCTGTTTTTTACTCATCTGTAGTTAATGTCAGCCGTATATCGTTATATTATCATTTATCCTCCTTTCCACACGTAACCTGGTTTGATTGATGTGGTTTTCTATCGATCAAACAATCAATTATTTTTATACGGGTTAGGATTACATTGGATTTGGCAATACTCAATCATTTCTAATCGAAAGGCTTGATCACATAAGGGGCCTGACAAAAAAAAATGCTTTTTTAATTGCGCTTAGACGGAAAATATATCACGTATTTCTTATAAATGAGCAATGTTCTCATTTAAATGATAGTCTGCTTCAAAAGAACTTTACGTATTTGTTTTTACTAACTTCCATTTTTTCGTTCTATTGGGAAGACCGCAGACAAAAAAATAATAATCCTAAAGCTATTTGCTTGAACTAATAAAATTGTTTTTCACACTTTAAAGAGCAAACTATAAAGAAACGATTATTTCTTCAAAGACGATTAAACGTGTAAATAGGCTGTTAATATAGAAAGAAGAAAACTTTTATTTGTACAACATCGGAAGTGAACCCACACGCGAGCGTTGGGCCGGAAATTAACTAACCGGCTAGACAAACAGTCTTCTCTAGAACATGACAGGCCAATTTATTATCTATCTATAAGAGGATTTTTTGAAGATAGCGATAAGAAATATGATATTTTTTTATATAATTTCCGGAATGAATCAACGAACTAAGACTGAAAAAAGGTGAAAAACATTCTAACACACTTTCCGAGAAGAAGGAAAAATACTTGTTTTCTTTGCCTTATAATAATTATAATATAACATTTACAGATTTTTCTACTATTACTCATTTACACAGTTTTAATCTGCAATTAGCAATCTTTTTTTAAAATGAAAACTTCATCTGGAACCACTACAGTCTACCTACAGTTAACCGTGGAAATACATCAGAAAATATCTGCATAATAATCAGGTATATCTACAATATATTGCACATAAGTTAAACTTAACAATAACTAAGTAAGTAATAACTTGAAATAAATCGTCTACGGTCTATCAATCGCAGCGGCTGGTCGGCGACTGCATTGTAGATAACCTCGGCTTATCACTTGTTTACTTAACACTCAAATGCAGCTTGCAGGTATAAACGGCCATGTTGGTTTGTAAGTTAGAATTGTGACGTCACGATTTTTTTTTTTGGTCAGTTGTGTAGTTCTTGGCTGGATATGTTTTGGATTTTTTTGTGACGTCACGTTATTTTTTCCAAGGAGTTTTATTTTGGACGGTAACTAAAGTATTTAGTAGTTTTTGACGTGAAATGCGTTTGGGTTTTATAGTTTTTTTTGTGTTATCTGTAAAATAGCGCAATTTAAAAGATGACGTCGGATTTTTTTTCTTGATGTCTTTGTTAGTCACTTTCTTTAATTTTTTTCAAATCGAATGTATTATGTTTATACATAGAGTGTATTCGTTATGGTTTTCTTGACATTTTCACAGCGTACAAAGTGGTAAAAATGTTCTCGTTCAATCCTCAATTTATCAACGTCAGTGCGGGGTACAGAAGAAAATTGACTCCCATCTATCGAATTTAACCTCCTAAAAGCTTTTCTATTGCCTACGCGACACACAAAATTGTGTAGAAATGGGCCCTAAATTGATTTCTTTAGTACTTGTCGCTTCTGTACTTACAAATAATTTTGGAATAATAATTTCATAAACAGTTCCTAAAATTTTATAACCTTCCTAATATTTCAACTTCTAGTCTTGCCATATCACATTTGTTTGAACATATGTAACGCAATCAATCAATTTACCTGAACATAGTAGTTACACGGCACGCGGTGGTTTACGTTAAATGGAGTTATACAGAGCTATTTCAATGCCTGATGGATAATCAATACTCGTACATTTTTAATTCCGTGTCATTGCCCTCTTAACGATTCAGGTATACAGTAATTTTGATTTATTTACTTCTACGGAACACGTGAGGTATTTAGATCGTATGCCAGGTCGAGCAAAGGGCGTATCCTCTGATGTTCATTTATTTCGTTTCGCTCACAATCTCAACCTGCGATTACGTATGCAATACGAAAATTTCGTTTTATTGGCTCCCGGCCAAAATGTTGCGTTTTGCTTTGATTCTGGTACTATTTATACGACTGTTCATGCTGTTATCGTGTGATATCTACGTGTTGTTTACTTGACGTATGTAGCTACTTAGTTTTCATGAAACTTTCAGTTTGTTACTACGTTATGATAGTACAAGATTTTCGAAATAGGAACTTATAATGCAACTCATAAACACTGCACATAAATGCAGGTAAACCACAAATGAATTAATTGAAGTTCAACAGCCTGAATTAATCAAGTAACACTGTCCTTGAGAGTAAACATTTATTTTAATTGAAAAACTAACTAAGTTACGTTTGGTCTATTGTACCGGGTCGCACGTCACACGGTCAAATAAACAATGGAAGTGTGACAGTGTTGGGGCGCGCTATCGCATTTTCCGGAGGCTGGCGAGCTTGCGGCGGCGGGCGGCAGTGCCGGCGGCGCGCGCGCACCGAAAGCATGTGCCCCGCGCCAACAGTGCGATGTACATAGAACCCGCCGCGTTTCGCGCACCCAGCGCGGAGTCCCTCGCCGTCTCTGACCCGCCTATCTGGACGCAGTGCTTACCCTCTCCGTTATTCGCAGTCCCATTTCCTCCCTAAACCGCTTTTGTACCAGTTTTTTCTTTTCGTCTTTGTTTTTTTTATTTTTGTTTTGTGTAGTGGCTGACCACTTTTGGAAAGACAAGTTATAGGAAATGTGTAAAATCATCTCCATGCTTCTAATCCAAGCGTGTAGTGTTGACAGTCCATATTGAAATGAACTTTCATTCACATCTCGTGTCCTAACTGCCTCTAAGTTATTCATTTGCCGAGGAGTAGCACCACAAATTGTACAAGAAGCGCTTGAAGGAGTTTCAGTTAAAACTTGTGCTACTTTACCATCAATCATGGTTAAAAATAGGTCATGAGTAATTTCAATTACTTCACCATTCTTATTTATCATGGAAGGGGACAGGATTTTAATTTGATTTTTGATATCAGCCACAACAGACGCGGTTTTTTCAGGAGTTTCTTTGGCAAATTCTATTAATATAGGTCGGCAATATCTTACGGATGAGCAAGCTTCATTTTTCCAAATAACGATATTAGTTGTCACATCTATGAGTTTAATGGGTACAAGTGAAGCAATAAAAAGGTTCGCATCTGATATGAAATCGCTTTCTTCGGGCAAAACTTGCTTGTATTCACTTTGCCCTGATGACCCGTCACAACCCCATTTGCAGAATAGTTTCAACTGTCTTAAACCGTTTTTGTAAACTGAACCAATTAGTAATATACGAGCTACAGTATGATCCAATAAGTCCTGCAGATTGACTTTTGCACTTATGTTAGTAATGGTTATGCTCGAATCTGGTGGGTAACACATCTTCTTCGCTTCGGCTAAAGTTGGATAAGAAGGAAACACTGAGCAGTTTTTGTCCGCCATGCCAAACAAATTCGAAGTTTCCCATACTGTTCTTTGTTAAGGTCTAAGTCAATAAATGTCCGTAGTGCTTCTTCCTTTGTAAAAGGTGTAACGTCTTCAGGGTTCTCAGTTATGAATTTAAGAAACTTTTTCTTATCATTTTTTGGCGCAGTTCGTATAATATTAACAATTGTGGCCTCCTCCGTCTCACCCATAGACCGCAACTCCTGAGTATATGCATTGAGCACACACTCCAATCCGTATTCTTGTATTAATTGCATGTTTTTTCGTTTCTTTGTTTTTTCTGAAGATGCTTCGTATGGTTTCGATGGTCTGCCACCTGCACTGCTTCCAGATGTATTAGGGTCATTAACTGTGACTCGACACTCCAGTGGAACACGAAATTCACCATTTAACCAGTCGAAGTTCTTACTTTCAAAGCGTTCTCTTTTCCGGGATGCATTTCTCCAGCGTTCGTTACATTTAGACACCAAGTTTCTTTGAATGTAGGAGATCACAGTAGCCATATCGTCTGGTGACAAATTGAAATTTTCATGCAAGTAGTCTTCTATATTATTCCCATTTATCAACAAATTGCACAACTCTCGTTTACTACAAACAAATTCACCCATTATTTAAAATCAGATAACTTCTGTGAATATTTGAAAATAGGTTTGAACTGCTTTTTAAAAGCAACTGAATTTCTGACGAACAACTGTGGATGTTTCAGGGTTCGCCTTTCTTTTATAGGCCAATAAAATAGTGCTATGTGCAAAAAGATAAGAAACTAATATTTGCATTCTTCCCATAACCTGTTTTTAACTTGACCCTAATAGATAAAGTGACCATATTTTATCATATAAGGTGGTCAAAACTATATCAAAACCACAAATAACTATTAATAATACTCATCACTGTAATGACCATTTTATCAATTTGACACAATAGATAACAGATGATTATGTGAGAAGTAAAATCATATTGGAAAAAAATATTTTTTTTTATCTCGCGATATGTTTTGGCACCGTGTCAGAAAAGGCGCAAGTATGCGCAACTTTTTTTTTCTCCTTGTGTAAACTAATGTATAAAGATCGTAATACAACAAATATCTAGACATCGGCAAACAGCGGCAACCGGGTAAGTCTCATTAAAAAAAAAAGTAACCCGAAAATTATACCATCTTAAACTACATTGGTTAATTTTTATTTATTTATTTATTATACATAATATTATTTAAGAAACGTTATGAGGAGATTATAAGCATTTCAAAAATGTATAATACTTATACATTTATATCAAAAACTTTCGAGTAATGTGGCGTTGAATTGTAGTAATGTATTGTGCTAAAATCACATCATTGAACATGGGTTAGCTTTGATGCCTTTTTTTATACATTTAGGTTAGCAAAAAATAATTTAAAAAATATAGAAAAGAAAGCTCATTTATAAGACTAAATTAATTAATTAGTTTTACTCCATAACAATGACTTTCAGGTGAAACGGTTTTGAGACGGCCTTGTATGGGGCTTTCCCATAGTGCGCCCCCCAGATAAGAAGGCGTCGTCCCCTCCAAGGTCTCGTGAGTTTTCGGCGCGTTTTTATTCAGGTGCTCTCTTTGGCAACAAGTAACACTCGCGAGCGCTTCGTTATTCAAGTCAGGTGCCCGTTGTTGACCACAAAACCCACTCACACAGGCGCAACTTGTCCTTGTAACTGAAATGTGCGTGAAGTTGTCAATAAAAAGTCAATCTTGCCGCCGAGGCTACGTATTAGTGTCATGTGGAATATAACGTACTTAAACGTCTATTTAGTAAAAATTTGTTCGAGTCATAGGCCTGTCTATCAGAGCGCGGGTCCTTGTGTTCGACATCAACGTGCGCTCGCGCATCCTCGCGTCACAATGGGAGCTCTCGCGCATCTTAATTAGCCGCGGCGGCCTAACAATGGCAGACTAATTATACGACAGGTGGCTGTGGCTAACAAATACAAGTAGCGTCAATTTATTGTTTTTAACTTGTTGCGATGTTTATTAAGTCTATGTTTAGACTTAAGAAAAAATAAGAAAATATATTGTTGTTTTGACAAAAAGTTGTGATTTTTTGGGTAGTGAATGCAAGGAATCATTAATATGCACGTAAGAGATTGGCACAGCTTCAAGTTAGCTTGCTCACCTTCGTGGCGCGCGCGCCGGTACCTCACACGCACGGCACGCGTATGTGGGCGTGTTTAACGATTGCATTGTAAGAGCTTTCCACGGTGGATGATTGCTTTTTAGTGTTTTACTGAGTAGGTTCACTTTAGTATTTGGTTTAATGGCTTTCTGAACGTCTAGCTTAGTCATAAACTGAATATAGAGTTATGGTAATTTTTACTCCAATGGTCAGCAAAGCCTCTATATTCCCATCACGTATCCTAACACTCGTAATATCATTTATTCTAACTAAATTATATTTCCATATTATACGTGTCAAGCCTGAAGAGATAAGTGAAAGGGATTCTTCAGATGCATTTATAAACTAACTTAGTTTTTAATATTTTTTTCACATCGTCTCGCTCACCAAAGTTGTCCAAAAGCCGTTAATGGTATCTAAACGTTTATCTAATTACTTAATAATTACTGTCAAAGTAATCATTGACACGATTATACAAGCAGTTATTCTGTTAGTCCAATATTCAATACGACAACCATTATTCCACCAAAAAATAAATCTTAAGAATCTTTTAAAGTAACTTGTTGCTTTGGTTTGACAAGCCTTTTAGCTCAGCTTAATCCAATATCTTTCTTTTCGCAACAAGTGTCAGTAACAACCGGATTTATTTTATCTCCTAAAATAGAAGACTCCGAAAAATCTTGCTTCATTCATCCATGTTGGATCCAATCGAAGACGTGTGCCCAACTTGGAAAGGCGCCACATATTTACATAATTACGCGTGTTTATATTCTTGTAAACAAATGAAGCACCATTAGAAATTCTTCCAAGAAAGCGCAAGTGAAAATCTCATACAAAACAACTTGACAATTTCTCCGAAATCCCCATTGTTTAATGTTGACCCAATTTATTCCCGTGACAAATGTTGGTCGCATCAAAACGTGTTTCAATGTTAGTAAGATGAGTCACAGGGATCCACGTGCTGGTCAAGGTAACAAGCCAACTGTTCCGGTTTTCTCAGTAACGGAGGAAGCATTTCATGACCAAGATCTTGCGTTGTTTCCGATTTCAAAGATTTGGTAGCTGTGTGATGATGGGAAAGTTTCTAGGAGTGTTTACGAGTTACTTATTTACATCGAATTATAGTTATCGGCACGGATATTGAGCCCTGACCTTCATCTGCGCAGAAGCGATTTATTGGTTTATTGCCTTATGTATACAGTGCGCAAAGCGATCCCCACTCTTCCGCCGAGAGCTCAATATCCGTGCCGATAACTATATTAGGTATATTATAGAGATTTGAAGTTCATATATCAGTCAACCAAAGTAATCATTGCACCAAAATACAGCGTCGCCCATTTTTATTTTTCCTTTTGGCAGTGTCAATTCCTTGAAACCATATCGTTCACAATCAATCGTTTTATTAAAAGTCTAAATTATCCTTCACTGTCTTAAACGTTTAAAAGGATCGTATTGAAACAATAATGTTTTGGGAATCCCAATATATTCTGGGAACGACCATGAAAGCGAATTTTCTGGAGTAGGTACTACATGTGCTATGCTCAGTGAGTGAAATGATTCAATGGACTGTCCACGTGCCTCCTAAGGTAGCAAGCCAAATGTTCCGGTTTTCTCCGAATCGTAGGAGGCATTACATACCCCACATCTTAGTGTATGTTTTGTTGTTATCGTCAAATGCGAATATTTGGCAACAGTTCCAGTGTTGTTTATTCCCAGTAGGAAAATTTTCGCAGTGCCTTGGTCGAACATGTAAGTTTAATGAATGTGTTAGGTCAAGACTTCAAAGTCTTCTATGTAATTCGCGTATTTATGATGTCGTATGGTGAGTCAGATACTTCCACGTGCCGTGCAAGGCAAGGATCCAAGTGATCTAGTTTTTCAATAACATCATAGCGAAAAACTTGGAACTGTTCAAATCGTTATATCCGATTTTTTGGCAATGTTTATGTATTGACATTGCAGTGTTATTCATGTTTCGGGTATTTTGTTAGTAGTTTTTCTGAGATTGTCAGCAGTTTTTAGTAAATATTTTTCTTATTTTTATGTCGTTTGGAAGCAACCTATTGTCAATAAAAACAACACCTTACAGTAGTCTAGTATTGCGCAATATTCTCATACATCATTCATGGTACATTATGTATCTTCCTAGACTGAGAGCTGAAAATCATGACTCATAAAACCACCCATACAATTCACAAAAGGAACTCCATTGCAGAATAGGCTTTGTATTGTAAAACTGTCTGCGGTTACAGTACGGTGACTATTGAATCCCCTTGACCGCAGTTTGACTGCTGTTCATATCTGTCGGCAAGTTCAGGCATTTGAAGCATCCAATTCTGTTCGATTTCGTCTTAAGGTTGAGCCACAACGTAGCTACAAATGCAATAGTCACACAATCATTACATTAGCAATTTAGATTAACATTTATTCTAGAACTAGCTTTCCGCCCGCGGCTTCGCCCGCGTGGAATAAAACAAATTGTACGTCATCCCTCGGGAATTCCTCATTTTCGAGGATCCATTATCGTATCATTTAGCTTCTAAATTTATATGTTCATATTCGTTTGCAATATATAAGTAGATGTAAAAAAAAAACAGTTTAGACGATTAAACAAATTGTACATCATCCCTCGGGAATTCCTCATTTTCGGGGATTCATTATCGTATCATTTAGCTTCTAAATGTACATGTTTATATTCGTTTGCATGTTTATATTACCTTGTTTTAAACGACACACAACGCCATCTACAATCCATCCATCAAGCAAACAATATTTTTGTTTTCCCTCGGGAATATCTATTTTTTCGGGATAAAAAGTACCCTATTATTTAATCCGGACTTCTAACTTTACGTCTGCAAAATTTCAAAGCAATCGGTTCAGTAGTTACGGCGTGAAAGCGGAACAAACAAACAAACAAACAAACAAACTCACTTTCCGATTTATAATATTAGTAAGGATAAGGATTCATGAAGCACTTTGGCAATGTTTGTAAGACACCATTAACCACTTTCAAGTGACATTTTACTCAATTAGCGCAACATTTCTCAGGCAGAGCAGCTTCTTGAAGGGACACAATGTAATTAGGCATTACGACATCATTACGGTGTGCGAGACTTTAGGTATCCGTGAAATTCGCTCGAGGGTCGTTCGCAAGAACTCGTCATGTGAACTCTGGTGCAGTGCCAACGACATATGCGCCTTGACCTCGCAATCCGTCACACGCTGTCACTCACCGATAACGGTGGATTTACAACGATATCGCTATCCGTCATTACCACACGTGCGAGTAGGACGGAGAAAGCCGACGAAAGTGTCCGAATGTCTCGCGTTGTGGTCTTCATGACCTAGACATTACGCCTTGATGTGACTATCTGATTGTAAACACGAGATATTTATGGACTCGATGAATAGATGGGAATAGAAACTAACGATCACAATCTTTTCATTTACAATAATATTCTCTCGAATCCGATAACTACAAATGCTTGGGTTGTTCTATTGTGCCCTCGGGTCTAATTGCTAAACGATCTCTTTGTCGAAATTGTTCGTTACGGACCTTTGTTTCTACCCTCGGGTTTGCATTCACTGGTTGCCTATTTAGCTTCATTAATTTAACTTGTTACGTAGTCTGGCAACACTACTCTGGAGTCTGAATACAAGCGCTAGTCAGTCGTCTCGCGTCAGACCATAATCTCATTACACCCAATCCGATTATGACGGACGAAAGCCCAACGTTCCGCTATTTCATATTAAAATACGACTCTAATTAAATCTCAGAGGGTAGAGCTTTACATGTTTAGTCAAATAGAATCCTTGATTTAGGAAAACTCCGTAATAAGTTTAGGGGATCATCCCTTCTTATTTTCGCATCTTTCAGGCTCAACAAAAACAGTTTTCTCTAATGAGGAAAAATTACTCAGGTAACCCAGTTTTTGAAAGAGGCTTTGCTTAATGAATTTTCATTGTTCATATCTTAATTACTTTTATTATGACTAAATGTCGGATTAGAGCCAACATTGTGATTAATATCACTTAGTATCGGTGCAGTATTAATTGGAATTATTTTTATTTTTATCTTGGGATATTTGGAAACGCACCAATTCTTAATGAGCCGTCTTTAATCAAGTTTGCGGGAGTATCAGCTTCGTCAGCGCTGCGGTTTGAGCGCTTGCGTATAAGTCGTGCGTCTGATTAATAACCGCTGATAAGACGTCAGAGACCAACCTCTCGAGATGTGGGTGTGGGTTCGATTCCAGGTCAGGCAAGTACCAATGCAACTTTTCTAAGTTTGTAAGTACTTTCTAAGTATATCTTGGACACCAATGGCTGATAAAAAGGTGAAGGAAAACATCTTGAGGAAACCTGGACTATAGTCTGAAATCACCAACCCGCATTGAGCAAGCGTGGTGATTAAAGCTCAATCCTTCTCCTTGTGAGAGGAGGCCTGTGCCCAGCAGTGGGACGATAAAAAGGCTGTAACAGTAACAGTAAGACGTCAGAGGCGTGTCAAAACCATCCAAGAATTGTACTACGCGTTTTCGACGTCGTTTATGGAGTTTTATTAGCCTATTTTCATCTTTATTCTTGTTGCAAATGCTCATCCTTGTCGTTCGCGTAAACACCTTATCACGAGTGACTTTTATTTTGATAATATTTATATGAGTTGTTATATGAATACTTAAGATTACCGTCAGTTGACGGCCAACATTGATTTTATGTGACATAAAATCATATCGTACCGATAATTGATATACTTACATAGGTAAAGCCGCACGCGCGATGGACGAGAGCCAAGTCTTAAAATAGACAAGCACCATTTTGTTTTTCTCACCTTCTGCTACTTGCATTGTGGTCACGTGAGCAGAACATCAATATTTTATTTAATATAACTGATGTATGTATTTCCATTCTGAGCTCATGTTTTAAAGAACAATGACTTAGGAAAAAATCCGAGACCTGCATACTTAAGTACAGTTACGGATGTTGTTGCGTATAAAGAGGATCATTCTTTTGTGTCGCGCAAATACATACAATTTGGGACCTAGAATAACAAAGGTTTGGAAGAAAGACAAACTATGTTGAGCAAAAAGTTGAATCGAAAACATGTGAAAACAACTTGCATTACACGCTCGAGGAGGCACGTCCTTGTGGGCATCGAGTCAGCTGATCTAACCGGCGGACCAGAGAATATTAATGACTAAGCCGAACGGCGACCACAGGAAGTACACAAAGATACAGACAGACGGACAGAGCCTATTTCCTGCACTTACAAGAGTTCGCACGCACTCCCTGCCGACCTTGAACGTTTATCGAGTTAATTCACTCATCTAGTTAGAACAAATGGTATTTAAAACGATCGTAGTATTATTGATTTGCGCAACGCCCATTGTTCCGATGTTAACACAGAAAAACAGGTTTATTTGCATATGGAATTTATGTCTGCGCTCAAAATAGAAATTGCAGGAGTCAGAGCAGAAACTGTTGAGTAACTGTGTAAAGTACTAATTTAATAACTACTCGAGGAGACGAAAATACAAAAACGAAATATCGACTGCGTTTCTAAAGAAAATAATCGATAGGAATAGAAATGAATGAAAATGTGAATAGTTTGTGCACGGCGGTGTTTGTGGATACGGATTGAAGCGATATACGTACAGCGCGATAAGATAACGTTATTAGAGATTATTATTGTTTACTTTGAAACTTTAAGCGGATAACGTTAAAGTGATCCAGACTCAGCTCACTCAACAATATAACCAAGAACTCCGTAAACTCGGCAAAAACTTTTTGCATCAAAAATTCTCCAAGCACCTTTTAAGTCTTAAAACTAGTTAAGCAACTCTCGCATATTAAACCTCGTTTCTAGATTCGAACGGAAATGTCTATGGCATTTTACAGGCACGCCTAAAGTGCCACCAATGCTAGAGCCACATTGATCGTAGAATTATTCGAATGCGTGAAACCACAGCATCTGCGGTCCTGTCCGCCTAATCGAGTTTATGCAATTCCTACTAATTAGTGCTGCGACCTGCTATTCAGTTGGGATTCGATTAAAGCTTGGCGATGTATCGATAATTGCTTTCACATCTTCCCCTGTTTCTGAGCTACTGTGTGCTTTTCATCTTGACAAATACAGTTGAATATTTGTTTTGCACGAGCGGCTCCCGTTTTCTCTCCTTGTGCTCTAATTGCTTCTTAATCCACTAGACCTTTGTTAGCTTTCAATTTCACTTGTTCATTCTTTTCTTCATCTTCAACCTTGAGTTTTAGACTTAAAACGGAAATTAGACTGTTGTTTTGTTCACTGAAAGGTGGATATTTGGCCTCGTGTTCTGTACTTGTTATTTGGTCTTATTAACTAAATACATCTGTGTAATAGATAACAATGTTTTTCCTTCGTTGTATCTGATAAATTGGCTCACTGAACACCAAACTGGAAATGTTAGAAGCAATATATTTCACGAGGCTTTTTAATATGAGTTTTTCTTCAAGATGTATTATTAAATTGATTTTTCTTTTTATATTTAGACTTGTTATACAATCTAATGATCTGTATCACATCTGGGTGGATTTCTATTAATAAAGATACATGGAAATGTTTTATTAATAACTGATTCAGCATCTTTAGTACCGAAATTGAGTCATTAGACTTGAGTGTCACGTTCTGCGGCTAGAATAGGCGCTCATTAATAATTGTCAGAGCAATTTAAAATTCATTATTCTTAAACGATGGGTGTTAATTAAATTAACTTTCAATATAGTTATACTGTGACAAAGAATGGAACAGTGACGGTCTGTTATTTTTTTTTGTGAATCATTAACCTGGTTAAACCATAATAGACACTGATGGAAATAAACTTTTGAATTTGAACTATGGATTATTTTCGTAAGATCCGATCATCAACTCATAACACGTTCTAAGTATTTTCATGTAAAATGTTCTGAAATTAGAAGACCCCAAATTCAATTGGAACAGTTCATGAAAAATAATAAAGTCATCAACATAAATGCAGTACTACTAAAATTGAAGACACCAATATAATGGCGATACGTCTCCTTATCGATACATATTTACATTATTTACCTGCAAGTCCGCAACAACATAATCCTTCACATAAAACTGTAGGAACAACACATTTTTTATTCATATTTCGCTTTACTTGTACAAAACTTGAAACGGTTTGTTTAACCTGTCAGCAAGATAGCTGATACTATGTATCTTAATACAAAACTGCATTATGCTGAAATGCATACTCGTTGTTACCGACCTAACCCAAGTGCATTTTTCTAAGGCACGTTCTTTCTTATCGTATGCAGTTTTATCGTATAATGTATGCAACGCATAAGTGATCGTTAAAGTGCATACTTAAATAATAATGTTGACTTTATTATGTAAGAAATGCATTTGTAAATTGTTTTTGTAGAAGCCTGGATTAATTGCTGCGTAAATGTTGTTTTTCTACAGTTTTTTCGTTGCAGTTGATGAATAATAAATATCTAGCTTAAAAAGATCATGTGATTTGGTTAATGTTGAGGTGATTGTAGAAAATAAGACATTGGCTATTGCAAAGAAATCCAGAGGAGTTTTGCTTATTGAAAACAAGACATAAATAGTAATGATCGGTACCGTGTTGAAAACAACATCTTTAGATTCAATTCGATGAATCATGATTTGTCATAATTATTAATACATATAAAAAATTCTAGATCTTAAGAGTTGTTTGTGCCCTTCATTACGGTTCTAGTTAATAAACAAAGTCAATATACTAGCTCGTTCGCAATCTCTCAATGAGACACACTTTGTAGGCGAAGTTGACAATCTGGCACCAATAGAGAATTAAATAAAAGATTCAGTATTCGAACACACCTAACAAGTAAAATCTATTGAATAACCAGGTAAAACTAATATTCAAGTAACTTGCACTAACAATAAAAGAACAATCTTCGGTATTATTAACTAACGTAACAAATGACTCAATAATTGAATATCGGGTAAAAACCCGAAGCTACCTTTGAACTCAGTAACTATTCAAAACTGACAGCTACTGTACTCGTAAATCTTACTATATCTGACGAAGGAACGTGAACAGTTGCACTTAAACATACGAAATATGATGTGATAACTGTGTAATTGTTGAAATCGAACTTTGTTCCTATCATTGTATCATTATCACCTACACTGTCCGTCACCAAGATGTTTACTGCTGCTATAGTTAATAAATTAATACTATCTTCTGCCTTTAAGGTCTCCGAACTCCAGTCACAATGTTTTGAATATTATCAAGAATTATGCGTTTCTCTCCTTTGTTATGCTCTTCTTTATTAATATCGTTAATTACGCATACATTTTCACTTGATTTCGCAATATTTCTTTTCGTTTTGATTGTTGATGCTGCTTTCTATTTGCATGTAATTATTTTGTGTTGCGTTTTTATCTAGTTTACCTTCTTTGGTAATGTATAGCAACTTCCTTTTAAGATCTTAAAAGTAATGTATAGCATATACCGATGATTTAAATGTTCCCGAACATAAGTTGATGGATCACTAGAAATCAAGTTTCTAGAATATTTTAATTTCGTATGAATTAACATATGCGATGTGAGTCATGGTGGCCTAGTGGGTAAAGGACCAACCTCTCAAGTATGAGGGCGCGGGTTCGATCCCAGGTAAGGCAAGTACCAATGCAACTTTTCTAAGTTTGTACGTACTTTCTAAGTATATCTTAGACACCATTGGCTGTGTTTCGGATGGCACGTTAAACTGTAGGTCCCGGCTGTCATTGAACATCCTTGGCAGTCGTTACGGGTAGTCAGAAGCCAGTAAGTCTGACACCAGTCTAACCAAGGGGTATCGGGTTGCCCGGGTTACTGGGTTGAGGAGGTCAGATAGGCAGTCGCTTCTTGTAAAACACTGGTACTCAGCTGAATCCGGTTAGACTGGAAGCCGACCCCAACATGATTGGGAAAAAGGCTCGGAGGATAGAGGATGCATTAACATATGCATTGACTGTACAAATATGGTTAGTTCCATATCATAAAAATGTGCGAATTAATCCCAAGCTTTTGGTAACAGGATGTGTGGTTTATAATAAATAAATAAAATTTTGTTTGCATTGCCAAATTGAAGTCGCTTTTTAAAGTTCATACCTTCCGACATCTGTTTAATTTGGATTCAGAAGCGTCCAAGTGGCATTCATAGTCTTTGTTTACTTTGTAAACTTTACAACAATGTCTTCTATTTACTCATCAATATTTTGGACGCGGAAACATTTAGTAAACAAAACACTAACAGGTGCATTATCAGTTTATTCCAACGTGCGTTGTGCAACAATCTGGGCACATTCACATCCGTGTCAGAGCTAATGTTGCGCAATGGAGCCGCACACACTCGTTTCCTATTTATTAGGTCGATCTATTTCAGTACGTTATCGTATGAACACTGCCAATATTTATATCATAAGCAAAGAGTTAGAATAACATATATATGTTCTGTTTAGTATGAATTTGTAAAGGTTGGATGTTTTAGGATTATTTACGCAGGCTTTTTCCCTTTCATTTTGTTTATCTTTCTTATCAGGTAAAAATTATAATTCATTTACTTTAATTAGTTACATCGTGTGATATTCATATTTTAGTTACCGAGGAATTTGTCCAATGAGCCGAAAGTTCCCTATCTCGGCTAGCGTATAAATTATTGGAAACTTGGCGAAAAGTTAAGCGGCCACAGTGATCTGATTACAACACTTTCCGAAAACCCGTTTCAGTAATAGGCAATTTTGGCCAAACTTCGTCTCTTTCCTCAGTATTAGTTATTTCAACAAATTCTTTCCTGAAATTATCGTCTCAAAGCTCATCATTTTTATACAAAACAACAATTCTTTAGCTTATGATAACGCCTGACATTGAAAGGTTATCACAAGTCACATTCAAACCTTTCCCATGTATCATCATACTAAAAATACTATGTAAGTCAACACCGATGACCTACACAAATTGATTAATACGTAAAAATAATTCTTCTCTAACTATACTTGAGCATATTTGAGCATTCTATTCGTCAGATAACCCCGGGTCGTTTGTTCATATCACATTATCAATCAAACTAGGTACTGTAAACAAGGCTTGACACGAGGTTATCAAATCAACACTGTTTACAGCAGTTGCAAACTAGATACGGAAATTGTCTTCTGTTATGACACATTCGTTTCTAATAGGCATGATGACAGTAATCAAAAATCATTAAAATAATATATTTATTAAATTAAACTTGAAGCTTGGAATATAAAACGCGCATTGTTTTCTTTATTAATAATGTGATTAATATGTATTTTTATAAAATAAAATTACGAAATAAGGCAATCCGCCATGATATCTTGAACACCAATCAGAGCTCGTGACGTCATCTCTCAAAACGACTCGCGCGAAAGCGCGCGAACGTCACATTTCGTTATTGTGAACTTCCACTGCGATCTTTGTTTTTAATTAATTAATTGTTTATAACACGAGTTATGGAGCCCGGATTTATCAAGGCAAACAGCGCTAATTTGCCTAGAATTGATATCATTATGATATGGGAAAGTTTTTGGCATCACATAAAGATTTTTGTTCAGCTGAATTTAGAAATGTTAAAACTTCCATGTAAGTATACTAGTTTAATTAAAAAAACTTCCATGTAAGTGTATTAGTTTAATTAAAAAAACTTCTATGTTAGAATCTAGAGAACTATGTAATGACTTACATCAAAGTGATCTTCACAAAAATAAAGTTGTACACTGGGCAATATTGCTTTTGAATCTCGCCTTGCAAGTTTAAGCCACTTGTTTCGTATATTTTTATTGTGAGGAACGTACACAAATAACTTATCAGGAGTTGTTTTGGATGTGTTCTTACACTGGGGGACCCCACAACACCTATGCACTTTCGAATTCATATTTAATAACACAAAAAACTTAATTATTGCACGAGCGTTGTTTACTTGCGTCTTGTAATTTCAGTCGTGACGTCACAAGTGACGACATGACACTGACAAGCGTTTTCGCGCCGGATTCAAAGCGGACAGAGAAAAATGCAATTATTTGATAAAAAAACTTCGCATTTTCTTAAAATTAATAATTTTTCATATAAAATAGACGTATGCCTACATCGTACAAAGGAATTTAAAAATTTGTCATCATGCCTATTGTTGTTATGTGATCTATCGAAATAGGCCAATGGAATATGCCCACATTACCAAACTCATGTTTGTGTATTTAAACATTATCTCTAGAGTGCCACTCGTCTGATTTAAAATGTTTTGTATAATTGTGATATGGCTAAGTATACGAAAGTGAAACACTCTTTCCTTATCTGCCGTATAAATAACGTTGTTATTCTGGTAGCTACGTTTTCATTTTTAATTATATTTGCGATCCGCTAAATAAGCAGATATAAAACACTGGTCGTGATATTGAAACATCATGGCGTCTGTGTATTCATTGCGTCTTGTACCAGATGTTACTTTTTGTATTTATGTAAATCAATCTCTTCAACCCTGGTCCATTCATGTGTCATTTAGATGCCGGCGCGCAGCTCGAATGTTACGCCAGTATCTCTGCTTCTCAATAGTTTATGCGTTCTCAACTGGCACGTCTGTCTTATATCTCTTTACTTTAGTCTTTAAACTACATTTTAAATTATACCACCGGCCCCTAAGTGCTTTATTGTCGTATCTACTCTATGCTTATAACTAGCCTCGAAGATAACAGGAGTGTTTTTCACAATCGACTTATAGCCAAGAAAGATTTACAGTCGCGCACAGTACGATGGTAAAACACGGAGTTATTTCCGACGGAATCCGCCTTGTGGATTTGCTCCGCCGAAAATAGTATCATCGATCTTATTCGCAAGAGAGAATAACAGTGGCCGCGTATTTATTTATACAGTGGCATATAGGAAAAGTTCTGCCTTATCCTCTGAGTTCATTTACATATTTATGCCACTGTGGCATGTTGACGGCAGCCCTTTGTCCCTTGAAACTTATGCATGAATTTACTACCATTATGTTGTCAGTTGTACAGAATACGGTGTTATGAATGGCCTTTGGATATAATCATGTAATGTTAGTGGAGCCGTCATCAAACGCCTTACATAAAGCGCATCAAATTCGCAATTTGGCTCATGTCGGCCCACTTTATTCAATTAAGCGTTGATTGCCGGTGGCAAGAGGTCGCGTCGGGTTGTGGCTGTACTAATTAGGGCCTTAACGCTTCGCCCACGCACGTGCCCATTGTCGCACATGTACCTATAATCCGTGTTCAGATACAATACACCTTATGATTCGTGTCAAGCTAACAATTGACCAATTGTCTTCTCATTCATCTTGAGCAATCGTTTCTCGGAATGCTTAATGCCATATTACTTATGCATCATTTTGTGTCCTTTTTGAAAATTGTAAGCTTCAATTGAAAAACATGCATATTTGCAATTATCTGTTACAAAAATGACACAAATCCAGGCAGGATTGATATCAGTTATGAAAACAATACTTAGCACAGTGCGTCAGAACGCGATGGCTATATCAGTGGACTCGTTGAAAGCACTCAATAATTCATTACATTATACATGTCAAACATCAAGGTTGAATGCAAATGTGCATATTGAAACTGAACACAACAGATATAGAGTTGGATTCCGTTGGATGTAGTGCGATTCAGTGTAAAACCCGAGCCATGGGCCCACGTGCGCCACGACCTCAATACTATCAGCTCATTGGCAATACAAACATACTGTTTATATTTACCTTCTTGTTATTATTACAAGCCGCGAGTAAATGCCAAGAAACAAATTCGTTTAGTTCAATTTCAATATCAGCAATGCCAACCATTTTATTTTCCACGGTTCGTTGTTCAAAACCTAATTTCTAAGATTATCGTTATCGAGTACGTGACTGCATACAAATTGACTCTGCTACTTGGTTTACGTCTTTGCATAATTATCAATAGAATACGCTACATATTTCATAATTATGTAATCATTTTCCGTCATCAACAAGAAAATTAATGCTTGTAGCAACGGTTATGCTTAATGTTTTACACGGGAGATCACGTGCAAAAAGTTGCAGAACCTGTTTTGAGGCTTCGTTTATAAACAAAACAGGCTGGGATCAGGTTTTGGCGTATTCGTTCTAAGCGCGTGGGCGGCCTTGACTGAGCGAAGGACGGCGGCGCGCGCGCACACTCGCTGCCGGTGGGGGCGTGGCACTCACGCGAACCGCGTATGGATGACTGCTGTTTTTCTTAAGCTGGTTTTTTTCTCTATCTAGGGGGAAACGTGAGCTTGTATGAAATTAATAATACGTTTCACAGCTATTAATTGACGCGATGCGGCGCAACATGATAATCTGAAAAAATTGACGTCGTACGATCTAATAAAAGATTGAGGATAAATGTAATGTTTGTTGAATTAAATAACAACTGACGTCGAAATCAAAATACAAATAGTTGTAAATAAGATCTGTAGACATAACAACGAATTCAATGCGATTGTTGACAATGTTATACTGCACATTTTAATTATTTTAACACTGCAACTCTAGCATTTGTTTTCACAAGTTTAATTTTACTATAGCGCCGAGAATTTTCACCGTCCTCGTGACAAACAGATTAACCGATTAGTCCTGTGGACAAAAACTGGCGAACGACATTCATTATTCAATATCCCCGGACGTGTAGTACGCGACACTAATAATAAATACCCCATTCATACGTTAGCGGAGTTGTCCACAGGCTTTTCAGAAACTCCTATTCTCCCATTTCATGGTTAAATATCACTAAGGATTTTATTCTTGCAATACTGTGATCTGGATTCATAATCTCTGTCTAGATTCTGAGATATTCTAAAGTGTGTATTTTTGTAGTAGCTACCTCAGTTATATTTAGACTTTGTGTTATTTCTGTAATGAGCTACATTATAACCTCATTTAAATTTTCTCTGAAATTCCATTTATATTTGAATTTAAACTGAGCTGAAGCATAATGTATCATTTCATCATTTTAAGGTTATTTGATTCAGATAATGAGGGTAACCGAAAATAATTTGTTGCGCGTGAAACAAAATATTATGACTACATTTTTGGTAGCAATTTTAATAATTTCGCCTCCATTGAATCCAATCTCTTGATTATTCAAACGTATCTCGTGACTTATTTCAAGTTATCCTCTTCACCAACAAACATTTCCTCAGAATACATCTTACTATTCAACGATTTAATACTTAATCGATTATTATTCATGTAATTGAAAAACTAAACAATGAGGTGCATTATTCATAGGATTTATAGTCATTACTATGTCGTTAAACCATCGTTCCTAGTAGTTATGTATGGCTTCTTCGTTGTAACTAATAGTTTTGCTTGCAACAATATATTGCATTATGGCTTTAATAATGATGGAACTGAAGGCTTTAATATATGTGTGAAAGTCGTTGAGGCTCTTCAAATACTTTGTCTCGTATACTTTCTAAGTTATAATGTGCTTGTTTGCCTTGTCTCGGGTGTATTTTATGAGCATCATCTTCTCTTACTCTATTGAATCTTCTTTATATCGCGTGTAAAACAATACCATTATTAGTTACTTTAGAATTTCTATCAGATTAGTAAATGTAACTTTTCCTTCGCTCTTTATCAAAAATACTTTCAATAAGACTTTCGGCTTTTCCTCTTGCGATACCTTGATTTAACGTGATGCAATGCAAATCCCTTCGGTATACATTGTATAGAACCGGCTTACTGTTTGAGCGGACAGCTTTGAGCGGCTCGAGCTATAAAGCCAGCATTTAAAACTCCACTTTGCATAGTTTGGCGCAGTTTCCAACTATGAAAACAGCTACCGATACTTATAATCCATGCCAGAACCTATACTTCTAGGCTTATGTACTCTTATTTATTTAGCACAAAATCTAAAAATTTCGTCTCAACAAACGAATAACATTCTTCAGAGAAACTATGAAACGGAATATTATTGCACTAAAATTATCACCGTCCGGAGAGGCTACTATTATTTTTGTCGCGAATATTATCTGAATCTTGCCGAATTTTCCTTTGGGTGAGCTTTGTTGATAGTCTAATTATAGCCTGTTGGCGTCACGTTGCTGGGACCGGCTGTTGGTCCGGTGACAAATGTTTATAGCATGTATTTATTTTATTTTATCGTAACGTCCGATTTACAAACATTGGGTTCGTTGCCTTCTCCGAATTTACGCAATGGTCAGACCTAGTTTTTATTTTCTATCGTTATCGCACCTGAGAATGGTATCGTTCGGTGAACTACTTTTGACTGTTCTCACATTGTGTTTAACGTCATACTTGGTTATGGTTTTATCATTAGCAACCTTATTGAACCTGCTTTTAAAATGTACTTTCCAAAATTCCATTCCTTTGATGTGCTGTCTGCTTTTATGCAAGGAGGATCACTCCACTAGGGCACAAACAATATTACAATTTTTTTGTAGAAAGTATAAAAATATCAACGAAACTCATTACCAAACTAAGCCGATAGATGCTCTTATCTTTTGTACAAAAATATTGATCCAAGAATGTTTGTACGAGACATGATAATGAGAATACACTGTTTTGTTTATAATTAAGTAGTCAGGAAACGTGACATGGGGATTACTACTTTACAACGATGATTAAGACAGTGTATACTGACGTAAAGAAATTAACAATATTACCCTATCTCGACATACCTACTGGTTTTCGCTCATAAACCAAATTTAGTTGCTCTTGTTCAAGGAGTTTTACCGCAAAGTAAAGTTCTACGCGTGTATCCAATACTTAACGACATCCGATCACGAAACCTCAAAATATTGTAGCGTCACTACTGAAACTTAGTTCACGTTATACTTTTTGAATATTTATCTTATTATTTAACATATTATCTACATTAGCACAAATATCGTCATCTATGCCTTCGCATTTATTTGCGATGGACGGGTCACGCCCAGTTTTTGAATCTAGCTCATCGTCTATCCAAGCACTAGTCTCGTTATCCTCTTCAGTATGAATTCGAATCATTAACTTAGAATCCTCCATTACAATGTCATTCTCATCTATCCTCGCTGTAATAACGTAGGTAGCATGTATCTAAACCATCATGCAAGCTTCAAATATATAATTTGTGCCTCGGTTCATCTCGTCCTTGCCACAAAGTGGATAATCACGCATACACTGAACATGGCGGCGACAGATTGGATAACAAATTCATACGACGACACTAATTTGCGAATCTCTAACGTCGCCTATTTTAAAAACATCCTTTACCAGTGTTTGGTGTTACAATTTAAGCCCAACACGCTTTTAGAATCACTAATTGAATATAAATAATTTATTATGCATCCATTTAGAATGCTGCCAACGTATTGCGTATGCATGTATATTTCCATAGTAATTAAATCGTTACCGATAAGGAAATTATTAAAGAGGTTGTTAACTCCTAGTTTAAAATAGCAACAGAATATTTTCCCATTAACAAAGTCAGACCCGAATAACAGCTGGGTCTGCGAACGATCTCAAACGAGTTACCAGATCAATTGGACATAGAAATTGGAACATCTATATTTGATAACTTCAATAACGTTCCGTACATCTAGTACGGATCGACATGCTAAACAAATTCACGATTTCCTTTGATATCAAGAGCCTGAAAGTTTTTCTTTTGTGTTGTTGTATAAAACTTCTCGATACTACGACCCTCTATAAAGTGTTCTATTATGTTGATAGCCTGTTATCTTGTAACAATAAGCAGACTTATAAAAATAAACTCGTGTCTGGGATCTTTCTTAGAATTCACATTGTTCTTTTGATTCGATATAAAATCTAAATTCTGTACTCGATTGGCGCAAGAATGCGTATTTGTTGGATCTGGGAAACATTATGGACACCGTTACATAATAATCGATTCGCTGCAATTGGCAGTGTTGTGTTATTTTGGGCTTTCATGAAAGTGTACACTGTTGCCAATATGAGGATTTATTCATGACGTTATGTTACCTATCATCAATATTCCTCATGGTCGTAAAAGACGAGGTTTGATTTTGAGCTTAGAGATAGGATCTTGGAAATATTAAAACGCGTTTTGCCTTCTCAGTAGCTTTTGACTGCATTTTTCTTTTCTAAATGTGTTCTCCTCTTTTGCAGGTGTTCGGCACAGTTGAGTTGCCGGACAAGCCGATCATGTTGCCGCCTTTCGTGGAGGCGACCCACTGTTTGGGCTACCATCTGACTCGCAAGGGTCGGGCGGTCGCAGACAGGGTGGTCTCAGTCCTCGGCTATGCTTGCCCAGACATCACGTACAGCCCTAGTCTGTACCCCATCACAGCTGCATTACTGCACTTCATGCCTGGTAAGTTCTCTATCAATATTTCTACCCAGGTCTTTGTTCTTAATGTAAAGTTTCAATTCCTTTCATTCACCAACTATCCGTTTACCCGGTTATATTTAAATAGCTCCCTTTTTATCGGCGTACGTTTAAGGAAAATCCGCTTCATTTCTCTAATATAGAACTTTACTGTGAATTGAATCTGTAAATACTGTGACGTACTTCGTTTACTTAAAGAGTTTAGTTACATATTTACTTCTGAAACCAAATCTGTTCGCAAAACGATTGCGAAAAGTATTTGTATAACAATTGAAAACAGTTTTAAAGATTTTGGGACAGATAAACGATTCTAAACCAGAAGGAAGATCATTAGCAGTTCCGAAGTTTTTCTCGACATTAGAATCATAATGTGGATGGCTAATTGCTTCGGCCGATGCGGAGGCGGTTTTATTAATTAGTATTAAAGCTATCTCTTGAATGGAAGCTGTTAAATTTATTACATCGCCACGCTCGGTTTATGATACCGCCGCAGCTTTATTGAATGTCATTACTACCATTATGCCGAAATATATTAGAATACCAATATATAGTTTATTAATTGGTTCCCTTTCATCGTCGTCAAGTTTGTATGGATTTAATTTTAGACAAATTAAGATTTTTATCTTCAATTTGAATACGATTTATATCAAGATTTTTTTTATCATCAAATCTCTGTTATTCTATGGTTGCCTCTCATTGTAGTCAGGTAAGAACCGGTTACATAAAGTACTTTCAATTCTAGAGCAGAGGCGTCACAAAATTTACTGTCGCTCTCGCCTTAATTCAGTAATGAGTGCGGGGGGCGATAATTGAACTCGGCAATAGGCAAATTGCCGGACCAGTCTCCCGTCTATACCGCGATTACCCTTCCACTCTTCAAAAATGAATACCAACTCTACATCTTGGCACTAAGACCTACTATTCCTTGCATCTAAAGCATATCCCTGATCTGTGTTATCAACATCTAAATTGAACTCTTCGTTCAGGGCAGCAGAGTCTGGTATGTGTTCGATATGGATCTTACTGGGTTGACGTGATCAAAACGATAAATGGACGTCGCCGGCACGCCACAGATTTGCATTGCGTCCGTCGTGCTGTCAGTTCCATACGATTCACTTCCTCCGTAGCACGTTTTCATATAATTGGTTGGAATGCGAACATGCGTGTACGATCAATATGGGGTGTGCGTGGTTTCATGTCAAAATTAAAACATTCATCATGTTGTAACTAATGTAAACATGAGAAACTGAGTATATAATGGACGTACTAGTCATTTATCACAGGTCGGATGATTTAAGTCGCGAGGAGGCGTAGTTGCGGTGTCAATTTAGCCACCGGATGACTCCAAAAGTGACAATTTCCTTCATTGTCATCGCTAGCTTTATTAGGTAATGTACCTCTTGTATTTATAGATGCGACATAGATTATATTCTCGCATTGATTTATTGAAAACATCGGTTGGTGAGGCAACAGACAATTCTCAGAAGAAATCCTAAAACGGTAGTAAAACAATGCAGTTCCAGGGGACTTATTTGTGTTTTGTTTCCTTTAGTCATTTGGGACTTTAGTTACGTACAATTTGTCGAGTTAACCTGGCGGTCACGTTTGCGGCGACGGCATGTTATTAAACTGAAATAGTTCATGACGCTCTTAGTCACATGTACCGCTGTGGTCAAACGTACGAAACGGTTTCGTGTCCAGCGCTGTTTTTATTGTTGTCCATCGCGCCGCTCGTGTGTCAATGTCGTTCACTTTATTAATTTGAATAGACATTACGTCCGTGACACTGGGGGCTCTCACCGTTATCACTGCTCGCTCTGGTTTTATCCAGATATCGCTCGAGTGCTCCACGTCATCAGCATTATCCATGTTGTTTTTACACTAATAAATAAAGTTAGCGTTTGTAATTTGCTGTAAAGCGTCGACGTAAACTCTGGCTTACCGTGTTTTAGTGGTTGGCTCCCCGCCAGTGCCTGCTCCCCTCATATCGATCGGAAAACTGGCAACGTTCGCCACCAGCCGCCCTCTGAACAATACGGCCATTAAGGAATCTGCCCCAACGATCTTCTTATCTTTACGCGTTTATTTTATCAACTGTTAATTCGAGATAAGCCCGCTTACGTCAAGATCGATCAAAGAAGATTTATTCAAAGATTTGAGTGGAAAGTGTTTGGCTTGTTCCTCGGCTGTTCAATTAAATTCTTATTGTAACCCCATTCAGTAGGCCACAATGCCTACACAAAGGTCGAAAGGGCCGCACAAAAAGCTTGAATAAACTCTCATTACATGTTGTTTGTTCGTTTTCTGTAAGCATTCGAGCGCGAAGGGGCTTCCTGTTCCGTTCTTGCACTGTACAAACTGTTTATATTACCCGCGACACGTAGATAACACTTAATAAACTTTTCCTGCTTCAGTTACAGACACACAAACTAAGTGAGATGTTGTCTCCGCTAACAATATCTCGTTTTGATAACTTTCAGAGTTCCACAAGTTATCGCAATTTTGTTCTTAAACAGTTTGAACTTGATAGCAAAGTCGGTAATAAGCTTACCTTTGTCAAACTGAAAGACTTGAAGTATTTTCGCTTTATAAACAACTTCGAGGTAACGAAGTTCTGCCATGTTTGTTCAATACTTTAAAGTGTGGAATCTTGTGGAAAAGCTTTGAAATTCGATGTGTGGTGTGCCTTGTCTCCGACACGAGGAACCTCTATTACATTTTTCAATTACGCCGGTTGAAAGGAACATCCAATCTCAATTTGCTGCGAAACGGAACCCCCTTTCGCACCCCCACTGCGACAAACAGGATTGTTTGTCGGTATACGAGGACATTTGATATGGGTACCGACGATAAAATTGCCTACTTCGTGCCCATCAACAAACATTTTATTTCTGAAACTTTGTGTGACCATTTTATTGCTGAATTAACGGCGCCCGTATTTTTGTTTTATAACGAGATTTATTGCGTGAGATCTAATCACAACGTTATAGT
Source organism: Helicoverpa zea (assembly GCF_022581195.2). NCBI lineage: Eukaryota > Metazoa > Arthropoda > Insecta > Lepidoptera > Noctuidae > Helicoverpa > Helicoverpa zea. Next base: position 2,188,857 of record NC_061454.1, read on the forward strand.
CCACCAAGGCCGCTACGATTTCCATACGAGCTAAGGTCCACACAATGTCATGAGTTAGTCAGACAAATCACAGATGATATCATAGCAATAATGCGGAGTAGGTGAATGATAACAAAATTAATTCTGTTTTATATTTAGAATAAAAATCTGGTGCAGGGAAAGAACACAATGCAATAAAAGACCTGAGCCAAATGGCATGCATTCTGTAGACATTGAATGCTGAATAACGAGACATTGTCCCAATTTTTCCGCTGATTCTAATAATACATACTTTCTCTGTTGGTCTGTTAAATTTTACGTAAAAGTTTGCAAGAAATCGTCTATCATAAATAAGGACAACTAAATACGTTGGTGTTGGCTACTTTGGAATAAAGTTTTGTGCATTTGGCTCTAAAATCATCTGCCTACAAGAAGTCCTAACTACATTACTAGTATTGTTAGCAATACCTACAGCTGTTCGTATATCGTGATTATACAGAATCTTTTAATGATTATACAGAGCCCGATTAGGTTTAGTCACGAGCTTTGTTTTGTAATTTTTTTCATGATTTTCGTCAAAATTGTGTCTTTATTTCTACAAGTACCTACATGAAACGGTTATAGTCGGTTTAAAATGGAACAGACACCACTCTGGCAAAACTTTCTATTTCTGGAATACACAGACGATCAATATACTACTCAGGTTAGGTATAACTCTCTTACTATCTTGTTTCTTTTATCTTTTACAAACCTTTTCCATTTTTATAACCTTTCTGTTTTTAATCTTGTTCCAAAAAGCTTTACCTAAAAAATAAGTTTGTCTTGCCGGAACCTATTCGTATCCCGGTGTCGCTTTAAGCGAAATTACTTTTGCTCCATTTGGACCCAAAAGCCTTTTAACGTTTATATTTGTCTCTAGAGCATTTAAAACTTCTGAATACTCTAGTGTTCGTTCACTTAGTCTGAATGTAGGTCAAGCTATTGTGTAGCCAGACATGTACAGCCTTTACAGATTTTCACAGTCAGCTATTCTCAATGGAGTCAGCGTTTCATTGCTGAATCATTCATAGATCCCTTTTATTATAGTTATGACTGCTGTTGTTTTGTCTTCGTCTGTCATTTCAATCTCTTCGTTATTTTAATTTTGTTTGCTTGAGTTCTGAAGCTCGAATGGACCTGTTTCATTTTGCACTCTCTAGGCTAGGAATAGTGCATCAGTAGGGCAATATGCTGCTCGGGGACAATAGACTTTCAAGCGATCACTTCTTATGCACAATGCAACTCAAGCTCTCCTGACATCTCGACATACTTTTGCTTGCTGAATCCACACTCTGAAAGATATTCGTATTTTTAGAATGCTTCCGACTCCTAGGACTAAAAACAATATCTATTAACTTCCCATGCGTAACTACATTTTTTCTAAATGCTCATTTATTATTCCCTACACTTCAATTTATTTTCGTAGCGGCTTTTGCATTAAGTGTTTCACTCAAAATTCAATATTTAACAGACACAGTTTCGGTTGACAAACTTTTCATGCATGTATTCACATCAAAGGATTTTCTAAAACGTAGCGTTGCATTTCAGCTCGTGAGTGTTTGACCCGAATCCATGCCGACCCTCCTGAAAGGAATATAGGTCACGATCTTTGTTAAGCTCTCTCTTTCCCTTCTATTTTATGCGCTATCCGTACCATTTACAAAGTAAGGCTTTTGTGAGTAAATAAATCCTGTCATGGCGAACCTTCTTCTTTATTGACATTACCTTTATAGAGAAGGATTTGGAAAATCAGGAAATTGATAGTGGTTTGGTTTGTACTCCTTTGTACTTATCCGATGGCTGGATTTTGATTTTATTTAACCGAATTAGATGGTTTATCAAATATCTCGGTCACTGATCATGTTCTGCAGTTTGTGAAAGATGAATGGAGTGGTTATATCGAGTGCTGAGAGTAAAAGTTTTCAGTGTTTTTTTTTTTATCCAAAATATAGATAAAGAAGTGACGAATAAGGTAACTGACTCAGATCAGCATGGTAAAGTTTGTCATATCATATACCTAAACTTAAAACGTTACATGATATGCAACATTTTTATTCCCCTTCAAACATTTGAGGCACTTCAGATCTGTTGCTAGCGTCCAAAATTATTAAAGCAAACATACCTTGATATCATATACACATATACATATACATATACGTATAGCAATTTGGTGTAAACAACATTTTCGTTCGCGACGGCCAACAGCCGTATATCAAAGTTTTACGACCATCAGTCGAACCACAGATTGCAACCACCGACTCCAACCGTACGGCTGGATCATTTCTTATATTAAATATGACTATGAATACTACATATAAATAATCATTCTCATTAAATAAACCTTCAATGACTTATTGATAATGATAACCAGCTTCCTATTCTATTTCCTGTACAGATTCATGATCTATGATATGAATGTTCGTTTTATCTAACACATTTCTCTATCCTGATCTATAATTCAAGTTTTAATAAACGTTAGAAACCGGTTTCCAATTGCAAATTAATTTAGCCATAAAAATATCATTTGTGGTATCGTAAAGATAAAACTGCACTAAAGCCACAGATGTGAACCGAATATGATTAATAATAAGAACATTTATTATAACAAACTATAATAAACTTAGTTATTATTACTGTATATGAATTACGCCATGTGGTTCCATTGAAAGAGTTTACAGAACGATAAAAACTGGAAAAACGTTAGATCAAAACGCAATACTAGTAATAAAAATTAAATACTTTTTATTTCCAACCGAGTTGGGATTGCAATCTTATAAAATGTAGCTCACCTTTGAAGATATATCTGTAATCTCTACTAGAGCAATGTAACAAGATTACCTACAATGTTTCTAATATCGATCAGACTGGTATTTACACAATGAATCATAGAAACTCATGTGATATCGTTACACCAGCATAGGTGGTTAGCCTCTATTACCACTCGCTATAGTGCAAGGACTTTTACTTATAATATCCGTTTATTATTGAAATGTTGCTATCTACAATTGTGTCAATGCTAATGTTTCTTTTGTTGCACGGTTATATCACTGTAATTGCTTATGTCTATAATCTTGTGAATATGACAGATAAACGTTTCCATATTTCCTTGCATGACGGAACACTGTTATGCAGAATAATTTCCTCGCAAAATAGCTGCAAGGACATTGACCGGTTCCAAAAATGAGTCTAGCTATTCTCTACTCTACTGATTTAGTCATTTAGCAAATCTTTGAAGACTATTTGTTTAACAGCACAAGCCACGTGATAATAGCGAGGGCATACACAAAACAACTGTATGCTCCTAACTGACAGGTCGTTGCCTGTAACACAATATATTTGTCATTGCTTTTGGCAGATGTCAATGTTAGGCTTTTGAGCACGTTTACGACCACATATTAAAACGGTATTGTGTTTTCTTTTCCTGTTAACGTGTTGTCATATTAGTAACAAGGCTTGGACGTGTTTATATAGAATATTGGTGGTCCTTACATATTTGATGATGTAAGCAGAATTTGGAAAATAATTGGTGTCCCGCAAGGGTCTACATGAGGTCCTATATTCATCATCCTCCGAGCCTTTTCCCAAACTATGTTGGGGTCGGCTTCCAGTCTAACCGGATTCAGCTGAGTACCAGTGCTTTACAAGAAGCGACTGCCTATCTGACCTCCTCAACCCAGTTACCCGGGCAACCCGATACCCCTTGGTTAGACTGGTGTCAGACTTACTGGCTAATGAGGTCCTATATTAAACAGCTAAAATTAAAATTAAACTTATTTAAGCGACTCTGAAAGCAGCTAAAAGTATGAACCATAGATGTTATTGTTATTTTGACCGAATAATACAGACCGGAAATGGAGTGGAACATTTTTTCATTATCTACAACACGCATTTATTTTTTAAACGGATTAATAAAACTGTAATGTCTGATCTGCTAGGTCAGATTGCTCTTTAAATTGCCAAATTGCATGACTATTGTACGATAGTTCCTAACCTATGCCGGTGCAATTGTATTTGCCATTGAATTCATTGATATTTTATAGGTCATTTGTATGCGGTAACATTTAATTATTGTTCTTTCAGTTAATTACAATTGTTGTTTACCTTTTTATACTCTACATGTATAAATTTAAACAAGTATTATCTTAAATATATTTACAGGGCTTAGAGTAATAACGTTCTATCTACTTAACGTGCCATGTTCTCCAAAACGTATCCAATTTCGACGCCTGTACACAAATTCAACCCAGCCTTAGGTACATCTACTTAATGAGATTTCAAATTCAATCAAGAAGTTTAACTTAGCTCCTAGGTGACGACGGTAACTGCCTCCACTGATGAAGTACTAACTTCCAAGTTCAGTTTCGAGTTTATTCGACTTCTCGTGTGAAGCTTTGAAGATACCTTGCCTGACTGGATAAGTGGGATTATAAGTTTTAATTAGATTCTCTGCCTTTATCGTTGTTGGCACGTCTTTATTTTATGTTGTTAGGTTATTTGTTTAACAGGATTATTGTGTCTGACAATGGCATCGTGTTTTCTGTTTTCATGTGATGTTGCTTTGGTATCATGTATTTTACCTTTTTGAACACGCTCTGTGGAAAAACTGTGTGTAATGCCTTTGGCATTTTCAGCACATTTCAGAACACAAAGCAATTTCATATGATTAAAATAACGTTACGCTTACTTGATATTTTTTTAATTTAAATTGTTCATCATTTTTTTTACCAACGCTATAAGGACCTCGAATCAAAACGAAAATAGCTCTGGTCTTCCAAAATAAATAATAAATATTTCAACCTACGATTGAACTGAAATAGCGTTGGTGTCTGGTGGGCTTTTTTCTGATTTTGTTGATAGACAAGTGACATTACTATTAAACAGTCCGTTTGAACAAATCGCTGCTGTCTAACTCCCTCTCATATTGGTTTCCGACGTAAGAAACCCTGTCTTTCAGAACACCTCTTCAACTTTTGTGAGTGATGTTAATATAAATATTGAAACATTTCAGACACAAGAACGTTTGTGGAACTGAAATCGTATTTTCCTGGTTTTATTACTTTTCCAGTAGCAATCACAATTCCTATAAAACAATTTGAGCCCAAAAAATATTTTCGGTCCTTGACCAATACAACAACGTTAATTGAATTAACGCCAGCAAAACTTTATCGGAAAATGTCATAGAATTTTGCATGAAAATTCCGAAGCGTTCTAAATATAAATTTCCATCAAATTCATCCTATTCTCGAAGCCCAAAATCCTATAGTTCACGAGTCAAGTGCGGGTCACTTGATATCAACCGACCCTCCAGTTAGAGAGGAAGCTATTTCCCTAAGGTTTTCAGCGGAAATAATTTGCGCGCCGTGGTGACAGGTCTTTTAGATGTTCAAACCCATGTCAGTTTTGTATTAGATTAATATTAGATTTGTGTGAAGTCTGAGGTGAGTTAATTTATATAGTAAATAAAAGGATTAATTCTAACCATATTTTCTTCGGTCTAATGAATTCTTTGAATTCTGTAATTAATTCAATTGCGTTTTAATTGAAACTTGAAGAGAATTTCACGAGTACGCCGCAGACTAATTACATGAACCTAAGTTAACCTAACATGAAAGCTCCATTTAACCCTTCACAAGTTCAACTATTGCCTAGAAAATCCAATTACCACACCATTGATCTTCAAAGCGTTAACGATATTCAATTTAATTCAGTTATCTGAAGTTAGATTCAATTAACTGGTAGGAGCAAGAGATCCCCTCTAGTCGAAGCAGGTTCGTAGATAAACGGCATAAATGCATCCGTTGGGGCATCTGTTTGTCACTTCCCGTCGATTTAGCAAGTCTATTCGAGAAAAAGGTTAGACAATAGCCCGATGTGGGCTTATCCGGATCTTTCTGCATTCGGATTTTCTTACGTGTAAGCGGATTTCTTGGGATTTCGCCATTGAAGGCAATATGTTGTTACCAAGTGTAAGAAAATCTCTAATACCTACGAAGATTTTAGTTTATCAAATTACAATCTGAACAAAGATATCTGTAACATTATAACTCCTACAGGAAAACAAACACTTAAAGTCATAAAAACGCAAATAACAAAGGGGATCCATAATACTTTCGTTTATTTACTTTTGAGCGTTTATCAACACGCAGCTTGCGTCAAAGAGGGATCAAATCGTAAATGGCTGATATTGAACTGCCTACGTCGGTACGCACGCACAGAGTATTACCAATGCGCTTTACGTTGCGAGTCAACGTCATATCTTACTGTATCTATGTCGATAAAGTTTACGTAAAAACAATGACTTATGTCTGTTGATAGTGGGTCTGATCTATTTGCTTGTGGATTTCTCCGACGTGTACAGATTATAGTTAGACTGTTATTATCAAGAAAATATATTATGATGATTTCAGTAAAAGTTGAAGATAAAACTGCAACTGAAACAAGAACAAAAGTAAATAATTCGCAACACATACAATAAAACGTTGACAGAAAGCAAACATTTGCACACTGCTTAATCCTATTAAAATATTTTTGCATAACAGTATGAAAATTTACATGTGGACTAACTTGATGTGCTGCAGAATAATACTGTTAGCATCCTTTATAGCTGTAAACGACAGTTACGTCCATTATAACAAGCTTTCAAAGTGTTTGTCCCTCTAGTTTTTATTTTTTATTCGTTGTTAGCTGAAAGCCCAATTACTGCAGTGTTGACTGTTTTTTCAGAAAGACCCGTTTAGCAACTTCGGTCTAATTCCGGGATAAAGTGTTTCGCAAGTTTTAGTTTGTTGACTGGTCTTGTGACGTTGTATCTATGTTTTTTTTTTTCGGTTTGTTACGTGTTTTAGTTTCTTTAGGATTATAAGTTTTAGATCTACTTAAAATTGCCTTCGTGTGACACAATTTTGTATTAATGGCATTGTTTTATCACTGTCATAAATTCATTTTCACGCTTTCAATGTTACATGCCTTTCAAAATGTGGTGTGTATTAGTCATGAAATATCAACATCTCATCTTTCCCTCACTCTTCAATTAACGTAAATACAATTTAAATCAATATTGGTTCAAATTGCATAATTTTATATCGATAACGACGATCATCCTTCATCAATAGCCGTTTAAATAATTTCAGCATGCGTTCACTAATCTATAAGTTCTATAACTGTTGCAATCTCTGATATCATATCACAATACTCAGTTCCTAGTGGTGGGAACGTGTGGGCTATACTTGAAAATGTTCAACTATACATATTATCATAACTGGTATGTTCAATGTTTATGTAGTTGTTATTTTGTACCCTACAAATGCCGCGAACACTTTCTTGCACATGATTTAGGCGTAACTTTCGTCGTTTGGATTGTGAGGGAGTGACATCACCGGTTTTCTAAAGCCAATCTCAGTGAACTGAGGATTTGTTGAACTGCTGAATATCATAATCAGGAAAAAAATTACCGACGGAAAATTAATTCGAAAATTTTGCGGTTCATGATGACGTATAAAAGGTCCTAACCTGAAATCCCAGCTCAATCCGTTATTATCATAGACATGCTCGTTACGGCTCCTAACGAGGCGATTGTTCTAACTGAAACTATATCCCTTTCTAGGTAAATAAATGCTTAATCGAGTGGAAACATCGCGATAAATCCTTGAAAATCATGCGTAACGTTGTGTGTGGCGTTAAATGTCACTTTATACGGGTTTTGCACATAATGCAGTACATTGTTGTAAATTAGTTTAACTAGCTGTGGGAGATAGGTTTCAATTACTCTTAATATCGCATGACATTTCAGGATTGCTGTTGTAAGATTTAGTTTTTAAGTATGATAAGCTGAGTCACACAGAGTGAGTTATCATTACTAAACCTACTTGTAGTATGAATTCAAGCTAAAACGACATTCTAAAACGCGTCTGTGATGCGTGTCGAAACAACATAAATATGATAAAAATGACACTAAATCATACGTCACTGAAACAGCAGATAAAGTTTATGCAAGCAGAGTTCTAGCAAACAAAATTGCTATTCTTGCTGTGGACGTATGCAAATTAACGTTAGATTAACTCACAGTGACGATAGTATGACGAAGTTTTCATGGACAACATGGTCATGACAGACGTAGGTTTGGCAAAAAAAATTAAACATGTTTGCAAGGCAACAAAAATAGACATTGTTTCTTATCGTCAGTGAGATGAAAAACAAGAGATCAAATCGGCGATTTGGCAATATCATAGATTGAATAGTAGGTGTAGAAATTGATAAAATCGATCGGCAAAAAAAACTGTCACTTTAGAAGTACTTTCTATCGTAAAAACCGCTATACTGTAGGTTGTATTTATGTTAATAGACGTCCAAAAATCAAGGGATCCTATATTATATTTAGTTTTCATATTAAAGTATTCCTTACTGGTTAATCTGTAGAGATCCTGTTTACTATAATACTTCGTACCTTCATTTACTATTCCCCGCATAATTTCAAATTCATCGTAGTTTTTAGGACTCTCATTTATTATTCCATCTTTCGCTACTAATAAATTCAGTTTTATACACTTTTCAGCTCTCAGGGATTTACCTTGTTTGTTCGTTTACGTAGAACCTGGGATTTAAAAAATAGCATGAGGATCTTATCATTGTATCAGATATCAAATTCTTTCATCATTCTGGCATTTACCTGATGCGACTGAATATCGGCATTTTATCTCTTACCTGTCAATGTCGCCATAAAACTATATTTATCATATTATTTATCAGTAATCCCAACCGATTTATATGCAATAAATATTTTATTACGTTATTGCATTTTGTGAATTATCTAACTCAGTGGGGATCGTGTGGTCGTTTTATAGTATTTATTAACAAAAAGCAATTTATCTTAAACTTTATGAATTCATTATTTTCTAAAATCTCATTCCTGAAATGCTTGCGTCTCTTTTAGCTATTAAAGCTTTGACCTTTGGAATGTAACTGTTAATTTAATAAACCATATATGGCAGTAAAGGTTGCAGTAATGCACTAAATTGGCTCAGTATAGTGTTGGCGTGACTGACAATTTGCACGCTCATTAAGTTCCATAATTATCGATGACTAACTCTGATTGTACAAATACGGTACTTGGTGGATCATTACACCTGTACCATGTATTTATGGTTAATCCATGATTTTCATCGAATTAAAAGCAAAATGTTTAATTAGGTTTTGTAGGTGCTTGTTGTGCTGCGTCAACGGATACTCCATCTAAAGTCCTCTTAGCTTCATGCATTCGATGAATGAGATAAGGGGTGTCTCCATATTTTGCAATATCATGTCTGGGTTGACAAATACTTGATATTATCCTTTCATTTTTTACCTGCCAGACTTTATTGTTTTCCAATATTTCGAACAAGCTCTCGATTGATTTTTACGACTACTGTTTAAGGGTTTATCTATGACTCAAGCCAATTTTCGGAAGTAATTTCTATAGCTCATATATTTTGCCTAGTCATGGTGAAACTTTATTTTATATGTTTCTGATCAAAGGACAAAATGCGTATGACTAATTCTGATGTCCAGTTTATGATGAAATACCCCAAGCTTGTACTTTCTGATGAAATGATTATGTTATTTTAATTTTAAATTGTCTTTAGTTGGATTTATTATACCCTGTGAAATACATCATTTTGTACATTTAGGTCATCCACAATCGCCTACATTAACGCGTTCGTTAAACCTAGGTTTTTACGTGTTTTGAGACATGTAGTCTGCATTACTTTACTCTGTCATAAAAATACCAGCACTTATCTTGCACGTAATTGATAACAGTTTGTAATACTTTTTGTTCAGCTCTGTTTGTCTGTCCAATGATTCTGTTGAAAATATCTTGTTATTTTTCCTTATCTCTATTGCTTCATTCAATCGTCATGTGTCATATAAAATCTATTTTAACACCGAGATGACTAATTTGTTAAACTGCATGACACTCCTATCAATGATCCTAAGTTTGTTCGTCACCTTAATCCTTTTCGATCATTGAAAGTTCTCTACATTTGCTTAATTGTATAATCATCATCATCAAGCTTAGCCTTTTCCCAACTATGTTGGTTTCGGCTGCCAGTCTAACAGGATGGAGATTACCAGTATTTTACAAGGAGCGGCTGCCTATCTGACCTCCTCAACCCAGTTACCCGATCTTTTAATATTCTCTTCATTCGATGAATTATAATCATCATCGTCATTTACTACTGACGTAGATACCGATTGATTCCTCTCAACTACTTCAACATTCCAGCCGGTTTTAGCATTCTAATTTCGTAAACCGTTACTAAAATATATAGCGAGGTCACTTTTATTCATAAACTAGTTTACTAGCCTTTGAGAAAATGTGACATTCGCCTCATGGAAAGGTTATCGGTCAAACGCCGGTATCGTATGAATGAACATCGTTTGGGTTCAAAGTTCGGATATATTGGTAGTAGTTGGCTTTAAGCTTGACTGATCTGTTTAACAATGCATGAATTTTCGTATACACGTTACGCCTTTTTTGGATCCGTTTTATCGTTACATACATTATTTAGTCTTGGGTTTTTGCAATCAAATCTAATAACATCGGATTTCTATACAAGCTTAAAGTGTTACTGTACTGTATTTTTAATCCCACCCAAAACAAAAATGTGAAAGGTTGCCAAGTTCGATAATATGGGAATGCTTCGCCTATAAAAGAAGTGAGATCTGAATAAGTACCAAGTTCCATACAAATACCTCAGTTAAAAATAGTTACTTTTTAATGATAGTTCTTGGCAAGTTTTCACACACCTTGTTATAAACCTAACCTTGTACTAAACGCAATGAATCAAGTATATAATTTTCTATTAAAACTTGCCAAGTAACATCATTAAAAAGTAACTATTTTTAACTGAGGTATTTGTATGGAACTTGGTACTTATTCAGATCTCACTTCTTTTATAGGCGAAGCATTCCCATATTATCGAACTTGGCAACCTTTCACATTTTTGTTTTGGGTGGGATTTCATTTATTTTTGTAAGGTTGTTTATTTTATTTTTTTCTTATGATTAAGTTAGTTAAGGAAATGTCTCATTTATACTATCTTTCAGATTTTTGAATATGCACTATCCTTCTTACAAAGAAATGAACTAGATTACCTAAATGGACTAGAATTACCAACAGACTGACATGACATGTTATCATATATTATGTTCGTGGATCAAAGTTACACATTCGTTATTTTTGAAAGTGACTCACACTTGGCCGTTTTCAGATTTTTACTTTACTTTGACTAAATACAAACCTTTGTAACGAATTTCAGATCGGTACGACCATTCGAAGATATATTACATAAATATAGATAAATTTAGTTCGTTTTAGTTCCTTAGTTTACACCGGGTATTTTACACCTTCATTATTTTGAAACTGACTCACACTTGGCCATTTTCAGATTTTTCCCTTTACCTTGACATAAAGACCTACCTCCCTGCCAAATTTCAAGTCAATACGACCATTGGAAGTGGTCTAGGTTTTTGATGAGTGAGTCAGTCAGTCAGTGAGTGTATAGTAAAAATAGCGATTTTCTGACGTCAATATCTCAAGACCTACAAAAGATATATTAATGAAATTTTGTATTTTAGATAAGTGAGGAGGTCTCAACAGATACTAGAAATTTGATATGCGTAAATAAAATAGATTTTGAGTCATAGGGGGGTAGAATTTGGCCCGAAATGGTTCGTGTAATATAACCCACGGCCGGTGTGTCGCTTTTTTTTGCTCGAACTTGGCGGACACACTGCCGTGTGTCTAGATCAATAACGATAACATCCCTCCGGTATCATAATGAAAAAGTATGCCTTCAACTTTGAATTTTGCTCTCGAAACTTGGTTTTTTCTTGTCGCATTTTTTATCATTCCATTCATCTCGGCGTTATATTACTATTTTATTATAACTAAGGCCGCTCGTTGCCTTAGGGAATATATGAGAAGGCTTTTAAAGCATTTTGTGCGGGTTTGCGTTGAATTTGTGCGAAAAAAAAAATCTTTTTATTTAACGTCTGTAACTGATTCCACCATTTTATCTTTATTACTGATTTTGTGTTGATATATTTATCTGTAATTAAAAGTAATATCGTCTGCCTTTGATGTTTAAGTATATATTTTCTTTGTGAAGGAATTCGTGTGATCGTTACAAATGAAACAACTTTTTTAATTACTCGCGAAGTACTCTTAAAGCAATTTGATCTATTATCTTGTTATAGTGAATAAATTAAGTAAACAAAGGAATTGTTTTCTCAATTTAATTTAACTTTTAATTAGAAAAAATACCTACCTTCATCGTACTTGTCGGCTATCAAAGATTTGTTACTAAGAACATATAATCGTTAATGAAGAAATTAATAGCAAAAGTTCAGGTGCTTAACTGAAAGAACATGGTATTGCTTTCCGAGGGTTTTTCCAGCGGTGGAAAGTTTTTATTTACGTCTTCAAATGTTTGTAGACTTAAAGGTTGATGTGTAGGTAGGACACCCTTTGTTTGCGTCGGGAATGTAGTAAACAGTTTTTTCTTTGGTAATGCTAAAGTGTTGTTTTCACAGTGTATAAGTTTTGGCATAAAATTCGCAAACTGAACAATATTTTTGTGAGGAATTAAAACACAAACAAAATAAGCTCTGAGGATTTATTCGCATTTATTTTTAAGCAATAGATAATAATATGTATTTAGATTTGTGCAGGAAAACGGTGTCAAATATGCGTAGGTGTACAACGGGTAAATGAAACCTTTAGATCAAAAGTATATTGAACCTTGTGCCTTTATTTAGAGCCATTAAGTCTTCAAAATGTATGTACTTAATTTATTTAACTACCCCCAAGTACTTAACCAAAATAAAAATCCCTTACCTATTCCATTTCCTCATCTCTCACGTTGTTCAAAGAAAATATATCGTGATCCAAGAATTTAGTGCTTCGTAAACATTTTACGATTGTCATCAACTTGAGTAATACCTAGACCGTTCGTTCGTAGTGTAGCCTGCGGGTCAATGACCCTGGAATCTTCTAGAATGACCTGGATATGCTTTTAGAAGGCTGCGTGTAATGAATCAGGTGGGAAAGTTATTTGAATGATTTGAATGTTCAAGTCTGCCCACGCAAATTGTTGTTTAAGAGAGAGTCTATGATTGTTTGGCTTGAAAGAAACTTTTTCTTCCGAATTTATCATTTTTATTGTCATCCTAAATTTTCATCATCTGCCTAGTCTTTTCCCCAGCCTTTTTTTTTTTGGGTCGGCTTCCTGTCCAACTAAATGCAGCCGAGTACCAGTGTTTTACAACGACGGATCTTTTCTATGACCGTGAAGTAATTTTTTGACTATGTAGTGCATGGTTTTTTTTAGAATTTTTAGACTATATGTAATGTCGTCCAAAGTTTAAATCACATGAAAGTCTACTTAGAAACTCTTGAAATAGAAAGGGCTAATCCAAGTAGTGACGTCACAAATTGCATAAGAATGTCAATGTCTAAAAAAGTTCTTGAAAGCATTAAGGGCCTTACTACAAAAACTTTAAACCCTGTTTTACACTTGTCTAATAAAATTTTGGCTGCAAAATGCACCATATGTCAACGTCATAATTTGACATTTTTTTAGACAAGGCATAAACTGACGTTTAAAAGTTTTTGTGGTAAGACGGTAATAGTTTAATAGTTAGATTAGGGCAATGGACTTAGAACGACCGTCGACCGTTGATTATAAAATATTCAGGTAGTGATTATTTTTACCTTCACCATGCCACAGGTAGCGACATCTATCGGCAGTACATGTAAACTAACTGTTTCTCAGTTATTTGTTTATTGTTAAAAGTTCCAGTTTCCGTGCGATGTTTTCCTTAGCTCGGAACTGGTGATAAATCTAAATTTAACCTGAGTTTGTGTTACGTAGGGTTTTTTATACTTTTATATACGTTTCGTGTCCCTGTGGAGATTCATTGATATATTTTTCAGCTCTGCTGGTAGGATGACTTCATGACCTTTATAATTAAATATTTTATAGTCGTTCTAAATAAATGTTGTAAAAATAGATACTTGGTTAATTAATGGAGAAAGTAAAACCCAGTGAGTATCCACCCAGAAGAATATTTTTACTGTTACCAAACATATTTTCATCATCATCATCCTCCCAGCCTTTTTTCCCAACATGTTGGGGTCGGCTTCCAGTCTAACCGGATACCAAACACATTTTCATATCAAAAATATTAGAACCCAAACCAGGTTTCTCCCTTACCTAAAATTCTTACATTTAAATAAAATATTGAGGTACATCCACTTAGAAAGGCACGTGAGCCAGTTGGAGCACGCACGAATAGGTAGGACGATTGTACAAAGGCGGAGGGCAATATATTCGGCCGGGCTTATACGCTTTCCTCGCAAAAGGGGCCAATTTACGGAAAACTGTATATTGCCACACTGCAACGAATACCCGTCACGTTTTACGTCTTGGCTTTCTTTATTTTGGAAGAAATGTAGGGTGTGAGGACATTTTTGCTATGGCGACAATAGAGTTAACTTATTGTGTTAGGTTTGCGTGAAGCTGAGATTGGTGACAAATGTGCGTAAGGGATAGTGAACTGGATTTATTTATGTCGTCGTCATATCTGGCAAAGATAAAGAGTAGATTGAGATGGTTGGTCATCTTCAAGCAGTGGCTTCGGTTATGATATCGGCATAAGTTGACGAAAATGATGATGATGAACAATTACATAACAGGGATATTGCAATGCAATTGAAACAAATATTGATACAAAGAACTACACAGCATTAAATCTATAGAACAACATGACAGGTCATCTATTACACATATACCTGATTATATAAGTCAGCCAACATACTACTAATATGGTTAAAATTGTATGTAATAAACTTCATGTCACTGCAAAAGGGGCATGGTTGACAGCAAAATGAGAGCCAACGTGATTTATGAAAACTTTTAATTAGTGCAAAATGTGACAGCTCATTATATGAACGTGTCTTTTGTGTGCGGTAGTGATGTCAGAGTTAGTTTTGCAGGAGAGACTAATTAGTAGTGAAATGTTAAAGTTGTTTACTTTTTTTAATTTTGTGCTGTTCAGTGTGTTTTTCCATTTTCGCTTGTTAGTTTCTCATTATGACTTGTGTTATAATGTGAGATTTTCTTTATTTCGGCAGGTGCCGAGGAATGTTTCCCTAGTTATTTTTTTCTTCATCGTCCATATTTTAAATTCAATCCGCTAACTGCCACGGATATGCCTGCCTGAAAATCTGTTTCAGTTACCTAACGCTTTCTGTGTTCATGTTAGTGTATTCGTTTTTTAATTTAACTTTGCCTCAACTTTTCTTCCAAGATGTCACTTGTTTACCCCTTAACCGTAAGGCAATAATAACTTTATGAATATACATGTCCAGGGTAACAAGCAATATGTGGGTGAGGCAGTCGTAAAGTCCAGCTGTGTTATACACCGCAATGAATACAATAAGAACTTTTATCTGTCCAATATAACGTTTATTGTTTCTTGCGCACCAATGGATGGATCTGTTTGTATCGTCAGGTCGTAAAAAAAGTAATTTCTTGTAACCTATCTTATTGCAGTCAATGTTACATTTGAAATGCAGGAGTATATATGGGTTGGCAACGGTTTCGGTGTTTGGAGGCCAGGCTTTGTCAATGCCGATCATAATAATAATTGCTGCAGTGTTTTCTAGTGTAGGTTTAAAAGTCGTGTCTCTAGTCTGTTATAACTGAGGTAGATTTAGGAGGTATCGTAATCATAATGTAGCGGGTTTCTTATCTCACAATTCAGAATTTATCTAGTAGTATGCTAAGGGGACTAGAATTGATAGTTAACGTTCCTTCAAAAAACTCAAATATATTCTCAATCTTCAACTAAGAGCTTATTAATCTACAATCATGAAAACAACGATTCCAATTTATTAACTCAGTAAAATGATTCGTTCAACATTTTTGGCGACATATCTTAGTTAATTTGTTTTGACGGGTGTTTGTTTCCACGTAGAATCCCGATGTTTTTTGGCACGTAGCTTACGCGCGTTCGTGGGCGAAGTCTCACTATAAAATAACGAGACTCACTGAAAAAAGGTCCGAATACATTCAGACTGCGGCAGTGACGTATCGTCTGATGTACCATTTACTTGAGCACAAACTGAACAAGTTATAGGAGAAAACGTGGTTAGTAATCGCGGTAATGGTCCATTCGACGCCGTTTTGGTGTCCAAAATGTTGCCAAAATTTTTGTTTATCTCATCCAACGTCTTCCTTGGTTCGTTGCTGATTGGACGAAGTGCGATGCATTTTAAATTGGATGTTGTTTTGTTAAAGTATTGGCTAATAACTGAAAGGTTTGGTGCATCGTTGCCAGGATATTGTCACAATCTTGGCGCATACTGGTGTGACGTATGTTTTCTCGCTTTCAATCGATTGTTTGAAGGGATTCCTAAGCCAAATATTTCGTTAGACACATTTTCCTTTTCAATATTTAACAATAACGATTTATGGTTTGTAGAGTATTAAATTCTTAAACTATATCAAGGGGCTCGCAGACTTTAAGAACCAATGGTTTATTAGCATCCACTAAGCAATTCACTATTTCTGTCTACTAAACTAATAAACTTTTGGTTTTGTTGTATCGTGAGAGTGACTCGTCGAGTATGTTTTTGTTCCGCGAATAAACATTACTACATGCTGCTGTAATGAAATCGAATCGAATCTGTCTGTAAGTTGCTATGTTATGGTATCTGTATCAATTTGGGTAGTTCTAAAATTAGACTGTTTTACATTGTCATTGTACCCTTCGCATATGGGAACGATTGCTGTCTACTATTTTTGCACGTGGTCAAATATTGCATTGATATTCAATGGCCGAAATATTAAGTTTTTTTTTTGTTATTATTTTACTGTGGGATCAAATAAAATCGTATCGTGACATCTTTACCCAATTTATCCAAACCAGTCATTATTTCAAAAAATAATTCGGTTTGACAAAGTAATAAAGAGAATGCAATAATAAATCAGTATACTGTTTGGCGTATTCTCACGGACACATCTGAGTACGGACTGATTGTTGGCAAAGAACTCAAAAACAGTTGCACAGAGAGGATTGGTATTATCTGATTTGACGGACTGCGTGTTTGTTATGATGCACATAGAACTTACGATTCTAAAGCTTTACTTCATGATGAAAACATTTCCCTTCTAAACCCTGAAATAATACAAACCACGTGCAATAAACCTTCACTTGAAGACAAAGTTCAACAAACAATACCACATGGTTACTCTCAGACATAGAACTTGATATACTCGTAAATTACGCAAGTGTCGGGGTGAATGTTCTAGAAGGAGGTAATTTGTTCAGCGTTCACTTATTCATGAATCATGAACTTACAGTTGGGTTGACTTAGCTTGGATGGGAGATCGATAGTTCAGTATGGATTCTAGGGCAGTGTTCGGTTCAATGAAATCGATGACTTTAGTGAATAGAAGGGTGGGTACTACTGTAGTATGTTGAATTTGAATGCCAAAATGTTCTGTTCTTTCTTTCTCCCTCATCCATCATCCTCCAAGCCTTTTTTCGCAACTATGTTGGGGTCGGCTTCTTTCTTTCTCCCTATCATCTGAGTATGTTCTCGTGTGCATCAGTAGCCACTTGAACATTGGAGCGCGGGGTCCTATAAAATTGTCATCTATAGACCCCTATTAATTCGAAATTCTTATCACTCATTAGGGTAGATGAATATTTTCAGTCAGAATAATATTAATTAGACCGTAATTTATTCCAGACAGGCATGTTGTCAGGATTACTTTTAGTTTTTTTCTTATTTCTTATTATTTTCTTCTTGTGGAGACACGTGTTTCGATTAAGGATTTACGAAATTAATATAACATAAACTACACATGAATATTCATGTTCTGAAACGTTATTAAAATACTTGTGCTTAGTCTTTATTCAAACAAGGCATGTATGAGCATCTCACGCATCTGAAACTTGCAAAGCTTTTAATTAAACTTGTTTATTCAGTAGTTTATGGAACTCGAAGGAAACATTTCATGCTCGTGTGAATAAATCTCATCCTGTTATTATAAACGTGAAAGTTTCAGGGATGTTTGTTACTGCTCGACTGGAAAACACACTATTGCGGACTTATGAAACAGATACTTACTATTTTCTAGATTAGCACCAACCTCCTGTGCTTATAATTTTTTTATTTTGGGTGGTTGCCGCGTGTCCCATATTTCTGTATGAAGACATCTTTCAAGTTCACGTTCCAATGTTTTCTTAGTCCAGATTACATAATAAAGGATAATTTTAACTCAACTTTGACACAATTTTGGAACTTAACTACAGCATATTTCCATACTTACCTTTAAAGTTTAATCGTGGAAAATTGTATTAGCGAAGTTTAATTTCTAATAACATTATCGTCACTCCGTCGTTTGCCTGACCTTTTGCTTTCGGTATTTCCTTAAAGAAAATTATTAAACTTGTTTATGACAGCCAATTAATCTGGCTCAGCCAAGTGCCCTCGTAAACATGCCAAGAAAACTGCTTATTAAGAATTCTTACTATATCTTATTGGTCGTCTATTTTGATATAAGAAATCGTAGGTAAAGAGAATATGTACCAAAATATTTTTTAATTTAGACCATCTCAAAAATCACCGCTGACAGTACACGACACAGTTCCTCACACGGCAGCGAAAGCGAAAAGTTGTTCTATTTCTATATCAATTTGCCATCAAGAAAATTATGTCATCGATTTAATCGTAAAACAATGTACGTGTTTTGACATTGCTGTTACGTTGATAGTTATTTTTTTTTACGTCAAACTCTGAAAATTATCACTCTAGAAGAAAGGTTTGTGATTGCAATAGTTCCTATTGATAGAGCCTGAAAATAACAATCAAAAGCTATCAATCTTAATCAAATAAAGCTATAAGCAGTAATGATCCATTGTTTTTATGAAAGTGTGTATTAACAATGGCTGATAAAACAAACACAACAATACAAATTTAGTGACTACCTACACAAATTACCGTAATTAATTGCCCATTTTTACAACAAGCACAAGATTCGTCACTTTCCTTTACGTAATCCCTATTTATGTAAACCGTAGTTTTGATTACGTCAAATTAATTTATTCGTCAAAATCACTAAAAATGTATCGAAGAATAGGATAATTATAAGATATAATAACAGTAAGATGTCACGAAGTTACGGAGTTTCATAAAACCTCAAGATACTCATAAACCTTACATTAATAACATAAACACATCTAATTACGTCCGAAGAGTCTGCTCGGTAACTCCCGTAATTCAATTGCGAAAATTAAATTACTACATATAGAACAATAACCACCCTTATCACTCTTTCTTTCAATTTCACGAGCCATCGCCGCTTCGGCAGCTTCCCTTTCATCATAACCCAATTATATTCCTTTTTCCATCAGTTCAGCTAATGCACTTATCCTTGAGTACGGAACCACTTACGACTGGCGTCCCAGGGATCTGTAATTGTGTTACTTGGTCCGGTATTAAAAGCTTTCTTATGTAGCCTAAGTAATCCCTTCATATTCGGCAAATATGCGGGCTTAGAGATTTTGATGGATAGATGGGATGGGAGTCTAGACTGATGCTGAGACCTTGATAAATATTATTGTAGGAGCGTCTTTATTTTTCTTAACTTAATAGGAACCACTGTGAGTCATAGTATGAAAAATATCATTTTGAAAAGGATACACAAACAGTGAAGATAGGATGTTAATCCTAACAGTCAAGTTCAAGTTTAAATAAGACATGTAAAACATACACAACCGAGATCACAGTAAAACGATATCTTCATTAGAAACAAGCCGCACTAATTAAAATCATCAATCAAGGCACACCATTACCAAACCATGACGCGAAGACGATTTACAATCCGCATTATCACATACACTAAGGTCTTTCACAAGGAACGGTTAATTAGATTAATTAGTCGACCGCAACGATGCAGTACTGAACACCTGTGGTTTACATGCTGTAGGTACTATAGATCATGAAGATAGATATGCAGAAGGCATATTGTATATTGATGTTGTAAGACTAGAAGAATATGCTAGGAGGGTATAACATGATAATGAAGATGTAGATAGTGACTTAGAAATAACTTGCATTGTTAGGAATTTCGCGATCACCAAGCTACTCAGTCAAAGTCAAAGTCAAATCATTTATTTCATTTAGGCCTTTACAAGCACTTATGAATGTCAAAAATTATAAATAAGGTTGATTCTAGTTTACTCAGACATTTTTCATTTATTTGTTGCACTTTCGCTTAATCCTCATGTGGTATTATTTCTAGGCTTATGTATAACAACAGCATTAAAAAGTGAATACGCTTGAGGCTGCAATTTAATTCAGAAACAATCTTAAGAGAAGACGCATCTAAGCACACATTATTTATTCTGTTGCAAAACGCATCTCATTTAAACCCCACATGAATATAAATTCTATTCCTTTGACCTCCTTAATGAGGAATGGTTAAACGCAAGCAATATGAGGCGTTCCCACAATAAACTTGAAATAAACCCTAACTATAAAACTGAACGTTTTCATCTCGATAAATAATTCAAAGCGTTTGGCTCAGACGCTATTAATTATCGCTGGTCGTTAGTGAAACGCTTCGCTTTGGGGCGTGCTCTAACCGTTTTATATTTAGGTTTTACAACTTAATCTGGCTATCGGTAACTGAATGTTTAATACTGTACAGAATTGCTAAGCGAAGAAAGAAAATATGAATTGTAATTCTGGATAATCATATTCTATCCCCCGAATTAGACGCACTGATGGATGGATCTCTTCTAAAGTCATGACTTGGTGATTTTTGAATCAGTCAAATGATAATTCAAGCTGAAGACGAAATTCCGATAATCAATAATCAAGCTCCAACTACGACCAAGAACAACAACAAAGAAAACACAAACAAAATTAATTCCCACATTACATAACTAAGTTTTTATCTACCACAACACATGCAGCAATATATTCATTATATACATGAATTATTGGAAACCGATGCTGGTCTCTAGGGCCCTCGTGTATTCCGGGAGCTCGATTGCAAATTGGACGTCTCACTCCAATTTGTCATGTTCAACAGTAGTGACGGGGAAATTGCAGGACGTAGCGTGTATCCCGTCGTCAGTTCTGGCTCGTTATTAAATTTTATTTTATGGGTCAGCCGGATGGTAGTTGGGATTGCAAAAATGAATTTGTCATGCATTGTGTCTGTTAGAGTTATTGCATCTTTGTCGGAGTCTAGATTTTCAATTTTGGTATGAAATTTCTCTTTGATACTAAGAAGATATTCTCCAAAGATGATTGTTGATAATTGTCAGTCTTTCTGCAACAAACGTCTCAATTATGAAATCTGTAACGATGGCAACAATTTATGATGTATCATTCTGTAGCAGAGTCTGTATAATTACATTTTGGCATAACACAATTTTTCACATTTGACCTTTCCAAGCTTCATCGTTCATGCTCTCAACAGTCCATTAATTATAACCGCAATTCCCCGTTTAATTTCGACACTGACCTTTTCATATCACACATAAAGTATTCACTCTAAAATAATTCCGCGGAATTACTTTCAATTCCCGGTTTCACAAACAACACTAGAGCTAACGTTTTCGCTTCCCAATGGGATTGTCGGAGTCCGGAGTTTCCATCGCTTTGTTTTATTTCCATTTCGTAGTAAAAGCGGTGGGCATTAATCGAGTTTGTGAGCTTGCGGTCTGTAACGCCGCAATTATACTGGACGCTTTTAAAAATTCCGTTTTTATTTTTCCATGCGATGTTTTTATAGTGATGTTTTGTTTTGTTTTAATTGTGGTTTTCGCACCTATTTTTCATGTTGATGGCTTCAGCATTTAGACTGGTGCTGATGATTTAGTCATTGTATACCGGTTAACAATGCTTCTGCGTTCTCCGAATATAAATCCATACACTTTGACAACTATTCTAGAAAATCCTTGACAAGTAGAAATTCCTGGATGGACTAAATGACGGATATCATTATTAGCCAATTGCTTATTTTTTATGGAGCTCGTATTATCAGTATGATTTTCTTATACTTATTACAAGCAAATCATTTACACAGTACGTCCATATTTCATCATCATTTCCAAAACAATCATGACACAATTAACCCTTACCTTGCAGCTACAACAAAACCATAACTGCTTTTAAATTCGTTACAGCCATTTGGCTACTCACCAAATTCTACTACATATATTGTTCAACGCCGTACATTATATACTTCCACTAGTAGATTTCGAACAAAGAGCTTATTTGCTTTGCGTGGGCGCATTAAATGTACCTTGAAATGGATTGTAGGATCACTTTGCCTATGTATCAGCGATGGGTTAAACTGTCTGCGGGTTTTATGTATGTGTTGGGTGTTGTGTGTTTATTGCGTGATGTAAGAGGGTTTCAGTAATCAGGATTAGGGTTGTATTTGTATTTGTTGATGGATTGTGGTTTTCATTTATTAACTGTGTAAACAGACTTTTATGTATCTGTTTACCTTGTGTTTTTTTGCAGTCTTCTTAGAAAAATAGAAGGTCCTGAATTCGGGTTTTTTTTTTAAGACTGTTGTAGCCTGATCCCCACTTTTTTTGTAATTTCCACTTTAACCAGGTAATTATAACTTGTATTAAATGTTTATTTCTTCTTGTCCACAGAAGAGGAATGCTACCACTGCATGGCGAGCCTGGTGGCGTCCAAGGAGAAGATGTTCATCACGCAAACGAAACTACTCAACGAAGTCACATGGAAGACGGTCATGCAGATCGCTAAGAAACATGCCGTAAGTTTAAATTTCACGTAGTCTTTAAAGCTTTAAAACTGAAATAAGTTTGCCGGTCTGAAGTTGCGCATCAGTGAAAATATTCGTAACACTCATTCGTAAGCGCAAGGCATCAAACGGTTGTAAACAATCACTATAGCCTAGTGCGTAACGCAAAGTTATTGAGCGAGTGGTGCTCATGTGACTCCCGACCCCCGTTTAGTTAATATGGGCTACCTTTTTCAAAATAATTCGATTAAACAGGAAAACTTCGCCCAACAACCTAATGTGATACCTTTGCCACTAGACCTTACTAAGAGGCTAGTAAAATTTTGCTGTAACCAGTATTTACACCATATTAAACGAAATTATAAACACATATTCTAATGAGATTTATTGATCAAAAGCAAGTACATAAAACACTTCTATAAAAATGTCTCTTTCAACGCTAAGAACCTATTTACCCCACTTTACAGTGTATGCAGCTATAAAGTTCCCGTAAATCAATAAATTACGCAAATAAGATAATGACTAGCATATCGTTTAATTAAGTTTTTCCTTATTATAAATGCAGTTATGCGTAACCAAGTTAATAGCAGGACATTAAACTTTGATATTAATAGCAACGGGTTATGTTGTGAAGTTAAATACTTGGGTACTTTATTTAGTAGTTTCTTGACCTAAAGACCGTTTATAGTTCAAGAATTCTATATTACTATTTCTTCTTCTTCTTTTCTGCCCTGTATTATGTAATTACGTTTCCATTTCTTCGTATTCTTCTTTAATTCATATTTTAGGCAAATTTTCTTTAATCTACTTCCGACTCCAAATTACATACTCTTTCAGTTGTTCTAAAGTTTAACAACATTCTTGCTTTAAGACTCTAGATCTGCCGGACTTGGGGTTGTTCCAATAAGATTCCGAGTTGCTGTAACTAGTTGAATAAGTTCCAGAAGAAACGATCCCATACCATACTAGCTTCCGACCGCAGCTTCACCCGCGTAGTGTTCGGTTATATCGCGTTTCCAAGGGAATTCTTCAAAGTCCGAGATAAAAACTATCCTATGTTCTTTCTCAAGGTCAACTCTATCTCTGTACCAAATTTTTTTTAAATCAGTTTAGTGGTTTAGACGTAAAAGCGTAACAGACAGACAGAGTTACCTACTTTCGCATTTTATAAAATTAGTAGGGATAACGATGTCTAAATAGGGAGTATTTTTATAGCAACGTATGTAAACTAAATAACATCAATAGTGACATTTTATTTTCGTTTCCGAGGAATTGCGTGCGCGTTTATACAATCAAACAAATAAATCTGACTTTTAAATTATAGTTTTAAGGTCCTTACACTGTGTAACTGCGTAATTTTATTGGAATGTTTATTAAGACCATTGTTTTTATACACAAAACAAAATAATCATGTTAACGTTGTGGGGAAGGTTTTTAACATAAACGAGGAAGGGGACGACCAAAGAAACGATGGATGGGTTTTGTGGAAGAGGCTACGGTTAGAAAGAATGGCACTTGTAAGATGACTTCAGACAGAAATGTATGGGAAAAGAAGACATGCTGCGTTGACCCTGTAGATATAAAATTGGTATAAAAGCAGGTGGATGATGAACAAAATACTTAATCAATGAAAGTTGATCTCTCTCACAGTAAATCCCTGAAATAATTTAAAAAAGATTTGCACGAAGCTTAAACAT
This sequence comes from Helicoverpa zea, assembly GCF_022581195.2. Classification (NCBI taxonomy): domain Eukaryota; kingdom Metazoa; phylum Arthropoda; class Insecta; order Lepidoptera; family Noctuidae; genus Helicoverpa; species Helicoverpa zea. The sequence continues at coordinate 2,213,419 of NC_061454.1, forward strand.
TTTCCTCAACCGTTGTTTCCGAAAAAACTTTACTTTGTAATCGAATAAAATCGTGGGAAAATCCTAATATCTACTTTAGAATGCTACTCGCTATCGTGTCTCAAACAATGTTTCGAGTATTTATGTCCTGAAAATTTTATTTTTCCTTAACCTTCTTTCAGGAGGAATTATAGAATAGAAGGGTCTCTATCACTTCACACATAATTGTATAATTTTAGTGTATGGATGTTCCTTTAACCAAAAATAATGCGTAACGGATTTTGATGAAACTTATCAATAATCGTAACTAAAAAATTAGAACAACATACAGGCTACTTTTTATCCGCGCCACAACCAAACTATCATTTTAAATAGGCATTAAAGCATAGTAATACATACTCGTTATAATGTAGTATATTATACATATACATAATTGAAGGGTTACGTAGAAAGAAGACTGACTAATTTCTCACCACTTTGAAGTGTGATTGACATTCAGTCCTTGATTGAAACTTAATTGGTTTAACCGTTCAACATGCCCTTTGAAGTTTTAGAACAACTTACAGAAAACGTAGCCACAAGCCACCCTGGCTTGTGGCTACGTTTTATTTATTGTAAATACTAGTTAAATAGGAATTTGTTAGTATTACGAAGAAATTCGAACACAAATAAAATATTCACTTTGATAAAACATACACATACACAAAATACCTACATAATTCTTCTTTCTTGCTACTGTCGCAAAGTCAAAAAGAATTGTATAAAAATTCATGGCAATGCTAAATTCGTTGAATATTCCCGAAAAGAAATTCCCAAAGGACATTGCAATACTTTTTATTCGGGTCAAACTTTCGAAAGGAAACATAGCAACCCCATTACTATAATGAAATCCTTTGCATCCCAAAAGTTTCCTCTACTAAAAACTAAAGCAATTTCCTTTGCATTTTCCTTGAATTCAAACCCCGAAAGGAAAAATGAGCAGAGATGCCATAATGCTGGTAGGTCAGACGCCTTCTTCTAGGTCAAATTCGTACGGTGGGCATGACCAAAACAATCACTTACGAGTGAACTAACGAGGCGTTCGGTTCGAGGTTGTTTAAGACATCTGTCAACGATTTTTGGTATTCCAAAAATTAATCGGGTCCAAAGAAGACGTGTAAGGGCGAAAACAGTAACGTTCTTCGTCCCCCTCTCACCCGCATTTTGGCGCGCTACTTTCTTAGGCGATTTTCCGTTATGGCACCTCCGCTAGTCATTCTGTTCTCCATGATTCAAACTACTGGATTTCCAGTTTGTGTAATTTTCCCCCTTTATACGTTAGGCCATTGCGTGCCAACTCCCCCCCTCCCAGAAGTGGCGCTTATCGGAACCATTACTGCGCCATAACTCTAGGACACGCAATGGGGGACACTAACTCCTTAAACTATTCATTTTTGTTTTTATCGTGTAAATATATTATGGCGCCGTGGAGCCTAGGGACGGTGAGTTCTAGTATTTTCCACACGATAGTTTTTTGTTTTCATTTTGACAGTGACGAGCAATATCGATTATACCCCGACAAGAATGAAAGTTATTCTCTCTTGAAAACCGACAGCTATCAACTTACGCGGTGTCCTGCGTGAGCGACGAACGCGACGCGACGCGACGCAACACGACGCGACGTAATGCGACGCGATGCTATACGCGACAGATGTCCTACGTGATTTTGGTCATTACTTCTCAAATCATGGAGAAGTTGTGTTACAATTTTGCTTGAAAGTTCATATTTAAAGTACAGACAGCAACAATCTTCCAACTTGTTTGTACTAATAAACGATTTCTTTAATATTTATGTTTTTTTTGTCCCACAACAATCAACGCTTCTGAATAGTTCGCGGTGTCGCGTCTGGTCGCCCTCAAAACAAGTACGCGTTACGTCGCGTCTCGCCGCAGACTGTCACATAGGCCGCATGTAGGGAATTCCTTTGAGTTGATCGCGTTCGTCGCGTTCGCAGCGTCGCGTCGCGTCGCGTTCGTCGCTCACGCAGGACACCGCGTTAGGTTGTATAAGCAAACACATGAGCGTTACTCAAATTGATAAGTAAGAATGGTTAAACACGTGCTTATATTTTGTTATGTATCCCCATAAGTTTTTAAGTTACAATGACCTGAATAACTGTACTTAAACTGGCCCTGAAATATAGTCACGAAAACCTCACTAAGTTTTGACAATATTAGTTTAACCGTTACTAAATACTTCAATTGTGCACTTCACCTTCAGTGATTCTTCATTTCGGATATTTATTTATTTTACTCATAAAATGTTACAACGTGTAAGGTCGATAAAGTTCAAATATTGTCCAAAAATGTTCTTGAGGATAAATTAAACCAGAGTCAGGTAAGGACTGATTTCATTCACAGTCAAAATCATTCAATCAAACTGTCGATGATGCAAAAAAATCTTTTAATCTCTTACTCTCACAGTAAAGCCGTATTAGTTACCGATTCAACGGCCTCTCCGAATATTCTAGACAAAGGCAAAGGCAAGGGACTTAACAGCCGACCTCACAGATCAAGAGCTAACCTCCTTTTCCAATCTCGGTCACCTGACTGCTGACAATCGCAAAAAAGTCGCTTCATTGAATACTACTATCAAGCGAATTGATAACCTGATTAAATCACTCTTTATAATATTATCGATAAAAATCCACAGACTGATTTAAAATGAATCAGCACGTGCAGAACTACTTTATTATGTAAGCGTATAATTATCGCATCTAATTCACATATCACGTGTGTTCGCACCTACGTGATCTCACAATAAACTATCGATAACATTATCACGGAGGGCACAACACTATTTATCGACTATGAATAATAAACATTGAGGGCAACGACCATTGAGGTAAAAATCGAGTGAACTTTAATCGATTTATTCGATAAAAATAAATGTTAATTGTGAATCGAGATTTGTGCCAAGGGTTGCATCAGATTCTGTGACTCATTGTCCGTAATTGGATGTTTGTATGTTGTCATTGGTTGTGAACCACTCGTTGTTTGTATTTTCTTTGTATTACCAAATAGAGGAGTATCTACTTTCTTTTTCCATATCGGTTAAAATAATAAGTAAAATAATTTCGTCATTGCACTTTTCCTGAAAACCAGTAACGACTTAGGTTCAAGAAACGGTGCTTTAGTTCTTCATTACACAAGGAGATGATATTTATAATTAGGACTACGTCGAAGGATGGTTGCTGAAAATCTGTTCAGGATATTGCCATGTTACGAAACGAATGAGTGTAACGCTGAAAGGGAAGACTATGAGATTCAAAGAGGACCATTGTACAACTGATGGACATGTAAATTATATGTAAGTTGTTTTCTCCCATACAGTTTCCGTACAGTGCTATGAATTGTTTGCAGAAGTCGGCGGCGCAGCACCTGTCGCGGCTGTCGGGAGCGATCGGGCCCGAGCGGATCTACGCCGACTGGCAGTGGTGGATTCTCGCCGCGTTGCCCTTCCCGCACCTCGTGCGAGTGCTCGACTGCTTCTTCCATGAGGGGATTAAGGTACACATGGTTTACTGTTGAAGGAAATGTGCTCTTGGACCGTAAAGATCGTTGAGGTACCATGGATGTTCCGTACCTGTTCCGTAATCTAGTGAGACACGAGCTATTTCTAAAGCGGGGTTGGTATATGTGTTATGGACCATGTGATTAATTCGGGCATTATTTATAATGCCCGAGCATTATGAATAATGTCTAGCTTTATCGGGCCAAGTGATTAATAACTATCTTAACTTCATTATTTATCACATTGCACGGGCATTATTATATTGCTACATGATAGTTGGGCAATTTGATAATAAAGCTATATTTTATGCGGTGCGAGGGTGGCAGTTGTTCTAATAAATAAATCCTGTTACTTGCTACATATTTTATGATTATTGTTTTAAATTGTATGTTCTATTTTAATGGGAAATTATAAGTCTAGCCACAAAATTATTAGTTGGACAATTGTCATCTAATTTACTAACTCGGCCTCGTTTTCTTGATCTCATTTTTCTTGGCTCGTTTTTTTTTTATGGTAGAATTTAATTTGGATTCAAAACATTGTATTAAAAACTGAACTTAGTGACGAAAACGAATCGCTGCAAAACCGACTCCACGTAGTCTTGTCTGCCCTACCCCTAGAGTGCAATTCAAAACCGCGTAGGCACGGAGGGGCGAGGCGGCCCGCGAGCTGAGGTGCAGGTAGGCGATAAGCTCGCATGGGACCGCCGGAGCCCCGCAGCGCCGGAGCCGTGACAGAAGCCATGCCTGCTGCATGTTGCATGCTTACTTCTATGCTCTGTCAATTGATATGGGATGTGTAATATTTAGTTTATTTTAAGTTAAATGTCAATAACAATAAAAAAAATGAAATTAAATATGTTTGTATTACTTTGCCCAAAAGGTCACGGGCAATATGTATAGTGCCCGGTCAATTTGATTGTTTGAATAATTATTATCAAATTGCACTCTCATATTGGGCATTATTCATAATGACCGGGCATTATGTATACTGCCCAATTTATCACTTGGTCCATAACATATGCATAGAAGGTTGATTTACTGAAGTCAAACTATTCAACATTTTAGTACTGCGCTGAAATGAATTTTAATTGACCGTGGCTTTAATGACTGCGTGAATTTATTGTGATTCTGACTACACGCCAAGTGCGCATTTCAAGAAGACTCCGGGTCCTTTTTAGTGCCACGGTAACTCTTTCAAACAAACTCAATAAGCAATTATACAAGCTGTTGATTTGCATCCGTGCCATATTCAGGGACGTAATTATGCTAATGATTCTCGACCCAAATCAACAAAAAAATTGGTACGTAATATTTTTTTTATTTTTTTTTTCCGAATTCCGAAAACTGTCATCTAGCCGTATTTAAACTTGGCGCGTGTGGTACTGGCCTTAAAACCGTGCTGCGCACTCACACAAACGCAAACACAAAGAATACGCAACGATTATTCATAAATTTCATTCATAAAATTGGATTACTTCTGAAATACTACGACATTACAATGACAAAAAAAGCAGTGCATATTAGCTATTCCCCATCTACTGTAATTCCAATCGATTATTTACGTATTTTATGTCCTCCTCCTGAACTATGGCACAAATGCAAATCAACACCTTGTATAATTTGCCAAAAGGCAAAAACATGTGTATAAATATTTTTTTCCAATTCATGCATTGTCTTCTCAGGTATTCTACAGGGTGGCGCTATCGATCCTCATCCTATTCAACAAGCACGCATCGAATCAGAGCTCGGAGTGGTACGCCGAAGCCACGAAGAACGGCGTCGACCACGCCATTGACAAGTTTTGTAGGAACATGCCTGCGTCGCCCACCAAGCTGCTCAGGACTGCTTTCAGTATAAGGGCATTAAGGTAAGATAATAGATAAATAATAAGGCTTTGTAATAGAATATTTGTTGGTGTGTTGACTGAATAAAGGAAATAGTGATGGGACCGTAGTCACCGTATCGATATCGATATTATTTTTAATGACAATCATGTTCGATATTATGTAAACGAGCATTTTTTATAAATATTTATAAAAATTTTGCTTTAAACTTTTTCGGTCTCTGCATACAACCGACATATTTTATGTAAATGTTTTTGCCTGAAATTGTATTAATTACTTTTTTCTACGCCCCGAAAGTAATGTCAACTTTTTAACTCATGAATAAAACATGTCTTGTTAGTAATTACGTTGGCAACGCGAAATTTTCGAAATATTTCATTCTTCGTCGCCTTTTCGGTGTTCGTAATTCTTGTATAAAAAGTTGTTCCTTTACTAAATTTCGTTCATTAGGCGGGTGTGTGAGACGAATGCATAATTAATTCTTCTCAATCAGAGTATGCAAATTAGATGAATCCCGAACGTCGCTTTATTAGATTTCGTATGGTAATGCAGGAATTTTGCCGTTTGTAAGATTATTTATGCTTTGTTTTCGTATTTAATGAAAATATGTGTGAAGTTTGCGGTGTAAAGCTTAGGATTATATAAAGCTGGGTTTAGCAGAAATGTGGGCACACGTTTCATTTTGTGATTAATAAAGTTGAATAATGGTGGAGAGTCGTGAGGGATTGAAGGATTTACTACGTGACTTGTTTTTCTGATTTATACGGTCACTGGAAGCCTGAACTTTTCTCTCACCACATTGGGGAAATGATAAAACTTTGCAATAATACGTTTTTTTGTAAATTCTTACCGTTGACGAAGCTAATGATCCTGTTTAACAGTTCACAGTACATATCGCGGGTGTTCATCAAGACAGAGATGACGCTCAAGTCCAAGCAAGTGATCACCGGGTCCCGGCTCGTTCGCTCCCGGTCCTCAGATAACCTCCCCACCAGCCAGTCACAAGTCAACATCCAGATGATGTCACACACTCTCACTATCCGCGAGGTATGTTCCCACCTTTACAACACACCTCCCCAACTCTATGACATTTTGTTGACAGGTGTCAAATCATTTGACGTTTACGATATTCATGTTTGACATTGACAGCTTTGGTTTTTAAAAGTCTGCTAATTTATGGGAATGGTAAAAGTTTTTATGTGATTCGAGTTTTGGGCAGGGATTTATTATATTGATATTTTTAATGTACTAATATCATATGATATTATTTTTATTAATATATATTTTTTGCAGCAGATTTATGTATCAATACTATATGTATGTGGTATTTATATAAAAGAGACTTATTTACCATTATGAAGAATGAAAGTTATGGTAAAGTTTCCCATAGAACGATAGCCACGTGTAGGTTTATGTTCTGCTTACGGGTAGCTTTGATGCTAACAGTCACGATGATATATCCTAACTACACACTGCACATTCACAAATATATACAAGAATATATTTGTATATCGGTTTATTTTACTTGGTTCGCAGAGAATGTCTGAGGAAACGTGCAAACAAATGGTATTGTACTACGACGACTTAGGCGTGGCTTTGGCTTTTATTTATCATTAAATTCATTCGATTGCAACCCTAACACGACTAACTATAAATCGAATTGTTGTACAAATTCGATAGTCCAGTCTAATATATCTAAGATACATATTGTTTCGTTTGTCGAACCACCGTTATGTTATGTTCGGTCTGTGTAGCCAACATCTGTGAATGACTATATTGTTGTGTCCGTCGATGTTATCATACGATTCGATTTTAATTCTCATTAGTTAAATATTTGAACCGAATGAACGATATCGAACATTCATATTATCATTCGCTTTGAATGTCTGATTTATTCATGTTTCTCTCATTGTTTTAAGTGTGACTATACTCTGTGTACAAAATATTTTCTCCTTAAGAATAATTTATTGAACATAATTTTGTGTCAAAGCGTGCAGTTGGCATGTGTGTGGAGTTTCAGGACTCTCAGGAGTCGGAGACATATGTACAAATACAAAATGCCACAACAAGTGGACAAAGCTTGACAAATTAACAAATGTTGAGAGAAATCGATAATAGTGATGTGAAGGCATGTATCGATTGTTTTGTGTGAGTGCTAACTGTGTGTCGATTTTCCCGTTAGGGCTCACATTCGCCGGGCCCGCGCGCCCTATCGATGGGCGTATTCCCAATCCAAGCCATAAGGTCGCAGATTCTAGACCAGAGCGAAGTAAGATACAAGTATTAAGTCACCAAATATAAGTGTCGCCCCTATTGAGAGCTTGCGACATTATATCGATGTTTAGATGCACCGCTTGTCACTAGGTGTTTTATTTATTTTGTTCTTTTGAAGCGATATAGCTTTGGAAGGATCGACTTTATGATAAGCTTGTTTTTGAACATTTTATTTTGCGTTTTTATGGTAAGTAAGTGTAAGCTAGTGTGCATGACGGCTGATGTTCGTCCTGTTTTTTTCTTTGTTGTATTACATGTTTTATTTTATACAGTGCCAATACAATACCTCAACCAAACAACACAAAAACATCGAAAATAAAATCAAAAGTATCGTAACTAAACCTCCTCGGTTACATACTACCCTAGTTACCTTAGTACCATTATCCCACCGTGACATCGGTGTTCACAGAGCCCCCGGTCAGCGCACTTGGCTCTTTGGTTCCCATTTCCTAACGCTGTTTTCAAGGATCAGCAACACCACGCGTCCGACCTCAGACAAAAGGTTTGACAGACGACTGTTATTACCTTACCTTATACGTAATCGTAACTAAAGGGAGTTGTCGTGGTGGCACTCGTAATAGTAGAATTTTTTAAATTTTTATTTTATTTCAGCACTTGGTAGTTATTCGGTTTTTAAAATTGGAAGGTTCCGTAGGTTTTTTTGAGGATTTTTGAGTCTTTTTTATAGTGTTAGGGTTGAGATCATAAGTACTTTTTAGGTGTAATTTGCTGTGGTAAAATTATCATTTTGTCATTAAGCCTTAGCCAAGATAATTTTATTTGATAGATAGATGTTAGATGGCGCCGGCGGATTTTATTCCATTATTATATTAATACATAAAGTTTATTAGATTTCAGTTATTCCTGATATCCATTATGTATACGTAGATTTGAGATTTTTTATACCTATTTAGTTAGTTGGCCCCTAGGTGACATATTTTATATCTTCTATTTATTGAATGTTTTAGACATTATTAAAGTATGGAATGTGATGTGGTATTGGTATATAAAAATATAGCAGTATTTAGTAGTAGATAGATTATTCCACCAAGATAATTATTGTAGATTAGTGTCCCCAATTTGTAGGTATTATATATATTATCTTTTGGTAAGTTTAGTCAACCTACGGAACCCCAATTAGTTTTGCATGTGTCTATAAAAACCACATTGTCACTGTATCTAGTTGCACCTTTATAGTGCCTGCGATCACATCTAGGTAAATTCTTTTTGAAATATAGTTTGAAGTAGCCACCGACTTTAGAGGTAGTTATAGTTTGATGTGGGTTTGTACTGAACAATTTTAAATTAAATTAAATTATTATGAACATAAAGATTAGGTGTTATCTTCTTTATTAAGTAGGTATGTACTTATAATTAATAGGGATCAGAGTTTCAGAGAATCTTTAACGACTTTTGCTACCCTGTTCCTCGTATTATATTATTGTCTTATGGCAAATAAGTATATGCCCATGTCAAAGATATCGTGTTTTTATTCATTTAGCTAGTTTTCCATCAAATCTTGTAGAAAATAAAAACAATAAATGTGTACAGAACTGTAGGATATTTTAAATCGGTCATATTATTATCATTTATTTCGTGTTTAATTACTTAGTATGTAATAGTGAATTTTAGGAAAGTAAATAAATGTAGAATTACCTTCAACATTCGTGATGCCTATCTCTCCATGAAATTAATCATTTTTAAAGGTACGAACAGAATTGCGAGAAAAAGCTATAGAAACTGTAAGTTTTATAGAAAGGGGCACACGGGATATGCGTTCAATGTTTTTAAAAATACATTTAAAATTAATATCCATTATAATTTTTTTTTAATAGTAAGTAAAAATTTAAAACTCCTTTTTAGAGTTAAAGTATACATTGCACTCGTATTTAATGTGCCCCAACCTTTATAAAAAATCTAGACGTTTTCCATAAATAATAATTTGTCTCTAGACCCCATTATTAATTTAATGATTCCGAATGTGATTTTTAGATGTTAGATAAACCCTTAACCTGTAAAAAATTAGCTTTTTTATAAAATCGTTGTTGTGTACTTAGCTCTAACTCGAGCTGTTTATTTTGTTGTTTATTTTAATATTAAATATTTAATGTTGCATGACATGTCATATCATTTGTATTTGTTCACGTAAATCATCTGTGATATTGCAATATAAACTTTAGAGCAAAGATATAAGGTTGAAAATTAGCTTTAGCTTAAGAAAGTTAAAATAAACTAGATCATTTTGTGGGAAATCATACAATAACCCTTCCCGTTGTGGGTGCAGCGTGAGGGATTGTCAGACTTACTGACTAAAACCCACCATGTTCCTTCTTGAGCCCTTTACGTACCAGGGCCGCGGTAACTCTTTCGAACAATCCTGCAGCCCCAGCAGATAGTAAAATAGATATAATAGAGTAAGGTATTGCAGTATCACTTTACTAGTACTGTGTTTATATCGTTCTTACGCACTTAAGCACAAGTCACTTTCACACGTTTACTAATACAACACCACTAACTGTGACGTCATTAAGATGTTGCCAGCTGAAATATAAACTTCCAAATTAGTATTAAATTGGATAATTTTGGTAATTGGTTTTAAATTCATATTTTATTTACAGAATATTAAGTAAAATTTATTTCCTTCTTTATATTAATTTACAGAATGTATTTATTACATTGTAAAGAAGTGTGAATGATATTTATCAAAAATTCACCAGTGAGACAAAAAATAAACTACACATTCTCTCTCAAATATATTTATTTTAATTACAATCCATTTAGCAAATTTTAAATAGCTATTTTTTAGCTAGTTATTAGTAGACCATATTTAGATAGCAAAGCAACCATCAACTTCAAACAACCGCCTAAAAATCAAAAATATATTCTAACATTTTCAAAAAATCGTTGCAGCTATTCACGTTATGGTCGTGGTTGCCCGTGCGGATCACGATGTACCAACCAGTGCTGCTATACACTACCGAAGAGCATGGTTGCTCGTTAACCACATTCTACGTGCGGGTTGAGCACCATGAACCAACGTTGCTCATGATCAAGACATGTAATAACGAGGTGAGGTTCTTTTTCTGCTTTATTAGTATTTTCTGAAGTGTTTGGTTGCTCGCTAACCATATGCTTCCATATCTCGTAATTATATCAGTCTAATTTATATTTACTAACTCCCAACAGAAGTAAATAAACAAATTAACTAATAGCCTTCCTTGAGAAGTAGGGGCTATCTAACACTGAAATATATTTTTTAAATCGGAATTAGAGAATAGTTTATCATAGAGGGTTCAATTTTACAAGCAATGCAATCAAGAGCCAATTTAACTAGATTTGAATATAGTAATAATTTTCAGTCTACAATGTTTACCTATCACAAATAACATTACTTTCCAGGTATTCGGAGCATATTGTTCAACGAGATGGTTCGAGCGCAACCAGAAAGACGAGCGCGGCAACCGACAGGCTTACTTCGGCACCGGAGAGACATTCCTCTTTAGGTAACCATTCACTTCGCGTCTTTTGACAGCAACCAACAACTTCTTGGTTGCTTTGCTGCCTAGACGATACATTAAATTGCGCAATATAACGAAATTATATTGAAGATTGCGCAGTGAATTTCGGAAAATCAATGCTTTATTGCATAATATTTTAATTTTATTGTTATATTGCGTAATTTAATTGATCTTCTAGGTGTTATCAAAATAAGAGCAATATTTTACAATAAAAAATTAAAGGGTTTATAAGTTTGTACTAATATTTTGTTATGATTTTTATTTATTTATATTTTACAATATAGCAGTTTATTTATTATATTGGAGCTCTTCGGGTAAATGCTAGAATACCTATTTATTGTGTCCACTAATGTTTTCTTAACCCTTTACATGTAGCAACCTCATGCTTCGTTTTTATGTCTATACATTTTTAGTTTTTATGTTAGCTACATTTAAGGGACTATTCCCTTAAATGTAGCTAACACGTAATAGTGAGTTAGCCCTATTTATTATATCGTTATTGTATTTTTTATTACTGAATATAGAAAACACTATTAACTTTATCACAATAACTTACTATTAACTACATTAACCTCCTTACAGAATTTGATTACAAACTTGCAGATAATTTGTATCAAATTCCATAAAACATCGATAAAACACTATATTTATTTACTTGCTTTGAGTATTTACTACTTACATATTTAACTATCAATATATATATGACCGTACTAATATGTACCTAAAAATACTTTTAACACTGTGAAAATATAATATGTAATGTGATCCTATCGTGAGGCACTTAGTTCCCTTATTTTAACTACATCAATAACCCAACGTTTTTTACTATAGAGCAATACCTCTCAAATAGACCCAGACAAAAAGTATGTTATGTCATACTCTGGTCCGTTTCATCATGATTTTTGTTTAAAAAAATGAGTTTATGACCTCACCCGATAATTTTGTATCTCAGAAACATTGTGCCTAAATGGTCCAAACATTAAGATTATTTGAAGCAAAAACTTTCTTACATTTTTCTGTACACAAGGAAAACCTTAAAAAAAAGCCATTATATTTTTTAACTTTTCAAAAATGGGCCATTTTCGCACAACCAAACTTAAACCCCCCATTCGTAATAACCAACCTGTATATACCATAGCATGTTTGCATCAACCCTAATTTCTTCCAGCCTTTACCCGGAGCGGGCCAAGTACCCCTGGGTGGGTTGTACCACGGGAGCCGACGGAAAAGGCGAAGAGCGAGTCGCCCACGGCTCCGAACTCTTCATGGCAGCCGACTCCAAAATGATCACCATTGGCGGAGGGTAAATAGCTAAAAATAATAATAATAATTCCAGTTTGCATCCGTTACGAGCGAAGTACCCGTGGGTGGGGTGTTTAGAGGACAAAGTGGAGGGGCCCACGGAGAGGACTCCTCATGCCAACTCGCTGTTCATGGCGGCTGATAATACTATGATTACTATCGGTGGAGGGTATGTCGATGTTTGTGTGTGAATGGTACGAGTAAGTGTTTGCGGTTTGTGAGTTGGGAGTCTGTTCTGATGCTAATCTCAATTTTATAAGCAGATGGGATGAATGTCTAGAGCTTTTTAAAAGACGGGATAGATAAAAATAAAGCTGCATTGATAGTTACAGTATTTGCCACCACACAGAATACGCCGACGGTCTACTATCCGTTGCCAAAAGGGATCATTTCTTACTGATGAATTTATAGAGAAATGTCGGATAGTGAAATTTTATAAGATTGAGATTGGGTTGGATTTAGATTTGAACGTTGTCCAATCACGAGACTAAACCCTCCATGGTATGATTGTTTGTTAAGCATGATGCCCCATATGAAAATATCTCCTCAGTGTTATTTACATTAAAACCCCCAAGTTTCAGTGTTGTCAGTTTTTATGTTTATAACTGTTTGTAAGTGGAGTGTTGTTTTATGTCTTAACTTTGCGATACATTATCATAACTTCCCTTAAAGGCCTGTTAAAGAACCAAGGCCCCTTTTTCACGTCACAATTTTTTTGCACTTAACAAACACTTCAATAGTTCATATCTCCACTTGTATGTAAGATAACTTACTCCTTTTAACTATGCCGTCCATTACTAATGTTGAATGTAACTTTAATATATATTTTTATATATTTCCAGTGACGGACAAGCGATATGGATGGACGAGAACATTCGGTTCGGCAAGACGGATCGCTGCTCCACATTCAACAACCCGCCTCTCTGTCCCAGTGGCGACTTCGAAATCCGCGTCCTCGAAGTCTACGGCTTCTCCGGCGCGTAGATCGAAGTCACTTCGAAGTCGAAGTCCCTCGTCTCATATCCCCGAGTGATAAATGTTGTGATCGTCGCTTCATGTACGCGAATCGGCGAATAAATACATTGACAATGTATTGACCCTTTGCCGTTTAACAGACTGTGTAGTTGTATTCCTAATATTTATTCTACAATATCTCTGTGTGGCCCCGTAGCAATCCTATACGATTCAAGCTGTCCGTTCAAGACAACGAAGACGGGGAAATGTAGGTTGTTTAAAAAAAAATATTTACTCGTGTTTAGATTGTGTAAGTACAAATAAAATTTTGAATGTATCGTACCTACTCTTGATGGATTAAAATAATACGCTTATTATGAAAGCAATATGTATTTGTGGGGTTCGGCCGTGCGGTGGACTATGTTCGGGGTTTCGGACATTCCACATTCCACAACAGCGTTATCTCATTGTGAGGAACTTTTAATTTGTACGACACAGATTCGGTCCAAACAACAGTATTTTGGTATCGTATAGTATGTTCTAATTGCTTAAGATTCTATACTCACAGTGATTTTGTCGTTGCTCACAAAAATGTACCAAAGAGTTTATATGTAGAGCGTATGCGATGCCAAGTCATAGAAACATGGCAATATGTTTTGCACTTCAGTTGAATTACAAGAGAAATAATCACAACCGCGCTCCTTGGTTCTATGAGGAAACATCGTGTTTTGCGAACAAATATATTGCACCGGAAACTAGAGAACGATTGCCATTCAATTGTCGCTCTTATCACGAAGAGAAAAGGTTCAACTCCCACTGCCATCGTTCGCAGTCAAAATAGTATTATTTATTATGTATTTTCAAAGGTGATGTGCCAAAATCGGACCATTAAACGAATTGGCTTGATTCTAAACTTCAGATATTAATCTGGATGTATTTGTTTTCTACATAAAATTTATGTAAAAGTATTTTTACACTTATTGATTGTATTTTTTATCGACGAAACGTAAGTGAATTAGTTTTTATCGAAGATGAATTGTGTCGAAAAATATTTTAGTTGTTTTTTTTTTTAGTATGGTGTTTGAGTTCGTTTGTCGTTATGTAGTTTGATGTGGTATGAAGCAACATTGTTTAAGATAGAATTGAGAAGACGCGGTGCGTATAAATCTTTATCAATGAACTTTGAGTGACGACAAACGAACGTCAGATGTTGTTAGCGCAATGCAGGTAACGTGTAGGTGCAGACGACAGCACATCAACCTACCTCAACCTGTCAAATTTCTTCAATAGATTTTCAACCTTAACACAGTAGTGGAAGGTTAATGTTCGATTGGTAAAATTTTACAGATGTCAGATTCGGGTAAGTTGACGTGCTGACGTTTGTACAGTGACGTCATCGTGTACACAAACACATCCCTCAGGGTACAACGGGGAACAACCTGCGTTCGTATCACCCGCGGCATATTCCGCTACGATTTATTTGTAAATATTATTTCTGTACAGTCTCCTAACTACCTGACCATGAAACTCAAACCCTTTACAATTTAATCACCACTAGAAACGAGGCCCAAACGGATTGTTATCAATGTAAAAATGTTCACATGTACCTGAGTAATGTTTTTATATATATTATGTGAAGTTGTGAATGTCGTTAAGTATTGTAGCCCATACACAAATATTATATCGTTCGGTTAATATAGACATTCTAACTTTTTGAATATTTATAAGGTATTTGATTTAGAGGAGGTTAGTTTAAGATAGCGAAGGATCATTCAATGTTTTGTGGTCTGTTCGATTTGGAATGCGCGAAGTTGCCTCTTGAGCATAATACGGCTCTATAGTCTTTAAGAAGAAAGAAATAAACATTACAACATTAAATTACGGCTGGATTGAATTGTAAAGGTATCCTACCATGGTCGCTACTTAGCGGACTGTTCGTAGCGTCACTAGGTTTTGTCATGGTACTACATGCTATAATTATGTTATTCAAAAGCCTAAGACTCGTTTTAAATTCAAATTATTTATGTAACTTATTGAGTAGGTAACATGTAACGTTTTATATGTATGTTATGATGCGTGTGTGTGCGGCCGACAGATTACGGTCACATGTTTTTTTTTTTGTTTTTAGTTTATGAAACGATTACTTTTAGCGGCCGGAGCAGTCGGGGTCGCTACTGAGCTTTGACGAAACATAAGAACTTGGTGAACAAGAAATAATAAGTTTTGATTACGGATAGTAGTTGGTTTTGACAGAAGCCTCATACAATATACGTCAAAAACTACTGTTCGTAGGCAAAACGACGTTTCTTGTTTACTAACGAGCGGGCATTAGTGATTGGCCCCGAGTGTCCGGGCTATGTCACGATATGTTATGTAGCGGGTGTCGCCCGCACACACACGCTCTCGCGATATGTTGCTGTTAGCCAATTTGTCGTTGATCAGTGTAAAGTCTAGTCTTTATCCTGTTTTTATTATCTCTAACGATATAATACTATGTAAACTATATACAAATTGATATTTAAAAAGTTCGTGCGTTTTTGCCCTGTCAGGGCGCGTAGGCTCGTGGTTAGTTAGTGTATAAGTACATTTAATATATGTAAATTTATTAATCTCCTTTTTCCTTTTCAGTATTGTGTCGTTTTTTTATGTGAGGAGCATATCATTGTGTGAGGTATGTGAGGCGTGGATGTAGAGAGCTTTGTTCTGTTACTGTGTACTTGTGTACTGTTACATTCGAATAGTTTTAGTCCGCCGCGCACGCGACGGTGTAAAACTCGTTTATGGTAATGTAAATGTTGCTTCATAATGTGTAAAAAAATATATAATCCTATATACATATTGTCGTTTTTTTTTCTGCTCCTTAATGAAATAGGTTAAAGCTTGTGGCACATTATAGCAGCACGGCAACAGCACGGCTGCAGCACGGCGTCGCCTCGAATTAAGACTACGGCGAGCGGACAGCGCGCCAACCACGCGCTGTCCGCTCGCCGTCGGCCGCGAGGTGTAAGCTTGCTGTCACAGCTGACTGCTCGCCGTTGGCTTTTTCATATTGACATTACGAAATATATTATAATATACACGATTTAATGCTCTAAATTGAATGACAACTTAAATGCTGGTGTGGAGCCGTGCTGTTGCGGTGCTGCTGTAATGTGTCACGTCCTTTAATGTGCAAAATAAAGGTATGCCTTTAATAATACGCCGTAACAACTTGATCACCACAAGAAACCTAGCTTCCAGAATCCTAAGGTCCAAATGGAAAGCCTGGAATTCCAAAATTATCAACAACTTATGATACAACTGCAGTACTTTGTTTATCATAAGAATTTATGGTTTTGGGAGTGGTGGGCATTAACAGTGTAGGTGAGAATTTTCTAAGATTCTAATAAGTTCTATCCTAGCAAAGCTCACTCATTATTATTAGAAGAATGCAAAAAAAAAATTAAAAATTAAACGCATAGTAGGGAGAAATATTTTTTATTATGAATCTACATTATCTTTCAACCTAGTCCTATAATTAGTTCCTCTGTTCCGCACATTAGTTTGCAACTCTTTATCCTTAACCCAACATAGAATGTCTTCATAATCCGCTCCAATTAGATCTAATACTTTTATCAAATTTTCATCTGTACATTTTGATAAGTAGTTACAAATCAATATAGCCAATGATGGTTTCACTTTAGCTACAAATTCTTTAAGTTCCTCTTTATCATTCTCCTCAAAGGATGATCCATTTTTATCTGATTGTATGATAGAAGATGCTGCCTTCCAAATACTGTAACTGAGTTCTAAGTACTTATCAGGGTCTGTATTAATTTTCAACACATTGACAATTGTATTTGTTGATTCAACAATATCAACCAAATCTGAATCAATCTCTTTGTTGATTACCAACTTGTCTTCATAATATTTTAGTATAACATTTATCATTGTTATACATTTTCTGTACTCTGGCTGTATATCTCTTGTGACTTATCAAAACCAACTAAGTTTAAAGCTATCTGGAGACTTACAACTAGAACTCTTTCTAAGTCATCTTTAATACACAACTCTTTCTGATTAACCGTGATCTCAGTAAAACCTGAGATGAGAGAATCTAAGGCCTCTGGTATGACAAAGTGTGTAAAAAATTTAGTTCGAAACTTTTCGGTGTTACAATATGAACACAATGTATTTAAATTTTCTAGAGCTGTGACTATAAGTAATTTGTGTGAAGAGTTTTTTAATATAAAGTATAAGGCAGAAGAGTACTCTATTTTGACGAACAAGTCCATCCAAATGTTGATTTCGTCGTCACTCGCGAGGAAGAGGCACGCGCTCACCAGTCGCAGTAGTTGCACCAACACTAGACTATCATCAGTGTTAATGTAGTCTATCAGAATAGTCAGCAAGCCGTCCATCGTCATCAAGACATTCACCACTTCTTTTTGACAACACATATTACCAATAATACCGACGATTATTTCAATAATCCTCGGTATTTCAATGACCGGCAATGCAAAATTGAACAGCTTCAAAACATCGTGTTTTTGAAGAAATAACACGACATCTCTCTCGGCGGTCATGTCCCATAACGTGCAGACATCGTCTTCAAATGCCTTTTCCTTAATTTCCTCTTTCAGCGTATCTAAATTGGCGAGTTTCAATAAAATTTTAAGAACAAATCGTTCGCTGTATGCCGTATCGCCGATAACATCTCCGGCTACTTGGGCCGAATTCTCTGTATCTTCAACCGTTTCTGGCTTCATTTTGTTTATGAAGTACAAGAGGCTTCACTAATAATTTAATTTATCGCCAATAATATGTTTTTACAACAAACACTTCTTCATTGCAAACCAAATCAAAAACTTACTATGTTTTGACAGTGACATAATGAAGCGAGGTGGGTCATTGACTGGTTGACAACATTGACATATAACTGACAATGACTGAACTGAAGAATGAATATTTTTCTGTAAGATTGTATTTATGAAGGTTGCTAATGTATACGTGGATATACGATTATCTCCAAATTATTGAATTTAATTTTGAGCAAAGTTCTCTTTTTTCAGTATCATCCTCCGAGCCTTTTTCCCAATCATGTTGGGGTCGGCTTCCAGTCTAACCTGATTCAGCTGAGTACCAGTGCTTTACAAGAAGCGACTGCCTATCTGACCTCCTCAACCCAATTACCCGGGCAACCCGATACCCCTTGGTTCGACTGGTGTCAGACTTACTGGCTTCTGACTACCCGTAACGACTGCTAAGGATGTTCAATGACAGCTGTGACCTACAGTTTAACGTGCCATCCGAAACACAGTCAATGATGTCTAAGATTATGTACACAATGTTGTATAGTGATATTTAAATATTTGTATACGGTTCTTCAAACCATACAGACAGAATTGTGTTGCTGGGGAGTTTGTTCCACCACTTCTTCTTCCCAGCAAAAACACATAGGAAGTGGTGAAGGGCGGGCGTTTTGGGGGCTGTCTTTTGTTTTGACGTTCGAAAAGTGCTGATTTTCAGCCTACTTTGAATAAATGACTTTTGATTTTGATTGAGATATACTTAGAAAGTACATACAAACTTAGAAAAGTTGCATTGGTACTTGCCTGACCTGGGATCGAACCCGCGCCCTCATACTTGAGAGGTTGGTCCTTTACCCACTGGGCCACCACGACCCTTTCTCTCTATTCTTATTTCTATTTATTATCTTTTTTCAGTATACCGACATAAAACTATAAAACCGGGTCATATAAAAACCGTACAAACCAAGTTTTTTATCTATATTAAATTAATAATAAATTATAAATAAACAGCGCGTTCAAACAAACAAACAAACAAACTCTTCAGCTTTATAATATTAGTATAGACATGTAAATATCTTTGTAAAGAAAAGTAATAAAACTTTTATCTGGATTAAGAAAAAGCATATCAGAATTTGAATTCAATCGAAGCCAAGAAGAAAGTAATCAAATTAAAATGTAGAAATAAAAGAAAACACATTGGTACGTAAGTAGTAAATGTTCATTTATATTGCTGAGTAAGTAAATATTTTAATTATTACAACTATGGTGATTCAAAGTTTTCAGACTGGTCAGTCTCTCTTTTGCATTGTGAAGTTGTAGATGGGTCTTTCTCTCCTTTGCTTTTTGAGGTTTCAGTCTGTCTTTCCTCTCCTATGCATTGCAGTGTTTCAGACTCAATTTCTTCTTGGCAAGGTGAGGGTTGGGGCTGTCCTGCCTCTCCTTTGCATTGTGATGTATTAGACTGTTCTTTCTCTCCTTCACATTCTAAGGTTTTACAGGGCTGTCCTTTTTTCATTCCTTCTCTCCTTCATATTGTGGGGTTTCTAACTCTTTCTCTTCTTGGCAAGCTGAGGGTTGGGGCCGCCCTATCTCTCCTTTGCATTGTGAGTTATTAGACAGTTCTTTCTCTCCTTCACATTGTGGAGTTTCAGACTCTTTCTCTCCTTCACATTGTGAGTTATTAGATGGTTCTTTCTCTCCTTCACATTGTGGGGTTTCAGACTCTTTCTCTTCTTGACTAGGTGAGGTTTGGGGCTGTCCTATATCTCCTCTGCATTGTGAGTTATTAGACGGTTCTTTCTCTCCTGCAAATTGTGGGGTTTCAGACTCCTTCTCTTCTTGGCAAGTTGAGGGTTGGGGCTGTCCTATCTCTCCTTCACATTGTAAGTTATTAGACGGTTCTTTCTCTCCTTCACTTTGTGGGGTTTCAGACTCTTTCTCTTCTTGGGTAAGTGAGGTTTGGGGCTGTCCTATGTCTCCTTTGCATTGTGAGTTATTAGACGGTTCTTTCTCTCCTTCACATTCTAAGGTTTTACAAAGCTGTCTTTTTTTCTTGCCTTCCCTTTCTGAGGTTTTAGACTGGCCTTTCTCTCTTTTGCAAAGCGAGGTTTCAGTCTGTCCTATCTCTCCTTCACATTGCGAGTTATTAGACTGTTCTTTCTCTCCTTCACATCGCGGGGTTTCAGACTCTTTCTTTTCTTGGCAAGGTAAGGTTTGGGCCTGTCCTATGTCTCCTTCACATTTTAAGGTTTTACAAGGCTGTCTTTTTTTCTTGCCTTTTCTTTGTGAGGATTTAGACAGGCCTTTCTCTCTTTTGCAAAGCGAGGTTTCAGTCTGTCCTATCTCTCCTTTGCATTGTGAGTTTTGGGTCTGTCCTTCCTCTTCTTTGCATTGTGAGTTTTGGGTCTGTCCTATCTCTCCTTGGCTTTGTGAGGTTTTACAAGATTTTCCTTTCTTTCGTTTGCGTTTTGAGGTTTTACATGGATCTTTCTTTCCTTCGCATTGTGATTTATCAGACTGCCCTTCGCCTCCTATGCATTGTGAGGTTGAAGATTGGTTTTTCTCTTCCTCGCATTGTGGGGCTTGGGGCTGTTCTTTCTTTCCTTCTTTATATTGTAACTTTGGTGTGCCGTTATAACCATCTGAACTTGGACTTCCTTTTGGTTTTGTTCTCGGTTTTTTCTTTTTATTTTCAAGATTGTAATATGTATTAAAATATTGGAAACCAGCTTTGTGCAACTGATTTTTCAGTTTTCTACTCTGTGCCTTTTTATGTATTCGAAACATTTCTTCTATTACGTTTTCTAAGTATCTCTTTTCTTCTTTTCCTGATATAACTCTGAAGGTTAATTCGGCATTGGCTATAATAAGTTTCTTATTTTTCATCCTCCTGATGATAATTCTGGCTTCATGGGGAAAGCTGAGGCGCACCCATCCTTCTTTATGACCTTTTTGATAGTCCACAAATTCTACTTTTGCACCTGAAAACAAGAATCCTCATTATTTATAATTACATTATTTGAAAATAGTGCCACAAACATAAAAAGAAGCCCATTTTGTGAGCTTCCATCCATGTATGAATTAAAAATTATTTCTCAAGGGATCTTACCTAAACATAAAAACTCGTTTTTTATATTCTCCCTCCACAACGCAGGCGCATCAATATTTACAGTGAAATGTAATACAGCTCCCACGGGCAACACAGCCCTGCCTCTTGGATACATAGAATGGATTTCCTGTTCTTGTGTCTCTAAGAAGTAATCATAGTATTGTCTTCCCTGCATTCTTCGGCATTTGCACATACCCTTCTCGCCACACTCTACCTGAAAGTTTCAGATAAACAATATTTTATTTTATTGTTTGCCTTGGAATGGGTAAAATGCAATAGGTATGTAAAATAAGTGTGCAGAATTAAAATTTTGAAAGGAATATTTACAAAATTATCACATGTGTCTTCAGAGTCATAAGAAGGTTGGTCTGATGCATCATCAGAGTCTGATTGCAGGACAAATAAGGAACAAGCATCATCATCCTGTCTCCTTTTTTTCTTTTTTCTGGACAGAACTGGTGGAAAAGGATAGTCAGCTTTATTTCCATCAAATTCTGGAATTTCATCGCTATGTTGGTCTCTAGAAATTATTTCACGTGAGGGAACATAATCTTCAAAATTCTCAACTCTGTCTTTTTCAAGCTTCATGTCTATTTCATCATTTTCGTCCCAGTGAGAGATTTTTAGGTCTTCAAACTTCATTGTTTCTGGTATTATAGAATGTTTAGCATTTGTAACGATTTCAGGGATTACTTTGTTCGTTTCAGATGGAGTAAGATTTCCTTCAGTATTCATGTTTTGTGACATGTGGTTTTAAGTCAACCACGATGTTTTTAAGTCTACGAGATATTAGACTACTATAAGATTTAATGCTAACGAGGTTAACGTTTAGAGTACTCTAAGAGCGAACGCTTATCTCAACTTAACACAATAAATATTGTAAAACAAAACACTTCATCTCGATCGATAATAAAAACAAACGAATATATAACAGTGTTCTTTTATTTTGACTTTACGAACAAGCTTGTCAAAAAGAACGAATGGAAACTTGACATACGTTTACGAAGGAAGAGTTTACTTAGCCCCAGTAAGCCTTTTTCAATTTTGCTGAAATTCGTATTTGTTTGAAAAACTGATTTCAAATACACTATGCAGAAAAGTACCTGAGAGATGGAAACATAAATTTATTTATTAATACTTATTTATAAACCCACTCGACATACGAAGCATGCTAAGATCGATAAATTCTCATTCACTTTATGAGGGGACATGGTATCTTATGACTGTAGGTACTTTGAGTGCTATTGTATTTTGTTAGTCTCGGTATCCTGTTTAGTTGGGGATTGTTTATTTAGACTTGGATTTCGTAAACAACTTTTGCATCATTTATGATCAAACTGTGCAGTATATAGAAGAAACGGGTTCCATGCAGGCCAAAATTATGTAGAAATAAAAAATTAAAATCCTTATAAGATAAAATTTAATAGTAAATATTTGACGTAACAAATGAAACTCTAGATTAACACAGTTCCGGTTTATCAACAAACAGTTTATACTTGTATTAAAGATTATCTTTAATATTATACTTAGAAGCGAACATGAAAGTCTATGTTCAAGCATAGAGTCGTCCCTACACGGTGGCGCCATCTATAACTAACTATCGGAGGCCATAATTTTCTTTGGAGGTCCACTGTCATCGTTGTCATGTCGCCTTTTCTTGCCGTGGTACTTGTTACCTCCTTTCCTGCCTTTATTACTTTTGAAATTCTTCATATTTTTTCGTCTCTTAGCCATTTCTTCGACCGTTTTCTGTAAATATAAGGTCTCTTCCTCTCCCTCTAGAACTTTGAATACTACGTCAGCTTCGGCGATCTTCATTTTGTTGTCAGTCATTTTCTCTGCGATTCCCTTAGCTGTGTTCTCTTTCGTGAGACGCACCCATCCCTCCTTGTCGCCAATATTAAAGTCTATGTAAGCTATATCTGCACCTGTGAGCAAAAACCACATTCAACCATTAGGCACTTGAAGAAATAAAGTAATATAATTGCCATGACAGCACCTGCATCTAGCTTGCAGCAGCATGAATTGGGATTATCTTCTTTTTACATAAAAACTTAAAATTGGTTATTGCTGTCAGCATTTTTTATTTCTATCAATTATTTCTCTGTAAAGAAGTACCATAACTTTTTTTACTATGTTTTGAGATGACAAAGAGTTTGGAGAGAACTTTACCTATAGTAGAGAGTGCTTCCTTGATATCCTCCCTCTTCATCTGGGCAGTACCCTCGCTGAAGTGCAGCACCGTCCCTGTAGGAAGCTTCAGTTCTTCCTTTTCAACCTGTAAAACATAGATGGTTATTTTAGGGTAATATAATTTTCCTACACTAATATAATTCTAAAGATGGCATACATTTTTTGGTTGAGCACACTATTTGTAGGAACTTTGGTTCTATTTGTAAAATTATGCATTTTAATTATGCATATTATTATTTCTATGATTACTTGAATAATTGTGGCCACCAAATTAAGCAATGACGATTTCAACCTTATGTCCACTGCTACAAGGTTGAGGTTATTTTGCAATTATTCTGAAAGTACAAATGTACTACATACATGTTGTTCCTTATCCTTATTCTTCTTATCCTTCTGTTCCTTCTTGCTGGCATACTCTTCTTGCTTCTTCACAATATAGTCGTCCTGCCAGAGGATCAACAGTTCTGTGTCTTGGTAGCTGTGAGGTTTGCCTTCCATGAACTTTTCAGCCTGAAATTATATTAGAAAAATCGTTAAAGGTTTTGAAATTTGGTGACTTTATATGCAGGTCACTTTATAAGGCAACAACTCTGGTCTGTTGTACTTGCATGCCTAATCTACTGAAGTGATTTAATTGATATTTAGTACATATTCAAGAGCCTGAAATGTAGGCTACTTTTAATTCAGGTGAGCAGGTGAAACCGTCGGAAACAACTACGAGAACAGAAACAGAAATGTCTTTCTACCACATTTTTCATTAAGGATAAAAACAGATAATTTTCAAATTACCTGTTCTCTGGTCTTGAAGGTAACAAAAATGGATCCCTTGAAAAGCCTCTTCTTAGAGGACCTATCCTGGTATTTCCTCATAATAATATTCTCGACTGTTTCAAACTGTCTGAAATGTTTCAAAAGTTCATCCAACGAAGAGTCTTTTGGGAATCCTTTAGCGTAAATAGTCCGGTTGCTGAGTTCCTTCCTGCGTTCCTCGTTCATCTCCGGTATCGGTACCTCAGGGCTGCGTCTGACTTTTTTGTTGTCGTCTGAGATCTAAAAAATAATCAAAAGTAAAATAACAGATGGTTTTATAAACCAATTTGGATTTTAGAAAGTTGATTTCATATTTTTCTTTAAAAGGTTTCAATTTGTTTACTTAATTAAGATTCAGAATAGATGCATTGTGTCAAAAATTACATTTATATATCTTTTGAGGGATTTATGGCTATATGGAAGACATACGCATGCATTTGGTTGCCTTTACAACCAAAGAGTGAAGTGTTGGGGTGACATTTACCACCTTATTATAAAACATGGTATTAAAAAAGTACCAGCTTTTACACCACGTTTAAACCACCGGCCCGAACAAAGTTGTGGACTAAACCTGTTACTAAAGCAGGTACTTCGTAAAACCATAATAACCGTTTTATAATAAAGTGGACAAGGTTTCTTTACAATAATTAATTCAAATATTTTCTATAAATATACTGATCATCATCTGTGCGTACCTCTAAAAGTCCACTCGTAGACTTGGCAAGAGCCTTTGCAATGATTTCAGTGTCCTTCGTCAGTTTGGCGAGTCGGTTGAATCTGGTGAGGATTTCCAGCGGTACCCAGCCATCGTCTAGCTGCACTTGCTCATGGAGGAACTTGTCACGGGGAAGGTTCAAGTCACCTGGAAAATGAGGAGAATTATTTTATTTGAAGTATGTAGGTATGGTTTTAGATAATTTTTGTGTTTTGTGGTGTGGTTCTAGTCAAACAACGTCTTTACTATTGCAGCTTTTCTGAGGGTAGTTATCTAAATCTACACATGGTCATAATATTGTTCAATATTTTTTACAATTGTAAAGTTACTCATAGTTAACTTCGGAGCAGCCAAGTAATTTCAGAAGAACGGTATAAGAAAATGTATTTATGCCTTATAATTGATCGGTTATGGTAAGATTTTATGTGGAATGAAGAATTTATAGAGTAATGTTGTTTTCATAATAGTTCACATTGTGATAAGAACTTTGTTACATACAATGTATAATTCTTGAATACATTGATATGTAATGAATACATTCATTGTTTTATTTGTGTACTAATACCATTGCAACTCAGGCATAGGCACCTTTTTAGGGGAATTCCCAAAAAGTGATTTGTTTATGAAAACACACCTAACCTCGTTAGTACTAAATTGGCGGAATACCAGATGTTGAATGTTATGAAGTTGCAGAGAAAATGAGTGCAATATTTATAGGTAGGTGCATCACAAACTATGCTCAAACGCATTCAAGACCTTGAGAATACGCGGTATTCTTTATTTAAACTCGACGTCAGATCCAAATTATTCACTATGTACTTACCGAAATAGTACTCCACTTGACGAATGATTGCAGATTCCAACTCAGTTTCTTCTTCCACATTCTCCTCAACCTTCTTATGCTCCTCTCCATTAGTCTCAGCAACAACTTCTTTAGCTTCAGTCATGTTTATCAAACTGAAAAACAAGCATATTGTATAAAAATATAAGCCTAAACTCCAAACCAACGATTCGGCGCGGCGCATCTCTAAAATGGCGCTATCGATTTTAATTACAACACTTACCTTTTTTCACTGGGAATTAACTCACAGGAACGATGATTCAGACAATAAAATCAGAATAACACGTAGAATCAATGGATTCAAGCAATTTCTTTTCGAAAACACGTGTTTCGAGTTTTACCACACGCGGCCGGCTTACGAATTGGCGGGGGAGGGGAGAATGTGTATTGACATGTAATGCTACGTTCTGAAAGTTGCGATTAGAATACTGTATTGATTTTGTTCTTAAGAATAGGGTTATTTATTGTAATAGCACTTTTTAGACTACAATGCATATAAAATTTGATTGAAGCTTTAAAAAACTATTCTTTTCGTGTCCCAACTCCGAGCATATAGAAACAAATTGCACGCAAACTTTGAAACCAGTGAGCTTGGTCTTAAGCTCTTTAAGCTACGTATATTTATGAATTTAAATGTGCTTATTTTGAATGTATGACTAAAATCTCGTTTGGGAGAAACCGGCGATCATTTATGTAGATGCAAAAGGCTTTTTAAACGAACGTTTTAAATGAACATGCATGACAATAGTTGACACTTGACTCATGACTGACATTTACAAATAAAATTTGACATTCAAAATAAACATAACCAAACATAACCTATCTATTCTATTTTGTAAAAATAAAATGTATTTATAGAAAAGATAGACAACATTAAAAGCAAAAGTGACTTATGTAATCAGAAGTAAATGGACATACGACAAATGAAGTGAAATAATAAAAATGGGAGTACGAGGTTTGACTACTTATATTAATCATAAGGAGCATGCTTTCCTCCAAGACTTTTTGCTCCATGACTGCTGTTTGATTATCGATGGGCACAGCTTATGTGCTCAGTTATACAGACTACTCAACTGCTTTTCTGCCTTCGGCGGAGATTACGACAAATTCTTCAATTATGTCCGAAATTTCTTTAAAAACCTGAGAAAGTGCAACATTACTCCGTACGTTTTATTTGACGGGAGCTACGAGCACAGGAAACTGAGAACTGCCTACAGCAGACTAAGGTCTAAAATCTATGGTGCGTCTAAGCTCGACCCGGTTACTCAGGGAAGCTTACAGATTTTCCCGCTTTTAATAAGGGATGTTTTTATCGAGGCATTAGTAGATATGAATGTGCCATACACAGTGTGTGAATTTGAGGCTGATGATGAGATTGCAGCCATGGCGCGTCACCTCAACTGCCCTGTTCTAAGCTACGACTCGGACTTCTTCATCTACAATGTTTTATACATCCCTTTCAACACTTTAGACTTCAAAGCTAAGCCCATAGAGATAGAAGGCAATAAAACCTTTGTACTAACATGTAAAATCTACAGAGTAGAATACATGGTCAAAAATTTTGGAGGTCTAACAGAAGAATTGCTACCTTTATTGGCAACTTTACTTGGCAATGACTTTGTGCAGAAGAAAGTTTTCAAAAAGTTCTTCTCGCAGCTCAAATTGCCAAAGACTAAAAAGAAGAGCAATGATCAACAGAAATGTATTCATGGGTTATTCCAATGGCTTCAGAATGAAACCTTAGAGACTGCCATAGCCAAAATATTGGGCAGGCTGAAAAAAAGTCAGAAGCAAAGAGTTCTTTATGTAATAAAGAAAAGTATAGACGGGTATCACAGAAAGCAGTGTAGATCATTGAAGTTCTTTGATATAACTCAGGAAAACACCATTGAAGAAGACTGGCAGCTGTCTAAGGATTTTGAAGAAAATATTTTAGCTGAAGAAAATGACACAGAAAATGGTGAAGATGACAAATCTTCGGAGAATGAAGAAGCTTCTTCAGACGATCAAGTTGAAGAGCCTGGAGAAGATGGAGAAGAAGGAGATGAAGAAGAAGAAGAAGAAGTAACTGAAGTTGAAGAAGATCAACTAGTTTTAGGTGTTCCCGAATGGTTTGCAGATGGTATACGCCACAACTGTATCCCAAAAGCATACATCAATCTTTATACTCATCATCTATACTTCTGTTCACCCCAAGCAGAAGATTATTATGATGAAGACTCATTTCTATGTTGCTTACCAATACTGAGATATGCCTTTGATTTGCTCACAGATTTTTCAGAGGAAAAATGTATATACGTCAGCCGGGAAAAAAATACAAGTTATAAAAGGCTGTTTTTAGAAAAAGATATTGCCACAGAAAGACCTTTTGAGATACCATTTTCTGAATTAACAGAGGATCAACTGAAATCATGTTTTTATCATTTTATTAAAGAACATATGAATGATTTAGATTTGAG
The DNA here is from genome assembly GCF_022581195.2 of Helicoverpa zea. Taxonomy (NCBI): domain Eukaryota; kingdom Metazoa; phylum Arthropoda; class Insecta; order Lepidoptera; family Noctuidae; genus Helicoverpa; species Helicoverpa zea. Next base: position 2,241,762 of record NC_061454.1, read on the forward strand.
CTTAATAGAATGTCTTCCATCTAATTTTAAACTGTTTTTTATTGCTATCCTCTGGTGGGTTGCAAAATGCAATGTCCCATTAGGCAATATTCATAGTCTTATAATAGGATTTGTAATGCTAGATGCCATTGACGAAAAAACCGGAACATTCAGAGGGAACTTCCAATTCAATAACAAATACTCCAAAAAGGTTGAAGAATTAAAAAAGAATGCAACCGCATACTCCTTTGATGAGAATGATTTATTCATGAATAAAAACAAAGTGCAATATGAAGACAGTTTGATAGCTGCCCATGTTTTATTAAAACATTTTGAGTTAGATGATAAGATTAAGAAAAAACCTAAAAGTTATGACACAAAGAAAATGCACTCATTTGCTCAATTTCAATGCTGTTTGATGCAAATTAACAGCCTTAACACTTTATGTAGGAATCCATTTGAAAGTACAAAGTACTCAAAAACATTTAACGGTACCTTTGTCTACAATTTAGCCGTCAAATTAGAGACCCAGGTTGACCCAAAGAACTTTTTAGATCAGTACCTGAGAGGTGCAAATTCAGTACTTTTGTACTATAAAAGTTTATGTAGTATTTATGAGAAATGTTCTGAGAAAATGGGTTTAACAACTGCTCAATGGCAAGGAAAAAAGAAAAGGCGAAGAAAGAAAAATACGGAAGAAGATGAAATCAATTTTATTGTGAAAGGATTTGAATCAGAGGTTTTTATTTAAAAAATAAAACGTATTTTTTGTATAACAATTTTTGGTTTTATTTCAATGGGTTATTTACAAACTGAGTACATATATTTGGAATGAGTTTAGAATGTTAAAGATTGTATAAAAATAATTTTACTACAGCTCCAGGACATAGCCTACACTAGAATAATATACATAATTGAGAAAGGAAACACTAAGTGTTTCAAGTAGCTATCTAAAATTATCTACTACGTTATGGACTGTAGTTATGCAGGTAAGTAGTGTGTACCTACTATTTAGACAATTCTCGAAAAATTAAGTGTGCTACTTTTACAATTTAAAATTATTTATAAGGTTTGAACGTCATGGCTGTATGTGAGTACCTATCTAATAAATGCCTTCTAAGCCCGTGTCGATAGCACGTTTTCTTGCATACTCTTATCAAAGAGCAGTCATCAAACTGCGGGTTCCAGGGCCAATACCTGCCGGGCCTGGTAGTTACAAAAAGGGCTCCAAAAGGATAAAAAAAGTGCCACTTGCACATAGTAACTAGATTTAATTTAGGCTTCCAAAAAAATCTCTAAAAAAATTAAATAACTTAAATCCTTATTTCTAAAATAATATTAATCAGTGTATTTTCTTAGTTCCATTAGTGTAAGTTACTTTACTATTTCTATCAGAGACCATGGCGTCTAACTTTTCACCGAACGAATAGAAAGCCATGCCCAGTGCAGCACTGCCCAGGAAATACATGCCTTTTGTCGTCCAACTAACTACATACAGGAATGGGTAAGGCCAGATACCGTATTTAAAGTAAATAACATGAATGTAAACAGCATAAATAGCAGTCAAGAAAATGGCTACAGAAAACCCAGTTTTCCTTGAAGGATAGTTTCTCTTAGTGAGGTATAATTCTACTAAAATAATTGGTAGAATTAGTGTGTGCATGATAAGGTTCAACCACATTGGGAAGATTTTTTCGATTTCATCGCTAGGGAAGATGGCCCTTTTGTCGATTATATAGAAGGTCCAAAATACGAGGACTACGTATAGAGCAGCACTGAGCGTTATGCTGAATAGGATGTCCTTGAACTGACGGATTAGAGGCGGCTTTTTCGTGGCCGAGTTGGTTCCGAAGATGTCATTCAGAAGTGCTACGATGAAGTACACATTTTGCAGTACCTGGAAAGAAGAAAATATTTTTGTTAGTTTAAGAAGTTTTGAGGCAGTCTTTGCTTCGTTCGGAACAACTTTAATATATTTACTGGCCTATATACCTAGGTACAGCGCACGAGCATACGCGCAGACACAGGCTAGGAGCAGAGCCTTATCGTCAGACTAAGAGTGTGGGAATAGGGGTGGACCTGCGTCTGCCGACAGGTTAACCTGCATTTCTCCGAGCAATTTGGGCCCGACCCAAGACTCGAAGGCTACACACCCTAAGCTCGGTGATCGTGCTTGCGACCACCAAAGAACCAGTTAGTGTTTTGTATCTAGGTATTGCTATTTTTTTGTTTTATAATGAGTCTTTTTCCTACATTGCGTACCTCCGTCAACTCATTATCTGCTTAATTTAAGTTAGTAGTTAAACGAGATAATACTTTCTGAATTAATTTTATCGAATCGAACGATACTATTCTTTTATCGATATATGTACGTAAAAATATCTAAAGATGTCTACCTGATGTTGAGTCACGTCATTGAGGCACATAAATATAACTTTTGATAATATGGATTTAAACGGAAGATAGGTGCCTAATTATAATTTCCGCTTTTCACGGAGATAAGGATAGAAAATATAATAAATAAGTAGGTACCTAGGTACCTAAAGAAAATAATGATTGTGGCACATACTTAGGTACCTACGTTCTTAGGTACCTATTTCCTTTTTTTTTTCTTTTTATTTCGGTATTTGTAAAGCCTACTTAATCAATGTGTACCTATCAATTGAGTGCATTCCCATAGATTGGCGTGATTAAGTCTGTCTGCATATTGACCATAGGTATCTACTTCTACTGATAGGCAGTAGGTAGATTGGTTTCAATTGAAGATGCATTAAAGTTACCTAACAACTAGCGAATGTATGAGATCGATAGATATCGGCACTGTCAAATAAAGGGGCATAGTTAGTTATAGCAGGCCTCTGTCACTCGACGTACTTGCGCGCGATAAATGCCTACCGCTCGCTGGGTTACCGGTAGCCCCACGCGGCTCAGGGCTTTCAACCACAGATTATATAATAGTTACTACGTAACAGATAAATCACTCCATACAAAAAGGTCCATACCTACTGTTATAAGCACCTACAAGTTCCCCAACTACCTACAAATTCCTAGCTGCGTTATAAAATGAACCTTAAAAGCTCGAGCGCTTGATTGTTATTCCAATGCGATAGCGCACAGTTCAGTGACCGCAACCGTGCCGTGGCCGTGCTTAGGGTTGCTTCTTACAATTAATTAATATTTAAGTAGGAAAACAAAGTTACGCTTATTTTAAGATAGCCTTTTTTCAAACTGAGTTTTTAAATAAAAAGTAATATCAATAATATTTTTCTTTAGTTAACTATTGTATTGCCAACTAAAATGGAGTGTAGGTACATATTACTAAATATTAACTAATACGTAAGCATAGGTAAATACTTAAGTAAAGCTTTCGTCAAAATCAAAGGCAGTTTCCAACTATTTTTTGAGCACAAGTGCCATACCCCATATGGTACAATTCCGTCGAGTGTTGATACATACCTAAAATTGGTTTCTGCGTAGCGACACGCGTAATGTTCCGAGTCGTCATTAAGTTGGACCAGAACTATACCTACTTACACTCGAGATGTGTTTTGAGCTACAAAACTCACAATACAGTTCATATAACTAAGTAGGTATCTAAAGTAAAATAAGTACCTAATGATCTCTGTTGTTAAAATCATAAAGTAGATAAGTATTAATTTATTAAAAAAAAAATAGAATTACTAGATAAGTTCATAAATAGAAAATGTTTCTAAATCTTACAATAGTCGCATATAAACCAACACAACTCAAAATAATCCATCAGTTTGTTAGGTAGCTTAAAAAACCTAATAAAAACCAACAGCATAACATGCCACGAAATAAAAATAATAATATTGGAACGCGCGCGGCGCGTGTGACTATTGAAAGCCCTGAGCCGCGTGGGGCTACCGGTAACCCAGCGAGCGGTAGGCATTTATCGCTCGCAAGTACGTCGAGTGACAGAGGCCTGCTTTCAACAGTCACACGCGCCGCGCGCGCTCCAATATTATTATTTTTATTTCGTGGCATGTTATGCTGTTGGTTTTTATTAGGTTTTTTAAGCTACCTCACAAACTGATGGATTATTTTGAGTTGTGTTGGTTTATATGCGACTATTGTAAGATTTAGAAACATTTTATATGTATGAGCTTATCTAGTAATTCTATTTTTTTTTAATAAATTAATACTTATCTACTTTATGATTTTAACAACAGAGATCATTAGGTACTTATTTTACTTTAGATACCTACTTAGTTATATGAACTGTATTGTGAGTTTTGTAGCTCAAAACACATCTCGAGTGTAAGTAGGTATAGTTCTGGTCCAACTTAATGACGACTCGGAATATTACGCGTGTCGCTACGCAGAAACCAATTTTAGGTATGTATCAACACTCGACGGAGTTGTACCATATGGGGTATGGCACTTGTGCTCGTAAAATAGTTGGAAACCGCCTTTGATTTTGACGAAAGCTTTACTTAAGTACCTACTTACCTATGCTTACGTATTAGGTAATATTTAGTAATATGTATCCATACTCCATTTTAGGCTATCTTAAAATAAGCGTAACTTTGTTTTCCTACTTAAATATTAATAAATTGTAATTGTTGCGGTCACTGAACTGTGCGCTATCGCATTGGAATAACAATCACGCGCTCGAGCTTTTAAGGTTCATTTTATAAAGCAGCTAGGAATTTGTAGGTAGTTGGGGAACTTGTAGGTGCTTATAATAGTAGGTATGGACTTTTTTGTATGGAGTGATTTATCTGTTACGTAGTAACTATTATATAATCTGTGGTTATAGTTGCATTATCTACTTAGGTACACCTAATGATTATGTATTACGCTGAAAAGCTTTTTGCTTGCTTGAACGTGATTTGAGCAACTGGTCCGATTTGAAAAATTATTTAACTATTAGACATTAACTATGAGACTAACTATAACAAAATCGTGGAAAGTTAGGTTATAGATTCCTTTTATTCCAAGTGTGCAAAGCAGTTCCCATAGGATGCAATTAAAATCCTTAGTGGAGACTGGTTTAAAAATAAGGATACTTTTGTTCCTTTTGTTTAGATATTGGACTTAATTTAACGTTTAAGATTTGAGAGGCGATAAATAAATAAAATAAGAACCAGAAATAATAAATAATTAAAAATATTTTCCGTAAAGTTGGGTCGGTATTAATTTTGACATAAAATTGAAGTTCTTGTAGTTTTACCAGTTCAAATTTAGTTTAGTTAATTTAGAACTAAAGCTCGGTGTCTAATATTGTAAAGTTATTTGGGCTCAATTTAATTTTAAAACTTTGAAAAAAAGAAAACAGTATATTCAGAATAAATGGTCAACAGCAATAATATTACAAAAATAATTTAAATGAAAAGAAATACTTACAACAGTCCAAAATGTGAAGAATATCGCTCGAGCGTTGAATGGTACATTTTCAAATTCTTTCGCCGGGTATGGTATATGCACGTACTTTTGATCATACCATAGCGCGAACGTATATAAACTTACTATCGAAATATGGTATAAAAGTGCCATATTAATTAATTAATTTGAATATAATTTAACGCTTGCAACACTTTATAGGACGTCTGTATTGATCGACGTCGATCGGATCACTGATACAATTTGAATTTGGGACCACGCTTATTTATTTATATTTTTTTCAGTATCAACCCTTATCGCGCGGGCCGATAGTGAGACAAATGTCCGCTATTGGTTATTGTCGCTAGGTTAAATTAAATTATGTCTGCCCTTTTAGTAGGTAACTCCATTGCTTATTTTGTGTGAAACTTTTAAAGTGGTCCATCTCTCAGAAAAGGATTTGCCTGGAGTTAAAGTTCCACAGATCTCGATACTAAATTGATATTGACATAAAAGAGGTAGATATGTACGTAGTTAAGTATGTTGAACTTGTGTTTGTGAAGTTGTAGGGATAACTACATAATTCATAGTAGTACCTACCTGAATGTAGCAGTAAAACGGTCGGTTATATTAAAACATAAAACAAAGTAAGAAGTAGTTTACTATATTAGAATAAATGTAGTTTCGATTACATTTCCATGCGGTTTTCTTAATAAGTTTAATATGTAACTCATTAGGAGTTTTAGAGCTTCTCTACAGTGCAGACTTAACATACGGAAGGAAGTTAGCTCTTCAATGCTTCTGAGAAAGTTTACCTATTTTTAAGGTAGTTGTGAATCCAATCAAACTTTTTAGTCAGAATGATACTGGCCGGATACCAGATCTTTGTAATGTGCGTAAGGAGGTACTAATGTATTATTCCATTTTATTTACTTATGAGCCCGGAAAAGTATCGATCGACAAAACATAATTTTATACCCATTTAACGGAGTTACTACAATAAAATTTCAATAGTCCTCTCAAATACAAAAATGCCGCATGTTTTTTTGTCCAGCCACAGATAACCAAATTCAGAGATAATGCCTGCACCTCCGGTTTCTGGATAAAAAGGTTCAATAAGTCATAGATAGTGATAGTTAAACGATATTATTAATGTTTTTAAAATAAAAAATAAAGCGATAAAGATAGCCGGATGTGTCTGACGACCTATAGTCTGTCTCGAAGTGATATTAGTTTTATAATATTTACGTGATTTTGGAGTTTATGTAATACTTGGGTATCTAATTAGTTGATCTCAGTCGACAGTGATATACCCTCGTGCCTGGGAGGGCACGTAAAGCCGCGTTCCTGAATGCTTCTCAGCAGCAGTCGTTGTTACAATTCCACGTCGGAGGCATCGCGAGGTGATTTAAAACCTGCAGAAAAAGAAGTTGTTCCCCGTATTTAAACCCGAGTGAGGGAACTACTTCACACAGCCGGATGAAAAGTAGCCTATGTTCTTTCTCAGGTTCTAGACCATTTGGCAATGTGGTTCAGTAGTTTTGGTGTGAAAGCCTGACAGACTGACAGTCTGACAAAGTCATTTTGGCATTCATAATAATAGGGTAAGCGTTAAATATTTCGATTGTTTACGTTGCTGCGGGGTCGTTCGAAAGAGATACCGCGGCATTGTTTCACCATTTTCTTCAGAAGGAATCTATGGAACCTATGTTATATTACCTGTGTAAGAAGTTACTTAGTCTGACACTCCGGCTGTAAGGCTGCCACAGGGGTAATTTCATGCATTCCCATTTAAAAAGGCTTTCTTTCTCAGAAAGAAGATTTGTTCTATCATTGTTTACCTGCCTGCATGTTCACCACGCGTGCTCAGATCATATATCGACACCAAGTCCTTCCAACGTCTCTCATCTCTAGTCCAGCGACCTATGTACTTTAAGCACACTTAATATTCAAAACAGGATTATTACAAAAGACTTTGTACCGTCTCCGATTGTTATTTATTTATAGAAGAATGTTCGATAAGAAACCTTTGGACTCCGACGTCCTCAGTGTCCGTTATCTGGGACAAAATAACATTTCGATAATAAATTGCAAGGATTTTATAGTCCAAAGGTTGAGTTTTGTGATAATTTGTACTGAAAATAGGGGAGATAATGGGTGTACTTAGCGAGTACTTAACAGATAAATATTATGTCAAGGAAAATGTTTCTTAAAAACGTGATTTTGTCTGGTTTTCTGTTAGTCATTCTTATCAAAGATTAGTATCAGACCATCACCTGTTGTCTGATAATACGCATTAGGTATTTATAACGATAAATAGCTTCCGCCAGCTGGTCAAACGTAGCCCATAATTATGCAGTTCTGATTTATAAACTGTCATGTTTTGTCAAAATATCTTCTAGCTGTTTGCGCGTGAAGTATTATAGTAACAAATATAGGTACTTTGATACACAGAAACAAACTTTCCCCTTACAATATTATATGCCACTTACTATGAAACTTTTAGTTCTGTTGCCATGGCAACCCTTTACATGACATTTTTAAAGTGGCTTACCGCCAGTTCTTCAACGTATTAAATATTAGGGTTTTTTTTTATAGATTACTAGCTTTCCGCCCGCGGCTTCGCCCGCGTGGAATTCGGTTATATTGCGGTATAAATCACAACTATAAGAAAACTTCTCATTCCCACGGAAAAATCTAAGAAGCGCGATGTAACGCTGGATACGATTAGTTGTTAAACCAAAACTGAATGGTACACTATATTATACGTTTTCCCTTGTGGAGCAAAAACATGCAGATTTTGGGCACTGGAAACCCGGGAACACGCTACATAGAGCTGACCATGCGAAAAACAATGTTTTTCTAAGTGTACTCCAGCAACCCTTAGAGTTTGGCCTTGTGCTTTATTAATGGTCATTGCAAATGAAACCCTTATAGGAAATTGTAGTCTTTTAAATTGAAATGGGTGGTCTGTTGGAATAATCGGAATCCGAGGAATGAGTACACTTTCACCCTTTGCTGCGCCAGTTAAAATAGTGGCTGTAATAATGTTCCACCCAAGCTGAGTGACACGCAGCCTGGTACCATTACACAGTCTAGGGGCATCGAGATTACGCATGAGCATCACCGGTACACCTACTTTTAGTTTTGTTTCGTTTGCAATATATTACCTTGTTTTAAACGACACACAGCGCCATCTACAATCCATCCATCAAGCAAACAATATTTTTGTTTTCCCTCGGGAATATCTATTTTTTTCGGGATAAAAAGTACCCTATTATTTAATCCGGACTTCTAACTTTACGTCTGCAAAATTTCAAAGCAATCGGTTCAGTAGTTACGGCGTGAAAGCGGAACAAACAAACAAACAAACAAACAAACTCACTTTCCGATTTATAATATTAGTAAGGATTTTATTGAATTCAGCGCAAAAAAATGTTTATCATTCCGCCTACAAAATCACGAACTAACAAAACAATATTATAGTTCAATTTAAACACAATCTCAGTTAATACAATCTCCAAATAACAAAATTGACAATTTACTCCATCTTTTTTTTATCTATTTACCTCATTCTTGTCTATGAATCGGAAACAATATTATAGACTAAAGTAAGCCGTGACGGTGTTCCGATGTGGTTAACGTGTAGGTTTATCTTGGACCCATACGGGGCCCGGGGTCCTAAGCTGGGTGCATCACGGCTCAGCACGATGGAGTAGGGTGACCACGTTGCGGGTGATATAGTCTAGGTTTTTTTTAAGTTTATTTGCAAAAGAGATTTTTTTGAGCTTTGTTAGGTATATAAATTCAGAAAGATGTTGTTTGACTAATGAATGTTGTTCTTTAAAAAAAAACCGGCCAAGTCGAGTCGGACTCGTGCACGAAGGGTTCCGTACCATCCAAAGTAATATTCTATATATATTTATGGATATCGAGCAAAAATGAGCAAAAAATCACGTTTGTTGTATGGGAGCCCCCAACTATTTTTTGTTTTTCTAGTTTTCAGTATTTGTTGTTATAGCGGCAACAGAAATACATCATCTGTGAAAATTTCAACTCTCTAGCTATCACGATTCATGAGATACAGCCTGGTGACAGACGGACGGACGGACGGACGGACGGACGGACAGAGGAGCGAAAACAATAGGGTCCCGTTTTACCCTTTGGGTACGGAACCTTAAAAAATTACTAACAGGCTACATACATGTAGTCTTAAGAAATATCTCGAGTTCTATATCCTAGCTTCCTAAACACTAATCATGGTCACCCTACAACCTATTAAACTGAAGCTAAGAAAACAAAGGTATTAAGTTTTCTATTAACCCTCGGCCGCTGGATATTATTGGCAATGATGTCAATCCGGGCTTTAGCGCCGCTGTAAATACATTCGGCTCTTATATTTTGACAGTTTCCATTACTGGGTTATAATGGAAAATTTCTTATATTGTTTAACTATTTGGTTTTGTTGTTTGAAGATGGTTTTATGTGTTAGAAATAGTGGTAATAGTATTTGTTTTTAGTATTGTAGCTTTTCTAATACTGGGGACATGTGGGTGTCCGATTTATTTAAACCTTTGTTATCAGGTAATTATGGCCCATATACTGTAGCCATAGAATCCGTTTCAATTATACCAAGATTATGGTGGACAGAAGAAGAACGTTGGTTCAAGTACCTAAGTTACGCGCAAGAAGCTCAAATCCTAAACAGTCTGCCAATCATCATCCTCCTAGCATTTTTCCCAACCATGTTGGGGTCGGCTTCCAGTCTAACCGGATTCAGCTGAGTACCAGTGCTTTACAAGAAGCGACTACCTATCTGACCTTCTCAACTCAGTTACCCGGGCAACCCGATACCCCTTGATTAGACTGGCGTCACACTTACTGGCTTCTGACTACCCGTAACGACTGCCAAATCCGCCAATCAAGTAAATAGCTGAAAAGACAATATTGCAATATTATAGTAGCTGAACTTTCTACCTAAAATGTCTGGTCTAAATATAAAATACCCAGATAAGTAAGGCAACCAGACAAAAGGCGCAACTTGATTGATAGACCCACCAACCAAGTAAAGAAAAAAAAAAACTAAAAATAGCCCAAAAATCTCCACAATCATCCATCATCTTCGAACTCCGGTGGATATTTTTAGTCTGCGCTGGTTATTTTATATGATTTGCTGAAATAAACGAGCCTATAGATTTCCCTTGAGCGATTGAACCTTAGGTTCCGAATACTTACTTGTAGCATTTTCTATGACCTGAAGTTATTAGGTTGAAATGCTGTATTTATTGTAGTGAGAACTATTATGACGTGAAAAAACGGAGGTATTTCATTGTCAATACCTATGATCGTTGAGGATGTCACTTTGCCGCTGGCTTAGTTAATCAATGAGGTGAAAGCAGTTTAGTTGTTTCTTAGGTCATTATCATCCTTTTCCATCCTACCATCCGTCGTGCCCAAGGGGTAAAACAGGACCCTATTACTAAGACGTCCCTGTGCGTCTGTCTCCAGGCTGTAGATTAGGAAAGGTGATGACAATAATGAAAATAAATCTTTTGAGGGCTTCCTTGAAGTCCTCGAATTCTGTGGTATAGTTGTACAAAAAGGCATCTGAATAACTGACTTTTTACTCTTCATAAATACACCTACATTTTACCCAAACTAAATCTCTTATAAACCCACACGCTCAGACTATAAAATTAATTAATAAACGATTAAAATAACCATGAATACTTAAGCTTTGAACAATTACAGTCGCGTATTAAACATTACTCTTACTTATACAGCTGTGGCGTCGCAGCCTACAGATTACTATTAATATTAAATTTTATGGCGGTGCATCGCTGGAGATTAAAGAGCTCCCCACAGTCTGCAACATGGAACTATGAAGAAGTTTTCAATATCCGTTAAAGAGCAGACATACTATAAATCGATTAAATGTTGATACTTCGGACTTTGGACAGACTTCCGGCCAAAGCACCCATTCTTTTCCACTCGTTCTTCAAAGAGTGTCATGTTTGCCGAGCGAAAGCCTGCAGGGATTGTTTGAAAGAGTTAGCTCGGCCCTGGTGCTTAAGAGCTTATCATTCATACATGCATTGACCAGAGTAATAAAGAAGGCTACAAAGTATTTTTATAAGGCTTTTTCTGGGTGTCAGATCATATTCAGTAGTCAGTGCCATATTAAAGCTCTCACTTGGATCCATTTATTACTGCCTTGACTAACCAGGGTAGATTAGGCCAGATTTAAACGTACCTTCTCCACAAAACTCTCCCCACATTCGTGTGGTCAATAATGAAGCACTCGCCACTTTTTATTTAGCCGCGTTAGACTCGGCTCCGTGCCACTTTTTACCGAATCTCCCACTTTGCGGGGAGTTTCAACGTGAGTGTGACACTTTTTGTGCCCAAAATTAGGTCTTGTCTGCCACTAAAATTAGGCTATAACTTTGCTTTTAAAGCTGGCGACGGTGATTTTGTTATCTTGTTACGGTGATTTTGTAGATATGATAGGTATCTTTATTTTTGAAGATGGAGTTTTTGTCCATACGTCTCCTATTTTTATTTCGAAGTATATATTTATTCGTTTCAGTTAGGCTTTGTTTTATTGTCGTATTTATGATACATAAATTATTGCCAAGTTTTAATGACCCTGTTGATCTAGTTTATAAGCATAAGGTAGATACTATCCATTACTTTTCAAAATGATAAGTTTATAACAATAAAGTTTTTTTTTAATTGCCGGCCGGATTTTTTAAATTTTTTTTTTCAAAATTTTTCGATTTTTAAACACACTGTTCATTTTGGTGCGAAAGGGATGGTACGAAGAACGATTACCTATCTCGTACTTACTCTTGAACAGTGATAACAAAATCACCTTTTAGACTTTGTACCTATAGGACATAATCAAGGTCCACGACGAGATCGTTAACCTCACTACAGCAATAGTGTCGCACTATAAGTATCATGTCGGTATCAACTGTACATATCTACTTGTAAATATTCACCCTTCAGTAGGGAGACTAAGATTTCAGAAAAAATTGTAGATCGGCTTCAGAAAACTTCGTGAAAGGCTATAGTGAACAAAGATTGTAATTAACAATAGATAAAAATATGAACATCCAAATTGTTATTCTTTACCTTTCTGAAGAGTTTTATCTGAGTGAAGTCGGCAAAGACTGGTAAATGGTTACTAGGGTTGAACAATATTGCTCTCCTTTCAATGTCTATATGTATTTTCACATGATATAACAGAAAAACATAGCATTCACTGATCATTAAACAAACTACAGATACCATAATCGAGGATAGTTTTTTTTTTTAATTCAGCTAATGTATTTCTCCAAATTGACAAATCTATATGTATGCAATATGTACCTGTCTTCAAGATACACAAAACATGGTGTCCCTACGGTAAATTCTAAGCATTCGTCTCCTAGCTAAAGCCACGCATTTCTTTGGTTGGTTTAAGTAAAAAAGACGTCATTAGGCTTGGGTTAATGAGAGGAATTTCTATTTGTGGTAAAATTTGCATCGCTCCCTTTTTGAACATTAATAACGAGGCTTTTAGGGGCCCGCAGGTTATTTTCTTTTAGGCCTTTTCACGTTACCTGTGTTGGTTCACCGATATACCTACGTTAAAATAGTTATTTTTCAGTGTTCTGAGAACATTTGTATATCTTGCATTGTTTTACCTACTTAATTTACCATTTGCGACTTTATGTAGATTTAAATTGTTTCAAGTCTTTGAAGTGTCAAGTCAAGAAATCATGTCTGCTATATTCAAGTTTGTAACTTGTAGAAAGTATTTTATAAAAATCAAAAAATAAACATATATAGTGTAAAATCCTTGAAACGTTGTAATGAAGCAAAATCTTATAATTTTCTTCTTTTAACATACCAATATATTGTATTCTCTATTTATTCTATGTAACAACACTTCCCATCCGATCTTCTTGTAAAAATCTTCACGTATACGGAACCACGCTCTGCAAGTTGATTTCGGTCCTGCATAATTATATTTACAGCGGTATTAGTGGGCTTTTCGTGGTATTTTTAACGAAAGTGACCCCGGGACTCGGGGGATTTATTCATTTGCAAAGGAATCAGTTTACGGGTTAAGGACTCCCGTATATTTTTGGGGGAATATTATATTCTTTTGATAATTTTTTGGTTCTGTGTTTTTGGGATGATGTATAAGATGTAAGAAACGTCTATGAAAGTGAAAATGATATATTTTCCTCTCAGAGCTAAATGTGTGGCCTATGAGATATAAGTAATATTCTAGCTTACAGACTTCATAGAGGGGCATAGTTTTTAATGATGTACCATCCTCAAAATCGGTGGTTACTAACTATTGAAATAAAGCAGAATAAAATAATGTGCCTATCTTTTTAGTAAAAACAAACTAACATTTTAAATTACCTTCCAATTTCAACTCTTTCTGACGTTAATTAGATACAGGTATTTTTTAAAGGACAATAACTTTGTGTTACTTACTTTTTACGTTAAAGATTAATCTGAAAACCAAGACACTTCAGCTATGATTACATAATCTTCCAGTTAAATCTTAATGACTGCTATTTAATCTCTGGACTTGATGTCAAAGGAATAATTAAGGAGGTATTTCACTTTGAAATAATAATTTCATGTTCAATATTTAACTGAAGAGTATTTATTTAAGAAATCGGTTTCGATGACTGATTGTATCAGAGTGCTGATTCCGAGTTTTGACAGCATTCGCAACTCGATACGTAATTATAAGTCTATTGAAATAAAGAGTCGAATGCTACGTCACATGAGTTAGGTATTACTTCTTCTTTCATTTTGCCGGTTAATAATGATTACACTCGCAAAAGTGAGCTCAAGTGTAATACGACCAAGTACTGATGACAGTCTTTATTATATAAACAATTCTATGATAAGTGCTACGTGATTCAATGGTATGGTAATCTTCGCATCGAAAAAATTAACTTGCAAAACTCGCACTAGGCACTCAGGTATCTATGTTTTATCTCACAAAAGCGGGTGAGCCAAAAATGTGTGCGTAAATGTCCATACTCTGTCTTTGTATGCGTAAGTATGGGAGCGCTCATTATTGGTCGAATCGCTAAGTCATACATACACACATAAGATTTTTTTGTTTGTAAAGGCCTAAGGCTCCAAAACTACGGAATCGATTTTAAAAATTCTTTCACTGTTGGAAAGCTACCCTCTTCCCGCGTAACATAGGCTATATATAACCACCCAGGCCGTCGACTGTACTTCTTCTGTCTAGTAGAACAAAATGTCCCATTAGTTCTACTGCAAATGTTCAGTGGAACTAGTGGGAATACCAATAAAAACCATAATTCCCACTAGTTCTACTATTTTGTTACACCTCAAATAGTAGAACTAGTGGGAAAAAAAGTTCCCATTAGTTCTACGGTAGAACTAAGCAGTAGAACTAGTGGGAACAAACCCTTTGTTTTGCTGAAAGTTTTATGACTTTCTTTGTAGAAGAATTAGGTATACATTGTCTGTAGTCAGTGTGATCATCACGAAAAGACCTTTACAGGGTTAAGTATGACTTCTATTATATAATAGGTTTAAGGCACCCACCCAAAGAAAGGTCCCATTGTTCAAACGATTACTAGGGCAGGCCAAACTTGGGCTGTGGTCGGTAACTAATCTAGTGGAATGCCGACAATTTGCGCACCCCCAATTAATATAAACTTTAGGGTGTCTAATTTGAGAACCATTTTGTATTGTTATGGGTTACGTAGGTTTTTGAAGTGTGTGTAAGAAGTTCTGATGGATGGTTTCAGGATCTTTGCAATCTGTCTAGCCTTTTCCCAACTATGTTGGGGTCGGCTTCCAGCCTAACCGAATGCAGCTGAGTACCAGTGTTTTCCCAAGGTACGGCTGCCTATCTGACCTCCTCAACCCAGTTACACGGCCAACCTAATATCCCATGGTATAACTGGTTGACAGACTTACTGGCTTCTGACTATCTGTAACGACTGCCAAATATGTTCAATGACAGTCGGGACGTACAGTTTAATGGTTTTTTGCAAGTTTTACCTAATTGCTATAGCCTAAGATTTTTTAAGCACTTACAACCACCTTTTGATTTTTATTGAATTATTTTAGATAGCGTTTTAGCCGCCTGTAAAAACCTGTATGTTACTCTGAAGATGTGATTACCAAGTCTCATCAAAATTCGCCGTTCAGGAGTTTTAGAACATCCACATATGTAACCATTGTAGCAACCAAGCAGATAAAAAGTTATACAAATCTAAACGCGTTTAATGCTAGCTAAGTAAGTATAATATTACACGGAAAGATTAATTATTCCATTCAATGTGACATGAATATTCACTGAGGATAATTAGAAATGAACCGCCTGGTTCCGGGTTTGCAAATAATTCTGTGTTCAGCTGTCGCATTTGAGTTATTGTTTGGTCATATTTCCCTTTTTTTGAAAATTAGAAAAAGTGGATGCTATGATATGTTTAGATAAAAAAACGCGGGGCTATAGTTATACTTACTTAGTCTAAATTCGTTGCTAGTTGTGCTATTTTAATAGTATGTATTCGAGCTTTCTTCTCATATTCGATATTTTTAAATTAGTGACAGAGAAGCTGGGAGTAAAATGAGTGGTAGAATTAAAGATCCCAAAAAGAGTCTCATCAAATTGCGGTAGTAAGCAATATTATTCATCTTTTTTGTAATAACCTAATTATGTATCTATTAATTTGAAAACAACTGAACAAAAATCTTTCTAATGCTTTGAATTGATTCTCGGGAGCCAGTGTACACTATATTTACTAAGTATTGTTTACCTTCGTATGTTTCATTCATTCACTTTAATTAACATAAAACATTAACAATACAAGAAACCTTTTTCGTACTATAAATATGAAATGATTACATCGCGTTTAAAACCGCAGTTTCCTTCGTCCAATGGAACCACTTGTGGACGGCTGTCTTGCCTCTGGTGAAATAATACAGATTTATTATGTATAATGGCTGAAAAAGGGAAAAGTATTTCTTGAATAAAAGTTGAGATTTGAGATTGCTAGAAGTTACGGGTAGAAATTACAACTGTATTTATCTACAAGACAGTTTCATGTGAATAATATTTGATTTAATTGGGCCGGACAGGTAACTAGGTTGAGGAGATCAGACAGGCAGTCTCTCCATGTAAAAACTGGTCCGAATCCGGGTTGACATAAAAATGACCCCAATATACATATTTGGTAAAAGCCCTGCAAATTATTACATTATATCCTCTTGATTTTTGATTTTGATATAATAGCCTCCTAGTTCCTGTTTTTTTTATCTGAAGCTTTCATAAAACAATTTAAAAATATTCTAAATTCTAAAAATGTTTACCAAACAACGCCTTTGTTTGTTTTGAAACACGGAAGAAGGAAAGATTTTTGAAAACAATCACTTCCTTGCGACAAAAATAACTTTCAGTAAGCCAGCTTAACCCTACTTAAATTGACGTAGAAAAGTTAAATTTTACACGTGTAACTGCTTTCTAATAAAGATCTTAAAATGTCAAGTTCTCTTCAAAATAATAATCTCGTTAACCTTTTAACAATCCCCGGTAAATTAGCCCTTTCTTGACAGCCCATTTTAAGTGTTTTGAAAACCGTACTTAGAAATATTATATTTTCGAAAATAACTGTGGAGCAACACACTTGAGTAAAAATGCAATTACGTTAAAAGGGCTAAACCGATTAGGATGAAGTTTGAAACAGATACAGATGGTACTTTGAAGACGAAGAGGTATAGACCATTTACTCTAGGGTATAATATTATAATCATGCTAAAACCGCTAAATCGATTGAGATGAAATGTGACACAGGTATAGATGGTACTCGGGAGACGAATATAGACTACTTATTCTAGGGTATAAATCGATTGAGATAAAATTTGGCACATATTAATTGGTGCTCTTGCCAAATATAGGCTATTATTAGTACTGAAAAAATATAGCTATTATAAGCCTGTAAAAACTTCTTAAGGTGGAAATATTTCCCGGCCCATAGAGCAAAATATAGAGCATGTAAGCTGTCCATAGATAAAGGGTGCTCCGTAGTGAGTCTTTACCTATGTATGTAGTTTGCATTGCGCCTCTACGAAACATAGAGTAGGGAGGAAGTACAGAGGTTGCATTTTTTTATTCATTTGTAACTTGTTCTTTTCAAGACGCCTGTCTTCTGTGTTGTGTTGGTTCAAAAAAGTGAAAGAATTTTTAAATCGGTTTTGTAGTTTTGGAACCCATAGGCAAATAAAAAATCTTTTTAAAATTTCACCTTTAGATACTCAGCTTTTTTCCGGGGCTGCGGAATAGTTCGCGTAAGTTACCGCAGCCCTGGTAACTACATGAAGGGCTTAAGGAACAGTGCAGGTTTAAGTCAGTACGAGTCTGACACTCCTTCACGCTCACGCAATTTGATGATATCCCATAAAAAAGATACTCAGTCTATTTTTGGTGTGAAGAAAAACATCTTTAGGAAAACTGGATTTTAAAGTCTGAAATCGGAAAACCGCCTTGAGCAAGCGTGGTGATGATTGTTAATCTCGTTCCTTCTCTGTATGAGAAGAGACCTATGCCCTACCTATACTGAGGGACAAAAAAGACTAATAATGATGAAGTCTAATCAAACTTAAACAGAAACCTCTGTGCCAAACTACTCTGTGCGCGAAGAAGGTCCCAGTAACGAGGTATTCAGAACCTGCCTTTCTATTGCCTTTGAATATCGACAAGCACACACACATACACATAATCATAGCAACAACATGTGTTACATACATTATGTTTGCCTGTTTATAAGCTACAGGTACTTAAATTAGCTTCATTGTATGGTGAAACAGTAAAAATTGTGTCACGCTTAAATTATTCGAAAGGGACCGATAAAATGTAGATCCCGGCTGTCATTTGAACATTTTTGGCAGTCGTTATGGGTAGTCAGTCAGTCAGAAGCCAGGTTTACATTGGGGTCATGGGTTGCCCGAGTAGCTGGGTTGAGGAGGTCAGATAGGCAGTTGCTTCTTGTAAAACAATGATACTCAGTTTTGATTAGAATCTGACCCCGACACAGTTGGAAATAGGTTTAATAACCATAATAACACTGTGCAGACTTCTTTACGTTTAAAAACCTTTTGATATGGACACTGGACAGTCTATGCACTTATTTTTATATACCGGTAACAATAAAACCATCTCACAAAACCTAAAAGTACTACCGAAAATGTAAAGAAGTTTCGTACACGAAAATAAAATTTCACAGCCCGTCTTAATTTGCAAAACGTAGACAAATTATTTATAATTTCCGCGCATTTAAAAGGAAAGTGTAATTATTTAAATTATTGTAGAAACTTTCTTTAATAACACGTTTACACTCGACGATCTTAAATAAAATGGCGGAAGGAATAATTAGATTATAAATTAAAATGTATAATTTTATGACCGTTTTGTTCATTTTCCTCAATAAATCATAATAAAAATGATTTAGATGCCAATTTGTTGAAAACCTTAATGGTGTAAAAAGTACGGTAAATTATACGCTATGGTAAATATTAAATATTATGGTTTTAATGTGACCCCTATCTAAGAGTAAAGATTTTTTAAAATTTGTTTACCATTTTTTTCATTGCTATTTATTATCTATTTTTTCCTGATGAAAACACAGATTACAGAATACATGCATACTGGAAATGCTTTTGTCAAAATTAGTCCTATCGAATGTTTTGTGCAGCTATCAATTTTCAAGGGATGATAGCGTATTTTGTACTAACTGACAGAATTGTTAACTTTACAAAAAAAGAGTCAGACCGTAGGTACATAGATTGATAAAAAAGTACGGAAAAATTGATTTATTTTTCTTTAAAACGTTTTTAAAAATGCCTCAAATATACATAAACATTTATAAAGCAATTTTATAAATGAATCCTTTCGCCATTAATATGACAGTTTCGGTTTATTGGACGAGTAACCGCAGACAATAGACGCCTGACAAGATTCCCTGAATTAATATCAATGTCAATAACAACGCTGTCAGGCTTTATTGTAAAGTTTATGAATTTCTGAATTTAATTAAGCTTTTCCTGGTTTTATTGTGGAACTTTAGTGTTTGGACCCTGTTGTTTTAATAATTTTATTCATTTATTATGGTGTCGTTTGGAGTAACATTATTAAATGTTCAATAGTTAAGGCGTAAAAGTGCAACAAACGCACAGGCAGACAGATAGAGTTACTTTCGTATTTACGATGCTATGTGGATATATTAATTTTTCAATATAATATAAGGATGTAATTTTCGGGGGTTTTGTATTCCTCGCTTTTTCGCAGAATATACAAAATAAACCGTCCAAAAGTCATAGGCAACGAACGGATATTTTAATATTTAATTTTTATTCTCATAAGTCGTGTCGTAATCGTATCGTCTACTATAAATAGAATTTCTTGCTTATCCTACTGCCCGTTCCGAAGTTTTCTTCGCAGATTTTTTATTGTTATATATTTAAATATATCAACCAAAACTGTCATAAAAGGGAAATGATGTTCCCGTAACTTTGACATGAGAGCAGTTTTTTTAAACAGCTTTTTTATTGTTATCAATGTATTCAGGGTCGGATTTAGGTCATTTTAATTTAATATTTAGGAATATTTTTGTGGCATTTAAAAACTTATTTATAACTTGCAATTAAAGACGCAATTAAAAAATCAATTCCAATACCTACTTGGAAAACGAGACAATAAAAACAGGTAGGTAGAGGAATAACTTACTTATAAAAGTAGGAATTAGCTTGAATGCAACTACATAAAAGTGAGAAAATGCTAAAATTCCACTGTACTTTATCAAAAAACTTCTCAACATCCGCCAATAAATTAAGCAAGCTACGACAAAGTTTAAAGTATCATTTTTATAATTGCACAGTTCAAAACAGTCATTAAAATGAACAACACTTTGTTCCCGCTTTTGTTTTGTTTAATTGTTAAAGAGTTTATTTATTGCTTGAGTCCAGTCCTGGCTCGCTATCTCTTCTTAAAACATCTGTTTTTGTTATACAATGCGATATTTTACTACAGAAGAAAAGAAAAGGTGTACCTAGTTGCTTTTTGAATAACTTTGCAAAGTCAAAGTCAAATTCATTTATTGAAATTAGGCTTATTAAATGAGCACTATTTCCAACGTCAGATTGCGTAGGACAGCACCCCCAAAATGCCCCCCTTTCACCGCTTCCTAGTGTTGGGAAGAAGAAACAGTGATGAACAAACTGTTTTACGTAGTAGTTTGCTGTTTTACTCATTAACCTTTTTTTTATTTTTTCAATATTATTTTTAATTTGTTTTGTAAATATGATTGTACGAGCTAATCTCGATGTCTTGCAGTGTTAGTTAGCCCATTTATCGAGAATTATGGACTATTTTTAACAGAATACTTGAAGTAGTCGCCACGGGACGCGATTTAAACCACTGACAGAGCTAGATTTTATGTATTAGAAGATAAACTGAAGTTAACAAATATAAAAAATACCATATTTTAAAAACCAGAATAAAATATAAAACTGCTCATCTTTTGCACCTAACTGAGCAGTAACAAGGCAGACAAAATGTTTACAATTAAAAAAAAGGTATTCTATTTATAACTGTTACAGACCTTTTTCAAAGTTTTCCGCGTGAAACAAGGCTCTGAAGCGTCGCCCCAGGCTTTGTTTTACATCGCTGTTGCATCTAAACAGAGAGCAAAGTTTCAGGTTTTTATCATTTTTCTTATAATTTTTATTAAATCCTTTTTTCTGTTGCGGTGATGTTGGCAGCGCTGTGAAATTTCATTAATAGTTTATAGGTTGTTCTTTTTTGTTTTTAAGTTTCGAATTGACGGGTTCTCAAATGCAGGGTTACCTGGTAATTCATTATTTTTTTATTTTTGACCGACTCCAAGAAAAGGAGGTCAACTGTAGGTGTGTGTACGTATGTTTTTGTGTTATTACTTATCTCACGTTTTGCCGAAGCGATTCTGATGCTGTTTTCAGCATAGTAATTTTCAAATTTAGGAAAGGGGTTTCTACATTAAGTCGGTTTAATTTGCTTGTAAAATTTTTAGGTTAGGTGCTTTAACCTTTTAAATATGGGATTCTGGAATCCCATATGGACTGGATGGTTGAGTCAACAAGAAATCAGTCAGTTCGTGTAATAAATACAAAAATAAACCTGCCCAAAAGCGTGTGTCTATAGACAATTTTTAAAGTATCTTTTATACCTTTTTTATCCAAAAAACTGCACCTTTGCCGGTCAGTAAATACGGAACGCATATCGCACGGCCGTCGTGCGGGCCCCGCATCGCAATTTATGGCAACACAAATATTTGACGCAGAGCTACAGGCCGTTCTCACAGGGCAATTTATTTACACTGTATGGAAACTAGTGTGCACTCACTGAGTAATGGCGGGAATTCTGTTCTCTATGTTCATTTTTTTGCAGTTATAAAGAAGATTAAATGGTGTTGTTTGTATTTTTCTTATTAGTTTTCACCTACGGGAACCGGTAGTAGTAGTGGGACATCCTCTGCGCAGTGGTTCAAAATAAAAAGGCGAGCAGTTAATATTTCCCGATATACATATCTTTAACATCTGTTATCTATTCAGATCGGTACAGCAGTTCCTTTTTTTTGTGATGCGAAATCATCAAAAAACTCCTCCCGCTGTGGGTACAGTGTGATTGAGTGTCAAACTCTTACTGACTAAAACCCAAAATGTTCCTTCTTAAGTTATACCAAGGCCGCGGTAACTCATTCGAACAATCCCGCAGCCCCGAGATAATATAATATTCCCTCACTCTAAGTTTCTATTCTATTATTGAGACGACCTCGATGGCGCAATGCTCACCATGCCGGACTGCCGAACCTGAGGGTTCGATTCCCGGTTCGGTCGACATTTGTGTGATGAGCATGCTTGTTGGCCGTGGTCTGGGTGTTATGATATGTATTTATAAATATGTATATATGTAGCTACATGTAGTTTATCAGTTGTGTTAGCACCCATAACACAAGTTAATTAATAACTTACCATGGGGCTAACCGACCGTGTGTGAAAAAGTGTCCCGACATTATTTTTATTTATTTATATTTATTTTATTAACCTTACCTATCCTAAAATAAGTATAGTACACTTTTTTTTCCGACGTCAAAAATCATCAAATGACCCTTCCCGCTGTGGGTTAGCAGCGGTGAGGGAGTGTCAGACTCTTACTGACTAAAGACCGTCGTGTTCCGTCGTAGGCCTTCTATGTACCTGGGCCGCGGTATCTCTTTCGAACAATCCCGCAGCCTAGTAAAGTACACCTTATTCAACTATTTAGAGGCATAGCGCCTATAAGGTGATGAGCAGTAAACTCCATGTATGAAAGTTCAGTGACGCATGAAGATAAGGTTTCAGGCTTTCAGGCGCTTTAACCCTTTTACTGCACCTTTCAGCTGAAATAATTGCTGTGACGGGTAATATATTAATTATTTACTAAGGTTGGTTTAAAATGGTGTATTATACTTTTATCTAATACTAGCTATTCCACGTGGTTTTATCCGCATCACGGGAAACTTCTTCCCGTACCAGAACAAAGTATAGCCTATATTACTCGGGAAAAGTCTAGCTTCCAACAGCAAAAGAACTTTTCAGAAAGGTTCAGTAGTTTCGGAGCCTTTAGAGAAGAAACAAACAAAAAAAGTCTATTATATTAGTATAGATTATTATGGACTTGTTTTTACCTGCGCAGATAGGACAAAAGTCCTATATAACATGGAACAATATTGTAACAGACTTGTCACTTCCAGTTCTATACTAACACATCCATTTATATATCCAAACTAATATTATAAATGCGAAAGTAACTCTGTCTGTCTGTCTGTCTTTCTGTCTGTCTGTCTGTCTTTTCTTCACGCCTAAACTACTGAACCGATTTGTGTGAAATTTGGTACAGACATAGTTTGAAATTTGAGAAAGGACATAGGATAGTTTTTATTACAAAAAATAAAAATAAAAAATAAAATTTATTACGGACATACAGTGCCATCTATTGGTCAAATGTCGAGCTGTTCCTATGCTCCGTAGATAGATGGCGTTAATCGCGCAATGGTGTCATTACACGTGTTCGGTTCATGTTATTGTTTTAATTCATCCTGCGGGAGCGGGAACTTCTCAAAAATCCCGCGAGATCGGAAACTATGTGGGTAAAACCAAAAATCTGCCGGAAGTCACTATTCCACGCGAACGAAGTCGCGGGCAAAAGCTAGTAGCATATATTTATACATTAGCAATACACGTACCTATAACAAAAGAAAACGATTGATAAAACACATCTCTACGAAATTCTATCTTAAGTCTTAGAGCATAGAGTTTAAATTGCAACGGTGCTCCTATTACAGCCGATAAAAAAAAAAAAACTATTGACAAACGCAACTACAAAATTCTATCTTAAGTCGTAAGACATACAGTTCAAATTGCTACGGTTCAATTTTCCAATACACCTGTTGTTTCGTTTTCTCAAGTTTAAACACTAACAAGCCTAGTCTAGACTTTAGATATATCTATGATTTGTTGGCGAACAATTTTCTACGATTTTCTTTGTTCAAGACTTACCTTTATTTGAGGGAAAATTGAAAATGTTACCATATTTTCTAAGAGTTAACTAACTCATGAATTTGAACGAGTTTTCTCTAAAGACCAACTTTGTTTACTTTCCTTTTTATTTTCTGTTGGTATTAAAGGAACAATCTGAAACTGACTGAAATTAAAAAAAAACTTTTTTACAAAAAAATTAAACCGACTTCCCAAAACACTAAAAAGCAAAAAAAAACTATTTTTAGGTGCATCGGCCTAGAATTCGGTGTCTAATGGATGTTACTAAGTTAATTTTGCCACCGACTTCTAGGCCGATGCACCTAAAAATAGTTTTTTTTTGCTTTTTAGTGTTTTGGGAAGTCGGTTTAATTTTTTTGTAAAAAAGTTTTTTATTTAAAGCTTTTCAGTGATACGTATAGTTGTCACTATCCATACAAGTGGGAAGTTCTCATCAATACAAAGAATATAAGTCCAAATACGAGGTATTTTACATATTCAGTTGTCGAGTTCCCTCGACTTTCTCTGGTCTCCATCATCAGGTCAGCTTCAAACCTTCACTGTTGCAAAGGTCTTGTCAATACAAATAATTTAAGCCCAAACACGAGGTAGTTTACATATTCAGCTGTCGAGTTCCCTCGACCCTCTCTGGTTTTCATCACCAGATCAGCTCCAAATCTTCACTGTTGAATAGTGCTTTTAGGCGTACACTTGAGTATCAAGTTTTTACCCTATGTATGCCTACAACTTTCGAAGGTTGCCCTCGATTTCTCAGGGTTTCCATCATCAGATCCTGACCTGATGACTATGGGACCAACTGGCAGCTATTCCGAGTCGAACAAAAAAAGAATCACGTAAATCGGTCCATAAACCTCGGAGTAATCGATGTACATACATAGAAAAAAAAATATATATATATACCGGCCGAATTGATAACCTCCTCCTTTTTGGGAAGTCGGTTAATGATAGAAGCAATTATATTTGCCAAAGGTGTAAGTACCTAGATACTATTTTAGAAAAGGGCTTAATAAATGAAAGGGATAATAATATTACTAAATAAGGGCAAATGACTCTTGGTAGAAAATGTCAATAAATACCCTAAAAGAAAAACAAAGGATTCGTCCTTTTTAGACAAGTTAAATATTTTCCACACAAAAAAGCAATATAATATATATACAATATAACAATATATTCATAATCAAACCCAAATTACCACATAAAACACAACACATCTATAATATTTAAAATTATATTCAATGTCGAAACTCGAAGTAAGATATATTATAGGGTGTCCATGAATTATTCAACAGGTAACCACGCTACTGTTTCCTATGTACAAACGAAACTGCCTACGGAAGTGCTGCCATCTTGCGATAGCATTCCGTACTTGTATTTCGGTAATATATGGCCACCCTAATTGATTTATAGACAGCAGTTTTGGGACTAAAAAGTCTGGTTGCTGAAATTTATATTAGGTAACATTTTAGGCTCAGTTGGGTAGAAAAAGTTTTGCTAAGTACGTCAGAATTTTTGTTAGTGTATGATTTATTTTTCTTTTGTCAAGTTTTAAGTTTTCGTGTATTTTGTGGTGGTTAGTTTTCGTGTAACAAATTGTAGTTTTTGTAAAATAGAGCTGTAAGTACTTATGATTATAGATACTTGAATCCGGCGAATGGGTAGTTTTCGTGTATCAATTAGTATGATTTATTGTATAGAAGTATATAGTATTATAAAGTATATTGAATTCGCTAATTGTGTATGTATCATTAGCTAATTCTGTATGTATAGGTACTTATTGTATGCCTTATTTTCAACCACAATTTAAGGGTGCGTCCACATCTGGCGAATGCGCCGCGAATGCGCAGCACGCGAGCCGATCGCGAGCTGTCCGCGAGCTGCGCGCGTGCAGTCACTGCAATAGTTCGGTGCGCCTCTTTAGCGCAACTCACGCAAGGCTCGTATAGAGCGCGCGAGCGGCGCGCGATCTGCGCGCAATCAGTTCTCGCCCTTAGGGTGCGTCCACATCTGGCGAATGCGCCGCGAATGCGCAGCACGCGAGCCGATCGCGAGCTGTCCGCGAGCTGCGCGCGTGCATTTTTGTTCGTGCGCCGCTTCTGCGCCTCCCGCGCGCAGCTCGCGCGCGACCTAAGCGCCGCACGCGAGCGGCGCGCAGGCGGCGCGCGACGTCTGACATCTTCGATAGTACTGAGCCAATATACGGAACTGTAAGGGCGAGAACTGATTGCGCGCAGATCGCGCGCCGCTCGCGCGCTCTATACGAGCCTTGCGTGAGTTGCGCTAAAGAGACGCACCGAACTATTGCAGTGACTGCACGCGCGCAGCTCGCGGACAGCTCGCGATCGGCTCGCGTGCTGCGCATTCGCGGCGCATTCGCCAGATGTGGACGCACCCTTACAGTTCCGTATATTGGCTCAGTACTATCGAAGATGTCAGACGTCGCGCGCCGCCTGCGCGCCGCTCGCGTGCGGCGCTTAGGTCGCGCGCGAGCTGCGCGCGGGAGGCGCAGAAGCGGCGCACGAACAAAAATGCACGCGCGCAGCTCGCGGACAGCTCGCGATCGGCTCGCGTGCTGCGCATTCGCGGCGCATTCGCCAGATGTGGACGCACCCTGATACGTATGAAAAAATATGTCGAAAGTTTCCCTTCATTTGACCTATATTGTAATTACCCCTTTTTACCTTCATAACATCCCTCATGGGTAAAAGGGGTGGCTGACAAGGTAAGATTGATTGAAGAGCTTTCCCTTGCTTAAAGAGCTCTATATAATTTTATACTATCAAGCAAGAATTACCACAAAGCATTATCCTACCATAAAAAAAAACCGCGCCCAAATTGTTAGCTTTTTCGTAGGTATTATTAAAACAAAAGCCGCAATTTTTTACACGAAATGTCCGAAGAAAGTAATTAAAATATGGCCACCCGAGCCAAAGCAAAGCCGGTAAACAAATTGTAGTCATTTACAAAACTGTTTAACGGACAATGTACAAATTGTCTAAACGGACGGATATAGGCTTTCTAATAGCCAGATGGTAATTTCCAGCAATAACCGGGTAAAGTGCGAAGTTTTAGCTGGTAATTGCGTAATTGCTTTGTTTTAATGTTATTTGATTGTTAAGTTTGTATACAATGGATATAACATTATACCACGTACTGCTGTATCTTAGAAAACCTTATTATACTTCGGCCGTTCAGAGAATGCGTTCCTGACACCTATCAGTTAGTCACGACTAGTGATGGGCACAACATAACACTGAGTTCGTTACCGTTCCTTCAAAATGAACCGCCGCATTATTTTAAGATTATTTTCGTTTTAAATTGGCGGAATCATTTGTTTTATATTTTAGTTATTTAAGTGGAAACCAAAAAAAGGTAATATTCATATAATAAAATTGTTTTATTTATTCTTTGTTACAAGTACATTGAATTGAATGTGCGAACAGAATATTAATCAGACTCCGATTTGCTTGAGGAGGTGGTGTCTTCATCATCATCTTCGCCTACATGTATAATTATATTATTATCAATAACAGAATCAATCCTGATATCTCGGTCTAACAAAAGCCGGGTAATCAAATAAAAACAGATCGAAAACACTTGAAAAACGTGGTCTATGCGCACGAAACGACAACGGACGACTGTTTTAGCGTCACAAAATGGCGGCCCATAACGCCATTTGGGGTTACCATTTTTAATCTAAGTATAAAAATGCGGTTTGGTCATAGTTTTATTTTTATATTTCATAAACGTTATAATTAAGTCTTATAGTCCATTATTTTCCAATTCTTAAAAAGAAAATCAAAACGTATTATTTTATATTATAACTGTATAAGAACAGATTACGATACTTGCCTGTTATTTTTAGCACAGCACTACAAAATATAAACCGCTGACATAACCTTGTATAGTTCGGCCATTCAGAGAATGCGTTCCTGACACGTCGCGATTGAACTGACGACGTAACTTTGCAATGGCGTTGCAGTTACGATAAAAATATTTTTGCTGGTTGTTTACCGTTTTAACAATTGAGGAGCATTAAAACAACATTATTATATCAATAATCAATGAATGTTATTACGTCGTCAGTTCAATCGCGACGTGTCAGGAACGCATTCTCTGAATGGCCGAACTATAATAGCGCAGTATAGATTTAGAAAAATATTGTTTACCAAGTTATTTGACACTCAGTTTGGCACAAAATTATAACATTCATTGATTATTGATATAATAATGTTGTTTTAATGCTCCTCAATTGTTAAAACGGTAAACAACCAGCAAAAATATTTTTATCGTAACTGCAACGCCATTGCAAAGTTACGTCGTCAGTTCAATCGCGACGTGTCAGGAACGCATTCTCTGAATGGCCGAACTATAATTGAGAGAACTTCTCGCAACCGAGTAAAAGGTAACCATGCCCTTTGTCACGCTCTAAAATATCAGTGTATCAAAGTTCATTTAAAACGGTTCAGTAGTTAGGCGTGAAAGAGCGATAGACAGACATAAATGAAATTCCCATTTATAATATTAGTCCGACCCAACATTATTCGCAAGAAAACCTCCAAGATTAAACAGGACAAGCCAGTTTCAGAAATTCAAACAGACCAGTTCTAGTTGAAAACAAAACAAGAACAAAAACAAAACTGGGCACAGTTGCGAAAATATATTGAAAACTGTTGCAAAGTTCCAAGTGCATGGAGAACAAAATGACTAGCGAAGGTGCCATAACGGAAAATCACCTAAGAAAGTAGCGCGCCAACATGCGGGTGAGCGAGGAACGTTACTGTATAGTTATCGGCACGAATCTTGAGCTCTGACCTTCACCTGCGCAGAAGTAATTTATTGGGTCCCTTTTGTGGTATGAAGTGAGGCGCGGGGGCGGGCTAAGGCGGTGATTGGCCCGCAGTGCATCGCGTCATAGCCGGCACTCGGGATTGGTTCTTTGCTAATAAATCACTTCTGCGCAGACGTAGGTCAGAGCTCAAGATTCGTGCCGATAACTATACTGTCTTCGCCTTTACACGCCTTGTTTGGACCCGACCATTTTTTGTCATACCAAAAATCGTTGATAGATGTCTCAAAGAACACGACCGCCTCTTTACTTCACTCGTAACTGATCGTTTTGGTCATGTCCGCCGTATGAATTTGAGGTAAAAGAAGACGCCTGACCTTCTTGCATTATGGTATCTCTACTCATCTTTGCTTACTCCGTGTTGAAGTGCAACTAGTTTCTAACAGAACAGCTGTAGTGTCTTTTTGTGTGTCACCGAGCACGGACTTGTGTTGAATTAATTAATATAAAGCGATTTTTTTGTTGTAATGTTGGTACAAGAGTTTCTATGTTTCGGAAGGCACGTTAAACTGTAGGTGCCGGTTATCATTGAACATCTTTGGCAGTCGTTACGGGTTGTCAGAAGTCAGTAAGACAACCAGTTTCGCTTATGGATAGTGGGAACATTTTATTTTGTTTTAATCCCGTGTTGACCTCATAAGTATCTAAGTAGGAATTGAAAAGTGTGTTTTAATCAGCTTTAAAATTAAGTACACAAATTCTCAATGAGTAAATACTGAGGCTCAAGTTCATTGACAACATAAACGTCTGTTTTTCTTTAAAATAACTCTTTAGTTTGAACATTGAATTGATTGTAAAAATTCTTAGTAAAGAGTTGTTTTAAGAAAACCTACGGTCGAATTGAGAACCTCCTCCCTTTTGAAGTCGGTTAAAGATTGACGTTTATGTTAGTGAGCTTGGGTGTGTGCCCTGTGCATGTCTTGTTTTTGTTTAAATTAAATATGAATGAAAACTTTATCGAAAAATTCCCTAACAAAAACAAAACTGGGCACAGTTGTGAACATATATTGAAAACTGTTGCAAAGTTGCAAGTGCAACTAGTTTCTAACAGAACAGCTGTAGTGTCTTTTCACCGAGTCATGTCACCGAGCACGGACTTGTGTTGAATTCATTAATATAAAGCGAAATGCTTTTTTCGTATTTTTTTGTCGAGATGGGATATCTGGCGAAGTTATTTTCTATAGGTAGGGTGTTAAATTCGATTTTATTTTGTTTAAAGCCTGACTTTGCCGCGTATGTACCTCAGTGAGAAGCAAAAAGAAGCATGGCGTTGCATTATGTTTAAACATTGTTTAAATGAAACCGCAGATAGTTTGAAAAAAAAAAAACTGGAAATGTCCATTACATACTCGATGGTCGTAAAAAATATTAGGTACCTACATTCTACAATTATTTAATACGGGTTGGAAACTCGTATATACTCGCCACTTCGCCCACATGGTGTGTTCATAAGTAGTAGCGCCTTATCCAAGGTGTCACCTATCTACATACCAAATTTCAACCCAATCGGTCAAGCGGTTATTGCGTGAAAGAATAACAAACATACATACCTACATGCATGCTCAAAAACTTTCACATTTATAATATTATTAGGATTAGGTTCCAGTTCTGAATCTATCAGGAACCTAAACCAAGGAGCGATTTCACATGGGACTAGGCCAAGCAAAGGAAATTATCGCAAACTGCCACAATGCAGGCGAAGTTAAATCGACCACAGTTTGCACAAGGCGGATAGTTTGAGGTTCAATGCAAACTCACGGATTCCTCTGTTAAATGGTATTCGTATTGTAAACTTGGCCAATTACTGGATTCTCTAGGGTTGGGTAGGATTCAATGTGTGGGATAGTTTGGATGTAAATAGATAAGGGAATACGGAGGGGTAGTGCATAAGAGAGCAATAGTGGTAGTAAGAAATATGTTATATAAGAAAGTGCATACGGGAAGTCTCTATGATTACTCTCTCATGAGAGTACATATATACGGGGAGTACATAACGAAGTACAAAAGGCAGTAAATACTCCTTGTATACATCATTTAAAAAGGAATATATAGGAGGAGTAAATGAAGGCGTACATAGAGTAGTACATAAGGAAGTAGGCAGATAAGGATAGTATATATGTAAGTGAATACATAAGTATACCGTTTTACGGCGGACTTGATAACTACACAAAGAATTTTTACATCAGCCCCATAGAACTAATTTCGAACTCCTATCTCCAGTAACCAAAACAACAGATACAATATAGAGACCGGCCGTTAAACCATAAGTAGCTGTGTTACAGGATTCTTTAAGACAAGAGGGTATCAACAGTCCTCTCGGGCTAACCATCTAGTTGTCGCGAGGGCTCTTCACTCACCCTCTATTAGGGAGTCAAGCGATCAAAGCAGGGTGTAGTGTAGGGGGTATTTATATTATGTTGGGCTCAGATATATATTTTTTTGTTTATAAGTATTTTTACCCACGACGGAACGGATAAGGTATGTATATGCGTTTAGGGTGAGAGATGTGCGTTTGTGTGTTTGTGTGTGCGTTTGTGCAAAGTAATGTTCCCACCCATCTTCTAAACTAATGATCTGATTTTGATGCGGTTTTCAATAACGGATTTGTGTTCGATGAGTTCATGTTCTTAGACAGGTGTCATGGCTGTAACTCGCTAGGGGGCGGTTAAAACATAAGTAGCTGTGTTACAGGATTCTTTAAGACAAGAGGGTATCAACAGTCCTCTGGGGCTAACCATCTAGTTGAGGCGAGGGCTCTCCACTCACACTCTATTAGGAAGTCAAGCGATCAAGGAAGGGTGTAGTTAAGGGGGTATTTATATTATGTGGGTATATATTTTTGTTTTAGGATTTCTTTAATAGAGATCGGGTAGGAAAGCGACTATCCGTCAGTAGCAGAAAGATCATTAAAGTTAAAGCTTCATTAAATCTATTGCTATCATTTATTTTCTTGTTGACAGAGAAAGTGTCAGCAATAGATTTAATGAAGCTTTAACTTTAATGGATCTTTGTGCAACTGACGGATAATCGCTTACCTACCCGATCTCTATTAAAGAAATCCTACGGTTTATAGATGTTTTATTTCCGCAAAGCGGGTGAGCTACACTTGTGTGTATACAACATGGACATTATTGCACGTTGTCTTTGTATGCGTAAGTTCGGGAGCGTTCAGTAGTGGCAGAGTCAACGAAACATTTACACACACAGATATCGCCCATTTGTAAAATATAACGTTTATATCTACTACAACTAAACTGAGGGAGTATAAATATTTTAAATAAGCTAGTCCCATCTGGTTTTTCCTATAGTTTTGGTATTAAATCTTTTCCACGTATACCTTCGTCGTGACGGACGAGCTCCGTTACTTGTAACACCTTCTTATTCGGCTTCGACGAACTTTTTATTCAGCTTGAACTTTCGACGGCCCTATCTCTTTAAACTTCACTCTTATAGACTTTCCATTTGATTTAGGATTTAGTTCCGACGTATTCATTTACTAAGACAAGGGGTACTTTCTTCGAGGATATTTATATGAAGCCATTCATGCCACCATAATTTCAGAATGCTTTAATAGTCACCACTGAACATTTTTAAATAGATACTATAGTATCTAAACATAGAAAAGGCCACGAAGGTGAGATTATTGTTTTAAATTCGTCTTCGTCTTTAAATCCTCTGTGGTACTTCAAGGCTTCAATCCAAACTAATTATAAATGCGAAAATAACTCTGTCTGTCTGTCTGTCTGTCTGTCTGTCTGTCTTTCTGTCTGTCTGTCTGTCTTTTCTTCACGCCTAAACTACTGAACCGATTTGTGTGAAATTTGGTACAGACATAGTTTGAAACTTGAGAAAGGACATAGGATAGTTTTTATTACAAAAAATAAAAATAAAAAATAAATTTTATTACGGACATAGGTACAGTGCCATCTATTGGTCAAATGTCGAGCTGTTCCTATGCTCCGTAGATAGATGGCGTTAATCGCGCAATGGTGTCATTACACGTGTTCGGTTCATGTTATTGTTTTAATTCATCCTGCGGGAGCGGGAACTTCTCAAAAATCCCGCGAGATCGGGAACTATGTGGGTAAAACAAAAAATCTGCCGGAAGTCACTATTCCACGCGAACGAAGTCGCGGGCATTAGCTAGTGTTATAATATGCTCGTATTTTCCATAGTTCCAAAATTAAAACATTCAAACCAAACTTCCACAATAATCCATTGGATTATTCCACAAAAATCCATCGAATCCATTCAATTAACTGACACAAATCACTATCCGAATTCGTTTCGTAACAACCGCATTCAACAAAGTTTCAATTACTTTATGATTTAAAATTCGAACCTCATTCGATTGGGGAGCAGTGAGTTGTGGCCTGAGTCTCGACCAATCGCAATTAGCTAATGGATGGGACCAATCGACTCGTGGTCTGTGGGTGACTTCAGATTTTTAAATGTCGAATTTAACTTTTTTTTGTTCACGTTCTATTTATTCGAATGTTCCATTTTTAAATGATGTGACTATATAGTTAGAAATAAGACCTATTTATAAGCATTATTGTTTTCAAAAATAGAATGTTGCCATTTTGTTTTTCATTTTGCGAAAATGTGTCCAACGTCGGCCATTTTTGGGTCAAATCAGAAAATCGATTGTGTCATGACATAGATATAAATAACACAGAGAAGCAATAAATTAACAATAGTATGAAAGATGGAGTCGAAGCGGAAGGTGTCAAATATTGTTAGATGTGGGTTCAATCAATGTTGGGCTACGAAAATCGCGGATGATTAGGTGAGTACTTATATTTCGGGATAAACAACAGTAGGTATGTATGTGTTACTTATTTATTTGTTTGGTTGAGCTTCTTGACGTCCAAGTTTAAAAAGCGAAAAATTTGCTTGTACTTACTTGCTTGCTCGCTTTTCTAACCTCATAAAAATATTAGAGAAAAAGTGTCATTGCATTCACGATCACCTTCAAAATAAACCGTCAGGCAAGGCCGTCAGTTTAGGCTGCATAACATTTACTTATATATTTTTCTTGATGTACAGTTAATTACTGTACCTACCTATATTTTTGTTTTTCGACACACTTCTATTTCATATCCTACAAACTCTTGAATTTTTCAATCTCGCTGTTTTCACAGCCCCATCCCCACCCGTCACACTTTCCTGACGCCGGTTGTACCAAATCCCGGGATTATTGGTTGATTTGTAGACTTACTGTGTCACTCGTTAACCTAACCTGGTAATGCTAGGCATAGCCCCTAGATTTGTATGCTCTAAACCCGTATAAAATGTACCTATGTTCTGTAATCCGGGTAGGTATAGACTTTAGGCAATGTGAGAATGGGTGTAGATTAAAAATATGGAGTTTATTTTGTTGTATAAGTTATGACATAGCTTGAAAGAATATTAATTGTGTGTGACATAAAGTAAGATAAAGAAAGCGGGATCCCAATAAAAAATCGGATAAGGTCTCTATGTATCTTCGAGCCAAGTGACTAATGTGGTGAAGGAAAACATCATTACGAAAACAGGCCTTACAAACTCTGAAATCGACAATCCGCATTGAGCGAACGCGGTGATCAGTTCTCATTCCTTCTCTGTATAGGTAATATGAAGAGACCTGAGAGTTGAGTAGATAATGTAAAAGGAAAAAAATATGAAGTTTTTTTCTACACAACAGTATTTAAATACGAAAATGTTTTAGTAAACTTACTGAAAATCTCTTCCATGTAAAGTAATAGTCTGCTTAAACAAAAAAGAACAATTTCCTCCCGTATTTGCTTGTGTAAATGCGTGTGAAAATCTCGTGAATTTGGTGAGATCAGGACTGGGTGCATCAGGGATATACGACAGAAGTTTCATTTATAAGCGTGTAATACTTTTGACGTGACAAAATGCCAATTTAATTAGCCAAACGAATTTGACTTTCACTTTGGGACTTCGTTGCCCATCAGATCAGTCGGACTAGTCACTGTATCTCACAAACTGTGACACGTTTGTTAAACACGATGTTCACAGTTTACGTATGTATGTATATCTTTTCCCACTATTACAACACATGTTGAAAACTAGAATAAAGTCAATATATTATATTTCGGGGGATAGCAAACGTGTTTTTTTTTACGAACGGAAACCCTCGTACGCAATTTCGACTCGCACATGGCCGAAATATTCACAGAATTATAAATATTCACTAAATAAACTTATTTAACGAAGTGAATCTTCTGTACAATTTTCCTGTTTCACCCGGAAACTCCGCCGTCACCCGGAGCATGGCTTCCGATTATAGGCTTCGGCGCCCGCATTTTCGATTTTTCATGTTTTAAACGATGCTAAATTGCTCTAGCGACTTTCAGTACACTTCAGACTGAATCAGCCACTGAATTTGTACGTAAATTGCGTTTTTAAAAGTACCTAAATATGATTGATCATTGATCATTTTGGGAAACATCATCAAAGATTTGGATTAAATATGTGTGGTCGAGTCCTATTTGTGATTTTTACAAATAGGACTATGCTATTGTAAAGTGTGTGAATATTATTAAATATACCTACCCATTGGGATTCAGGATTGTTCCAAAGAGTTACCACGGGTCTAGTACACAAGGACTCCAGAAGGAATATGACGCGTTTTAAGTCAATAAATGCCTGACGCCCCAATTCAAAAAGAGGGTACAATTTCTGACTGAAATCCACCTATGTTTTTTCAGGTGTTTTTATGTCTTTTTTTGCTGTAAGTATGTATATTTTAATCGCACTATGTATATATAAGGTGCTTTAATATTACCTGCCAGGACTTGAATGGGGGGTAGTATTGCGTTTATAGATTACAATAGTGAAGAAATTTCGTTCCCCGGAACAGTCAATTCAATTTGAGACATTAAACAAGTTAAATTAACATTGGCTCTACTCTGCATAACGTGGTTCACAAATTACGCGCGCAGTGTCGCTTCGTCAATGAAAATTATGCTATCTCTTTCTATCGTTTCTGCAAGAGTGGCAACGCGCAACTCTACTGGATGGTTTTAAACTAATAAATTAAATCAAATTTATACGTATTTTTTTGTATGCAAAAAAAATATGACAAATAATCAATTATTTATCTTTACCATTGTAATCTATAAACGCAATACTACCCCCCATTCAAGTCCTGGCAGGTAATATTAAAGCACCTTATATATCTCCCACTTCAAATTCACATTCAATTATACATAATATGTTGTAACGTTTACAAACTTTTATTTTTTCAGCCCGATTAAAATTAATGTTATTCCAAAGAGGTAACATTAACTTAAAAAAGGTCCTCTAAAGTATTCCTTTCCATTTAAAAAGCGACAATATTGCTTCTTTTTATTCGTGAGCCTCTAAGAAGCTTGTAAGTTAAGGGTCATTAATTTTTTCAGACATTTCGCCTTCCAAGAATAAGGACAAAAATATAAATAAGAGCCGAAATCCCCTTAGGAAGTGTAAGTTACAATGTATTAAGTTTTTTTTTAGAAAATGGTAATATATTTTTGGGTTCCTGAATAGTATAAGTAAAGCCATTCTTTTAGTTTTATTTAGCTGACAGTTTTATAATTTGACACAATATATCCCACAACGGTATTGGTTTCTACATTTTGGGCAGTCTAAATATAATCGATAACATTAAAAAATATTTGGTGATTTTACCAAAAAGTTAAACAGACGTTTGGCATAGTGTTTTAAAGAAAAATCACCAACAAAGTTTCCTTATTTTTTTATTTTTTGTAATAATTGTATTTTATTTCGGCCTACGGAACCTGAAACCTAATCCTTCGCAATATTTTCAAATTGTTTTGGATATAAAGCGTAAATAACGAAGGTTTTCATTTAGGTCATGTAAAATGTCTCTTTACTTAAGGGGGGTCATTTGTTTTTAGGCTTTATATTGTTATTTCTTTACTTACCAAGTTTTCAAATCTCGGCCATTTTTAGAACTAGAAGAGAATGCGTGAAGGTATAAACTTATCAACCGAGAACGTGAGCAATTTCCTTTAAGATTTTATATCATAGGTATTTTATTAGATAATAGCTTCTGGAAGCGGTTTCACCCACGTACCGTGGGAAGTTCTTGCCGGACTCTGAAAGAATTTTTCAAATTGGACCAGTAGTTCCTAAGATTACTGCGTCCAAACAAACAAACTCTTCAGCTTTATAATACTATAAAGAATATAGATAGCAATAAAGTAAAGATATTTATTGTTAGTAGGTAAAGATATTATCAATATCTTAAGTTCAAGTACTCTCAAAGCGTTAATCACTACTTAGGACTTCGAAAATGTGAACTAAACTCAGTCGTAATCGAATCAATATAAATTAAAACAGCATTTCTAATCGAAAATCCATTTCAGAACTTTTTTTCACACAAATTGAATGAATTTTTAACGTTCCCGAAGATCAAAAGTACTCGATTTAGGAATCAGCAACAAATACTAGTTGCTACTTTATTTATTCCGGATAACTATTCTCAAAAGCACTCGCTACGGAATACTGTTCTTTTTGCTCG
This sequence comes from Helicoverpa zea, assembly GCF_022581195.2. Lineage (NCBI taxonomy): Eukaryota > Metazoa > Arthropoda > Insecta > Lepidoptera > Noctuidae > Helicoverpa > Helicoverpa zea. The sequence continues at coordinate 2,279,096 of NC_061454.1, forward strand.
ATAATTTTGCATTTCACTCTAGATTTCACCTTGTACATATATTTTACAGCAAACGTACCACGTAAAAAGAACTAAAGTTCAATAAAAATAAGGTTCAGATTTGCATGGCAATTTCTTCTAAAATGGTAGTTTTAACTTTGTACTGGCAACACAGGCGCAGATGGTCTATTCGTATTCTAATGCGTAGTTGGTTTTAGCAATTGTTTACTTCAATCTTCAGTTACAAAGGGAGAGTTTAATTTTATTTCTTTCACCTGTGGGTGGCTTATTAATGGGTTTATTAATGGTGATTTATGGTAAAAGTCGTGGTGGCCTAGTGGGTAAAGGACCAATCTCTCAAGTATGAGGGCGCGGGTTCGATCCCAGGTCAGGCAAGTACCAATGCAACTTTTCTAAGTCTGTATGTACTTTCTAAGTATATCTTAGACACCATTGGCTGTGTTTCGGATGGCACGTTAAACTGTAGGTCCCGGCTGTCATTGAACATCCTTGGCAGTCGTGACGGGTAGTCAGAAGCCAGTAAGTCTGACACCAGTCTAACCAAGGGGTATCGGGTTGCCCGGGTAACTGGGTTGAGGAGGTCAGATAGGCAGTCGCTTCTTGTAAAGCACTGGTACTCAGCTGAATCCGGTTAGACTGGAAGCCGACCCCAACATGATTGGGAAAAAGGCTCGGAGGATGATAATGGTGATTTATGGTAAATTGGGGACTGATAAAACAATGCACGTCTATAACTGTAATGCAATTTCTTGAACATACTCATGTAAGAACTTTTCTAAAAATCGGTATTATCTCGATCGGAAAGCATATTAATCATTTATTTTATTTTCACTAAATTTTCTATTCTTCAAAAAAAGGAAGTTTTCTGTTTTTAATCAGTGAAATTATATAGGTTTTATATATTTATTACCTAAATCAGCCGTATAAAATCGTATTACTTGTTCGATACTTTTCTCTATCTCTGCTACTTAAAATAATCTGCTACCCTACTACATTATTACTAAGATTAGAATTTTAGTACACAATACCATTTAAGTACTAGCAACACCAAAACCCAATCTTCATTCGTCCTAAATCTACCACAGGACAGAAATGAATATTTAATAAGCTTTACAATATGTTACCCGGTTACACGGAGTAAGGAAAAATGAGTGGAGATACCATAATGCAGATATTTAGGTCAGGCCTTGGTGGTGGGCATGACAAAAACGATCAGTTGCAAGTGAACTAACTAGGCTTTCGGGTTCTTTAAGACATCTATCAACGATTTTTGGTACCTATTACAAAAAATGGCCGAGTCCAAAGAAGGGCGAAAGCAGTAACGTTCCTCGTCCCCCGATCACCCAAATTTTGGCGCGCTACGTTCTTAGGCGATTTTCCGTTATGGCACCTCCGCTAGTCATTTTGTTCTCCATGCCCGGTTACTATGCATTTGGCTGGATGTCAACAGTTGACGCCAGATGGCGCCACGTCCGGGTAAAACGGATACTACGTCACAGTTGCCAGATTGTAGACGGATAATCGTTTTATATCAGTATTGTTGGGTTTTAAAATTTTTGTTGTTTTTTGACATCGCCACTTTTAAAATGAGGTCTTATTTATGATAATTTTTGCTGCATTTTTTGGGATATGTAGGAATTTCGCATACTTACGTTACGGGTAGTCAGAAGCCAGTAAGTCTGACACCAGTCTAACCAAGGGGTATTGGGTTGCCTGGGTAAATGGGTCGAGGAGCTCAGATAGGCAGTCCCTCCTTGTAAAGCACTGGTACTTAGCTGAATCCGGTTAGACTGGAAGCCGACCCCAACATAGTTGGGAAAAGGCTCGGAGGATGATGTAGAAATTTCACGTACTTGCACAATATTATACCTACACATATTCGTTTACTTAAAGGCGCCAATTTTAAAAACTATTTGACTTATTTTAAAACATTCTTCCAGTGTAAGATAGGTAATTTATTCAGGAAGGTTATTTTATATCCGTGTATGTGTTTGTTTCAGTTGTAATAAAAAAATAGAAAAAATTTAAGGGACGCATTTTTATGTGGTCGCTATGTTATCAACCTCCATTTTTATCCATATTAAAATTATATATAACATTTAACAATAACTACACACATTACAAATTAATTTTCCCACAAAAGGAAATTACAATTTGATTAATAGTTGTTCTAATGACTTTAATTAGCTACGATAAACGTTATATTTGAAAGATTACTTGATTTCTATCGAGGTTGTAATCACAACAAAATGGCGGCCTGGTCACGCATAAAATTAATTTTGTATAAAACATATTTAGTGGCAGGCACGCCGCTAGCTGTTTGTTCGCCCGCGTGCAAAACCGATTATGCCGCCCTACGACTACATATTATACTGGTTTTTTTTTTAAATATACAAGCTGTTGATTTGCATCCGTGCCATATTCAAGGAGGTAATTATGCTAATGATTCTCGACCCAAATCCCAAATATAAAAAAATTGGTACGTATTTTTTTTTCTTATTTTTTTTTTTCGGAATTCCGTAAATGATATCTAGCCTTATTTAAACTTGGCGCGTATGTTACTGGCGTTAAAACCGTGCTGCACCCTCACACAAACTCAAACACAAAGCATACGCAACGATCACTCATAAATTTCATTCATAAAATTGGATTACTTCGGAAATACCACGACATTACAATGACAAAAAAAGCAGTACATATTAGTTATTTCCCATCTACTGTAATTCCAATCGATTATTTACTTATTGTATGTCCTCCTCCTGAGCTATGGCACAAATGCAAATCAACACCTTGTATAAGGGGGGGGGGGAGTCCAGGGGGTCCGGACCCCCCTGCCCATCCATATCCATTTTACTTGTCCAACAGAAAAAAATATGTACATGCACCGCTCTCATTGCAGAAAAGTCCTGGGTTAGCCCATAGCAGACTAAGCAATTGCTTGCATCAATGCAGTGCAATCATTACCCAAGTGGCCCCTATGTATTGAAAGATTGTGATTAATAGGTAGGTACTTACCAACATAATGTATATCAAAGTGCTTAGAACAGATTATGGGTAACTTAAACTAACGAACTTAAATATCTATAGCAATGTTTAATTTCAGTAAAATATGTTATTAATGGTTTTTGGTGGGTTTCCCGTTGAAAAAGTCAACGCATGAGACATATTTCATATGTAAGGAAGCGCGAGCGAAGCGAGCGCGAAATTTTTTTAGTCTAAGGACACGAAACAAATTAAAACCACTGTAAATTAACAAAGCAAAGTCAAAAAGAAAGATATGCTCAGAAATGAAGTGCAAATGTACATGAAGCCGCGAGCGAAGCGAGCGCGATTTTTTCCTTAGAGTTTTCATGAAGTAAACATATCATAAAAAGCCAAAGTGAACAAAAAGCTATAACGGACGTGCGCGAAAAATGATTTTTCGGAATTGAATGCTTCAACAATTAAACAAAGATAAATTGCGACTGCGATAACTGACATGAATGGAGGCGCGAGCGCAGCGAGCGCGAATTTTTTTGGGGATGCAAAGGATGAACCCGTCAAAATTGATAGGGGACGACCAAAGCGAGGGCGGCTTTTTCTGAAATTTAATTGCTAATCTACTCATCTATTTTTAGTAAAAATATTTTTATTACGTAATTATGGTTTAATTTTGCCGTATGGGTTAATTTTGCCGCCCCCTAAATAGTGCCGCTCAGGGCATTTGCCCCCCCTGCTCTCTCCCCCCACGCTACGCTAATGGTTGATCTTAAATCGTTTTTAATAATTTTTTATTTTGAAAATGATCAACAGATGTAACTGAAACCGGCAGTGTAAGTAATATTCTTAGCGCTATTGCTGTGTTCAGAAATAGTGAAATCAAATAATTGGTAAAAATATATTGTATTTTTTTAATATTACGTGATAGGTCGCTCGATTTGCCGCCCCCTACGACGTGCCGCCCGCGTGCGGTGCACGCCTTGCACGCCCGCTTACGGCGGGCCTGTTTAGTGGTTGTAAAATGTGAATTAACTGCGTTTTATATTAATGTTAGGTCGTTACATGTATTTTCACTAACGTCTTACTAGTTCGGATTAAATTTGTTATTGTATTTTGTCATGAAAAGTTAAGGAAAAAAGGGTGGTGGGTTATTTAAGCTACAAAATGACGCTTCTTTGACTTAGGTAAGCGTAGTTTGTTGTTTTATGTTATTTTGTTAAAATAAGTGTACCTAATGTTATGGAAAGCTTTATGGCCTTACTACAAAAACTTTAACCACTGTTTTACACTTGTCTAAAAAAAATGTGTCTCCAAAATGAACCATATGTCAACGTCATAATTTGACATTTTTTTAGACAAGTCTTAAACTGACGTTAAAAAGTTTTTGTGGTAAGACGGATAATGTTCAAATATATAATTTTTACCTAAAAGGAAAGTACCTATGTTTTAAAAAATTCGCCCTAACCGAGAACCGTAGATGGTCAAACCAAAAGCCAAAATTAAAAAAAGTAACTTTTTTAAAGTTCTCACCACAGTTGTGCGTCAGCATAAAAGATTTACACCCTCCAGGTCTTAGAGCACTTAACCAACCGGAATTACCGTGAGCACAAATACGAAAAAGTCTGCTAGCTTTCAGGGTACAGGTACCTATGTATGTGGGTTTGTACCCATATGAAAACCTATGAAGAGCCTCAGGTTTCGCAAACAGGGGCGACAAGAGGTCTACTCGGCCCTGCTTAGGTACCTACGCATCTAAATTTACAAAAATGATGGTAATAGATAGTTGACTAACTATTTTTGATCACCTCGTTACGCACACAAACAACAAATAAAAAACACAAGCATAAACTTTGCGCGCGTATGTATGAACGAGCTCTCTTTCTTTGGCAGAAAGGAAGGCAGAGTCAATGGCGTCTCCAGTACGTTAATCACTCTAAGCCAGGTACATACTCTATGGACATAAACTTCGTGCTTATCTTGTTTCCCGCGGTGCCTAGATTTCTACTTTAGCTGCGTGCTGACGGTACTATAGTTTTTACTCGATATTTTCAGGTGCATTGTGAAGTTATAGGAATTTTCGTTGTATACTGATTAAACAAAGTCTTATGAAAAAAGGTCAAGTTAACCTCCAATTTTGAGATTAGTGTAGTAGATTTTTCGTGTTTGTTACTTATTATTTTACCATTATTAACTTAATATCAGAGAGTGTCTTAAAATAATGACATAATCCAAAAATATTTATCATACCTAATGGTTTAATATTTGAATGAGCTGTTGGTCGCGATTATTGAGAGGATTACCATGTTTTGCTAATGCTGTATAGATTTTGAAATAAGTGTGGTGATCCAAACGGTCTTTCACATAAAATATTTACGCTGCTGCATACTAAGCTGAATAAAAAATATTTATAACCGCTGTAAAAATCCTGTTGAAAGGACTCGTGAGATAGGTTTTGTTTAGTTTCATTTCTGTTTAGGCTATTCATTCATTTATTTAATGAACTGCAAGTCTGGAACAAATAGTACTTACTTACCGTGTAAGTATCGTATAACGTAAGTAAGTAGTGTAGGTACAACTTGTCCACGCGACGTCACTTGGCCACCAAACTTATGTGGACGAGTTAACTTTATGCGACAACTTGTGCACTGGACTATACCACTGACTTAGTTTAAATTCACCTATTGTTTCACGTTTATAGTTGGTGAGATTAAGGGAATAATAGCACGTCTTCTGAACATTGTTCTACGTTTATACTTGGTAAGATTAGAAAAGAATAAGACATTCTTTAAACTATAATAGAGAGCAAAGAGTGTATTTGTTTGTTAGCTTGAACGATGGAACACTAATGGTCCGATTTCAAAAAATCTTTCAGTGTTAGATAGATAAATGTTTTATCCGGATGCAGGAAGTAGTTCCCACATGCCGTGGGTGGATTTGCTGGCGGAAGCCAGTAATATTATAAACTTGAAGAGTTTGTTTGTTCGAACACGCTAATCTTAAGATGATTCAGTAGAAGAAGCCCATTTTTAGAAGGAGGCTGGGTGCGGTAAGCAGTATCTTCAATACTGAGGTGGAACCAAAAGGAACAGCTAGATCATGATAAACATCTTTTACCTCAATCGGATGTTTACATAATTAAACACAAAAAATCGGCCAAGTGCGAGTCGGACTCGCGCACGAGGGGTTCCGTACTATTATTTATAAAACGAACAAAAAATCACGTTTGTTGTATGAGAGCCCCCCAAAATATTTATCTAATTCTAGTTTTCACGGTTCATGAGATATATAGCCTGGTGACAGACGGACGGACAGACGGACAGAGGAGCGAAAACAATAGGGTCTCGTTTTACCCTTTGGGTACGGAACCCTAAAGAGTATTGCATTTGGCTGTAAGTGGGTCTTAATTAAACACAAAGAATTAAACATATATTTTCAACGTTCCATTTCCCACTAGTACACAAAGCCACAACTTGTTCCTATCATACAAATAGATTATACCTTTTTGTTCGTCCCCTATTCCTAGACAAATTGGTATTCTGAAGAAAGCAATTAATTCTAAGGACAGGACCGAATAATTTGTAAAGTGTCACGTACAGGGCCCACGATTAACGGTCAATGACCTTTGGAGACAAGTTAAGCTAATACAGGATGATATTTTAAGATCCTTTCTTTGATCCCCGGTTTTTATCAAGAAGGTAACTTTTGAACTTTTGACGTTTTATATTATGAGGCTTATGTTAAACAACTGCCACCCGTCAACGAAGAGTTTATTTTTATAGAAAGAGGACATTACACCGAGATTTCACTAGAGTAGACGTAACTAAGAAGTAAAAAAAAAATAATTTCGCCTACGTAGTGCCTGAGTGGAGTTGGTTGTTTTAAAGCTTCTTCGGTTCGCTCAGGTTCGCTCCTCTTTGGTGAAGCCACAAAGATACAACTCTTCGTCAATATCATCCTCCGAGCCTTTTTCCCAATCATGTTGGGGTCGGCTTCCAGTCTAACCGGATTCAGCTGAGTACCAGTGCTTTACAAGAAGCGACTGCCTATCTGACCTCCTCAACCCAGTTACCTGGGCAACCTGATACCCCTTGGTTAGACTGGTGTCAGACTTACTGGCTTCTGACTACCCGTAACGACTGCCAAGGATGTTCAATGACAGCCGGGACCTACAGTTTAACGTGCCATCCGAAACACAGCCAATGGTGTCTAAGATATACTTAGAAAGTACATACAAACTTAGAAAAGGTTGCATTGGTACTTGCCTGACCTGGGATCGAACCCGCGCCCTCATACTTGAGAGGTTGGTCCTTTTACCCACTAGGCCACCACGACTTTTCTAGGCCACCACGACTTTTTAACAACTCTTCGTCAATATAGAACTAAAATATCATCCAAAGCGAGCAAATAAATAAAATAAAATCCAATAGTTTTATTTCAAAACATTTGAAATAGGGATTGCATGTTCGCGCTATCATAACTTACAAAACCGCACTTTTTCGCGCACATAAATATTAGATCGTATGAAACCACAGACGGAGGTGCGGGTGCCGGATTAAACCGCTTTAGAACCGGTTGGAACCGGTTGGAACTAGAAATTTCGAGTTAATCAGGGAGCTTATTTGAAGCGCATCTATATTTCACGCTATGCGGGTAGGCTTGCATCGTGCTGCAGATTTTTTGTCTTGTGCATTGTTTTATCTGGCCTTCTTTTATACCGTAGCGTAACAAACGTGAAAAAAGAACGTAAAAATATTTCAGTTTTGAGGTCAATTAAAAAATCTAAAGCGAGTGCACTATTTACCACCAAATCATGTGGTTTTGGTGAGAACTCTGTTTCCATACGCGCATTTTGAACCACATTTGAATTACTTCTGAAACTGCGAGGAACAGCAAATTGAAATACTGTGACTTGACACAGTCTATTTATGTTACAGTAATAGGAACGATATTCGATAAGCGATAAAATCCTTTCACATCCTGGAAGCATGTTCTTAAACTAACGATTCCTCCATTTAGAAACCAGTTATCAATCGTATCTAACTAAACATCAGCCATCGAAACATCACTTGTTCAGTTGAAAGGGCCCTAGATCCTACAATTTAATCTTATCCTTGACAGGCCTGTATGCCTACAAACTAAGTAGCCAACTAGATTAGGAAGTTATATGCGTCACTTGTCACTGTGGTGTGGAACTTAGGGATCTAGGCTAACCCTTTTCTAGTATACACACTTTATACGTACTCATAATACATACATATCTGTGAATATTATATTGCCGTCTGACCACCACTGCTTTTATTTTCACTTGTTGTTAAAAAATAGAAGCCATGCGTACTTCTTAGTTTTGCCATATTGTCTTTTAAATAGACGACAGTACTTGCCTTTAAGGGGCCCGATTCTCCTAATTTTACTTAAGCGTCATACGATTCACGTTCGACTGAGATCCAATCCCGACTCAATTACGATTGAAGCGTATGTGGCATTCCGCAATTTTTTTTTGAAATAAACGTTTTTATCCTTTTCTGTCATTCAATAATGAATCATTTTGTCTGCAAATGATTTACGATTGCAATAAGATTGTAGAGCAAACTAAGTACCGTATAGACCAAAATCACCAAAATAGCAGACCAATCGCAAACCAATCGAATGTCGTTGGAATACGATTGGTCTTAAATTAGTAGCAGAATGCCCGATATGGTTAAAACTGCTATTGCAATCATATTGCGATTCAATTTCTATTCGATGTTGACATTATTAACTTAGGAGAATCGGGCCCTTGGTAAAAACATACACTGCAGGCTAAACTGTCGGCTGATACTCTGATAGAGTAGGCTCGATAGTAGGTTGTCAGTTTATTTCGAAGGTAATCATGACTCCGATCTTTTAAGTCGGTTCAGTATCAGTCAGATATTGATAGGTACTAATAGTTGTAATGCGCGCTACCATTCATCTCCATACTTATTTATGAGCCCGATCAAACTATTTACCAACTAAAAGTTCTTATTATTTCCTACTTTAACTGAAGAACTGAATCAAGTTTTCTCTCAAATCCACATTCAATTTCAGTTCCCAAAATATTATTCCAGCTATTAAATCTAAGTTCTTAAGTTTACACGACCGAACATGTCGGTTAGTGTATGCACTAAGCTCTCCTTGAGTTAATCCCGTATTTCAACTTGAAATACTGTGGTAAACCCTTTTCAGGTTTTCCTCGGGTTTCAGTATAACGAGCTAGGAATAATTTTGGTTTGACACTGCGTTTCCTGAACTCGGTAATTCTGAAATGTGTAATGGAATATGGGGGATTTACTTTGTGGTATGCGTTTTGAACGGTAAGATTTTTATTTTGTATTTTGATGGATTAAAGGATATTTGGGTATGGTCCCTAAAGATTAGCGGCCCTTTTAGCTTACTGCTAGATGTAGCTTAGCACTTCGGGATTGTTGAAAACGCCAAAATAATTTACCATTTTCAAAGCTTAATTTAGCGTCACTATCTGGACAGGCATTTTTTTTTCTTAAAATCCCAAAAAGTATTATAACAATACGAACATATTTTTTGTTTTGTTACACTTCGGTGTAAACGAAGCCATTTTTAATCCGTTCCAATTTACGCGTTGTTCGCAATTCGCATACACTTACTAATTCAGAGGTCGCTTCCGAGCCAACACCTGACTGCAACGGCCATAGCTTTCCTTTAAATGTAATAAAATGATCGCTGCTGCGTGCTATGAAATGCACTTTATTTGAGCGTGAAAGATTAAAATGATTATTGAGATTAAGAGTATGCATTCTTGTAATAAAGACTTGTAGTTACCAAATGTTTGTAGTTTACTCTCGGATTTAAAATGTGCTTACTTTTCCTGCTTAATTACCTGTTCCACCTGCGTCTTGGGTGTACTATTTCCCGCAGTGAGACAAAATGTTGCCTATGTTACTCGGAAATAGTCTAAGTAGGTTCCCAACAGTAAAATAGTTATTTAAATTAGTTCATTTTTGGGATTTCAAGAACAATTTGCGCATACGGATGAAAGTCACCTTTCTCAGGCCGACTATCTTGGTCAACAGCCTAAAGACTAGTATCTTTAAACGGGTTCAGTAATATTGCCACCGAAAACTCGATAGACAGACAGACAGGGTTAGGTACTTTTGTATTTACCTCTATAATATAAGTTTCAATATTCATAAAATCCCTCAAGTCCTTTAATTATCTCTAACAGAGGTCCCCAACCCCTTCAATAGCACATTAATATAATTTCAGATTACACATTGTTTACCTCAACGTGGGGTCCCTAAGGCACTCGATTTCGAAGTCATATCGCAAGTTAAATTGACGCTGTTACTTATTCACTGGCCCTCAGTGTACGGCGAACGTTATTTTTGAGTTGACGGGTTTGTATTTTGTTATTATGGCTAAATAGAAGCCACATGGTTTGAACTATCACAGGGTTAAGCAACGCTTGGCGCGGTTGGTCCGTGGATGGGGGTATTAGAAGCTAGACATTTTGACAATTAGTCGTACCTGGGGGTTGTCAGGTTTCCCGAGTGTGTGGGTTGACGAGGTCGCTCTATGTGAAACACGACTACCTACCCGGTAAGACTGGAAGCCAACAATACATATCTAGTTCTAGTAAAGGCTAGGCTGATGTTGGGTTTGTATATTATTCTAGAAGGTTATGGAAAGCTCACGAAAGAAAGGAAATAGCCCGAAAGTACAATTAATATCGTGTCCTAATGATACTTTCTTCCTAAATACGTATATCTGTGTTATCATTTTTTCTTCTTTTTTGACTTTTTTGGATGGATGCACTGTTGTTAGAGTCCTGTTACATAAACAACATTAGTTAGTTTGTTAGTTCAGTTAGTAGAGTTAATTAAGAATAATTACAAAAAGTCTGACCATTTCATAACTAAACTTCTTGGAAAAACAAGCATTATTATTCCCTTTATTCAGCAAAATATACCCTAAATATACTGGCTCAATTATCTCGGGAATACAACATCAAAACAGCCACGGTACAGAATCGTAGCGACCACGAGTAAGCAATTAGCTAATTACAAGTCCCCGAGACAGTTAATTAGCTCACAGTCATATTAATAAGGCCAGTGACGTGTACTGATTTGTTGGTTATGCAGTTAGTACCTGTGGTCTATCTGGGTTTATGTTATACTATGAACTTGGACAGTTTGTTTGGTTGAAGGTGCAAAGCTTTGAAACTTTTGGTTCGATTTGAAAAGTTCTTTCAGTGTTAGAAGGCCCATTCTCGAGCAATGAAAGCTGTGTCCCGTGGTTACTACAGCACACCCCTGAATAAATGAGATTGAAATAAAATTGTAATCGTTCCAGAAGTTTCAGAGATAAGCGCTTTCAAGCGAAGAAACATAGTCTTCAGCTTTATAATAATACTAGCTGGAGCCCGCGACTTCGTCTGCGCAGGTTTAGTATTTCGAACAATATGTTTACAAATTGTAGCCTATGTGTTATTCTGATGTATAAGCTATATTATTGTAAAGTTTCATTAAAATCCATTCAGTAGTTTTTGCGTGAAAGAGTAACAAACATCCATACATCCATACATACAAACTTTCGCGTTTATAATATTAAGTAGGATATACTGACTTACATAATACTGTGTGTAACTGTATGACAACGTATTTCTCTATAAAAGTCATGCTCAAAAATATTCATTCTGAAAATAAAAATTGTTTATATGCTCAAGGGTGCTTCAATAATACATTGAAGCGTATGACGTTGTCATTTAGGCATCGATTGTCGTAAACCTCGTACTTTCCATTTCCTTCTGTTACTCCCGTGGGTTCGCCTGGTGTATAAGTTATAAGCTTATGAGATGGCTATAGAGCTTTCTTGATTCTATGTAAGTTTTTATACAGGGCGTGTCGTTCACAATCACATTAAATCCTATGGCATATACTTTATGATATTCTATAGCGAATTGTAAAAAAAAATAACCTAATCCATTCAGTGGTTTAACCACAGGAGTCATTTTTCGTTTTTATAATTTACAACATCATGTGTAAAGCAGAGATCACGTTAGGAGTATTGAATGTTTTGATCAGTTGACAGCTGTCAGTTTTCAAGGGAAAATTTCAGTTGTTTGTAATGACTGACTTTTATTTTTCGCACGTTTTATTCTAAGTATTAACTTTGTTTGAAAATTATTTTTTTTTATTTTATGTATTTTTCTTTTTTCTTTGTGTGAATCGACATATATTAACCAGTATATTAACGCATTTCATTTAATGTGATTGTGAACGACACACCCGATATAGTTTATCATAAAGTTAATATCGGATAAAATGTTACTTACATATGACTTCATCGTTAGACAGTATTTTTTGATGGCGATCAACCATGCTTTCGAATGAGCATGCTTATTTATATACATTGATAATATTACTTATGAACTTGAGAAACTTTGAGAAACGCATGATCAATATTGGTCACGGACGATTAGAAGGTCTAGCTACCAGTAACCACGCGGTACCAATCAGGGCGTCCGGCAGGCAGACGGAATCTTATTGGTCAAAGCTTACAAAGATACTGGTCGTTGACAGTTAATAAAAAAAACTGGATTTATATCTATATAAAATAGTATCCAATTTTAAAACAGCGGAATATGTCTTACAGCTAGGACTAGACATAAAGCTAGGACACATACCGTCTTACCACAAAAACTTTTAAACGTCAGTTTAAGACTTGTCTAAAAAAATGTCAGATTATGACGTTGACATATGGTTCATTTTGCAGCCACATTTTTTTTTGACAAGTGTAAAACAGACGTTTAAGTTTTTGTAGTAAGGCCAACATTATCGCTCTCAGCTTATCCTTCACACCCCAAACCCCGGTAATCGACCGCCGCACATAGGGGTATTGGACCAAAAAAAGCGGACAATATTATTTTATGCTCTTATCCTGTTTATTGGTCAAAAATCACTGTGTAGAATGTATTGTTACTTATTTTATGATATTATTTTAGTTAAAAAAAAAGTCGTGAAAAAAAAAATTAAACATAATAATTATTAGCAAATTTTGTGACATGAATGAATCAATCAATTAATCCTAACTGAAAAAATCACTAGGTACTTGCTTCAGTTTCATCGCCAGAATCTATCGAACTTTCGTCTTCAGTTGAGACTTCAACTTTACTTGGCATTAGCTTTTCCCTAGCCGCGGTACTAAAGGGTTTCGACTTCTTTGGGCGTTTTGGCCTAATACTGCTTATAAACGGGTCAGATGTAAGAAGTAACCTATTCAGAACGTCTTGGTTGCACTGAATTGTAATATTGTATTTCCTCGTTTGTAATATCAAATGTTTCATGAACAAATCTTATTCTCATGGGGCGGCAAAAGCGAGGTGAGGATGGTGTCGCATTTTGCCAAATAACCCTTTTGCTATTGGTACAAATAATTTGAAGGGGCACCACAGATGATTGAAAGATGAAAGCATCGGAATCGGCCGTATTTTCAAATCTTTGTTTGTACTCTGTCTGGTTCGATCCATCACAGCCCCACTTACAAATTAACTCCAATAAAGCTATTTCTTCTGTTGGTAGACTTTTTAGTACATCATCCAAGTATAACAGTAGTCGTTGAGACGTGTGATTCAATAAATTTTGAAGTTTTACTTCGGCGCAGATGGCAGTTACCAAAACTGATTCTTTATCTGGGTAACAGTCTTTTTTTGCTCTTTCTTTGCACTATAACATGGATATAATTTTTTATCACTAGTCCTAATAATTTCATACTGATTCCTCGTTAAAGACGCTTCCACAAAGATTGATAATGCTTGATTGGGTGTTAATTGTGATCTTAATGATGAACCGCTGCTTTTGTAGTTTTTTAAGTACGTTGATCCTCGGGTTGGACTTTTACTGATATCTTTGACCACTTTTGCAGCCTGTGGATAACCACATTCTCGGAGCTTCGTTTGACTCGCATATAAGAGTTGTTGAGAGTCACCCTCATCTTTAAGGCTCTCAACTCTTCGCCTTTTACTGCGATCACATAAATCACTAAATGCTTTCGATGGACGACCTGAATTTCTACTTGATCCCGTAGGTATTTCTACAGTACCTTGAAGCCAACTGTCATTTTTTTTCAAGAAAACCTTTTCTGTCCTACTCGCAGCAACCCATCTGGTCTTCATTTCTGACTTAATGGCAGAAAATTTGTGCAGAAACTGTTGTTTTTGTTCCTCGGGGAAAGTCGGCTTACTTACAATATCTTTCTCCACAGAGTCCAACTTCTTTACAAATTCTCTTTCTGTACTTTTTTTCATCAATTTAAATAAGTATTCCCGTAATAACATTGTTTCCAGAACTACCTGCTAAAGAAAAACTCCTGTATTGTCAAGTTTTCAATATCAAGTGAATAATATAAGTTTGTTTTGTAAAAATTGTATTAACAAAATAATACGAAAAAAATATGATAGGCAGATTTAGGCACCTAAAGTTCTATGTTTTCAATAGTAGAGTAGTTAATCTTGTTATAAAAAAAACAAAAATTGCCCTGAAACGTCCTGAGACATAACAAAAACACTATTATGTATATGTTTGTTGTAAAATCTTACTACGTTTTTATGCAGTCTAAAGAATTGTTCATATCTATAAGCTAACTAATACTACATCAAAACAAATAAAATAAAACGAATAATGAATGAACCTGCTTCATTATTATCCATCATGAATATCACTTCACAAGACTTTGTTTAGTTAATAACAACCAAAATTGCGCGATAAAAAATCGTTAACTCAATGATTGTTACGTGACCGTTTGCAACCGTTCAATTGATAGGCGAAATAATGATACACAACATTTTTTTAAGTTTTTAATGTGGGTAGTTTTAGGTTCTTAATTTATCTAGGTACCCTCAAGTACATCCAATTTGCGAAGATACTGTACTTTGATCTTGTCGAATATTGTCCGCTTTTTTTAGTCAAATACCCCTATGTGCGCCGATACGATAACTAACTTGATTTCCACCCCGGATATAACTTTTTCCAGGGCAAGGGCCATTTTTTGATTGATGACGATTTGATTAACATCACTTTCTTTTCAAACAGCACTTTTCTGATTAACATTAAGAAGCGGTGACGATGGCAACTCATTTCCCGATTTGCGACCTTTAATGGCTTGGTAATGTGATTGGATCAGTTTTGTTAAACCATTTTGTGGTGACGTTGAAACGTTGTCTATGATTAGGTGCTATGGCTTCTGTTTCTCAAGCACGAGAAGAGGCAAGACTTTTTTTACTAATTTCAGTTATATTGAAGCTAAAAGTACATAGCTATCATTATAACTTAAAACGTTAATATGCGGTGATAGAAAAACATTGTGCGGTAATATGCAAATTGCAAATTTTTTTATGAGAAATAAATAATGAACAAACGAAAAATGTTTATGAAAAGTTCATTTATTATACGTTACAGGAATAACACTTATTAATAACAAGCTATTTCCAGCGGATTAACTGTATGCCTAGGGAACTACTTCTCACACTCGGTTCTCAGGCTATCTATCTTACCAAAAATTTAAATTCAGTAGTTTTGACGTAATACATTAGACACACCGAGCAACTTTCACACTTATAACATTAATATATGTGCATAAAAATGAACAAGGAAACAATAATGATGCTAACTTCATTTATTATACTTTACAGAGAAGACTCATTCTTAGCACATACACAAAAACAGAAGAAGCACTTTTTACAAACTAGCTGTTTCCCGCCGTTCTAACCGCGTCCTGAGAGAACTACCTTTCTAAAAGGTATCCTATCAAGTATATACTTTCTTTTTCTTTATTATTTATCTGTGTTATCGATCCACTATTATTAACATGAGAGACAAAGAGACAGACAGTCACTTTGACATTTACAATATTACTAAGGATTATTCAATTAATTAACAACATTGACAATCGAAGCACCAACGCTTCGAAGCTCCCTCAAAATTTCAGCAGCTTAGTCAGCGTGAACCTGGTCTCTGGCATTTGTTTCTTGTTATTCATGGCTCTGTTGGAAGGCGTGTATGTGGTCCTCTCGTACGCCACATGCCGGTTCACCAGGGTAATCATGTGGAGAAGGTCCAGGTCTTCGTAGTGTTTCTGAACGACGTGGCAGAGGGCTTGGATCATCCAAGAACCGTTTGCATCGCGGTAGGAGAGGTAGTCTGTAGAAAATAGTTTTATACATTTTTAATAATAATTGTTGTAGCTTTTTTTGAGGAAGGGTTACATCTATACTAATATTTTAAATTTGTTTGTTTGTTTGAACGCGCTAATCTCAAGAACTACTGGACCGATTTGAAAAATTCTTGCAGTGTTAGATAGCCCATTTATCGAGGAAGGCTATAGACTTTTTATCCGGGTTCGTGCCGTGGTTCCTACGGGATGCGGGTGAAACCGCTGACAGAAGCTAGTTTTTTATAAACTGTTTTGTTTTTTTTACGCAGGCATGTAGTAAAGAAGGATGGCAAAGATTTCGTTTTTGCTTTCTGAGCAATATGCTTATCGGACTTGAGAGACCCATTTTTTGGCAGTAAAGTGAAAAAACTACAAAGTCCTTTCCTAAAACCTGTCCCATCTTTGAAATCGACAGACTGCAAAAATCTCCCCGGACTATCTTCTAAACGTTATCACAATACATATTTGCTTTTGTGTTTTCGTTTAGGTATTGATTAAAAAGTCTACCTTACCTTCAACAGAGGAGCGCAAGACGAGGAAGTCAGCATGCGTGGGCACGGTGAATGAGGCTTCGCCGTCCAGCGCCACAGTGTTGCCAGCATCCATACTAGCGCCTCTGCACGCCTGGGAGAAAAACCAGAGTATTAAGTTATACTTAGAGGAAATTAAAACCTGCCAGGGATTCAGGATTGTTCAAAAGAGTTGTCTTTTTGCAGCACTGAATGACGAAGGGCTCTGGAAGGAAGACATTGAGTAACATTGATGGTGAAAGTAAGTATGGATAGTCGTGGGCTGATACCGGCCAAATAACTGATCATTGTTCATCCTCATCCTCCGAGCTCTTTCCCAACTATGTTGGGGTCGGCTTCCAGTCTAACCGGATTCCGCTGAGTACCAGTGTTTTTGCCTGATCATTGTTATCTGTTCATATTAGTTCTGATTTATGAGACCGATAAAATGTTCGTAATAGTTAATATGTTAATTTTGAAGATTGTGCAATAATATGTAGTGTACATAGGTAATTGCACAATAATTTTATAGGAGGTAACATTGCACAACATTATTCTGCGTCTTGGGACCACCCAGTTGCAAGCCTTTTTCAAAATATCTACCTGAACGAAGAACAGCTTAGGTTTGTTGACCAGACCCGGCTGCTTCTCGAAGATGGTAAAGACATCAGTGAGGAGGTAGGGTCTGTCAGCTGCGTGAACTTCTCCACCCTTGTCTCCATGGCTCAGGATTGTGACACACATGCACGAGGTTCGAGAGTGGTCTTTTGTGGCAACTGGAATTATGATAGGAAACCTATTAATAATGCAAAAGTTTATAAGGATGTACGATGTATAGTTGTTACTCTTTTACGCTAAAATTTATTCATTGATTTTGATAAAACTTGGCGATAATATAGCTTACATTTCTGAGTTATACATTTTGTTTCCTTTAAAAAAATATATAATATTGATCTCTGCGTCGGCTCAAGTCAGATAGTCTAATTAAATACACGCTACTGCTCACAATGATTTCCCTCCGCCTTGATAATTTTACTAGATAGATTTTAACCACGCTCATTCACAGTATGACTACTCTTCTCTAGCAGTTATAAATAAATAGTTATTAACACTTACTGGCATTAAGATTCTTGATAATCTCTGGGTACTCTAAGTCTCTGAACACGATGACTTCAAAGCCGAGGTTCCCGAACAACGTCTTTAAGCTTTTCACATCATTGTCCGTACCATTCCTTGTGCTAGGCTGCTGATTTCTGTAATCAAAGAAAATAAAAAATAAATAGAAGAAAGATAAATAAAGATAGGGGAATAAAATAAATAGATGTTAAATAAAATGTATTTTATTCCTTAAGACTACTAAAATTGTACGTAAATTAACATGTTGACTTCTGACCGGCTTTTATAAAAAACTGCTGACTTTCTGGATCGTCGATGTCAAACCATCAGGGTAAGGAGATCAGCCAGCTCCTCAGTACATATTATAGTGTACAAACATTTGTGTAGACACAAGTGCATTCAATATTCCTTCACTCTCATAGCCCGAAAAAATATCTGATTATCTTCAAACTTAACTATCCAGCCAGCTAACAGCTGATATTAGGTCGGGTAGTTGGTAAAAAATGTAGTTTGTTCTAAGAGTATAGTACTTTTTGTTTATCGACGTCAAAAATCATCAAATGATCCCTCCCGCTGTGGGTTAGCAGCGCTGAGGGAGTGTCAGAGTCTTACTGACTATAAACCATCGTGTTCCGTCGTAGGCCTTTTATGTACCAGGGCCGCGGTATCTCTTTCCAACAATCCCGCAGCCCCGGCAGACCTTGGCCCTGCTGGGTCCCGCTGGGAGTATAGTACTTACTTGAAATATCTAGTCTTCTTGAAGGTATGGTGATTCAGAATGATTAGATACTTTTCACCGCTCATATTGTAGTACAGAGCATCTTTGTCGAACTTGAGGCCCTCATCTTCAGGTACAAAGATAGGATTGCTGAAAAACACGAATATCCTAATTGAGAAAGTCCTTAGTAAAGTAAAGTAAAGTATCTTTATTGTATTGATTGTGTTGGTTACAGGTGTTAGGTATATGTATACAAGCTGTTGATTTGCATTTGTGCCATACTTCAGGAGGAGGACATACAATACGTTAATAATCGATTGGAATTACAGTAGACGGGAAATAGCTAATATGCACTGCTTTTTTTGTCATTGTAATGTCGTAGTATTTCAGAAGTAATCCAATTTTATGAATGAAATTAATGAATAATCGTTGCGTATGCTTTGTGTTTGCGTTTGTGTGAGGACGCAGCACGGTTTTAAGGCCAGTAACACACGCGCGAAGTTTAAATACGGCTAGATGACATTGACGGAATTCCGAAAAAAAAATTAAAAAAAAATTACGTACCAATTTTTTTGTTGATTTGTGTCGAGAATCAGTAGCATAATTACGTCCTTGAATATGGCACGGATGCAAATCAACAGCTTGTAGTTACAGTACAACAATCAGCCCGTTTGGGCATACAATAATTAAAGCCCATTCGGGCAGCTACATTATTATTTATTACAATTAACAAATTATATAAATTACAATTTATTATCAAATTTAGAAGTTTTGTTATTATTTATGACATAAATTCTAACTACTCATTTTCTAAGAAATCCTTAATTGTATGTGTAATAACATTTTTGGGAAGTCAGTTAAAATGATGAGGTACATATAAGTTTTATAAACTATACTACAAATTAAATAAACAGCGAAAATTGTGACATAGAAATCTCCGAAACTATGTCACTATTTGTAAAATTTATTACATTGACCTACATCCAATAGTGCAGGCTATTTTGTTTACACACAACACAGACCGCTGTAGGCAGAAGATAGTCTGTTCTGTAACCCCGACTCCAACAAAGCGGGGAAGATTGAAGATAATTTTAAACGATCAATAGAATTTAATTATTTATACAAATGATCTCATCAGCGCCCACTCGTATCGATCAGTGGAGATAATTCTATTGCTTGCTCAAAAACCTTTGTCAAAAACACCTTCATCATCATCATCATCATCTCAGCCATAGGACGTCCACTGCTGAACATAGGCCTCCCCCTTAAATCTCCACAGATACCTGTTGGAGGCGACCTGCATCCTGCGTCTTCCGGCGACCTTTATGAGATCGTCTGTCCACCTTCTTGGTGGACGTCCTTCGTCTGGGCCTTAAGTTAAGAACTATAAATACATTAAGCTAGTTATTCTTCTTACCTCGTATTTGATGGGTTCAAGTTAAACCCCTTGATATCTGAAGAAGTTTCGTCCATATTTTCCATTGCTGAAATAATCACACCACTAGTTCACACGAAAATCAATTTAACTTCAACACCGATTAGAAACTGAATTTTCACTAATTTGTAATTCTGTTTTTGTTTTTAGTTAAATAACTATTAACAACAATATACACTGTTTAACAGTATTGTGATACTACTTTGTGCATAAGCGGTAACAATACAGCGTTTTTATTAAAAGTGAATCGCTAGATAAGGCAAATTCTTGATAACGGATAGATATGTTATCAATATGTTTACAAAGAATATCGGCGGACGATTTTTGAAACTGGAACTTATGCAGGAAAATACTTGTGCAATATAGATACTGTGCAATGTATCTAAGTATGTGTAATTATTAAATTAAATTGCATAAGAATTGGTATTATGTTTGTATGTGTTTTACGTGGTGTAATACATAAATATTGCGAAAGACTTCAAGGATAATACACAAAAAAAAAGAATTGCTTACCTTACCGTTATTATTTAATTATATTGCATAAGAATTACTATTATTTAAGTAATTTCTAAAAATGTTTGTACGTGGTGTAATAGGTAGGTACCTACCTAAATATTGCGAAAGACATATTTAAGAAAATACAAAAAAGGAACATTTTATATTCATATATTTATTTGCATTCCATTATATTACAAACTAGCCGTTTTCCCGCGGTTTCACCCGCGGCCCGTGGGAGCTACTGCCCGCACTGGGATAAAATTGATGATTGAATTGATTGGGATGGCCTATGTTACTCGCAGATTAGCTTCCCAATGGTGAAAGAATATTTAAAATCGGTCCAGTAGTTTTTGAGCTTATCCATTACAACCAAACAAACAAACGAACAAAGTTTTCCTCTTTATATCATCATCCTCCGAGCCTTTTTCCCAAACTATGTTGGGGTCCGCTTCCAGTCTAACCGGATTCAGCTGAGTACCAGTGCTTTACAAGAAGCGACTGCCTATCTGACCTCCTCAACCCAGTTACCCGGGCAACCCAAAACCCCTAGGTTACACTGGTGTCAGACTTACTGGCTTCTGACTACCCGTAACGACTGCCAAGGATGTTCAATGACAGCCGGGACCTACAGTTTAACGTGCCATCCGAAACACAGTCATTGGTGTCTAAGATATACTTAGAAAGTACATACAAACTTAGAAAAGTTGCGCGGGTTCGATTCCAGGTCAGGCAAGTACCAATGTACTTGCCTGACCTGGAATCGAACCCGCGTTTTCCTCTTTATAATATTAATTAATTAATAATAATTACAAAAGATGTTGAAAAGGCTTAAAGCTAGGTACAATTATGGACGCTGTTAACGCACAGCAAAAGAAGGCATTACAACAAACAATTTTATTTATTTTTTACGGTGAATAAAACCTTCTCAGTCAACAACAGCTTTTCCAAAACAAAGGCTGGTGAAATACCCTCTTAAGTACATACCTACATAGCTCCAACAGAGACTGTCTAAATCTAATTTACACGTCTTACACTTAACCGTCCAAGTTTACCTACAGGTCTTAGAGCATTGAACGGGCTGGAAGCGCCAACAGCACACATGTTATGGCTATGCAACGAAGTCTGTTCATTTATGTGGGGCGAGGCAATACAACAAATAGTGACAGTTCACTGGTGTATTTTAAAGTTATCCAAGTAGGACAACATTAACGTCTGGTTTCTTAAAACCACTGTTTACTATGAATTTTTTATTTTTAGAATTTACTATGAAACTTCTAAGACAAAGGTCTGCGTACCTAATTTAGGTGATCGGAAATTCGACATATATCTTGTCAATAAGACACCAACCAACTATCACTATTTGTTATTAAATGTACTTGGGTCGTTGTTTTTAATGTACAAATAAACGTTATTATATTTGGACGTACAATTTTCAAAGTAAACAGTTGTTTTAAAAACAACGGACATTTATGTTGCCGGTGATCTTGGGCATAAATTGTCAATCAAAAAGATTAACTTTACGTTAACTTTACGCTCACATATGCATCCGAGGATGACCATAGATAGAGCCTGTCAAAAGGTATGCCTTTGAGGAAGTCACGACAATGGCATCTCCGGTTTGTTACATGCTCTAAGCTACAGGTACACAAGTACTGTAGTAATTACTGCCGTCTTGTACCGTCCGGCATTGTGCCCGGCTCATTTGCCGGCTGATCCGGACATCCGGCAGCCATTAGAGACGGCTTCATCGACCTAACACCCTGTCCGGTTAAATTGTTCCTAAATAATTTGTTCTTGGTTTCGTCGTAATTATGTGGTTGTATTGGCTGAAAATTTTGAAGGTGATTACGTACTTGAGAGGCTGTTAAAAAGTGTTTTGGATATTCTTTAAAAAAAAATGTTTAAAAAAGAAACACAAAAACAGAGCTGAAAATTCAAAAAATAAAACCTGTGAGGCGCTATACCTACTTTATATTTCTTACGTAACTGGGTTTGGGAGGTCGGTGGTGTGTAGGCAGTCGCTTCTTGTAAGACACAGGTACTCAGCTGCGTTCGGTAAGACTGAAAGTCGACCCCAACATAGTTGGCAAAAGGCTCGGTAAATGATGATGGAATATCTATACTTTCAGCGTCGGGATGTCGCTTCTGTTTTAACGTTGTTCTAAAGTTGTCAATGTAAAAATATGATGCCTTCTATTTACGTTAAATTGTTTAAATTAATAAATACAGGTCAAAACTCACGTTGACCTGTATTATCCAAGAGACGATTTCCACAACGGCTTTATTATCCGGGAATACTAAAGTTAAAGTGTCGAAGTGGAATAAGTTCAGCTATTTATTTAATGTTAAAATCCGTGTTTTGTTCAAACTGCCGTCATCAAATATGATCTTGATCGGCTAATCTCTTAGAAACATGTATCATTAATCAAAATATGCCTTCAAGTCAGGATTTCTGGATTCCATTAATCATTACTTTCAAAGGACACTGATAAACTGTATTTGTGTATATCTTGGTATTTATAATGTAAGCAGTATTTGGGAATTATTGAATGAGAAGGTCGTTAGTAAAACCCACATTTACGTGTCAGGTTCTCTTCCGTTGACTTTGTAGTTTCGTGGTGATTCGTGGGTGTTCGGACTGAAATAGCCTTGTGTGTTTTAAAAAAATGTAGCAACTTGAAACGTGAGTGCTGATTCTGAGTTTTGTAAGTTTACGCGCTCGATACGTAATTATAACATGGCTGAAGTAAAGAGTCGTATGCTACATGACATGATTAGAATATAGCACGTTCATTCATTTTTCCGGATAATGACGTTTAGATATTATTTCGCAAGTGAGTACGTCTATAATATGTACAACCAAGTGTCGATGACAGCTTTCAATAAATAAACAGTTCTAGAATTAATGCTACGTCATTAAGTTGTATGATAATTTACGTATCGAGAAAGTTAACTTGCAAAACTCGGACTAGTGCCTAGTGCCTCTGGAAGTTGGCGGTGTGGCTTGAGAGCAGGTAATTGTTAGTACCGTGCCTCATCTCTTTCCAGTCGCCATTTCTTGCCATCAACAGCCTATGAGAGAGCAAAAAGAGTATCTTTGATTGGGTGCATGTTTGTGCACTAAGGGTAAGTGTGTTGAGGGGGTCAGGTAGGCAGTCGCTCCTTGTAAAACACTGGTACTCAGCTACATCCGGTTAGACTGGAAGTCGACCCCACCATAGTTGGGAAAAAGGCTCGGAGGATGATGATGCTTGTGTACTAAGTAGGTATAATATGTCCCTCGTAACTGACTGATGTCATTCGAGAACAGACGCAATGACCGACAATCGATCTGGTTGTCTGTATCATCAGTAGTTACCTATCTATCGGCTTAGGGGATTGTCAAAACTATCGCTAGTAAGTAATTCGACAGATATTTAAATATAATATTAGGAAGCGCAGTTCAAAGTCAAAGTCAAACATTTATTCGCGTTTGAGACGCATAAAAACACAAAACAGAACAAGCAAAAACATGGTAACACATGGAAACTATGAAAACATGGAAAACGTAAATAAAAATAAGGGGAGGAAAATATGCGTCACAATCAATCAGTTAATCGATTTAAATATCCGATTTGACGTCTTCGGCGAGTCTGAATATAAGCAAAGCTAGGTGGTATTTGCTCGGTAGTCTTACAAGTGTTTCTAGGTAATAAACAAGCATGTTCTGATTATGGTATGACGTGTAAGATCTGAAGATATGGAGTTCCGAGAGGTGTCAGACTTAAGTACTATTTGCGATAGGGTTGACAACAATGTGTGATATGATTGTGAAGTAAAATCTCATTTTATTTTTCAAAAAATGTACAGTTTTCACTTTCGCACTCTTCTTGTGTAAAATTAGGTAGCAATTGACATGAAAATATTGTGAAATGTAATGTTATTAGCCAGTAAATGTCTTGAATTTATCATATCAATGTAGGGTCCGTTTTTCACAAAATTTGGCTACTTAAGTCCAAAGTTATACCTATAATGCTCTTCACTTTACAAGGTACTCTCAATTTTTGACGTAACAATTACTTCAAAGGACCTTAAATTAAATACATAAAAAAACGCTTAGCTTTTTCATTATAATTTACGAAACAAGACAGCGAAAGATTGATAAACAAATTCCGGCACACACAATCCGTGACGGCCCTAAACGAAACAAAAAAAAAACATGCATAGTAACCAACTTCTCATCCATCACGACACTTCCTCTGAGGGGGTGGTCACGCAACCCTGATTACACCCTACCCCACCTTCACACCCCACCACATACCATTAATCTAACAAATTCATTCTTTTAAAGCAAATTGCCAGAAAATATGGAAGAGTTTTATTTATTTTAGAGTCGGATACACTGTCAACTTTTAGTCGGCCAACCTACATCAGATACCAGTGTTTAATGCAACTTGTTAACTACCAATGTATCTATTTAATGATGAGAAATAAATAAATAGTAATTGATTGATAAATCAATATGTTACAAACGTATTACGTAATTACGTATTATATTTTCATCATCATCATCATCATCAGCCTATCGCAGTCCACTGCTGGACATAGGCCTCTCCAAGTGCACGCCACTGAGATCTATTTTCGGCTTCTCGCATCCAGCTCCTGCCAGCCGTCTTGCGCAAGTCTTCCTCCACCGTGCCTGAGGACGTCCTACACTACGTTTGCCGAGGCGTGGTCTCCACTCTAGAACTCGTTTACCCCGTACTCGTGTATTATATTTTAAGTTACGTATATTACAAAGATCAGGTATTTAGCCGGTATCAGTCCGAGTATCAGTAAGTATCAGTAAGTATCAGTAAGTCGTGGTGGCCTAGTGGGTAAAGAACCAACCTCTCGAGTATGAGGGTGTTGGTTCGATTCCTGGTCAGGCAAGTACCAATGCATCTTTTCTTAGTTTGTTCGTACTTTCTAAATTATATCTTAGACACCAATGGCTGATAAAAATGTGAAGGAAAGCGTCTTGAGGAAACCTGGACTATAAAGTCTGAAATCACCAACTCGCATTGAGCATGCGTGGTGATTAATGCTCAATCCTTCTCCGTGTGAGAGGAGGCCTGTGCCCAGCAGTGGGATAAAAAAAGGCTATAAGTAAAATAAAAATGATAATCATGGGGCAACCCCCATGATTATCATTTTTATTTAATTTTTATTTTTTTTCAGTCTGGAGACTAAACAGTCGGCCGACAGTTTAGTCTTCAGTCTGCTGATACTCTTATATTTTATGCCTGAGTAGGGTTGACAGAGTCTAAGAATAGAGTGTTTTGTGGTAACGGCAAGGTCATGTTGCTTTTTTTTTGTTTTAATATTTTTTTATGGATAAAGGAAAAAGTAAAGTTCGGGGATATTATTAATAACTCTTTTCGGTTGGCTTTCGCTGTTATTCTATTTTTAGTTGTATTGTTTACAAAAAAGTTATTAAAAAACAATCCAATCGAAATGTTGTTAAGAAATCTGTTTTAATTTAAAAATGCGAAAGTGATTCTGTCTAAAGTGTTTCCGAGCCAAAACAACTGAATCTATTTACATGGAAGATACACAAATAATAATCTAGAGCCCTAGAAAGGACATAGGCCTCTTTTTACACGCTTGAACGGAGTAGTTCTCTTACAACGTGAATAAAACCACGGAGACCAGATAATCACCAGCTTACTAGTACTCAATAATTGATTAGCTAAGCAATCTTTAACCATCAACTTTTGAAAATCGAATCTGATAGCATCCACTTCTGATGTCGTCCTAAGATTTTAACCGATGAACGTTAGATTAGTATCAAAGGGTCCCAAAACTTCAGTTAGACCTTACGTAGGTGTTTCAGGTATCGAGAGCCCTCAACAGTATCGAGTTCCCTTGAAAGGTCGAGTGGGTAATGTAAGAGTCCCATTTACGCATTGTTAGAAGGAGTACCTAAAGTCTTGGTATAATGTAGTTGATCTAATACTTAGTACTCTTTCTGTATCGTAATAGGTTTCAATAGCATCAATGGTGTAATACAAGCAGTATACATACGTTATCGCACTGCCATAATTTATCAATCAGATTATCTGAAGGGTTCGTAGTGTTCGTAAATATTCACTACAATTATATTAGCAATAGCTAGCTGTAGAGTTAAGCACAATGAATCAGTTTTTATTTAGCCAACTCAATTTAACTGATGAAACTACTTTTTTTTAATAACAGCTGTTCAAAACACATTAAGCAAAGATTTTGCCCCAGGTGTACTCAACTGACTTTTACTGTTGTTTAAAATACTTACTAATCTATATATTTACGTTACTTGCAACTGAATATTACAAAATAAAAGTAGGAAAACAAAGATTCAACCTTCTCACATTTTCTAAATTCCCAGCTTTAACGAATTTCCCATTCCCAGTACGTACGAATTTCTCAAAGACCCACTCGATTCGAAGTGGTCTTCACTCGAACATGTAATTGAAATGGGAAGCTACGGTAGCTACTCCTGTTACGAGGTACCAGTGATCTGACACCATTGGCGTCCGTATTACGTATTGTGTAGTGATGGCAATAGCCTTTCATCGGCTGAGTATATGGAGGGTTGTGAAGTAAGAATTGTAGTTGATGAAATCCATACTAATATAGTTAAATATTTTTTTTTGTTTGAACCGATATGAAAAAATATTTAACTGTCCGAATGCTATTTTTTCACGATAGGTACGGGCTGTAGTTCCCTTAGGTCGCGGGAAAACAACTAGTAATTCATGTCAGTAAAACATTCGGATTTTTTTAAAGCATTGCGTATTAACTAGTTTGTATTGTGAGAACGGATTTTTCTAGTAGGAAAATAAATAAAACATCAAAATTCAATGATGACTTTTATTCTAATTAAATTTAAGTGGAAACATGAATTCTTATAACACGAATCTAAAGAAGGAAACACTATTATATTCTTAATTACGAAATACTTATTAAATTAACAAATTGTCTTTCATTATGTCATCGTTCAAATTATACAACATTTGTGAACTAAATAGAAACGCAAGCCATTAAGTATGGCACGAATTACGATTACAATGACAACACTAATTTATTAGAAAAACAAAAAAAAAAAACGACTAAAAATAACGAAAAAGAAATATGCAAAATATAATCACAAACATTGATTTTGCAAAATTGTGCCGAAAACGAGCTTTCTCTTAAATTCAGTAGAGGACAACCATTTTTTTTTGTGAATGTACGAAACTGTTTAAAAACTGTGTTTTTTATTTTATTTTTTAATTCTATTACTATACGGTGTATATTTTTGAGGCCTTTAATATTTACTTCTAACCTGATTGTATAAAATTACAAGTTTACTAATCAGTGTCGTGAAAAAGCTATTATTTTCGTTGCATTTTTATACTAATTTATTATTTTTCGTAAATATGTTCACGTTGTCCTCTACCCGCATTTTACAATACGAAGCTCGTCAGTGCCAAATGTAACACTACTTATGTTAAAAAGTGTAACAATTATATGTAACTGTAATTAAAAACATTTTACAATTTTATCTTTATTTTTTTACCATTATTTTGAGAAGGCACATGAAAATTTTCTTATAAATAAATGAATCGACAGCGCGACGAACTAAAACTGAAATATTTCAACTCATCCTAGTTTTCACTAAAAAGCGAAGATAAATTATTATTTTATTTATTCATAAAGTTTTGCGATTTTAAGTCGCTAGTGTGTTGTTACCCTTAAAGAAAATCGCAAATACGTCGCCAGCCTTTCTTCAAGCTCAATTATCGTTCTGTAATTTACTTTACGTGTAACAGTATATATATATATATTATGAACGGGTCTTACATACTATATAAAAATACAACAATATGCTTTCGGATCAAAATTGTTTGACATGTTGATCGCTCGAAGTTGAAAAAGTAAGTACATTATTAACGTATTTTCTTTCGCTTTCAAAAATTAGTTTTTCACGTCTTTTCAAAGCGTCAGCAGGTCAAACAATTTAAAGTGGTACCTAGGTGATATGCCACATACCTTATTTTGTACACACTACCGTATTTTACAATGTTCTATAATTATAGATATAAAAAAATTAAAACACGAATATTTGGATTATTGAACTAAAACAGAGGTATTTTGTTTGACTTTCCTTTTAAATATTTTTATCTCAAACTTTACCGTTTCTTAAATATCAATGGTTTTGTTCCCAAAACAGATAATGGTTTGCCAGCATGATTTCAGCTTGAACAGAAAGCACAGAATAAGAATTAGCTTATTTACACGTACACTTGCATAGCCGATAGCAATAACAGTGAAATTGCTATGATACGGAATAAGGACCCAACATCTTCAAGAAGAAAAAATACTCTTATTCTTTCGGAATATGTAGTAAAAAAAAACTGTTTCTTTCAAAGAATTTCAGGATCTTATAGTTCGGCCATTCAGAGAATGCGTTCCTGACACGTCGCGATTGAACTGACGACGTAATAACATTCATTGATTATTGATATAATAATGTTGTTTTAATGCTCCTCAATTGTTAAAACGGTAAACAACCAGCAAAAATATTTTTATCGTAACTGCAACGCCATTGCAAAGTTACGTCGTCAGTTCAATCGCGACGTGTCAGGAACGCATTCTCTGAATGGCCGAACTATAATATTTTTCAAACGGTTATTTACCGTGTCAATTAAACCATTAATAGTTCTAGTAAGAGATTTATTCCAAAATCATAGTCAATTTCATAATAAATAACAAAAAACAATGTATATCGCTCGCTACCACTACGCTAGAAGTAAGAAAAATATATACTTTTTTATATATCAAACTAATATTACGAAAGCTCGTGAGAATAATATATTTAGGGTATTTTTGTATGCGTTGCTTTTTATTTATTACACATAACCACTGTTTCTACTGAGAATCAAGTTGGATTATTGTAGTCGAACCTTATTTTGTTACAATTTTATGTATAAATAATAAGCATCGCACACAAAAACCATAGTGTCACAATAAAATGTCTTTTACATTTTTAATACTACAGTACACTAATAGATACAAACGATCATAAACGTTGCCGCGTTTTAAAAAGTACCAAAACAATCCAATATTTGAAAAAAAAAAAAACAAACTGGAACTGGCAAGGACATATACACACAGGCTCAAAAGAACCAAAATTTAAAATTATTTTAAAATTGACTAAAAATCCAAAAACTGTATACGCCCTTTTCACTTAACCCTAGACACTCGAAAACTTAAAAAGAAAAAAAAACAAACGATTTTTTATGTCTTTAGGATCTGCTGCTTTGAGTTTGCGGAATAGACTGTCTTTATTATTTAGTCATGTTTGTTTTAGTAAAAACCGTTTTGAAAGCTGTCTTTTAAAAGATGGTAGGTATTAAAAATAATAGATACATTAAATGCATATCACAACTGGCCTCTAACGTCAGTAATGAATTATTAAAATTTTAATTTCCTTGATGTATGTAAAGTACAAAATTTTATGGTTTTATCTCCAAATATTTAAATTTCTACTTCAAAACTATGGAAGCCAAAAGTGGTGGGTTGCTACAAACGCCACCTAAAAAAATGCGACATATTATTTTTATTGTAACTTTAATTTACCTATGCATTTATTGTAAACGTACGCATCTAATATTACAGAGATAGCTTTTCTATTAAACAGTGGTCCTATTATACGTTTTTTTTTTCAAGATAATAAGAAAATATAGCAGTGGTCCAATATTCAATTGAAATGAAATATTTCCATCCCTCTCCCAAACGTTATTTTAAAAATGACGAAAACAAATGTTTCTGTCATAGATGTAACCAGCTTTAAAATTTATTTTAAAAATGACTAAAATATATTTTGTCATTTAGTCACTATTAAAATTACATTTGGCGGGTTATTTATTCAAAATTTCGCCTAAACTCCGACATAAGATTAGAAGAGCTATCCCATTGTTTCTTTTTAAAAATGATTATCATTTTAATATAATTCATTTATGATTGTGGTTCTGACCCTGCCTCGTTTAAGCGATATAACTATTTTAATGGTACATATTACAAATTGTTACATTTCCCTTACAATAACTACGTC
Source organism: Helicoverpa zea (assembly GCF_022581195.2). Lineage (NCBI taxonomy): Eukaryota > Metazoa > Arthropoda > Insecta > Lepidoptera > Noctuidae > Helicoverpa > Helicoverpa zea. The sequence continues at coordinate 2,309,650 of NC_061454.1, forward strand.
ACTAAAAAGCTTGACCAAATATTTTTAGGCCGATAGGAACTGAACGAACAAAAATGATATAAGTAAATCTAAAAGAATTGTCAAAAAAATCGCTATAGACAAAATCGAAATGTGCTCTAAAGTCGACTAAAATTTCTTCAATGTTATTTTTTCAGAACTGCGATTTTCAACGCTCATAAAATAACTGTATTCTTAGACTAACTCTCACTTACGTTAATTACAAAACTTACCTTAGAGCACTGTGATAGTAACATCCAAGTTAGTAATGTCGTTTAGGGCGCCTCGCAATTTGGCATAAAACCATTTTTTAATGTGACGACCGTCTGTTACATAACATTGACACATTTGCAATCGCTTCCATTTGACAGTTCAAATTGCTTGGCGATAGCAATTCATCTTGTCATATCAAAGCCATCGTGAATGGCAATTTGTTACGTAATAAGGCTTCTAAATTATTGAAATAAACCATAAAAAAAATGTAAGTTGTTAAGGCCTACTGAAATTTAGGCTTTTGTTATAGGCATTGATTTACAATAATTAACAAATCGAATTGAATAAACAGTAACATTTTAAACTATCGTTTTTACAAAATTTCATGCAACAACATGTAACATATTACAATATTTCACTACTTTTGGAACAGGAAAAATACAACGACGTAAATCAATTTGTAAATGTAACAAATAAGGATGAGTTGCACCATTTTACTATAACGAGAACCGAATCATAACCAGCCGTACACGCCTCCCGTAGGTTAAATCAACAATTTGACAACTGAAAATGGTACCTTGATAGTTAAATGGTGCAACCGACCGTTTTCTAAATTCAAACAATTTTGACAAACGCAATTCTGTCTAATATACAAAGGTTTTGAAAAAGGAATAAGCGACAGAACATTCATTTAAAACTATTCGTATTCGATATTTTAAACAATTATTTTATGGTTTTCTTTTGTTTTTGCTATTAAGTGATGACCAGGGTCGAGGCGAGGCGCGTCCTGAGAGGTGTCAATTCCTGTAACTATGAGTTCTCTGGTTCATCCCAGTCGATGCTGGCCCACAGCGGCAGTTCAGTTTCGTATTCCCAGCCGGGGCCCTGTGGAAGATATTATTGTGTTCATATTATGTATATTTTGTTTGGAACATTTTACGGACTCTTCAGTCACATAATATAATTGAGTATGTTCAATATGCAGTTTGGTTTTTGATGTACTAGCCAGCCTAAACCAAATTGAGAACGAGTTAGACAGAATGTTGTGTAGTAGTTAGGAGTTTTTAGTGGGTTTAGGTTTTTTAGGAATTAAGCAATACGATCTGGGAGAAGTAAATGTATAATTTAAGTTGTAAACACGACTTCATGAAAATAAAAATAAGAATCATTTTGATCTCTCTTCAATGAATTAATTAGCACTTGATGTAGATCAACGTATGAAAAAAGATCTCTTACCTTGTATTTCCAGGCATGTAGATACATAACGAGGTCCCTAGGCCTTGGGTCCCGGTACCTGACGCGGCACTCGTAACAGTGGGGGTCCGAGGACAGTGCATCATTGGACCCACTCGCCGAGCTGGTGGCCAACCCACTGGCGTGGCTGGATGCCGCTGGGGTGCAGCCTGTTTGGGTCGCCACTGTCACTTTATCTGACTGTTAGGACAAGGAAGATTTCAGTTAAAGTATCAGGTTGTGTGCTCAAGTGAAAATCAAGATTTGTATATTCAACTGATTGATCAATTTTCAAAAAGAAGGTGTCGTTACAACGCCAGTTCTTGGTAAAAGGAAGATTGTCTGCTTCGTAAGACAATGTGTAGAATTGCTAACATAAAATAATACTGTTCAATAAGATGGATCTAATGACAAATTTTGGAATGCGTCAAGTTATTAATGTCATTCGTCAAACTCCCTAAAACTTAGGCTTTCTTTGGCCTCCCCAATTAAAAATGATGAAATCGATCATTCTTTACAAACCTTGGCATCATTGGAGTCGTCATTGAATGATGGAGAGGCGACGGGTGACGGCGCCAGTGTGCAGGGCGCTGGAGAGTTCACCTCTGATGGAGCCTCCGCGCCGCTTGATGGGCTCGGAAGAGTTGCTGGTGGAAAAAGTCATGATTAGACCAAGTGATCCAAACAGGGTCTGATTACAATAGCATTATCAATAGAACATCGTCCATATTGTAGGGACATTGCTCCTGATTTTACTATGATTAAAAGAAATAAAATTTTTTCCTTACCTAAAAATAGGCAAATCTTTCATCGGTTTCACAGTTAGAGCAGTGTTAGTTAGTGAATCAGGTTCATATGATAGATCGATGTTCCCTTGTTATTAAAATGACTAGGAGTTGGTGTTTATGAAATAAAAGTCTTACGGGTCATGATAGATGAAGGCGTGACTCCTGGTGCTGGTGACTCTAACCTCGGCGACGACTCTCTTGAAGCAGGCCCTGTGTCGCAGTCATCCTCACCAACTGTTGAGAAGGATATAGTCAGTTTTGCTGTTAAAATTAATAATAGCTATTCCCTGAAGTTAACTTTACTTGAACACCTATACCATAATTAATTTTATACTCAGCAGATGCTATTTCTGAGAAAATCTTCAATTCCCAATATGCCCACTTTCCACTAGACGAAACAAGTTCATATTAATCCTCTTCTATCAGTATGAAACAGGCTAGTAAGTATTATACAACTAAATAAATAATAATTATAAATAATGTCGGGATACCTTTTTCACACACGGTCGGTTAGCCCCATGGTAAGTTATTTATTTACTTGTGTTATGGGTGCTAACACAACTGATAAACTACATATAGCTACATATATACATATTTATAAATAGATATCATAACACCCAGACCACAGCCAACAAGCATGCTCATCACACAAATGTCGACCGAACCGGGAATCGAACCCGGGACCTCAGGTTCGGCGGTCCGGCATGATGACCATTGCGCCATTGAGGTCGTCATTTTATGCGACAGTATAGTCATCAACGACATAGTACATATTCTCAAACTTCTTTTCCGTACTAAAACTCACCTTTATCATCAGACACCGGCTTAGAGAACAGCAGATCATCATCAGCAGCATCAACCCCAAGCCAGTTCTCAGCATTATGGATAGCTATCAGGTCTCTGACTAGCTGCTCGTCTGTCTTACCCCCCGTGTCTCCGCCCTTACCTCGGAGGGGGCCAAAGACCGGGTGGTTGTATAGAGGGTCGTTTACTACTGGGTAACCTAGGGAAGAAGTTTAGATTATATTATTGTGCTTGAGTCTAGAGGTTCCTCTAGTAATATTTTTTTGAAGTTCCTTGTAACACGAGCTTATTTACCAATCTTGAAGTTCCTTTTGGATACAAGCTTTAGATCAAGATGATGCTTGTAGCGGAAAACGCTCATAATACGAGTACTTAGGTTGAACAAACCCACAATGAATTTGTCCCTTATGGCTTGATCCCTTATCCACTTCACATCGTCGCATAAAGTGGTATAAAGACATATCAGTATGTAAGTGGACGATTTAATGTGACACAACAGACACGAATTCAAAAATGGTAAGTTATTCTAAAAAAATCCTCACCCAAATACTGCAAATGCACTCTGATCTGATGCATTCTGCCCGTCTTAGGCTTGCAGAGCACGACACTGGTGTTGCTGTTCACGTTGTACCCAAGCCGCTTGAACACGGTGGAACAGTCCTTGCCTTTCGGAGACACCTTGCAGACTCCGATCTTGTAGCTCACGACTTCTATTGGCTCTTGGCATTCGATTTCTTCACTGCAATTTGAGGTTTCAATTAGACTGAATAAGTCTTTATTCTTTCAAGCATTTTAGAGTTGGCTTTAAGTCTAATAAATCTTCACCATCTGCTATCTACAAACCCTAAACTATTAGTTTTTTACATGAATCGATTGCCTTTAAGATATTCGCAGATAATCGCAATACCCCTTTTCTATCTCTTATGCCCATAGGTAATCTAAATAAAATAAAAGCTACTAGAATACCTTGTACTTTTAGCTTTACGAAAACCTTGCCGTTATTATAAGAATAAAACACGAATATCGATAAAAACTACTAGATTTTTTTACCGAAAGCCCTGAACCAGAATACAAAAGAGACCATCACCAATAAGAATTGAAATCGCTCAAACGACTCTCCGCAAAGCTGAACATGACAGAATTTTAACTTAAAATTCCTGGGAAAAGCATTCTTGTCATCCGAGGCGCGAACTTACACCTAGTTGGGCTAAAATCTGTTGATTGGACTGGAACATTGTAAATCTACTGAAAACTCGTTATTGACTGACAAATCGAAAATAAAATACGAACGAATCGTTGGAAGTTGGAAGAAAATGAATTTTCCGTCCATTCTCAATTTGAATACAATTTTATTATGATGGAGTTCTTTTGGGTAGGAATGTTTTAATTTTGGGAAAATAATAGTATCAATAGTAGCTTTCACCATCTTTCTTATATTTAACTTTATGAGTAAGTTTCTTAGTTACATTTGCTGCTAATGCTGATCTGACTGTGATTACATTTTCGTATGAGCGATTTCGCATAAAGGATTCACACACTACAGGTAACTCAAAAACTGTTACAGTCAACAATTTAGGAGGGCTAATTTTCGTAGAAATGTAAAAACGTCCTTCTCACTAACGTAAGTATACCTCGAAACCCACACTACAACATAACATACATAGACACCCTCAGCTTATCAACACACGTTTTGTGTGTGTAGATATGTGTCATAATCTTAGTTAAGCCAGGCTAATCTCGGTAACAATGCCAGGGGTACAGTTACGTATAGAATCCCGGTATCGTTTCTCAAACCAGAAATATTATTCTTTGATAGTCAACCACTCGTATCAAAATAAAATTCTAAGAAGCCACGTTAAGTCAAATATAGAGGATAAAACTGACTACATATAGGTATTTATTTTTGATACTATGCGTCCTCATAGCTAAATCATTTGTAAATTGATGAGCTGACCACTAAAACCCCTACAAGAAAATCTGGACTCAGTATATTATTTTTCTACGGATATAAGACTTCATAGATACGTGTCCTCAAAAATAATATTTACGAACTGCAGCGAACGAAGATGCATTTTTATTTAAGCACTCACTAAGCTACACGATGTTCAAGAATCAATAAACATTTTTGATTGGCTTGTCAGCTCAAGAGTGTCATATTTAGAAAAAGTTATCACAAAAACCACCTCTATGTTGACGACTTAAGGTCCGGTTTCCCTTGGACGTTTATAATTGGTACCGTCATCAATGTTATTGCAATAATATTACAAGATCGATATCGAGTTCAGTGCTCCAGAAAATATCGACATTTGAAGTCATTTCATTTAACTAAGTCATTGCTTTTATAGCGTACTGCTATGCAAGTGTGATTGGCGCTTCATTGTTAGTGTTGGACTATAAATTAAATGGCATTTTACTCATACATTGTAAATTATATTCCCCGTTAACTTTAGATACTATTAGAAGGTTTAGATACTATTCTTTAAACAACTTCTTATTGCAGCTGACATCTACCGCGCCTTGAAGATTACTGTTTTATTCTACACTAGCCGTTTTCCCGCGGTTTCACCCGCGTCCCGTGGGAGCTACTGCCCGCACCGGGATAAAATAGAGCCTATGTTACTCGCAGATAATAGCTTTCTAATGGTGAAAGAATATTTAAAATCGGTCCAGTAGTTTTTGAGTTTATCCATTACAACCAAATAAACAAACAAACAAAGTTTTCCTTTTTATAATATTAGTATAGACATACTTAAGATTACTGATCATTCTACATATAACTTTCTTGAGAATCACATACAGGCTGTCTTTCAGTAGGATCAATTCTTTTGCTTTGAACATAAGCCTTACCAAAAAAAAAGAAGTATGTATATCCACATTTGGAATTGAAAAAAATAAGAATGAGTATCCTATGACACATTACCTTTCCATTTATAAGCATTATCAAAACACATTTTTTTTAACTTGCTATATATTTGTTTTAGTAAGCTAAAGTAGTTCACTTACTCTGGGAATTCTCCGTCGACTCTACAGACGTATTCCTTCTGTACTTGTCTGTTCCTGATCTGATGTTCCATCTGTCTCGCCTTCTTTGGACTCCTTCCGAATAGTAGGAGACCTATGAGTTTGGATAACATTAATATTGAGAAGAGAATTTATCAATGTGTAATCGGCGACGGTTATATTATAATATCATCGTCGCGAATGAACTAATGTTGTAGACGCCCCACAGGAAATAACATTTCACCAGCTTTGCTTAAGTTTTAGTTAGGGGTAAACTTTATCCAGTTATGAGATTCAAAAAAATTTGGGAACTTTTCAAAAATAAACGCCCGATAAACCGAAATTGACTTAAAAATTGAATCCATGACATAAGAAGCTCAACAGACAATCTAATATTACCTACTAACTAAACGTTTAAGTTTTAAATCTCGCTAACAAGACAGCATAAATAAAACAGCAATAACAATTTAAACATAAAGACCGACCGCTAACATTTACGAAAATAAAACTCTACCCTAAATCTTGAAAGACGAAAAAAATAAAAGCAACCTAACATTTACACCAATTAAAAATTCAGTGAGTGTAATTTTTCAAAAGGCTCCTTTTGATGCTGCGAAGAAAGATTTCGCTGTTTAGAGCAATCTCACCTGACGTTAGCCTGTCGAGTCTGTGAATGGTCCTTAAGTTCTTCAAGTTGTACTCTTTTGCGAGTATAAAAACGACGGTGTTGTGCCGGTATCTTCCACATGGATGAACCTAGAAAACAATTTTTGTTATTCAGATTTAAATTTTGAGCTAGTTCAAATATCCACTATACAAAATATTGAGTTTAAACATGCTTTTTGAATGAGAAGGAAAATAGAATATAATTTAAGATATGATAAAGAATTATTTGATTGTAACCATCACAAACATCATTTGGTACAACAATGCAAAATTTAATATATCAATAACAATATTTTTGTTGATTTTAAATAGGTAACGCATAACAAGACATCTGATGATGATAAAAAAAGTGATGACGACGAACAAAGCAAAAATGATGATGCAAGCAAATATGATACATGAGCATTATAAGATGAAGTGCACACAAATATAATAATACCTGGTCCGCGCAGTCCTGATGATAAATATACGATAAAACGAAGCAAAATCAATAATACTATATTGATATTTATTACCATGCATAAGGAAGTGTCAAAGCATAACTCAAGTGCTAAGATACAATAAGCGAGTACCGAGCTATGAAAACAATACATTTCGAGAGATTGATTGCAAAAAATAATTTTGGAATGAACACAGACAGCACAGGGAGTGAAAATTTTGAAAATCAGCCAATTGATTTTTGAATATTTTAGTATATTGAAAGACTACCTGTTTTGGTATCTAAGGGTGCTTACATAAAGAAACAGGTTTCCGGTACAGACAAACCTGTACGGGTAGGTACCGAACAGTGCAGGTATAATATTTCAATACAATCCTATTGACTCACATGTATATTTTATATTTATCTCAGGTAAGTTGCAACCTGTTTACTCACTTATAAAGAAACAGGTAAGTTACAACCTGTTTCTTTATAAGTGAGTCAATAGGATTATTTGAAATATTATACCTGCACTGATCGGTACCTACCCGTACAGGTTTGTCTGTACCGGCAACCTGTTTCTTTATGTAAGCACCCTAAGAAATACAAACCACATGCAGAAGACAATACATTAAAATTTTTAATTCTCTAAAAGTTGAAATGAAAACCCGCATGCATGAAATTATTCGTCGTTTTACGTATTTCCGATGTGTGCCGTCTACGTGAAATCGAGTTTGTATTTATTTATAGGCTATACAAACTGCCAGTCTACTCACAATTTGTTACTACAAACATTTGGGTAAAAACTTTTCAGAATTACCAAAAAAGGGACGCACGACAAACTCCTAATTGAATCGACGTAAGCTTTTGCAACTCAATTTACCAAAATGTAAGAGAAAATATTTTCGAAACTTATTTCTGAATAACAATAATAGGGTCAAGTTAAAATATTTGGATAACACGGTACCCGCTTGAAAGAAATGAGATAGGAAGTATTTGGGGTTCGGAATACTCAAGTTCTGGACCACTTTCAAGTGGTATTTTCAACAAGACCGCACATTTTCAACTCCGTTTGTGGTATTATGTTTCAAACTGTGCAGATCACAATCTAGTCAGACTCTGACAGCGTACTTCGTTTGGACCGAGAAAAAATCAACCCCGAATTTCAGTTCGCTATTCGCGAGCAGATTTATTTTCTTTCTCTTTGTACTTTCAACGGTCTTTTTTAACGTGTCGTTCTTTTTTGTTGAAAAAGAGAAAATAATCTATTGTTGAAAAAATCATGATGTTACAAAAAGGTTTCACTAACGTGAGGGATTATTTAATTGCCAACGATTTTCTGTCTGCTCACAAAGGTTTTGGCAAAGCTGGGGTTGGCAAAGGCATTAAGGTTTTTGTCTGTCGTAATGCCATTAGGTATTGGAAAGGAAAAGGAAAATATTGATATTGAAGTTGTATAATATGTAGAGGGTGATTCGCGGTCCAGACGCGAGTCAGAGCTTGACGATGATGGCAAACGGTCCCAACGCATGACTCACCGGCAGCGAGCAAGGCTTGTCTAGCACGAGATGCTCTTCATCCACGTGTATGATGCGCAAGGGACCAGCGAGCACTGGAGTTTCGTGCCTGGCCCACCACGGACACAACATTGTACATTACGGACTTTGTATAGTCTTATGATGTTGCAATTGCCTTTGAGAACAACTGTCTTACGTCAAAGAATTTTCTCTTCAACGTAATCAAAAATGTCTGCTTAGTTCAGGAATTTGGATTATCACACCAAACAATTCAAACTTAAGTTTTTTTATAAAAATTCTTTGCTGTTACTAACTCAATATCCCCCTCTGCGTCGGCTGAAGAATTTAATAATGCAGAAAAATCCTTCTTATAAATATTTCTATCGAACACTGGACTTTAAATTGAAGATTATTGACGTTTGGGTTATTTACAAGATTTAGTTCTGTACATTTTAGAACTATGGCTTAACAAAAATGTCAGTTTAAACGTAACATCTCATCCAAATGTAATGGAGGATACAGAAGTACATAAAGCACATTGCTAACACCTAGAAGCAAAATATTTGTAAAATTTTGGAAAGGAAGTCGTAAGGGATATTAAGGATACAAAACAGTAATACAAAGGTGATTTTAATGGCTTATTCTAATATGCACAGAGGGGTGGGAACATCAAAATTAATGAGATACGCAAAGTGCATTACAACATCATAGACAATGTAAATACTTAATACACTGGAGGCACAGCTTTATATAGGGTCCTACTTTTAAATGCATGACATTTTGTAGAACTTGTTCTGCAACTTGACTTGTAATTATTACACAAATAAAATATTAACGAGTGATATACACACAAATGAAACCAGAATTGGGTAAAATTTCTGTAGCGTGCACGGTATGGTTTAAAATTGGCTGTCTTAAAAATAACTGAAGGAAGTAACAAAACAGGACCTTATACAAAGAACAATTGTTTGGCTGTACGCGAGAAGTTATTTACGACTTTCTAACTAATCCCGGTTGATTTGATGGCGGGATTCTCGTATCTAACATATAAAATAAGTTCAAGAGTGTTCCGAGTTTGTGTTGAGATTGTAACTTTTGTGTGAAACATACAAAAGTAATAAAATCTAAATGAACGTGAACTTGGATCTGTTTGAACTGAATATAACAAATGAAATTTAAATTTTGTGTTTTTTGTAGATGTGATTTCAGAAGAGAATATCGTTATGTTAAAAGAAGTTGTTTAGTAAGTAAAGCTATTTAAAATTAAAGATAGAGGCATTCGTTTGAGTGAAATTTAGTGCATTAGTATTAGTGCCGAAACAAAAAATCTACCTATAGATGTTGAAAATGAAGTCGATCATGTAATCGATAAAGAAAACCAGAGTACCACAATTGATTATTTTTTATAAATGAAGTTATATAAAATGTAGGTCAAAGCCAAGATATTTTACTTTGCACCGCAGCTTAGGGATCCAGCATTGAGCCGTAATATCAATCACTATGATGGGGGACGGTCGATCATTTGGACCCTTTTACATTCGAACTGAAGAAATATTTCTTTTCTACGGTATCCGCCTAACAATTACGCGGGTATAATCTATATTGATCCCTTCTTCGCCGATTCTTTCTTTGAGTTTGGGATTTATTGCTTGGAATTTAGTTTTGGGTAGAAAATTCTCGCATATACTTAAATGGAACACTATCGAAAGCTACAGTTATTCAAAACTTCACAGTAGTATTTACTCAGGATTAAAAAGATGATTTTTTTAATTCAATTTCATAATGCATAACTTCATTTCAAGCAAAGGAAGACAAAAATTCAGCCCTCCAACCAATAATCGCGACAACAGCCTTAAACCGAATAGAATTTCAAATATAAACAAAAACACATCGTAACATCCTCCGTGAAATTTCCACTTAGCTGAAACTGAACGTGAGCGGCAAACTAAACGCGAACATGTGTTAAAGCTAGATATGTATAGAGCTTATTGTATTGGTGTAACAAGAGAGTTAATGAGGGCGCACACAGAAATACCGAGCTGAGAGTAATTGGTCCACATTGTTGTTTCATTTTCGAGCTCGTGTTGGGCCAAAGGGATCCCGAATTTTCGGTGCGAAATGCTTAGTTTCAAGTTAAAGGGTCGTATTAGGTAAAAGCTGATTATTACGTTTAATACAACAATAGGCTTCTGATTTCTAAATAGGCTTAATGATCTTTAGGAAATTACTTCAATTTTGATCTTTGTGGGATTTCGCGAAATGGGCATAAAACCAGAAATAGAATTAACGAAAAATCCTTTATTAGGCTGTTTTTTTTACGGACATAAGACGGAATTTATAAAGAACTTTGATAGGGCTAAATAAGGCTTCCTTTTTTTTCCAGCGTTTTAATGCTCAAAGGGCTTTCAAATGACTAACAAAAAGCAGTTTTATGGGAACAAGAAATTGAAAACATGGGTTCCCCTCAGAGGTAACAAAGAAACAAATCGTAAAAATACAATTTGCACATTAAATAGACCTTAGTATGGATTTCGTTCGGCTATCAACTAGTTTACGGCCGTCTGCCGCCAAAGGTAATTGAAGCCACATATTTATAACGCGAGGCGGCATTATTTGTTGAACTTATTCTCAGACGGTAAGCTGCTTTAGGTATCCCTACACACCTACATATATGAAGTCTAAAAATTTCTTCAAAAGCTAGGTCAGCAACAAAAATTTTATGAGACATTCACGTCTGAATACTTGCATTTCTAAGACCCACTTGATCGTTTTACTAAAGAAACATATTTTCTGATTGAAAGGCAGCCTCAAAGGAAAGTTGAGAGCATCAATTCAAAACCTACACCTAAAAATACATCGTTCATGAAGCCCGATGTTCAACTTGAGTGAGTGCTGAAAAAAATCAACTTTACCTCGGCTTGGCTGCTTTGCATGGAAATTCCAACACCTACTACCTACATTCTTGTTTTATTCCGTAAAAGCCGATATGAAAGTGCTTCATAATATTAGGTGTCCTCCATCATATAACGTTGCAGAGTATTTCTTGCAAAAGGGACCGCTTTACGGTAACGCAAAGGACTTTGTGAGGAGCTAGCTTTTAGGGGCAGGAAAGCGGATTTCAGAGGAATGGAAGCCTATAATATGATAGTAGCACTAAAATTGTGGGACGAACTAAATTAAATTCTAGACGGTTTAGATGTTAAACGCTATATAATGTTCCTTACTTTCTGGCCAGTACAACACCAAAATTCAATTTGTGACGACCCTTCACCAAAAGTGCGAGAAAGTACAGTGAAAAATGTTGAAGTAATGTTAATTACAATGAAGTATAAAGCTGTTAGTGCACTACTAAGCTATATTAGCACACCATGCAACACTTAGGGGTGACATACAAGTACTCGATGTATGATAAGCGTTCACAGAACATGGCTGTCTCATTTGCCACTTACGGGGATAGAGGCCGGTTTGTTGACAACCACAATGTCCTCGTCGATATGAACGAGGGTGATCGGTTGGCTGGTCACCGGTACTTCGTGCCTGCAACGATACACACGTCAGGCTAACGGCTTCGGGCCAACGTACTCGGAGCAAACCACATATAACAGCGAAAATTTCGTTTACGTAGACGACATTTTCGTTTTGTGAGGAAGAAAAATACAGTTCAGATCTTTTTTTAGTTCGGTGCAGTTAAGAATACGGTTAAATATATTATTTTTTATGTTGGATTTTGTGTTTGTGTATTGTGTTTCAATAGATGAAAGGCTGAATGTAATCACAGCCACCTTTTGAATTGCGACGACGCCGTTCCATTATTACTTATTGGAGGCAAACATTTTTGCTCAGAGTTCGTTTCAATATCGGTTCTCGTGACGTATGAAATAAAGATTAGACGAGAACAGAACAGCAAATGAACATGCGTGAGCGAAATGGACCGTGAAGCATGCCGTCTCAACTAGACACTGTGTCGAACTATGAGCAGATTACAGTCAAGAGAACAAGTGATAAAGAACTCTGTCTCTTTTGAAAAACGGCCAATATGCACCCGCATGCTCATTTAGTGCTCAAGATATCGTTATTGAAGATTACATTTTTGTTACAGTGGACTAAATACAAATTAGACCTGAAAAACAAACAAGCTTCGACGCACGTCACATTATTTAAAAATATTTATATAGTTAGAGTAACTGTGATAGTATGTAAGGATACTTAGTAAATAAATACATATAAGGCGAGAAAAATAAAGTTATTATTTACAATACTGAAATCAAAGAAACACCTGAGTTTGTTGGAGTATTGTGTAAAACAAAAGATGTCGATGTGTCTGGGTTTGTGTTTGACTAAGGTGCTGTAGCTATCTTAAGCGTACTACTGGATACCGTTGGGTTTGAGGATAAAGATAATCTTTTACCTATGGACGACGTTTGCTAGAAGGTCGTTGTGCTTCAATCTGTAGTCGGGGTCAACTCGTTCATAGTTGACGGTGAGGGTACCAGCCCTGATGCATCGCTCGTACTCAGCGGCGGGATGGGCTCTGAACTCTCGTGCGAAAACATCGAGGATCTTTTCCCCAACCCACCTTCCTTTGGTGAATGTTGTGAACGTAAAGTAGTATGGGTAGACTTTTCTGAGTCCTGAAAATGCAAAAATATTATTAATATTAAAATAATCCCCCAAAGATTCCCTAATACAATTTTTAATTCAGATTTGTCAGTTTCAGGTTTACGTATAAGAATAACTAATGGCGTGGTAAAAATATACGTCAGACAGCTAGCAAGGCTGTCTGATATAGTTAGGTATTGCAGCTAGAACCGGCTATGAAATCCGCCCTCAAAAGCAACTTTCAAGAACACCTTTAAATTCAACTTAAACAGATTTCTGCTACTGTTTCTACAAAACCACCAAACATTTAAAGTCAAATTTAATATTTTTATTTCCAACCTGAAGCAGTAAAAAGTCTCTCAACATGATTGGACTTTCCATTCAAAGGAAAACCTCGACACAAAATGCTGAGATACAAAAACATTTCCAACATTTTAAAAGGCGGGTATATCGCAATTTATAAGTCGTTACCTCGAAATATCTGCATAGCCGTAAAGTAAGGGAGGGGGGGGGGTGAATGAAGAAAGCGCTATTGCGGTTAGATGACTCAGGCCATTACATCATAATGGGCCTTTCTGACATTAGCTATATTGAAAACTAGCGTGGCCGCTGCCTCATCCACTTAATGTCAACGTGTGAACATACCTAATGGCCCGATACGTTGCGAACCACTTTTTTATTATAAGTACAGCACTGAAATTATACAGGGCTAATGCCTTTAAGTAGACTTTTCCATTACGCTACGATTCTATTGGTTTTATTTTTGTAAAATTATAGCTTCGTATTTTCATTTCTAAAAGCATTCACTAGGTATATTGAAGCCACAAATATGATACAAACAATAACGCAATATTGTCAAAACATTTCATATTAATGAAATTACAGATTATCGAAAATCAGTCGTATCATATAACGATACTGTATCAATTAAATTGGATACATAAAATACCCTCGGCCACATAATAGAGATTGAGCTTACGATTGTGGAAAAAGAAAATGAAAAAATAAGGATAAGAATCAAATCAATGGAAGGAAAAAATTAAAGGAACGGATTCGTTATTGAAGATAGGTATTCCTGTAATCCAATATCATCCGAGGTTTGTAAAAAGCCGATCTTAGAGAAAATAAAAAAAAGTTATTTCGACGAGACAATGGTGGCGTTCGTTTCGTTGAAGATTATTGAGAAATAATATTTTATGTGGACGACATGTTGTTTTGATCATAAATTATTTTATTTTGGGGCGTTTTTTCATTGGCTATGAAGTTTATTTCATTTTATGATTTGAATTTCATTTATGTTTTGTGATTGGCTTTATTGATGTTACTTTTGTTGAATATTTCATTGTCTTTAACTAAAATAAATCTTAACATCTTAGTTATGTAATATTTTTATTGAGAGCAGATTTTTTTCATAATTAATAGAAATGCTAGTTCGCTTTAATTTATCTTACAAAAAATACTTTTGGTTTCTTGAAGTCTGTAAGTTATTACTGATATTATAACTAGAATATTTGATTTCATATTTTTACTTACCATTTTCAATATAATAAGACGTTTCGTTGTACCGGTCATCTGTAAAGCCCGGCCTTTTCGCTTTCAGGGCCTTTGTTTCTAACTTCGCCTGAAACAAAAAATAATAAAACCATTGTTTTTCAGTCAGGCCTTTATAAAGTTGTGTGGGTACTAGATATGCGGAGGTAGAGGAATGGTATCCTATATGTAAACGTGTGTTCTGATAAGGCGATGGGCTTAAAGGATTTTTCTTTTATTTTTTTCGTTTGTGTACAAACAAAGTGGAAAAACAAGTCTTGTAATTAGCGGAATAAAGCTTTTAGAACGGTTAAAGGGAAAATGGATTTTGGTTTAATAGTATCCATGTGCGTTATTAGTTTTGAATATCAATGCCAGTCTAGACGTTTTCATTGTTCTGTTTTTTTTAAGGCATTCGAAAGTTAACTATGATTAATCAAGGGTATGAACATATATTTTGCATAGAGGTACATACCATTTTCAATGAGCAGTTAACGAGTTATATTTTGAAACTAATACTTATACATTGTTTTCAAAAAGTTTCTTATTAGATGTTAAAAACTCTATTAATAACATATTTTCATAAGGGATGTTGGCCTCAATTTCCTGTGAAAATAAACAAGAAATTGACAGCACATTGTCGGCAATATGGAGCTTGTAAAAATTTCAGTCTACGGGGAACTGTCGGGGCGACGAGAAAATTAGAAAAGTTTTGTTTTTAAAAGCAAAACAATCGAGTGTGTTACAGCCTTTTTATTATTGATTGGATCAACGCTATGTAATGGAAAGAGTTTCGTGTGGATTTATTATTTGTTTATGGTTTTATACTAAAAAATATATGTTCCAAACATTGCTAAGTAACTTAGTATTCTACAAAAAATCTGTTATTTAACAAAAAATTGTATGTGTATCATCTGTCTATATTTTTACCAAATATATTGAGGACGTCTACCAGACTAACCAGACGCAGCTGATTACCAGTGTTTTACAAGGAGCGACTGCCTATCTGACCTCCTCAACCCAGTTACCTGGGCAACCCAATACCCCGAGGTAAGAGTGATTGTCAGATTTAGAGCCTTGTGACTTGTTCACGACTGTCAAAGATGTTCAATGGCAATTTCTCAATCTATTATATTTTTATAGCAGTTAATAACTTATTACATACCAACAGCATAGTTTGTTTTCCACATTAATTCCTAACTAACTAAGCTATTGATTTTTATTCACACTGTTTGTCGGCTATGATTCGTGTTGCAAAACTATTCCTTTGTTTCCACTGAAGTTTTCGAGTTACGATTTAGTTTTTAATATAAAAGTTGGACGAAACTATTGATGGTGTAAGCCAAACAGTTTTGTTTAGCTTTTGTTTTCAGTGATTTGGTTTTGGGGGACGGTGATAGCTTTTCGATTACGTGTAGTTAATTACTTGAGGATAAAATAAAGATGGGTTTAAATAGCTATCGGCGGTTTTTAATAACTTATCTACGTGTTGATTTTCTTACTAGATATAGGCATTTGAAATAAATTGTATGGGGTTAACGTCGAATTTAATCTCAGGAGCAAATCAACAGATAGGGTTATTGAAATCTGCAGTAAATTAAACATTTTATTATTTTTTGTGGAAGTTAAAGTGCAATTCAGACTGAATCAAGAATTTTAAAAACTAGATTTTAAACTACGAGATATCATCATGTTTGCAATGCTTTTACGTTGAGGCAACTGAAAATTCATAATTCAACAATTTAATATCTCACCAAGATTTATTTTCCTTTTAAATCCTTCCTGAATTCACAAACAATTAACAGTTATTACAAGCCACAGTCTCTGGTTGTTCTGATTAAAACTATAGTGCAGCTGCGGCTTAACGCTGATTGGTCGATCGAGTCTGACGTCACATCACTAGGATTACCGCCATATTGCTTTTTAATTCGAAAATCGAACAATAACGCGGAGGTTTGTTATAGTTCGGCCATTCAGAGAATGCGTTCCTGACACGTCGCGATTGAACTGACGACGTAACTTTGCAATGGCGTTGCAGTTACGATAAAAATATTTTTGCTGGTTGTTTACCGTTTTAACAATTGAGGAGCATTAAAACAACATTATTATATCAATAATCAATGAATGTAGTTACGTCGTCAGTTCAATCGCGACGTGTCAGGAACGCATTCTCTGAATGGCCGAACTATAGTGAAGGTATTTTTTTTTTGTATCTGTATTTGGATGAACCATGAACTACGTGCTTAGTACATAAAGGCTAATCGCCATATCTTGTGATTTAAAGGGCCTGCATGAGTCCTTTTACGACAGTACAGTCACAAAGAAATAACAGAGTGTAAGTTATTTTTTATGTACAAAATCAGACCGTCAAATAACTTTGCCGCTCTGAAGTCAGCCATTATACGGAGTATAAGCGGAGGAGAATGAGAAGGCGCTAGTTTAAATACCTGCCATTGCAAGGATTTTGTCGGATGCAAAAATAAAAATACATACTACATTATTTATCTTCTACCACCAGAGATCTTTCAATATTATCATAACTACGTAATCTACGCTGAATTTATTCATTTCTAACAACAAACAGACAAACATAAGTTAGTTCTATTTGATTTATTAACGGCAAGAGAACTTCGTATGGAAATGTGCATTTTACCATACAGTTTATATTGAGTTTCAATTTATTGCGCTCTGAGTTATGCATTCGGTTTTAGCTTAGAGTGTTTAAAAAATTGGATACGCCATTGACACTCTTCCACTTCTACTAAAGGTATGAGCCCACTTCTTTCTGGGGCTGCGAGATTGTTCAAAAATGTTACCGCGGACCTAGTATACAAGCTGTTGATTTGCATCTGTGCCATATTCAAGGACGTAGTTATGCTAATGATCAACAAAAAAATTGGTACGTTATTATTATTTTTATTTTTTTCGTCAATGTCGTCTAGCCGTATTTAAACTTGGCGCGTCTGTTACTGGCCTTAAAACCGTGCTGCGCCCTCACACAAACGCAAACACAAAGCATACGCAACGATTATTCATAATGTTCATTCATAAAATTGGATTACTTCTGAAATACTACGACATTACAATGACAAAAAAAGCAGTGCATATTAGCTATTTCCCGTCTACTGTAATTCCAATCGATTATTTACGTATTTTATGTCCTCCTCCTGAAGTATGGCACAAATGCTAATCAACACCTTGTATAAAGGGCTTAAGAAGAACCATGATGGGTTTCAGTCAGTATGAGTCTGACACTTCCTCACGCTGTACCCACACTGATGGATCATTAGATGAATTAGCTTTACATGTGTGCGTTAAAATCATACTTTTCGTTCACAATTTTGTAGTGTGCATGCGTAACAATGTTATCAAAAATATACGCATGAGCTACCTATGTCTGTTTGTTGTGTTTCCTATCCGCGTAAACTAGCAGACTATTCGCAAAGACATTTTATATTCATGACCCTTCCAGTTGGTTGAATGTTCTCAGGGTTTTAGCTCTACAAATAAAGATCTTTAGATGTATTGTTAGTTTAAATGTTTACGATGTCTGGTTCAGGAGTTAGTGACTTGTTGACAAAGGTATGGAAAAATAATGAATTGGAAGCGTTGATTTAATAGTCTAGCGAAAGTTGTGGCATAAATAGGATTGTCATGAGTGGCAATATTATATATATATTCGCTGTTCGGGATACAGATAAAATAGTTAGTTAATCCTTGTGTTTCACACGCAAAGAAACTAAATCAAATTTGAATTTGGTTCGAGTCATTACGGGTAGTAAGAATCTATTTAAATCACTGGTATTCAGCTGCATCCTGTTGGACTAAAAGCCCAACCCAACGTAGTGAAAAAGGCTATGTTGTGATAGGCAAGATTGGTGGAAGATGTGTTTTAAATTCTTATCCTGGAGACCGAAAAATCTCTAGTGTCAAATTTTACTGCATTTGGATAGACCTATTGTTAATACCTATTACGAATAACATTCACCAAAGTAAGATAAAATTATGCTAGTTTATTTCTCCAATATTTTTTTTTATAATAAAAGGAACTAGTTATAAAGTTACGCATAGATAACCCCACGGGGGTTGCATTGCACGCAACACACGCAACTGACGATGATTTTGATATTAAATAAGTATCTAGCAGTCGACGCTAATACTATAAAGGTGAATGTTTGTGTGTTTGTTTGTTACTTCTTCAAGTGCTTTCGGTTGTAGATTTTGACGAAAAAATAACAATAGGCTACTGTTTTTCCGGGTACGAGATGTTACTTCGAGACGGCAGTGAAACCAAGTGGAAGCTAGTTATATTAAAACATTATGTTTTGGTAACTCGTGTAAGTAAATAAATATCTATGGGTACTAATATCATGACCCTCAAGACCCTCAAGTTTGTTTTTTGTTTGCTTGAACGCGCTAATCTCAATAACTACTGGTCTTAGTAATTTTTTCAGTGTCAGAAAGCCCATTTATCGAAGACGATGTCTGTTTCTGCTAGATAGGTAGGTACTTCCCCACGGGACGAGGGTGGATGCTAGTATCCATAATAAACAGTGCGCCTTCATTTCAAATAATCTTTACCCAACAGCATCAGAGGGAGGTTCTGGTTTTTGATTCATCACCTCAACATAATGTGGGTTCGATTCCATGTCAGGCAAATACCAATGCAACTTTTTTAAGTTTGTATGTACATTCTAAGTATATCTTGGACACCAACGGCTGATAAAGCTGAAGGAAATCATCTTGAGGAAACCTGGACTATTAAAATCTGATATCACCAACCCGCATTGAGCAAGCGTCGTGATTAATGCTCAATCCTTCTCTGTGTGAGAGGAGGCCTGTGCCCAGCAGTGGGACAATAAAAAGGCTGTAACATTTCAACATTAAGTCTCTTCGTTCAATTCACTTTTAAATATCATCTCATTTTAACAGCCAAAACAATTCAATTCTCACCAAAAACAAAACACAAAACGCTTACTCTCTTAACCTACTTTAAGTGCAATTATCTCACAAATCTTCATCTAGCCAACAAATGAATTAAGTGGAGATTCCGTCTGTTACGAGTACAATTATCATCTAGCACCGCAACTTCGCTGGGACTCTCTTACAAAACGAGTAATGTATTTAAATTAGGGTGGAATCACGGAGTAAGGAAAGAGCGGAGATGCCATAATGTAGGTAGGTCAGGCCTTCTACTTGGTCAAATACGTGTCGATCTAACGAACGGTCAAAAACGATCAGTTTACTAGTGAATTAAAGAGGAGTTCGGGTTCTTTGAGACATCTGTCAACGATTTTCAGTATTACAAAAACAAAATCGGGTTCAGCGAAGGCGTATAATAAAGGCGATTTATTTATCTCCACAAAATACGTAGGTACTAAATTACAAAAGATCAGTTGACAACAATTTTATAGGTACAGAATAAGTACGGGTACAGTAACGTTCCTCGTCCCTAACCCACATTTTGGCGTGCTACTTTTTAGGAGATTTTTCATTATGGCACCTTCACTCGTCATTTTGTTTTCCATGGGTTCAGTGCACTCTTTGTCGTAACGCCCTTCCCTACGAGATAATGAAAATAAAATGACCCAGCACTTGAGTACGAAAAGTTTGAGTTTCGGAACTTTTTTTTGCTGTTTTGGGTCGTTGGGTTAAGCCTTTAGATTGCCCTGAATTTTAATGAGAGAAGTAATTGTTTTATGTTCGTCTATTTATAGACTTTGCATTATTTGTGGCTTATACTTAAGCATAAATAGGGACCCTGCTATCGTTTTAGTATCTTTGGCAGTCGTTACAGATTGTAAGAACCAGAAAGACTGACACGTTATCAAGGGGTATCGGGTTGCCAGGGTAACTTGGTTGAGGAGGTCAGACAGGCAGTCGTTTCATGTAAAACACTGGTTCTTAACTGCATCCAGTTGGACTAGAAGCCGTCCCAAAATGGCTAAGCAAATTACACTCAACCACAAAAAAAATGAACAACAAAATTAAAACAAAACATGATCATTTACTAAAAACACATCGAAATCCACTTAACCGGCCACAAAAATTAATTATTAACTCACATTTAACAAACATAAACTGGTGGTCACAATTTATAATTCATCAGCTCCACACTTGGTGTTCCCGTTTTATGGGCACTCAATGTAATTTGGTACCATATCGGTACCTCTACCATGAGTTTAACGGATCCCAATATTTTATCCATCTGTTGATTGGTTACTAGAGATATAATTTTAAAAGTAGCCCAATATAATTAATGTCAAATAGAGAATAGTAGCCGTTTTCCCTCAGTTTCATACGCGTCCCATGGGTACTACTGCCCGTACCGATTCAGGACATGTTCCTCGTCAATGTTGCTCGAGGATTGCGTAGCTTTCAAAAGATGAAAAAAAAAAACCGACCAGTAGTGTCGAAACCTTTACAAACAAACAAACAAACAATCAAAAACTGTTTCCTTTTTAATATATTAGTATAGATGGATTAGGAACACAGGACCCAAAGCGTATTTTTTTTTATGGGAAATTCCAGTTAGTGACCGCTAGAGGCGCTGTAAAATTTGCCATACAAAAAATATACTTAGTAGGTATCGAGTATCGACAAATACGGTGCCTTAAAACTCATGGTAGAGGGTAGTGATCGCGTGATCGAAGTTATTTTGTCCCGAAGTGTAGTAATGCCGTCTTTATGTGCTCGCTAGTGTAATGTCTTTATTTATACACACGACTTTGCAGTGTTGAGGTGGGTTTTATGACCAGACAGTTCGTGTAGGGTTAATTTCTTTTATATTAAAAAAAATCTATGTAGTGACGGAAATGTAGCCAAAAATGGCATAGGATTTTTTTTTTAATGCAAAGTTGTTAAAATGCAGCAAAATAAGTAAAAAATGGATTCGAATAAACATTCTTTTTTTGTAAAAGTTGTTTATATTTGGCTAATTCTGAAAAACCACTTGACTGATTTTAATATTTTTCCAATCTATAACATATCCCTTCAATTCCCTATTTTTCAATCATCAGTCAACCTCTATCTAAAGAATTAATATAGCGGTTTCACATATTTTTTTTACATAAAAGTCATCTTTCGTTTGAAAAATCTGCCCTGGTACAAATACGACCAAAAGCAGAGAAATATAGTACTATGAAGCTATTCATAAATGTATGTATGTATTTCAAAGTCCAGTATAACAAAGAGATAATACCTAAATACAATACAAATACAATATACTCGTATACCAACTATCTCATATTTCTCATTGTACGAAAGCACTTGTATCTTCAGAGTACTCAGAAGCTAACATTTTAAATTCTGAGTAGTACATTCACGTACAAACTTATAAACACAACTATTGGTGGGGTTTAAACGTGATTTAGTGAATATTATTTCGACGTGTGTTAAAGATAGTTTGATTGTTTAGTTTCTGATTATTACAAAGTTCTCTAATACACAGTTGTTTCGCAATTATTATATTTATATTTCTAAATAATCGGGACTTTATCGCGATACTGTACATAAACGTACGATATCTTTTTATTTTCTCGACGTTTTAACAGTTTTCACTGGTGGTAATTTTTTTATATGATGGCACAATAAATAAAAAGGATAATTTAAATTTTGAACTCTTTTTTTGCGAGGTAGTCTAATGGCATGATATTTAATAAATTGAGTATTTAAATTAGACATTTATTTCTGTAACATTTCTCCTCATGACTGTACGTTTGCAACTTTTCTACTTTGAGAAGTACATAGTGTAGTTCTGGATTATGAATGGATGATGGAAAAAGATTTGTTTTGCAAAGGTAAAGATAAATAGTAAATTATACTAAGTTTCGTAAAAACTTACCTTTTTTAAGTCCTTATTAATATCCGTGTCATCAGCTTTCCTCTTTTCACAGGATAATATGCAGTTCTTTCCGTTGTCTTTTTCTCCCTGTAAAAGAAGAAAAAAATAATGTTAGCAAATATAAAATAAAATAGAGATCTTAAAGAATGGAGTTAGAATTAAAATCTGAAAAAAAAAATCATTTACATAACCTTTTGACATTCAATGAATATTATTTAAAATAATTCATTTTATTATTAAATGGCCCAATCGTTTACTTTGAATATTATTCTATACAGGACGTTTCATTTTCGAAATAAAACAAAATTGACCACTTAGTCAAATACTTTCAATTTTCTTTTATATATTTAATGTATTTTGTTACCCACAACTGTATTTATTAAATGCATATATCAGTGTACAGATTAGATCGCCTTACAAAGGGTAATGTAAATCTCTTAGCCGGGGTCGAACGGGAAGGAATGCCGTCCCCTCGAGTCCAGGACGGAATGCTATAATGCACCACCCTGTATATCAGGTACATTCTTATAATGAAATATTTCGCATTTTATTTTCCGCACTCTTGCTGCATAGGTAGGTAGGTTTAAAGAAAAAATGTTATTGGAAAATATATTTTATTTTCTTGGATCGTGTACCTCATTAAAAAGATAGTAAAAAAAATATACTTCTGATTGTAAGATTATTATTTGTTACAATACTTTTCCGTTGCAGGCAAAATAATGAAAATGAACTTTAAATTTTTCAACGTTACCGTATTTTAATTTTATTAAAAAACTACAGAAACGGCAAAAAAATCGTTGAATAAATGTCGAAACACGCATTGGTTTCACACAAAACGCAATTACGCTTTTTATGCACACAACTTTTTGAATAAAACCTCACACATCGCTAAAAATCATTAAAAAAAAACTCCACCACACCTACAAACAACCAATTAACCCGATTTAATTCAAATAAAGAACATGAACGTTCGAATTTCGAAACCAATCGGAATCACCAATCAGGATGGTCGGAAAAACAATTGGCCGCTATTACTACCAGGGCTGATCGCGAACGAATGAGCGAAAATAGTCGACTAAGCGAAAATGTTTGCCGTGGCAATTTCTTTGTGTAAATGTTTTGTTTGTAAAACAAATTGCATTTTGTTTCAGCGTATTTTTTTCTCTTTATTTCAATTCTGGAAACAGAATGAACTTACAAGGGTCAGGGTTTTTTTTTTGTCAAATGAAATACATTAATGCAGAAGTTAATGTAATTAACTATAAGTTAATTCTAAGGTCATTGACCTGCAGTTTTTTTAGCAAATAAAGTGCCTCCAAAATGGACGCCATTTAAGTTTTTTTTTAAACGAGCGTGATACTACACTATTTACATACTGCACGTGTTTTAAAACATCAGCTGTTCGTAGCACCGCTACGCTCGTAGCGCGTAGGGCGGCGTAGCGTATTGATCGTAGCGACGACTGGTCGACGGGTGGCTCCTACGATTCTAAGTTTCTAACTATTGTTTCGTTTTGAGGCTTAATTTTTTTTTGCTTTTATATAAATAACTTTTAAAATGTCATTAGTATGGGTACATATTGTTATTAACTGGTTTAATGTCACATTTCAAGAGGATGCTCTAGTCTTCTAAATACTTATAAAATTGTATGCTGATTTTTCGCATAGGTTAGGCCTTCTAAGGTCACTATAATATAGTAGACTACATTATATTTTAGTCACCACAACGCAATTGGTATTATTTTTCCGATAGGACCAATTCTTACTCAAGACATACCCTCAAAATTTATTTTGTTTTAAAGATAATTTGTTGTCCATAACCAAAATAAACATCACTTAGGCTAAAAAGAATCATAAGAAACTATGAAAAGAAAATTACCCCAACGTATTTTCTTGACGAAAAATAATGACAGCTACTTCTGACAGTTTTGCTTGACCCACGTATTGCCTTACTGAGGCTTATGAGCCAGATTGATGCCTGTTGAGGGTCACATAAAGCCTTCTGACTCTGAAATATTATACTTATTTCGTAGCCTGAAAAATCTTGAAAGTTTGGCTAAGCTAGCTGTATGAGGTAATGATTGTGAGGAAAATCATGTTTTTTACCCAAGGAAAGGTACTAATTTGGTCTGTGTTCGTGTGCTAAGTTCGAGTACTCAATCAAATTCTAGAAAAACTATCAAGATAATTGAACCAGTTTACGCGTTATTTGCGATAATAAAAATCAAATAAACCGATTTTCGTGTTATTTTCGATAATAAAAATCAACTAAACTTTATTGCATTTATGCATTGATGATAAGCATTTTCGATGCTTGCTTGATTTTTTAAAAACGACGCATGCCCAATAGTTAAACAATCGGTGTGTATTACATATGACTCATGGGACAGGGAAGTTGTTAAGACCCAGATCACTAACTTCATATTTTTTGTAATAAGGTTAAAAGTATTAACCATAGATATAAAACATCGACGCACCACAGCACGCAACCCTCACCACTTCCCAGGTACACCACTCAATTCGAACCCCTTGACCCGTTTGACACATAACCCTAAAATGGCAACGCATTGTTCACTCAACCCCCCGCTGTGCAATCAGACGGTTTGTCAAAGCCTGTGCGAGCTAATTGTAGCGCCCTGTATGTGCGTTGCTTTTTAAACGAATGTTAGCGTTCGCGGGTTTTGTGACGATTTGTCACGTTGGTTCGTGGTGTCTTTTTATTTAAATTTTTTTTTGAAAGGTACGTGATGTTTGTGGTAGAAATAAACTTAAAAGAGGTTGGATGGATTTATTTTACAAATATAGTTCTGTATTATTTTTCTTGTCTTCAATTGATGAACTTAACTAAATCATTGAACCAAGCAGATTTTTCAATTAATAAGTCCTATTTTAAAAGCTTTTCAAAAAAAGGTTGTTATTACTAAACAGCTTCAGAAATAAATACCTTTGATACGCTAAAACAAACAAGGTAACTTCGCCTTACTTGCCAATTAGCAATAATAACAAAAGCGTTACAAAATGCTTTGTTCAAAAATCCATCACAAGTTCAAAGTTGTTCAAACAGTTTAATATTATCAAAATATTTAGGGTTCCGTACCCTACGCGTAAAACGGGACTCCAGGTACCTCATGAACCGTGATAGTTAGACGGATAACATTTTCAAAGATGATGTAGGTATTTCTGTTGCCGTTATAAGAACAATTACTGAAAACAAGGATAAAATAAACATTTTAGGGGCTCCCATACAACACACGTGTTTTTTCGGTTTATAGATATAGTACGTAATCCTTCGGCTGTCATTTGAACATCTTTGACAGTCGTTACGGGTAGTCAGAAGCCAGTAAGTTTGTCAATCAGTTCTATCTAGGGGTAATGGGTTGACCGGGTAACTGAGTTGAGGAGATCAGATAGGCAGTCGCTCCTTGTAAAAAATTGGTAGCTGCATCCCATTAGATTGGAACATAGCCAGCCCCAACATAGCTGAGAAAAGGCTAGGCAGATGATGGTACGGAACTCTTCGTGTGACACTGGGACTTGCGCTTAGCCTGTTAATTATTTGGGTTAATATTCCGTTGTTAATGCCGTTGAAAATGTCACTGGACAATGAAGGAATCCGTGCTTCAAAACAAACAATTTTCAAAAAGTTTTAATTGAAAGAGTTTGACCTTAATGTAAATGAATTTGCTGATAGATAACAGGATTTAACAACGGCTGTCAAAGTAAGTGTTTTGAAGTGATTTTGGTTGAAATAATTAAGTTAAATACAAGAGTAAAATTTCATCGAATTACAAGCCAGCTACAAGTCTATAAATAGACAGTTAAATATAAATAATGTGCATTGTAATAACAATGACTAGTACTACTACTAATAATGACTAGTAACCTGATAATGACAGCCAAAGTGATCGAATTTACTAAGAAATTAAATAAAATATTTATTCTATACACTTTTCTCAAGTTAATAGTAGTAAAAGTTAGTAATAGTAAACTACTATTTTGTTTAATTAGTTTAATAGTAAACTCTATTTTGTTCTTTTTTGTTCTATTTTGTTTAATAGTAAACTACTATTTTGTTTACGAGAGATGTTTTTAGCAGTATCTGTGCTATAAACTACTTAGATATACCCTTCAAGCAACCCAGCATCAAAATGCGATCATCGCATAGCAGTCGGAAGATAATAGAAAATTTTGAGAAACGCAGCCCAAACTTTTGGATATTGACAAATTGGTACCGAAGCCAACAAGTTAAAGTGTTCAGCCGAAAGGTTTGTTCAGCTTGATTAATTTTCAGCTTCAGTCAAACGCATTTTTGGTCGACAGACCCCTTTAGTTAATGTACATTGATGTTAATGTGCGTCATTGCTATGTTAATATTGGTAGGCGTTATGTTAGTAGGGAAATTTTTGATAGTTTAATATTGCTTGGTTTATGTAATTATATTAGGTTTTAGTAATAATATGGATTGCAGATGTAGTAGAGTACTGTTAAGAAGTTTTATATTTTTAACAGTTATACTTCTGTAGGAAAATTTATTCTAGATCAGTATCTAGAAATATCACGTCAGAATGAAGTGGCTTTAGCATCTCTTATGTAATTTTTGTGTAATGAGGATGATTTACCCACCGAAAATTCGTTAGCGTACTATTTTAAAACTACCATTTCACTCGTTTACAAAACGTCCCAGTAAAAGATTTTTGAAAATCGAACAGCATAAATTAAACTAAAAATATTTTATAACCAAATTCCATTTTCAAAGATGTATTTTTTTTTGTTTCCGAACCCAGCCAGCACATAATAAGCCATGGGTCATTATTCTATATTTGAAATATCTAGGAATATATCTTCGAATAAAGATGAACGGTATGGCATAAACAATTCATACGATATTTTTATGTCAAAATATAGATGACAGATGAATGAAAAAGAAATGTACGAGCCGTCTGTCTCAAGACTGAAAGACGCGGGTTTTTGGAACACATCAAGCGGAAAACTAAATTACTTTTGTTTCGTTTCAGACGTTACGTACTTTTGCTAAATTTTACTTTTTTTTCTTTACATATGGGTGGGTATGTTTTGTTTTAGTTTGTAAATCGAACTGCGACCCAATTTCCTAAAAGCACTTTTAAATAAAGATAGAATTTCGTTTTTCGTATTCCAATTATTTATTCAATGTACTATGTTAGAGAGAGATAATATAAGACCACGTTTCTACATACAATCAAACTTACAGTTAAAAGGTCAGTCCATCACCGCTTTACAATAGTTCAAGGCGAGAAAGGGACGTGTATATTTTAGCAGTTTCGCGACAAATCACGAAGACGACTGAGCAAGGGCGCCGTGGCCAAAAATAACAATAGTTTTGGAATAGAATGACATAACAGAAGCTTTCTGCTAATCAGGCCGAATGTTCTCTGAATATTTTGTATGTGTTAACTGAAATAGATGCACTTATCTTTGTTAGACTTATTTGTGTAATCATTGATGTGCTTATAATGTACTACTGTTAGAAATGGTTTAACTCTCTTCAACAAAAAACAAGCAAGTTTTGATTGTTACAATATATTTATAATAAAGTGGGATTTAGTTCTATGAAGTTTAAAAACCTTTATTGGAACATAGTTTTAAAATGTAAAATTTGCTTTAGATTTTCACTGCAGGAGTTCTCTAACTGAGTGATTTTCGTTATGTGATATTAAAATGGCTCAAAGTTGGTAGCAGTTACCTAATCATTATTAGACAAAGTGCATCCCTGATTATTTAAGGTGTATTCTCTTATCTAATTGGAAATCATAATATACACCACATGTGAATTCCATAAATTCCTATTGGCAATAATATCTTTCAACTTCTAACACCATCATCATCTGTCTAGCCTAATCTCAACTACTTATGTTAGGGTTGGCTTCTAGTCCAAACAGATGAAGCTGAGTACCAGTGTTTTACATGGAGCGACTGCCTGTCTAACAATTAACGGTAACACACTATGTAACGAGCCATAGATAAACATATCTCAACAACTAAAATAGTACAGTCATTGAATAAGCTCACTGCTCAATAAGCTCAGTTTGTTAAAAGCGAAGTTATTTACAAATATTGTTCAGTTACTGGGCAATGCTGGCAACATTTACGGTTTTATGGCTCCGCTCAATTCTCAAGACTTGGCAAGCAAACAGAGTTACATGCGTAAATATTCAATTGTTAGTTCATTTGGAACAAAACAATTATTGCAAACGCATTTCTGGTGTGTGCCCGTATTAAATTAAGTTTATTGATTGTAAGGGGCCAAATAAGATAAAAAAGGGACAAATTAAAATACTTTTGTTAAATATATGAACAGTAAATTAAAAAAAAAGACTTTTTTAAGTGTATACAAACAGAAAGCTATATAAAAGTAGGTGGTAATGAAAAGTATGTAGTCCAATAAATGTGTCACAGGTAGGTACCTATATAACTATTCTATAACTAGTCGTTATATGCAGTATGCATTTAAAAATAAGTTTTCGTTTTTTATATGTAAATACATAGATTTAGTTTATTTTAAAATAATGTCCAGAATACGTTTTAATGCAATACAAATTCAAATATATTCAAATGTTTATCAAAAAATACCTTCATTCCAAAGATCGGTGATCACCGAACAATGAAATTATAGCCTATAAACAAAAGAAGTATTTAATCCTGCGGTTTCACGATCCTACGAACTTTAATGGTCGATAAATAGTTTAGGAGGTGACATACCAAGGGCAGACGGACAGACAGCACCTGTTGTTAACTTCTTGTAATATTCAGAGTCTTGTTTCAAGAATTGACGTCTGAGTTTCTATGTCAACTAATTGACTTTAGAATTAAAAGTCTATTGTGTAAATAATTTTCCCGTTAAAATCTGGGCGAGCGAGCATCACTGTTACATTTTTTTTTATATGGAAGAACTTTATAGTCTTTTTTTAACATATTTTTCTTATATTTATTAGTTACTCAAATTTCGTTACGTATTACTAGCTTTTGCCCGCGACTTCGTTCGCGTGGAATAGTGACTTCCGGTAGATTTTTGGTTTGACCAATAGATGACGCTGTATGAACCGGAATAAATTTTATTTTTTGTAATAAAAACTATCCTTGTCCTTTATCAAGTTCCAAACTATGTCCGTGCCAAATTTCACACAAATCGGTCTAGTGGTTTAGGCGTGAAGAAAAGACAGACAGACAGACAGAAAGACAGACAGAGTTACTTCTGCATTTATAATATTAGTTTGGATTTAAACCATACTATTCTACAAGATAACAATGTTACTCTCAATAATAGTAATATTCGTTATTCGGCATATATGTCTGCAGAATTGGCTCAATACGTAGGAATACTGAGAAACCGCCTCTCATGAATTATCAATTATTTCTAACAAATCTATATAGAATTATTCTGATTGTATGTTAAACTAAATATGAAATAATTTGAGCTTTGCAATATTGAATTAATCCTATTTGTGCGTTCTCAAATTTTTATCTGCACTCACTTTGCGCAGTCAGGTGAAGAGTTAGTAAATGGCATTAGAGAATATAGCGCCAAATAATTATTTGACATTATGAGTGATTTAACCAGTACAATTTAAAGCATTATACTCAAATCCTTTAAATTCATTGAGAAATCACCAACCCACCTTGAGCACGCGTGGTGATTACGCTCATTCTCCGTGTGAGAGGAAGCCCGAGTCCAGCAGTGGGACGATCAAAACGCTGATGATGGTGATGGCATTTATTTACTTTGTACTACAATTTTATGTGGTTTGTTGTGCAAATATCTAACTATCAAACGTCAAGGACGATTGCAATCAGAGTTCATACACAGTTGAACTATTATAACATGTCTATAAATCCAAAGTTTAACTTAAACATTAATGGCCTTACTACAAAAACTTTAACCACTGTTTTACACTTGTCTAAAAAAAATGTGGCTCCAAAATGAACCATATGTCAACGTCATAATTTGACATTTTTTTAGACAAGTCTTAAACTGACGTTAAAAAGTTTTTGTGGTAAGACGGTAAGGCCCTCCGCACATGGAGCTACTGAAAAGGAACTAATCACAAACTGACATTACTAACGAGTTTTTTGAGCGTCACCGCCCATACAGGTTCGCACACGACGCGACTAGTCACTAACCAGTTAGTAGCGCGTTGTCAACTAATAGCGCGCGACGCGTCATGCCGGTCGCCGAGCTACTAGGTTACCCGAGTTTACTGTGTTTTGATGTGAAAAATGAATGATCTGTTTATCTGTTTCACGCAGCTCTCGTGCTGCAACTGACAATCTGCAGTTCACATTATTTTGGATATATGGGTGAATCCAAAATCTGCGTCGATTCCTTCGGCGTCTGTTATGATGATAATATAGTATAATGACATCGTCATCATCGCTCGATCCACTCGACATTTTTATTGCTTCCAATATTTCCCCTTGCTAGGTTTTCCGCACGTGTTTATTTGGTAGTAGAAATAACAGGAGTGACTGAAACCTTGCAATGTGAGTAGCGTCGTGACTCGTGTGCGAAATACAGTTTATAACTAGTTTGTAATTCTAATTACTGATCAATTGCGTCATATTTGAGTAGCTCCATGTGCGGAGGGCCTAACAGTAATAATAATTTAGGGTATCTAGTTTTTTTATAATATCATTTTGCTAAGTACGGTACCAAAAACCTATATATTATCCAAAATAAAGGTTACGTCTCGCCAACGCGACACAATTCATAAATCGTTGCGCTTTTGTTTTATCTTCGATTTTCAAACTGTCGGGCGCCGGTCGTGCCTACAGTTAGACAGGGCTAATGATTAATTTTAGCCAATAAGCCAATTTGGCACAGCTACGGCCAATAAAACATACGAGTATAAAAGTATAGGTTCTGTTAATCTTCATGATTATTTATGTGTGAATTTTATTGCAGTTAAAACTATTTGTAGTTGCAGTTAAAGGACAATGCCAGGGTCTGGGCTCAAAGTTTGCCCAGCAGTGGGAGTAGTTCCAGCTGGTTCCATAGTGCACTCTGAACATGAAATCCAAATATTTTTGAAATCGGTCCCAGAGGTCCCGAGAAAAACCGGTTCAAATGTTCTCCATAGATAGTCACTTAACAAAGCCTGAGCCATTTGCCCAGTAGTAAAAGTGGTCGAAATAGGTTCTTTACTGCACTGTTAACACGAAATCTAAATATTTTGGAAATCGGTCCAAGAGGTCCCGAGAAAAACCGGTTCTAATGTTCAACTTGAACAGTCACTTTACAAAGCCCAAGCCGTTTGCCCAGTAGTGGAAATAGTTAAAATAGGTTCCTTACTTCACTCTTAACACGGAATCCAAATATTTTTGAAATCGGTCCCAGAGGTCCCGAGAAAAACCGGTTCAAATGTTCTCCATAGATAGTCACTTAACAAAGCCTGAGCCATTTGCCCAGTAGTGAAAGTGGTCGAAATAGGTTCTTTACTGCACTGTTAACACGAAATCCAAATATTTTTGAAATCGGTCCCTGAGGTCCTGAGAAAAACCGGTTCAAATGTTCTCCATAGATAGTCACTTAACAAAGCCTGAGCCATTTGCCCAGTAGTGAAAGTGGTCGAAATAGGTTCTTTACTGCACTGTTAATACGAAATCCAAATATTTTGGAAATCGGTCCCAGAGGTCCCGAGAAAAACCGGTTATAACGTTAAACTTGAACAGTCACTTTATAAAGCCCAAGCCATTTGCCCAGTAGTGGGAATGGTTAGAATAGGTTCTTTACTTCACTCTTAAGACGGAATCCAAATATTTTTGAAATCGGTCCCAGAGGTCCCGAGAAGAACCGGTTCAAATGTTCTCCATAGATAGTCACTTAACAAAGCCTGAGCCATTTGCCCAGTAGTGAAAGTGGTCGAAATAGGTTCTTTACTGCACTGTTAACACGAAATCTAAATATTTTGGAAATCGGTCCAAGAGGTCCCGAGAAAAACCGGTTCTAATGTTCAACTTGAACAGTCACTTTACAAAGCCCAAGCCGTTTGCCCAGTAGTGGAAATAGTTAAAATAGGTTCCTTACTTCACTCTTAACACGGAATCCAAATATTTTTGAAATCGGTCCCAGAGGTCCCGAGAAGAACCGGTTCAAATGTTCTCCATAGATAGTCACTTAACAAAGCCTGAGCCATTTGCCCAGTAGTGAAAGTGGTCGAAATAGGTTCTTTACTGCACTGTTAATACGAAATCCAAATATTTTGGAAATCGGTCCCAGAGGTCCCGAGAAAAACCGGTTATAACGTTAAACTTGAACAGTCACTTTATAAAGCCCAAGCCATTTGCCCAGTAGTGGGAATGGTTAGAATAGGTTCTTTACTTCACTCTTAAGACGGAATCCAAATATTTTTGAAATCGGTCCCAGAGGTCCCGAGAAGAACCGGTTCAAATGTTCTCCATAGATAGTCACTTAACAAAGCCTGAGCCATTTGCCCAGTAGTGAAAGTGGTCGAAATAGGTTCTTTACTGCACTGTTAACACGAAATCCAAATATTTTGGAAATCGGTCCCAGAGGTCCCGAAAAAAACCGGTTATAATGTTAAACTTGAACAGTCACTTTATAAAGCCCAAGCCATTTGCCCAGTAGTGGGAATGGTTAGAATAGGTTCTTTACTTCACTCTTAAGACGGACTCCAAATATTTTTGAAATCGGTCCCAGAGGTCAAGAGAAAAACCGGTTCTCATGTTAGCCAGCCATTGTTAGCTAGCCATTTTAAGCAGCCACAAACCTAACAACCTTCTTTTCTTGAAATAACATTCAGATAGTTAGTGGTTTCACTGTTAACAGGATAAAATAACAGAAATAGACGTTTAAAGGTAATTGTTGTTTCTCTTGCTTTTCAGTCTCTATCTACTACAATCAGTCCTAAGTTCGTGTAGCGTCATGCAATTAATATCCGTAATGGCAATGGAAAAATCTTATCAGGACGAATTAAATAAGCTCGAACACGAGGTAGTAAATAGTTACCGTTGAGGAATTCCCTCGTCTCACTGTCGTCTCCATCGGCAGGTCAGGTCTTAACCTCCACAGTTTTGTGGTGTCGGAGACATATACCCGAATGACAAGTTTTTATTCGATATGTGCTTACAATTTCCGAGAGTTCCCTATTGTTTTAAGGTTTCTATCACCAGACCCTGGACCGAATAACAAAGGAACTATTTGGAAAGTAAATCCTTTCAAACAATAAAATGATTGTTTATATCGGTTGGTAAACGACGGAGTTAATATGCACGTACTTACGTAAAAAGAATACAAACGAACTGAGTGAGAAACTCCTCCATTTTTTGAAGTCGGTAAAAAAAATTCTCGTTCAATACCTCGTATTTGTCGATTAATATTATAATGCATTTCAATTAAGGTAATAAAAGTGGAATAGTTAAGAGTTCGTAAGGATGTTTTTCGTAATATTGAATAAGAGTCAAACCAGTTTTTCTCAGGACTCCCGGGATAGATTTCGAAATATTTCGGTCTGGGACCTATTATAAGCCTATGGAACATAATACACTATGCAGTTACTGTGGGCAACTCTTGAGCCCAACTTCCATACAAAGAATAGCATTGTCCTTTATTTGAATTGCTGTTTGATTTGGTATTTCGCTTGTGAGCTGTTAAGGTGTGGTTTTAATGTGGCAGATATTTTAATAGTTTGATTTTATTCGGGTGCACAAAATATAGTTGTAATAATGTTGCTGTGACAGCAAAATATTTTCATTAAAGGACTGTATAATTTTTATTCAAAGTTTTATTTTAACTGATATTGCTTATTATTACACTACTAAACGTACTGCATTTCGGTATTATCAGTAAGTTAATTGCAATAACATTTTTAATCTTATTTTATCACGTAGCCACGTTATTGTACGTGATAAAGGATGCCTATTTATTTATCAACATACCCATAATGTGCTGATGAGTTTAATTCATCCGACATATCACATAAATCAATTTTATCAATCGCAATAGTAAAACCGTACCTTAGTGAACGCTTCACCAAGTAAGGGCATTGTCTGACATCTGCGAACACGATACAACACAGTTTATGGGTCAAGATCCTTCTAGAATGGATAAAATAACTCCGTGTGATTATTCGAACATTATGTACGTTGATTAAGTCTATTATTATGTTTTTAAATACTACGGTTTAAGGGTTAATTGAAATTAAAATTGATGACGGTTGCTATCAATACCTGGTGTAATTTATACAGAGGTATGTATGTGGCTTTAGATGTTATTATAAAACTAGCTTTTGCCCGCAACTTCGTTCGCGTGGAATAGTGACTACCAGCAGATTTTTGATTTGACCAATAGATGGCGCTATATGTCCGGAATAATTTTATTTTTATTTTTTTTTGTAATAAAAACTATCCTATGTCCTTTCTCAAGTTTCAAACTATGTCTGTACCAAATTTCACACAAATCGGTTCAGTAGTTTAGGCGTGAAGAAAAGACAGACAGACAGACAGACAGACAGAGTTACTTTCGCATTTATAATATTAGTTTGGATGAGTGTAGATTAAATTTTAAGAAATTATACAGCATTGCCAAGTCGGGTGTCGGAAGTATCACTGGGTTCGATTAAAACCACGGTTAAGTACTATAATTATAATATAAATTATTCCACTAAAGATCTAAACATAATACCCATTACACTTCTTATTAAAAGTCTTGTTTCACGCGGTTTCACTCGCGTCCTGAAGGATTTACTTCATATATTAAGCTATAAATATATCCACGCGAACGAAGTTGCGGGCAAAAGCTAGTAGTTTATAATATCAAACCAGTCGATATCCTTTTCCCAGAACATTTACAATACCGTAAGATTGACGTGTGGATTACCTGAAACAAACAAATAAAATAAAATTAAATAAAGTAATAAATACCATTCCTATACTTTTTATTGCTATCATTTTCATTTGAATCCTTTAGTTTCAAACACAGTTTTTATAACATTTACAGAAAACACTATTTGTCTTACTATAAAAAGAGAAATTTCTTAAACACGTGACGAACGACTGCTTAACTTTTTGTAGTAAGACCATATAACTTCAGCTATACTTATGGCCAACATTATAACTTCAGCTATCATCGATATATCATAGCAATTGTCATAGAAATCATTATAAAACAAACACACAGACATTACAATATTCAGTATGCAACAGCAGTATTACGAGTGATAATAACTGAACTGTACCACCATCTACTTATGTCTAACACCATATACTTATGGGGATTGTTATCTAGAGTCTATTAAAGGTACCTGTCGATTATGGCATAGAAACGCAAGCGACTTGATCTTATTGTGATCAATTGAGTGTGAAAACTATAAACCTAAGGTTTATAACTAGGGATGGGATAAGAACGTATTTTATCAGGAGTCGAAAAAATATAGGATCATCATACAAAGTGCCTAATGGGTAACCAACCTCTCATGTATGAGTGTGGGTTTGACTTAGGTCAGGAAATTATCAAATCAACTTATCTTAGTTTTTTATGTATTTTCTAAGTATATTTTGAACCCAAATGACCATGATTCAGACGGTACAATAAACTATAGGTCCCGGCTGTCAATCGACAGTCTTTAGCAGTCTTTGCGGGTAGCCAGAAGCCAGTAAGTCTGACAAATGGTCTTACCTAGGGGTATTGGGTTGCCCGGGTAACTGGGTTGAAGAGATCAGATAGGGTGTTCTCTTTGTAAAATACTGGTACACAGCTGCTTTCGGTTACACTGGAAGGCCAACCCAACATACTTGGGAAAATGCTGGGCAGATCACAGTTGTTGGTAGCAAATGAGTAACTCACACGTGCATTGACAAACGTTACTACACAATGGGCGAACACCTTAACAATGAATGCGATATATTATTTAAATAGTATAGCGTAGCTCTACAATTAGTGGACATTGAACAATGATTATTAGCAGACAATTGTCATTGTATCTCGTTCATGCATCGCGGTTCTTTTATAGCTTTGAAATTATGAAATAAAATATTAGGTGGATATTATTTCCGTTCGATCAAGGTTGATTTTGTAGAGAAAAAAAATATTGGGCACACAGTTATGAAATTGACAAGTTTGAGTTTGTGTTTAGAAACTTGAGAGGAAATTAGGCATTTCTTATCGGAATAACATATCTACACTTCAAACTAGTTTTTTGTCAAGTAGTCTTATAATTCGAAGTTTTTGCAATCAGTTATAGTATTCTTCGTATTATCGACCTTTATCTACTTTTTTGTACCACCAGAAACATACCAACATATTTTTTCAAACCACAAACATGCCATCGGAAAACATCAAATGTAACAAAAAAAACTTCATCTTTTTACCAAAAACATGCAAGCGAACGATAAATCACTAAAAAGTCTGCACCTGTCTTTAGACGGGCGATTAAAAGTTGCGCCA
This sequence comes from Helicoverpa zea, assembly GCF_022581195.2. Taxonomy (NCBI): domain Eukaryota; kingdom Metazoa; phylum Arthropoda; class Insecta; order Lepidoptera; family Noctuidae; genus Helicoverpa; species Helicoverpa zea. The sequence continues at coordinate 2,346,694 of NC_061454.1, forward strand.
CTGTTGACAGTAAGCGAAACTTGTCGGTGTCTGAAACACGGTCGAACACGTTCGTGCATCCGTTCAAAGACACCTGATCACACAAAATCGCGTGACTTTGTACCTTAAGATATCAGCAAGGCTTCGTGTGGTGCAAGTCAAAAGGTATGGCGTTTGGGAGAAAATATTTCTTTGTCACCGAATAGTACACCAATTGGCTATGGATTACGATCAAATACAAACCTAAAAAAATGTTAATCTATTGCATTTCAATGATATTTCGCATTTTCGATGATATTTTTTTTATACTATACACTCGCAGGAAGCAGCTCTTTTTATGCTACCATCACGTGATATGACAATATACGACGATTAAATAAGAAATACCTAAAAAACTTTTATAAGTAGTAATAGTTCAAAATCAGAAAGTCTAAAATTAATTTTAAGCTAAAGGTCACATATTTATTATAATTGCAAATGCATTACAGGTCAAATCAAAAGACAAATAAAATTGTAAATTAAATCTTTAAACTTAGACCACGCGCTAGGACGCCCGTGATGTGCGCTCATTAAATACAGAAAGAGGCAATTCCGACATCCGATGTGCGCAATTTTGGATGCCCAAGTAATTCAAGACCATCTGACTATCTACATATAAATTGAATTGTCTGTCAGATTAGAAACTATAGTTTTTTTTAAGCTTTTTTGTTTTGGAAGTGAATTTGTTCTAAAGAAGTGAATATCCTAAACATGATTTTGAAAATAAATGAAAATAGCATTGTTATCAACCTTGCCAGAGTATAATATGCCACTGAAGGAAGAGGCAAAGATGAACCTACAATTAATTTAAAAAAATCTTATTAAACCACTATTTGATCAGTGCCCCCTTTATAATACAATCTCTTATCTTTATAATATAATATAATATAATCTATTAAACATACAAAATTATTACAATTTATATTTATAATTCGCAATTATTTCCCTTTTACTGAAAGCAACATCAAGTGCAGAACTAGTGTAAATAAATAAAGCCATCGATAGTAAAATGTTGTACTATCGTACTGTCACGAAACGGTTGTATTCTGTATTTACGAGCTCAATCAGTTTTATTTTATTCTATGTACAATAAATAGCTTTATTTTCCGATTTCTCCTGCATATTTAAGGCACCCCTATGACACCCATTTCTTAATTTATATCCACACATTAAAAAAAAAATACGTAAAGTTTTCATTTTATGTACAATGAATAGCTTTATTTTCCGGTTTTACTCACATTCTAAAAACAACCTATGAAACTCATTTCCTTTTTTTCATACCTTTTTTCCAAAAATACGTCAGTCATTTTACTGCAAAAGCGTGGCAGAGAAGAACATTTAACAATTTTAGTAGAGATAAATAGTTTGGCAAAACAGTGTATAATTTAGTAAAATCTCATGTTGATGATATAATGAGACGATACAAGTATTTAGGTATTATATATTAGTTGTTCGAAGCTTCATGTAATGAGGGTATGCACTTAAGTGCGTATGCGCGCCAAAAACTGTGATTACTGAACGTTTTTTGGCTCTTTGTCGATTTTTTTTTCTTGTGTTTCATTTTTGGCAAATTAGTTGTAATTTTGGTCACTTTTGTTATACTGTGTAGACTAGTAAAGGCAAGTAAATATAGAACTAATTTATTTTCTTACAACAGCTACAAAAACTATATCAGTTACAAACAATTCCAGCCTGTAACAAAAAACCTAGACTAGGCTTCGTAGAATTTAATTAGCCCATCCTACGCTCTAATTAATGTCCTACAATGGTTTTGAAATCGTATTCCATTAAACCGAACAAAAATAAAACTAAATATTTGCGGTTGGCAACAAAAAAGTCGCCCGTGTGCTCAGCGGGTTTAATTGCCGAGGAATTACCGCTCATTTTACAAGCTTGCGAACGTGCTTTGATTTCAATTTATCGTTTCTTGTAATCGGGTATCGAGACAAAGCAACGTGGGCAGTCTAAAGCTAAGCGTCCACTTGTCGGTATCGTACGCAACGGACGTATCGCACGCAACGGATCGTAGTATTATTTATATAGAAACTTAAACAAGTGCGTCCACCTGTCCGCATCGTACGCATCGCACATCTTGTTTGAGTTTCTATATAAATAATACTACGATCCGTTGCGTGCGTTGCGTCCGTTGCGTACGATACCGACAAGTGGACGCTTAGCTTTAAGGTACGTTTTCAATGCTAGCTTCCGACTGCAACTGCTGACCGCACTTGCAGCGACTGTATGAAATCGGTCGATGTCTGAGGGCGACTGCACGTGCCGCTGCCGCTTCGATCCAAAACGGTTTCATGTAAATACATATGCATGTACAAACCAGTAGTGCATTTGCAACCAATGTAATACAGTCGCGGCATGTGCGGTCGGCGGTTGCAGTCGATAGCTAGCATTCAAAACCAACCTTAAAAAACGCGCACAATTTATTAAATGATCTCTTATTTTTCTTTGATTTTCGTTTTTTTTTGCTGATAATTTTATGTTAACGTACCAGTGGGTAGATGTATTGTGTTAACAGTTTTATTTTTAAGTTTATTATGTGTAATTATTAATTAAAGAACTGGTAGTTTATTTAAAAGTTTATATTGAGAACATTGGTGGACGAAAAACATTTATTTTGACCTGGTACATGTACATATAAACTCTTTTATTTAAACCTCATGATGTTAATTTAGCTTTTACACCAAATATGTGAATTCAGTCTCAAATCTTGGTCTTCTTGGCACTTGTGTACCTAATCAGATCATATTTTTAGAATCAGAAAAGTCTGCCCCAAAGATAAACACAAACATACCAAATCTACAATATATTTTCATATAAATAAGAAAACAAGTGCCTACTAATTGTATTCACAAACATTTTGCTTTACGATGTGCCAACGTCTCATTATCGTTCTACAATTTATCGCGCGCTGTTGAAATACGATTCTACGCGTGTCATCTTTGTGATTCAAAATAGCATTCGTAAACGCATAAAATGTAAGTAATATATTGAATTTTATACATAAAAATAATTATTGTGTTTTCTTTGGAAGAAAAAAATAGCGATAGTTAAATTAATATTAAGACATGGGTGACATTTTTGAATGATCATGCAGTGGATTTCCGCATCTCAGAGCCATAACTAAGTCAACACTTGAAAGGCCTAAGTTGCCTTTAAAAGCAATTATGAAAATTAACGAGACTTATTAAAATCAAAAGATTATTAATCGTTTCATTCATGTTGTTTCAATAATGGCGGTTCTTTTAGACTAACTTTACCTATAAGTTTTATCGATGTTTGAATCACTACGGTCACTTTTGAAACTAAATAAATCCTAACAAAACCACCACTTATCTTCTACTTCGCCCCCACAAGAAACTAAACAAGGCCCACAAATCTACATTTTTTCCCCACAATTTCCTACTAAAATTCCATCATGTACCCGCTTTTTAAATTCGCACTACCCACAAAGCGGGTCAGCAATTCCTCGCTTTCAATTTAGTCTACCAGACGTTCAGAAGACATGTCTGCCACGAATGTATGCCAATAGCATTCCTCTCGATCTTGGAACTCTTGATTGAATGATTAATTGCTTCTAAAACTTTTGTCAACCGGTTAGAATTAGTTACTAAGTGACGTCAGTTTGGCAGGTATTTGAACCTTTCATCTGACGTTAAACTGTGATTAAGTTTTTTGATGTGGTATTTGACGATATTCCTACTTCTAAAAATGTCGAGAGTAGTTTCATTGGTCGTCTTCGCCATTCATGCTAAGCTTAAGCTACGTTAAGTATCTGAGTGTTAAGTTAGAAGATCAGGCATTCATCTGGTGTTTAAGTAATGTCTACTCTAAGCTACTGGAATTGTATGTGGCTGCCCAGGTTGGTAGGTATTTACTTAGGGAACGGGTTAAACTACAGTCAGCCCCAGACGAATAGGTAGATCGTGACTACCGCATCTCAACCACATTCTTCAGTGTTATTTAACTACGACAGCCACACTAATTATAACCACAAAAACACATTCTACCCCTTCAAGTATTCGTGTCATTTCTAAATCAAGGGCCCAGAGCATTTACGACAGGTGAACTGTATCAAAGAATCCCAATCTGACCTATTGGTTTGGACTACCGCCAACATACTCAATTGATAGGTTTACATTTTATTGAGGAAGTCGCGTCAAATGGCCTGTTAATTTAGATTGCCAAGTGGCTGATCGAAATGTTAGTGGTTCACTACCGTAGTAGACTTCTTTTGTTTTATTTGAAACATTGGAACAAATTGTAGGAGTACTGGCATTCTGGAGTGGTGCCTTGAAGATGTGTGCTAAGATTTTCGAACCTAACCTGGGATACCAATTCCTGTCTAATTGTCTAGTCTATGAGGACTACCAACTAGAAATGTCTAACTGTTCTGTTAACACAGAGAAGCATGAATATGAATACGATGTACGTGACTACATAATGAGGTAAGGTGGGTGGTTTCCAGACTCTCGATTGAGGAGCTCCAAAAAATAGATCATTCCCTCATAGGTACAAAAAATATCGGAACATTAAAGTTTGTAAAGAAATTGATCTGCTTAATAAATATTGTGTCCTATCTGACATTTTGTCCCGAAACCAGATATTTTAGTCATTAGAAAATACTTCGTAAAACCACAATAAAAATAAGCGTGCCTTCTCTTAAATAATTAGCTAGGGAATTCTGCTCCATTTAAATTAAATGCCCTCTTAGGTAATTGCGAGAATATTTTTTTCCGAAGTTATGTCTCTCTTGAGGTTTCGTACCTTCTGTTCAAAGTTTTTATTAGGACTTAAGCTAATTTATTGTTTTAATCGAAAATATATATTAGGGTTACTTTCGATGACCATGGAAAAGTTCATTTTAGAAATAACTACCAAGGTATATTTTTTGCTAAAAATATTTCAAGTTCATCTCGTGGAAACCTGGGAAATCACCAACCCGCATTGAGCAAGCGTGGTGATTAACGCTTAATTCTTCTCCGCGTGAGAGGAGGCCGCAGCCCAGCAGTGGCACGATACAAAGGCTAAAACATCATCAATATTTCAAGTTCGAAATACTAACTTTTTCCTAATTATTTAAGGATCAGACGACGGAAGAACCGTTACTTTGTTTACCATTCGAAAATGTTGTAACTTGATAAGTTCATTAAAGTCAATGACACCATAAAGTTTTGATAGGTAGTTTGAAAATGCTATTGAATTTTCATAACTTTAGAAATAATTGCCGCCTTGACATTTGACGGTGTTGCATTTCTCGATAATATCTACTTTTAATATGATAAACGACTTATATTCATCATTAGAAATTAATTTAATTGGATATTAAGTAAAACAAATAATTGATCAGTTAACTCCTTAATTTTACTCAAGCAAAGCTATGTAAAAAAATAAACTACTCAAGTACGGAATCCCAAACCTTACGTTCAGTATCAAAAGCTTACAAACACAAGTCTACCGCGACATTAATAGTCACGGCGTACTCCTAAGCGGCCCAAACGCATAGCTCCCAAACTGCATAACCTTTCTAAATGTGTCAATCCCCTCTATTTTAAGGTTACATGGGAATATTTCGCTGTCTATGTGTCAACAGCAAATAGCTATGTCAATCGTCAATGCGCTAATCTCAAATAGATTGGATCTATTCGGCTCACCGTTAAAATACACGACATACCATGAAGGTATGAACCCTTAAGCATTTAGGTAGAAATATTCAGGTGAACGGATGTACGAGTAGTGTGATTGAATTAGAAGTCGGTAATTAATACACGTCTTATATAAATCGGTTTGGTATGAGGACTTTGGTCTGTGGGTGTTTATTTTGAGTGCATTGAAGCCTGTGTCTCGGGATGCGTCTGGTTTTTGAGCGATGAAAGAATCATTGAATTTGGGTCAGTAGACTCGGACTTAAAGACGTACAACAGTTTATATATGTATTAGTATTTATAGGCTTTCAGTTTTTTTTACGAAACAACAAATTCAAAAGGATTTCTATCAATTCGCAACATTCGACTGTTTTAATATTCAATATGTTTTAGAGAATATTTTTCTGAAATACAAATATGTAAATACCAAGCGAAAAAGCTTAATTGATTTGCAAAAAAAAGCAATTTTTATAGAGGAAAAAATTCAGTTATTTTTTGTGTCGACAGTTGCAATAAAAAATACGAATATGTAGCGAACTAAGCGTTCAAGTACCGTAAAGTTTCAGCTTCGCTATGCTTGACCCGCGGCGCCACTCGTCCACAACGGGAAAACCACTAGTGATACATAAAAAAACGATTTTACATGCCAACAGTTTTATTGCGGAAAAAAATACGGAAATTTTTAGAGGTCGCATCCGTTGCCGACATATTGGTGAAAATTGGAGTTGAAATTCGTTTTTTTTTCTATGTTGGGTTGGGTTTCAAAATAGGTGTGTATTTTTTTTATAAAACTACACACTTGCCATGTGTGTACTGAGTTACGGAAACTACTGTTACGGATTTTATCGCGGTTAAATTATTTATTACTAGCTTCCGCCAGCGGCTTCGCCCGCGTGGTATGTTGATAAAAAGTAGCCTATGTGTTAATCCAGGGTATCACCTATCTACATACCAAATTTCAATCAAATCGGTCCAGCAGTTTTTGCGTGATTGAATAACAAACATACATCCATACATTCTCACAAACTTTCACATTTATAATATAAGTAGGATTTAATCCCGACGTTTGGGATCCTTTTATTAGTAGTTTTATTTAAATGTCTAATATTCACGTAAAAAATCATCATGTTTTACTTATTTTAGTCTTTCCAAATCGGGTATTACTTTTAAGTGTCCAAATATTCTAGTGTCTAACATCGTACTCTGCTGTCGGAGACAATAACCAAATTAAACTGAATTTACGAACGACGCGACTGTTGTATTATTTATGTGAGTTTTAGGTCCTTTAAATTTCAGTACCGATTCGAATGATTGCGTTTAAACATGAAGCTAATGAAAAATCCTAAATGTGTAAAAGTAGCCCTATCGTCATCAGGCTTTTTACTGCCCCACTGGAGGGCCATACGGGCCTCTTCTTATAAAGAGAAGGTTAAAAACTTCTTTAATATAAACTAAACATCTTTATCTCTAACTTCAAAACCATTATCTCTAACTACACATAAAAATCTTCCTCACAAAGCCCACTATACTATTCACACTGTCATAAACATCTTTCAATTGAAAATTAAGTTTTACCCCACTTGAAGTAAAACGAGAGGTGTGGAGGTGGTAATGTGTGGTCCTGACGTTTGTACCAGACAAGGTCAAGTTATAGGGAACGTAATATGGTCTAAGGGACAAGAGATTAGCGGGTTTTAAAGTTAGGGTTCGTTGTGTTGGATTATAAAAATATCTGTGTCGTAGCAGGGAAGCTGTCGGACTTTTCACCTTCACTCACTTATCCGGGACTTTCAATTAGTGCTTTGAATAAAATGAGTTTTCATCTTTTATCTATGTCTGAAGAAATTACATCGTGTATTGGTATAAAATATACAGATAAATGAATTCCAGGATGATTTATTCGAAAGAAAATAAATTTATTGCGCAAGAAAATACGCATAAACACACTTAAAATTAGACATAGATTATTATTGATTATTAAGATATTATTCTGTCACAGATTTGTAAGATGTCATAAATACTACACCTACTGCTACGTGCTTAAAGTATTTGGGGAATACGAGACTTCTCTTGAATGTGTCCTTTTCATAATTATTCATATTTCAACTGATTCTTTCACAACTTGTACCACAGCACAATTTTACGACGTACGAGTGTTAAGCTCTGCCATAAGAAGAACAATGTGATATTAAACAAAATCATGATAATATAGTAAAATGTTGTGGTTCCCTGTCAACGTTGGACAATGGGGTTTACGCCATAGTAACTACTATAAAAATTCATAACCGTCCTTTTTACACAGGCATGAAAAATTTCCCTGTCATCATCACAATTATGTCTAGAAAGAATGGATGGCCTTTTAGGTTTTATAACTTGTATGGTATTGGTAATTGTATTTCGGATAGTTATATGTATATGTTGTCTTGGATACAGTTATATATATATATATATTTATTATATTTATATACTTATGCATAAATATATATTTTTATTATCTTCCACTGATGCTCAAATTGTGTTGCACCTACCACTTCTATTTCACCACCACCCTAAGGTAGACTGGCAGAGAACGCCTAAGGCGTTAAATCCACCGTTGTACAACGTACAAAAAGTATTTGAAATAAATAAATAAATAGTTCCACCAATACTCATTTAATGTGCGTTATCATTAAAATGCTGTTTGATTGCTATTTTAAATAGAATTGTAGTTACTTGTGTGAGTTATAGATTTATTTAATGCGAATTCATAATTTGCAATTTGTGAACACTTTCATAAATCATAAATCATAAATCATTTATTTTGCTTGAAATATGGTTTTACATAAGGTGTTAACAATTATGTAAGTTGTAGTGTACAAAACATATTTCACCCGTATTACGGGTATGCAAAATATGGTTCTTTTATTAACATATTCTTTTAAACGGAACCATATCGAAAAAAACTGTGAGTACCAATAGTCGGGAACATCACAAAGGGCGATAATTTAAAGAAACCAAGAAATCAGTTTTTATGGTTCACGAGAAAAAGGGTTATGACGTATGTGGTACAGAATCCCATATTTTATGGGTCTGGCCTCAGTTCCAATTGGTTTTTGTTTTGTAACCGCAAGTAAATCGTGTTTTAGTGAATATTATATTTTACTTTCGAGATTTATTTTGATGTTAGCAAAATAGGGAAGGGGCGTATTGCCTTTTGTACGATATATCGACATTCATAAAACAATTCATATTGCATAAAAATATCGATGTTTTTTTCCATCATATTTAGCAGGAACTATGAAGAATAAGCTGCCTTCATCAGTTCCCATGCACGTCAACAATTAGGCTTCTACCAGTATCAAAGCAAACCACAGCACAAGCCCCAAAAAACGTTGTTTCATTTCGTTAAACTACCATGCATTGCTCACATTCGTGCCAATACGTTGCAAAAATCGACAAAAAAACCTCTCTAACAAAGGGAGAAGCGGATAAAAAGTCCAAAAAGTCGCAACACGCGGATATACGATACGAAAGTCGCCGTCGTCGTCAGACGGCGGTCACAAAAAACTGGCCAAGTGCGAGTCGGACTCGCGCACGTAGAGTTCCGTACCATCCAAACTATATAATATTCTATAATGTATATTTATGGATATCGAGCAAAAATTAGTAAAAAAATCACGTTTGTTGTATAGGAGCCCCCCGAAATATTTATTTTATTCCATTTTTCAGTATTTGTTATAGCGGCAACAGAAATACATCATCTGTGAAAATTTCAACTCTCTAACTATCACGGTTCATGAGATACAGTCTGGTGACAGACGGACAGAGGAGCAAAAGCAATAGGGTCCCGTTTTACCCTGTGGGTACAGAACCCTAAAAACGTACAAGACGCCATTTTCGGTGCCTAACGACTTCGGAAACCTCGAAAAAAGTCAACAATGCTAAACTGTGACGACTCAGGAATTAAAATAAGGTGGTATGAATAAGGAGTGGTTTCTGCGAATTGTGGCTGTGCTCCTGATTGAGATAGGGGAGTCAGCAAGTTTTTGAATGTCGACGTTTTTGATGTCCTCTTAACCACCACTGTATGTGAGACGAATTGCTTTTTATCGATAAAAATAATCTATGTGAAGTTATTAAAATACTACTATGGTTGCACCCGTGTCCTGAGGGAACTGTTTCCTGCAGCTGAATAAAAAGTATCTTATGTCCGTTTTCAGGGTCTCAACACTATCTAATCTACAACTACTACCGTACAAAAATCCTGGTAACAATCATCAATTCGAGATAAAAAGATATGCAATTCAAACATATTGCACATGCAAGCTCTAACATAATGGGCTGCGGGTTGTTCGAAAGAGTTACCGCGGCCCTGGTACATAAAAGGCCTACGACGGAACACGACGGTTTTTAGTCAGTAAGAGTCTGACACTCCCTCACCGCTGCTAACACACAGCGGGAGGGGTCATTTGATGATTTTTGACGTCGTTAAAAAAAAGCTCTAACTTGATCGGTTATAGTTCTACAGCCAAAAAATCGGCGAAGCTTAACACAGGACCTACTTTCAAACAAAAGTAGGTACCAACCAAGATATTTCTGAAGATAGGGTGTGCAATCTTTTTGGCAGTTCCACCCCACTTGCCCCTAATGGCCCTTGTCGCTTTTCACGGATATTTACTTCAGTTTCAGAGCTAAGTTTGTTAACAAAACTTTTCTACTTACATTATGGTTTAATTTATATCACGGTTCGTAATCGGTGTCCTATAACATCTACGCCTGCAGGGGAAAATCAACCCTATTTTGTAGTACATAAGGTTGGATATATTATGTAGTGTAAGCTGTTTATGCAATGTATGGAAATTATTATAGGTAATATTATTATATCCATTGATACGTTAATGATATTAAATAATGAAGCACGTGTTATGTATAATAATTGATTTTCGCACTAAGAGAGAATATTATGTTTGTTTACATAATATTGTGAGATGGGCTTAAATAAAGGGTATATACGGCTATTGTTTTTCTTGGAATGTCGTGGAAGTATTATTATTTCTAGATTTCTAGATATTTACTGATATCTAGATTTGACTTTATTATTTCTAGATATTGTTTGATGATAATGTATGATTTACCATCCCGTAAGTACAACAAGCAGACGTCGAAAAGAAGTGTATTAATACATAAACGTGACGTCACAAGCCTCCACAGTCACTCTCAACCATTGTTGCGTCAGTTAATTTTTTGTTGAAATAAAAAATACCTATGTGTCCAATATTTCTTGGTCATCTAAAAGACGGACTAATTAAAATCACTGTTTTTTAACCCTGTCATCATGCCATTCCATTGCACCTTAAAAGCAACGTCAAATATAATCACGTTTCGATTTACGAGCCGTGCAATCGAGACGACTCGAATAATCGATAAAAAATCAACTCAACGAGGACTCGAGTAATTACAGACGGACAAATTAATCGAATTATGACAGAACAGTAAAGTGAGGAGAGTCCTCGTTCTTTTAATTTATTTATTTCGATTCAATTTGACGATCCGATGTTAAAGTGAGTGAGTAATTGTTAATAGTGTTACACTTTGTTTTTAATGTATTGAGCCAAATGACGATCTTAAGTCATAGATTGTTTGATGATATCCACTTATTTTACTTATGGTAGGATTTTAAAAATAATATAAGTTATAGTTATAATAACAAAAGGCTCTTCATAATTCAAACATAAAATTGCAACGGTTTTTAATCAAAACGCCACATCATAATATTTTATTAAAATTCTTAATTCAAAATAACTCTTCTAATAAAAAATGAAGCTTCAATTAATTTTTATTCAAAAACAAAACAAATACATTTTAAATTTCGAACCAAACATTTTTCCTGTTAGAGATTTGTATTTCCCGCGAAAAGTTTGTGTTCGCAATTTAAACGCGAGAAAAAAAACATGGCGGAGATCTTGTTTGAACTTAGTTTTGTAGCTATTAGTAAAAATAAAAGGGATATACGTAGTTAGCGTAACTGATACGTTTGTAATTATGAGGCTAAAGTAATGTAAATTGGATACTTTGATAAACTGAAGGGACAAGCCAGGAATTTCTTAGGTAATTCGTCGGTATTTTTTTAAATCCCAAGTATGAGAGGGCATAGATATAAAGCAATGAGGTTAGCATTTGTTTTTGCGGCCAGTAGAACAACAAGAAATAGTTTTCGAACAACATAAATAAATGACAATTGATGGATCCGGGTAGCATAACTTAGTTAAGCTTCTTTGCGAAGTCCGCTATAAATAAGCAAACAAAACTTTCCTAGCATATTCCTGAGCGAAAAGACAATACAAAACCCGACCAAACTAATTGAAGCCAAAATGCTGTCCGAATTCCCGCGAAAACTTTCCAGCGGCCATTTTGTCGCACAAAAACATGGCTGTCCTTCGTTTGGCTGCAAAAGTTGGAAGAAAAAAGAATATTAAAGGGCATATCGGTTGACCCTTATCTGAAACGTATCTTTGTCATGGCTCCTCCATTTCGCGGTACTTTTTTGACTTTCGAACGGAAGAATTCCGTTCATATTTTGAAATTGCTTTTTTTTTCTTTAATCTGTAGATATGTGCGTTTCGTTATCTACAGAGGTTGAAGTTTTATGTTTTGTATTTGTTTCCTAGTCTGTGTTTTATGTGTGGTTATGAAAGTTACCTATTGTAAAATTCTTCATTATTCATAGTTTTAGTTTATGAAGTATGTGCTTATGACTGTCGCGTTCCTCATACTTTGCGCGTGTCATTGAATACAGTGAGCTTTAAGTGGGTTATATTCAGATGCAAGAATTACTTGGGCTTATTTTGGAAATGAATAGATCAATCAAGTAATAAAATAAACCGAATTCCGTTTCAGACAAAACAACAAACACTACATTCATATAATAGAAACCAAATAACACATCAATCCACAAAACTCATAACATCAAACTACATATTATTTCACACAATAACAACAGTACGTACAAACCAAGAAGATCTATTTTAATCTATTCCAGTCTAAGACAACATAACCAACTGGAGACGCCACTGAGGCCACGGAGGCCTTCCCTTGCGTCAAAATTTACCAAAAGTGACAGGGAAAAAGTGTAATATTGTATTTTTTTTCCGTGTCAAAATGTTAATTTAATTACTAAACTTTCAGTAAATGACTTTGTTTTTAATTATTTCGCATAAAGATCTGTGCTCGTAACTAAGACTGCCTTTCGAGTCGATCGATCAAAAGGGTAAGTCACATTTAGTGTGATCGTTCTGTGGAGACCTTATCTACGTGACGAGTTCCTCCAAAGATTTGGTTCTCGTGGCAATTCCAGTTGGTTATTTACTCCAAGATTCCAGTCTAATCAAAACTGACCAGCCAAGAACGGTTGCCGATTGATAATCTTAACAAAAGGGAATCTTCGACCGAGATAGGCTGAATGATCAAAGGAACAAATTGCCCATCTTGAATGTATGGGCCATATTGAATACATTTTGCAATAAGATACTGGTCAGAGTGATTTTGTTGGTAGTGGTTCTTCTTTTTGAAAAAAAATGTGTTTTGTTACGGTAGCTGTTTGTTATGAAGTATAATGTGGTGGTGAAGTGTGTATTCGAATGAATGAATTTTCTTCTTTCTCCTGCCCTGTTCTCATGAATAATGCAGTTTTAAAAATATATTTTGTAGCTTAATACTCTTAAGATTAGGTTCGCAATTAAATGCGGCTTTAATACTCAGAACAAGCTTTACATAATTAAATTAAAATCTGAATGTCAATCTCTAAAAAAAGTTGTTACCCACCGTCATTGCAATCCAATTTCACTAACACACTATATCACATTCCACAAGTAAACACATATCAAGTTTAAAACCATCGACACACTTCGCCGCGGACCATTAAAAACTAAAATCTCAACCCTGCGAACGGCATAGGCAGGCACCCCAAAAAAGTTGCACAAACCGCGAACGATAAATCCCGCGCCTGGGTTACCAAAGGGCACTTACATTTCAATATGAAAGGGAACAGGAAATTGGTTTCCAAGCACACGGCTCCCATGAATACTTCCCTACATTTGTATCGATAAACTTGCGCTCAACAAAAAAACTACATCACAACATTGACATTTAACACAATAGAAATAAAGGCGGGGTCGTAAAGAGTAGTCAGTTGTATGCAAAAGTATCTTTGTAAATCGTGCAGGATGGGTTAGGCCCACTTCAATGAGATATAATGACAGATTGCTAATGTTTTATTGAAAAACCTATGGCGCATGTAATATACGGAAATGATGGAGTCGTTATGGCTATCGAAATGAAATTGATTTTGTAATAGAAATGTATGGTCTGCAGAAATGCAGGCACTCAATCAAATGCCGGTATTGGATGCAGACGTGCCTTTCTATCAATTACGGGTATGCCGATCCTTTGCACCTATCAAATACAAATATAGTAAAAAATATTTCATAGTTGAAAAATACAGGATTTTTTGTATAGATTTGGATGATTTGAAAAACGTCCTCCTTTTTGGGTACGTAAAATTTGTAACCAGACTGGCCACAACTCGATAAATAGATATCGGAATCTATAGATCGATAACATATATTATCTATTTTCAATCATTTGTAACAAAAAACTAAAAGCGACATCAAAACCAGTAATTAATCGTCGAAAATAAACCGACATTTATGAAGTCATATTTTATACACCCGAACCCAATATCAGTGAAAAGGGAAATTTATGCGAAAATCGAATAGTAACAATCGAATGATCGGGATAAATAATAATCGTTATTCGAACTGTTTTCATTAAATATCGTTCAGTCTGAAAGTTTGTACGTAATTATCGGCAATTCTATGTAAAATATTATTTTGTTAAATGATATTTTAGTCATTTATTTTGTGTTAACTCTGCGTTGAGTGGACGATGTATACTTATTTATTATGTATTGGTACAAATGTTTGCTTTGTGGATGTAATTAATCGGGCAAATGAGGTAGCAGGGAAATATTATTTTAAAGTTCGTAGTATGGAAATATATTAACTGGCTTCCGCTAGCAGTTTTACCCCCGCCCCGTGGCAACCACTTCAAGCAATTGGTTAAAAGTTGCCTATCTCGATAGGCAGACTATGTACCTAACACTAAAAAATATAGCTTTATGATATTAGTATTGGTTCTGTTTATTTTTCCTGCGATTTCTTATCGTATCCTACTCTCTCTTTCGTACCTATCTGCTGCATGTTTTTTTGTTATTGACTTTTCACGAATATTATCCATTGAAAATAAGTACATTCTGTACTAATGTCAAACTTTGTTTCACTTTTGTTTTCATTGACCAAGAAACCAAATACCTAACAAATCACTACCAAACTATCACATAAAGCAATCGTTAACCACACAATCGAATTTTCAATTCTAGTTAAACATGGTTCTACGCAAATTAGGCTGTGTATCAATCGATTAACGATTACCGATTCACAATCGTTTTAACACTCGATTCTCGCTTGTTAACCTGTCGCTCGTTTGTAGCGAGTGTGTTTCGAATTTTAAATAGCTGTCTATTTCGATTTGGTAAAATAATATCGAGTTAATTGAGGCCTGTTTTGTGGTTTCAATAGTGTTTTGTAATATCAGATTGAAGTAATTTTTTATGAGATTTTAATTGGTCAACATTTAATGAACAAACGTTAGGATTGTTTGATTATTTAGTACTCAAAAAAACGAGTTATTTGGAGACTTAAAATACCTGTAAGTCTAGCTCGAACAAGATACCTTATTAAGCACAAAATCGTACTTCACTAAACCATCAGAAAAAAATGTCTGCAGTAACATATCTGACAACTGGTTCAAACCAGTTCCAGTCTGTCATATCAAGTAAAAAAAAGCAGAATTTCAATGAAGCAATTAATACTAAACACGCAGGGTCTAGGAACATATGCCTTAAGCCTGTTTACTATACCTACAGTAATCAACATTCACGGTTATTCTAGAAAATAGGAAAAAACCTTGTTGGGGTACTTATAATCCCACGCGGGAACCGGGTCTTTATATTTTATCACCATGTAGGGGAAGGTTAAGTCCGTACAGTTCAATAAGAAAAAAATAAAAGTATAAACGGAAACTTAGAAGTTCTTGGGTTGGATCAGAGGATAAAATTAAATTTCTAATGCAAAAAAGGGGTCTTTTAATAATGGTCTGATTAGATAAGACAAAGATTTGTCCGTATCATTGATCAAAAAGCCAACAACAATATTTGCTGATATTGAGAAGGTATTGAAGCAGCGAGTTGAAGATATTTATTGTGTATTCTCAGTATTACAGTTTCTCACTAACTTAGGCTTTGAGCCTCTAGATTTCCAAAATAAGGTGCCTTTTTCCTGTGATCTTTATCAGATCATCCGGCTAGCTCATTGGAAGCCAGAAGCCTATTTTAAACAGTGGATGTCCAAAGGCAGAGATAATGATGATGACTAACTATGTTTTACAAGACTAAATACATTACAGCTGTGTTGCTGGGAAGTTTTTTCTTCATCGCTTCTTCTTTCCAGCCATAACACTAGGAAGTGGTGAAAGGGGGGCGCTTTGGGGTGCTGTAATTTTGACGTTAAGAGTGCTGATCTAATTTGCCTACTTTAATAAACGATTTTAAAAGCAAGCCTAAGCGTCAAACCCAAGAAGTCGAAATTTGGAGCACCTTCATTTCACCCTATATCTAAAACAGTCAAGATTTTATGCAAACTACGCAAGATCCATTACAGATATAACTAGAATAGGGTCTCAATTAACTCTTTACAAGATCACAGAGTTGCGTGACTACAATATATATCACACTTATGTTAAACTGCGTCTAAGAACGGGTTCAGACGTAATTAGAATATTGTAATAATTACTTGGGGACTGGTAATCTTACCGGCTTTTAGCGGAGTCTTTGAAGCGTGGGCGGTTCTTATGTTCTAGGCAGTTTATAGCAATTTATCCAGGCTTCTTATAAGTAACATCGCGTATTATAAAACAATCTGTTAATTCGCGATAAACTCAAAAACTACTGCATGGATTTTCAAGCGGTTTACACCAATAAAGATTCATGAAGAAGTTTTTAGATACTTTTTGGTGATAGAGCTAAAAAAACTGACTTAAAAGCTAACGCTCCTTTTTTTCATTTAACTATTTCATCTTGAAACTGTAGTAAACAAACTGAAGTTTCCAATAAACATAATTTTATTAAGATACTTTACAAACGAAAAAGTGTAGGTTTCTACATAAAATGATAGAATTTATCGCGGATACATTTAATTAGTCGCCTTTTTTACAGACTTCTAATTAGAGGTATCATATAGAAATCGTAAGTCTAAGGGACAAACATTATTGCAATATCGACTCATTTCCCTTGCTTGCACATAGTGATGTGAATGTTTAAAAAATATCGATATTAGTTAAATATATCGCTACTTCGTAATAATTCTCAGAATATAATTGATGATTAACGATGACTGTGATTCATGTTATTGCGTAACATAGCGTAAGATTTCATGTTTCTTATTTTCAATTAACCAATTTTAACGGCGTTTTTTGGATATTTCAAAGGTCTATCGCGGTATTTTATTTGATGACGAAATAATACTAAACTATGCAAGAAGTAACTTATGGTACCCAAATTTATGTTTGCAAAGTCGAAAACTAAATTGAAAAGGCACGTGATTTTTCTGTGCATACTCTTGACTAACTTAAGTGAGAAATCTGTCGATAAGGGACATCGATAAAAATAAATTCGATATAAAAAATTATCGATCCCACCCAATCTCTATTCGCATCGCGTTAAAACTCCACTGGTGTGATAAATTAATGTTATGGGTTTTTGATACAAGTATCTTACATTCCTAGGATAGATACGTGTTTTAGTTTCCAGCTTAGGATGTTGTCATCGCACTAGCTTAGAACTTAACGTTCGCTTAATCAGAAATTACAAGACCATTAATGAAGGAATGATGAGAGAAAAAACCGTGGGAAATCTAGGCTAGTAAACCAGAAATCAGTCATTTGGATAGAGAAATAAAAGTCCCGAATCGGAGTAGTTCTTTGTGCGAGAAGATGTATTTACTTAACATTTGCGCACTATACACTTGTTAGCCATCTCTAGATGGTGTAGCTGTTGGCTGATGATGTACGCAATGCTTAAATTATATAAAAATGAACTACTTCAAAATGACGAATCATAAAATTTTTAATTGCTGTTTAAAAATGCTCATATTTTATCAGTTAAGTTAAGTTACAGCCTTTTTATCGTCCCACTGCTGGGCACAGGCCTCCTCTCACACGGAGAAGGATTGAGCGCTAATCCTTATCAATATTTTATCAATAGAAATAAAAAAAAGTTTAGTATTAAGTATTTAGAAGCTTATTTTTTGAGTATTTTATTTCAAAAGTAATAAAAATAAGATATTTATGGCGTGTTCAGATTGATTTAGTTGATGGATGAGTAAGCACAATAAAAATACTAGCGAAAAAGTAAACTCAGAATAATGTAAGGTTAACAAGTTAAATAAAATCTTGTAACATTAGACCCTTTTCAAGTGTAATTTTCGTGTAGGCCGAATTATAATTGTAAATACTGTTTTACAGAACATTCAACAAAATGAACAAAAAACATAAAACAAACAAAAGAATATTAATTACAATTATCCCAAACATTATAAAGTCCCAAAGTTAATTTCATACCTTTTCGTTGGAACTTTATTTATTTTGTTAGTACTTAAAACTGAGAGAGCCTTTAGTCTTTAATAAACACGACTAAACATTTTGCTGGCATAAATTAACTACGTAGTTACGTCTATGATCCATGGAAAACCAAATGACTAACGGAGATGTCATAACGCAATATCTCCTAAGAAAGTAGCACGCCAAAATACGGGTGTTCGGGGGACGAGGAACGTTACTAGCTCCACCCTTACACGCCGTCTATGGAGCCGCTAAATTTTCAAAATAAAATCACCAATCAATGAAGACCAGATTTGACAGATTGGTTTGGATTTGTCTCCTTGACAAAAACCCGAACGCTTTGTTAGTTCTAGTAACTGCTCACACCTTGACCTACAAGAAGCTGCCTGACCTATGTTCCTTATGGCATCTCCACTAACTTTCCTTTCTCTGCGTCTTAATTCGAATTAATCTAAATAATTGTATAAAAGAACTTCGTAGCTGAAACAAGGTGACATTGGAATAAGTTAAATCAATACGAAAAGCCGAAGAAACACATCATTTCTTCTTTAAGATAGAATTATTTCGAAAAGGTGACATGAATATAATTTCAATGATTTCAGGAGGCTTCTAGTAATGAGTTTTTGATGGGTTAGGTATTTATAGGCTTAAGAAATAGTTCAGTTTTGCTCGATGTTTCAAGTCTGATTTAAAAACTTACATCGAGTTAAACTCTACTAAATCAGTTTTTAAATCCATCAGTATAAATACGTATTACGTTAATTGGATCTTTTTGGTCAATTCATCGTTTTGAAGTTTTAAAAAAATATTGAAAGCGATAAGTTACTCTCTAAGAAAAAGATACGAAAAGTTCTGATTTTGCACCACAGAAAAAAAAACTCAAACTCAATAAATAAAACTCCAACACAAATAAACCTATTTATATTCGCTATCGTATTAGAAATCACAAGTAATGCGTCCGTCTGTCTGTTATCATACAATAAATGTGCGCAATTTTTCTCATTTACATAATTGAACAAGTTTTCTATCAAGCTGTGTAAATTACTGCAAGTAAGCTGTTAAGCTTAGCCGGACTAGAGCATTAGTTTAAAGATATGCTTTAAGTCCTTTACAAGTGGCTAGGTCAGTTTCACTTCACTTGAAGTTAGTTTTTAAATTGAACTGGATACGTGTGAACTGGGCTTTATTTCACTTAAACTTATTAATGACTTGAGAGTATACATATATCTTAGTGATTAATTATTCAACAAATAAATGAAACTTAACTACTATATATTGATTTCTGACACTTACGCGAATATTAGACATTTAAATAAAACTACTTTTACGGATTTTATCGCGTTATATTAATATTATTTAATCCCGACGTTTCGGATCCTTTACAGCATCCATGGTCACGGGCAGACTAAGGTGTTGGTCGTCTTGATATATTAGTTACAAACAGCTACCCTACATTTTGTTGATTATTATTGACAATCCGATTCACGCAAAACGAGCTCACTGTATCCATAGGTCGAGCAGTTGTAGGCTTGGATTTTGATTTAATAGTTTCTATGATGGGATTCCAAGCAGGTGGTATGCACCAGCCATCTTCTCTATTGAAATTTGGATGTTTTTTAATTTCAATAGCCTCGCGAATCATCCTAGGTAGGAATCGGTTTTCTCTTGCAAGGACTTGTGGTTTATCAAATCTGATGTAATGCTGGGCCTTGTCTAGTGTGTGTTCACAAACTGCTGACTGTCTGGAACGGCGGTGTTTGACATCGGCGATGTGTTCTTTTACGCGGGTCCCTATGCTTCTTTTAGTTTGGCCTATGTAAGAGAGACCACAATCACATTCAAGCTTGTATACACCCGCATCTTGTAGAGGTATGTGACACTTGACAGGTGGTAAGAATTGACTGATCTTCTTCAGCGGCTTGAAGTAGGTTTTGATTGAAGCTCGCTTCAAGATGTAGCCAATCTTGTCTGTGACTCCTCTTATGTATGGAAGAACAGCAGGTAGACGCTCAACTGTGGCTGGTTTCACGCGGGTTCTGCGACGAGGGCGCGGTACTCGGAGCTTGTTGTCGTGCAGTACTTGCTTGACATGTTGAAGCTCAGCACCCAGGTGTTGTTCATCGCAGATCCCACGTGCTCTCTGAAACAATGATTTACCAACGGTAGATAACTGTGTTGGGTGGTGGTGGGACTCACCATGAAGGTATTTGTCTGTATGGGCTGTAATATTGCCTATTTGTAATATTGTATATAATGTAATTCTGTATGTATGTTTTGGTTATCCGTAACCCTAATAACACCTTGAGTCACACTGTGTATCGGAAGAAAACCCATACAGACAAATACCTTCATGGTGAGTCCCACCACCACCCAACACAGTTATCTACCGTTGGTAAATCATTGTTTCAGAGAGCACGTGGGATCTGCGATGAACAACACCTGGGTGCTGAGCTTCAACATGTCAAGCAAGTACTGCACGACAACAAGCTCCGAGTACCGCGCCCTCGTCGCAGAACCCGCGTGAAACCAGCCACAGTTGAGCGTCTACCTGCTGTTCTTCCATACATAAGAGGAGTCACAGACAAGATTGGCTACATCTTGAAGCGAGCTTCAATCAAAACCTACTTCAAGCCGCTGAAGAAGATCAGTCAATTCTTACCACCTGTCAAGTGTCACATACCTCTACAAGATGCGGGTGTATACAAGCTTGAATGTGATTGTGGTCTCTCTTACATAGGCCAAACTAAAAGAAGCATAGGGACCCGCGTAAAAGAACACATCGCCGATGTCAAACACCGCCGTTCCAGACAGTCAGCAGTTTGTGAACACACACTAGACAAGGCCCAGCATTACATCAGATTTGATAAACCACAAGTCCTTGCAAGAGAAAACCGATTCCTACCTAGGATGATTCGCGAGGCTATTGAAATTAAAAAACATCCAAATTTCAATAGAGAAGATGGCTGGTGCATACTACCTGCTTGGAATCCCATCATAGAAACTATTAAATCAAAATCCAAGCCTACAACTGCTCGACCTATGGATACAGTGAGCTCGTTTTGCGTGAATCGGATTGTCAATAATAATCAACAAAATGTAGGGTAGCTGTTTGTAACTAATATATCAAGACGACCAACACCTTAGTCTGCCCGTGACCATGGATGCTGTAAAGGATCCGAAACGTCGGGATTAAATAATATTAATATAACGCGATAAAATCCGTAAAAGTAGTTTTATTTAACTACTATAATGAAATACAAAAAAAAACTTTTTTTCAGAACTGTGTTCAGCGAAATGGCGTATCCAAAGTATGCGGTAATAAAGAATATACATACAAGATATACAGGTTATACATACAAGATAAATGCGAAAAAAAAAGACTCTTTTTCGGATAAAGAAAGAATTGTTTTCTTTATACCTATTATAACAAAACTATTACTTAAATAAAATAAAGAGAAAAACAACTATTTTCGAAGCTGCGTAGAGCAAAAATGAGTACGAGCAAATGTAGTTCATCGTATAAACTCACATGGACTCGCGACCAAGATTTCTTTTTTGTCATTAAAAACAGGTATATTTCTCGTAATTAGGTCTCGATATCGGTACTATTCATCTCACGATCATTACAGACCTAATTAATACTGAAGTTATTTTTAGCTTGCTACAAGAACCATGCATGTAGGTATTTTAGTGAGGGGATAGCGTTTAAGGATATCGATAAAGTGGGGTGTGACGAAATCGACCGTTGAAGTGGTACGAAGGTTTTAGTATTTGTTTAATTATAAAAATAACGAATAAACATACATTTAATGAGGGATTTCATTGGAAAATAGATATCTTAAATCTCATAATTTTTAACAAAACAAATACGCAATTCAGAGAAAATTTTAAATTTTAATATTATCCAATTTCTAGAGATTGGAAAGGATTTATTGCATGTGAAGGGTTAAATTACGTTCTCAAGGCTCAAAAAGATGGACGGTCAATACGAAAATGACCTATATATACCTAATAGATACATATAAAAATCTCTTCTTAATATATTTCTTAGCCAAACAATATCTTTTGTCGTATTCAATATATCGATACTTTATATCGGCGTAATCCCCTCACTAGTTTTGATTTTTTATTAAACGCCAAGAGTGACGGTAATTGCAACAAAATTACTGAAATTATAGATGCGTAGCAATGTTCAGATTAAATGTATTAATCTTTTAATATTATAAAAGACGTAGTTTTATGAAAAAAAAATGTTAATAATAATCTTGCTAACCCTGTAAGATGAGATATTAAGAATTTTTAACTCACTCTGTTTTCTTAGAGTAGGTACCTGCAAAAGGCAGACTAAACAGTCGGCTAACAGTTGCCCCGATGATCTTAGTTTTTTTAAAGACAATCGTGAATTCAATCAAAGTTTTAAGTCGGTCTGATACCGGACAAATACCTGATCATTGGTATGTGCGTACTATCATTCGTCTTCATACTAATTTATGAGCCCGAACAAACTATCAGCCGACTAAAAGTTTGCAGTCTGCATGTACTCTAACGGCCAGTTTCTTCATAAAAAGTAAAAGTCAAAGTAATGTCTAAAGTAAAAGTAACGGTCAAATTCGTTTCTTCAAGGCTAAAGTGACAGCAAAACTAATAGAAAAAATGAATTTGACCGTTACTTTAACTTTAGACATTACTTTGACTTTTACTTTGGCTTTAACTTTTGATGAAGAAACTGGCTGTTAATGTATTAATCTTTTACATTATACAAGGCGTGGTTTTATGAAAAAATCGTTAATAATAGCTAACCCTGTAAGATGAGATATTAAGAATTTTTAACACACTCTCTGGTTTTCTTATTTTATATCTAAAGGCGTGCAATTTCATACTTTTATGCTGCGTAAAATTTTGCAAGGTATACGATATTGTTTCATATTAAAATTCTCTTAATATTTTAAGTCGCGGTTTCTTTTTCATAAATGAAGGTTTAATGTAGCGTTCAGATTTTTTTTAGCTCTCATCTATATTTTAGGTTTAAGGTGTTATTTTTAAAAATTAGGTTCTACGAATTCTTGACTGATTCAATGGAAAGACCACAATAATCCGACGTATCGATCTCAGGTCTAACAGGTCAGGTCAGGACTAATGGTAAGCTTCTCTTTCGGCAAAAATTATTAGAATTTAGAAAACTTTTATTATAACCTTACAATATATCACCATTAATTGGCTTGGAAAACAAAATCTACCCTAACATACGTGTCTTAAGAAAACAAATTTTCTAAACAAAACAATACCTACAGCCAACATCATTCAATCCTTTCCACCAACGACATTCATATAAAAATTGTAGCAAACACGCCCAAAGAAAGCTCTAGCCATTAATTGCGACTCAGTTAATGACCATAGCAATCAATGGGGGTAATTACCATATGATTTACGATGTAAATACCGCGGTTATTATCGTGAACAACTGAGATCTCGAACATTTTAATTTTAGACCGACTTTGTGATGCGCTTTTGTTTTATGATGAAGTTGTAAGTTCCTGGAGTATCCAATTGGGTGTCTACAGGGTTCCGGAGCCAAAGGATAAAAACGGGACCCTATTACTAAGACTCCGTTGACTATAACCTGGCAACCAGTTTTACCAAGGGGTATCGGGTTGCCCGGGTAACTGGGTTGAGGAGGTTGGGTAGGCAGTCGCTCTAAACACTGGCACTCAGCTGCATTCGGTTAGACTGGAAGCCGACCCTATCATAGCTGGGAAATGGGTAGGCAGATGATGTCTATTACCTGACTTTATCTCATGAACCGTGATAGCTAGGCAGTTGTTATGTTTACAGAAGATTTTTTATGTTTATTGCCCCTACAACAAAACAACTAAATAACAATAAAACATTTAAAGTGGCTTGTACAACAAAATTATTTACTGATTACGGAACCCTTCGAGCCCGAGATCAATATGCACTTGTCCGTTTTTTTTTGCAATTTTACGGCAACAGATGGTAAGTGGCAAGCTCAATGAACACCTGTAACTTACTAAAGGCATTGTATACACTATTATTATAGAGGCTCTGCTAAGCAAGAAGCATTGTACAATTTACTGCCATCTCAGACAGTTGAAATGTCTCTTGTAATACCAGTAATACTGTTCAAATTGGAACAGCTGTTCTTCTTAGTACCTGGAATGTACTTTCTAGAATTTATTATTTTTCAAAATTGTGCAACGGTACTATTCTAACCAAGGGGTATTGGTTTGCCCGGGTAACTGGTTTGAGGGGGTCAGATGGGGCAGTCGCTCCTTGTAAAGCACTGGTACTCAGCTACATCCGGTTACACTGGAAGCCGACCCAAACATAGTTTGGGAAAAAGGCTCGGAGGATGATGAGGATGAGCAATGATACTAGGTGTTTACCGCAGTTCCACTCGTGTCTTGAGCGACCTCTTTCCAGTTTCCAGATAAAAAGTATCCTGTTTCCTTCTCCAAGCTTTTGACTAGTTTTAGAGTGAATACTGCTGGATCGATTCAAACTTTGTTACTTTCGCATTTGTCATATTAGTAAGGATGAAATATGACTTCATGAAATATGATTCAAATTAAGATGACATTTAGAATTAAAACCGGCCAAGTGCGAGTCGGACTCGTGCACGAAGGGTTCCGTAAATTACAGTTAAATCAACCTATCTCAAAAACTATAAGAGATACTTTGATCAAACCAAAAATCGTTGAAAGAGTTAATTAGCATGCATCACCTCTATTTTTTTTAGAATTTTATACCCCGTAGTTATAAAAATAGAGGGGGGGGGACATACTTTTTACGACTTTGAGAGCTGATATCTCAAAAACCGTTCACTTTAAGAAAAATGTTTTTTAGAAAACTTTATATCATTTTAAAAGACCTTTCCATTGATACCCCACACGGGTATGTACATCGAAAAAAAAAATTTCATCCCTCAGTTACATGTATGGGGGGCCCCACCCCCAATTCTTTTTTTTACTATTTAGTGTCATATTTTTGTAGCGGTTCATACAACACATATTCCCATCAAATTTCATCACTGTAGTACTTATAGTTTCCGAGTAAATCGGCTGTGACAGACGGACAGACGGACAGACGGACAGACGGACATGACGAAACTATAAGGGTTCCGTTTTTGCCATTTTGGCTACGGAACCCTAAAAATGAACTTAAAAAATAGCAGAGGCGAGAGAGGAATACTGGTTGGTTGGATAATTTACAAGCTGTGTAGAAAATACCTATTCAAATGAAGGGTAGAACAGTTAAGGGTCGTTCCCAAAGGGTCTAACACACAGTTAACCATGTTAACATGAGATTACAAGGAAGAGCGGCCGTGTCTTTCGCTCACTACCAGATCCCAGTCAGGAAATAATTACAAAAGAGAACATTTATCCTAAAATCTGGTAGAAAGAGCTGTATCTAAAATGCTTGTTTGTAGCCTGAAGGCACCGATAATACAGAATTGGCATTTCTTTACTGTTAACAAGCTACACTATCATTGAGTAACGTAAGCTATCTTTTATCCGGGTTCGGGAAGAAGTTATCTCGGGATATGAGAGGAATTGCGGAAAGCAGCTAGTCGAAAAAAAACATAATAGTATTTATTTGTTTGAATGGGTTAGTATTACAAGTACACACTGGAATGACATAGCAAAAGTAAAAACCAATTGTTAAAACTATTTGTAAACAGTCCCAAATTACACTGCCTGCCAAAATAATCGACCACCTATACAAAACGTGTGCAAGCGAGTGTAAACAACGAACTTCGCACACTCATCCCCTGATAAGCGAAACCGAATTTATTCTGTCAACAGTGTAACCCACAGAGGAAGGAAATAACGGAGATGCTATAAGGTAGGTAGGTCAGGCGCCTTCTTATAGGTCAACTACCTACGGTGGACATGGCCAAAGCGATAAGTTACTAATAACTAACGAGACGTTTGGATTCCTTGAGACATCTTGCACTGTGTTATTTTCTAACTTATTATAAACTTTTTCTCTTACTGTAAGGTTTACTGTAAGAAAACCCAATTCTATTTTACGCTTGCCCTTGTACATCATCTTTTCCAAAATTTTTAAATAGTGTGTGCAATTAAAGAATAATAATAGACATCTGTCAAAGATTGATCTTGATTAATCGGAGATTGAATTTAAAAAAAATGGGCGGTTTCCAAAGAAGACATATGAGGGCAGAGTTAGTAACGTTCCTCGTCCCCCGAACACCCGCATTTTAGCAACGCTACTGTCTTAGGAGATTGTCCGTTATGACATCTCTCGTCATTTTGTTCTCCATGTTAGTACCATTAAAGGCTTCACAATACCGTCTTGGCCGTATTAAGGGGGCACATGGTGTAAGGCAAACGTAGTTAATCCGATGACACGATCCCGGTACTATTAAACGTCTTACATAGGCAAGACTAGAACCAATTACTTAGTGTTTGGTGTAAATTGTGAGAGTTGGCGGGTTAAAATTGAGAACTAGGTACTAAGTCTGTTTTTCATTTTTGTGTTGATTATCGTATGGGCAATTTCAAGTCTAAAATATAGCTACGCCTTTCTGCTTTATACCTTACCTGCAAATAAAATAAAACCTATGGACCTAAGTTACACACTAGAATGGTTAATAGCAAGTTTTAAGTAGCACTCCGGTGGTTCCAGCCATTTTATAAAAGGCCCAGTATTTCAAGAGATTAAGTTACCCCATATCTTGGTACGCAATCTAAGCCAGCACCCATATTTGGCTCGCTCCCTTAACACTTGTAACATGAACCATACTAATTTCAGTTCAAGTTAAACTAGTCCTACAGATAATAATAGCAAACATGACACCATTGGAAGAGTGAGACGGAAAATAAAAAGAAAGAGAAAACTACAGTGGTAAGGGGGCACGGAGTAAGGAAAAATGAGCAGAGATGCCATAAGGCAGGTAGGTCAGATGCCTTCTTCTAGGTCAAATACGAATGGTGGTCGTGACCAAAATGATCAGTCACGAGTGAATTAACGCGGTGTTCAGATTCTTAGAGACATCTTTCAACGATTTTTGGTATTACGAAAATTGGGCGGGTTTTAAAGAAGGTGTGTAAGGTTGAAGCTATTAATATGCTCTTCGCTCCCCGCACACCCGCAGATTGGCGTACTACTTTCTCAGGAGATTTTCCGTTATGGCACCTCCGCTAGTCATTTTGTTCTCCATGCAAAGGGAAGTCTAGGCACATCTTTGCGGATCTTAGATAAAATATACATTTCTTGTAAAATAATGCGCTGTTCCCTGCATTTTGACAGTAAGTGCACCTGGTTTTAGTTTAACACTGAATAGAGGATGCATTTGCATGAAATAAATATAAAGGTTTTGCAGCTGCTCATTTTTGCATCTATATGCAATTTTGTTGAATTCAGTCGTGATGTTTTGAGATTACTATAGTTTACTTTTTAATTTATGTTTGGTTTGTCATGTATAAATGTGTACATATTTAAAGAACGTGGGAATTTGTCCAGTATTGAAACAAAAACAAAACTTCTATCGCAGTCGTGTAAAAGGAATAAAATTATTTTGTTGTTTAACTACTGGGTAAAACCTCCTACGCAGACCTCTTGCTAAAGGCAGTTAATGTTTCCAGGTTTTGAACTTAGGCAGGGAAATGACAAAATACATTAATACGTAGGAACTACTGCCCATGCCAGGATGAAATATAGTCTATACAAAAAAAGTTTCCTCTTTATTATAGGTTAAGTATCTATAGATAAATATAAGGTTTATAATGTACGAATTTAAGACATGTGAAGGTCATGTTCATTGAAGATCCACCAAAACCACATGGTATCTTACATAACCAATGTTTTATATAACCGTCATTTTTTTTTGTGAGTACGAAGAATATTTTTTGTTCGCACATTATAATCACGAATTCGCAACGGTGTGTAAGACAAATCGTAATTAACACGTAACAGTGACTAAAGATAATTTTGAGGAAGTAGTGAAAACCCTTTTGTGAGAAGGTTGTACCAATTACGTCATTTACCAACCTAAATTTTCTATTGATCAATTTACAATCCTATGATGAGAAGCATAAAGTTGAAAATCGGGAGTAAATCAATCACATTGTAGTTACTTTATTGATTAAATCTATTTTCTAACAATGCTTTTGGAAAATAACTGTTCAATTGAGTGAAACATTATGTGGACTGAAATAGTTTTTGGATTACTTTTATTTACAGTAATGTATTTACCAGATGTTCTTTCTCTGGATAAAAAGAAGTATTGTTCATGCTTTGCAAAAATAAATAAGGTGAAGACGATGAAACATACAGTACATAATTGAGAGAGACTTACTTAAAATAATGTGTTTAGCCAACAACAAACGCAACCAATTGAAACCCAATCAAATACAGACAATAAATTAACATATACTGCGGGTACTAACATATGAAAATAATTATGTTTATCATACTATACGCTGAAGAGAATCATGTTATTATTCTGTTGTTAGAAGCTTATCGATTTGTCGAACAATATGTTTGGGAATACAAAACTATTCAACTGAACTTAGTATATTACACACCATTATAATAATTTAGTAGTTAAAGCGATTATAAGTTTGTCTGTAAGTCTAGTACGTTAAATAAACATCTAAATAGATCTTCTTCTTCTTAGCGTTTATCCCGTCTTGTGACGGGGTCCGCTTTCCGTATCTTCTTCTTCCACTTCGCTCTATCCTGGACATCTTCCTCTTCGAGTTCGCAGCTTATCATATCTTTCTTTACGACACTCAACCACCGCAGTTTTGGCCTGCCTCTGCGCCTTTGACCGGGTATATCGAGATTGAGTGTCGCATTGCCGATGTACTCAGGTGGTCTCCTTTTAACATGTCCGTACTATCGCAGCCGTTTTTCTTGTAGTTTGTCGGCGACATCGCGTACTCCAAGGCTACCGCGTAAAACAAAAAACTAAATAGATAACACATCTAAATAGATAAAGATAATATTTTGTGCAGAGAAAGGTAAGACTGTAGGTAGTGCTATGGACTTATAGGATATTGGGTCGCCCGGGTAACTGGGTTGAGGAGGTCAGTAAGCAGTCGCGTTTGTAAAGCACTGGTACTCAGCTTCATCCAGTTAGACTGGAAGCTAACCCCAAAATAGTTGGGAAAAGGCTAGACAGATGATGATGAAACAGATAAGACTGTAAAGACCTTTATTCAGGAAGCAGGTGAAACCTGGATGCTGAATAAAATGAACGTGTCAGCGCGAATCCACTACTCAGATATGTTCGCGCACAAAGGTCTCAATATCGTGTGGACATTTTAAACATGTTCGCACGCAATATGTTACTGTTTGCTAGAGCGAGTAAACCAGAAGGAATAGTTATGTATACACTAGTGAAATCTCACCTTTCAAGTTGTCATCTAAACACTAGTCTAACCATCTAGGAAAAACGAACATGAAGTTATGTTGTTCCCATATTTCCCTTTTCGCCTAGTAAAATCGAAAGTAGATACTACGGATAAGCACTATTGGCTCGTAAATACTACACACAATACTTTAGTATGGGATTAAAGCCTTAACAATACTGTTGAATGGATAGTTAAAGTAACAGGTTATGTACTGAAAAACGACCTCTCGAAGGTTGTGTGTAATAAATAAAAGGGAAAGTTTACTGTACCCGTAGACAGACTGGTAATGTTATAGACTTAATAATGTAGGTATATGGAGTTCAAGATTTGTGTGAGACCAAAAGATATACGTAGTTAAGTAGTAATAATATATTTAGTTAAAGTGTTCGTAAGAACACAGGACTCGTCCCAATTTATACACGTTTAAATATGAGCTTGTATATCACATTTTAATTTTTACATTAGACCGGACCGATTGAATGGTGGTTTCAGGCGACAACTTGCGCGAAATAAGAAAGTGCATCAGTTAGAAAGGTAGCAATTTTAGATTCCATATAATCTTTTTTAAATCAAGTTTTTTTTTTCAATAGTCTCTGATAATAAACCCAATCCCCAAACCCCCATAGCTTAAGACCATTTGAAATAAAGACAAACTCCTCGACCCTTTCCCAAAATTTATCCCTATATAAATATCCATTGTCTGCCGAAGCCTCAATATTCTAGTTCAGGTGACCCAGACGGAAATTACCTTCAGTAATTGATACGGAACCCGCGTCAGCAACGTCTTTTTCTATTTGGGTTAAGATGGATTTAAGGGAGGAGATAAAATTGATTTTGTGGTTCTGACCTCCTTTAATTTTAGAACGTATTATTTTATCATTCTTAAGGACGTGGCACATTACAGCAGCACCGCAACAGCACGGCTCCACACCAGCATTTAAGTTGTCATTCAATTTAGAGCATTAAATCGTGTATATTATAATATATTTCGTAATGTCAATATGAAAAAGCCAACGGCGAGCAGTCAGCGTGCTTGCCGCTTCCACACAACTCGACTCGCCGCCCGCGTGCTGCAAGCGAGCGGTCCTCATGCGTACAGCGCGCCGACGGCGTGCTAATTGCGCGCCGACTCCGAGCCGGCAGCGAAACAACGTCATTACGTCGTGTTCAATCATAACATCAATCATAATCGTCTTAAAATAATATTGAGTTTGCGGTGACAGCAAGCTTACACCTCGCGGCCGGCGCGCGGCCGGCGCGCCGACGGCGAGCGGACGGCGCGCCGACGGCGAGCGGACATCGCGTGGTTGGCGCGCTGGCAGCTAGCCGTAGTCTTAATTCGAGGCGACGCCGTGCTGCAGCCGTGCTGTTGCGGTGCTGCTATAATGTGCCACAAGCTTTATAGTGCATGAAATCTACCACCGAGTGAGAAAGTTTAAAATCAAACATAGACTAATTTTATTTAGCCTAAGATGAAAGATACTCATCGCAATACCATCGTCAGAAAGAACCGTAAGAAGGACAAACACAAGAATTTGATATTGTAAGTAAACACGTTAAAAATATCATATATTAAAAATCTATTCTTGTTAATACAAATAAAGTCAATAAGAGTGAACTTGGTTATTAAACAAGCCTGTTCTATCCAGCTACGAACAAACATTAAGCGAAAGTCTTGCTTTTCGCCTCAGCAGAACAAATTATTACCCCACAGCAAAAAAAGCTGCTTCCAAGGAAGGCACAATATATACTCTCTCCACGATCAGTCTCCCATTTAATGTGGAACACTTGATTTATATCCGCAATCATTTAGCTGTAACTGCTAATACGGTTTGAACAAATCGCAAGTCACTCGTTCGTATCAATCAGACCCAATGAGGAAATTTACGGTGCCAAATTGATCTGGCTGTAGGATCCTGATGGTGGAGTTTGATGGTTTCTGGTGACAATATAATGTTAGGCACTTGTTCTTTGCTCATACAACAACAAAATGTCAGTTTTTCGTTTTACCCCGAAAAAGAGTTTAGTTACATGTAATTTTTTCTACTTGGAAAATGTACATAAGCTGAAAAGTCCTGGTTTGAAGTGTCTTTACCAAGTGTGCTTCATAAAAAAACCGGCCAAGTGCGAGTCGGACTCGCACACGAAGGTTTCCGTACCATTATTTACAAAACGGCCAAAAAAATCACGTTTGTTGTATCGGAGCCCCTCAAATCTTTATTCAATTCTAGTTTTCAGTATTTTGTTGTTATAGCGGCAACAAAAATACATTATCTGTGAAAATGTTAGCTCTCTAACTATCACAGTTCACGAGATACAGCCTGGTGACAGACGGACGAAAGGATGGACGGACGGACAGAGGAGCGAAAACAATAGGGTCCCGTTTCATCCTCGACGGTACGGAACCCTAAAAAGTATAATTTTCAACATGTCAGTCAAAATAAAAACGGTGTGCCTGAAAGCACATAATCTTTGATAGGAACAGTGCATGCATAACATTACCCCTATATTTCTAGTTTCACACAGTCATCACAAAATGTCTCCTATTTTTGACTACGACCCATACCTTTCTCCCAGGCTGCTGATGAGGCAACTGAGGCGGCGCGATAAGCCTCAAAGGAGGGGGTGCCGGCGGCAGGGCAGCGAGCAGTGGCGGTACTAACGGCACCACGCCCCCCATTGGCAGGGCCACTGCAAACTTCTGCAGGCCCATGGTCCAGGGCAGGAACCAGCCGCCTCCCGCCTGCATCGCGCCCCCACCGGGCCCGTACCACGCCAGGGCGATCAGCTAGTCTCACCCCACATGAACTTACACTTACACTTATCGTTGAGATTTTTGGGACATGTATTTTGAACACTTCACTTGTACCTGGGGACAAAAGGAAATTAAGATTAATAAAGTTGCTATGTTTTTTTATACAAGCTGTTGATTTGCATCCGTGCCATATTCAAGGACGTAATTATGCTAATGATTCTCGACCCAAATCAACAAAAAAATTGGTACGTAATTTTTTTTTAAATTTATTTTCGGAATTCCTTCGATGTCATCTAGCCGTATTTAAACTTGGCGCGCATGTTACTGGACTTAAAACCGTGCTGCGCCTTCACACAAACGCAAACACAAAGCATACGCAACGATTATTCATAAATTTCATTCATAAAATTGGATTACTTCTGAAATACTACGACACTACAATGACAAGAAAAGCAGTGCATATTAGCTATTTCCCGTCTACTGTAATTCCAATCGATTATTTACGTATTTTATGTCCTCCTCCTGAAGTATGGCACAAATGCAAATCAACACCTTGTATTACAGACATTGTTGTCGTCATGGCAATACCAATTAAATAAAGCTAAACAGGTTCAACGCGTTACTATCACGAAAAAGTGGACCGATCTGAAAGATGCATGTCAGTGATGGTTATAGTGAACTTTTGACGTGGGTGAAACCGCTGGCAGAAGTTAGTTGTTAACACACGTAGGTTGTTCGGTTTTCATTTGTAACTTATTTAATTTGTCTTAAAATACAAATGCGTTGCGCAAATATCTTCTAGCTCTACAATATATAAACAAATACATAACAAGCAACATAATACCTATTTACTTAGTTACACTATCGATAATATTGTTCCCATTTTCTATGAGAATTACAAACATCGATAGTCAAAGTTAAGCACATCACTAGCGTTGCGTTAGGCGCCAGTTTTTATCGAATAACTTGAGCACATCACTTGACTGTCACATTAGATGTGAATCATAAGATTTATTATGTTCGTGGATGTTCATTCGTGTTCCCACGGATGTATGTGGGGAAGAAATTGATTTTGATAGAGATATTATAAAAGCTGTGAATATTAAAGTCAGCTTTTCCCACATTTTACGACTTCAGTTTCATTTCTATGTAAAAGTCAGTTGCAAATAAAGTAATATTATGCTCCTAGAAATTAAGTGTAAAAAACCCAATATGTATTTATTCTCCACTAAAAAATTCTTGTGCCGTTGGACTTGACACTCACCTACCTATACATATACTAAACTGGTAAAAATTATAGAAAAAATAGGTATATACCTAAAGTATCATCAACGACAAAAGTTCTCACACATTTTCTTTCACCACAAAAGAAGTTCCCAAATAAACCCAGACACTTATATCATTTGTTTAACATTATATCGGAAACGTCAATCCAGACACATCAAAGAGATTTCTGTATGTCTGTTTGTGCGGTTACTAGAGCGGAAAACTAAAAGAAAACGCTTGAAAATGCTCGAAATACACGTGTCATTGTGAAGGGTAGACAGTGGATCAACTGTTACAGACATAGAATGAACTAAGATATACCTAATGGGAGTGAAGTTTTAACACGATTAATGAATTTAAAAATGTGTGTTAACTATGTTTTAGTGAATGTCATTTTGAATTGTTAGAAGTAATCTTCGCATGAAATTAATTGTTTTTACTTGACGTTGAAATACTCAATTTTTATGTAAGTAAATACTGAAAAAATACATAAAAAAGTATTTTTTATACATTTTGCTATGATCTTGTTGAAACCCACATGTCTCGTTTAAAAGCTGTAATTGAAAGGGACTCCAATTAGTAGCGTGAATGTGTCGTGTTTATAATTTTTGTGACACACACTTTTTGTGTACGACTGTACTTTTGCA
The DNA here is from genome assembly GCF_022581195.2 of Helicoverpa zea. Taxonomy (NCBI): domain Eukaryota; kingdom Metazoa; phylum Arthropoda; class Insecta; order Lepidoptera; family Noctuidae; genus Helicoverpa; species Helicoverpa zea. Next base: position 2,381,147 of record NC_061454.1, read on the forward strand.
GGATATAGCTCAAAGCTAATTGGCGTGATAAGGGCGGATTATCGTTAAAAGCTGGCATCATGTTTGCTGATAGACATAATTCTTTTAGCATATGTTTTTTTGCTTATAAATGACACGTATGGAATATGAAAAGCCCGTGCTACCGTACCGGTGCCGTGGTATACCGTGCGTAGTGTCTATAAGAGCATAAATAAATATTTCTATTCCAAGTGAAAGACTAGATCTCATTTAACGAACGCGAGAACGCGAATAAATGTTTTTGATTTGATTTTGATTTATAAGTTTAGCCAAGTATTGGTAAAGTGAAAGGGTACCCACAGCTTCAATAAAGCTTAATAAATTCATGAAATAAACTTAATACTATTTTAAAATCACGACATTTCAGTCGGATATTGAATGAAACGTAAAAAAATCTCGTTAAAACGAAGATTAAAGTAATAAACTTTATTTAAAGATCTAAATAAAAATTCTTTCATTGAAAATGTAGCATTTTCTAACCCACATTTTGAATTGAATTTAGACTTTTTACATTTTATTTAAGAGAATTATTTTTAAATGGCGCTTTAATGAGATCTATGTTTTTGACTACCGTCCAAGAATTTAACAAAAGAAATAGAATGATGAATCTAATCATCGTTACTATTTTTGATCGGTTGTAATTAAAGACCGGCTACGCATATAGTGAGTTCGTCATTTCCCATATATAAACTATCTATCTATCTAAACATTCTCCGTCTTACCACAAAAACTTTTTAACGTCAGTTTAAGACTTGTCTAAAAAAATGTCAAATTATGACGTTCATATATGGTTCATTTTGGAGCCACATTTTTTTTAGACAAGTGTAAAACAGTTGCTAAAATTTTTGTAGTAAGGCCATTTTTATTTAATTTTCTTTCTTCACTTCATTCTCATATTCTTAAAGCAAGTTCAAGAAGCAAGTTTCATCGTCGTCGTGGTAGCCCAGTAGGTAAAGCACCAACCTCTGAAGTATGTGTGGGTTGGTTTGATCAGGCAAGCACCAATTCAACTTTTCTAAGTTTGTATGTATTTTCTAAGTGTATCTGGGATATCAATGACTGAAAAAAAAAGATATCGAGGAAACCTGGACTGTAAAGTCTGAAATCATCAACCCGCATTGAGCAAGCGTGGTGATTAACGCTCAATCCTTCTCTGTGTGAGAGGAGGCCGCAGCCCAGCAGTGGGACGGTAAGAAGGCTGATGATGATGAATGATTATGTTCATAAATAAAACGGTTGAAATCTCACGTAGGTAAGGTTACGTATACGAAAACTTCAAAGTAACACATAATAAACAAAACATAAATCGTAAAACAAAAATTACACGTTACATCTTTGGTAACATTTCCAAAAACTAATTTATTGCGTTTATGTTTGACAGCCGACGCCATTTTGTCAAGATGGCGCGCGTAAAAGTCATCTTTGATTACTTTATGGCGTTTCCAGAAACAATAATGGTGTTTTTTGTTTGGTTGCAAGTCAGGTGTTATACATCAATTATTTTAATTATTGTGCTAGGAATATTTCAAGGATCATAACTGGACTGAAAACAAAATGTTTGAGTGTATGTAACTCAATTCAGTGGTAATTTAACTCAAAAACTACTAGCCCGATTAAAAAAAATACTGCTCAAAATACTCTTTCTAAATAATATAATATATGTTCTAATAATAGGCTGCATTACGGGTAGTGGTTCCCACGGGACGCGGGTGAAACCGTAGGAAAATGGCTAGTTTTTGAATAAATCATCTAGACTATTTGGGGGCTACACACGGGAAAAAAATAGTTTAAAGTAGGGAGCATATTTGCTTTTAAAATGTGGTATATACATATGTATCTATCTATATACATATTGATGCATATTATTTTGTTTGTATAATTGACCGGATAAAACAGCATTATTTGTGGGAGTCAAAAAGTCCCATTGACAGACACGCATTATTAATTCTAAATACAACAAAAATCAAAACGGTTCCACTTGACTGGTATTGTTTGGAGTCAGCATACCCACAAAGTCGGTCACAGTTGACTTGCTAGATCGATGGGCTATTAACAGGACAATAGGCGTTTTGTTCGCTCGTTGGACGCCACCGACGTCAACACTAGGGATGTCACACGAGTGTGGTATCGATACTTGAGGTCATTAATCAATTTTAAAGAGTCGGTTGTGAAAATATTTTTTTATTTTTTTTTCAGGATGTGTTGCTGGTAATGACGCGTTTATAATGAATTGGTTTGAAATGGACAAGGTATGTAAGGGGTGCCAAAGTTTAGATAGAAATATGATGTGAATCAATGCATATGTATGTGTGCATTAATTGTGAATTATGTGATATAGCTCTGATTTTCTACTTTATCTGAATTTTATTTTGGAAATTTCAAATGTCCATATAACAAACAGACAGACAGACAGGCATCGCTACGTTTTCATGAAAATGCCTTTAGGACCCGAAAATCAATACAGCATTTTGAAATCTGACCAACCATTCACCTTTGTCAAAATACGGTCTACACAAAAACCACCTATTCTATTCTATAATTCCAAGGATTCATTTCCATGTCCAATATCAAAACGGAACAATGGTCGAAAATTTGACGGAAACCGAAACCAGTACCCAATTACCTAGGATCATACCTCCGATACCTGATTGGGTATTTTCATTACTGAATGCTAAACGACCAAATACCATCTGGGATCGGTACCGCATTGTCCGATGATCGAGATATCGATTCGATATTCATTACTCGATTGTGTGGTAACGTATTGTTCCCATCCCTATTATTTAGCGGTTTGTATCGATATGATGCTGTTATTTATGAATAAATGTTGGATTAATCAAGCATTGTGTTTGTACACGCTTTGTTGACATTTCTATGAAGTTTCGGAGTATCGATAATTAGGTTTATTTGCATGATAAACAGCTGAATACATTGGCGCATGCATATGAGGGAAATATGTCGTTGGAGTTAATTCAACGTTATTTTTACAGGATCCACAAATAAAATATAGGTCTAATAAGCCGTTTTTATATTTTAAAATTTTTATAGCCTTTCTTATTAACGATTAATTTAATACTTTTTAATTTTTTGTATTTTTGTTTGCTGTATTTTTGTAGTTTTTTTTTTCACTTTTTGGGACACGACCTTCCGGCTACTTTTGTATAAGCATTCACTCTCAAACATTAGTCAATTGGGCGTAAAACCGTAATGTCTAGTGTATTTTGACGGTTAATTGAGGGAAATAGGTTAAACTAAAACTGTCACTTTGGCACATTGTCAACTAACTCACAAGAAAGTATTAGAAACACTTTACTGTAACGTTTCAACAATATGTGTGAAATAACATACGGAATTGTCAAAGAAGTTAGGCACATTGCGCAAGGAGTTCCAAGCTCGTTCGAAGCACTATTTACTAAGAAACTTTGATACTATGCTTTAAGTTGAATTGTATGTAGGTATTAGCACAAATACCAATGTTACCGAGCGCTTGCCCGGGTAACTGGGTTGAGGAGGTCAGATAGGCAGTCACTCCTTGTAAAACACTGGTGCTCAGCTACAGCCGGCAAGACTTAATGCCGACCCCAACATGGTTGGGAAAAGGCTCGAGAGATGATGATTAGCACAAATGTAGTTGGCAACGACAGAATCATTTGTAACTAGTAAGTATCGAATATTAGGTACAAAACATTGACATATATTCATTCATTTATATATATTCTAACGATAGACAAGAACATCCATACAAATAATTTACCCGCTTATGTCGTCTGTTGACATCTTGTTGACGTATTGTGACATGTAGTCATCCCCATTGATGTAAATTGCAGAAGTGACATAATATTTTCGCTCGTATTTTGCCTACATTCTTCATTACTCAAAAAGTTTATATCTAAATGAATTCAAAATCATGTAATATATGTATTAAAACCAGGAACTTATTTTTAAGGATTTTTTAATAAAAAATACGATATTTTTTTTCTTAAAAACAATAAATCTTAGACTTGAAATGCACTTCCAGTGTGATGCATGTTGGTTATTGGATGAAATATATGGATATCGATGTTTGTGAGAGGCATGGCTTACATGTCAGAACATATTTAGAGTTTTTAAGAATGTGGGGAAGCCCGCACCGGGATAAAATATAGCTGTATGTTTTCATTGATATTTACCTACTACCAGTTTTATGGCACATCTGTTTCTGCAGGATTTTCTTAATCTATAATAATTCAAGATGGCGGGAAACAAATTATAGTTCGGCCATTCAGAGAATGCGTTCCTGACACGTCGCGATTGAACTGACGACGTAACTACATTCATTGATTATTGATATAATAATGTTGTTTTAATGCTCCTCAATTGTTAAAACGGTAAACAACCAGCAAAAATATTTTTATCGTAACTGCAACGCCATTGCAAAGTTACGTCGTCAGTTCAATCGCGACGTGTCAGGAACGCATTCTCTGAATGGCCGAACTATAATGTATAAGTATTTGTAAAATTGAATTATAAATGAAAAGTATGATATACAAGCGTTGTAATAGCATGAACAGCGTGTAATTTTACTAACTTGACTCTCGAATAGTTAATATGTGTAAGTTTATACCTTAATATGTTATTTTCTATTTGACAATTGTCGTTTCATAGACATCCATCTGACGAGGGTGTCAAAATCGCTCTGATTATATGCTATTTTGGGCTATGCAAAGTCTGCAGTGCCTTTCAGTGTGGCAAGCTTTTTGTTCGGAACGTTCTATCTAGTACGTAGTACATATATATCGATGGTACAAAATATGTGTAAGCACATCTCTATTACAGTGACAGTAACAGACATGCGTGTTCAAAAACATTTGAACATTCAAATAAAGAACAATAAGTTCCCTCCAATTTATTCCAATCATTCGGAATTCAAACGTCCGCCACGCCTCTCCGATTCGTATCACCAAATCGATCCATCGATTTAGAAATTCGACTAATCGTTTACAAATAGGGATCGGTCAGTTATTTGGCCGGAATTTATGGCCAGTGCCTCCCACATAAGAGGGAATAGTTCTTTTAATAATTAAAATTCGTGGGAAACGAATCCCTTTATTAAGTTTATGGGTCAACTCGAATATTTCGGTCATTCGATTTTTACGACGCATATTTTTTTTAATATTGATGGGCAAAGAACGGATTAAGAGATGCCCTTGATACGGAAATTTTGTAGATACAATCTCGATTAAAACATAGTTGATTGCTTGTTAGAGGGAATTTATTGAGTTTATTGTGATTGATAGAAAAATAATAGATGTTAGTCATTTTTATATTGGCTTCAACATTTTTATCGATATATTTTTATTGTTTATAATTGGTTGCTGTTTAAATGGGAAGATTGTTTTCTTCACAAAGATTATAAGACAGGATAGGTAATCATAATTGTACATTATTATGGTCATAATCGTAATACGTTGCGTACCTTGTACCTACCATGAACTTGACCTTCTTATGAGTTGATCTTTTAACTACGAGTACGTGATTAATCTAATATTATAAAGACACTTCTTTTGTTCATTAGTTTGTCCCTAAAAACCCAAAAAATTGTGAACCGATTTTAATGAAAACACTGTTGGAAAGCTAACATAGACTGTATTTTATCCGGGTATGGGAAGACCGGGACGCTGGTATTTACGTGAGACCAGTTACTTGTCAATATGTACATAGCATTTATAAAACAAAAATAACATCCGAAAACTATCAAGCAACAACAAAAAAAAAAACAAAAAGAACTCTTAATTCTTGCAACAGACACAAAGGTCATATTATAATAGGGGTCTGAGCCCACTGATGCGTAACCTATCGTTAAACGAGCAATGCCGGAAAGCATAACTACGTATGTAATATGTGTTGCAACTAATAATATATTAAAGGATTAACCAGGGTCGTGGTTAACCAAGAGGAACGGCCATGTCTTTCTTGGTTGTTCGGTTGTTAAAGCTGGTAAGGTTACATCCAAATATCCTGGATGGAATGTATTAATTTTAATGGTGGGTGTTATCTGATTGTTATGACGTTATATTGAGAAGTGAACACAAAGCTTGTTACATAGCTACTTAAGTTCTTGGTAGTATGTGAAAAGTTGATTTTTGTCAATAACATCAAGATGTAAAATTAAGACTACTAAGTTTTCTAAATGGATGAATGAAAATTAAGGAATACCTACACATAAAAACACCTTCATTTATTTAGCACTACTTATATACCTACTGTCCCACTACTGCTCAAAGATCCATCTATTTTTTGTCGGTCACTTTTTGTGGCCGGTCCGTGAGGAAGCTATCCTTATCTTCTCTCCAGCGTCAATACACAACAAAAAGAAATACATAATTTATATGGTGCTAATAAAAATTCAATTTCTAATCGCAAATCAACGGATTGACAGAAGTTTATCATGTTAGGCGCTTCAATGTATTCCATTGTTCAAGTCCGAATGACCTTATCAAACAAAACCAGCAATGGATGACCATCAAAGCTCTAAAAACCTGAAGGCCTAAGTAAACTGCCCTGAAAACCATCACATGAAATGATGTCAAACGTTTTAGGTTTATAGGTAGTAAACTAAGACCTGGAACCGAACTGGTCCATTTAGTTTATGTGGAGTCATACGATTTGGATACTATGGTGAGGACAGATCATATAGTCAGTACTTTGTGAAATAAGACTTGTAGGGATAAAAAGGGAACAAGAAAAGGACTTATTTTTTAGGTCGAAAAATATTTGATGTTTCTGGTCTTACAGCCAGTTTCTTCATCAAAAGTAAAAGCCAAAGTAATGTCATAAAGTAAAAGTAACGGTCAAATTCGTTTTTTCAAGGCTAAAGTGACAGCAAAACTAATAGAAAAACGAATTTGACCGTTACCTACTTTAGTTTATGACATTACTTTGGCTTTTACTTTTGATGAAGAAATTGGCTGTTATTGTGTGCAGTTTTCATGAAAAATTGAATGCAGGCGACTCATTAATTTTTACACCAAAAATGTAAAAATATAATTTGTAAAAAAAAAACGTATTAAATAGAATCTTTTAAAGTTTATTATGTCTAGAAACAAGAATAAATATATTGAAAATGTTTGACCTGTAACCGAACCATTATTATTACTGCCAGTTCAAATATTCCCCACTCTCACTTTAACCCGTTCCTACATAACAAACATTCATTTAGACCGAGTATATGGGAAATGGTCACTTACTGCGACAGCCGTTCTTTAAGTGCTGAGGGCGAATACGACCGTACTTTAACTGGTAAGGTCGGAAGCTAATGCATTTGCTATCTTAGAAAATATTACGAGATAAGATAAACATGATATTTTTCGCCATATAATAATGTGTGTTGAGAATATGGAAGAATATATTGGTATGTAGGAAATAAAGTTTGCTAGCTAAAGAACATGTTAGATAGATAGACAGATAGATATATTCTTTAATATGTATACCAATTAAAGTAACAAAAAGCAAAACTAAATATTCACATTTTAAAAATCGAAATATCATACCATATTCAAAAAATCACAAAATTAACGCTCTATGAGCATAAAATACGGCGAGAAAACTACAAAATTTATTTAGAAATCCACGAAAAATTTGATAAAAAATCCGTTCATAAACCTAGCTAAGAAGACGACCACAAACTCGAAAAGATTAAATCCAAAGCCAGCAAAGCAAAGAATGTATTTTTTAAGATCTCATTGTGCCAACTAAATAGGGACTTATTAATCCCTTCGCCCTTTATCCAGCTTATTAGGTAACACAATGGCTTGAAAAAAGTTACTTACAAAAAAAACCGGCTAGGTGCGAGTCGGACTCGCGCACGAAGGGTTCCGTACCATTCAAACTAATATTCTATATAATATACATATATATATTTATCGAAATCGAGCAAAAATGAACAAAATAATCACGTTTGTTATATGGGAGTCCCCCAAAATATTTATGTAATTCTGGTTTTCAGTTTGTTGTTATAGCGGCAGCAAAAATACATCATCTGTGAAAATTTCAGCTCTCTAACTATCACGGTTCATGAGATACAGACTGGTGACAGATGGACGGAGGGACAGAGGAGCGAAAACAATAGGGTCCCGTTTTACCCTTTGGGTACGGAACCCTAAAAATGGCGTTGGCTCGTAAATCGATGGTGGGTGATGCATAATGTTTGCAAATTGCGACCGACGCTGCAAACTTTTTGCCTCCAAACTTATTTCGCATACAATAAATTACAATAAGGTAAGTTTTTCAAAATAAATTTCACGTTTGACATTTGGTTTTGGTATTAAAGGGTTTGCACATGGAGTAACGAAAGATGAGCGAAGATGCTAATGCAGGTAGGTCAGGCACCTTCATCTAGGTCAAATTCGTTTGACCAAAACTATCAGTTACGAATTAACTAACGAGACGTTCGGGTTCTTTGAGACATCTGTCAACGATTTTTGGGTATTACAAAAAATGGTCGGGCCCAATGAAGGCGTACAAGGGCGAAAACAATAACGTTCCTAGTCCCCCGCTCACCCACATTTTGGCGCGCTACTTTCTTAGGCGATTTTCCGTTATGCACCTCCGCTAGTCATTTTGTTCTCTATTCTATTTTTGTTTCTGGCAATCAATGCCGTCGATGTCATTTTGTTCTCAATCAGTTTGCATGATTGTCGACGGTTGCCACGTTTTCTGACATTGATAACCAGCGTGCAAATTGTTGAATAAATCAATAAATCTCACGGTGTGATAATTGGCATAAGAGCAAAATAAAATTCCTTTGTGCAGTTGAAAATAAAACGAGGTCGGTAAATACAAGTTGTGGTTGTTTAACTGGATCGAAACTGGTTAATATCTCAATTGAATAAGGTGCGTGATTGGACAGATGATTTACAATGTAGAGATTTATTTATGTACCAATGCAATTATTTAATACTACTATTAGACTGGAAGCCGACCCCAACATAGTTGGGAAAAAGGCTCGGAGGATGGATGATTGACAAATTAGGTATCAACTTTGGTACTTTAAATTATTTTATGAGTTTATGGCCCAGTGTCATAAGACTGGAGTCTACCTACTAATTGAAATGACACCTCATAATAATTTAGTTATCTGTGTCTTTCACGACGTGTTTTAATCACAAATCTTTACTACATACTCAACATCCATCAAACAAATTAAACTCAAAATCGCAGCGTTTATACCGTCATATGAGAAATCTCTCTAACACAGTCGAACGAACATTAAGGGACTGATTAGAGGAACGTTTTGAACACACACTGATGAGAATGTCCGTTCGCATTTTTTTTTTATCAAAGGGTCGACTCGTAAAAATATCGAAATGCGAATTAAAATGAATATGCAAAGGACGGGTTTGATTTTAAACTTAATTTATTTTAGGATACACAGTTTGTCCTTTCGTAAATTGTTTTAGCTAAAAATGACTTTTAATGAAGATAAAATTAGAACTGTGTTTTCAAATGTTTAAGCAGTCATTAACTGATGCACTTGAGAAGATTTTTTACTTTGTGCCTTGAAAAGATATTTGAGCAATTTATAAAACCAAAAAATCCCATAACACGATAAATTCCAATAAAAACCCCATAATATTTATTAAAACAATTTGCGCCACAAAATAATATTAACGGGTTCATAAGTGATATATAGACGGTGTATTTTATAACAATTTACGGCCGAAACCGGGGCACGATGATAGTTTATTACGAGGAGCCATATGAATCTATATTAACGTTGGACATTATTTGTCCTAAGTGCCTCATGGAGTCGGTCTAGAAATAGGCCGTTTATTCAGCCTAGGAAAAAGCCTTTTAACCGACTTTGTAGGAAAGTGGGTGATGTGTTTTCTATGAGCTGATGTGTTTTCTATGAGCTTTTATTTAAGTAGGAATGTTACGTTATTGTAGTTTTGTGGTTATTCTATATTTTTATTGTATGTGCTAAAACTTATGTTGCTTTCATTGCACGCTTGTACCGTCTATGTTGTGTGCAGAAAAAAAAAAAATATTTTTTTACTCGGCTTTGAGCAGTGCAAATGATAAAAAAGGAATTTCAAATTTAATACCATTGTTAGATAATATAAGTTCGATGGAAATTTGAAGCCCATTATACTTGTTTACACTTAAATTCACCACGTATAATTTAAAAATAACCCTAAAATATAATGTTCTCATTACATTAACATATAACTTGTTATTGACATTGAACTAAGGGTTAACAAACAACTAAAGGCACCTTTACCAAGGATTTATTTTAAAACTAATGTGTATAATGTCATAATAACGAGTAAATAATTAGGTAACATTTGCACGTGTTATCTTTTTGGGAAAACTCGAAGTTTTCTTTTGTTAATAATAAAATTTTTGTGGACACGGCTGTCATTGTGCCGATTGTCGTTACGGCCAATGGTCTAATAGCCAAGAGCCTCGACCAACTCCTCAGGAGGCTCTCGTTAGGCGGCTGGATCAAGGAACTGATTCAGAAGGCAGTACTCCTTGATACGGCGCGTATTGTGAGGACGTTTCTGTCTCTGGGACCCTAACCACCGGTACCTTGGACCCTGTGCCCGTTATCGGTGGCAACCTATTTTTTATATTTTTAAATGTTTTTTATTTTTATATTTAATATTTAAAAATGTAAAATATATGTTCAAAAATAAATAAATGACAAAATTTTTTTAAGTAACTAAAACTTAAATGAGAATACGAAAATATATCAAGAGTTTTTTTTTAAACTATTTGTTCTTGAAAGTTTCAACCACACAAACTATCATCTTATTTATTACTAGCTTCTGCCAGCGGTTTCACCCGCGTCCCGTGGTAACTACTGCCCGTACCGGGATAAAATATAGCCTATGTTACTCGTGGATAATGTAGCTTTCGAATGGTGAAAGAAGTTTTAAAAACGGTCCAGTAGTTTTTGAGCCTATTCATTACAACCAAACAAACAAACAAAGTTTTCATCCTTATAATATTAGTATAGATGATATGTGCAAGTTCATAAAAGCATTCAGTTTGTCTACCATCAACCATTGAGTGAAACTTTAATCTTTAATTTAGATACTATTATATGACTACTTTTCAGAGCATTATTGGAATTAATTTCTTGCACCTGAAACGCCTTAACCAAGATGCTTACTATCACGGTGTTTCCCTTGTTAAAATAACTAACCTATGGTTGCCATTGTAAGGCCTCCTATAACAGTGACCCAATTCTAAGGCCGTCAATTTAACTACCCGCAAGATAAGTGGGCAATTTGTTAACCTACTTCAACTAAAAAGGTTAATTTACACCCGTATTTTTACGCATAGATACGTATTATTAGGGTGAAGTTTTGGTTTTATTATCTTTCTTTTTCCTTCATATGGGTGTGGATTTGAAAGGCATAAAATTATACGGCTAATAAAATCTGAACTGAATATTATAAAGGTGAAGGGTTTGTTTGAACGTGCTTATCTCATTAACTTATGGATCTATTTGGAACATTCTTCAAGTGTTATATTGTTAATCATACTTGACGAAGGCTATATGGTACTTTTTTACCCGGGTAAGCGGAATGATTACCAAGAGACGCAGGTAAAACCGTTGGTGGAATCAAGTTTCATGAAAAGACAGATAATCTATAGTTGTATAAAAATTTACGTAAGTAAAAACACTTTAACCTCTAAATAAATAACATACACGTCTTAAACCAAATTAAAGTAAAACCAAACAAAATAAAATATAAACCTAATCACCACAATCACTCAAAGACGTAGGGTGAACGCACACATTGTCGTCCACATGTATTCAATTACACACGACACGGGACAGAGTAATGATGTGCAATCAACACGTCCAGTGACGTCACTAGACAGCCACAGACGTATAATAAGCGCTATTCGTCAAGAATTCATTCTTTTTGTCGTTGTAATCATGTTTCTGTAGTTAATGTTGTTTTGTGGGGAGGTTTCGCTAATTACAAGATTGTGTCAGGTATGTGGTCTAAGTAATTGTTGGACATTGTTTGTGTTATGTAGAAAAGATTCTTGTAAGATGTCTGTATGGACTAAATGCTGTATTTTTTGTAATGTTAAGAATGAGCAATGTAGGACATACTTATACGGTCATCCACATTTTTTTTATCATATCATAGTAAATTAACATGACCTAAAAAGTGGATAAAACATATTTGATAAAATGAATATTTTCACTATAAACCAACCAGCAATTTTACAATTCTAAATAATACGTACGCGGTTACAATTGCGGCTTCAAATGCATTACCTCTAATTAAAATAATGACAGTAATTTATTCTGAAGGAAAAAACTTAAATCCGTGTTTAATCCTTTTTATACTAAGCAGTAACATTGCACAGCATCAAAAAAATAACCTCTAAAACAAATAATAACCGTGACATCATTCCTGTGGCGTAATAACATTTTTTTTTATTCCAGCATCCGCTTCAAACTAATACTTTATCATCACGCTAACAATACCTGAGTACCACAGAGTATTCAATGATATTATCTCATGGAGAACAAAATGTCTAGAGGAGATGTCATAACGAAAAATCTTCTGAGAAAGTGTCGCGTCAAAATATGGGTGAGCGCGGGACGAGGAATGTTACTGTCTCCGCCCTTTTTGAAATACGAAAAATCGTTGACAGATGTTTCAAAGAATCAGATCTTCTAGTTGATTCACTCGTTACTGATCGTTTCGGTCATACCTATCGTACGTATTTGGGCCTCTAGGTCAGAAGGCGCGTGACCTACCTGGATTATAGCATCTCTGCTCATCTTTCCTTACTCCGTGTACCTGAGTACCACATAGTATACAATGACAGTACCTCAAGTTAAAAGTCGTGAGTATAACACACGCTCTTCTTTATTACAAGACGATGATTAAGCTCATACTTATGACCAACATTGTTACCTCAACCGTGGCATTGTGACGAAAAAGACGGGACGTGTGTGACGACAATTGGAACTTTCACCTTACAAATGATAGGATGCGTAGAAGGAATGAAGTTATTTTTTGTTAAATAATTGGGTTATCCTGTTATTATCTAAATTAATATTATAAATAGGGCTTATTTGTTCGTTTGTACTCTAAAGGGCTTATAAGACGTTACTAATTTAGGAGCCTAATTATGTTTCTAAATGATTTAGTGAGGCAGTAGCTGTACCTACTTTTTCCTAAATTTAGAAACCTACCTTCCTAAATGCGATTACATTTGTCTGAATTTTGTTACCTGCATCATTTAGACGACTGAATTTAGTCAAGTGTAATAAACCCTTAAGGGCTCCAAAACTACGGAGCTATATTTTTCGCCATTTCATAGGTTTAAAATATTCGAAATATTGATACATCTATTTCGAGTATTCCCCCCCTCTGAAATGAATGTCTATTCTATTAAGTTTTTGAAAAAAAAAACCCTATCAGGCTAATACAAAATAAATTATCATGTCCTCCGTTTTGCTTACAAACGATCATATTTTGTATTGAATGCGAGTGTTTTAGCTCAATATAAGCTTCAACGGCATTTTTATGATAATAATCTTTAATGTTATTTGCAAGAACTAGATATTAATGTATGTGCCTCATACTTTTATTGATTATGTAAATTGGTATAAATAATATTTTATTGTATTTTAGTCATTGAGTGGGATAAACTCAACTAAGTATTTTGTTTTTATTTATGTAAAAGGTAGGAACTTCACCGATTTATTTACTAGTTACAATAAAACGTGAGTTATACACATGCATCATTGGTTATGGCGAACAAATCATTTATAGAAATACACAGCATTTAAATAAAAATGTTGAGGTTAAAAATTGTATGTGTAATATCTTCTTCTTGCATACTTCTGTATCTAACGTCCAACCATATCTACTTTCGCCAATCCACCTTGAGCAAGCGTGGCGATTAACGCATTTTTTCTTCTCTGTATGAGAAGTGTGCTGTCCTCTGTAGTGGGACAATAAAAAGGATAATGATGAAGATGATATCATCTTAAATAAAATATTCATGCGTAACACCTTTCTTATGTCATAACCCTTATTTCTTCGCATCCTGCATCAAAGTTGGTAAACCATAGAATATAATACATCTAAATTCCAATAGGTACTGAACTCGTTCCAACTTTCCAGTACTGAATACAAAGTGCACTTAATGCGATGACACGGCGATAATCTTAACTAGGATTAACAGAAATTCTAGTTTCTGTAATTGCCGTTTTGAACTTGACGTGTAAGGCAACGTCCTGATAGAACGCGATTGCGCGAACATCGTATACTCGTACGAACGCTCGTTCAAATATTGAACTCAAATAGGTGTCCTAATTAAAATTCGCTCGATTCGCATCCGTATCACTGCTTAAAATATATTAATAATAATAGTTCTAGGCCGATTTCGGCCACGGCGGCTGTGAAACAGGTGCAAACACTAGTCCTTCACTCTCATAGCCCGATGGGATGGCAATCCGACACGACCCGAGAGAGATCAGGCGCAGGACCGACATTGGGGTAAATCAATCACCAACTTCTAGAGTACGGGCTGTTTTGTGAAAGTACCTATATAAAAAAAAAATCAGCCCGACCAGGAAATCGAACCCGAGACCTTGACCGAGACCCCATAGCTTGCGACCACTAGAACAACGAGGAACTGCTTAAATACACGGTTGGTTGTTCGCATCGTGAATTCGCTCGACGATCAATAGGACACCCAGTTGTTTCCATCACGCATACGTGTGGCAGTCGCTTCGCTAGCTCGCGCGATGATCGTGTTCTACTAGGACGATGCCTAAGGTCCTAAGGTTAGTTTAGTACAAGCTCATAGCTATGTCGTTGATAGGCCTGGTTCTGTGTGTGGTCTGAGGAAAGGAGGTATAATTCTTCCTATTATGGTAGTGGTAGCTTTTACTTGCGGCTTTAGTGGGGAAAATCCATATGAAAAGATGCTGAATTCTAGATAAGAAATTGGGATAAGCACGAGAGTCAATACATTGGAAGCCAACCCGAACAGAGTTAGACAAAGCTAAGCACATTATGATGCAGGTACGAAATCATTGGGGTGGGATTTCGGTGGGAAACCTAACCTAATCTATCATTGCATTTTGACAGGTCTTTATTTAAAATCTGACTAACTTGAGACTTTGCCTATCTATGCAATGCATTTAAAATTACCTGACTCACAAAACTGAATTTTGATGGATTAAAAAACATTTTATATTTGGAACTCCGAACATAAAGAATGAACTTTCATTGACTACTTATTTTCTCATCAATAATAAATTCAACATACTGCCTGATGGACTTATTCGCCTTGAACTTAAAAAAGAAGCAAACAAACCTATTTATAAATATCTAGACTAAGTGTTATCACGTTTAAAAGCATATAACGACGCACCTCTAATGTTTTTCTGATGAGAGAACTATTACTTAGTTTATTCCTTTTTAATTACACTATAAACATGCAGAAATAACTAGCTTTTAAACATTTAATGTAATTAGAAATAAGATAGGTTGAACAATAAAATACTTATTATGTCTTCATTAAAAAGGGGGACTGTTAATTTTATGATCTACACCTACAAGGTTTGATTTTTTAAGACTAGGAATTGCAGTTACTTTTAAAGCTATTTACATGGATTAAATTCGATTTAAAAATATATATAATATGGGGATATACATTTTTTTTGGTGCAGTTGACAGTTGCTGTCAGTCAGTACAAATAACTGTATTTTTCCTGGAAAACGGACTGCTAAAGTTGAGTTATGTTATTTAAAAAATATTATTTTAACTGAATATTTCGAAGTTTCAACTTATTAAAATCTTGATAAAAATAGTTAAATATGATATTACAACTTGTTTACCTAACACGGTTTTTCCTTTAACCAAACAAATAATGATGATAGGTAAATGACGCATACCCTTAGATCAAGGAAAAGATAAATCCCTAACAGATTACCATTAAACGGACATAAATATTAATAAATAATAACTCTTTCAAGTTTATAATAATGATCAATTTTCTTGTTTTTCCATCGTAAAACCATATAGATATAATTATTAATGCAATTACAATGATTGTGGTACACGGAGGAAATAAAATGGAGATTCCATAGGGCGAGTAGGTTAGGCGCCTTCTTCTAGGTCAAATATGTATGGGAGAGACCAAAACGATCAGTTACTTGTGAACTAACGAGGCGTTCGACATCTGTCAAAGATTGGTATAAATCGACTGGCGATTTAACTTTAAAAATGGTGGGTTCCAATGAGAGGGTAGAACCAGTAACTTACCTCGTCCCCCGAAGACCGCACTGTGGTGACTACTTTCTTAAGAGATTTTCCATTATGGCATCTCTGTTAGTCATTTTGTTCTCCATGTTATGGCATCATGGGGACATTTAGCCATGAAGTCATTGGCTACCTGAAGATGGATGAATGTCGACTACGTACTTCGATTCAATGCAAAACTAAATAGTTTACCTCATTTCCTGGTTTGGTAACTGGTGATTGCACCTTAAATAAGGCTATGTGTACATTAAAGTTTATTTATTAAAACCATAAATAAAATTTATTTCAAACTAGCTTACGCCCACGGTTTCACCCGCGCCCGAGATAAGTGCTTCCCGGAACCGAATGGTGTAAAAACTATCCTATGTCCTTCTCCCGTATTTAAGATACCTCCCCTCTAGTTTTCAGCTTAATCGGTCCATTCGTTCAAGCGTGATGGCGTGACCAAGAAATATAGGGATTCATTTTTATATATGTAGACAATAAATCATTTATATATATCCACTTGCCACTGGCTCGTTTAACAATTATCCACCACTTCGCAATGCACAAGCGTACGCGCAATCATTAATACACTCTCTTTTCCCTGACTCACTATGGGTCGCCCAATCAGTACCGTGGAAACCTTGACATGCTCTCCGAAGCAGAAATACCTCAAATATATGAGATAATTTCACTTACTCCCAAAAAACGAAGTCCAGTTACCAAAACAGGTAAAATATTTTCAACTAATTGCTCCAACGAGAAAAGTTGGCGACTTATTTCTTTTATTTCAAGTGAAGATATAAGTTTTCTTTTCCGTTTAAAAACTTGTTTAAAGCTCGTGATGTCACGGTTGGAAAGATACTGGCATATCGCCAAAAAGTCTTAAGTTTTCTCTAAGTAGGTACTCACTCGGCTGTTGGATCTTTATTCAAGATGCTTACCTGTGGAGAGAAGACAATATTTATTAATAAAAGTTATTATTTTAAAAGTTGCTGGGACAATTCATTTGATGTTTGCTACGCGACGTTTAACGTGAGCAATGTCAATAATTTATTTAGTAAGAAGAATACATTATGTATAAAAATGTGTATTTAAAACTGACTTTATATGAAGTTACACAAAAATACATATTTAAAGGCTTATATCTCATATGCATTTCCTCAAGGATATTACTAATAATAGCATTATGCTAAAATGTGCAGCCAACCAAACCGTTAAATTCTAAGTAAATGTTTATTACGGAAATACTCGTACATATTCTTAAGGTATACCTAGATATTACACGCTTTAAGCAGGCTGATTACTAAAAACAAGGTGATTGCATGTGTGTATTTTTAGGATCAACACCTGAAAAAATAAAATTTACAAAAAATGTATTTTTTTAAAGTAGATACTAAACACCTGTCATTCTTCCTTAATTTAACCAACCAATTCCCAGGAAGAATATGATTTATTTATGTATATTTCACAAAAACAATCTTTATTGGGAGCGTACAAAAAATATTGAATAAAATAAATAAAAACGAAGTTTTTATAAACAAAATACCGAACCTTCATCTTATAGTCATTAACACACAATATGACTCCACCTTTACTTACATAATGAACACACCTGCATCACAACTAATTATTATACAGTATTTAAACAGAAGTAGATTCAAATAAGCCAATTAAACTTGTACAAACTCAAGTATGAGTTCATCGCATTAAACATCTTGAGCCTCGTCTATTTCGTACTAAAATTCAAGGTTATTAACGTTAACACAAGGGCACATAAAGTACAGAAAATATAATTAAAGAGAAAAAAAATACAGGTCTGTTTTATAAATAAATCAGTGTATTAACGGCCAGTTTCTTCATCAAAAGTTAAAGTTAAAGTAATGTCTAAAGTAAAAGTAACGGTCAAATTCGTTTTTTCAAGGCTAAAGTGACAGCAAAACTAATAGAAAAATTGAATTTGACCGTTACTTTTACTTTAGACATTACTTTGACTTTTACTTTGGCTTTAACTTTTGATGAAGAAACTGGCTGTAAGAGGACGACTTATTTTTGTGAGTGACAAAGTTGTTTCAACTTTTTGGAGTCAAAAATGACGATGATATATTTTGATAATGTATTCATATCATCTTAGGGCATATAAAAATGTCAGTACAGTTGGTAATGCTGTTGACCTATGTACATGTATAGTACTGCACATCAGTGGTAACTGTCATGCACCTTAACTCAATAGTAATAGGTACGATTTTCCTATGAAACTGTTACCACTGACCTGAAGTTGACTGTACTTATCAATAAAATTTTACCCTTTGTTATCTTATAATATGACTTGCGTGTTTGTGTAAATTGTGTAGCGTTTACATAAAAACTTTTTTAAACTTTTACAAATAACCATCCCGATTAAGCCTTTATTTCACAAAAGAAAAGCTACAAGTAACTGAAGTAACCACAATACAAAGTTGTAACTTCCTAATTAATAATAAGGGTCTCCTTTAAATAAATAAATAAGACAAAGGTCGTGTGTTTCGGCCTTTATGAAGGGTAGAACCACGGAGGATGAAAGATGAACGGAGATGCCATAAGACAGGTAGGTCAGGCGCCGTCTTGTAGGTCAAGTTACGAACCAAAACGATCAGTTACTAGTAACTCATCAAGCGTTCGGATTCCTTGAGACATCTGTCAAAGGTGATTTGGTTTAAAAACAACATAGGCGCGTTCTAAAGAAGGCGTATAAGGGCGAAAACAGTAACGTTCCTCGTCTCCCGAACATCCGCATTTAGGCGACGCCACTTTGTTACTGCCAATACCAATAACCTAGATAGGTTGTTTAACTTATTAGGGATAGGAACTTGACGAAATATGTATGAAACTCATATCTAAATTATTTCTCTAGTCAGCAAATCTACAGAAGACTAGTGGGAACGGTAATTAGGAAATATTGCGTTATGACATCTCCACTAGTCATTTTGTTCTCCATGGCTCGTGCGTACCGGCCTTTATGAAGGGTAAAACACACTGTTGCCGGAAGAGAGAAAATATAAATAGACAGTTTCATCGATTTTAAGAGGGTTCTCTGAAAGGACCCGTTTGAATTGGCAGTAATGTTGCCTCCTAAACTCTGATTGTTATGTTGTGTAGGTATATTTTTGTGTGAGCACTTTCAATTTGCGTTGTTTGTTAAAGTATGATAGGTAATATGGTTGTTTTTTTTATGTTTATGTAAAAAACTATTATAGGTACAGTACTTTGATATGATATATACTCGTGGTATTTGATATTATTTTACTTTATTTTGATTATTTCGTGGGATAATGTATTTTGTTTATGAAAAGACAATGATTAGTTTCCTTTAAGATTAAAGACCAGTTAGACACTCAAAATGCATGTAGGTACTCATGTAACATGAAATACCTTTTAACTTTCGACAATTAGGTACTTCATTCTGCTCTAACCACATGTAACTCAACAAACACAGAATTCAAATTAACTACGTCTTCTAAAACAAAAACTAAAAAAAAAAAAAACAAAACTCGTATATCGACTGACATCAGTGTTGCGACAAAAAACTACAGTGCAATGAACAGGATAAAAATAAAAATAGTAACAAACTCACAAACTCGTTTAACTAAACATTCCAATTAATAACCAGTAAGCGGTCTCTAAGATCGAAGCTATTAAATACTTGATAATTATAGCAACACTATTGTAATTGAAATAATCGACACGCAAGAAAAAACTTCAAAAAAAAAACCATGACTAATTGGCCTATTTTGAATAAATTGTGATAACAGAGCATTTAACTAAGTATATAGTATCAATTTTGTAAATGGACTGCTTTTTTATTTTGTTTAAATTTTATATTTTACTGTTACTGTTACAGCCTTTTTATCGTCCCACTGCTGGGCACAGGTCTCCTCTCACACGAAGAAGGATTGAGCATTAAATTTTATATTTTAACGTTTACAAATTAACTTTGACAGTTTCTATATCATATTGTTATAGTGCTTCAGAATAGCAGCTTAAAATGAAAATATCCAGATAAATGATCCATTACACAGTCTTTTAAAATCGCATTCCCCATAAAGCCATTTAAAACTATAACGCAGTTAACATCAGAAAACATTATTTTAAGGCCCATAAAATTTAAAAATTAATTAGTGCCGACATTAACACCATTACGGAACGTAGCGTGATTACACGATAATGAGTGGAGTGACGTCATGCATCGATTGGGCTGGACGGACGATGACAGGAGGTTTCACCCTATTTTAGGTCGCGGTGTACATTGATTTTGATAGTACTGTGGTTTTCAAAGTAGAATGGATGTTTATGAGGTATTTCTAAATTAGTGTTTTCATGGCCTTCGTGGAAAAAATAATACATTAGTCTTGTATGATTATTATTTATGACAGAAAAACAATTGTATAAAAGACATTGTAATACTGATAGATTGATCACATCTAATTATAAAGTTTTACTTAGGTTTCATTTGGAATTAGCTTGCGGGATTTTTCGAAAGAGTTATCATGGCCTTGGAATAAAATAAGGGCTCCAGAAACAAACATAGGTCGGTCGGTCAGCAAAAATCTCCCCATTTAATGATTTCCCATTTATCAAGAAAATTACTGATCAAATTTAAATATGCATGCGATTAGACTGGGAACTAGGAAAAAGGCTAGATACATGATCGTTTGAGTTTGGCTTACAAAACCCAAATTCTACTCAAATAGTACAATATTCGTCCAAAAAAATACAACTTTGAGAAATACAGCGACAGTCCATCATTACATTTGTAAGGCTGCTCGTGTCAAGCTTTGGTTTTGGTGTCAATTACGTCCAGCAAAACGGTTTGACCTCTCTAGATTAGATTGTCGAGTGGGTAGCTAATAAGTGGATACTTACTGTTATTTGATGCTAGAATTAGGTCGAATAACTATCATTGTGACGCTTCAATAAGGTTATTACGTTTATGAAATATCTTGGATCCGATTCTGTTTTTGGCCAAGCTGTTCCCCGCAGTTTCATCATAATTATGTCCCGAGGGAACTAATTCCCGTACCTGAATAAAAAGTAGCCTATGCTAGACTATCGGTCAAACATTTGAATCGGTTCTGCCGTTTTGGCTTAAAAAGCCGGACATACAGACAGACAGAGTAACTTTTATACCATAAGCAAGGAAGTAAGGACCAATCACAACGACATTTTGTTCCATTAAAAAGGTTCAACAGAAAAATAATTCATTTGCATATCTTTGCAGCAGTATTTAATTACTTCGAATGCACATACCGGGCATAAACAAAAGCTATTAAGAATTAATATTAGTTCGACATTAACCTCCGGTTTGTTCATGTTATCATAAAAAACCTATTTTCATTTCTACAGACCTCAGGGTGGTAATTTTTTTGCCCTGGCAATGCCTTGTAGCCAATACACGTATTGTACATTAATTGAATTAAGTAATTAGGACTTTTTGTCGAAAGAATCGAAGTCGAATTTATACGTTTTTTGTTGGACTTCAAATTGTTACTTTTAATTTGAACTTCAAAACACATGGTATTATTTATTACGTGTTAAACAAAGGCAAAGAAAAATAGACTTTATCTCTTTGTGATAAAGATGATATTTGTGTTTGGTTTTAGTTTTTTTCACGTTTCAAAAGTAAGTACCAATGTGTACATTTTATTTGATCGTATCAAGAGTAATTTGATTTTCTATAAGTATGTGCATAAAAACTATACGCTTTTGTTATGTAATTACAGTCTTTACTAAGTATTTGTAACGTGTTCGAAAAATATGGAAAAAACCGACGTGTGATTGGCAAGTTTAAAAAAGACTTGAGCAAGTATTCGGTTCTCAAGTGCATGTATAATAGTTGTCACTCAAAATGCTTGTAACAGTTTTTGAAGATAGATTGAAGAAAGGTGTAAATAAAAAAAATACGAAAATATTAAAGTTTGTCAAGTAATGACAATAAATTATATCTACCAAGGAAGCTGCTTAATTATTAAAAATATGTATTTATTAATTGCACAAACTCTGAAGCAAGAACGAAAAATCTTCACCATAATTGGGTTTTAGTCAGAAAGAGTCTGCCACTCCCTCACGCAGCACCCACAGCGGGAGGGGTCATTTGATGACTTCCTATGAAAAAAAAAACTTTAAAGCTCTTGACCGTAATTGATCCAAAACAGTACAATTCTTGCAAAGTATCTACCAATAACAAAGTACACCTTATATGTCCGTATATTAAGCGTGTCTACACAAAAACCAGGCGAAGTCGTGGGCGTATCGCTAGCGAGATGACTACGTAGATTAACGTCGGCTCTTTAGTTTTTTGTTAACTCCATTGTTCGATGATAAGATGCTAATAACTATGGCATTACAGGGTTGCCACTTTATAAATTATTTAGTACTTAATTTATTTTCGCACAAATAAAAATAGATCAGTAACAACCCTGTCATAAAAATGCAAAAAATATATTAAGGGTACCTATGTAAACCTTAAAAAATAAAAAATCCGACGAATCAAGAACTTCCTCCATTTTTGAAGTGAGATAAAAAAGTACATTAGAATAATATTCTATCCAAAGAGAGAGACTCGAGTAGGTATACCTGTGTACCTACATAACGTTAGGTGTTACTCATTTTCTAAAGGAAAAAAGATAACGTCGCCACCAAGGGTGTACGAGGAAAAAGATACAGGAAAACCACAAGTAATATCACAGTGATGTTTTATCAATGAAAAGCTAAATATCTTCCATTCATGGTTCCAAATAGAATTGCTGATTTATTCATTTGTTCATTTTCATCAACAGTTGTGAAGTCAGTTCCTGGTTGTCATTGAACATCTTTGGCACTCGTTACGGGTAGTCAGAAGCCAGTAAGTCTGACTACCAGTCTTGTCTACGGGTTGCTTGCCTTGCCCGGGAAACTGGGTTGAGGTGGTCAGGTAGCCATTCGCTCCTTGTAGAATACTGGTACTAAGCTGCATCCGTTTAGACTGGAAGCCAACCTCAATATAGTTGGGAAAAGGCCAGGCAGATGATAACAAAAGAGTAAACACACATTTTAATTGTCTTTAAATTTATTCGTCCAGTTAGATGGCAGCCCTAAAATGCCACATAAAGATTGGTCCAATACAAAATACTTGCTATAAATAATAAATCGTTCGGTTAAAACTTCAGCACGCGTGTCTCGTTACGTAATCAACAGATATTCATTCGCAGAATCCACGTGTTACTTATATACAATAATATTAATATGCAGGTATGTATGGTATGTGATAATTGGCGCAAGTTATAAATAAGTAATATAACAAGGCTATACGTGATAATCTCAGAAACTCTAATCCGAATTGAAGCAGTACTACTTCAATGTTATCTAGATAGGTACCCCATTTATGTAGAAAAGCTAAAAAAATGGTTCTCGGAGGACTCGCCTGAAACCGCGAGAAATGAAGTTATTAAAAAACTTTTAACATAACGCTTGTCTAGACAACTTAAGTATGAACTCGAAAAGTGTTTCTAAATGTAGAGATTATTCTTAGAAATAACTTTCAATTTAGGACTTCATTTTCATTATTCAAAATCTCATGATTCCAAAGCCATAAAAACGAGTATCTGAAGAACCATAATTGCATTTTATTTTTGATTCAAAGACCAATAAATTAATAAAGCAATAACTTTTTTATGAAGGACATATTTCAAATGATTTTATGAAACAATTTCAGTTATTTTAATGTAATATGGCCGTTTATGGTCAGTATTTTTACGTCTGTAATTGATATAAAAACAAATAATATTATAATTAGAATTCTTTAAGAAACATTAGTATCCTTGCATTTACTAGTTTAGTTATAAAATTCAAAAATATCTTTTAGATAATAATTTTTATGTTCACGACTGTACTTAAAGTGTGTTTTCAGTACGATAATAATATAATTATTTTTGGAATAAGTTATGCGAAATTAAAAGTAACTTCTTTTAAACTTTTATCAATAGGCATGTTCTTTTAGAAGATATAATTAGAAAGTACATACAAACTTAGAAAAGTTGCATTGGTACTTGCCTGACCTGGGATCGAACCCGCGCCCTCTTACTTGAGAGGTTGGTCCTTTACCCACTAGGCCACCACGACTTAAAATACGAATTAAAATACTTACATATTTTTATCATTTCTCTCACCGCAATAACACGTGCACTAAATGAATGGCTAAACCCATAAAGCTTCATTTAAAACACCAAAAATAATGACATCACAACGAATAATCTGAACCCCGAAATCCGGTTTTCAATACGTATGCACGAAATCGGCGAGGAAATATTGACCTTCCCACAAAACCGGTACAGAGCCCAAATAAATTCGCCATCGATGCACTGAAACCTGTTTTAATTCGTAAAGTATCAATAACCTTGCTTAGTTCATAATTAACTCAAAGCCAAGAGTATTTGGAGAAGTATAATCATTGATTTCAATTGCTGTGGTCTACTTTTGAGTTATTTACAAGTCATATACTGTTTGGATACTTACAAGGTATATGGTTTAGGGAACATAGCACCTTTCATGTTTATTGAATGCGTAAATATAATTTAGGTTTTCTAACCGAAGGAATTGTGTGAAAATAGGTATACTACCGAATTCTAAAAAAAACCTAAAACTGCTTCCAAGTCTTACAAATACTATGTTGAAACCCGCATCAAACGCGGTTCAAATAATCGCACACAAATATACATACAGGTCAAACTGAGAACCTCCAATAATTCGAAACGGTTAAAAAATACTTTTTCAGTCTATGAAAATAAAAGAACAAATGTTTACAATGCCTTGCAAATAGCAGTATCAGCATATGTCTTGAAAGACAATAAGTGTAAAATGCAGGCAATATTTTTTTCACTTAATAAGCTACTGCTAACAGACTAACACAAGAAAAACACAGCAAATAGGTACGTAAACAAAAGAAATATCCTTGAACTAAACGAATGCATAAATACATCACACCCAGATGCATATCGCGGATAACATTATGTATTGTGTCGTTAAACCTCGTTCAAACGGAGCGACCGATGCGACTTTTTTGTAAGACAACATGGATATGCAGATTCGTTCGATGAGACTAAATTGTATGGAATTATGAATCATTTGTATGGAAATTAGTGGTACGTAATGTTGTAAAATCGTCGATAAATTGTCGGCGATTGTTGCTAGTTGCTTCTGACTTAACTCACGGGACTTATTATGTTAAACTTGACACACAGAGGTTAAAATAATCGAAAAGAATCAGTACAAAAAGATTTAAGATACAAGACTTTAGTATACAATAAAAAAGTATGTATATAAAAGTTTAAGGTGCAGAAGAACCAACATAAAATCTAGTTAGTTAAATATGTTCAAATTCTCATCACTTGTGGTAAATTTAATCTCATAAGTCGTAAAATCGTTCCATCTAAACAGGGCTTAATCGATGCATGAGCCAGATGTAGACAAAAAACACCGAAACAGCACGATTCATTTTCATAATGCAACGCCGCGAACAAAGACATTTAAATTTATAATTTACTTTAAGATAAAACCGCAAACGTGAACCCCGCCTTATATTTACGAATAATTAAATTCGTATACTTTTTTATTACAATTTTTAATTTTCTTTTTGAGATGCAGAAAGTTTTATTATAATTTGTAGGTTGCGGTTTTATAAAATTTCAATGATGTGGATTTTGTATTTAGTTATTTTTTTTCAGAGTCTTTATGTAAGACTACATAACTCAAAATACTTTAGATTCGTAATTTATTTTTATACTTGTACATGTTTTTTTTTCTCAATTTAAGAAAAAATATGGTTAAAATTGGATTCTTTTTTTTCAGATGTTGGTTCGTATTCCTATCTTAATCTGTGTAACTTTTACGAAATAGTTACAAATGATAGGTAGATATTTTAATATTTTAAAATTATCTATGTCAAGATTAAATAACCAGATTCTATCTATGCAATATCCTCTCAATCTAGAACAAGTTTAGGTAACATATTATTTATACGAGTTTATGTATATTTTGTTATGTAAGATCGAAATTGACATTGACTTTTAAGATCTCCATACCACTATTATTATTTCTCAAACCTGTTTTATGTAGTGCAACAGAAATCGTTAATCTTTTATGTATATCTACATAACTACAACATTTTGTATGTCCAAGTATTATGTAGTTTAAGGATATTGATACCACAAATAATTTTATAAACGTGAATGTTAGGTTATGTATACTTTTGCTACTCTTTCACGCAAAAACTGCAGAACAGATTTTAACTACTACGACTAGCAAGCGCAGCATAGGACGTCCACCAACAAGGTGGACAGAGGACCTTATAAAGGTCGCCGGAAGACGCTGGATGCAGGTCGCCTCCAACAGGTATCTGTGGAGATCTAAGGGGGAGGCCTATGTTCAGCAGTGGACGTCCTATGGCTGAGATGATGATGATGATGAGATTTTAATTTCACGTGGGTTATAAATCTGAATATATATCTGAATAAATCTTTTACAGCAAAAAATATTTATTTAGATCTAATATAAACAAAAAAATTCGCAAAAATTTCATAAGGACATACATATACGGTTGTGAAACTTGGACGCTAACTAAGCAGGATATAAGCAGACTGGAGGCTTTTGAGATGTGGTGCTGGAGGAGGATGGAGAGAATTAGCTGGACGGAAAGAGTTACTAACGAGGAAGTACTAAACAGAGTAGGAACTAAGAGGCAACTATTGCAAAATATAGAGAATAGGAGAGGAAAAATGATGGGACACCTTATACGTCACGACGGTTTTATCAAAAACATCGTGGAAGGGAAGGTCGAAGGAAAGAGAGGAAGGGGTCGTCCAAGATATAGCTACATCAAGCAACTTAAAGAAAAGGTGAAGGTTGTGACGTATAAGGAAGTTCAGGAGTTGGCGC
Organism: Helicoverpa zea; assembly: GCF_022581195.2. Classification (NCBI taxonomy): domain Eukaryota; kingdom Metazoa; phylum Arthropoda; class Insecta; order Lepidoptera; family Noctuidae; genus Helicoverpa; species Helicoverpa zea. The sequence continues at coordinate 2,408,395 of NC_061454.1, forward strand.
TACATAGGTGTAAATGGAAGGAGCTGCACCGACAAGAGCTGGGCTCTTAAATTAATGATGATGATAAGTCTGAATAACGCACTAGCAATTTTATCCAGATGCAGGCAGGTGATTCCTCAAGACACAGTTAAAATCGCGAGAACACAGAAAACAGCCAATGAAGAAGTATACAAAAGACAGGTACGTAGGTATAATAATAAACTAACAGAAATACAGCTGTTCCTATTTAGTATTTCCATGTTATTGTAAATATTATTTTCCTGAGAAATACATGCATCTTCAAGGTAAAACATGTGCAGTCTATTACACACAACCTAACATCCGTCCGTCCGTTTGTGTGTCAGTCGTGTCTGACTTGTCAGAAATAAACATTAACGCTTCTGATGTACACGTTTTCAATTTACGGATTATTATAGGTAATCATCACTACACACCTAGTATAAAAACAATTTTATGCCTAACATCTAGCACTCCGTTTGCAATAGGTTTGAAAAGCACTACAATGATTATCATCTGTCTTGTACAATTTGAACTGTTGAGAGAGTGATTGAAGAGGAAGGTTTGGGAAACATGCCCCGGACGGTTATTATAAAACATGTCAATATTGTTTGAACTATGATGCTTATTTATTATGATGCAATGATCATGCTATGAAATAAGACATTTGGGTAGTTGGTATTTCCTAACTGACTATCTTGAGAAGAAACACCAAACCAAATGCAAGGGTCGTAGTCTCTTTGAAAGATGGTCAGTTTACCCGAGACTATATTGCGATCCACAAAATAACCAGTCATTTTGCAATGTGACATAATAATAGATTATTACGAGTAATGAGCAATCAAAGCAGTTAATTAGTCCGCCACGAATTGTCAATTAATTTCCATGTAGATTTATTAGCGGTATTATCAAAATGTTCTGATATACTACAAGTTGAATACTTGATTGCGAATTAAAATATGGATTTGTTGGTTCAGTGGAGTATCGTGTAATATAAAATATTGGTATACCATCGGAATTACTCCGCGAATGTATATGTTACCGTAAGATTACAAACATCGTTAGATTACAATCTATCTCGAGAGATTGTAAACTGTCGAATTATTGTGAACCGTAACATCTGATTGCAATTTAACGCATTATTTTTCGCTATATTATAATCTATCGATGAGAAATTGTCAAATTGTCAACTGTCCGAAAGCTCTCTCTGATTGGTCAGTCTTTTTGTAAGATCGACCAATCACGACCAGCCGTTCTGTTCCCATGGAGTTCCCGTAGAGTTAGGAATGAAATAGAGGTGTCAGTTAAATAAAATAAATGCTCTTGAAAAATTCTTCAAGTATTAAATTTATATAAAAATAACTCTTATAAAAATACAGTTAGGTATTTTGTCTTCAAATACAAACTAATATTTAAAAATAAAATAAAAGGGGTGCTAATTAAACAGGCTTCTTTTTAATATCATTATTCGCCCCCAAAAATGTATGTTGCCTTCTAAATTACTAAGTCAGCCACAATTAATAAAGCGTCGAGCATCTAAATAATACTATCTTAGCCACGAGTTATCTTCCACTCTAAATACAACTCAGCATGATGGTTATTTTTTTGCATCTAAATTTGTAGCATGCATTCTAACAGTAAACTTCTGAAATACTATTAAATGACATCATAAAAATATTTATTAAATTCTTGACCGTTATTTGAAGCTTACTAGTTTGAGATAGGCACCTACGTGTTTTCCGCTTTTATCTCCGTCCTTTTCTACCCCATATCTTGCATCTCTCTCGCACACCGACCAGTTTCACTCCCCACCAGGCAGGAGGCGACGAGTGTTCTCGGCGGCCACAGTTCGTCATTGGCGTCTTGTTTTCCGCCCGAGAAGGTTGGTCTAACCAACCGCTGTAGTATTTCGTTGAAAAATAAACTCAGTGCTCTCGCAGAACACAGGTGAGTTTATAATATTTTATACAATTTGTTAACGGTTTTACCGTTCGATATTCGATTTTGCGAAATCAAGTGTTAATATTTTGTACATCTACCCCTTTTTTGTCACGAGTTTCTTCCGTGTACTTTTTTTTTTTTCAGTAATTTGTTTTCAGAATGAGTGACTTATAAAGCAAATACGGATGCGGTAAATAATAAAGCTACCACAGCCCGTGCACGTGACTATGGAAAAGAAAGCAAGCCCGAAGTTCCTAAGGCACCTGTGGCCCTAGTTCAATCCTGCAAGGCGTTCAACTTTTTGACAAAAAAGAATGGTGTGAGGTGCGGTCCAACCAGCATCTCCTTAGTTCGGACTGGTCACTACCGCACTTGAAGAGGGCTGGTGGTGTCAAGAAAGCTTTTCGGCCTTGAAAGACTTGGTACGCTCCCCTCGGACTGCCAGTAAGTCTGTTAGCCACCCCCCATGGGGGTCGGCTCATTATTACGGCGTGTGATGGTTTTCGGCCTTGAAAGACTTGGTACGCTCCCCTCGGACTGCCAGTAAGTCTGTTAGCCACCCCCCATGGGGGTCGGCTCATTATCACGGCGTGTGATGGTTTTCGGCCTTGAAAGACTTGGTACGCTCCCCTCGGACTGCCAGTAAGTCTGTTAGCCACCCCCCGTAGGGGTCGGCTCATTATCACGGCGTGTGATGGTTTTCGGCCTTTGAAAGACTTGGTACGCTCCGCCTAGGACTGCCAGTAAGTATACTAGCCACCCCCCGCAGGGGTCGGTTCATTATCACGGACCCGCGCAGGGTACCAATCTTGCATTTTGCGAGTCGCAGCATCATTACAAAGCAGGGACCAGTAAGTATACTAGCCACCCCCCGCAGGGGGCGGTTCATTATCACGGACCCGCGCAGGGTACCAATCTTGCATGTTGCGAGTAGCAGCATCATTACAAAGCAGGGACCAGTAAGTATACTAGCCATCCCCCGCAGGGGTCGGCTCATTATCACGGACCCTCGCAGGGTACCAATCATGCATGTTGCGGGTCGTACCATCATTGCAATCTACCCTCGCAGGGTGGCTTTTTGGATCGACTTTCGAAGAGTCGCCATTATAACCTTCCCTCGAAGGGAAATGGTAATCACACTCACGCTGAATGGCGTGTGACGCAAAACTCTAAAAGCTCCCTTGGGATATCACGAGTAAATTACAATAGGAACCATGTCCAACAGAGGAAACAGAAAGCGTCCAGGACCGCAGGCGGACTTTGATGCGTCCAACAAGGCACGTAAGTTATGACTTTCCAGGCGGGTTGCCTAACATTATATCAAGACCAATGGAAAGAAATGGGAGCTCCGCCTTTCTTGTTAAAAATAATAACTGGGTATCGCATACCATTGGCCAAAAGCCACCTTTGATAGATAATGCCAGATTTGACCAGAGAGTCCAAAGAGATGGATGTCGTCATATCCCAAATGATAAAACAAAAAGTTCTATTGATAGCTGCAAATTCTGCCAGCTTTCTTTCCAATATGTTTCTTGTGCCCAAAAGGCGACGGAAAGAACCGTCCAATACTCAATCTCAAGGTTCTCAACAAGTTCATAATTACGGAACCCTTCAGTTTAATAAATGTTTTTCGGGTGCTAGAGTTTCTTCAGAAAGACGAATGGCTGTGCAAGTGGATCTCGCCCAGGCTTACTTCTACCTTCCGGTAGCCGAAGGTCACAGATATGTTCTTCGACTAGTATACAGAAGACGACTGCTTCAGATTACGTGCCTACCATTTGGCTTAAGCACGGCACCCAAGACCTTCGCCACAGTGACCAATTTGGGTGGCTCAAACTTTGAAAACTCAAGGGATACTTATAATTGTGTATCTCGATTTTCTGGTGGCTCGCCAAGATATATTTGCCTACTTTGGGATCATTTGCACCATGTTTTGGATGGCAAGTGAATAAATCGCAAGCATTATATATCAACAAGATAATGACAAAACGCACTACGTGACAAACAGCACGACAAACTTAGAAGACCTGCATAGCTTGATAGGACTTTTAAACTTCGCAAGTTTTCGTTGTTCCATACGGCAGACTGCATTACCGGGCTCTCCTCACTATCCTCAATGCAGTGTTGAACAGCAATCTATACCTACCCTATTCATGGAACCGTGAGCCAAACGGTGAACAAACCATAAAAAGGGTTCTTATAAGTCACGATTGAAGTAATGATCATATTTTATAAAAATAACTACGAAAGTAATATACTGACAACATTAGAAATGATATTTTAGAACGATGTCTGTGGAACTTATGCAATCTTTTCAAACTTAATTGAAATCAAATATGTATAATAAATGCCGTAAATTATTTTCTTAATTTTAATGAAATATGTAGTAAATCGTTTACATGTAAAATGAACCTAGAAGTCTTGACTGTCATACATAGAACCCTACTTAATTGAAGACCACAGATACTAAGAACATTTTACATAAAAATGTGACGTTTTTGTCATCGGTCGGGTTATACCCACCATTTTGAAAAAGTGTCATTCTTTGGTTACATTATGGGCTCACGGCTCGGTGAATGGAGTATAGCAATGTTGAACCTACCAGCAGATACCTTAGCAGATCTAAAGTGGTGGCTGGTCAGCTGCCACCAAACCTTGGATATTCATTCGCCACTTCCCTGTCACCTTATAACCACGGACGCCTCCGATGTAGGATGGGGGCACAACTGAACGGAACTCCCGTAATGGGTTCATGGAACGAGAGAGAAAAAGGCTTTCACTGCGATCTGAAAGAGATGCTTGCAGTATTAACTGGAAAATCACGGCAAGTTGCTAAAGAGATCAACAGCCATTTTTCAATGCAGAAATGGGACTGTGGTGTCATATCTAAGAAATCAAGGTGGCACCCGATCAAGGAGCCTACCGAACTTGACGTACAGAGTATTCAGTTATCTTGAGCTGTATCAAATCTATCACGTCGTGAATCATATACCAGCCCTATTCAACAGTCAGGCAGACCATCTCTCCCGACACAAACCTCCACCGGAGTGGCATCTTGTATCAGCAGTGGACCTATTTGCCTCGAAGCGAGCCCAGGGACACATAGTTGTGTACTACGTGCCCCTAGATCTGAAGGACCCGAAAGCGGGGTTCCACGATGCATTTTTCTCAAGTTTTTGACTTACCCGCTAGCATGGGTATTACCGCCACCTTACCTTATACCGTAGGTCCTCAGTCATCTCAATTCAGGAACGGGAGTTAATCTCATAGTAGTTCCTTCGGTGGCACCAGGTATTTTGGCGAGCAGATTTGAAGTCCCGATCATTAGCAGTACCCTACACATTGATGAACCTCGAGCAGAAACCGATAGACACAGCAACGGGGATACCCCCTGCCAAGGTCAAGGAAATGGGGGGGGGGGAGGGACAAGGAGTCTCTCCGACTGAAGTCTTCTTCAATCCACACGCAACACTTATCAATCAGCTTGGAGTCGATGGTTAAATTGGGGCGAAAAGTATGAAATTGGATCCTATGAATCCTTGAATCCCTATTTGGACCTATACTTGCCCAATTTTTAGCGGACTTACACATAGTAAATAAACTAGCATACAATACTATTTTATTACACAAGTCAGTTATAGCTACACTATGCAATGCAGAAACCACTAGAGCTAGGTTCACACGTTCTAGTCGGACACATTTTAAAATCAATAGCGCTGAGCAAACCTGTTCCCCGGGAAGCCGTCCATCTGGAATATTGACCAATTGGTAACCTACTTAAGTGCAGTAAACGTAGACGAGAATAATCCATTTGCAACTTCCAGGCACACTGCTGCTCTTTCTTTTGCTAGCTTGTTTCGGAAAGGCGAGTCCATGATCTTTCCTTGCTTGCAATAGACCCAGAACATTTCAAAAACAACAAAGATAATTTAATCTTATGGCCAGTCTTTGGCTCTAAGACCGACAGTTCTAGTCATAGGCAGTCGGGTTGTTGTTTGATGGATAATCAGGAAAATATAAATCTAAGTCCAGTGTATTGGGTCAGAAAGACTAAAGCCTTGTTAGAAGATAGACGGACATCGGCTAATTCCTTAAATTTATTTATATCCGTTAGAGGCCAACCAAAGGCAGGCACCCGAACGATGATGCGGGTGGATTAAGACATTGTTAAAAGAGGCAGGAATAACTACAACCCCAGGAAGCTTCCACTCGGCGGTAGCGTCAAAATCTGTGTTGACAATATACCTTTGGACGATATATTAGCAAAGGGTAATTGGCGATCAGGCAATACATTTGCCCATTTTTACAGAAGGGAAAGATACCCACTAAATAGAAGTAGCAAGTTATCTCGATTATTTAATTAATCCAGCTGATTAATGTCTATATTTTTGTTACTATTGTTATTAAGAAGTATCGCAATGTTTTTGTTAATTACTATTAGAAAATGAAATCAATTTTTGCTTTTGTTCTTGCATCTCTCTTTTAATTTTTATTACTCATCCTTCGAGCCCCTTTCCCAACTATGTTGGGGTCGGCTTCCAGTCTAACAGGATGTAGCTGAGTACCAGTACCAGTTAACTTTGATTACATTAGTATTCCAGGACGCAATACACATACTTACATGTGATTACTCGTGTACCTAAGTACCTATTTACATACACAATTTCATTGTGCTTTTGCTCACATTGGCGTCCACTTCCACCAGGCGATAACAAACACGTCTCAAACTAGTAAGCTTCAAATAACGGTCAAGAATTTAATAGCAGCGTTTTACCTGAAATAAAACGCATATTAAATACTTACCTTATTTGAAGCTTACATTTTAATTTCTGCCTGGTGTTTTCGACTCAATGACGAACTGTGGCCGCCGAGAACACTCGTCGCCTCCTGCCTGGTGGGGAGTGAAACTGGTCGGTGTGCGAGAGAGATGCAAGATATGGGGTAGAAAAGGACGGAGATAAAAGCGGAAAACACGTAGGTGCCTATCTCAAACTAGTAAGCTTCAAATAAGGTAAGTATTTAATATGCGTTTTATTTCAGGTAAAACGCTGCTATTTACCTTCTAATTTTTTAACTCGTACCTACTGAGTTTTTTGTTTAAAATATAACACATCCCATATTAATTGACCCAGCATGGAAGTAAGCATGCAACATGCAGCAAGCATAACTTCTGTCACGGCTCCGGCGCTGCGGGGCTCCGGCGGTCCCATGCGAGCTTATCGTCGCAGATGGTTTTCACGCTCACCACCGCAGCTTCGGCTTGCTGGCCGGCCGAGCCGGCCAGCCTCAGCCGCGGCGGCGAGCGCTGAAACTACCTGCGCCTCAGCTCGCAGGCCGCCTCGCCCCTCCGCGCCTACGCGGTTTTGAATTGCACTCTAGAGGTAGGGCAGACAAGACTACGTGGAGTCGGTTTTGCAGCGATTCGTTTTCGTCACTAACTTCAATTTTTAATACAATTTTTAATTGTGTGTAATTTGAGTCTTAAAAATTAAGTACAATTTTTGATTTTATAAAAAATTAAACCGTCACTTATTTTTGCACGTCAAAGAGCTGTGACACCGGGAGTTGCAAAGAACATTGTCTTTTTTGACGTTCTACCAATCAGCGCGCAAGATGCATTCCGTTCTACGCCAGTTGACAATTTGACCGCTCTACATCGCTCTCGATCTTACAAAAAGACTGACCAATCAGGGAGAGCTTTCGGACAGTTGACAATTTGACAATTTCTCATCGATAGATTATAATATAGCGAAAAATAATGCGTTAAATTGCAATCAGGTGTTACGGTTTACAATAATTCGACAGTTTACAATCTCTCGAGATAGATTGTAATCTAACGATGTTTGTAATCTTACGGTGACATATATATGGGAGATAATGTCAGGGGAGATAATATAAGGAACTAGCTTCTGCTAGCGGTTTCACCCGCATCCCGTGGGAACTACTTCCCATACCGGGATAAAAAAAAGCCTATAGCCTTCCTCGATAAATGGGCTATCTAACACTGAAAGAAATTTTCAAATCGAACCAGTAGTTCCTGAGATTAGCGCGTTCAAACAAACAAACAAACTCTTCAGCTTTATAATATTATATAAGGAATTACATAGGACGAGTACATAAGAAAATACATGAGTTTAGGAGAAAGAACGCTCTTTATATAAGTTTACACAAGTAAACGAAAACTGTACACAGAATTCAGCTTTAAAAATAAACTACGAAATTCCCTTTAAACGATCCCCAAAATAGAATAACTGAATTATATATAGTCCGAAACGACGTGAAACGAAACCACGTTAAACCGAACATGGAAAAAGCTGAAAATTCATAAATTCTCAGAAAAATGTTGCAACATGAAGAATTTAATTTAAATTATTAAACTCACGTCGAGCAGATTTCAGTTAAAATCCATTTATAGGTTTTTGAGAATTTCCAGGTACACTATTAAATATTGACTTAATTTTTCCGTATAGTAAACAGATTTTTTCCAACTGTGCAGTAATCGAAAAAGTATTTGCCAATTACCAAAATTTGAGCTGTTTCCCCGCGGCTTCACCCGTGGCCCGGGGGAACTTCTGACCGTACCAGGATAAAATATAACCTACGTTACTTGATAATAATGTACCTATCCAATAGTGAAATATTTTGTAATGTCGAAGCCAAAGGCACCAACAAACGAAAACAAATCCTGTATATCAAATTACTTAAGAATCAATCTAAATAAATATGAATCGAAAATAGAGATGCAAAAATGAGCCTTCTGCCAAACTATTAGCTCCCTTGAATCACAGTCCCACTGTTCCATAGTCAATAAGGACTATTATTGCTTCATCCTCAGTATCTATTTAAAGCATAAATTGCTTATGACCCCAATACGGAGACACCAAGACAATTTTATTGTTTATACCAAGTGCGAGGCTACAATTGCTCAATAGACCAATCAGGTTGATGATACACGAACGGAACGAGATTTACATTACAAGAACATTTTGAAATATACTAGTCAGGACTCGTTAAAACTTTTGAAATTGTATTTTTGATAGCTGACCTTGAAATCAATATGAAAGAATGTGAATTGGTCTTCAGTCGCTAAAAGATAACTGGTACTAAAAATTAAAGTTAAATACAGCATCGTAAAAGGATACCATTAATAAACCCTTGAGGACAATACACATAAAAAAACAATAATTGTTTAAGGCCCTATTACGATTGAAAAATAAACACTAATGACAATAATATTCAAAATAGAAAAGAAAAAATTAAAACATGAATATATTATAAACTGAGACGAGGACAAACGAACAGAATAATAATTTATTAATTACAATAACGAACATGATTCACGTCTTGCATTAAGTTTGGAAACAGACGGGCAACTTTAGGCCACACGCAAGCCATTAAAAAGTCGCTGAATATTTATGTACAGGCCATTATGTGCAATCTTATACACAAAACATTATTACGTCAAAGTTTAACGGCATCCACATAATGTGGCTAATTTTAGTAACTGTTATCTTATACCCAATGGCCTGTAACACTTTAATACCCAATAAAAATATTACTCTATCGCTTATAACAATATTTTATGCCCATCATATTTTAGAACCAAGCTGACCTTTTTAGGAAAGTACATAGGATATTTTGTTTCCTTCTCAAATATCACAAAGTTATTTGCACATAAAATTAAAGCTTGAAATAAAATCCAAGTCAACATATCAGCCACAAATTGTTGCTAGAAAGTTGCTCGTCTGCAAAGATGTAAAACAAAAGAAAAATTGAAATTTTTCGCTCGACAGGACGCGGCTGTCTCTCCGATAACGAGTGCTATTAACATGATCCTGCTATTAATTATTTTATATTTTATGCTATATGTGGTCATGGTATAGCCTAAGGCTCTATGGGGTCTATCGGATGGTAATAAAGCTTCGATCGATTAATGTTCAGCAATGCCATAAATATGCAATACCATTCACCCCCTGTGAATTTTCTCAAGACACGTCCATGTAAGGATCTTCAAGGATTCATTATAAATCTATTTTACTTAGAATTTATAGGGCTCTATTTGGACTTAGAAAATAAACTACATTCTTTACGAACAAATAATAAATAGTAGCTAAACATTTCAGAATTCACTCTTAATTTATCTTCGCAACACTTTTGCACTGTTAAATTGTTGCACAAAATTCACAATTCAAAGATAAATAACCAACAGCCTTCCAAAAGCTGACAACAAAATACACTTAACCCGAAGTTAAATCCAGAACACCAAAATTAGAATTCACTCTCAAATCACAAGCGAGAAAAACGATGTATTAAAAAGATATTCTAAAAAACTCAAGAAAAAACTGTTTACAAATAAATAAACACCAAGCTCAACAGTATACTTAAAAGGTTCCTATGTCCGACAAGTACTATGATGAGATGAACCGCATCAAAATTGGTTTAACCAAACATGAGATAATCGCCCACAAGCAAGTAAATAAGTCAAAATGAGAACCTCCTTTTTTGAAGCCAGTTAAAAAGATTCTTCCCCCATAAAAAGCAAATCTACTCGAAAATTAAAACAAATATTTAAACGCCGATATTTCAATCGGTTTATATTCATAGAGTGATTCGTAGATTCATCCGTGAACGTGCGAGGATAGAATACTAATCTGCTCAAAGCGAGAAGCATAAATTCGTTAAAGGTAGACCTTATAAACGAGGTCTTATGCGAATCCAAAACTCTATGGTTCGGTGTTTTTACGTTTGGACCCAGTTATGAAAAGTTGGATTTTATGGCGAATATTTTACGGAGTTTCGATTCGATAATGTAATCATTTTAGCTTAGAGCAACTTTGTGGGTGATTTTAAGGATATAGCAATTGTAAATTGAGACCTCCGAAGTATGTCTTTGGCTAGATAACACTGGTTTTTTTTGATTAAAAAAAGAAGTGAAATGGTGATATACGAATTAAAGCTACAAAATGCCACAAATCAAAAGAGGTTTGCCAAAAATAAGAATAAAATAAAGCCGTTAATCCTACATATAAATCTTAAACGTAATAAATCTGAATAACTCGATTTCAAAGTAGTTGAGGACGACCAAAACGTCTTAACAAGCGAAGTGAAAAAACTTACAATTGAAAAGGACACTGGCGGTCCGCCAAGATAGTAAGCAGAGCTACAATTGTTGGTAAAAGTATGAATAAGAAAATGTTAAAACCACGAAGGAAAGAAAGATGAACAGAGATGCCATAGTGCAGGTAGGTCAGGCGCCTTCTTTTAGGTCAAATTCGTACGGTGCGCATAACCAAAACGGTCAGTTACGAGTTTACTGACGAGGCTTTTGGGTTATTTAAGACATCTATCAACGATTTTTGTTATTACAAAAATGGTCGGGTCCAAAGAAGCGTATAAGGCCGAAAACAGTAACGTTCTTCGTCCCCCGCATTTTGGCGCGTTACTTTCTTAGGCGATTTTCCGTTATGGCACCTCCACTAGTCATTTTGTTCTCCATGGTTAAAACGTTTCAATTTCATACAATTTTGTAGCTTGTCTTAAAAGGTCAAAATGCAGGGGTTAACAACTTTAAAACAGAATCTAACAATATACTCGTGGGTGTAATCAGTATGTTATCCACGTACGTTATTTAATCTATCATCCCGCATATACAAATAAAAATGTTTGTCATTCCTGTAGAAAGGGTTCTCAAAAATCATCCTTCTATATTGAGGAAGTAATATAGAAAGTTAAATTTTATGGTATGAATAGATATGGGCATTTTATTGATATCAGTTGGGATGGTTTTAGATATTATTTGTATAGGATATTTTCTTATTTGAATTTGGTACTTGTACGTGGAAATATTAAGCACCAAAGGGTCGCATCATCATCATTAGCCTAGCCTTTTCCCAAATATGTTAGGGTCGGCTTCCAGTCTAACCGGATGCAGCTTAGACGGATGCAGTAGACTGCAAATCAGTGGTAACTGTCATGCACCTTAACTCAATAGTAGTAAGTACGATTTTCCTATAAAACTGTTACCACTGGCCTTAAGTTGACTCTACCAGTGTTTTAGGAGGAGCGACTGCCTATCTGACTTCCTCTACCGAGTTACCCATTAACATCGCATTATATTAAAATTGTTAATTAATATGGGCTATTGAATTTCATTTTAAGGTCCAGTGTTTTGCAGGCCCTTTGCCAAGATTTATCGATATCAATGGTACAAGTCACGCTGTCATCTGTATACAATGCATTGTTTTACGGTTATCTGTTAGTAAAGTTATGCACCTGAATGCATTGTTGATAGTAGGACTTATTTTATAATTATTTGTATCTTGAGTCAAATGAAAGAAAGATTGGTAGATGTAAATGCATCATCATGCATGCAAGATTTAGCGCGGCCCCTTGTAGGTACATAACGGGCTTAAGAAGGAACATGATGGGTTTTCGTCAGTAAAAGTCACGCTGCACCCACAGCGGGAGAGGTCGTTTGATCATTTCCCATAAAAAAAGTTGTAGATGCATAAGTAATTGATGAACAAATACTCCTCAGTATGAAGTGGGAATTTTTGAGCCATTATAACACTCTTGTAACTACATAATAGAAAATGTATTACCACAAGAGTTTGAAAGGCAACTTCAAATGAAGTTAATAGCAAACTTGGTAATATCGTTCGAAAAGAATCTCCAGGATATTACACGAGCGCAAAACTAAGATGTTTAAGATAAACTAATAAGTCGATGAACAAGCGATTATGTGAACGAAACTTTAGAAACTCGGCGCTGGTAAGAAATTGAGAAAGTTCTGCGTAAACTTACGACAAAAAATATAAAATTCAGTACGATATGTTCGGTGTTTGAGAGAGATGTATAAACTTTGTCTTTGTAAGGTTTTTATTTGAATACTTATGCTTTCTTTTAACCATCCTTGGGAATGAAGTTATTTTGTGAGTACTGAGAAAAAGTTTGGTAAGAAATAAAAGTATCCAAAATAGCTGCAGCAGATTCTTTGGAAATATTCAAAATACCAGCAAACATATCTGTAGTCTATAAATCAAAACCGATAAATAAACAAATCGGCAACACAAAATATTGAATCAATTTAAAACGATCAAATTCGTGGGCTATCGAAATTCAACGCATGTATGAAACAACAAGTGTGTAAAAAGATCCAGCATCAATAACAAAGTCAAACAAATTGTTTGGTCAAAATATATGGCGGACATATTCCCTCCAAAAAATATGACCAGCAAAAATATGGATGTCCGGCACGCCATGGACATATATTTTGGAGGTTCTAAGATGTTCGCTGATATTATTTATGATATGTATGGTTTGGAGGATGGCAATGATATTTTAGGATGCGAAGGAGGTCATAAAACGGAGGTCAAACGAGAGCTTATGTGGGCATAGTTGGTGAACTGGGAATGGCATAAGTGAAAAAAGTAACTACTCTATTTTTGACTCCAACTCATGATGACGTATGTGCTGAATCAGCAAGAAACTAAGATCCTTGAAACGAACCAACAACACAAATTATTATGCCAGACTACGAAGACACAATCAAAGAAACACATTGATTTATAACACCACTTAAAACTAATGATGTGACCTTGCCAACGCAGCATGATTTCCTTTTTGCTTCCACACATATGTACACAGACGAAAATTTAACTGCAAGTAGTAATAATGATAAACAAGAACTGCGTTGATAAATACGACAGTTATTTTCAAAACAGACATACTTGTACACAAAAACGATGAAGATAACATTATGAATACAGCTAACGATGTAACTATCAATAATAAATCAACCGCCAAGTAGCCTGCAGTAAAAACTGATTGTAATGATACTAAATTGAATGTAACAGAAGCTAATTCATACAGTGGTGGCCGTGACCTAACATTACAAAGAATAGCTTTATACGAGATGTGATTACATCATTTCTCTAGTTGATCGTACAAAGAGTGGCTACTTCATGCTTATTACCGTCCGTAGATGTCATTACCGTTGTTATATAGGACATTTTGTACTAGACGAATGACGTTTGTACAATTTGCGCTTTATGTATTTTCTTGATGTTAAAATTATTCCAATTTGCATAATGTTTTTGTATTCTTCGAAGAGTTACATAGCAGTTCAGTAAGGACTTATTATCAAGAAGGTATTTTTGAGTTGCAAGGGTAAAGGGCGGATCTCTGATTATTGACCAAGGACAAACTGGTTTATTTTGATAAATATCCACAATCTCCCAAACTCCCAGTGGCAATTTTTTTTTGTGTTTTTGGAGCAAAAAAAAAAAAGAGTTCAGAATACCAATTTCCTTCGTGTTCGTTAGATATTTCTTTTGTGGGATATAAATAAGTGCCAACAGTAAACGCTAGAAAATTATTTAACGACATTAAAATTGTAAGACATTAAGTGGGCATGAATGACCAACTCTCGCGCATTATTATAGGCTACTTAGCCACTTAAGGGTGCTTGACCAATTATGTATTAAATACAATTGGTCAAGTACACTATAAGAACCTCGTAATAGGTAAGACAAGGTTACAACTTTGACATGATACTTAAGTTTTGTACTCTTTTGTACAAATAGTAATTTTTGTATTGTATTCGAATACTGTTGGTTTTATTGTAATTTGGTGCTAATAACAGTGGTTGGGTTAGAACGTTATTAAAAAGAGCCTTGTTAAAGACAATTTGCTTTTCGGTACTAAAGAAACGTAAGATTTTAACGATACGAGCGAACTGTCATTCTATTCACATCTGTCTAATTAGAAAGAACAACAAAAGAATGCTTGTTTACATTAAAATAATTTGGTTGATCAAGACTGATAAAATATTGACAAAGAATAGGTACTCTTGTTTTAGCTCTAGTTTTTTGTTTAATTTGTCTAAACGTATAAGACCTGCAGTTCTAAAATCTATACTAGTCGTTGTATTCAAGACCCCTCGTGACGTCATATTATAAACTATAACTTATGCTCCATAAGGTAAACTTTACAGTGTATTACAATATTACTATGTCGCAACTGACCTGAACTAAATATTAACTTCCATTATTTCACCCTTACACTAATTTCAAACTACTCATTTCATCTCGGACATAGCAATCTCGATTCTCGATGCTCGTGTTAGATAATCGATTCAGTGAATCGTACTTAAACATCGAATAACCCGTGCTTATCAATTTAACATGAAGGATGATGATTATTGGCCATTTGTGAGCAGTAAGGGATAACTTGGCATCGTTAGTTGCATCACCTAAGGCTTTGATGCGTGTGAGATGCGTGTAATGGGAAAATCTAAGTACAGGAATTAGATCGAAAATGAAACACATTTTTTTTTCGTTTTAGAATTTTTTGCAAGAAATTAGATATGGTGTTATTTATATTAGTAAATTAATCTTTATTTTTATTAAATCTTAGGCGTGATAAATAACGCACAATCATTCTCTGAGTGAGAGGAGGCTTGTGCCCAGCAGTGGGACGATTAAAAGGCTGATGATTAAGTCATTCTAAAATGTCGACCAAGCTAATGAAACTCGAGTATTTTATTTTCGAAATAATGAATAAGTTTTACTGACCAACACAATTTAATGTTATACTTAATTAAGTAATAAAACAAACGTGCCTTATTTCATTTAATTTATAACTCAATATAAAATAGATAAAGACATTAAACTCAATACTTGAGCATTAACCAGCTAAAAGGTAGTAAATCACAATTTAAGACCCAAGAAAAAAGCTGAGAACTCTATTAAGACCTTACATTAAAGGAATGAGAAAAAAAACTGCTAAATGCATTATGTAAAAACTTCTGCAGTTCCATTGGTTAGTGCAATTAAACATTAACAGGCTTAGTAAAATTAATTACGACCAGTAATCATTGCAGGGCTGTCTCTTGAATCTTTTATCTCTGAACGTCGGATGTAAAGCTTTTAATTAATTAATTTACCTTTTATCTTTAGGTTTTCAATATTTTTTCTTTTCTGTTACAGCTGAAGCAGTTTTATCTGGTTTTAATCGGGTGTGTGTCAAATGCGATTAGGAGTGATTTGTGAGTAAAACGGTGGTTTTAATTTTAGAAAAATAAGTTTAGATTTTTTTACTCTGGGGGAAAAATATAGCTATACTGGTCACCCACAGCAAACTGCGATATATGTAGAACAGAGAAGAAAGAAAAATAAAGGACTGGGATTAATTTTCTTCCTATTGATTACTAGTAATCTGTGGAAAAACTGGAATTATTTTATTATCTTTTCTATGTATAATCGCAAGTATATCGGTTATATTCAGATATATGTAGTTTCTATGAAGCTTAGAAATTCAAACATCTTTACTTCACTAGATCTACTACACCTTACCTATGACCTTACCTACATAACTACCCTGTAATGACCGAGGGTATTGTCAATAAGCAATTACTAACCAACCAATAATGTAACATTCTAATTCAAGTTAATTTCGGCACAGCCCTACCCATCATTTTATGCGACTCCAGTCTTTTAATACTTGCAACAAGTAGCTAGAAACATTAAATTCAGCTTCGAGAACAGTTAACTGTGATAAATCAATTTGAAACCGGTTCTAATACACGTAATATAAACTCTATGTGAGAATCACGGAGGATAGAAAGATAGCAGAGATGCCATATGGAAGGTAGGTAAGGCGCCTTCTTGTAGGCCAAGCAATGTAGGCATGTTCAGCTACTAGAACTAACGAGGCTTCATGTTAAGTCAAAACAAATCTATCAAAAATTTCTCTTGATTCATTGGTGATTTTATCTATACTTATAATAAATCTGTAGAAAGTGATTGTTTGTTCGGGATTCACGTAAAATCTACGAATTTAATGCAGACAATGCTTATATACAAAAGTTCTACGTAACTTGGGGTATTACTTAGGCTTTGTTTCATCGAAATCGGTTCACTCTATCAAAATATATGATTAATTTAGTGAATTCAAGATGTAAAATATTACGACACGCAATCTGTTTGACAAAACAGTACATGTTAAAGTAGCTCCATCTGTGGTAAATAAAATACATCAAGAAGCGAGGTGGTAAATAACAATGAATTACCATTTACATTCTTTATATACTATTATTTCAATTAGATTAGATTAGATGGAGTTGTGTATATTCCGTAATTCACCATATTTTAACACGTAGTGTAATTTTTCGATAGACATTTCAATAGTGTTTGTCAGTTTGCCGTGCCACATCAAAATCCAACTATAATTATTACCTTGATGAAAGGAAAATTAATAGATCTCAGTCAAATTTAAAACGGTGCCATCTAAATTATTTTTTGAACATTATGTCAAAAATGATGACTTTAGTGGAACAATTAATTATAATTTAAAGTTACAGATGGAGTTCATATCAGGATTTTTTCATAAACATAGTTTAGCTTATCTTCCACTAATGTGGTGGCCTTAAAACAAATTACTTTGAGTGAGTAGTATTAAGTAGACCTTAATTATTTTTTCTGATGCAAAATATGAAAACTTAATCCTAGAAGAAATCAGGATCTATCTCTCGCAAGCGCTGCTAAGCGTGAGGTAATGTAGGCTTCTGTAGCTTTAAAAACCAGCCCAGATACAAAGTGCAGATAAGTAATGGGAGCTGCCTTATCGCGTCTGAAAACGTACAAAATACGCGTCGCATACCAGAGACATGCTTACTTTCAACTTCCGATCGCAATTAATATACTGTTCACGATTACGAACAGTCTCAGTTAGACCCGAGCCAAGTCTAAAAAAACACCTTTTATATAAAACTACGTTTGATATCATTCAATTACAAAGACAGAATTGTTCTCTGTTGCAAATCCTATCCACCTATATCCTATCCTAATCCAGAATGTATTGCAGGTGTGCATTGCACAAAAACCAATGGTATCCTATTCGAGAAGTCAAAAGAGTTGACCTGCCAACGTCAGCTTCTGCGCTAAGCAAGTGTTCTTAATAGTACCATCAGAATTACATTCATCGTTGAATGAGGTGAATAAATTTTCAGAAACCACAATAACAGTAGGAGCCAAAGCGTATTATCGCTTCATAGAGCCCTGATTGGCCCCAGGTGACCAAGTCAGGTCTGATTTGTTCGTTCATCAGATCAGAAAGTGTTTCGGTGGATACTTACTGTCGTCCTGTTTACGTGTGACACAAAATATGGTATATAAACGTCCTCCGCAAGAGCGAAATTTTCCCAGTGTGCGGTAGTGACGCACAGTATACAACACTTATGTTTCTTTTGATTTGCTGGCTCCACCAAGAAATGACAAATTGCGAGCGTACATTTTGAAAATCTTGGCAAAACTGCAGGTTTCAAGTACGAACACATGAAGTGGACTCTCTCAGATACGTACATTTTGCCTATTCGTGAACTAATGCAAACATTTCGGTGGAGTCCCGGCTTAGGCCACCACATTAGGCGTGCGCAATCCTCGGGCGTGTGAGTAGCGCGGGCGCCGCGCGTGCGTCGCGAGCGCGTTGCGTGAGCGTCGCGTTTTGCTGCCCTGCGGCATTTGTAGCGCGCTCGCGGCGCGCACGCGCCGCTCTCCTTGACGTTTAACTGCTAAGGCGTTTAGCGGGCGGCGGGGATAGCGGGCGAAGGGGTAAGAACGCAACTCGAGCGCCGCGTGTTCGCCTCGAGCGCGTCGCTTGCACTCTTCACACATGCCGTAGGGCAGCAAAACGCGATGTTCACGCAGCGCGCTCGCGACGCCGCCCGCGCTACTCACACGCCCGAGGATCGCGCACGCCTAATGTGGGGTCAGCCTTACCATAGTGAGTAAGTGAAACTATCCTACCCTATGCGCCTGCTGATGATGATGACTCATTTCATCATCCATCCAGCTATTCCCCAACTATGTTGGTGTTGGCTTCCAGTCGCCGAATCTGTTCGAGTACCAATATTTTGCTTGGAGCGACTACCTATCTGATCTCTTCAATCCAGTCACATTACAAGACATTATCCATGGTAAGACTGACAGACTTTCTGGCTTCTGATTAGTCACAGCAGCTGCAGAAAATGTACAAATGACAGCTTTGTCAGACTCAAAGCATATAGACATAGATTATAGCTGTTTCCTGTGAAAATTACTTACGCACTATACGTAATAATTTTCCAAATTGGCTGACTAGATCCAGAGATATTCACAACGTCACAAACTTTACTTCTTTTGTTTAGATAAATGGTCACATCCACAACACAACCTTGATCATTGAATCTATGCGACTGCTAAGTGCTAATCCTAATTATACTGTCACGTGAAAGAATGCACCTACGGGATAAGTAGTATTTTGACGATTCTATATTGCCCACGCAGACGAAGTTGCGGGCAACAGCTAGTTTTGAAAATAATGAGCGGGACTCACGGAAGGCGTGTAAAGGCGGAGCTAGCAACGTTCCTCGTTCCCACCTGCATTTTGGCACGCTACTTTCTTAGGACATTTTGCGTTATAACATCTCTGCTAGTCATTTAGTTCTCCATGGTGAAAATGTTATATTTTAAATGCTAGTTAAAGGGCAAGTAATTATATAGGATACTAAAGATTGTCGTGGAAAACGGTTGTGTGTTTGTTTTTGTTTAATAGACATTGATTAAGTGTTTCTATTTAATCGTTAATTATTATGGAATTGAATTTATATGGTAGTTTTGTTTTAATGTGAATAGATAATTGCAATGTTTTCTTTTTATGAAAAATTATAAAATTACTTAAGGAGATGACGTCAAACAGAAATTATCGCAAAAAAAAACTATAGAGCCTAATTTTATAATCTTAAAATATCTATTAAAGAAAGTGGTTCAAATGATAGATTTTTAAGAACCGTTTCTTTAATGCCAATCCAAAATTAAAACTCAAAGCTATACCCTTCTAATATTAAAATTTTATTCCCCAAGAAATTATTCAAACAATCATATCGTAAATTGAAATAAAATAGCACACAAGTTTTGCGGTGAAATTATCGCTTTTCTAGAATTATAAACAGTCGTAAAACAGTAAGTCTGACACCAGTCTAACCAAGGGGTATCGGGTTGCCCGGGTAACTGGGTTGAGGAGGTCAGATAGGCAGTCGCTTCTTGTAAAGCACTGGTACTCAGCTGAATCCGGTTAGACTGAAAGCCGACCCCAACATGATTGGGAAAAAGGCTCGGAGGATGATGAGGATGATAAACAGTCGTAAAACAGTGTTGAAGTTTAAGAAATATAATAGTGACTCGTATTGTATGGCCGTTAGTGTGAAGATTATTATCGCTCTAAGTAACTACTGGTGGAACTGAGTAATTTTATATAGAAGGTTCATAATATTTGTGAAGCGTGAAAATTATTTAGAAATTAAAGTTTATAGTTACTCGAATATTTTTCAAAAAATTTCAAAGTGACATTGGCCACTTTTTTTCCTGAAAATGCTGGATATAACGAGTAGAAAATCCATCAAAAATACAGCACAGATAACCAAAGGGAATTAACGTAACAGGCTATATTACAGCAAGTCTAAGCTTGTAATCTATATCTCTTATATTAATTTTCTATAAGTGAAGCATTTTTACCTTTTTTATTATTATCTTTCTGTAATATCTACGTATGTAGATATCTAAAATGTTTCCGGCTAACCAACTTTTTATGTTCGACTATTTCCGTCCTCCGACTTAGGTACTATAAAGGAGATTGGGCAAGAATGTATGAAGTTTGGTCCAAATGTCCACCACGAAAGAGACCTATATAATTAAATAGTCCACTTAATTTAGAGTAACTTTTACTAAGAAAGTAAAAAAAAAAACAATGCCAAAAAAAAGTTATAGCCAAAAATGTATTCTTAATTTTCGGTAGTTTTTGTATGTGATCATTATTATTTTTTATTTTATTCCACTTCCATTTCCACATTTTATCTAAAACTAAAATGAGTAAGACACATTTGAATATAAACAGCCCATATTTGTTTGCCCGATGGATGTACGAATCACTAACCAATTGAGGCGCCAGAAGTGCTTGAATATACTCAGCTGTTCCTGGATCTAAGAAAGTTCGATGTTACTGGTGGTGTCTTCTCTCTAATAATGAACAATTCTATTTTGTCAGAAGTAACAGAAAGTACGAAAATCGAACATCACGGAAAGTAATTGAAAAAATGAAATTGAAAAAAATCTATAAAATGTTTTATTTGATTTTGCTATAACTTTTTTCTGGCATTATATTTTTTTTACTTTCATAACAAAAAATGTTCTATATTTAACGGGCTATCTAGCCATGTAGGTCTCGTTCGTGGTGGACATTTGGACCGGAATCGCCCATTGTCCTTTAGATTAATTAGTCATATTTACAACAATAATGGTGCAGTTTCCAAAACATCGTGTGAACTTGACCTTCTCAAATTACCTTTTAGCACAAAAGCACGTAATAATAGTTCATTACTATAAAGATTGGGTTACACTTGGTAGAATTTAAATTAAAAGTGAAGTGCACAAAAACTGGCTTTATAATCTTTTAATGTATTTTTATAGACGTCCTTTTAAAGCCCTCAATGAATATGTAGTTGTCATAAATTTGAGTGGATCTGAGCCCTGTGCTACTGTATATTTTGCTTTTGCTAAAAACAGAGATCTCAATTACAGTTATCGATACGTTGAGTTGCACTTTGTATTTTTTTTTATTGATGAAAAAACGAAAATGTGTGAGTCAAATGCAAATATAAATGTGTTAAAAATTCAGGCATTTTTTTTGCGCAAAATTCCGATTATATTTTCGAGACTAAAAGTTACATAAACATATTTACCAACCATGTTTATAAAAGCAAATATTAAAACATTACACTTAAGTGCAATTAAACGGACACATAAATAAAAAGCACCGACACAGACATTCATAATAAAAAAGTGAACCATCATCAAAACAGGATAAATGAACATTAAATATTAAACGTACGATATTAGCATAAGTCCGAGGGAACACCTGCTTGGCCGTTCTCGCATAAACTCGTCCGTTGATCTGGACTTACCTGAAATACAAGAAAAAATCATTGATAGATGAGACTAGTAGACATGGCCATGTATGGAACGGCGATAAATGCTCGCTAAAGGCAGGCGGGTGATGGAGTTTAATGCCGCGGTTTGTGCAAAAAGTTTTTAATGGGCACGGCTTCCAAAAATATCTTGGGAAAGTTGGAGCTTGTGGAATGGAATACGAGTTTTTTTAGGTAATATGACGATTGTTTTGGGAAAACTATATGCATTTTGGTCTGCAATTTAGACAATTGAGTATCCGACATTCTGGATACTGTAGATGACACGTAGAAAAAAAATGATTTTTTTAAAATTATGTAAACGTAAAGAAGATTTTTCGCATATTAAACAATATATTATATGTACTAACATTTTAGTAAAAAAGTATTGAATGTATGTAGGAATATACTTAATTGAACATTTGTAATCCTAAAAATAAACGTTGCAAGTGTCGTATAGGAATTTCCCACAAGAAATAAAATAAAAACCAATCAAGCAACTGGAAACCGATAGTGCAGTCCCGTCCTTAATAGGAAAAACGTTTTACAACTACAATGTACACTTCCCCTTTAATGCTAAAGCCGACAGAACGTTATTAGCTATTTTAAGGACTAGCTTCTGCCAGCGGTTTTACCCGCATCCCGTAGGAACTACTTCCCGTACCAGGACAAGAAGTACCCTATAGCCTTCCTTGATAAATGGGCTATCTAACACTGAAAGAAATTTTCAAATCGGACTAGTAGTTCCTGAAATTAGCGCCTTCAAACAAACAAACTCTTCAGCTTTATAATATTAGTATAGATTTATGCACCAATGAAAGCTTACCCGGTTTTTCTGTCGTCTAGTGTACAAAGAAACAATTCGTTTTGCTTACAGATGGTAGTTTTTTGACATAAGCGTCATCGAATAACGGCCGTCCCAATACGCTGTTTATCTTTTATTTTTTTTTACTAGAGATAGGAATTTGATATATCTTGCATGGGGTTAGTGTTACAATTCTATCTCTTGGATATATAGATAGAATATTGGATACCTATGGCCGTAAGTAAATCAATAGTTTCTTATGTTGGTGAAGATAATTGTATAAATATTCCCTTTTTGGTAAAGGATCATTGTGAGAATTTTTATATTCCATGCAGTTACTTTGTGAGGTGACTCTTAGAAAAATCTAGAAAAAAATCCTGGATAAAAGTGTTCTATGTCCTTTTGTGGCGTATTTTTAAGACCCATTGTAAGTTTGTAAGTTTGTTGCTGATTTTTTTTTCCATCACAAACATCGGAAACGTAAATGTTACCAGTTATCTTGATGGGCTTTGTAAACTGACTTTCAGCCTTACTAGACAATCAAGAAATACACAATTTGTGTAACACTAAAATTAACGAAACTAAAACTGAGATTAGCTGTTCAAGTAAACGAAAAAGATAGATATAGAATATAGATTTTCAAACAGTTCAATTTTGAATTAATAGCAGCGTTTTACCTGAAATAAAACGCATATTAAATACTTACCTTATTTGAAGCTTACTAGTTTGAGATAGGCACCTACGTGTTTTCCGCTTTTATCTCCGTCCTTTTCTACCCCATATCTTGCATCTCTCTCGCACACCGACCAGTTTCACTCCCCACCAGGCAGGAGGCGACGAGTGTTCTCGGCGGCCACAGTTCGTCATTGAGTCGAAAACACCAGGCAGAAATTAAAATGTAAGCTTCAAATAAGGTAAGTATTTAATATGCGTTTTATTTCAGGTAAAACGCTGCTATTAAATTCTTGACCGTTATTTGAAGCTTACTAGTTTGAGACGTGTTTGTTATCGCCTGGTGGAAGTGGACGCCAATGTGAGCAAAAGCACAATGAAATTGTGTATGTAAATAGGTACTTAGGTACACGAGTAATCACATGTAAGTATGTGTATTGCGTCCTGGAATACTAATGTAATCAAAGTTAACTGGTACTGGTACTCAGCTACATCCTGTTAGACTGGAAGCCGACCCCAACATAGTTGGGAAATGGGCTCGAAGGATGAGTAATAAAAATTAAAAGAGAGATGCAAGAACAAAAGCAAAAATGATTTCATTTTCTAATAGTAATTAACAAAAACATTGCGATACTTCTTAATTACAATAGTAACAAAAAATATAGACATTAATCAGCTGGATTAATTAAATAATCGAGATAACTTGCTACTTCTATTTAGTGGGTATCTTTCCCTTCTGTAAAAATGGGCAAATGTATTGCCTGATCGCCAATTACCCTTTGCTAATATATCGTCCAAAAGTATATTGTCAACGCAGATTTTGACGCTACCGCCGAGTGGAAGCTTCCTGGGGTTGTAGTTATTCCTGCCTCTTTTAACAATGTCTTAATCCACCCGCATCATCGTTCGGGTGCCTGCCTTTGGTTGGCCTCTAACGGATATAAATAAATTTAAGGAATTAGCCGATGTCCGTCTATCTTCTAACAAGGCTTTAGTCTTTCTGACCCAATACACTGGACTTAGATTTATATTTTCCTGATTATCCATCAAACAACAACCCGACTGCCTATGACTAGAACTGTCGGTCTTAGAGCCAAAGACTGGCCATAAGATTAAATTATCTTTGTTGTTTTTGAAATGTTCTGGGTCTATTGCAAGCAAGGAAAGATCATGGACTCGCCTTTCCGAAACAAGCTAGCAAAAGAAAGAGCAGCAGTGTGCCTGGAAGTTGCAAATGGATTATTCTCGTCTACGTTTACTGCACTTAAGTAGGTTACCAATTGGTCATTATTCCAGATGGACGGCTTCCCGGGGAACAGGTTTGCTCAGCGCTATTGATTTTAAATTGTGTCCGACTAGAACGTGTGAACCTAGCTCTCCAGTGGTTTCTGCATTGCATAGTGTAGCTATAACTGACTTGTGTAATAAAATAGTATTGTATGTTAGTTTATTTACTATGTGTAAGTCTGCTAAAAATTGGGTAAGTATAGGTCCAAATAGGGATTCAAGGATTCATAGGATCCAATTTCATACTTTTCGCCCCAATTTAACCATCGACTCCAAGCTGATTGATAAGTGTTGCGTGTGGATTGAAGAAGACTTCAGTCGGAGAGACTCCTTGTCCCTCCCCCCCCCCATTTCCCTGACCTTGGCAGGGGGTATCCCCGTTGCTGTGTCTATCGGTTTCTGCTCGAGGTTCATCAGTGTGTAGGGTACTGCTAATGATCGGGACTTCAAATCTGCTCGCCAAAATACCTGGTGCCACCGAAGGAACTACTATGAGATTAACTCCCGTTCCTGAATTGAGATGACTGAGGACCTACGGTATAAGGTAAGGTGGCGGTAATACCCATGCTAGCGGGTAAGTCAAAACTTGAGAAAAAGGTATCGTGGAACCCCGCTTTCGGGTCCTTCAGATCTAGGGGCACGTAGTACACAACTATGTGTCCCTGGGCTCGCTTCGAGGCAAGTAGGTCCACTGCTGATACAAGATGCCACTCCGGTGGAGGTTTGTGTCGGGAGAGATGGTCTGCCTGACTGTTGAATAGGGCTGGTATATGATTCACGACGTGATAGATTTGATACAGCTCAAGATAACTGAATACTCTGTACGTCAAGTTCGGTAGGCTCCTTGATCGGGTGCCACCTTGATTTCTTAGATATGACACCACAGTCCCATTTTTGCATTGAAAAATGGCTGTTGATCTCTTTAGCAACTTGCCGTGATTTTCCAGTTAATACTGCAAGCATCTCTTTCAGATCGCAGTGAAAGCCTTTTTCTCTCTCGTTCCATGAACCCATTACGGGAGTTCCGTTCAGTTGTGCCCCCATCCTACATCGGAGGCGTCCGTGGTTATAAGGTGACAGGGAAGTGGCGAATGAATATCCAAGGTTTGGTGGCAGCTGACCAGCCACCACTTTAGATCTGCTAAGGCATCTGCTGGTAGGTTCAACATTGCTATACTCCATTCACCGAGCCGTGAGCCCACAATGTAACCAAAGAATGACACTTTTTCAAAATGGTGGGTATAACCCGACCGATGACAAAAACGTCACATTTTTATGTAAAATGTTCTTAGTATCGTGGTCTTCAATTAAGTAGGGTTCTATGTATGACAGTCAAGACTTCTAGGTTCATTTTACATGTAAACGATTTACTACATATTTCATTAAAATTAAGAAAATAATTTACGGCCTTTATTATACATATTTGATTTCAAATAAGTTTGAAAAGATTGCATAAGTTCCACAGACATCGTTCTAAAATATCATTTCTAATGTTGTCAGTATATTACTTTCGTAGTTATTTTTATAAAATATGATCATTACTTCAATCGTGACTTATAAGAACCCTTTTTATGGTTTGTTCACCGTTTGGCTCACGGTTCCATGAATAGGGTAGGTATAGATTGCTGTTCAACACTGCATTGAGGAAAGTGAGGAGAGCCCGGTAATGCAGTCTGCCGTATGGAACAACGAAAACTTGCGAAGTTTAAAAGTCCTATCAAGCTATGCAGGTCTTCTAAGTTTGTCGTGCTGTTTGTCACGTAGTGCGTTTTGTCATTATCTTGTTGATAATGCTTGCGATTTATTCACTTGCCATCCAAAACGTGGTGCAAATGATCCCAAAGTAGGCAAATATATCTTGGTGAGCCACCAGAAAATCGAGATACACAATTATAAGTAACCCTTGAGTTTTCAAAGTTTGAGCCACCCAAATTGGTCACTGTGGCGAAGGTCTTGGGTGCCGTGCTTAAGCCAAATGGTAGGCACGTAATCTGAAGCAGTCTTCTTCTGTATACTAGTCGAAGAACATGTCTGTGACCTCCGGCTACCGGAAGGTAGAAGTAAGCCTGGGCGAGATCCACTTGCACAGCCATTCGTTTTTCTGAAGAAACTCTAGCACCCGAAAAACATTTATTAAACTGAAGGGTTCCGTAATTATGAACTTGTTGAGAACCTTGAGATTGAGTATTGGACGGTTCTTTCCGTCGCCTTTTGGGCACAAGAAACATATTGGAAAGAAAGCTGGCAGAATTTGCAGCTATCAATAGAACTTTTTGTTTTATCATTTGGGATATGACGACATCCATCTCTTTGGACTCTCTGGTCAAATCTGGCATTATCTATCAAAGGTGGCTCTTGGCCAATGGTATGCGATACCCAGTTATTATTTTTGACAAGAAAGGCGGAGCTCCCATTTCTTTCCATTGGTCTTGATATAATGTTAGGCAACCCGCCTGGAAAGTCATAACTTACGTGCCTTGTTGGACGCATCAAAGTCCGCCTGCGGTCCTGGACGCTTTCTGTTTCCTCTGTTGGACATGGTTCCTATTGTAATTTACTCGTGATATCCCAAGGGAGCTTTTAGAGTTTTGCGTCACACGCCATTCAGCGTGAGTGTGATTACCATTTCCCTTCGAGGGAAGGTTATAATGGCGACTCTTCGAAAGTCGATCCAAAAAGCCACCCTGCGAGGGTAGATTGCAATGATGGTACGACCCGCAACATGCATGATTGGTACCCTGCGAGGGTCCGTGATAATGAGCCGACCCCTGCGGGGGGTGGCTAGTATACTTACTGGTCCCTGCTTTGTAATGATGCTGCGACTCGCAAAATGCAAGATTGGTACCCTGCGCGGGTCCGTGATAATGAAACGACCCCTGTGGGGGGTGGCTAGTATACTTACTGGTCCCCACTTTGTAATGATGCTGCGTCTCGCAACATGCAAGATTGGTACCCTGCGCGGGTCCGTGAAAATGAGCCAACCCCTGTGGGGGGTGGCTAACATACTTACTGGCAGTCCTAGGCGGAGCGTACCAAGTCTTTCAAGGCCGAAAAGCATCACACGCCGAGATAATGAGCCGACCCCTACGGGGGGTGGCTAACAGACTTACTGGCAGTCCGAGGGGAGCGTACCAAGTCTTTCAAGGCCGAAAAGCATCACACGCCGAGATAATGAGCCGACCCCTACGGGGGGTGGCTAACAGACTTACTGGCAGTCCGAGGGGAGCGTACCAAGTCTTTCAAGGCCGAAAACCATCACACGCCGTGATAATGAGCCGACCCCCATGGGAGGTGGCTAACAGACTTACTGGTAGTCCGAGGGGAGCGTACCAAGTCTTTCAAGGCCGAAAAGCTTTCTTGACACCATCAGCCCTCTTCAAGTGCGGTAGTGATCAGTCCGAACTAAGGAGATGCTGGTTGGACCGCACCTCACACCATTCTTTTTTGTCAAACCGTTGAACGCCTTGCAGGATTGAACTAGGGCCACAGGTGCCTTAGGAACTTCGGGCTTGCTTTCTTTTCCATAGTCACGTGCACGGGCTGTGGTAGCTTTATTATTTACCGCATCTGTATTTGCTTTATAAGTCACTCATTCTGAAAACAAATTACTGAAAAAAAAAGTACACGGAAGAAACTCGTGACAAAAAAGGGGTAGATGTACAAAATATTAACACTTGATTTCGCAAAATCGAATATCGAACGGTAAAACCGTTAACAAATTGTATAAAATATTATAAACTCACCTGTGTTCTGCGAGAGCACTGAGTTTATTTTTCAACGAAATACTACAGCGGTTGGTTAGACAACCTTCTCGGGCGGAAAACAAGACGCCAATGACGAACTGTGGCCGCCGAGAACACTCGTCGCCTCCTGCCTGGTGGGGAGTGAAACTGGTCGGTGTGCGAGAGAGATGCAAGATATGGGGTAGAAAAGGACGGAGATAAAAGCGGAAAACACGTAGGTGCCTATCTCAAACTAGTAAGCTTCAAATAACGGTCAAGAATTTAATAGCAAAATAATTTTCTAGCTGTCCATTGAATCAGCTTTTCACTACTATCCCATAATTTTCCTTTCCAACTCTTACTTTCTGAGGCTTGCATTTCGCTCGTACATCAAAGTATTTATCATAAAAAACTGGATTTCCAAGCGAATCAATTAAAAACTTGTTGCAGATAAATGCATGCGGTTGCATCGCGAATATTACCTCCGATGCGGTTTTAATGAACTAAGTCATGTATTTACAAAGTAGGTAGTAGATTTTTTGAAATGTGGGTACGGATATTTATATTTTTATAGCTTTTTTTTTATTGACGTAGGTATATTTTTCACTTTTGATAAAATATTGACTCAAAATATTTTTTATATAACCTGGTATACCTTCATAATGAAAAAATGTAGAGTAAAAATCATAAAATTTTACAGTCACGTAAAAATTGATAATTTATTTTATGTGGATCCATCTAATTTGCTAGTCACAAACTACTAGTATCTTTTTTTGCTTTACGTCATACTGAAACATCTCATTCTAATTACTTCAAAAAAATATCCAGATAAAAGATCTTCATATTTTTAAAAGCAAGATTCTGCAATAAAACACTATAAAACCATTAACTTAACAAAACGACCTATTACTTATCTCTAACTTAACTTCAGTTGCGTGAGAATTAGTTAAATGGGTCACTTAAGTTATCTAGATACATTTTATTTCTATTTCAATTGTCCTAACTGACCTAGGCTTGATAACCATCTTTGTGTTATCAAGGATAATAATGGCGTCCAAGGTCGATTTCAACCACGGTAGTTGTTCTCATGTAAGGAGATCAGCCAGCTGCGCATAACATATTATAGTGCACAAGCATTTGCGCAGACACAGGTGCACTCACTATTCCTTTAATCTCATAGCCCGATGGGACGGCAATCCGACACGACCGGAAAGAGATCAGGCGCAGGACCGACAGTAACGTGCTCTCCGATGCACGGGTTTGTCTACCACTAACTTCCAGGCTCAGGGTTGCTTTATGAAAGTTCAGGGTCAGAGTCACTCTTAGTAAAATACTGGTACCCAGCTGCGTCTGGGTAGACTGGAAGCCGACCCCAACATAGTTGGCAAAAGGCTAGGCAGGCGATGACGTATTTTTTTTGTACCCATCTTCATAATCTGAGAGCATAACATAGAAGGTATTTCAAAAGGCATGTTAACAGCTGTTAGGGCGTTTCTGCACTATTCCGATCCGGTTCCGATAATTATCGGTCCGACGTTGAAGTCCATAGTTTAGAGCATAAGCGCCGGATGCAGGGTAGTTTGGTATAAAAGCGAATAATGACTGATTTTCTTCATCGGTACGATAAGTGTTGGGTTATTGAAGAACTGGCCTTAATATTTTTGAAAATATTGGCAATTTTTATGCCTGTGTTTTTACTGTAGAAAAGGGGATGACTGAAAAAAAAAATATGGTTTGTGTTATTGTGTTAAAACGATATGGTTGGAAATAATGTTACTAATGAGATGACGTCATACGGAAGAAGTATGAAAGAAGAAGACATATAACGCTAGCCCTAAATAAATGATAACAACCATTGATGAATATAGCTAATAAAAAGCCACTACATTTAGCACCAACAAGAAATCCGGAAAACCACCTCATATTTTCCGCAACCAAACAATGTTGCCATCACTAACCATAATTACTGAATGATAGAAAAAAAATACATTTTCTTAGAATTATGATCAAAGGTTTTCCTTATAGCGTTGTTTTTACTGATTACATTAACCATGATTAAGGAGTATACTTAGAATGATTCAATGAAGATGGTCTAATGTGCGCAGGAGTCGTGACCGATGCTACTTGGCGATATATGAGCGAAGGTTGATATCATTATTTAGAAATCTTGAGGTTCTATGCAGATTATTCTAGTTTTATTTAGTGCTGCTTCTTGGTAATGAATTTATATTGCAACTGTAAGGGCTTTTGAACTCATTGTTTCCTATGGATTTGCTTGCAATTCTAGTAAAGATTTTTTCTGTCCATATAATGTATTGAAATTCGGCCTAGTGGGCAAAGAACCAACCTCTCAAGTATGAGGGCGCGGGTTCGATTTCCGGTCAGGCAAGCACCAATGCAACTTTTCTAAGTTTGTATGTACTTTCTACGTATATCTTAGACGCCAATGACTGTGTTTCGGATGGCACGTTAAACTGTAGGTCCCGGCTGTCATTGAACATCCTTGGCAGTCGTTACGGGTAGTCAGAAGCCAGTAAGTCTGACACCAGTCTAACCAAGGGGTATTGGGTTGCCCGGGTAACTGGGTTGAGGAGGTCAGACAGGGCAGTCGCTTCTTGTAAAGCACTGGTACGCAGCTACATCCGGTTAGACTGGAAGCCGACCCCAACGTAGTTGGGAAAAAGGCTCGGAGGATGATGATATAATGTATTGAAATTAATTGCAATATTTAATTTGTCTATGCGACTACATTATTTTAAAATAGTTCCATAATAGTTTTTAAACTGGAAACTAAACCCATAAAAATTGAATTTCACCAGCTTCAAACGGCTCTAACATCTTTATCTATCTCCCAATCGTCCTTACATTTTAATGTTATTGCCTATATATGAGCCAATAGCTACGAATACCTAGTTAACGTACACTACTTGCGTAAGCGCAGTGGGTCAAATGCAAGTGCAATGGCCGATGGCGCTAACAGCTACTTCACTTGCGCGAGCGCAGCATTGGAGTTTTGTGATCTGTGGCACGGATGGGTGGGGTTGTGTAAGGTGAAGTCTTGCTGTGATGATGTGATGGGGATATTAAGACGAAATTACAATAAGTAGGGTCCCATAACGAATAAACTAAGGCTTCAAGAGTCAATGGGATAACTTGAGATAGCATAAAATAAATACTGGAAATTGAAATCCAGCGACCCTGCTTGACTCGTCATTGAACACCTTCAAGACACTCCTGTTCTTCAATTATAATATTATACAAGCTGTTGATCTGCATCCGTGCCATAGTCAAGGAGGTTAAAATTAAATACGTAAATAATCGATTTGAATTACGGTAGGTGGGAAAAAGCTAATATGCGCTGCTTTTTTTGATGTTGTAATTTCATGGTATTTCAGAATTTAGCCCACGGTTAAACACAAATCATAACAGAATTGCCCCGCGGCCACAGTGTGTGCGTGATGGCAGCTATGTGTGCGTAGACAGAGAAAACTAATGTCTACGTGTGTGCGTGAGTGTCGATGTGTGAGTGTCTTATCTACGACATGACAGCGCGAGCGCGCGAGCGAGCGAGACCGAGTGATACGCGATAGCAATCATTTTACCTAAAGTTTCGAAAATCACCTTCATTATTGTCATTAACTTCGTTTTACTTTACTTACTAATTTTTGAGCATTTTAACACAGATATCTTATTAACTACAGTAATAAGCAATACTAGTGCGCGAAAGAAAGTTCACTAACATGTTAACAGCTGATTGATAAAATGTTCGTTTTGCTTTATCTTTCAGCATAAAGTTTTCGCAGTGATTTAGTTTTTATTTTTGAATTAAATTGGTTAATAATTAGAAATTTTGCTTCCTTCTTAACGGTCTTAGGACCTTGGAACACGGAAATCTTATTAATGACGTAATACTAGTGCGCTAAAGGAAAGTTCACTGACCTGTTAACAGCTGATTGATAACATTTTCGGTTTGCTTTAACATTCAGCGTAAAGATTTCGTAGTAATTTTGTTTTTACTTTTCGATTAAATTGGTGAAAGATGTGTTAGTTAAGTGTAGGCACGAGGTGATTCTTTCGGCTCGTAGGTATTATTGGCGTGGTTAAGAAATCAACTTATTTACACTAATAAAATTGATTAAGCTGACTACGTATTTACAAAATGTACAAATAAATAAATTACCTAGTTTAGTTACCCGGAGGTACTGTTCAAAGCTGTCACCTTCACACTCTTGGCACAATCGAGCACGACGAAGTAGCTGGTTGTCCTTCAGCTAACATAACACTATCACATTCGTTTTTAATGTGTCGAAAGCACTAAGTTAACGGTCCTAGCACATAAGTCTGTCACATGACCAGCATGACCCTCCGTGATGAGGGTTCCCGGTCGGTAAACATTTCCCGGAACATAGGTAGGTATGTACGGCTGTCATTGCACATCCTTGGCAGTCGTAACGGGTAGTCAGAAGCCAGTAAGTCTGACACCAGTCTAACCAAGGGGTATCGGGTTGCCCGGGTAACTGGGTTGAGGAGGTCAGATAGGCAGTCGCTTCTTGTAAAGCACTGGTACTCAGCTGAATCCGGTTAGACTGGAAGCCGACCCCAACATGATTGGGAAAAGGCTCGGAGGATGGATGGCTGTTAGTACACTGTTGTCACTGATCGCATACAGGCGGACCATCGCCACCAACTCGTGTTCGTGTAGTTTTCCGTCATCTCGCACTTTGTACCTACACGTCGCGGAATTCAAAGCGCACGTACGCAGCAGCGGCGGCGACATCAAACACACTGCTTGCCGTCGGCGCTTGTTTGTTCCGGCTTCAAGGGCACGCGGGGAGCGGCGAGGCGAGTGTGTGGGAGTACTCGCACTGTGATTGGGTGAATTTGGGTAGGCTGGATGATCTACGATTTTTATTGAACGATCGTTGCGTATGCTTTGTGCATGTATCGTTTGCGTTTGTGTGAGTGCGCAGCGCGGTAGTAAGGCTAGTAACACACGCGCCGAATTAAAGTACGGCTGGGTTACACTGACGGATATACGTAAATAAGAAAAAAACATGAAAAAATTACCTACCCATTTTTTCGTTGATTTGGGTCGAGAATCATTAGCATATTTACGTCCTTGACTATGGCACGGATGCAAATCAACAGCTTGTATATTTGTGTGTATTACCAACTATTTTTCTTCGCAATTTTTCACTAACTTGAAATCTGTCGTTACCTACTTTCGAGAAAACAATTATTTCACGAGAACTGTACAACTGATCACATCATATCTTCACAATTATAAGGAAAAACCAAACCAGACTGAAACTCAGACAAACAGACATAGTAAGTATATAGATAAGTATATTTTTCTATAATATACTGCAGTTTAGCACACATGGACATGTAGACAGGTTTGTCAAGGCCTTGCAATGTATAGAAGATAAGCGCTCAAATGGTACTCGATGGTAATACGTTTGATAGTTTTAGATTTCTTGGCGATGTTAGTAGAAAATAGGTTTGTGATAGGAGAAAACAAAAAATATTAAATCTCATTATGAGAAATCAACTCAAAATCATTTTTTTTTTCATAAATCCTTGATATGGCACTCGTTACGTCGAAGAGATAACGTTTAGGAAAACGAAATGTAGGTCGTGCATTTTGGAGTGATGACTTGAAGAAGGTGGGGATAGTAGATGGATGTGGTCTGCCTTAGACTGGGATAGTTAGCGCAAACTGGGGAAGTCCTACGTTCAGCACTGGACGGCAATAGGCTGACACGAATATATATGGCAATATGATGATATGGAACAATATATTAATTGTAAACTAACTACTTATAAGTACTCTTCAAACTAGTTCTTCAAGGAAAATACTTATGGCATGTTTTGTTATTGTGATAAAAACTGTTATTGATTCAGGATTTCCCATATTACTCATAATTACCCAACACAAGGATTTGCCTATAAGTAGGAATACTTTAGGTTTATACTCACATAAACAAGGCAAATAAATTCATAATGAACTAAACACACACCAATTTGAGGTGTGAATTACTATTTACCTGTCTAGTATTAACAGCTGTCTGTCATTGATTTAAAATATACTACGAAACTTCATTAACCAAAATCAAATAAAACAAATCCTAATATTGATTTTCACATTACAAAACTCGCGTGATATTTAATTCTCAAATATTATATAAAAGACGTTGAAAAAATAAAGGTACATTCCCACTAGAACGCTCTGTCGCGTTAGATCGGTTTCTCTTCCGCGCTAAACGTGACCTCCTTGAATAATTCATTGCTTACCTACAAACACGGGTTCAAGGTCAAACCATTATCTTGTAGATGCAAAATGAACTTGATTTGATAAAATGTTTGGACTTTTTTTCGTATTAGATATATCAATTTGACTAACTTCTGTCTTGTAATTTCTTAACTACAATTTTATGAAGCATGTTTCAGTATAAGAAAAAAAAACCGGCCAAGTGCGAGTCGGACCCGCTCACGATGGGTTCCGTACCAGAGAAAATATTTATTTTATTCTAGTTTTCAGTATTTGTTGTTATAGCGGCAACAGAAATACATCATCTGTGAAAATTTCAGCTCTCTAACTATCACGGTTAGTGAGATACAGCCTGGTGACAGACGGACGGACGGACGGACGGACAGAGGAGCGAAAACAATAGGGTCCCGTTTTACCCTTTGGGTACGGAACCCTAAAAAAATGTACGGGGAAAACATACATAAAAATAAACAAGACTTTTATTGGGATAAGGAAAATCATTATGACCGACAAAAAAATATAGCAATGTAATTGACACCATGCTTTCCATAAGAGTAAGCAATGTAAGGCTAATAGCCTATTAATTCATGGTATCTTAGTAATTTTTCCTCTACAAATAAACATAGTGTATCAAGTTTTGCCATAAAATTCCCAACAAGGCGAGAAAATGTCACTAAAGACTTGATACGCGCATTCAGACAGCCTTATAAATTGTAGAAATTACTCATATTACTTTTATCCTTAACTTATGTCACGGCTATAAGTGGCAAGTACTTACCATTAATGTATATAGGTATCTTCATAACTAAACATGTGAAGTGGCAATTATCATATAAATAATATTTGCAATATCACCAAAGCATTGTATAAGATATCAAAACCACTTAATGATACTTAAATTGCTACTACATGTATAAACTTGAGGAATGACTAGTTAGCTAGATGTTACTTTTAAACGTCTCTGAAACTGCAAGTAGTAGGTATAATATTTTCTTTTAGCTTAGGAAGAAAGAAAACGAAAGTCTATGAATTTATTTCGGACTTTTACATCTCGCTAGGTACAACTGGAGGACTAACACAGCCGATGCGTCACTTAGCAAAAGTTCAAACACAAGAAAACCGTTTGATACTATATAGGTACATATATCCAAAATCACCTATTTTATTATATTCTATAGTTTAGCATTTAATCAGACACTAATGACGAAAAAAAACAGGTTTCCATTGTTTATTTTTATTTTAACGTCTGTCATATGTTTCCGCATTCGCAAGCCACGTGCTTTAGTAGTGCAAGCACACCTTTATGACCTTGGATTGCGTATCAAGTTTAGTATAGGTTTCTGGAGATTGTTTGCAAGATATATTTAAATTAAATAAATGTTATCAATATGCGTTGTATGCAATACAGAGCAGACTAACTGGTTTTGTTGCCGTATTGTTTTAATGAGTTTTAAGGTCAAAGTTTGAACTTATTTGAAGAAACCAACCATAAAAGACAGAAAATACACAGTTGGTAAAACGGTTAACCAATACAGTAACGAAAGGAATTCTTAATATTTTAATAAAATTTCCAAACAAAAAATATGTATTAATTAATGTTAAGATATATAGTTATTAATCTATACACGTGTAAAATATAATTGAAACAAATGAATTATGGACGGTATGTACGCAGTATTACAAATTCAACATATTTTTTACTAGGTTTCAACGTTTAGTATAAATACTGAGATTTAATGAGCTATAACTCCATAAGATGTTTGAAATCATAAATTGCTTACATCACTACAAACTTTACCGTATCGAGAGCCCAGTAAACAATAACAGCACATGTTTTCACCGCCATTTTAAGCTGGCTGTTTGTTCCAATTTCAATACATTATGAGGTAAATTTGAATGCGTCAGGTGTACAATATGACCGGATGGTGATTACTCAGTCACGGCTAATGTTATCCGGGTGAACCGGATTCATCCGGACTTTTACGAGCGACCGTCGGATATTTTGAGCCTTGATTTCGGCAAGGCTTTGTTTTTATTTGGCATGCTCTTTGGTTCACGTAATATGTTGTTTTCAAGTAAAATGGATCGTCAAAATTAAGTTTTGTCGGTCGTGTTTTGATAGGTGATTCGGAAATGACTTCTACAGGTGGTTAGGGAACTATTGGACGTGAAACGCAGTAAATAGACTTAAGTGTTTTCTATAAACTGAGTGGATTTGTAGTTTAAGTTAGGATTACTAACCTGCATTATAACTAACACCTCACAGAAACCTATTTATATTGTTCCATTTTCCATACCACACAATTATGAAAGTTACTTAACTATATATATGGAACAACCATCCATCAATCACTGCAAAATATAAGCCTTCTAAACCTTTTCAAAATATTTTTTTCAAAGCACCAATTGTCTATTTAACTTTAATGTAACACTCTAATAATGGCAATTTAGTTTACTAATACCAGCAATACTGGAATCAAAACTACTTTTTCTTAGGCACAAAAAACTAGGCCTAACTTGTCTTAACTATAAAAAAACTTAACTAGGCAATTACGTCTGCATTTTTCGCAGTATCACCTGATATTCTGGATTCAATCCAGTTTAGCTCCATATTGGAAACTAGTTTATCATGCTTTTTCAGAAAATCTAACGATCTGTGCCTATTTATTCATTACTTTTGTTGGTTTGTATGTGGATTTATGTTTGAAACTATCCATTATCCTCAAATTATTTGATTTCATTTAAATATGTAGTTTACATCGTCTTTCACCTCATCCTCCGGGCCCTTTTTCCCAACTATGTTGGGGTCGCCTTCCAGTCTAACCGGATGTAGCTCAGTACCAGTGCTTTACAAGGAGCGACTGCCATATCTGACCCCCTCAACCCAGTTCCCCAGGCAATCTTTTATCTCTCTTCATATGTAAAAAACTATGAATATTCTAAATAATATTAATACTACATATATTAAAAATCTATCATTGTGACCAAGCAATAGCCATCAATTTACAAAGCAAAAGAAATTCCCTTAGAAATAAACTCTATTACGTAAATATCCATCAGATGTTCACTGTTCAGTATGCAACACGAACGAAACCGCGGGTCGTAGCTAGTTCTATTACTATAAAAACCAGTTGTTTAGCAGTCGAAACACATGCCTATTGACCGAAGATAATGCATGCACGTGCATTTTAGTGCAATACGGTGTTTGGTGGTGCAAAACTATTGCATAATGGTGTAATTGGTTTGGTCCAAGTTATAGGCGGACAGCGTAATGCAAGAGGTATTAAAATTATCCTAATTTTCTTGTTGTAATAATTAATGAAAATAGCTGTGAGTTTGATAAAGCTTTTTTGCTTCAAATCACTTGTTTATAGATACACGAAACGACTCAATTTGTTTGCAGTCTATAGTTTTGATGACGTAAGGTTTATCATAGAATAAACGTCGGAAAACTGCCATCGGAATTTTTAGTACGAAGATGGATGGGTCTCCTGAGACTGTTAATTTTTATAAAGGCGTATGAGGAAGTTTCAGAAATCGTACGAAGAAGATATAAACGAAGAAATAAGCTACATAGTATTATTATATTATGTTGTAATCCGTTTGTACTTTGCACTTACGTAGAAAATATATTTTTATCATCACTGTCAAATTCTCAAAAAATGCACTGACAGGTATTTAATCATTTGCTTGCAACTTGGCAAAGCGTACGAAATTGAGATGTGGAAAATTCTAAGATACAAAATTACACTCATCATTGTCATGAAAATATAGACATTAGAAATAACAAAATGTTATATTGTGCATGGAAGATTAACATTCATTCCCAATATGCGATCTACCCTTTGTTTCGCTTAGTAGAGATAGGAATTTGACATTAATATATGGGGTTAACGTCGTGGATATTGGAAATTAATGCACATTATATTTATTTTCAAAGTATCAAAAGTGCTAACTATGTTTTGACGGTTTAGCAAATGCTACAGATACTGCAATATACACTAGTTTGCAAAAAAATAGAACGCTACAATGTTGCACTAGTTTGTAATGAAATTAATGCACCATGCGGATTTGTTCCAATTTTTACACATCTGCAATTCTGTGTTTATGTTACACTGGCTGCTAAGCGAGAAATTAAATCGCTGTGTACTATAAACGAAACAATCAAACCATTTTTCTCTATACATACAATTAATGTTATAATTCTTGTAACGCAAACAAAAATATATAAATTCACCATTCAGCTCAGATTAGACAAAAGGAAATAAACACAATTGCAAAAAAAATGCCACCTCTTCTGGTAATTCTAAATAATATTTTCATAACTGCAAACATAAAGTGTCTTTGTTATACGAAAAGTTAGTAATTAACTTATAAGTACAAATATAGATATTGCAAATAACACAATATGTTTTCCATGACAAGACTGTTTGAAGTAGCAAAGCAAGGTATTCGTAATATCTAGATCAGATGACGGTAGCACTTCAGTCTAAGTGTTTATTTTGAAGACCAAATGTGTGCCAACAAAGCACTGGATTTTAGCACATTTATATCAATTAGAAACTACTTGTTTGAATTAACTCTACAAGTTCTGTGTGTTATTTTAATTAGTGAATTACTGTCGAAGCAAAAGTGTAGTAGGTTGTTATGAAGATAACAAATTCTTTAAGCTACATTTTTAGTTCATTCTTTAGTGCTTATTTTATTTCTAAGCAATGCTTCTATAGCACAATAAGAGGTCCAAACTATATTGGCCTCCAAATAGATCCGTTAAGAAGTAAATATTCATCAGTATTTTCAACCGACTTCAAAAAACAAAAAAATATTTTTTAGCACTATTATGTCGAATCACAAAATTCCTTTTAAAGCAATTTGACTCTCGACAATTTGCAATGAAAGAGCATACTTCAGTTTTTAAAGTAAGTTACAATAACAAAAAAATGTTAAGTGCACCAATTCTCGTGAAGTCAAGTTTACTTAACCTCTGTCGATACATATTTATTTTCAAACACAATATTTGTCGTTAACGACATACGCGACACGATGACTGTACTACATCGCTGGTAAATTATCCTTGTTTCAAGAAGTTGATACTATCGGGGACAGAAGTGATTTCTGTTATTTTTATCGTTCGGTTAATAGTGCCACTATTTGGTCTTTCAACAATTGCATCTTTTTTATTTATTTATTTAACTTTATGCAATCACAAAGTGAATTACAAAGGCGGACTTAATGCCATAGGCATTCTCTCCAGTCAACCTTAGGGTGATGCAGAGATAACATGGTAGGTGCATTAATTAATTAAAAAGACATGTATAACAAGGATAAATCAAGAATAACAAAATTGGATACTTATTTTTATGTGCGAGCTATGATCAAAAATCTACCATATTTAAGGTGAATTTGAGTCCAAACTTTAAGTTAACATCTGTCTGAATCGCGTCATTGTTACTGTTATAAGTCACTGTTTTAACTAGTGAAAGAATGTTTACAATCGATCTAATAGTCACTCAACAAAAAAATAATATCCACAATTAAAAAGTTTCCCTATTAACCGACTTCTATAACCAACTGTACAGAGTTACAGTAAATAATGTGTGGCCTAAAGGGTTTCAAGTAGTTCCAATTGAATGAGTAGCTGGCATGCAGACCTATCGCTGTAAGGCAAACAAAAGTAAAACCCGCTCCAATGGCCGTCAGTTAACTATCACTACTTGTGTTCAAGTATTTTATTATTAGATACTAGTAGCTCACCAACCTGTATTGAGCAATGGTCCTCATTAACGCTCAATCCCTCTCTGTGTGAGAGGAGGCCTGTGCCCAGCAGTGGGTCGATGAAATGGTTGACGATGACTAGTAGCTTGTTATATTTATCACTGACTACCTTTTGGTACAGTTTCAGCTGTGTTGTCACTTACCCTAGTCTAAGTATTTTTGTCTCTTTTGTGTTTACCACTCAAAAGGCAAGCAGAGAAAATACTAAGGTTATGCAAGAGGTGGTAAGGAAGAACCATCATGAATTAAGTGTCTGATAACTGTCAGCGACATCAAAATGGAATGACGGAATAAATATGATAAAATAACAATGAATACCCAAGCTGGAAGAAGCAACGGAAAGTTTTGTCTAGAAGTAGGTTTGATGCTTATCAAACAGTTTTCCTTTTCAGTAATTATAATAGTATTTAATTAACTTCGATAGCTTGGTTTATTAGAAAGTGCAGTTTATTTTAGTTATTATCACTTCTAGGAAGATATTCCAATATCCAGCTTATATATTATGAGGCAAAACAAACCAAAAACGTCGTGGAAGGGAAGGTCGAAGGAAAGAGAGGAAGGGGTCGTCCAAGATATAGCTACATCAAGCAAATTAAAGAAAAGGTGAAGGTTGTGACGTTTAAGGAAGTTCAGGAGTTGGCGCTAGATAGGTGTAAATGGAAGGAGCTGCACCGACAAGAGCTGGGCTCTTAAATTAATGATGATGATATTATGAGGTCTTTTCCACTCCATAGGTACAACGCGAGTTACTAGATATAGCTTACTATTTACGTCACAACCTACTCCATTAATACTGGTTTTTATGCAAAATATATTAATAGGCACACTATGTGTTTCTTTTTCTGTAATTCTGACGTAAGTCCACTTGCATACAAATGAGCGTACAGCTTTTATTTCTTCATCTTTGTAGATCAAAAGCTGGTGGTTTTTTATTGTGATGGAAAGAAATTATACTTGATTGGCTTCGTGATCTGGGGGTGAAGGTCACTAATCAAGTATCGATATCAAGGTTTCGTAAGTATCATCAATATGTAGGTCTAAGACCAACTACCACCTGGGGTCTTTAATTCAAGAGTGAATAGGGTACTTGTATGCAAGCGTGCTCCATCTTCGACCACACCTTCGCTTACTATCAGGTGAGGTAGTGGTCAAAAGCAAGCCTTATCATCTCCCGAGCCTTTTCCCAACTATGTTGGCGTCGGCTTCCAGTCTAACGGGATGCAGCTGAGTGCCAGTGTTTTACAAGGAGCGATTGCCTATCTGACGTCCTCAACCCAGTTACCGGGGCCATCCAATACCCCTTGGTAAGACTGTTTGTCAGACTAATTGGTGAAACGCAAGCCTAAAAAGATCTGGCTAAGCTTTTCTTAGCGAAAAATGGCCGCTTTGAATTATTGTGTCCATGGAAATATTACGGGTAAGAGCTGCCAGACGAAACACTTTATAATACGACTGATGAAGATTACATAATTTCATAGTAAAACATGCTTGATATGACAATATAGTATTTACTATTTGGAGATGTCTTATGATTCAATGAGTTTGTAAACCGGTTGTGGCAAGAGAGTAACGATGAATAGTAAGAACCCGTTTTGTTTGTAAATATTTGTTTTGTCATACGTCATCCAGTGTTGGATCATCGATTGTAAATTGTGAAGGCCTACAACTGAATGATAGACAATTTGATTCAAATGTAGATATTGATTTAAGCCTCTTTTAATAATGACTATTGTATTTTTGTATTGAACCAATTCTTAACGGAAGAGTATTTACATAACTTGATGTCGTAAACTTCCTGCCTAAACTGCCTTAAGAAATATGATATTATCAATATCTTAGATTGAAGAGGTGATATGACAGTTCTATTAAGTTATTTAATGTTGACACAATATTTAACTTGCAAAAAAGAAAACGAAAAAGTGCTACTACTATTAGCTCCTCCTTATTGAATTGAGTTCAAGTGCCTCTTTGAATGTCAAGCTACCGACAAAACAAGTATTGCTACCAAATATAAAGTCAACTGGAAGTGACTAGCCAATTGTATGTCAACAATATTTGGCGGTCAATTTTATTGCAAGCTAGTGTAACATCAAACATAGGTACCAATTTACACTGCACTACAATTTCTCACAAAAAACAGTTTGAAAGATAATAACAGCAATAAACCTAATTACATCCTCCACTTCACACATATTTCTGCATCTAAGTGTAAAATTTTCCACATATTTTTTTAAACGTGCAAAATCGCGGGAACAATTACACTTCGGGCATTAAAATTGGCCGCTTCCAGTGAACAGTGTGGATGGTTTCCAGCGAAAGTGGTTGCTTCGAGGTCAGTAGAAATGTGAGGGGGGAAGGGGAGGGGGCATGCGTGCGCGCAGGTTTGCGTAACACCGAGTAATCGGTGACAGCTGACATTGGGCGTATGTGGGTTACGATTGGTTTTTTTATGCGGAGAATCTTTTGATGTTTTTTTTTTGTGTGACTGTATGTGCTTAATTGTGCGTATTGTGAGTTTCTTGTTTATGATTTGGAAATATTCGGAAGGTACTATGAATAAAAATGAAGTAATTAAATATAATTTATCAAATGATAGCCTCAAAAATATATTTATTAGATAGCCAACAAATGAAAAGTCCACTCGATGACTTTCAAAAATCTTATCATTAATTTTACAAAGCAAATTATATACAGGTATTATATTCGACAAGATAATATATGACTGCATAATAAATAGGTTAACTTTTGACAAGATTAATAATATAAT
The DNA here is from genome assembly GCF_022581195.2 of Helicoverpa zea. NCBI lineage: Eukaryota > Metazoa > Arthropoda > Insecta > Lepidoptera > Noctuidae > Helicoverpa > Helicoverpa zea. The sequence goes on from NC_061454.1 coordinate 2,451,631, forward strand.
GCCAAGGTCAAGTTTCATGATCATCAAAATGTCAAAACTAGACTGAATATATCAAAACCTAATTAAGGCAGATTTATTTATACATTTAGAAATAAAAATATTAATAATTCTGTTACTTACCAGTATTATGAATTTAAAATGACATAAAAATCTAACTTTATCTATAGAAAATGCATTTATCATTATCAGCCTTTTTTTGTCTCACTGCAGGGCACAGGCCTCTTCTCATACAGAGAAGGAATGAGCGTTAATCACCACGCTTGCTCAAGGCGGATTGGCGATTTCAAACTTTTAATTCCAGGTTTCCTCGAGATATTTTCCTTCACCTTTACACAGTAATTGGTGTCCAAGATATACTTGGAAAGTATACATATAAGTAGATATGATTTAGAAAATTTACTCTGTTACGAACCCGAACCCTATAAATTTTTGATGAATCACACTCCATTCGATAATACATTTCAGGTCAAAAATAATTACAATGAAAGTCCGTCCACATGACAAGTGTCAGGATTTGAATAAAATTATTTTAACGCAATCTGACCATGCATACGAAAACTGACATTATTCTGCGAAATAATAACATGTTATTTTAATGGATTGGTAAATTTGTGCAAAAGAGAACATGCTTTTAATTCTGTGTTTTACTTGGATTTTAAATAATGATAATAACTTTAGTAAGGTACTGTAAAAGTTTCATAATCACTTAGAGTAAGAAGAATATGCTTAACTGATGTTTTATAGTGTTACTACGCGCACACGCATAAAAAGATCCTATACCGACGATAAGTGGGCTACCCAAACAATGAAAGAATTTTAGAAATCAGTAGTTTCTAAGTTGTTTTGCATTGCCTAAGCAAATAAACACTTCAGTTTAAAAACAATATTTGTTAGCGTCAGGAGCGCCGTCACAATTCTCCGATCCTCTCGAAATACATATAGAGAGTTGCTACCTAATTGCTACCAGCTACCATTAGTTGCTACCAATTGCTACCCTCGTGGTTTTGAAGATATTCAGCATCCAAAGGTGACAGCCATTCTGATATCAGGATGGCTGTCACTTTTCCCAGTGTGAAGAAACGGCGCAAAAGTATTGAGTTTTTTTTTCACCCAGAGTTGCTACCTAATTGCTACCCTCCAGAATTAAATTTTGGGCCACAAAGATTTCCTGGATAAAAAGATATTTAAAAAATGAGTTTTTACGCCCTGCCAAATTAAATTAGCAAGCTGTCAGTTAATACAAATGAGTACTTTTGACGTAGGCGCTATCTATTATAATCCGACAGCTGATATAAATGCGGCCGAAAAGTGAACTAAAGCAAGCCGCCATCTTTGAACATCATTTTTGATTAGGTGTATTTATAAATGTTACCTGTTAAATTAAATTTCCCGAAATGCATGAAAAAAGTATTTATTATAATTACCTCAGCCTTCGATTGTTAACACGAAAACATCCAGTAAGGCCAGTCGTGTAAAAATCATACCCAAGTCTACGTAAAACATGAACTGATTTGGTCACAGTAAAACAATATTGATTTTATTAAAAAATATTTTTATTTCAGTCACTGACTTAAAATAGACTCTTTTGCAAAAAAAGCGCCCATACGAAATCTTAGTTTTAAGGACTAAAAAAAATTCAAAACACCGACGAACATTCTGCAAGCGATTAGTCCAAAACAAGGTTTACAAATTTTTTAGCAATTTTAAAATATTCAAATTTAGAATACACTCTCACGCATGCTTGGCTAACCTTTTTGATGCTAGAAACATACTACAATCATTACAACCCTTTGAAACACACATAAAGTCCTTAAAACTAAGATTTCGCATAGGTGCCCGCTTTTTTTGCAAAAGAGTGTATATCATACCCTGACATGATTTAATAAATTTTGAATTATTTCGTGTTAACAATCGAAGGCTGAGGTAATTATAATAAATACTTTTTTCATGCATTTCGGGAAATTTCAGTCAACAGGTAACATTTATAAATACTTATAATCAAAAATGATGTTCAAAGATGGCGGCTTGCTTTAGTTCACTTTTCGGCCGCATTTATATCAGCTGTCGGATTGTAATAGATAGCGCCTACGTCAAAAGTACTCATTTGTATTAACTGACTGCTTGCTAATTTAATTTGGCAGGACGTAAAAACTCATTTTTTAAATATCTTTTTATCCAGGGAATCGTTGTGGCCCAAAATTTAATTCTGGAGGGTAGCAATTAGGTAGCAACTCTGGGTGAAAAAAAAACTCAATACTTATGCGCCGTTTCTTCACACTGGGAAAAGTGACAGCCATCCTGATATCAGAATGGCTGTCACCTTTGGATGCTGAATATCTTCAAAACCACGAGGGTAGCAATTGGTAGCAACTAATGGTAGCTGGTAGCAATTAGGTAGCAACTCTCTATATGTATTTCGAGAGGATCGGAGAATTGTGACGGCGGTCCTGACGCTAACCAATATTTGGTGTATGTTTGTTATTGATGCTTTTAATATGATGTCTTATCACTTGATTTCTTGGACAACGCTTTAAGATAATTAATTATATAATAATTATGTAAAATGGGACATTATTATATGTTATACTCAGATCAAGGTGAACGATTAAGCTCGAACCGTCACGTGTTAACTTTTGTGTCATCGCATCAAAACTGGTATTCGAGACAACACAAGTAAACTGCTATGCCCTAGAATTGAGAATCCGAAGTATGTATTATGTCATCTTCGCCTATATTAGGCCTAAGCCAAAGGCCAAAGTTTAATCACCATTTATAATACAATCAAATCAAATCTGTTACAAAATTTAACCTGACGTTCTTACCAATACTTAGATATAAAATAGCTCTTGTCAATATTCTACAATCGACATGGATGTGTTTACATGAAATGAGTAAATGATTGCAAAATACAATATTCTTTTAAAAAAGAAAATAAGGAGAATATTCGACATCTATAATATTAAAAATGGTGCTTGTTTTAGCCCTAATTCTGTGTTCGTTTATTCCTAACGCACCTTTAGCTAACCAACACCCGATTACAGACGCTCGCATCTGCCGACTGCCGTACTATATAAGCAAAACCAGATGAGAAACTCATTCTAAATCATTGATTCCTATCATGCTTTTGAAGTCCAAATATACGTGCAATAAAATTTCCATTGAACAATTACTGGCCTGGATCTTTTTGAAGTGCATTGATACAAGTGGTGGATCAAATGTTTTACGATCAACCATGGACAGGAATAGAAACGTTTTGTACTGAGTATTTGGGCGAGTTTTCTGGGCTGTAGAGTTTATGGTTAATTTGATGGTGGGCGTAGAAAGGAGACTGATTTTGGGACTGTGAAATTAATAAAGTACGTTCGGCCTTGAAAGGTCAGCTATTTGACACCTCACGCTAGTGCAGTAGTGTTTTAAGTTGCATACTTTTTGATTATTCTTTAGCCACCTTGGCCAAAAGGTCTCCATAAGATCTGTACAAGAAACAAATACGTAATGAGCGAAACGAAATGATTAACTTCAAAAAAATGACTAAGAGTGTATTGAAATAAGTCATTCGGCTAGCCTTAACTTAACTATGTTGGGGTCGGCTTCCAGTCTAACTGGACGCAGCTAAGTACCAGTGTTTTACAAGGAACGACTTTATGGAGGAGTATATTTTCACCTACAAACCGTCTTTTATGTACTGGAATAATTCCATACTTAACAAATTACACCTTTAAACAAAGCTCCCACGACGCTTAAGCGTTAAGTCAATTCAAATTGACCTTCCGTCAAACAACGTGATACATTACCGAATTTTAATTGCAAACAAAAGACTGGAGGCGAAACAATAGCATCAATGGATATAAAACAAAACGGCTTCCAGTTATTGACACGTCACTTAATGGGTGGATGGCGTGTTTTCAACACAAAGGGAATTTATATACAATGTATGATGAAAGTCAAAAATTTTAAGGTAGACGAGCCACTTTAAGCAACTGTTGGGTAGCTAAAAGTTGCTTATTTTATATGAACACTACATGAAGAAATGGAGTACCTATCACTGGCTGTTTTTTGTCTGCTCTATGAAGATAATCCGAGTAAAACTTTTATTGTGAAATTATTTTTCATAATAAAGTGAACTATGGAAAATAAACGATACGTGTCAAGTTGCATGTTGTGTATTATAAAATAGGTATTTTCGAGTCACGAAGAACCAGTAGTAATCTGCGGTATGTCATAAGGACATACATTTAGTTATTTTTTTCCTGTACATTGGTTTACTTGAGAGGCCAGTAGGTATTACAGAAAGTGTATTTGTTTGGTATAATATCTTTTAAACATTCCAATTTGTGCTTGCAAATGTTACGTAGAATAGAAACATATAAGTCAGCCGACTGCTCTACCGATTTAGAATGTGTAGTCTTAGAATACACACCAAACAACCGAATCGGTCCAGCCGTTTTTGCGTGAAAGAATAACAAACATACATTCATACATTCCCACAAATTTTCATATTATGATATTAGTAGGATAGTATAGATCTCGATACTGTGTTCTAGAATATATGTAGATAGTCTACAACCGTTTGTCATCAGCTCATAAATGGTCGTTAGGCGATTCTGACAAGTTGATATACGCAGACGTTTTGACGTATTTTAATAGACGCAGATTCGTGCGTCGGCCCTAGATCATTATTGCACTACCGCATTGCTAGTATTTAAATATTGTAATGAATATTATGAATGTCGCTTTTTTAACCTCAACGTTTTTGAAGACCTCGTTGGCGCAATGGTCACCATACCGGACTGCCGAAGAGATGGCACCGGGTTCGATTAACAGTCCGATCAATATATTATTTAAAACTGAGGATTCGAAACTTGGTAAGTACTAGACAGAAAGAAAACGTATTTATTTTATTGACTAGTTTCTCATGCGATTTTTATATACAATGGCTCTTAAACGAGCGGCGCTTGTATAGGATTATTCTTATAGATTGCAATACCCAATACTTAAATTGAGATTTTGTGACCAATATGTTCATATTTTTTTGTCTCAAGAAGAGATGTCTTTTTAACAATAAATCAGGTTAATTAACTAAGTATGGGTATATTTACATAACAGTTGTAACATACATTACAGAAGATTTAATACACCAATAGGAAACTCATTAAATGTACAAATTACTACAAATGTAGGTCTTGCACGTGTCCGCGTTTCTAAATTAGTGCTCGCCTGAATTCAATAAATAATTTCATAACATACAAACACGTTTTGTGGCCAGTAAATATAATTTCCTTTGGATTACAATAAATAATACGAGGGAATACAAGAAGTTGATGATTATGTAGGTATATATATATATATATAAGTTTCAGTAGGTATATTAAATAATTATGTTTATATCACGCGATTGAAATGCGACTGAAATTGCTTGAGAATAGGGCTGCCAAGTTTAATTATTTGGGCGTTTCTTTCTTTAGTTTCATTTCTACCACGATTTTGATTATATTGAAAATAAATCGTTGCTCAATTGTTTTTCAGCAGTTTGATTTGTAAGCTTATAATTTAGACATTTTTTACCAATTTCAAATAATGAGGTTTTCAGTTTGACCTGTATGTTCGTCTACACACCTATGTTTGTGCGCAATTTTCTTATGTTTGGCTGAACCGATTTTGTCACGGTTTTCAGCTTAGTATTTGCCAAATTTATGAAAATTTTAGTATATTTTTGAAGTAGGTGTTTTTAAATATTTTTTATACGAAGGTAAAGGGTAACAGACAGACGTTACCAAGTACATATTTTACCTTTACCTAATACATACGTAGTTAACATAAAAACATAATACAATCGTATTGATTGGCTTCCCGCCAGTACCAACTAACTACCGTCTAATAATATAGGAACATTGCCACGCTAATCTGGGATTGTAAGAAATATACCGGGTTTTGGCCGCTTCATCATATTAACTGGATGAATGCGAAATGCGAAGCACAATGCTGTATATTGCTGTAGTATGTGTATAATGGAAATGAGGTGTGTTGCAACCTTTTTGGTTGTAGAATCGAATCTAAAGGGAAACTTGACAGGGAAGGGAATTGGTGTAAGAAAATTAAATACTTAATACATTTAAAAGAAGAAAGATTTGTTTGTTTGTTCGTACCATAAAGGCTCCGAAACCGCTAGACTATTCCAGAGTAGCATAGGCAATATTATGTCCCTGTACGGGCATTAGTTTATACGGGACACGGGTGAAAGTGCATGGAAACAGCTCATAGATTATAAATAGGTATCAAAATTGTAACATGGTCATTGTTCGCCGCCTCATTTCATTCCAAAATAACTATCCAAATATACTCATTTCGAAAACACAGGGTGTGTCCGTTTGAACCCGTCGGACCTGACCCTGACCGACAGAGTCGCGCAGTGTGTCGGTCACGCTTCAGAAACGTCGGACACCGTGTGATCTTGTCTCATCCTTAAATGCAAGTCGGCAAGTAATAAGTGCATGACAAGTATAATAGGAGTAAGCAGACTGAATATTTTTGTGAGAATCGATAGTTATTCAGGATATGACTTGCAGTAATGTTAAATCTAAAAAAAACAATTAAAAGATGACTATGAAGAGTACAAAAAAATATTAAAATATTACACTATTATACTAATATTACTTGTTTCTTAATAAAAATGTTAAATAGATTAGAAAATTTGAATATTTGACCTGAAATTAAATCAAATGACCGAAAGAAAATAAAAATTAAGCTTATTAAAACTACATTTACTACGTTTTTTTCTCAACGAGAATTATTTTTCAAAACAATAAAGTTCTAACAAAAGTAAAGCTAATTCTAATGTAATAAGATATTCAAGAAATAAAATGAGCAGCAAAAATAAATAGTAAGTTAAGTTCTAAATAGAACTAAAACAACAGATTTAAATATTAAAAACTAGTCAAGCCCAAATGTAAACGAGGTTTTCATTTTTAAAACATCTGTTCCAAGCACGTCGGAAAAATAAAATACATTTGAAACATGCTGTAGTTAAAAAGCGAGGATTATTATAACTAGTGGGATCTTTAGAAAAATACTTGCACGAAATCTAAAAAGGCCATTATCTAATTAGTTCTAAAAATTAGATTTCCAACGAAATAATTGTGGAATCTAAAGAAATAATAAAACTCTATCACTCTAAGGTTTGCGGTAAGAGAACTCATATCTGAGTTAAGCTAGTCTTTATACATCAACAATAATCAAAAATCATCTGAAATATGTATGAAAATATAAAAATATAAAATATAAGTGCAATATAGTATAATTAAATAAAAAGTAAGAAGATACCAAAACAAATTAAAAGATATTTCATCTAACTTTATAAAATAAAACACATAATGTAGGTAACTGAAATAAATCTGACTACACTATTTACGCAAACTCTTCCAAAAAAGCTGATTGATCTCAAGAAGATTGGATAGTATAAATAATTCATTCAGAAGACCCCAAAACTTCTCAGCCAGTGACCCCTACCTGAACTCAAAATAATAAGCCCTTTGGACCACAACTTAGCTATAGATCACCAAAAGAGCCCATTGCCCGAAGCAAATGATAAATTGCACATCGTTAATGGGGATCAAAACAACCTGTATTTGACTTTGCTAATAAATAAGATTTATATCGAACATTTATCACGATATAAGACGTAAGATTAAGGGCCTATCTTTATTTTTATTCTGTAATTTTATGATTGAGAATTATACACTTGAGATACTAAAAAACCTAATTTTCAGTTGCATGTATGTTTTTCACTCTAGAATCTTCTACGACCTACAGTATGTCAAATGCTGGTTAATACTACACGAAATTCGCAATCGTCATAGGATAAAAAATGTCTCCCTTAAAACTATTACTTGGCAAAAACTTGACATAGACGAGAACAAAAGACAAAAACAAACTCTATCAATAAGAAAACACCGCTAAGATCACAACAAGCATTTTCTAAAAATACCCATCTTCACCGACATTCACCACGCCAATCACAATAAAAACTAAAACCGACAGCCGATTTATTCCGCAACCCGTAAAAAGGTCGGCGATCATAAAAGTTCTAACAAAAAAAATCTTGACCCACATATCGTCCATTAGTGAAGTTCGGACGTAAAAAAGGCTTGTTCCCACCTGCTCCACAAATTCCTCTCCCTACTGCGATATTTTGCTGATTTTTTGGGTATTTAAAGTTATATCACTACATAGCATAAATCAAAGTCGCTTTCTCTGTCCCTATTTCCCTATGTGCGCTTAAATCTTTAAAACTACGCAACGGATTTTGATGCGATTTTTTATAGATAGAGCAATTGAAAAGGAAGGTTTGTATGTTAATAACATCCAGCACCCGTGCGAAACCGGGTGCAGGTCGCTAGTATATTTTAATTAATTAATTTAGTTCTACAAAATTTTTAATCTAAGTGTAAAAGATATATGAAAACTTTGCTAACAGTTTTGGAGTAAATGGGAACAAGCCGTAAAAAAAGCAAAAATATCACAAAATGTAGCAAAGGTACATAATGTAGGGTAGGTGAACAATAAAGCGCACCCTGTGTCATCGCAGACTGCGCCGGTGACCCAAATAGTGGCATAATGTCGCGAAATGGCCACTACACACAGTTGCGAGTACTGGAAGTGGCTCGCATTTGTGTAAATTGTTTTTTTATAAATGGACTAAGTGAAAAAGTGTTGATAAGTTGTTTTTAAATGGTTTGTTATAAATGAGGTAAGTGAAATGTGTTGACGTTGTTTTCTATTTTGTAAAAAAAAAACAGATTAAGTGACTTTTCTAGTATGACATAAATTGAGTAAACATTATAAAGAGTTTACATTATGAACTGGCTCAGTATGCGCAAAAATCGCCAATTGATTTAAATATGTGATACAAATCAGTCCATCCAAAGTTAATATTTTCATATTCAATTGACGCAGATAAAAAATAATTTATAGGTTTCAAGTACAAAGTAATAAACAGTAAAATCTTAAAATACCAAGCAAATAATCCAGCCTTATTACATTCAAATGACCAAGAAAAAACTTGTCACGGTTTTTAAAAAAACACAATAAATACTGTCAGATTAAACTAATTCGATTTTCGCAATATTTACGATTCTTATCGTGTTAGCCAATAACGTTGTATAAAAATTTATTTTATTACCGTATCATAAGACGTTATACTAAAAACAAGTGCGAAATGTATTATCGATAAGAAATGAATAAAATTCCGTACCACTTATTTGCACATGGGTGGTTTTTGTATTTTAATAAATGATACAAATATGTAAATATATATGCAAGGACGCGCATGATAGCATTTAACTGCATTTATGTAGATCTTATTACCGTATATTGAGGCTTGAAATAAAATAAAAAACGTTTTAAATGAATATTATAGTATTAGAAGGTGTTTGAATAACCTCAAACAACGATAACACAAGATTCCTAACACACCTCTAAATATATATTTGAACGTAAAATACAAATATAATGGTATTTCGATGTTCGTTTATTGCAAAAAAGCATGTAAATGCAAATATCGTAGTTCCATTACCGTTTTAGAGGGAAATGCTGTCGGATTTTATTTAAACAATCGCAGCAATATGAAGTGTAGTTTCGTAGCCTTTAGGATACAAATAAACAAACAAAAAATATTTTCTCAAAAATATGAGCATAGATATTCATAACAACATCGAATAGCATCTACAAATGTAATCCTTTACAGTGTCTTGCATGAATACTATGAATAGGGATTATGCATTCAAAGAAATATGAAAGGTCAAAATGTAATATTTTGAAGAAAAACCTGTGACCTTTGACCCTACAGTAATGATGTCGTTTCAAAGATAAGCGAAGGTCGAAATGGCGTTTTTGTGGTTTCATGCGTGAATGGTGATTACGAGTATTACTGCCATGTCACAATTTTTTTTTTCTGTACAAAATTTACAGTTGCGTAGACAAGCAATTATCTGCATTGAAATGAAAAATAGTAGGTAGAGGTTACCTAATTATAAACGATTTACGGTTTCAATAAGACTGGAAACGAATAAAGGGAATATTTCGGATGTGTCGTACCTATTCACATTAAATTAAATACATTAATATACTGGTTAATATAGGTATGTTGCAAAAAGTAAATAGTATAAAAATGTGTGAGAATTAGAAGACCAAAAAAAAAGTGCGTCCTTTATCTCATATTCAAAGATATAATTAAATGAGGTGTCATTTCCAGGCGTTATATTTCTTTTAAATGGTGCCGACGAAATATCACGCAAGGTACAAAACAAGGGGGACTAAGTGGAACAAAGTCTTTAGCAGTTTTTTTTGTTCGGGAGATATTTTTATTTGTATCATCAAAATAATGAAGTTATAAATATCGACTTTCTATGGGAGTATTTGTTTCCTGGGTTATTTCTGTGTAGGTACAGTTCTCAACCGTCGTCTGTCCACCAACAAGGTGGAAAGACGACCTTATAAAGGTTGCCGGAAGACGCTGGATGCAGGTCACCTCCAACAGGTATCTGTGGAGATCTAAGGGGGAGGCCTATGTTCAGCAGTGGACATCCTATAGCTGAGATGATGATAATGATGAACTTTAAATTAGTCAAATATATTATAACCTATCTTCTTTAAAATATTAAATATCTGATGTAAAATGTGATTATAACCAGCCAGGTGTTATAGAGATAAAAACAAGCATGAAGTTGTTTTATTTTTCTTTCATGAAGAATTATGTACAATACTTTTCAACACACGTAAAGACAAACAAGCGAATTACAAAGATTGAGGTTTTCTCATTACGATAACATAGTCGTATGTATTAAAAGCGACATGTATTAATGTTAATGTGTACAATTCCTTTGCTGACCCTACAAATTCCGATGTAAAAGTGATAATGTAGAAAAGTGGCGTGTCTACAACGGTTTTTAATACCTATTTATTTAAAAGGACCTAAGTATCTTTTTAAAATCGTGTCTTAATCTTTAAAGAAAGATGTGAAGAAAAGTTTTTCTTAGCACGAATTTTTGAGGCTTAAATCAAAGTCAAATACTTTATTTTATTTAGGTTTAAATAATAATGAGAAATTTATCAACGTCAGTTAATTTTAAACATGAACAGTTACTGTAAATTGGCTAAACTCAATCAGTCTAAAATCAATCACACGGTTGTTCTAGATTTTCGGCTTCAGCAAAAGATATTTCCATTAATTGCCGATCTAAAATTATTCAATGAAAACTAGACCGAAACACTTAAAAATCGTCTATGAGCCAAAATAAATAGAATAACTGAATATCAAAGAAAAAGTAAACAAATTGGAAACTCATTAGCGTCCGTGACGTATTCCGACGCGTTGCTGACGTCCTATGCGCTTGCGCATATTATAAACCAGATGCTGAATGTTTGATGTTATAGTACTAATGTATTTGTTTTAGTATATTCAAAGTAATTACACGTGAAATGTTAAATAAATATCGATAGGAAGTTGAGATATTTTGCTTCACTGCTGGGTAGGTAAAGTTTTTGAATGAGTTGCTTCAACAATGTAGTGTCAATGTTCACACTGCAATGACTGCAATGACCAGTCACAAGGACATACTATGACCTTTTTTGGTAAAGTCCTTCAATAAGGTCAGGTTTGTAGTGCCCCAAATGACATTCAAATGTAAGAATATTGACGATAGGTACATCTACGAGTAGTAGGTCTCATCACGGTATCTAATATCTAATTAAATGCGAATAAATTGTTAATAAAATATATTTTAGCAAGAGGTTTTCATTATAATCACACAAAATAGCAACTGGACAACGTATTTAAATATTTGAAATAAATAATTACTATTTAACCCCTCTTCAAAAAAGTTTACACCACGCACCCTTACTACAACCACTTCATTACAAACAAAAGATAAACAAATGAATCATCTTTATTGCCTGTTTCACTTTACGTTTGTCAACAAGTCTGACAAACGAATATGTTTGACAGGTCACTCGTTAAACAAGTGCGCTGTGTTTGTCAAACAAGGACTCTGTTTGACAAATTTCGTTTTCTTTTTTTGAGATTTTTTGTTGAAATACGTAATTTATTGATGGAGCTGTGGTTTTGCAACCATTTACAGTATGGGACAGTTTCTGTGGAAAACTTGCATTTTGTCAGATTAATTTTCAACTATTCCACAAAGACATGAAATAAATACAAAATGCAAAGCAATAAAATATGACGATAAAATAAATTACTTAAACAAAAATGCACTCAAACTGCCAACAAAAGTTGTTACATCTTACATTAGTCTGACACTTCTAAAGTAAAACAAGATAATTTAAAGACAATTTAAAGACGTCAATTAACGATATATTCGAAAGAGGCGACATAATTGCTCCTCAACTAATTGCTTAAATAATGATAAAACAATTAGGAAATAATGTCGAATGCATTAAAATACCTGTCGATCGCGTGAGAAGGTATATAGGACGAGCAATTAAAAACAAGTTGAAATTAAATTACAAATCTCACGTAACAATTTGTATCGAAAAAATAAGACGTTAAAATTTTTTAATTAAATTATAAGATTCGACACATTTATAAGTTTTTCTATAAAACTAGGCATATTTTATAAATATGAGAGTACGTGTTGAGTGAAACTTATAAATCTTTCGACTTTTTAAAATTGGAGTAGTTTATTATTTGTTGTGAAATTTTAGACTTGAAGTATTAATAATATACGTTGAGTTTTTCTGAGATACATCTTTGCGGAAGAACTGTGTGAAGGTAAAATCTACTTTTAGATCATATTTTTTAAAAAACAAAGCCAAATTATTTACTTTACGGCCTTATTCGTGATAACATAGCCCTGATTATACAAGAAAAAATATCAGCTTATTCAAGTAAAAGATGAGCTCAAATTCAAATAGAATAGGCATGATGACAGTAATCAAAAATCATTAAAATAATATATTTATTAAATTAAACTTGAAGCTTGGAATATAAAAAGCGCATTGTTTTCTTTATTAATAATGTGATTAATATGTATTTTTATAAAATAAAATTACGAAATAAGGCAATCCGCCATGATATCTTGAACACCAATCAGAGCTCGTGACGTCATTTCTCAAAACAACTCGCGCGAAAGCGCGCAAAAGTCACATTTCGTTATTGTGAACTTCCACTGCGATCTTTGTTTTTAATTAATTAATTGTTTATAACACGAGTTATGGAGCCCGGATTTATCAAGGCAAACAGCGCTTACTTGCCTAGAATTGATATCATAATGCTGGGAAAGTTTTTGGCATCAAATAAAGATTTTTGTTCAGCTGAATTTAGAAATGTTAAAACTTCCATGTAAGTATACTAGTTTAATTAAAAAACAATGAGAGATGAAACCTAACCTCGAAATAGTTATTTACATTATAAACTATGCTAGAATCTAGAGAACTATGTAATAACTTACATCAAAGTAATCTTCACAAAAATAAAGTAGTACCCTGGGCAATATTGCTTTTGAATCTCGCCTTGCAAGTTTAAGCCACTTGTTTCGTATTTTTTTATTGTGAGGAACGTACACAAATACTTATCAGGAGTTGTTTTGGATGTGTTCTTACACTGGGGGACCCCACAGCACCTATGCCCTTTCGAATTCATATTTAATAACACAAAAAACTTAATTATTGCACGAGCGTTGTTTACTTGCGTCTTGTAATTTCAGTCGTGACGTCACAAGTGACGACATGACACTGACAAGCGTTTTCGCGCCGGATTCAAAGTGGACAGAGAAGAATGCAATTAATTTGATAAAAAAACTTCGCATTTTCTTAAAATTAATAATTTTTCATATAAAATAGACGTATACCTACATCATACAAAGGAATTTAAAAATTTGTCATCATGCCTATTCTAGTCCACCTAACAGCATTAAAATCGTTGTGAAAACCAGTAGCAAGCAGAATTACCGTGACCAACGTGCCATACATTATGACATGCTATGTTTTAAATCACCCAAGATCCACTGTTTGTGCACAAAGCTACAACGTTGGGATATAAATTCAAACGCTATGTAAACAGGTAGGATAGTGTATGATATATTATATATGTTTCTATGTATGTAGGGTAACATTGAAATTGTGTAAATTCTGGAGTTTGTCAGACATAATACAATCTTTATTTAAAATAAAAACTAACAACATAATAACAAAATATTGATCAAATAATGAAAACCACACATGTCTCAATCTCAAAATATATATTTAGGTACTTGGTATTTTATTGAAATTTTAATAAATTAATGTTAAGGATAGCTTAACGGTTTTTTTCAGGTGTTGCAAATATTTATTATTACTATAACTCTTTTTAATATTCTATGACGATTAACAGCAAAAAATATAATCCTAAATCATTCTTAAAATCTTAAATTAATATGATTGCCAATAATTCCCGTCTCAATACTAATAAAGTCCCAAGTAATTTTAAAAAGGTGTACATTGGAAAAAAAAAACAAAAATTCTACTCTAATAAATACAACGAACAAATCTCATAAAACTAGCTATAATAGATATCTAACCTATGTATAAAATAAAAACTAGACACAAAAAAATATTCGATGAGAAACGATTAATTTTATTTATCGCCTATTTTACATCTTGACAACTGTTTTCGATTTGTCTGTGTGTCTAGTATTTTAGAAAAAAGAAAAGTAGCATGAATATTTTTTTAATGTTTGAAAATCTGGCAGGTCGTTTGTAGCCCTGCGTAATTTAATTGTAACAAAAAAAAAACATAAAAAAAGTCTAAGGTTTGTAACTAGGCTAAAATTATAACATCACTAGCTTCCGCCCGCGGCATCGCCCGCGTAGAGTTCGGTTATATCGCGTTTCCAAGAGAATTCTTCAAAAGTCCGGGATAAAACTATCCTGTTCTTTCTCAAGGTCAACTCTGTCTCTGTACCAAATTTTATTAAAATCTGTTCAGTGGTTTAGACGTGAAAGCGTAACAGAAAGACAGACATACAGACAGAGTTACTTTCGCATTTATAATATTACAGTAGGGATTTTCTGCCTAGCCTGTTAACTTCATCTAACCAAGAACTGTTGATGATAGTGAAAAAAATACAGTAATATTTCTAATAATATTTCAATATGGCGACTACATACAGCAAATCGTGTACCTATCTTCATAATCTAGATAAATCTATCCGGCTGTTAGTTCTAGCCTTAATCTTAGCGGGAAATCATCCATCTTTCATCGGAGATAAGTAAGTTTATTTATTTATTTATTTAAAATACTTTATGCACATTGTAAAACGTTCTTAAAGTTCTTAAAGGTGTACTAATATTGTAAATGCTAGCAATCTAATATTATAAATGCTAGAGTAAGTCTGTGAGTACGTTTTCTGATTGAAATGGT
Source organism: Helicoverpa zea (assembly GCF_022581195.2). Classification (NCBI taxonomy): domain Eukaryota; kingdom Metazoa; phylum Arthropoda; class Insecta; order Lepidoptera; family Noctuidae; genus Helicoverpa; species Helicoverpa zea. Next base: position 2,467,043 of record NC_061454.1, read on the forward strand.
GGCAGTTGGACATAAGATATTTGGGCGAAATCATGTTATATTGTCTTCTATGAAAACTACTGATATTTATCTTATTCAAATCGTTGCTTCATTGCGGCCACAATTCAATTTTGACGATAGCTACGTTTAAGCAATGTCTAATACATATCTATAGTAAGCAAAAATTTGGATAGAAGTATAGTTGTACTATCTGTTCTATTTTTCTTCTTCTCTGTATTCTGTGTGTGTACATAAGCTGTTAAATAAATAAATAAATAAATAAGTAAGTTATTGAAATCTGTCATTAGGTGTTATTGTAGTGAAGACGACCAATTGCACCGTGGATTGACAATTAACCCATTTGATAGTAAGCAAGCAATACCGCGGACAGATGCCAGTTTACAATAAACTGATTAATACAAACAAGAACGAAAGAAAATATTATGATTCGCTATGGATGTAAATAAACTTGAGACGTGTCGTAAAATTAATTGAATCAGACTTACGATGCAATATCAAAATAAACAATAAATTAATATTAAGTAGACTGAGAGAGTTTTTATAGTATTTTTACAGCTCGACTGCTGTTTTTGCTGAATATTAAAATTAAAGACAATGGTGCGTAAAATAATATAAATTTTATTGAAGAGGGTTGGAATTATTCTAGATCATAAAAAGTAATTAAAATCTGCTTACAGGCTATTTTTGAGATAGTAGATGGCTGCGTATATCAAAATTGGAAAACCAGACTATAATATATTTTACTTTGAGTCATAACTCAAACTACTGCTATCGCTAGATGCCCCGAACTATATACGGGTGTCCTTTTGAGGACACAAAGTATCAGTACTTGAAGTTAAATATCAATTCAAGTGTCAGGTAAGAGCTTCGGCAGTCAAACTGCGTCTCGCGTGACGCAGTTTGACTGCCGAAGCAACTGACCACTAAGTCATACTCAATGCATCTGTTCAATAGATTAAATCCTACCCATTTTCTAACTAAATCGTCAATCCTACTAATATTATAAACGCGAAAGTTTGTATGTATGGATGTAAGGATGTTTGTTACTCTTTCACGCAAAAACTACTGAATGGATTTTAATGAAACTTTACAATAATATAGCTTATACATCAGAATAACACATAGGCTACAATTTGTAAACATATTGTTCGAAATACTAAACCTGCGCAGACGAAGTCGCGGGCACCAGCTAGTGTATCAATATTTATTAGTTACTGATTAAAACCCCCATACACCATGACCTTTCTAAGTGCTACAATATTTTTTATCAATTTAAATAAGCTTAACAAAGCGGCAATGTTTGACAAAAGAATTATATAATATAAAGGTTAGCAGTCACGGTTTTCAAAACACGGCTTGCGGGTAGTTTTTACGATGTATCTTATTAATTTTAATATTGTTTTTATAGTTAGTTTGTAATAAAAGTTCAAAGAAAACAATAGCGTCGCGTGTGGTCACGATAATGAAGCCGATATAAACATTGTCATCTTTTGTGACGCAGTCGGGTAAACCGGTCTATCGAAGAGTATGTCGATGAATTGGCTGTTACTTAAGTATTATATGCATTTAGTAAATATTTAACCAGCCGCTTAATTTATTTATTGTAAGATAATCATAATATACAGTTGTTGTTGTTGAAAAACTGCATTCTATCAAATCGTTAACTTTCATGGATGTAGTCATAATCATTTAAATTAAAAAATTGGATCTAATATCTAACCAGTTACTGAAAATTAAATTATAAATACTTTCTATTTCTAAGATATAAACATACCAGTTTATAATATAATTATGTTTATTTGCAAACCACATTTTAAACAGTTAATGACGGCTACTGTTTATCTGTTTCACAGTTATAGTTTTATTAAAACCATCACTGAACATCTTTGACAGTCGTTACGGTTAGTCAATCCAGTAAATCTGACAATCAGTCTTGCCTAGGGGTATTAGGTTGCCCAGGTAACTGGGTTGAGGGGGCCATATAGGCAGTCGCTCCTTGTAAAATACTGGTACTTAGCTGCACTCGGTTAGACTGGAAGCCGACCTATCCAGATGAGTTTATTGAAACGATAATCAATTCGATACAAACATACGAAAACCTTCCCGTCGATAGTCATGTCTAACAAAGAACGAGCACGCAATATTTAATAATACTATCACTTTACGTATTCCTAATACATAACATTATTCTTTGTGAAATAAAACATGTCTATAATCTAGACCGTGTTTAAAAACAGACAGTAAAAATAAAACTTTGAATAGCAATGAATAAATATCAGAACTGAATGAAAACATTCTATCGTGTTATGAATAAGAATTGCTCTATTTTATAGTTCGGTATAATATCTACTTTTAATGCCTTCATAGCATGATCATTTGAAAGTAAAATCACAGACTTTTTAGAACGATGCAGAATGGGTTCTTGCACATTCTTTAGCAAGTACCTATTTGAGACCCGAGAAAAAAAAGGTGTACCTATACCTTAATTTGTCTAGTAAAAGACCTACGTACTTTTATATGTCGAAAGAATGAAGTTATTAAATAACTTCTTCAATTTATGAAAAAGCTAGAAAAAGAACGTTCAAATTAATATGAGAAGCACAGAATTGGTTGTATAACAAAGAAAATGAAAGCAATTGTAATTATCATCAGTTACGTAATTAGAATGCTAAACAGCCAGCTTCTGAACGAATTCTTAGTAAATTAAGGGCTGGTTTTTCAATCGCCAGATAACTTTTATCTGAGGAATATGTTTGACGTTTTGACAGCTTTTGTATGAAAAATATGTCCAACCGCCATTGTTAATTCCTCAGATAAAAGTTAACTGATGATTGAAAAATCAGCCCTAAATAAAAGAAAAATATCTCGGAACGTATTTCTTATTATCTCAAAAGTTGACAATGCAAACGCTTGAAATTCCTTTGAAATTAACTTTTGCCAACGTTAACACAAGAAATAGGAGAATTAGAAATTACAGAGCGGTTTCATATAGGAATTTGAACCCTAATTTAATTTTCATTTATATTATAATTTAATGCAATGCTTGCATAATCCCACAAACTGCAAGGGCGCCATGACACATTACAGTTGACATTTGTATCTGTCAAATGTGTCAACTGTCATTTAGTAGCGTTGTGTCACAAAATTATCAGTTTATTTAAAATACTCGCTAGTTTACAGATAAAAGACAGACTAAGCCACAAATCAACATTATTTCTAGCACTTTTATTCGTTTTAAATAAAGATAAGCGCATGAAAGCTGTGTGCACAATCGAAACAGATAAAGCCAAACTAATTAGTCTTTGGAATCAACGCCATTATTAATGATCTGATCTAAAGACACAGACATACGATTCAACTTAGAAGTGTATTTATTACTTGGCAACACTGAGCAAACTATTATCAGGTTAGGGATGGGGTATTGTGTGTCGACATTTTGAATGTTAGTCGATGTAAACTTTTTGTGAAACCGAAATAGGTACCTAATTTATTTTAAGTAAATGAAAGTGAAAGTTTTACAAATATAAGAGTGCTAATATACGTAGCTATGTTTTCCAAAATATTATTTAATTCAACAGTTGTAGCAAAAAAAATACTGCCAGATTTTTGAGCATCATGTCATACTCAGACAGACACATGATTGAACTTTCAAGCTCAAAAAAACAGGTCATTCACGAGCCATAGCGGTCATTGAAAAATGTGCCCTTAATTAATATGGACACGGCATAAAATGCCACGGACGGAGCCACATGCAATCCTGTTATTATACTGACAAAAAATAATCAGTTGACATGCATACAAAGGCTTTAATTTGGTCTTTAAAAGCATAATGAGTGTGCAGAATTAACGTCAACATCATTTTGTAAAATACTAGCTGCTCCCCGTGGTTTCACCCGCGTCCTTTGGGAACTAGTTCTTCGATAAGTTGACTATTTAACACCGAAAGATTTTTTCATCTTGGTTCATAGTTTTCTCCCGCTCATCTCCTTAAGTCCAAAGAAACGAACATTAAAACCTACGCTTCAGCTTTATAATACTACTATAAATGTAGACTACCATTTTCTCATGCTACATTTGTATTAAAACACCATAATAGAGTTACTTTACCATAAGCACTACTAGTTAAGACTTGCTCTAAGCATTCTCCATAATAAATCTTAGAAAACCGACTCCCAAAAACACTGAAAAGCAAAAAAAAACTATTCTTAGGTGCATCGGCCTAGAAGTCGGTGTCTAATGGATGTAACTAAGTTTATAACGCCACCGACTTCTAGGCCGATGCACCTAAGAATAGTTTTTTTTTGCTTTTCAGTGTTTTTGGGAGTCGGTTTTATTTTTTTGTAAAAAGTTTTTTATTTTTAGCTTTTCGGTGACAAGCATAGTTGTCACTATCCGCATGTCATATCCGCAGTGGAAAGTTCTCATCAATACGAACAATATAAGCCCAAGCACGAGGTAGTTTACATATTCAATTGTCGAGTTCCCTCGACCTTCGCTGGTCTCCATCATCAGGTCAGCTTCAAACCTTCACTGTTGCAAAGGTCTCGTCAATACGAACAAAATAAGCCCAAACACGAGGTAGATTTTTACACATTCATTGTTCAAGTTCCCTCGACCTTCTCTGGTCTTCATCATCAGGTCAGCTCCAAGCCTTCACCATTGCATAGTGTTATCAGACATGCGCCTTAGTGTCAAGTTTTTACCCTACGTATGCCTACGATTTTCGAAAGTTGCCCTCGATTTCTCAGGGTTTCCATCATCAGATCCTGACCTGGTGACTATGGGACCACCTGGGAGGTAAACCCTATCAAACAAAAAAAAAATTTTGCAAATCGGTCGAGGCGTCTCTGAGTAATCGGTGAACATACATAAAAAAAAAAAAAAAAAAAAAAAAAAAAAAAAAAAAAAAAAAAAAAAAGATCCCGACGAATTGAGAACCTCCTCCTTTTTGGGAAGTCGGTTAATAATCCATTAAACCGTTTAACAGAGTTGAAAGACTAAAACAGGCTGGGACACACCAAAAATAGTGTGACAAAAATATACTAAAACATAAATAAAATATCGGGGAGACTATTGGTTTTTCGAATAGTTAAGTCTAAAGTTACCAACGTCGAATTTTTCCATTCCATCTTGGTACATATTTTATTTACAAAGCTTACTGTATTTTCCTACATATGTAGATTCAGTCTTACATAGAGTTATGACAAAACAATAGCAATTGTATTTATTAAATAGATTTTTTCTACAATTTATTGTTTTTTGTTTAAACATAATCATTCGAAACATCGGTTTTTTAATTCAAATCGAATAATATTCAAATAAGGCAACATTTTAGTTAGGTCCCATCTCTATCGTCAACAACGGTATGCGACTAGGACCAATTAACCGAAGGAAATGCCCTTTAAGGTATTCCACCACGTTGGATAAAATATTTCAGAATGTCCGTATAATATATGGAATAGTTTCTTTTAACTCCTTATAGGTATTTTATTAATAGACCCTAAGCTTAGTGCATGCGTGCGAACTACGGACTTTAGTATACCACCTGCTTATAATCATAACTGGCTTAGCAAGAACTTTTTTCAAGCAAGAACTTATGCGGTGCAAAAATAGCTTGTAATATACTATTTCTAAACTCGTTTGTTAGCAGCGAGATTCTTGAATGAAAATTAGAAAAAATAAACGTTGACAGGGAAGTTTATCTTCCATGTTTATCCTTTGATTAAGTTTATTTTTCAAAGTGCAATCCTATATATTAAAGTTGTAGGATAAAGTTACCTATTTGTTACCATTACTCGTAGATTTATCAAAGTCAAATACCAAAAGACAGATATTTTTTTACACAAAATATTTAAGTGTAATAAGATTTGTAAGAGCCTTTCTTCGAAATGAATTTAGTATGGATCTGTTTACCACAACGCAATTATATTTAATGTGGGCCACTAAAATGTGTCATCTTATTTTCTTAAACGCCGCTAAGAGGGACAGCCGCAGTAACTGGATATTTTGATATAAAACACATTTTGAAATAAAGCTCAGTTTTATGAGCAATGTTTAGTGAGAAAACATGTTTATTGTTAATCTGCTATAATTTACATAAGCTGCAAGCCCTTTAACACGCACAAAGTCACGTAGACAGTTAAAATAAATATTTAATTTAGTATTAATTTTAACGATCATACATACCCATTTCTCATAAACAACTGAAACTAAATAGTACAGAAAATGCCATTAAAACAAATCCCACAGGCAATGCCACATTTATAAGGTTGTATATCATTTTAATTTTTGCTATAATCATAAAACTTTAATAAAAAAAAAAAAATTATTACGAATTTAAAATTCAACGAAACGAAGTTTTTATTACTCGCTCCGTTTACAGACACCCATGTAAGTTTTAATCGCCGAAACTATTTAACGGCTGAAACTAATATTACTAACCAAAATTTTTAATCACTTTTTGTACGAGGTAAATAAAGTTTCAGGCGAATAAACTAACTTTGGAACGTACTATGTCAGAACCCATTTGTAGAGCTTTGTTTTAAAATAAATAGTGTAACTATGGATAGTTAAACAACTTATTTTAATGGATGTTGGACGTGGCTATTTTGAATATTCTTACCAAATAAATTATTAAATGTTTAAAATGATAGTTGCCATTGTACAATTTTTCTATAATATATTATTGTTTGTGTTTTATGTGAACATAAACTGTTAAATAAATGAATAGTTGCTGCATGATTTTGATCAGAGAGTTGGTGCACATTTTTGCCACAAAATTAAAACTACAACTACTCTTTTTAACCGACTTTCCGGAAAGGAGGTTCTCAATTCGTCCGCATATTTTCGTCAAATAATTTTACCCCTTTGACACATTTGACATCTCGTACGCGCATTATAGTATGGTGTTCGTACATTTTGAACATCTTGAAGACGCTTACAACCAAATTCAAAACGGCAGAGTTATTTAAAGTGATCCGAAAAACCTTCAGATTCTAACTCCACGCGCAAGTGAACACCAGCCTTAACAACTTCAAACGCATTAAATTATAAAGAAATACTCGTCGCTGTTGTTACACTAGATAATGTTAATAATTGAGCTATAAATAAAGATGTTAAAGGCGAGAGTAAGCAAAAGTGTCCGCCATTTTCTAAAGAGATATTTATGGAAAATTGTATGTCCATTGTAAAGTATTTCAATAAGTTAGAGCTGAGATTTTTTGCGAAAGTTATTTTATAGATTTATGTTGGTCTCAGGTTTAGACGAAGCTTTTGTGTTGTTTTTTATCATTTTATGAATAGTATAGCTGTGACAAGCATATTTGATCCGCTTTTATTATATAAAGGCTTGCATATGATAACGCTGTTTGAAAAAATTACGTCACTATAAGCAAACTCATCCTTAAAAACGTTTATTCATATTAGGCTGATAAATCACAAGCACTTTTCGAAGGTCAAAAAAAGACTGCCCTGAAAAAACCCACCATAGGCCGACCCCAACATAGTAGGAAAAGACTAATCAGATGATGAACTTTAAAAATAACTTGAGCCACAGATACAAATGTTTAAGACGCGTATTTCATTGCACCATACTGTTACCAAGACAATCAAAGTCATCCCCTTCGTACCAAGTACTAAACAGGTTGATCAAAGATCCCAGCTGCATACAATAGCCTCTATAGTACTTGTTTCTAAATAGGTTACTATGGCAACCGTGGGCGATGTAACCTGTTACTTCGAGCACGGATAACATCGGGCGAACTCTTGCCCTGAAGATGGTTTAGTGTTTAAAGCACGTGTGTTAAGACCTTTATAAGTGCAGATAGTTTAAGGTTTTTGTGGAAAAGAATCGATGTGAAAACATTTTATTTTTTTAATAGAGTGTTTCGTTAATTAAGAGTGTTCCTTGTGAGATGTTAGATAGGATAGTATGGAAGAAGAAGAAATGTCGCGCCCTCTTTTAATAACAAATTGGGATAGGGCAGTCGAATTACGGAATGATGATGAGTATTTCTTTAATTGGTGGTCTGTGTGAAACATTCAGAGATATGTTTTCCTCCTTATAAAGTAAGTACTCTTTCTAAGCTTTGTACAAGGCACACAGTTCTTTATGTATCGTAAATATTGATAAATGATTTTAGGCAGAATATTAAGCGGGAAGTCTACTACATAATGCTAAATACAATATGTAAAGGATAAAAAATATAGTAAAAATATAGATTATCCGCGCAGCAAAAAACCTATGATGTCATCGAACTGCATACAACTACAGTCGCTCCATCAAACAAAATTGATACTTTAATCGTTTTTATCACAATTTTCGTTACAGCTATAATAATTTTTTTTGTTTGGATTAAGTGCTAATCTATTCTTTACAAGGCCTTCGATAAGTAGGATTATGTGTGAATGAATGATTCGTGCTGATAGTTGAAGGTCAAAGTAACATCAGTGTTGTATTCACGCTGAGTAACGTTACTAAGTATAGTGTTGGTAATAATGAGAATTGAAAACATACATATGATAATGATCGAGATAAAAATAAAAATTGTGCAGAAAAATATAATAAACAACATTTACACTTACGTCTGTTGGTATAATGATTCGATTGGTGCGAAATATATAAGGGTTAAATTGGTTCTAAAAATAGATCTTAATGTCACTACAAATACCAATTCAAAAAACCCAAGTCCTAAAAATAACAATCCAATAACTTTAATTTTAGAATTTGATCCCAAAACAATCATCATTAAAAACAAAAGTAATAAATAAAACAAAAGACGTAAAGGTGAAGCAAGACAAAATCTAAAAATTTCAAAAAACTGACCATTTCATAAACATTTCAACTTTCAATGCGTGCGCGCAGTAGACGTACAGTCAACTTCAGGTCAGTGGTAACAGTTTAATAGGAAAATCGTACTTATTACTATCGAGTTAAGGTGCATGACATTATCACTGATGTGCAGTCTACTGTACGTTTATAGATTGTGATAGATCGTTGAAATAAACATGGTACGCTTAAAGTACACAATATTGTGTTAGAATAACAATCAGCGGCGGGATTTTAAATGTATAGCTAATGAATTTTAATGGAATAACTCTAAATAGTTATGACGTGATAACTTATAGGTGATGACGTTTTGCTGATGATGAATTTAAGGAACTATCATTCATCACTATCACTTATTTACTATTTATAAATAGCTGTTGCTAGGCAGGTACATTGTGGGACGATTTTATATTTACTTATATGGATCCACTAAAATGTATAACAATTGCATTTATAGTTTAAGAGATTCCCGATAACAAATAAGTGGATACCATTAGTAAAATAGAAAGAATACAAGATACAACCAACAATATAAAAAATGAAAATGCCAATACTGAAAATTTTAATACTATTAATAAACTCGATTACGATTTTAATAACGCAAATAATTCTCAAGTACCGTTAAACGTAAACACTAAGCAAATAATTGAAAAGACAGCCCTATAAGAAGCTTAACATGAATCTAGAAATATATTAACGTATAAACCTAAGGGTCTTATACCTTATGACTTTAATGGGTTATATCAACGACTAGCATGCTGACATTGCGTGAGAAGTTTAATTGGAAATCAAAAGTTATTAAATCTTATAATAATCACTTGTTTTAGAACGTACATCATAGAAGTGAATTAATATTCTCGATTGAGAAAGGAAATTATTAATCTGGTCATCACAACATGGAAGAGGTAGACTGTTAATGCGGATTAAAATAACCGAATCATCCGCTGTTTTTGGATAAGAGATTGGAATTTGACATTACCTTCATACAACTTATGTCTTTCAATCTTCAGTTACTGTTACCTCATCATCAGTCGCCTGCCTCTATCCCAATTTATTAGTGTGGGTCGGCGCAGCATGTCTTCTTCATCTATACTTTCTGTTAATTTTCCATTCTTTCCATCTGATGACATCTCACAAGTAACACTCTTTGCAGCCATATCTTTCACACAATCTATCTAATTAGTTGGTCGTCTTCTTCCTCTATATCCATCCACTTTCATACGCAACTAAATGTCTAGTAAGGACATTAAATACTAGTAACCGATTTAGGTTTAAAATGATGTCATGTACTGTTTGACTTAACAGGAAAGTCAAAGGTCTTTCCTCAAAATCTGTCATTGTTATAATATTTGCGTAAATAATTAAGGAAACCAAAGTCTTGTTGTATGTTTCACCCAATGTTCCTCGTTAAATTATAAAGCAAACACCGAGCGTGATTTTACAACCAACAACAACAAAAAGCAATACAAATAAACATTTTAAAATACACGACCAATGAAAAAATCTAGATGCCTACGATATTGCTGAATTAGTTTCCGAGCAACTGAAAAAAAATATCTGTTCAATGAAAAAGCATTGACCTGAACAAATTCCAACTGGACTGGTCGAAAAAAAGAATATTTGACATATGCCAGGCCAACAAACGCTTTTCATAATCCTCTATTTTTATTTTGTCTAACGTGAAGGGTACTCAAACACTGGTTTTAAAGACAAAAGTGCTATCATCTTTGACGGACGTTTCTTTGAAATGGTTATCAAGAGTGCCTATTTCTCTTACAAACATAATGAGGTCACGAGGCATTCTTTAAATTCTAAGATCGCCGCCAGCAATTTCATTTTGGTTTGTATTTTTACTGGAGGTAAATGGAGCATTTATAATATTACCTGTTACCTTTTATTCAAATTCCTACACAGTAACGTTATTTGAGTCTGCTTTTATAAGTCCATTATTTCATATATCTACATCATGTTCACATGCCATGTTGTCTTCAACTAACACATGTGTATTTTTCTTGACACTTGTATTACGCGAACCAAATGACACCTTCGTACATTTATAATCTACATTTGATTTTTCCCATCAATCACCCAATCCATCGTAATCAGTATTTGGTTTACATTTCAAACTAATAATATTACGACTTCAAAGTTAAATATTTTCACATCTGAGCTTTAATTTGCTTTTTGTTTATGTAATAAAAGTAACTTCCGAAACGGTTTGGATCGACTTCAATGATACATCAAAGTCTGGATGGAAATAGATGAAACCAGAGTTATCTTCGTAAAGCCGTTTTCAAAGTCTACCGATATTGCAGTTTTGGTTAAACCAATTTATACTTCAATAGAATCCGCGTTTCCGATTCCATATTTTTTTTGCGTAACTGTGAATTAGTTTGCGGAATTTGTGTCACGGGTGAAATGGTATAGGAATGAGAGGTTTCGGACTTTTCAAATATTCAATAAAAATGAAAGCTATTTTCCGATTGCGTTCAATTCAAATTTGAGCTAGGATAACAAATAAATGGTGAATGAGCATGATTTAGGGATCATATTTTTTCAGAATTATAGTTCGGCCATTCAGAGAATGCGTTCCTGACACGTCGCGATTGAACTGACGACGTAATAACATTCATTGATTATTGATATAATAATGTTGTTTTAATGCTCCTCAATTGTTAAAACGGTAAACAACCAGCAAAAATATTTTTATCGTAACTGCAACGCCATTGCAAAGTTACGTCGTCAGTTCAATCGCGACGTGTCAGGAACGCATTCTCTGAATGGCCGAACTATAATACATAATCTAGGAAAGCTTTTGTTGACACAATCCGATAAGAAAAACAATTCATGAAATAATAACGATTTTTTCTACAATGCGTTTCAATTCTTTCTAGCTTCTAGCGTCCACAAAGATTTTAAATGCATCGTGAAAGCTTTAAGAACATGCAGTCTTGTAACATTGTGAGTTTCGTTCCCCCAAATTCTTCAGCGCCTCGGTTAATAGCCGGGACAAACGTGCTCCATATAGATTAATTATCACACCATTAACAAACGCGTTGAGCTATCCAGACCATTAGTATTTCAAGATAGTAATGGGTAAAGCAGCTGTGTACTTCACAAATTATATTATAAATCTCTTGAACAATTCCGATTTAACTATAGCTTGGCAACGTGGACACATTTAAAAAAATATATAAAGACCGATGCTGTAACAAAAGGTTTGTGGCAGAAGAATGTTTTTTTTTAAACAAAAATAAAATACGGAAAGTTTGGCGACGGCCAACTATCTGTCGGGAACCAGTCGGATGTGCGTCCAAAATAGACCGAGTTTCTAGTTCGACTTTACAAGTCAAAGCGACAATCGTTAGGCATGCATTAGTATTATTTAGTTCGTCTTTTTGTCCGTCTGCTGGTCTCGTACCGATTCTTATTTATAGTATAATGAATTTGAACGTACCAACATGTGGTTTGTTCTCAGTTAACAACGTTTCCGTAATCAATTTTTTGCTTGTATCGTTTTCGTGAAGTTAACGATCGCATTTAAAATGCTTCTGAATAATCGCCAATAGATTTTCTATGTGATTGATTGTTGAATTAAATAATTGGACCGTCCAAGGTTGAAGTCTGCATAATCATTTGAATAGAAACTAAAAACGCTGCACTCAGATCCACGTGTGAAATCTATTCGAGCGTAGTTACACAATGTGGCGAACATATAAACATAGCACACATTGTAAAATCGACTCAGGTAAATAAACGAGAAAAGTCACATGATAGTACGTTTTCAGTTTATTTTTTAATAACAAAATGTGAACAAACCGGGGACGAGAATAGAAATGAAGTACTCGCAGATACTAAGAAAAAATTGCTTCGTCGGGTATTCATAATAAGGCGAGAAGCTCAGAGTACGTTTGATTATACTAATGAATTTAGACGAGATGGAATAGAGATTCTTTTGCTGCATATTTTATAAGCTTAGAAATAAATGTGGAGACTTAGATTATTACTGCTTCTTCTGAACCTGTCTGTTAGACTCAAGTCTAATTTGATCCAATTTTGGACACCTGGCATCATCATTCACTACTCTCTTCGTGTGTTCATTCCACATTTTACAATTTCATGGATTATTATTTTAATTTGATAGTTTCATGAGTCGTAAGTAATAGTCCGTGATATTTACGAGAATTTTTGTCAACATAGACGCTGCTTCTTGAGCGAGAATTAATGATGACCATAAACAATCTGATATGTCATAGCTTTCTATTGTTTTATCAATAAACATCTGGAATTAATTGTCTTGTGTTTACGTTTCGTAAATACTCGCTCCAATTACACAAAATTGCAGAGTACTGTTATATTATTGCGAATAATTACACATTTGCGTTGCATTGGTTAAAAAATAAAAACAATTTGGCATTAAGCCCACCAGAAAAATTACGAACAGAATTAAAATAATTATGACACGAGGACAAAGACAATTGTTAGCGAAAAACAAGAGAATACCGTATTTTTTTATATTCTGACAATTGAAGCTTGAGATTCCATTTTACAAGATTCAAACTTGAAAATAGAACATGGAATGAAAACAAAATGAAATTATCCGTCAGTTGGAGTAGACACGTTTAAGTTTGGAATCAAAATTATTCAAATAAGAATTGGCGGCCAACGGAACTTCAAAGTTTTGGTATTGAAATAATGCGATTATACAGCGGAATCGGAATATATTTGAAAACCGTAACTTGGAATCATTTGGTAGGTATTTCCTACGATCCCTATTAAGTCTGAAACGCAAATTTCGACCGACCCCGCGGAGATATAGCGTAAATATTTTATAAACTAAACTTTCGGGTTCGCAAATGAATATTCTATTGCTGTCATTATACATTGATGTTTTTGGGCTTAAAAAATAAACATTGGTGAATCGTGGGCTCGTTTACGGGATTGTGGTGAATTTGGAAATTCAAGAAAATTTTATCGAATGTACTACTGTAATATGTACTGTAAGTACTAGTTCGTATTTGCAATACGAACTAGTACTTACAGTACATAAAATATTTTGCGAGAAATAATACGAATTATATTGCAAACAAAAATCGAAACTAGTTTCTTATATTTATAGTTTTCCTTATCAAATATGTTTATGTGCGATAAAAAATGAATTCTATTTTTCAGAATCCGTAACCTTGTTTATAGCCAGATTAACGAAATAGCAAAAACATGTACTCACTTTTTATTGTTTTAACACGAAAAAAATAAAATAGATTAATCCGTTCGGCCGCTCCTGTTGTTCCGCACACAATTCTAAAACCACAGTACAATTTTAAACAAATTAATCAACGCCACACATCAACTGAACATTAGCAATAGCTGAACGCGATATCAACGTATTTTCTTAGAAAATTGCGATTTTAAATCGTACGTAAAATTTTCGCGGGAAATACGGCGTGCGCGACAGCGTGCCACCCACGCGACGTTCAGAACACGACTGAGCTGGAATCATCAGTCTACCTGCAATGCGTGCGCTGATCGTTGGCGGGAGAGAGAGACTAGAGATACGTAGATAGTGTTAGTTAGAGCGGGATAAACGATACACGTGCTTCCGTACCTACAAGGGGGGTGAAGCAAAATTTGAGGTAAGGGGCGAGTTTGTACAAAGCTGGGAATGAATAGGGATGTATTTTGCATTATGAAGACTGGGACAATAGCCTGAATTATAAACTTTTGTTCGTGAGGAAACTCGATGTGACATTTTCGCTGTTACTATCTCGTTGCCCTAATGAAGTTAAGATCTTTTAATGTAAACGACGATCGCTTAAGCGTGAACGAAAAGTTTCTTAAATATATATTTTTTTTATCGTTGGAAAATTAACAAGCTTCGATGTTTGCGTTGATAAGGAAGGATAATCGGTTTATGAAGACACAATTTTCTGAAGAAAAATTAAAGTTCAAGGAACTGGATTCATTTTATGATTGATGAAAAATTATTTCAGTATAAAAAATCCGACTCCATTTTCCTTTCCTTGTTCTATTCAGGAAATGCTTCAAAATATCACTAGCTCATTTTTTTGTGTTATAATATTGACTTTTTTTTCGTCACAAAATATTTATTTTGTAGAATTCTCTAGTTCAGCTTAAATTTTTAATTTTCTGTAGGCACTGTTTGAGGACAAAGAGTTTGGACATTCCATTTTACATGGAATTTAATGAACTTATGTTTATAACTGGCCATATTATGTAAAGTGGGTATCTCTTTTTAATAAAACATCTAGTGCTATGATAGTTTTTTTTAACTAAACTATCTACATATTTCTGTTAAATATTATTCCTGAAAACTCATATTAAAAGTAGAGGAGAAAGGGTATTTAAACGGACAGACATTTTCATTAGCAGATACCGAGAATTTTTAATTGTGTATGTTTTATAGTACACTGTGTACTGTTAATTATTTGTTTATGTACACACATTTATTTTGTAGTGAACTGTGTCTGACATATTTATAATTATTTCGCTGAATTTACATAGGACGGGTTAATGAGATATTTTTGTGACAAAGGTTAGAATTAAATGCAGAATAGTGAATCTGTATTCTTACAGCCAGTTTCTTCATCAAAAGTTAAAGCCAAAGTAATGTCTAAAGTAAAAGTAACGGTCAAATTCAATTTTTCTATTAGTTTTGCTGTCACTTTAGCCTTGAAAAAACGTATTTGACCGTTACTTTTACTTTAGACATTACTTTAACTTTAACTTTTGATGAAGAAACTGGCCGTTAAAAGCTTTTCATAACTCAAAATCAGTTATTATTATCTATTCTCTACCTACAAATATATAGGTAACATATGAAAATCTCAGGTAGTACAATTATTTACAGAATACCAGTTGCTCTCAACTGTCTCATAACATTTATTTTACATAGTTTTTTTTTTTTGTAAATAAAACCGAAAAAATACATAATTATGATTTTACTTGCGTTAGAAAGCTTTTCACACAGAGAAAACTTAATTTTTTACATACATGTTTGCATCTTAGAAGTTTGTAATAAAACAAAAGACGTAACATTCAAAGAAACAAAACACAGATCTATAAAACATAACTAGTTAGTGACGTAACACTTCAGAGAATACACGCATAATGATCTGAAGTGGTTTGCGGTTGAAAAACAGCTGTTTCTGTACACTCGAGTGCAAAAATATATACACAGACGTGTCATGGACTGACAATCCGGAATTACGCGTTAGTGTTATTAATTACGGTATGTAGAAGAATTTTCATTTGTTTTGTTGATTCTCTTTTATTATATACAGTGGGAACTACTGCACGAACCCGGATCAAAAGTAGCCTATATAATTTCTTGATAAATGGGCTATATTACACTGAAAGAATTTCTGAAATCGGACCAGTTGTCCTGAGATTAGCGCGTTGAAGCAAACAAACAAACTATAAATATTAAGTAGTTTAAAGTACACATTATTACCAACTATTTAATAACTAATACGTGTCTACTTTTTTTACTGACTTATTGGGGAAAAAAAGTAAAATTGATACCTAATTAAAAATCTTTGAGCCCTATTTCTCTTGTCTGTTACGCACAGACGTGTTCTTGTTTTTGTTAGTGACTGTACCAGTTAGTTTTTCTCAGTATTTCACGTCTATTTTTCTGTCCATCAATTAAAATCATGTGCATCTAGAGAACGTGCAATAAGTCACGTTTGCACTTATTAATTATGCAATTTTAAGTTTTAGATGTAACGTTATAAATATGTCGAAGAGAAGTAAGTTCAAGAGAGTATCAAACTCAAAACTCAAACTCAAATTTTTTTATTTCAAATAGGCCTATTAAAGCTCTTTCGAAACGTCAAAGTTAGGTGCACGGTTCCAAAGAGTTGGTCTCATGGAGAAGAACCGGCAAGAAACTTCATGGACACTCTTTTTAAAAGAAATAAAAATAATTACAAACATACAGTTTTCTATCTAGTCCTGAGAATGTTATACAATACAAATTGAGCTAAAAATTTACTAATAAATTATACAAAATAATTTTAGTGCAATTTTTACTAGGAAAATAATTTATACAATTCAAAGAAAAGATATGTATACTAGGTAAACAAGTTTTCAAACAGATACTTCAATTAGTGGTCCTTTTGGCTGGTCAGGGCGGCGGCAGTCCCGTGCCCGTGGTCGCCGGGGAAGCCACATGTGCAGAGAAAAAGAAAAAACAATATTAATTTAACGCCAGGCATCACTGTCATTAATGTAATCCTGGATTTTATAATACGCCTTTTTAATCAAAATGTTTTTAACTACATTCTTAAACTTTTTATCAGTGAGATCAAGGATACATTTAGGTAGCTTGTTATAAAAACGTACACAATTCCCTAAGAACGACTTATTTGTTTTTGTTAGCCTAAACTTGGGAACCACTAATTTATGTTTGTTACGTGTATTTATCTGGTGAATGTCGCTTTTAACTGTGAAATTATGGAGGTTTTTACGAACAAACATAATATTTTCAAAAATATACAAGGAAGGTAATGTGAGAATATTAATTTCCTTAAATAATTCTCTTAGAGATTCGCGAGAGCCCATGCCGTAGATCGCTCGGATCGCCCTTTTTTGCAGAACAAAAATTGATTGGACATCAGCCGCTGCCCCCCATAGCAATATGCCATATGACATCACGCAATGGAAATAGGCGAAGTATACAAGCCTGGCCGTAGCTATATCGGTCAGTTGTCTGATTTTTCTGACTGCAAAGGCAGCAGAACCAAGTCGCCCTGATAGGGAGGATATATGGGGACCCCATTGCAATTTACTGTCAATGGTAATGCCCAGAAATACTGTACTGTTAATTAAGTCTAATTTGCTCTTTTCGAGCATTATATTAGTTTCAACCGCGGTGACGTTAGGCAAACAGAACTTAAGACATTTAGTCTTGGAAGCGTTTAATAATAAATTGTTGGCTGCGAACCATTTGGAGAGAATTTCTAGGCTTTCATTAATGTGACTAACATTGGGGTTCTTACGCTTAACTTTAAAAACAAGGGAAGTGTCATCCGCAAACAAAATAACATCCGAAATATCAGACAACACAAATGGAAGGTCATTTATATAAGCTAGGAACAGAAATGGACCCAGTATAGAGCCTTGAGGCACGCCCATTTTTACAACTGTCCCCGAAGATGTTGAGCCGCAGACATCCACTTTTTGCTGTCTGTTGGATAAATAAGACCGGACAAGTTCAAGAGATTTTCCACGAATACCGTAGTGTCTCAGCTTAGAAATGAGTGTATCGTGGTGCACACAATCAATGGGAATGTGACCGATATTTATGGGTCAATGACACCAAATGTATTTAACGTAACCATTGGTTTTTAACGTAACCTGTTATTAGGTAAAAATAATAAAAAAACCTTATTTCTTAGAAATTGGTTACAAAAGTAACCTGTTATGTATATAGGTAAAAATAAAATAAAAACTTCTGTCACAGAAATCGGTTACAAAATAATTTTTAAAACTTTCCCTCATTTCTACGTTATCCATTACACAATTTCTTTGATAAGAAAATTACATAATTTCCCATTACCACAGACTTAGAAACTTAAACTGTAACGCAATACTTTAATTAAAGGACTCGTACAGAATGGATAAATGTTTTATGAGCTATGAATAGTAATGGTAAAGTGGTATATTGATCGGGAAAATCAATTCGTCTACTGGGAATTTCCCAGTGACTACGATGTTTTGCAACTGATGAGCAATTTGTGTTGTTATTTTTTATGATTTTGTAATATAGTAATGGTGACTTTGTTGTAACCTTTTTGACTATAAATAGTCTTTATTAGTAATAATGACTGCTTTGTCAGTATCAATCAACAAATTATACAAAATAGAGAATAGAATGGTAGATCAGATTCCCAGTTTTTGATTGAGATACTTAGATTTTTTTTATGTATTTTTTTACTTGCCTATTTGTTCCTTTGTTTTAGGCAACTAGGGCTCATAGAAAATACAATACATAAGTAATAAAATATAAAAATATTAATACAAAAACAACAACTTAAATCTTTTTCGTTATTTTATAAGCTTCATAATTTGGTCTCTTACAAGTCAAACTTAAAACAGTTAAGTCATTCTACGTCATCACTTACTTATGGCAGACAGAAATAATTACATCTGCAAGATATCATTACGATTCATAAGTAATTAAATGGATCAGTGTATGTGTAGATGTTTTACGAGATAATTTCAATACTGGAATATTAATAAAAATACAGAAGTCATAATGATTAATGATAGTCTACATGACTCTTGATAAATCATCTCAAGCAATCCATTATCAAGGAATTGATTTATTATTTTTATGTATTGGTCAAAAATACTCTTTATAAAAATAATACCAGACAAATGTGAACTACTTTTTGTGTCAAGAAGACAAGAAGCAGGTTATAAGAATCAAAAGGTCAATTAAATATGAGGTAACCACAACCTTCTAGACTTCATTATTCTAATAGTCAATAATTATTATCTTATTTTTTTATCTCACCATTGATATTAAATACAACTATTAACTATTATAACCAGTAAAATACCACCATAAACTTTATTAAGAAAGGACTCGCTTCGTACGTGGCGACACACATTTTTTTACAGTACAAACAGTTAAAGAGCCAACCTAAAGAGACCAATGCGTCACTAGCAATGTTTTGCTAAGACAGAAAAATAGTGCACCACTCTCCTTAGCAACACATAAATGATTTTAAAATTCAAATTATATAATAAACGCGAACAGCCAAGACCTTGAAACAAAACTGAAATCCTTAGACAAAAAAAAAACAATACAAAAGAAAATAATACATTCAAGGAAGTTCTCAGTAATTATAAAAATATGTAGGTGAATTCATAATTTCATATAATTATCATCGGCTGTGATTATTTTCAGATTTACAAAGGCTTTGATTAGACTATTTAAAATTAGGTTGGGATTCCATAGACTGCTAAATATGTACATTTAAAAAATATGATGAAATACCTTTCCTTCTATGTGACTTATAATTTATTACTATTGATCACACATTTATTCGAAATCAGCCCTGCAGTTCCTGGTATAAGCATGTTCAAGCAAACAAACTCTTAGGCTATATAATATAAGTATACATAGATTCCTTTGACCTTATCTAGTTTATGGGTTCACCTTCAGCTATAAAATGTCCAAAATAATAAACCCAACATAATATTTTAATACACTCTTTGAAGCAGAGTTATAATTCTATTATGAAACAACGTATCGTTAAGTTTCAAAGTTAAAAGTTAAGTAGTAGCAAGTTAACCTGCTTTATGAGCACCGTAGTGCAAACTGAACGACCTCATTATACGATTAAAGTATTAAAACTATGTTATACTGTAGTATATTACTTTTGTACTCGTTCACTTACGGCCGCTCCCAATACTGTATCTGTTTTGCTTACTAGAGGTAGGAGTTTAATATTGCTTGTATTGGGCTTATGTCAAAGTTCTATGTCATCCTCCGAGCCTTTTTCCCAACTATGTTGGGGTCGGCTTCCAGTCTAACCGGATGCAGCAGAGTACCAGTGTTGTACAAGAAGCGACTGCCTATCTGACCTCCTCAACCCAGTCACCCGGTCAACCTGATTTCCCTTGGTTAGATTGGCGTCAGACTTACTGACTTCCGATTACCCGTAACGACTGCCAAGGATGTTCCATGACAGCCGGGACCTACGGTTTAACGTGCTATCCGAAACACAGAAATTGGTGTCCAAGATATACTCATATATCAAAGTTCTATCTCTAGTTAGGAAAACAATAGATAGTTAGAATATTGGGAACGACCGTTAGCCTTATTTTAACAACAATTTTAACAAAATGTATCGACGTATGTGGATATGAGCAAAACACGAGGACAATTAGTTTAATAGGGGACGAGTAGGAAGTGTGTTTTATATACTTATTTTATTGGACGGTAAGTCCTTTTCTAAGGACAAAAAATCATCAAAATGCTGCTTCCTCTTTGGGCAGACCCAGAATTAGTTTTCTTCAGAGAAATGAACTGTTTTCAATCAATAATAATCAGATGATAGTTCTTAAAATAAGCTTATTTTCAAACAAACAAACTAGTATATACGTACATATAGATAGATTCCATACAAAACGTTAATACACTTGAGAATTCTCAAACACTGATTCTGACATTGAAGATGAATGATAGCATTTGATAGCTTTATAACTGGACTGCGCACTTTATATGGGAAAACCTTATACTCTACAACAATGGGAATTATTTTACAGACCGCTGAACTTAAACAATTAACATCGCTTTTGATTGACGTCGAGGATAAAATTAAAAGTAATGTAATAATTATGACTGCAGTGGATGTTGCACTATGATTAATTTGCTTCGTTCATTTTCTGCGGTTTTTTGCATTTACATCGGTGTTTAACCCTGAGGAATATTTTACACATCTAAAAGTTTAAGAGTGTTTTCGTTTGAATTCGGTTTCAGGAACTACTAAACGTCCGACTAAAAGAAATCTTTCGGTTTTTCGAGGAGGGCATTATGTTTTTTTTGGGTGCATTAAGTAATAGGTACTTACTGCAGAACGCAGGCACAACCGGGAGTGGTAGCTAGTCATCTTTGTTTCAAAATTTCCTGACTCATCGAAAAAATGCAGAGATGTTCTTTTTTTAATTATTCATAGAATTTGCCCAATTCTCATGGGCGATGAAACTCACACAAATTTTGACACTCCGTCTTTGTTAGGTTTTTGTACATTACCACTGTAAAACCAGCAATTCCAGCCTACTTATGGGTAAAAGATTGCGCTACTCGTAGAAAATACTGGATACCTAAAAACTCCGTCTCAATATAAAAACAGCGGTAATGCAGTAGAAATGTAAATACTACACTGCATAAATACATTAATATCGCATATAAAACAAATTATTTTTGTTCGTTCAACCGCCACTAATATGGGAGTCCCGCTGTTAATCCATCAACTTTTCTGTCATTTCGCGATAACATCGTAACTGGTAAATTGTAGTGTAAATAATGTGTATTGGGAGCGATGGTAGTTTTTGATGGTATGAGCAGATCATTATATCGAGATTTGTTTGTATTTGTTTATGTTTATTAAGAGAGAAGGTTTGTTTTTTAACAGTCTTCCAAAAAACGAGTAGGTTCTCAATTCGGGTGAGGCAAAAATAAATTGATATACGTAATAACCTCAACAATGACAAATGTTGCTGTTTTTGAAAAAAAAAAAAACTTTAATTACTCGTTTGGATAGTTTCTATACTGATTTATCGGGCGATCATGAAAGCCCCAAAAGCACATAAATATGAAGCTACCAAGAATATGAACTATCATTTACATTTTAGCGCATTGGTTTACTTGAGGAATGAACTGATTGCCTTACAAGTTCAATAACACTGAAGACTTACAGAAAAATAATAAAAATAACATAGAGAGGATTTTCAAATCCTTATCCGAGAACAATATTTAGTTTTACAAATAAATAGGATTCTCCTACACAGGGCGAAAAAATAAAACCTTTCTAGCCAGCTAAGGTTGTCTGCAAGAAAATTCAATTTGGAGTTAAGCTCTCTTTTGTTCTGAAATATATATGCTACACAACATGTTTGTTTACTTTGTTTATATCAATAAGAAAGATATATAAGAAAATATTTATTTGTGTGTTTGAAGCAATCTGTAGAGCCGATTCCGAAATATCTTTAGATAGTACCTAACTATAACTGTAATCTGGAGTAGGTTTTTGAGTACCTACCTATATAAAAATTGATTAAAGGCCAACTTTTCTAAATGCCTCAAATGATTTCGAAACCTATTTGGGTTATATTGCGTTTCAAAACTTGGGTTTTTCGTAATTCAAACAAAACCGAAATAGGTTTGAGAAGTATATAAGGCCAGCTCTTCAAATACCTATCTTGGTACCCAAAAATTACCCTACAACCTAAGTGTTTTGAAATAGACACGGCTAACCCCACTCACAGACCTTAGAGCCCTTGGCGTATAAGAGCCTAGCTCTTTCGAGCAATCTGGAGTCCCAATAGGCTTTGGCTCGCCAAAACTCTAATTTCTTCAGGTCAGGTCTAAAATTCGCTCTTGATTATGATAACACCAGCGACCAGCATCACAAAAGCCAACAAAAGAACCATGATGATTCTAACAGCATTACAGAAATAGTGCCGTTAAAATAATTACTCGTTTGAAAGAGGCCAAGGTTACCCATTGTTAGTAGCCGTAGATTTTTTCCCATTAATTTTGGACATCCAAGGCTCTTCAGCTTAATGAATATTTAAGAAATTATATTACCATGTTCTTGTGTTGTTTTTAAGCAAAATTACGTCATTGTTTACATACTTTGTTTTGAAGACAATAGTGCGGTTTAGGTTGTAAAATTGGCAATTTGTTTGATAGTAACCTAGTTTTATATTAAGTTGTTCGAAGTGAACCTGAGCCCTGTAGGGATTGACGCTAAGAGAGAAGTGAAACGATCTAACGATGATAAAATACATCCTACCATTGTAAAATACATCTTACCTATCATCATTTACCTCGGCAATGAAAATCAAAATTAAATCATCTGAAAAAAGAATTTATTTCTTCACTCTGTTCTCTTAGATTGTTTTAAATTGTCTTAGCAAAGTTCTTACTTTAGTTAAGACTGTCACTCAGGCTTATAAACCAGTACTTAAATATAAATAAGTACTGAAACTTCTAATTAGAGTGGAGATTTTGATGAGAGACATTTACAAAATGAAAATATAGTACCTAAAATTTTTAAACGATTAAATAGGATGAATTATATCAATCGAATTAGGAACATAGTCATCATCATCTTCCGAGACTTTTCCCAACTATGTTGTTATCGGTTTTCAGTCTAACCGAATGCAGCTGAATACCAATGTTTTGAGAATTAGGAACACGCTACCGTTTTAATAAATACCGCTTAATATGACCTTCTAAGGTTACATCAAAATTATCTAAACAATACATCTATTATTAAATTCCACTCAAATACAAATCCAAAAAAATCTTGTTTTTACATTTATGCAGAAGCGATAAAAAATATATTTGCATTACCGAAGCGCATTATATTTTTATGATAATGTGTTCAGCCATTATAAAAATAGCCGACAGTGGAAGGAAAACGTACATTAAGTTAATCCAGAGGATAAATTGATTGTAGATACAAAGATAATATCAACACGTCACGTTAGTTATCGAGGTTTCAAAGTCTATACAACGAATCCAATTAATGAAATACAATTATGTAGGTAAATAAATTCAATTTGAAAATGATAATTTATCCAGTGCAATAAAATTTGCTGCAAAGTTTTTCTTAATTATCAATCCATGACCAGTGTAACTTGCTTTATTATTAAAAAGGTAAATACATTTTGAAATAAAGGCATGAGCAACCAACAAAACAGCATCTGGTTTCTTCATTTACTTACAGGAAAATACTCATATTTAAAAGATAGTAAGTAGTATGCAGTAGTAACGACAGGATTCATAGTATGCTAACACTGCCTTTTCATAACTTATCAAACAAAAGACAGATTTATAAACACATTATTACAAGCATAAAAACAAATTCTAATAATACGAAAAATAAATACGCCAAGTACAGTCACTAACAACTGTCAATCAACTCATTTTAACGCCATCAAATCCCGACCCAGATTGTCGGATTACAAAACTTACATCACTCAAGGAACGTTAAACTTGGTACATTAATGTGCCTATTATGCTAATATTGACCCACCGTGACAGGTTGGAAGCGTGACGCATAAAAATGTAAAAAAACATCGACCCTTGCTTTTATATTTTATGATGGTACTGCCACGTGCAAAACTGTAAGGCCTTGTTAGAGTTAATCTCAAAGGTTGTGCTTTAATTTGGTTGAAGAGGCAATTTGAATGAAAAAAATGACATTTAAATAATAATTCTAAGATTAAGCAGTACCAACACTTATTATTGTATTTATGAGCCGTTGTAAGTGGCAATTCTTGTAGGCATATTATAAGCAATTCTTCAAGGTATATGATTCATTTTTTTAATAAAATTGTTATAAAAAATGTGTGTGATGAATCAATATGATTTGCCTACTTGTCAGACAAAAAGTAGTGAGTTAAATAGAAAGTACTTTTGTGTACAACTATACAACAGAGGTGGCGTAGTCCCGGCGTATTATTATAATAGTAATTTGCGTAGCGTGCGTAGTGAATGGGAAAATTTGTAATGACGGTTATTATGTAATACGTTTGAGTGGTCCCAAATTTAGTGCAGTGTTAGGAATATAGGTCGGTTTATCCACTCTGTGGATATGTTAATCAGAAAGTTTTTATTAACTAAATAGGTATATTACGATGGTTAATTTCACATTAGAAATATTTTAAAAGTATCCATGAAAATATAATATTTAAGTATTGTAAGGTTAGAAAAAAGCCTTTAAAATTGACACTTCAATTTAGATCTAACCGAGATAAAATTACATTTATTTAACCTCCCCACTCAGAGACATTTAATGGTTACTAAGCCATTCCTTAGTGACGGAATATCATACAAATCCTTCAGTGTGGCTTAAGTAATCATTAAATGTCTCTGAGTGGGGAGGTAAAGGTATTTACAAAGATCAATAATGTTTTCATAGACATATTAATTTATTACCTTCAGCTGACGTAATAATTTTGAAGTGTTCATAAAACTATATGACCAACTTCACTTCACACAGCAAAAATCCGCAACAAAGATTATTAAAGACAGAACTTAATTACTTTAATAATTGTTTCCTTTGCAAACGGTGGTCTTGATACAAATCTGCGGAACAATGCAAGGACGATCTTAAGGCTTTTATAATCGCAGGAAAACACCTGATAGATATTAAAATATTGCAATGACGTTGGTCGGTTTCTTAAAGGATTTAAGCAATTATTTGTGATTGCTTATTATTTATTGAAAGATATATACCGTAATTGTAGTGTTCAATGTTATAATACTAGGTTGAAAAAAAGATTCTATATTAATATTGTAAAGCTGAAGAGCTTGTTTGTTTCCTTGAATCCAGTCCCAGAATTTTTAAATCGGGTCAGCCAGGTCCGATTTGAAAAATTATTTCAGTCCTAGTGTGAAAGCTAGGGCCTCGACCATTGTATTTTTTTTACTGTTACAGCCTTTTTTTATCGCCCCACTGCTGGGCACAGGCCTCCTCTCACACGAAGAAGGATTGAGCATTGATCACCACGCTTGCTCAATGCGGTTTGGTGACTTTATAGTCGAGGTTTCCTCAAGATGTTTTCCTTCACCTTTTACCTATATAAGTAATAGCCGACATCCTATCAAGCCTGTTTACTTAACTAGAATTCTTATGGGTGATCTAAACCATTAGATCATCTAGGTAAGTTTAGCATATTTATATTATAATTAATGTAAGGGATAACCTTATTACTTGATCACGCATCACACTTTATTTTCATAGTTAAGTACTTTAGAAGGAAAATACTTATTCATTCATAATTTTCATACCGACATATTTATAGGTAGGCAAACCAGGATTATAAATATTGATAAACTTTATTTAATACATTTGACTCATCAGTTGAGGAATTACGAATGTGGATTGGTAGAGAGTAAGAGGGAGAGGAAGACCGAATAAAATATGAAGAGATTATTTGATAGTTAACTTGAATTAGACGCGATTATGTAGGCCACACACATCGTGTTTTATGTGTGATCAGTTACAGCAAATTTTACCCAAAACCACATGATATTATTTAAAGGTAAAATAGAACCACTATTATTATACGTTTTTTAATTAAAATTTTGTTTTTTGAGGGACAGCATGAGGTGTGCCATATCAATACATATCAATATCACAAAATTGGTCGTCAGTAGGCACTTCAAAGTGTTATTACAAGCATTAAACTAAACGCAAAGAGTGTTTTAATCATTTACGACAGTTGTAAAACTGATATACAGCTGTAAAAACGTCTGTAAACTCGATAACTTGCACTGTAAATCTTTGATATCAAGGGGATTTCCGCTACTGTTATCTGTTGCGGTGAAAAAATCTTGTTGTACCTGATAGTATATTTTTTTAGTTACCTATATTAAAAAATATACAAATATAGGTCTTTAACGAGCTGATCCCAGCTCTTTCCGTATGCGCGCATTCTATAAAGTGACTGACAATCGAAAAATTGTTGAGTAGTTAAGATTTTTTTACGTTTTATAGATAGGTTAAAAAAATTTTGTGCAGTTGAGAGCTGAACATTTTCTATTTTTATTTATTAGCTGATAGATCTGTCAACTGCACCAAAAAATATCAAAAAATGTCTGATCATACTATAAGGCGCCATTAATGGCCATTAAAGGCGCGATGACTCAAACTCAAAGGGATTATAGTATCAGCGATGAGCAATATTTAATAATAAAAGTTCATTGATAACTTTTTTAGTTCGATAAGATAGAATAAATGTAGGTAAGTCTAAATCATTTTTAGGTTTTTGAGAACATACCTACCAAACTGCGTATATAAAGTATTAGAATATACTACGCAGTACATTAGTCAAAACCCTTATGCGAAAATCCAAAACAAAAAGGTATTTCACTCAAAAACTTTAATTCCAACATAAACAAAAGAGTAAACCATGCTCTATTCCGAACCCCATAAAGTTCAAATTTCAATGCACTACATACTGTATTGGTTTTTGCATTAGGCCGGATTTTCACCAAATCACAATACAAAATGCACTCTATTCCTTAAACTATAAAGTTCAAATTAGCATGCATTCTAAAATTGGCTTTGTTGGCGCCAATTTTCATCTATGGTAGTTATATAATTATAGAAGTTTAGGGTTCTGTCAAAACATTTTTAGTTCCGTATACGTCCTTCCAGTTTAATTAAGATTAATGATTTGCGAACGAGTAATGAACGGGACTCCTCGAGTGTGTCATTCCAAATCCATTATTAGAGTTACCCTGGTGGACGAGAAAAGTGCACCCATTTTTTTCTTATATTTTATTACAGCAATGTAAATGTACTTTTCCCCCGCTTCCTTTTACAAAATAATCTTCAATCTATACTTGTATAGTCAAGAGGATTTTTTTTCTTCGTTTGTTTGTACTATGAAGGCTCCGAAACTACTGAACTGATTTGAAAAAATCTTTCACTGTTAGAAAGCTACACTCTTCCCAAGTAACATAAGCTAAATTTTATCCCGGTACGGTCAGTGATTCCCACGGGACGCGGGTGAAATCGCCGGAAAACGGCTAGTTAAATGTTATAGTAAACTTAGTTTTTTTTTTCAACTCTAACTTTACAAATACCATGTGAATAGAACAGTTTGCCCCACATTAAAGTTAGAACAAAGTTTCTGACCTGAGAACTTCTATGTTCAGTGGCAGACATAAAATTAATAGAAATAACTGTCTGCGTGATCATTACACGTAAATGTGGGTTGGACACGCTCATCCTTTGTATATATACGTATAACTTTAGTAGAACGGAATAGAATGGAATGAAACTTTTACTATATATTTTAGCAATAAAATATATGCCAAAGGGAACATGTTAAAATGAGTTTTGTATTTTTTTTTCAAATTTTTTACAAGATTTTATGTTTAAGTTAACTGAAAAAAATATTCAATTTAGAAACACTATTTTAATAATAACTCCGGTTTTTATAGTTGTTTTCTTTACTAATGAATTACGAAAGCTGCAGACGGAGGATTCAAAAAAAACCAAAATGATTTAACACTAATTTATTAAAGGACCATTATTACAATTAAATGATTAATCTAAAGGTATCGACTACGTTCGACGATCGATCCGAAGTGTGGTCCACCGGGGCTGTTGCGATGGCGTGATCGTTGGCACGTTGCGCGGTGTCAGCAGCTCGTGTCCACGCCTCGTGTTTGTTGGCTGATGCAATTATAATTTGGGGCAATTGGAGTAAATGCATGGTCAGCGATTGCCTAACTGTACCATGGTATAACACCTCCCGCCGTAGTTTATCAGTTATTTGAAGACTTTGGTCGAAAATAATGATGAATAATGAGTTGCATCTGTGTCGGGTACATTTGCAGTTTCAGCATTGCTATCTTGGTGTTCTGTTGGGTTCATTTTCTTGTTCGGTGGCTCTGTAGATTTGCGCTTTAATAAATATCTTCGTACTAGTGCATAGCTAATAAGTACAGTTGCACTGAGTAGGATGGCGTACAGCGGTATCGTTGTGTGGTATAAGGCTGAATCTGATGACGTCTTTAAATCAATTGGAGGCTGCATCGTTATCTTAGCGTTGCTAGTGTGTAGATTCTCTAGGTTTATTGAATTTAGAGTCAGAACTGGTTGCAGAGACGAGATTTGTTTCAGATTTCGCTGGGGCAGGTCTATGATCTTCGTGACTTGTCCATTTGTAATATCGTTGTTGTTGATGATGGTGAATTCCGATGTCTTTAGGAAGCAATGGACTGGCAGTACTGCTAGGTAGCTACCTTGTAGCGTTTCGTAAACGTTTCTTTCGCACGACGTCTGCACTCTCGTGGCTCTGGGTAGTGAAATAATATAGTGTCTATCATCTAGTCGCTCGAACGCTTCTTTGGTGAGTGTAGCAGGTATGAGGTTGCATGTAGGCTCTATCTTCTGAGCCGTGATCAGTTGTTGAATACAGTCCGCCTGGTCTCGATGGATGTAGTTGGCTTTCTTCTCGCAGATATACCAAGTGGTTAGCTTCGGACATTCTGTCTCCATGTACATGAAATCTGCCTCGTGTATCGCTATATAAGGAGAGGGTGGAATAAGGATCTCGTGATTTTTATTGGGAACAATGGACAACTTATATAACTCATAAGTTCTGGGTAAGGCAATCGGTACCTTAAATACTATAACTATCCTATTGTTACTGTAATAAGAGCCTAGCTTAATTAAGTCAAAGTAGTCTCTGACACTTAGTTCTAATATTTCTTCCTTGTCATATATATTGCGTACTTTATCTATCATGCTTTTTAGTGCATTAAAGTTGAGCATGGAATGATGGTTGCTTCTTGCATGAATGAAAGCTAGAAGGTTTTCTATTCTTAGGATTTCGTCGTACAATTCCTCGATGTTATCTCCGAGAATTAATAGTAGTTGAGCCAGATGGGCAAACTCCACTAAATCCATATTGGCTACGGTTGTTGTATTCATCAGTCCGTTAACTACTTCAACAACCTTATGCTGATTTTCAACGAGACTGTCTAATACTTTTGAATGGTGCGACATCCAATCCTTGCTTAAGCTTATATGATGATTATATTGCAAAGCTAATTCTTGTGCGTTATCCTGAAGGACTTTAATGGCATTATTATAACGTATAGCATCTGTGTAGTCTAAGTTACCTGAGATACTCTTTATTATAGAGCCTAGCCCGTCTATTATTCCTCTTTTAACACGAGTTGAAATAAACGTCTTTAATTGGTCTGATATTTTATCTAACCTTTTGCTAAGGTAGTTAAGATGGGGCTCGTATAAAGAACGTGTTTTATTGTGTAATTGAGGCTGTATATTATTTAGCTGGGTTTTCACAACTGAAACTTTCAATCTGATGTCATCGATATCGATGAACTGTAGGAATGAGTGGTATTGGGAAATTATTTTAGTGGACCCTAATTTAAAGGGGAGGAGTCCAGACCCATCTTCGAGGCTCTCAAGTGTTATTTCTTGAGCAGCTACTGCTTGCAGTAGGATCGTCAGGATCATCCTGCAACAAGCGTGTATTGTTAGGTACCCGTTTCAAACGGGATTTGGCAA
Source organism: Helicoverpa zea (assembly GCF_022581195.2). Taxonomy (NCBI): domain Eukaryota; kingdom Metazoa; phylum Arthropoda; class Insecta; order Lepidoptera; family Noctuidae; genus Helicoverpa; species Helicoverpa zea. Next base: position 2,497,694 of record NC_061454.1, read on the forward strand.
CGGGACCGCGTTTTTTCTTAGTGTAAATATGTATCGGCAAATCTGCTAATACAGTATCGTGAGTGAATCGTGGAGCTAATTTGTTGCGACTGGCTAAGGGATTTTTGATGAATATCTGCTGCTCAGGGTTGTACGATTCTTCCGGTTCGCGACTCTTATTACGATTTTCTATGATATCGGCCCTATGGTTTAAGGAGCTTTCATTTATTAGTTCGTAGACTTTACACATCTTAGACCGATGATTTTGCATATACTGTTGCATAAGGTGTTCCGTTACTTCCATGTTTAAAGGATCGCGAGGGTCAAAGTGTCCACTTATGACTTCTAATGGGCGACACTTAGTAAAACTATGTATACTGCTATTGTAAGCTAATATAGCATAGGGCATTAGGTTGATCGCTGACTCGTTATTATGTTGTAATTTGAGTATTCTCAGATGTTCTAATAGGGTTGAGTGAAGTCACTCTACCATCCCGTTCTCATTAGGTGTGTGAGGTAAAATCTTATGGTGTTGTATCTTGTGTAATCTGGTGAATTCCGCGAACAGCTGATTAGTAAACTCTGTGCCACGATCAGTAACTATAGTTAACGGGACTCCGTGATGAGTACAAAAAGTTAACAAAGCCTGAATGACACTCACTGCGGTTCCGTCTCTTAAGTGGTATGCTTGAGCATACTTAGAGAAAGAGTCTATGATCGTTAAGAATTTTTCAGTTTCTGCAGTGAACAGATCGAGATGAATCACTTCAAAGGGTTTCGCTGGGGGTGGTACTAAGTGGAAATGTTGTCTTATAGGATTACGGTCGTATTTACTCTGACCACAAATACGACACTCGTTGATGTACTTTGCTATTTGTTCCTTCATCTTGGGCCAGAAGTAACGGCGTGATAGTGCGAGGTAACATTCAGTAATACCGCGGTGGTTAGTTTTACCCTCGTGGTACTTCTGAATTATTTCCTGTTGGCGTAAATACTCTTTGACATTTTCGAGTTCTACCTTAGTAAGTACTAGGTTCATAGAGGAACTTTTGAAGTGGTTCTGTATAATAGGTATGATTGAGTACATTTCCAGAGGTGGATTAATCAGAATACCCGTCTTTACTTTGGGGTTTACGTATTCCTTAATCGCGTTCACTACATCTAGTTCTAGATTCGATTTGCTCAACTGTATCGCTGTACGAGTGTGAGTTTCAAACGGTTTGGTGACAATGGTTCTACCCTTAAAGTTATCCACGACTGTAAAATGGATTTGCCTATTGAATTTATTTAGGGGGTCGTCTGTTATTGGTACTTCTAGTATTGGTTTTTCCGCGTCGGTATGAGCTGTGAGAGTTGCTGAATTATCTAGTGTTGGTTGATTAATAGAAGGGTTGACAATTACGGAACTAGTTTCCTCATTGCATAGTTCTATTCTTGACAAGGCGTCAGCATTGGTATTTGACTTGCCTTGTTTGTATATGACCGAGAAGTTGTATTCGCTTAACTTCAGACGCCAGCGTGTTAAACGTGAGTTGGGTTCTTTAAGATTCATTACCCACTGAAGCGGTTTGTGGTCGGTAATGATCTTGAATTTACGTCCAAATAAATATGGCCTGAAGTACTTAGTTGCCCATACGATTGCAAGTAACTCCTTCTCAATAGTACTGTAATTGATCTCGCTAGTATTGAGGGTACGTGAAGCATAAGCAATAGGCTTATCGCTGCCTATCGGACCTTGTGACAGCACGGCACCAATGGCCAAATTAGAGGCATCTGTGGTAAGGATAAATTCCTTAGAAAAATCGGGGTATTGTAGTATAGGGTCGTTGGTCAAGAGGGTTTTGCACTTTTCGAAGCAGTTACGATATTCTGTATTTAAAGTAATCCTTGATCCTTTCTTTAGGCACTGAGTGAGGGGTTTTGTTAAACGAGCAAAATCGGGAATGAACTTACGATAATACCCAACTAATCCGAGAAAACGTTTTATTTCTGTGGGCGTTTTCGGTAATGGATAATTCTGAATAGCGGTTATCTTATCCGGGTTAGGTTTTATACCTTCCCGACTTATGACATGACCTAGGTAGGCAGTTTCTAATTTTAGAAATTCCGATTTATCTAACTGAATTTTAAAATTAGATTCCCGCAATCTTTTAAAAACCTTTTCAAGGTTCACCATATGTTCCTGGAGGGATGTGCTAAATATGATTACGTCATCAAGGTATACCAGGCATATGACGTTTTGGAGGCCTCTAAGTACGTTATCCATGACCCGTTGGAACGTAGAAGGTGAGTTCTTGAGACCCATGGGCATTCTTAGAAATTCGAAGT